>NC_090658.1:52385804-53635804 GCF_013368605.1 Nyctibius grandis
CTTGTGCAAATTCATCAGATGGTGAACAAATTAACGCACTCATTGCGCATGGCCAATAACATTTTCATGTATTAAACAGTTACGCTATTTATTTCTATAGCACTAAAGCCTGCCATGAGTGTGTTGCTTTCAACAATGAAAGGTGACAGCAAATCTGCTTCTCTGAAATAATGAGCACATTCATCAAGGCATATTAAGCAGTTCCAAATTATTTTTTCTTGGAGAGGATTTTTTTTTTTTAGTACAACTGAGAGTCAGCAAACTCATAAATCACAAAGACAGCAGAATGCACTAAGTGCCAGCCGAATAGGAGCTAAACATTCCCACAGCAAAGTAATGAAAACAAATAGTATTTTGTTAAGCAAAATAGAGAAACATTAATAATAAAATAAAAGCGTTATAGAAAGCTGTAGTGTCAGAATGCATTTGAGATATAGCATAAAAATGACATTGCTGCTGGACAAGAATGGTCTGTAAACTCACAATTTTAGTCCTATAGCCACATGTATACATCTTTCAAGAAATGCATTTGTAATTGTATTGATGGGTTTATCCCTGGAGGGCCAATATTGCTACACTTGATTTGAGTCTTACAAAGCCTAATTTTCCTCCTCACAGAATAAGAAAATGGGAAGAAAGGACAAGAGGAGGGGTAAACCCAGCAAAACAGCTATTTAACAAAAGCTTTATTACTTTGTAAATTTGTAGGTTACTCAATGAAACAAATATTAGCTCCTGTTTTAAGTTAAAGCTTTTAGAGATCATTTAGTTCAACTCACTGTTTAAACCAGAGTCAGTTCGGTTGCTCAGAGTTTTGAATTGCTTTGAGAGTAGAAACTGCATGACCCCTCTTGGCAACCTTGTTCCAGTGTTAGACCACCCTCATGGTATAAATTTTTTCCCATTTATCCAATTAGAACTTTCTGTCTTCCAACTTATTGCCTCTTGTCCCATCCCTGGGCACCAATGAGAAGAGTCTGGCTGCATTGTCTCTGTGCCCTCCTGTCAGAAAGCTGAACGCAACGGGAAGATCCCTCCTTGGCCTCCTCTAAAGCTGAACAGAGCTAGTGCTCTCAACTTCATCTTTACATACTGTTTTCTACTGGGCTTGGTCCTGTACGTCAAGTCTTTTTCAAGACTGGAAAGCCCAAAACCAGCCATGAGACTTCAGATACATTCTCACAAGTGCTGAAGAGAGGGGAATAATCACTTTTCCACCTCTGGCTAGACTATTGCTAATGCAGTCCACTACGCCACTGGGTTTCTGGGCTGCAAGATCACACTTCTGACTCATGTTCAATTTACTGTGCACCAGGAACCTCAGGTCCTTTCTAGCCAGCTTGGTCATGGCATATACTGTGATTGGATTATTCTGTCCCAGATGCAGGGCTTGTTTACCTTTGAACTTTGTGAGGTTCTTGTCAGACCAGTTCTCCAGCTTCTTCTCCAGGCTTGCCCTGCAACATATTGACTGCTCTCTGCAGCTTCATCTGAGCTGTTTAATCACCTGTTCCAAGGCAAAGCTCTGTGCATGTGACCAACTCCTTTGCATAGGTTGCAACCCCACATCCTCACCTTCTCAGCTTATTTTTTCTGAAGAGCTTGTAACCATCCCCTGCAGTACTCCAGTATGTGGGCTGTGCCTCCACATCCCTCTAATCCCAATGAGATCATAGCTCTACAACTGTGCACAGATTTCTCATTCTTCCTAGTTTTACCCCATGCTACATGTATTTGTGTAGACGCACTTGAGATGAACTCTCAGTCATGTTGCTTTCAAAAGACGGTGTGAGAGCCTCCCTCATTGTGTTGTCCCCTTGTCTCTTTCTGACTACCCCTGCATTATTGCTTTAGATAATGATAAGCTTTCTCCAGCGTACCTAGTTTAAAGCCCTTCTCATCAGGTCAATAAGACTGTTCTCTTTATGTCTTGAGGCAAATCCTCAAATACTGTAAAGTGACATAGCTGTGGTGACAGGAAGGGACTTCTGCTGTTTTACAGCACTTAAGAAAATTACAGTTTCATTTCTAAGGCTGATATTCACTGCGTTATTAACTTAAGGTGTAATTCAGCAATTGCATTCATCTAATTTTATTCCAAACCTAAAATGTAGAGCTCAGGATTAGTGATGCTTTGAATTTGAGTTTGACTACTGTTGATAGAGGTAAGAACACAATAACTGCTTCAATCAATGCAATCAATATGTGCTATGTATTATTTCACTGTGACTGCTCTCTCCTGAGCTTGGTTAACTCAGGAAGTGATAACTCTCATGGAAATTATTTCAGCTAGCTGTAGTGAAACTGAACGCTTAGTCTTTTTTAATCTACACATGCAATGTTTTCGGCTTCCCAGATGGGTGATAGATCTTCCTTTTCTTCCACTTTTAAAACAGCTTTTATCATGCATGCGAATCTTAAGAAAATATAGCTATATTCTGTACGAACATGTCTCTTTCAACCGAAAAGAAATTATAAATGCATTTTATCTACATTACCATCTTTTAATTTATAAATTTTTTTTCACAGAAAAAGACTCAAACTATTTCAAGTTTGCTAGCTCTTTGACAGGGAATTTATTTGAAAACTTAAATCAGGATTGTGATTCCTTTTTTTACTTTTCATTAATAGTCTCATACTTCATAATGAGGCCAGCCCAAAACTGTTAATCTAAATAAAGTGATTTTATTTCCCCCAGCACACTGCTAATTAACCTAATTTTGGTTGTGCTGTGGGAAAGAAGAAAAGCAGATAGGAGAAAGATAATACTTCCTCATTAATTGGCTCATGCCACAGAAGGCCCTGTTGCAATGAAGTCAGACTTGACTGTTCCAGACTGGCATTGCTGAACCCTTCTAAGACACTGAAACAGTCAGTTGAGAAAGTGAGTAAAAGAAGAAAGCTGTAACTGCCCTTGGGGCTAGGGTGCTAGCAGTAGAAATGTCTCATCTGGATTCTTTACTTTGCTCAGCCACAGATGCGTGGCTTTGGATTGGATTTGTTGAAATTTTTACCTGCAGCATAAGCATGTTCTTATTTTGAAGGATTTTCCTGTCACTTCAACGACTGGTACTGAAAGTGATGGAGAAAAGGTGCCCAATACTTCGCTATCCCATAATTTGGCAGTGGGAGCCATGTAAATACCTGAAATGAGATAGATAACAGGAAGGTGTTCTAAGTTTATAAGCACATTTTGTCAGATTGCTGTGAAAAAACAGCTGGAACAAAATCTCCCCTTCACTGATATTAAGGATAGCTGGGGAATGGGAATCTGTTTAGAAACAGGGAGCACAACACTGACTTAGAAGGCTGTAATATGGCAGAAGATTAGAGAACAGCTGGTTGGGAATCTTCTGAGCAGATGTCTTTTTGTCAGAAATCATTTGCCAGTTGAATTTGAGTAACACTTTCATCATAGATTTTTGCTAGGCTCTGTTGGAATTTATGGTCAAAATATAAAGGTAAATAGTAAACCTATCCCAAAAAAAAATGTGAGTGTAATGTTCCCTTCTTTGCCTCTTGCAGACTGCAACCTTAAATATCGGTAGAATTCCTGGGGTTGTTTAGCCTGGAGAAGAGGAGGCTCAGAGGTGACCTTATTGCCATCTACAACTACCTGAAGGGAGGTTGTAGTGAAGTGGGAGTCAGCCTCTTCTCCCGGGCAACTAGCGATAGGACAAGAGGACACAGCCTCAGGCTTCGCCAGGGGAGGTTCAGGTTGGACATTAGGAAGAATTTCTTTTCAGAAAGGGTTATTAGACATTGGAATGGGCTGCCCAGGGAGGTGGTGGAGTCACCATCTCTGGATGTGTTTAAGAAAAGACTGGACATGGCACTTAGTACCATGGTCTAGTTGACATGGTGGTGTCAGGGCAACAGTTGGACTCGATGATCCCTGAGGTCTCTTCCAACCTGATTGATTCTGTGATTCTGTGATTTCCCATACCAAATGCCCGTATTAACTATCACATTGTCCTTTGTGTTTCTTTCCTCCTTCCCTTTTTGTCTTGTCTGACAATTCTGAGCAGAACATTTCTAAAATCTCAGAGATCTATGAGATGCAAAATATCTCTCCTGGTCACCTCTGTCAAGCAGTAGATATTGGAGACAGAAGGTAGGAAATAAAAAGGAATAGCTAAAATGAAGGTAAGACTGATCTCTGCCTTGAAGATTGTAATGTATAAGAACTTGATATGGAAGGTGATGTGTTGCTAGAGTAAATATTAAGGTGTGTGGAGGTGATATCTGGAGAACTGTGACAGGTAACAATTTTAATTGCAATGGCTTAGATATCACAGAATCACAGCATGGTTGAGGTTGGAAAGGACCTCTGGAGATCATATTGTCAAACCCCCCTGCTCAAGCAGGGCCACCTAGAACAGGTGGCCCAGGACCATGTCAAGATTGCTTTTGAATACCTCCAAGGATGGAGACTCCACAACCTCTCTGGACAACCTGTGCCAGTGCTCGGTCACCCTCACCACCCTCTGGGCCTTGCCCTTCAGCTGGTTTTCAGTCCACCTTACTGTCTGCTCATCCAGCCCATACTTCATCAGCTTGTCTATGAGGATCTTATGGGAGGCAGTGTCGAAAGCCTTACTGAAGTCAAGTAAGATACTCGACTGAAGTATCTTCATACTGAAGATATGATAGAGAAGAAGCCATAAAGTCCATCACACTGTGATGAGTAGGTAGAATTATAATTTGTAGTTTGGTCATGGTAATTTGCATTCCTCACTTAACCCTAGGAACATTGGAACAGGCTGCCCAGAGAGATTGTGGAGTCTCCTGAGAAGGAGACATTCAAAACCCGCCTGGACACGTTCCTGTGGGACATGATCTAGGTAATCCTGCTCCGGCAGGGGGATTGGACTAGATGATCTTTCGAGGTCCCTTCCAATCCCTAACATTCTCTGATTCTGTGATTTATAGGTTCCATATGAGAAATAAAAAAGAGCAAAGATTTGCAGATTTAGATTTTAGTATCAGACAACTGATGTATCAGTGCACTTATAGCTTGAAATGACTATACAAAAGAAAAAGAAATAGTATAAAAATAAGATATTACTGGCTTTTTAATTTACTTGAAACTTTCCAATTAGTACAATTTATGAGAATGAGAAGTTAATTTCAATTATTACATATTTTTTTCCGGAAGCCAAGAATTATAATAAAGATGCTTTAGTTATACTGTTAAATGTGAAGTATCTTACAGCAGAGAAACATTTTGATGCATACACTTATCCAAAGGAAAAGACTGATGCATTTATCTTTGTAGAAATGTACAGTTTTCTATAAAGTATGGAGATGTCCCTCTTTGGGAATGATTTAAAGCAAACTTTTAAAATAATTGTCCTCTAGTTAGCAATTTTGGCAAGCTAAACCTGGAAGTCTTAACTGGTGAACATTTGTTTAACAGTACATCAAAGCTGTTGTTTTTTTTTTACTGTAATGATGTTTGCAGGACTTCTACTAGAGAAATAGCTGAATAATTATTGATCTTGGAAAACTGATTTCTTTCTTGAACAATATAAACATTTGAAGAAGAAAAATAAAGTATATGCATAATATAAATAAGCTAGGCAAAGTCATTTATTTTTAGCTGTTGGAATTGTAGATCTGAATTTGCATAATTAGTTGTTAATCAAAGAGTGGAACTTCAAGGATCTTCTGGGCTGCAGGGTGGTTAAAAAAGGATTTTACTTATTCTTTTAGTTTTGTCTAGTTGGCAAAAATGCCCCAGCTGTGTTCTGCGAGTGATTGTAATTTCCATAATTGATAGTTATGTTAGAGTTCTTATATTGCAAAAGTAATAATTAAGATTTAAACTCTAATATATGGATGGTGAAGTATTGTTAGAAGCAGATGCCCTAAATTAGACATAGCTTCTACAGAATGGATCATTAGAAAATGCTAATTGCTTTCTATTTCAAAAATCATTATTGCATCATTTTAATGCTTGTCAGAGTATATGCCCAGGGCTACATTGTTTTTACACAGCCAAAGAAAATTCTCATGCAAATATGTCTGTTTTCAATATTTTCGACTTCCAGTTTTAAAGCAGTACAATGTGTATGGCTGTAGCTTTTGTTCAGTCGGCTTTTTATTTGGGAGGTGTCTCTTCTTTACAGAATTCAATTGTAGAAGATATCCTTTGCAATTCAGTCCATTAAGCATCATGAATACTAAATGCATTTTCTCTGGTGAGGTTGAAAAGATGTCAAAGAGAGGAACAATGCTCAGGAGGAAACATACTCCAGTTAATAATAACCATCAGCAGAAAAATTGGTACAGCAATTTGTAGGTAATTAGCCAACAGGACAAAAAGACCATATGGTCAGGCATTATGCATTACTTACTTTTCTGCAAAAAATTGTTACAGACTAGGCCTTTCATCTAATTAACATAGTATTATGTTATTTATGCAGTATATTTGATACTAAAATAAAGTGTAATTTATAAATTAATATAAATATGTCAACATGCTTTGGTTATTTTTGGCTATGCTTTCCCTTCCAGGTGGAAAAGTTGGTGTGATTTCATTCTTGCATCTGATTTTAGGTAGCAGGAGACCTGTACAAGTATAATTTTAGGTTTGTTTCTAGTATGTTCGCATTGACTAGAGACATAGATCTGCATATTACCATGATAATTTCAAGACTTGAATTATACAATTATTCACAATTTTACAATTGAATTTCAGAATTTTAGGCCATGGTAATGTAACTGCTGATCATGGCTAAAGGGGAGTGCAGAAGTGTGATGTCAGAAATATATATATGCTTTCCATGGAGATAATAAATATAGAAGAATAGATCACTATCAGATAACTGTGTTACAATAATGGCAGCAAGAAAGAAGTGTTTCTCAAATATGCACTTGTTAAGTACATTTCATAGAGCCTTCTATTTAGGCAGTCTCTGGGGGCACTTAGGTGTTTCTGTGTTGGCTTTACTGTTGTAAAAACTACCGTCTAGTTACATGAGAAGCCATAGCTTAGCTGAGCCAGAATAACAGCAGGGTATTAGCTATGCATGTATAACTACAGGACCAGGTCTCACTCAGGTCATCAGATGTTGACATGCCATCCTCTTCCAGTCATTACTGACTGCTTACAAAAACCCACCTCTCTACTTTACATGAGATTTCAAGACATCCTGTCACATAGCCAGTTCTGGAAACACTTTTTCTAGGCTGGCCTCCATCGTGGAATGGTGTGAGGCCCACAGAGCCACGAGTGGGCTGGTGAGCCACATTGTGCAGTGTCCTCAGTAGGACTAAATAGGTTGGGTGCCAACATCATGTTGACAGGACTGTACTGTTCGATGTTTCGGAGCTTGTTTGAGCTTCCCATCCGTTCTGTTGTGCTGTGTAGTGGAGACGTTATGAGTCCAGGCACACTGCCAGAGTTGATCTGCTAGCTGGTAACGTTCCTCTCCAGTAGTAAATAAATACATAACATAGCTTTTGCTTATCTTCAGCTCTCCTAGATCAAGAGCAGTTGTTGGACAGGATTTGTTGCGAGCACAGGGAGCGATCATGTTCTTAAAAATTCACAAAGGAAGTTGAAGACACAAGACATTGCTAATCTTTGTTGAAATGGGTGTCACTAGGTCTAGTTACTGTTGCAATGACGCATATTATCTATGACTAGATTTAGTTAGATTCAGATTAGATTCAGATGCTTTGTGAACATTGTCCTGAAACTCTTTATGCAGATGAGAGCAAGGATGAATGAATGTAATGAATAGCACGAGGGACAAATAAAAGCACGGAAGCTAAAGAAAGAGAGCTTAAGAAGTTAGACTGTCAGCAAAAGAGGAAAGAAGAAATGAAGTGTGGACTGGAGGATGAGGGAGAGCTAAAGAAGAAACGCAAGAAATTAAAGAGAAAATAGGAGTTTAAATACAGCCTCCATAGAAAATAAAGAATTTTTCAGCTAAACTAACTTCCTTATATTATACTAATCATGCAATTCAGTATTTTTTAATTACCAATTTTTGAATATACATTTTATAAATGTTATTCTGTTTCTTAATCCCTAGCTCAATGGACAGGCTCCTATTCTTTTTTAACACATGGGCTTCCATCTTGTTGCCTCTTTCATTTAGCTAGCACCAACCAGCAAGGCCTCTAGATCTTCATGGTCAGCAGATGCCCAGCTGGGATCTCCATGTGATTAAACTTCCAAGAGTTGCCTTTTACGTGTGTAAATGCAAGTACTTCAAGCATATAAGAGTCACCAGCTGAACTTCAGCTTGGGTTGACAGAGTTCACCTACCAGTATCTTTAAAAAGATACCTTAATAGTTAATGGAAACTACTCTTTACTTTGACAATCTTACACCTGGAGAAACACTAGTGAAACTGACTGAAAAAGAATGCAAAACATTTGCCATGATAGAAATACTTGTTGAGAAAAACCTTTGTACTTTGCTGAGGAAAGACGGGCCCTCAGCAGTTTTTTGAAGTTCAGTTACACGGAGTTGCCAGATGGTCATTAGATTCTGGTTGATATCTGAAGGATTTGCTACTTGACTGTGGATGAAAAATGTAATAAAATAGAAACCTATAAACGTGAAATGAAATATTTCATGTTTCAAAATCAATCTACTAACCAGTTCTGTTTAAAACTAGCATATTCTAATTTAGAGACCCCATGATCATTTATTATAAGAAATGTTTTCTTTTTATGGCCTCTCTGAATACTGCCATTGTATTGAAATACATCTGACTGTTATCCTCTTTCTTGAGAGGAGATAACTAATTTATGAGGTCTTAGGTAATAAAATCTGTGAAATAATGGAATCTTTTTTATGGATAGTAAGATTATTATAAAAGAAAAAATAACTTGCATGAAGTAGCATTTCTTACACAATAGGAAAAGTTTACACTTTACTTGATGAGAGTTGCCGTGTAGTTACAAACATTACAATGAACCCTTTGTTTCCTATGCAAGAAAATGTCCCCAAATCATTGTGTGACATACTGAAATTAAATTGCGCTGTCTTCATAGTATCTACAATCCAGTAAAATTTCTGACAAATGAATATAGAGACACTTGATACTGGCTTGAACCATATATTCCACTTGATTTAAAACTTTATGTTCTGTACATTTTCAGTTAAACCTCTTGATTCTGAAAGAAGAAACAAGAATCACATTTTGTATGTGTGGAATTAATTAGTTTCTATGACTTTCATATTAGTAGCAGAGCAGCGACCATACTGATAGGAAGTTTTTTGATCCAAAATGTTTACTTGCTTCACAAATAGCTGCATGTTTGTTGTGTTTACACGTATACATATATTTATGTATTTTGTGATGGAGTGAATGATTTAATAGATCATGATGACTGACAAAGAATTAAAGCCCTGTTCCAAAAAGACTGGAGTTACTCAAACAAAACGTTAGATTTTGTTTGCAATAAATATACCTATCTGTCTGGTAGAGAAAAAATGCATTGTTTTTCCATTCCCAAACTCAAGAAGGGGAGGAGCCAAGAGTGAGAAACATGAGAATCCGTCCGAAGAAAATCAAAAGCTTTTTTTCTTTTTTTTTTTTTTAGCTAGTTCTGGGATTATGGCTGAGAAGAGTTTATTAATTTTGTGCTTTATATTAAAGCTCTATTTGAGGAAGAATTGCTTTTTTGGTAAAAACATTTTACTCTTGTGGGCTGACCTAAAGTGCTGTGTATTTGCTTTCTCCATTGCCATCGTTGCTACTGCTACTTCTGCTAATAATACACTTATTTGCATTAGAGAGAACATAGGAACCAAAGCTGGAATCAATTTTGTGCCTCACTGGCAGTAAGATATGACGAGAAAGAACGTGCGAGAGAGCACATGAGCTCTCAGATCCGTACTGTTTGCCATCTGCAGGTCAGAAGGGTACAAGAGGTGGAAGTGAGTTAGAAAAGGAAAAGGAATGCAGGATAAGCAAACAGGAATGTGTTCAAGGTAAAACAGAATATCCTCATTTCACCTCCATGCTTATTCAGCCAATGACAGACAACAGTCCCATGTAAGAGACTGCAGTGAAGTAACACTGAAGAGACCAACGGCATGAGGTTCAACAAGAACAAGTGCCGGGTCTTACACTTTGTCCACAACAACCCCATGCAGTGCTACAGGCTGGGGGAAGAGTGGTTAGAAAGTGGCCCGGCAGAAAGAGACCTGTGGGTGCTGATCGACAGCCGGCTAAACATGAGCCAGCAGTGTGCCCAGGTGGCCAAGAAGGCCAATGGCATCCTGGCCTCTATTAGGAATAGTGTAGTCAGCCAGTCTAGGGAAGTGATCGTCCCTCTGTACTCGGCACTGGTGAGGCCACACCTTGAATCCTGTGTCCCGTTCTGGGCCCCGCACTTCAAGAAAGATGTTGAGGTGTTGGAGCGAGTCCAGAGGAGGGCGACCAAGCTGGTGAAGGGTCTGGAGGGTCTGACCTACGAGGAATGGCTGAGGGAGCTGGGGTTGTTTAACCTGGAGAAGAGGAGGCTCCGAGGTGACCTTATTGCCATCTACAACTACCTGAAGGGAGGTTGTAGTGAAGTGGGAGTTGGCCTCTTCTCCCGGGCAATAGGACTAGCGATAGGACAAGAGGACACAGCCTCAAGCTTCGCCAGGGGAGGTTCAGGTTGGACATGAGGAAGAATTTCTTTTCAGAAAGGGTTATTAGGCATTGGAATGGGCTGCCCAGGGAGGTGGTGGAGTCACCATCTCTGGATGTGTTTAAGAAAAGACTGGACATGGCACTTAGTACCATGGTCTAGTTGACATGGTGGTGTCAGGGCAACAGTTGGACTCGATGATCCCTGAGGTCTCTTCCAACCTGATTGATTCTGTGATTCTGTGATTCTGTGAACAGTTTAAAGGGAAGTTTAACAGCACATAAAGCTCTATGATTTTCAGTGACAATGTTTTTCCAGACATGGGAAGACATGGGAGAAAGTCTGACAGTGTCAGGAAGGAGCAAGCATTCAGAGTTGTTATTGGTGGCAGAGTGAAGGTAGCTATTGGTGACTTTTTAGAGGGGATTAAGTAATGAAAGTCTTAAAATGAGAATGGAGTCTTCAGCTACAGATATCGTAGATATATTTAGATACAAATCTCTCTCATGCATTTATAGTGCACTTCATCCTGTAAATTCCTTTGCCTATCACCTCTGTGATCAACTTTGCATGATGTGTAGATGCATTAAGACCCTGAGTATTTCTGACTGGACATAACAGTCATAAAACAACCTAAATACTTGAAATAGTGTAACATGATACATTATACTCTCAATCTATTTTATGCTATTTAACTTTTCCCCCAAAATTGTGAGTTAGGTTTAGTTTAGAACCAGACTGCCTATTAGCAAACACTTTATAGGTTTTAGACACATTTGTGAAGATGACTTTATGCTCCAAAGAAATTAGCATTCAAAATAACAAATGTAAAATAGTGAATGCACCCAGAGATTTAGGTTTTTTTTTCTCTTAGCTGAGAAGCAGAAATAAATTAAGGGGTCATTTAGCATTATATTGATCTCTTTTCAATCTTCTAATCAGGAAATACAAGTTCTTTGTAATAGATGAACCAGTTGTAATTCAAATATAGTTACAGCACTAATTTTTGTAATGTGATATAATTTTCTTGGAGAAGACCGCTTTATTTTCACTTCATTAGAAGTAAAAGGAACATGTTGCATTTCTAACAGAGAATATCTGTAACTTTTCTTGCCTGTATAAGCATCCTGTTGTTGCTGTTGCCTTCTGGCAGACAAAGAGGTAACACTCTTGAGCCAGGATGATACCAAATAGCCTAACTGTGCATTGCTGTCCAAAAGAGTTTACAATCTGAAAGACCCACTTGTGAAGCACTTGAATGAAGTTAATAGACCTGTTTATAAGTTTTGTCTATAGCTACAATTGTCTTAGCTTCCTCTCTGTGTGCAGTCTAAAACCTAAGAGAAAATACTCTGATATTATTTTAACACTGTAAATTAAATCATAGATCAAAAACAGTCTGGCCCAACAGAAGTTGCCCATTTATCACATTCAGATGGGATGTCCACATCTGAGATGTCCATAGCAAGTATTGTTTCACTGAGTCTCTATCCATGCATAATTAGATATGTTTTATTTAAAGCTCTTGATAGCATGTGTTTGTTATCAGCTATGATTACAGATTACATGTAGTGAGAGAAGTAAAAATATTATGAGCTACTGGATATAGAGCTAGATGCCAACAGGGTTTTGATATACTTTTATTCAAACAAAACTACAGAAAATTGTCCTAATGTTATCTAAAATCTTTGAATTTTGAAGATAGACCCGGTTCGAACTTACCCAACGAAGAGTGCAAATTGTAAGTTAGGACTCAATGTTACAAACGATAGTTATAGAAGTGAACATTCAGTTCTTCTGAAAGAATAAGATGAGCTTCCTAGTCATAAAGAACAAAGAATTCAGATCACATTGGTTTAAATTAATATATTTTATATAGTACGTGAATATTTATTCAGGTTTGAGCCTCAGGCACAAACATAACATTCTGCAATGCTGTCCTAGAGTGACAAATATTAAAAAATCACTACAGGTACATTTGCTAATTAGTATTCTAACCTCAGAGAGGGAAAATGCTTCAAAACTTGGAAAAAAGGTGAAAAAATATTACAGTATTTAAGAGATGTACACTATATACTAGGCATAATAAAAAGAGGTAAACCTAATATTTTTATCAGCAGTTGCAAATTGATTTTAAGGAAATACTGCAGATTCCTCATAACAAAATATAATTTGTAAAGAAATATGAGAAGACAACTATAAGAAAAACTATAAATAAACTTTATCTAGAGCAAGTTGTGACACAATTGCAGAAACTACTTCTGGGTCTCTGGAGGCACCATCTGTTCCCCTTCATTAATCAGAGATCACAAGAAAGGGTAATGCTTAATTACACTGTTTGCTTCTTCTCACATAATTTCAAAAACTTTGATATCATCGTAGTCCAACACATATACCATGACAAAATTATTAATGCTGTCTTTGGGGTGTTTACACCTACAAATGAGAGAAAGTGAGTAGTTACAGTTCACATATAGCAAATATACTTACACTGCTGCACTAAGGAAAGCTGGTAGGATAATTTTTTGATGATAAATCGTTCTCTATTAAAAATAACATATAGCAATAAAGAAATTGCAGGTGCTATATGGGAAATTATGTTGAAAATGAGACATAGCTTTCTATAAATTGATATTAACTGTATAAATGTGTCCAGATAAGAGAGATGTGCAAGACTAGTCTCTCAAAAGTGCATAAATTAAAATATAGTTTTACGGCTATGTCTATGACTAGTGTATTTAAGTTAATAGTCCAATTATCTGACTGTGATGTTACTTTAGCTGTGAGAAATGAATTCACGTAGAATTTTATCTTATAAAAACATATTCTTTATAATTAGAAATCTTTCTTTTAAAATATATTGTGGAATCCTTTATATGGAAAGCACCATGAGGTCGTTGCCTAAAAAAAAAATGCTTAGGATTTCATTTCATTCTTTAAGCTAGATGAGGCTTTCTTTTAAAAGATTTTCTTTACAGGAGACAATCATAATGATTTAACAGTCCAAATCAAGTAGATTTGTTTATGCGATTTTATTGAATGTCTTGTGGAAAGTAATTATTATGGATGATACTACATCAGGAATTCTTCCCACAAGTAGGCAGTGCAGAGGAATCAGTCAAACATAACGGCATCACAGCAGGATGTTGACCAGTATGTCATGTCTGAAATTCTTCACTTCTTACATACAGTCTTCAACATAGACCTATTTTCTTTAGTCTGAGATTTATGAAATTCTGGATACAAGCAGTCTATTAATTTAATAACTTAATGAAAAAAATCTGTAAAATAAAAGTTCCCTAAGTTATAAGTAATTACTACTTCTTCTGTTCTTCAAAATCTTTTCCTGCTTTTGATGTTTGCAGTCCTTAATAGGAAAGGATAAAACAAATTTTCAATGTAGTATTGTCAAATACAAAGAACATTGATCCAAATATGACAGCCAATGTATTGGAACTGCCAAAACAGTGAATCAGTGCTCCTTATGTGTTACAAGTATTGAAATATCTCAGAAGTTATGTACGTCATTATTTTGAAAGCATGGTTTTTATAATACCTGTTTCTCCTTCAAATCTAATCAATTGGTTGAATTGTGTCTAAAGAAAGTAAAAGTAGATGTGTATTCTCAGAATACAAAAAGCATTGAAAATGGAAAAATGCATTCTGGCTTGTCTTTGTCTGAATTTTGAAATGCTGTCATTGAAAACTTGCATCACTATCAAGCAAAAATGCATGCTGAGTTTATGAAACCAAATACACTGAACTGTGGCCAGAGACAGGTTTTCTAATCAGAGGAGCAGATAGCTGAAATAAATGTTAAAGTGGAAATGCCACTGCTTCATTGGTGCTCCCACTTTATTACATTATTGTTCTTAATATTAAAAGGCAAGGTACAGACAGGCAATAGCTTATAAAAGTTTTCAATTTCAGTCCATTACTTCTAGTTTGGCTTAGATTAGGAGTAGCCAAAATTACAATCCACTAAATGAATCTCTGATCTAAGGGTTTCATTCTGCTCACTGACACTTAGTAGCAAAGCATCCATGGTTTAAATGATACAGACCTTTAATAAATAGCTTCCTTTAATGAAGAAATAAAGGTAAAAAAAACATAGCCATCATCCCATTGGCAAGGCCAATAGAATGGTAAAAGAATCCAAATTGAGACAAAGTCACCTTTTCATGAGGTAGCAGATGGTTTTTGAGAAAGATTTAGAAGAAATTATAGGCTGTTGAAGACAGATAGGAACTTGCTTCAGACTAGCTCCAGCTGTGGGAGATGAATAAGCTATAGACAAAAAATCACATCATAATGTTAGTATAGCCCTGAGCTCAAAGTGGTAAGTTCTGCCTCTCAGTTTAGTGCTACAACAGATGCGTTCAGATGTTTTTTAGCCTTTTTTTTCACAACCTTTATGTTAAGACTCAACTGGGATCAGTAGGCACTGCAATTATGAGAGTCACCTTTGACTAACTCTTTAAAAAAGTCTCATGAATATGTGTAAGTCCGTGAGGTGAGCAGACTACATTTAAGTGCCATGCTCCTGTCTTGTGCTTTATTTTCTGCCCTAAATTTTTCCTGCTCTGGCTCTGTCCTCTCTGTGTTCTCAGCTGTATCTGGCTTTTGTAGACCTTCAGCCCAGGATCTATGTCCCTCGAACTCTGAGGACTCTAGCCCACTTTTTGTTGGCACACTTTATGGCTTCTCCTTTAGATTGCTGGCTTAGAATAGAAGCAGTTGTACTTATGAACATAATAGTGTGAGGAAATTTTATTTGAGAGTTATGCCTTATTGAGTGGATGGATAGAAGGAGAAGATTCTTCAGCCATGGAGATCTGGCCTTTCTTATGTGGTGGACTTATAAACATACTCATGCTTGTAAATGATGCTGAGCTGTCCTGGCAGGTGTTCACTAAGTCAGGTCCTACGTTGAGTTATATCACTGTTGCTTGACTGGCTTAATTGAAGTTACGTTGATTTACACTGGTTTTAGGTGATGCATTTTGTGACTGAAGAACTAAAATGGAGTTGCACAGGAAATAGATCATTACAGCTCTTGAAGTGGATTGATGAAAGCAAGAATAATCTTTCCTGCCATTGCTGACTCAATCCGGATAGATGATGGCCTAAAGTTTCATCCAAAAGCACTTAGCATTTATTGTGTCTAAGTATAGTAGAATCTTTTAGGGTTTCTGATTTAAGAAAAAAATTAAATTCTTTACAGATAACACTGCCTGATTACACTGCCTTGGTGGCAGTCTGAACAGAAAGCAAAGCAATATAAATAAGATTGGACTATCAACTATTGTCATGCTGAGTAAGCTGTCCTTCAGAATTGTAGCTGGTAGACTGGTATGAAGAGGTTTGTACTGCAAATTTTGAATCCATTCACAGACGTGGAAGAGTTGAGTTTCCAGATTTTTTTAATTTGGTATCTTTCATATCCAAGAGTAAGAATAAGAAACTAACTGAAAATTATTTTATCTGTTGGTAATATTTACTTTTCATTTAGTCGACCACTTGGAAAATTGGTTCTGTCCTAGTCCACTCAAACCTCAGCAACATGCACCTCAGGCACTGTAACCCCTACAACGACCACTGCAACTACTTAAACGCTGGCAACATGCACCGAGTCATGGATGGTGACAAATGCCTTGTCAGGGTGGTTAAAGTAGTGGAAGCGGAGCAACTGGCAGCCCAAACAGGTTTTCCTCTGCGCTGCCAGTTGCTCCGCTTTCACTGCTTTAACCACCCCCACAAGGGATTTGCCACCACCCCTGCTGAGGGAGTGTGATATCATCAATCTGCCAGGCCTCCCTGCATTTATATCTCAACCACCGCCCCCCACAGTCCACAGTTTGCTTTTACTTGGAGGTTGCTGCGGTGCATGTTGCTGGGGCTTGAGTTTTTGTTGATCACCTCTATCGGGATCTGGCGACACCCGTCTTGTTGGTGCCCAGCGTTGGGCACGAGAGGGGCTCTGGCAGGCATGGTTGATGGCTGCCATTTGAGTACTGTGCAGTTCAGGGAGCAATATATATTTCTGTTTCCACAGCAGCTGTGTTCTGCCCCATAAAAAGGGAAAATACGTCTGAATGACTTGGGGCAGCAAAGAGAGCATATAGAAAAGCAGCAACAAAAATAAAACACAGCATAATTCTGCTCAGTTTGTAAGTATAGTAGCATGCAGAGCTTGATTAACACATGGCTCAGAGACTGGTGCCACCGTCGGAATTTTGGGTTCTTTGATCATGGGAAAGTTTATATGGCACCTGGTCTGCTGGCGACAGATGGAGTACATCTGTCTCAAAGGGGAAAAAGGATCCTCGCGCAGGAGTTGGCGGGCCTCGTTGAAAGGGCTTTAAACTAGGCTTGAAGGGGGAAGGGGATAAAACCAGGCTCACTGGAGATGAGCCTAAGGACAGCCTTCAGATTACTGTCCTACTCGAGGTGGATAATGGTGGTACATGGGGCAATAATAACACAGGGCTCACTAATAAGTTAGTAACCAAGGAAGTGGCCAGGAATGGTCAGATAGCAAGAGTGAAAACTGGTGGCTTAACTGCCTCTCTGAAGTGCTTATATGCCAATGCACGGAGTATGGGAAATAAACAGGAGGAGTTGGAGGTCTGCTTTAGATTGCATGACTATGATATAGTTGCGATCACTGAAACATGGTGGGACAGCTCCCATGACTGGGATGTTGTCATGGGTGGCTATGTACTATTTAGGACAGACAGACCAACAAGGCAAGGCGGTGGTGTTGCTCTTTATGTGCGAGAGCAACTGAAATGTATTGAGTTCTATCCAGGGGGGGAGGTAGAACAGGTTGAAAGCTTGTGGGTAAGAATTAAGGGACATGCAAAGGGGAGTGAAACTGTTGTGGGGGTCTACTATAGACCACCAAACCAAGAAGAAGATGTTGATGAGGCTTTCTACAGACAACTGGAGGTAGCCTCTAGAACACACTCCTTGGTACTCATGGGTGACTTTAATCACCCTGATATTTGTTGGGAAGCCCACACAGCTAGACATGTTCAGTCAAAAAGGCTCTTACAGTGCATCGATGATAACTTCTTAATTCCGGTAGTGGAGGAACCAACGAGAAGAGGTGCACTGCTGGACCTTGTATTAACGAATAAAGAAGGACTAGTTGGGGACATTAAGGTTGGGAACAGCCTTGGCGACAGTGATCATGACATGGTGGAGTTTAGTATTTTACAAGGTAGAAGTAGGGCAATAAGTAGGATTACAACCCTGGACTTCCGCAGGGCCAACTTTGTACTCTTCAAAGATCTACTTGCAGGAATCCAATGGGCTAAGACTGTGGAGGGCAAAGGAGCCCAAGAAAGTTGGTCAATTTTTAGATACCACTTCCTCCAAGCCCAAGATAGGTGCGTTCCTTTGAGTAAAAAATAGGGTAGACGTGCTATGAGACCTGCATGGATGAGCAAGGAGCTTCTGAAGGAAATCTCACAGAAGAAGGAAATTTACAGTTCATGGAAGAAGGGTCTTGTCACTTGGGAGAACTACAGGGAAGTTGTCGGGACGTGTAGGAAGGTAACAAGAAAGGCCAAAGCCCTCTTAGAACTAAAACTGGCAAAGGAAGTAAAAGAGAACAAAAAGGGCTTCTTCAAATATATCAGTAGCAAAAGGAGGAACAGGGAAAGTGTGGGCCCTCTGCTGAATGAGGTGGCAGCCCTGATAACCGAGGATGCAGAGAAGGCAGAGTTGTTGAATACCTTCTTTGCTTCGGTCTTTAATCCTAAGATCAGCCCTTGTGATCTTCAGACCCTGGATGTAGGAGAGGAAGCCTGGAGGAGGGAAGACTCTCCACTAGTCAGTGAAGACTGGGTTAGTGATCAGTTACGGAAATTGAATGCACACAAGTCCATGGACCCCGATGAGATGCACCCAAGAGTGTTGAGAGAACTGGCTGATGTTGTCGCTCTACCGCTCTCCATCATTTTTGCAAGATCGTGGCAAACAGGAGAGGTGCCTGAGGACTGGAGGAAAGCCAATGTCACTCCAGTCTTCGAAAAAGGCAGGAAGGAAGATCCAGCAAACTACAGACCAGTCAGCCTCACCTGCATCCCTGAAAAAATGATGGAGCGGCTCATTCTGGAGGTCATCTCTAAGCACATGGAAGAGAAGAAGGTTATCAGGAGTAGTCAGCATGGATTTACCAAGGGGAAATCATGCTTGACTAACCTGATAGCATTCTATGATGTCGTGACTGAATGGATAGATGCAGGGAGACCAGTGGATGTAGTCTACCTTGACCTTAGCAAGGCGTTTGACACAGTTCCCATGACATCCTTGTGAGCAAACTCAGGAAGTGTGAGGTAGAAGAACAGACAGTGAGATGGATTAAGAACTGGCTACACAATAGAGCCCAAAGAGTGGTAATCAATGGTGCCAAGTCCAGCTGGAGACCTGTAACTAGTGGAGTCCCCCAAGGATCAGTGCTGGGTCCAGTCCTGTTCAACATCTTCATCAACGACCTTGATGAAGGGACAGAGTGTCTCGTCAGCAAGTTTGCTGATGATACGAAGCTGGGAGGTTTGGCTGATACACCTGAAGGCTGTGCGGCCATTCAGCGTGTTTTGGACAGACTGGAGATCTGGGCAAAGAGGAACCTGATGAGGTTCAACAAGAATAAGTGCAGAGTCCTGCACCTGGGAAGGAGTAATAAAATACACCAGTACAGGTTAGGAGGTGATCTGCTAGAGAGCAGCTCTGTGGAGAAGGACCTTGGAGTCCTGGTGGACAACGTTATCCATGGGACAGCAATGTGCCCTTGTGGCCAAGAAGGCCAATGGGAACCTGGGGTGCATTAAGAAGAGTGTGTCCAGCAGATCGAGGGAGGTCCTCCTCCCCCTCTGCTCTAGCCTGGTGAGACCTCACCTGGAGTATTGCGTTCAGTTCTGGGCTCCCCAGTTCAAGAGGGACAGAGATCTACTGGAGAGGGTCCAACGGAGGGCTACGAGGATGATTAAGGGACTGGAACACCTGTCTTATGAGGAAAGGTTGAGAGACCTGGGGCTTGTTAGTCTGGAGAAGAGAAGACTGAGAGGGGATCTGATTAATGTGTATAAATATATGAGGGCTGGGTGTCAAGAGGGAAGGTGCAACCTCTTTTCACTTGTGCCCTCTGATAGGACAAGGGGCAATGGATGCAAGCTAGAGCACAGGAAGTTCAACCTCAACATGAGGAAGAACTTCTTTACTGTAAGTGTTACAGAGCACTGGAACAAGCTCCCCAGAGAGGTTGTGGAGTCTCCTTCTCTGGAGACTTTCAAGACCCATCTGTATGCGTTCCTGTGTGACCTGCCCTAGACTGGTCCTGCTCTGGCAGGGGGGTTGGACTCGATGATCTCCAGAGGTCCCTTCCAACCCCTAACATTCTATGATTCTATGATTTTCTCAGGCTGTTTTGTCAAGTTGTTATTTGGAATTCACAATTTACCTGTTTTTCCCAACATAGCTTTCTCTAAGGCTTAATACTAGGCAGATATAATCATCACTATAATGCTGTTTGCAATTTGAAAGGTTGCTTGACATTAAAGAATCATAAAAGCAAACAGGAAATATTTCACTCAAGAAAGTATGTTCTTTTTGAAACATGCTTTTTAATATTCTTAGTGACTGTATGCTAAAAACAGTTTCTTATATAAACTGCAGATGTCTAATATTAAATACTGTTAATCACAATTCAGTGTGGTCAACTGGTTTTTCAGATCCATCATTTTACTGTGATAGTAATTTTCAAACTTCTTAATTTGACAGAAGACTACTTCCAGTAAAGGAATTACTTTTATTTTTTAATGATGAATGCTAGCATTCATTTCTTACTAGATATTTGAGGACACATTTTTTACATTCTGAGTACTAAGCTCATGTCAGCGTTTCTGTGAATTTATGATAATAACATGAGTTCTTCAGTGAAATTGTTTGTGCATTAATATAGCATATGGCTTCAAAGGGAGTGCAAGCAAAAATAGTTTGGTTTTTTTTTTCTTTAAAAATAAAAATGTGAATTTTTGTCCCACCCAAGATGAAATTTAGGAAGTTCTGATTTTTCATCTTATGAGGATGCTAGCAGGTTGGGTGTAGAATAAAGCCTGAATCTCAGGCTTTAAAAGGAGAAAAGTTTGCTATTATTATTCTTCCTGTAAATTCTTTGGAAAACCTCCATCACTTTTCATACAAATAGAGTCCATATTCTGTATTTTTGATTGTAGCAGTATTTCTTTTTGTAGCAGTATTTCTGCTCATATTTCCAGAAGATTTTGCCTCCATCCAGGTGATAGAACAGAGTACTTATTTATTTCATATATAAACCAGTGTGCCTAATTGTTACTTTGAATTCAGGAGGCCTCTCATTCTGCGAGTAAGACCAACCTGTAGATCAAGTAAAAAATATCAAGAGCTGTACTTTAATGAAAGCAAATTTAAGTCGTCTTATCTTGCTCTGTCTTGTGACTGAGAATAGAAGCTGGTAAATGAAGATCATTCATCCAGATTTTGTCATGCAACACAGTGCAGTGAAGATTTAAGTGAACATATTTACTGACTGCAAACAAGTGAACGGGAATAATAAACAAACAGAAGATGAAATAAATTGATGCAATTGAACTGCAAACAAATGTAAAATGGCTAACACAATCCAAAAGCAGGCGTATCTTAGATCTGTTCAGCTTTTCTCTCTCCTTTGTAGCCAAACCTTTTACGCTAAAAGCCATGTTTGATCTAAGACCATAAGGCCGAAAAAAAATGATGATCGGGTACTCTGTAACAGCTCTGTTTCCTTTCCTTGTTGTCCATCAGTGATAGTCTTCATGCTGCTTTAAGGTGAATTAGATAAGGTCATAGACCCCACTAAAACCTAATCTTGCAAACAAGGGAAAAAAGGGGACTTTATTTTTCTGTGGATCAACTTATGCTGCTAATGAAACATATAGGAAACTTGGAGTCTTTAGATTTCAGTGAAGCCACTTTAAAATCAAAGTTAATAGCCTGAAATGTGAATTTAGAAATGCCACCACATTACATTATTTCTTTTATCCACACTTACACTGCAGATAAGTTCTCATATTTAAAGATAATGGCAGACTGCCTAGTTTACCAATGTTTGTGTCCTGAATCAGTTAAAAGAAATTCAGCAGCTCTCATGTGCTCTTGAGTCTTATTCCATTTATTTCTACAATGTAGTTAAGTATTAAATTGCTTATCGTTTTCAGTTATTTATCCAAAATTGTCACTCCCTTGGAACTTTTTTTTCATAAATATATTCTTTGTGTTTAGCAATATAGAAAAATTAAGTAAGCAAGGATGCCAGGTCATGTAAATAACTTTTATGGCTCTTACATGCTTAGAATTAGCATTGGTGTTTAGGATTTAAGACTAATAAGTAGATTAACAGAAGGGAGCTGGGCAGAAAATAGGATGTGTTTTATGATTAATTTGATCTATTAGGGAGAAAAACGTCTATGGGTCTGTCAAATTCTAGTTCTGATGAATGCACTGTTGTTAATAAATTACTGTAGCCTTTTAAGATAATAATAAAACAGCCTTTATTTCATTTTCATGTGCTATATTTCTTTTAAGCCTGCCTTAACATTCATTAAGTTTACAAGCTCACAGAGAATTCTTATTTGTGGTCAAAAAGTTTTAGAGTATGTTTTGTAAGGTCTATTACTGTATGGCTCTGTTACTAATACCGGCATACATCATTATGGCCATTAAGATATCAGCAGTGTTTTCTGGGAAAAAATAAACCTCTACATAAAGAAGAAAAGCAAGGGGTTTGTTTTTTTTTTTACTTCTTCTTAAGCATTAGGCATAAAGGATGCTTGGTTATGCTTGTATTAGATACAAAGAGCTGAGAAAATTGATAACCCTTTACTGAGGAGAGAGATACCTTTACCAGAAACAGCTTGTTCTCAGCTGGTGTAAATCAGGCAGTTTATTGGTTTCAGGAGAACTGTGCCATTTGACAACAGCGAAGAGATGTTACAAATTTTGACTAATTCCTAATTCTATATGTCTTTCTTAAGTCACAGGAAGAATAAAAAAGAAACAATAGTATTTTTTCTGTCTCATTGGATGCAGATTCAGGTGCATGCATTTTTTGGTGTCAGGGTATCACTGATGGATGGAAACATGGTTATTCAGGGGACTCATTCTCCAGTTTCAAGTAGGCAAACCAGCAGCGGGCAAATGAAGTCTGCCTGTAAGGATGTATCTCTAACACCGAGGGAGCTTTTCAAAAGCACAAATACTATCTTGCACCTACTAACTTTCAGCTGCTCTTTTTCTTCGCATGCCTAGAACTTGACTGTCACACAACTGGTTTAAGAGCTGGTTAAAATGGTAGCCAGATAGTAGCAGTAAGGAAGAGGTATTAAATCAGGATATTGCAGTCTTTGCATTTAAATGAAGTCCTACATGTCTTTAAACTTGTACTAAGCACTTGCCCTGAGCTATACTCAATACAGAATGAAATAACTTGACAAAGACACTACAGCTACCATATGTTCTTAGTATTTGGTGATTTAGTTTCTAACTAGAGTTCATGGTTTTATTTATAAAATGGAGTGATCTGGGACTTTTCAGACGGATGATATTCCATCTTCTGCTGGAAGTCTTTAGCTGTGATCAGTGGGGATGCTCCAGTGAGAATCTCGGCATATACAGTACAGCTGTAAGCACAGTTTCTCCTGAAGAATCACTTCTTTTTGTATGGCTATCCAGATCCAAAATTGCTCACACCAGCTGGCCGGATTTGTATGCTGTTAAGCTTACTTGATGAAAAATAAACACACACATTTTCTAGGTCTTCCAATCATGTGGTACATTACATTCTAGACCAGCAAATAATCTTAACCATTTCCTTATATCAGTCTGTCTTTATCCCACTGAGACTTCTGCCAAGCTAATTCAGGTCATTTTCAAGAGTTGTGGAGAAATTATTGTACTGCTGCTTTAAGTGAACACTGGATGTTCATCATTCTGTAGTTCTTTACATTTTAGAACATAGTAGTCACAGAACATAAAAAATAAGATACATACCTTACTGATAAGCAAGTAATTTTTCTTTGAGGGGAGAAGAAGGTAAAGAGTAATAAAATACATCTGTCAAGATTTTGGAAATATATATGTTTTTAAAATTGATAGACAAACAATGCAGCCTTGCATTTGTGATGCCAAAGATATGTCAGCACTTTTGTAGTAAAACTAAGGGATATATAAATCTGCAATAAAAATTCCCCCCAGAATGACTTGTGTTTATGTAGATTCCTAACTCTAGGGGAACTTTTATATAACAAAGGAGAAATAAATTTCAATTTCTTGTATCTTTTTAAAAATATATTTAATGTTTCAATTATCATCCCATAGGCAGAGTTTTCAGTCTGTGAACACACGACTGTTCAAATGCAAATGCTGCAGGGGTAAAGGAGAGGGGGCAGCAAGTTCTTAATGTATAATACCAGGAGCAGGAGAAGAAAGTTTTGACTGGGCCACTAGATCGTGGATAATTAGGCTTTTTTCCCCCCACTTTTAATTTAGGGGTTATGGATACCCAGTATATCTGTAGAATAGTTTCTAAGGTCACTTCTGAAAGAGTGTCATGAATTGTGAATTTGTATGCTAAAACATTGGGTTATGGCCTGTATGTGGCCATAAAAAAGTGACAGTTTGATAGCTTGCCTCTTGAACTCCATTTTGAAAGACACACTTTATATTTTACATCCCTTTCATTTGCGGTTTAGTGCTGCTAAGTTGCCACTTAATGTTGCAGTTTTGTATAAGCATACAATATATTGTCTGCCTAGCATTTGAATCTACAGGGTACTTGGTAGGGCTGAAAGAGGTTGTATGCTTTACTCTTCCATTGGAAACACTAGGTAAAATTTCTCTGTAGGGCTAATTAAACCCATTTTCTAGGGAAGTGAGGCTTGTTCAAGATCACTGTCAGTCCATTTGTCAGTCCTCCCTGTTTCCTCCCTACCTCTCCACTTCCTGATAGATTTTGAACATTCTGGCCATGAAGGCTTGTGATAGATTTTGGGGATAACTTCTTGATACAGTGCTGGATGGGTCAAGCAGACCCATCCATGGCACAGCTGGATCCTGCTATTCACTAACAAGGAAAGAAATAATTGTGGTAAAATGTGGTAACCGGCGACAGCCTTAGATGTAATGACCATGAAATAGAGTTCAAATCCTGAGGGGAGTGAGGAAGGAGAGCAGCAGAGTGCAGATCCTGGTGTACAAGCAAGCAGACTTCACCTTATTCAGGAAACTGTAGTTGGGGTCCCATGGGAAGCAGCTCTGAAGGATAAATGAAGTCAGGAAACTGTCAGGTCTTTAAGGACAGCATCCTTTAGGCAAAAAAAGTGGTCCCTTCCATCCCTGCAGAGATAAGGCCAAGGTACTCAATGCATTTTTTGCCTTAATCTTCACCAACATGATCTCCCAGGCTTGCGTCCTTAGTGACTTGGTTTGAGGAGGAGAGCTACCAGCAGTGAACATGGATCAAGTCAAGGATTACTTGTGAGAAATGGGCCCATACAAGTCCAGGGGACTAGATAGGCTCTATCCAAAGATGTTGAGAAAATGGATTGTACAGTATGTCTTTACAGTATTTTGTAAGGACAGTCTACATCTAGAAGTAAGCAGAATGATCGATGATGCGTATGTGCGTATAGAGGTATATATACACCTATGTGTACACACATTTTTCAATATACAGAATGATGTCAGTTACTTTAGAATAGTCAGAAAGTACCTTCTATAAGTTTCTTTCTGCCACAAACTTGTTTTTATCTTTTCTTTATTATGTATTCTCGCATGTAATGTCTAACTTTGTAAAGCACTCCATTTTAGTTTAATATTTTTCATACACTTACAGAATAAATAAACCAACACTATAAGAACTGCTTATGAATCTGCAAGGGTACAGCAGTATTTTTGTAGAAGCACCATCTAATATTATTTTTTTGCTGATGTTACTAGCTTTAGACAATATGGCCAAAGCGAAATAATTACAACGGTAATGATTATTTAATATGAAAAAAACTAAGGAGACTGCAATTTTTCCATTACTAGCAAGAAAATGCACTGTTGTAACTTAAAGATATTTTGCATGAGGAAATGGAAGTCCTTTCAAATTTCAAGAAGTTGCAGTGGAAAAGCAGACTAGATCAAATGAAAAAATCAATACAAATTTCTAAGGGTCATTCTCAATAGAAATTAAACCCTTTTCTTTGTTGGAAATTGCCAAGAAAAAAAGTATCATATACATATATTGTCAGTCTCCATGATATCCAGCTGTCATAAATTTAAAAGCAAATCACTTTTTAATTCTGGAAACTGAGCTTTTGCAACGAAACTTTTGTGGATTTTCTTTGTTGTTTTTTTTTGCTTGTTTTATAATTACAGTCCTGCATGGAACAGAGAGGTTGTAGATTCTTTTGCCTGCCTTAGTGGCACATCTGTGTAGCTTATAAACAAGCTAAAAGCTTTTTATATGTAGAAATGTCTGGCTAAGGAATATAATATATAAAATCAGTTACAAAACAGGCTCTTTCCTTAGATGCTGATGGGTTCATTATTTTAATTAGTCTTTAGTCAGCATTTCCAAGTTTTTGAAGCTTCTCTATTTTAGCCACTCATATTTTGCTAAAACCTTGCATGCAATTTTATTATCATTTAGTAAGATGGTTTTCAAAATGTAAGGAAAAAAAATGGAAATTTTAATATGAGAAATGTAATCATGTCATCTATTTTTGAATATCGACTGGTGTCTGCTCTATTTAGAAAAGACAATATGAAGTGCTTCCATAACTTCAGCAATGTTTTTTTTTTTCTCACAGCCACCCTAAGTTCAAATGAGCCTGTGGATCCCATTCATGCATGTGCAGAATAGCTTTGTATTGGGTGTGTAGAAAGTCTGATCTCCCTGCATATGATGTGGAGCAGTGCTAAGCATGTGCATGCAGTAAACCCGGTTCTTGAGATTGGTTGCAGAGTTCTTTCTGAATTTGAGATGGTTTTACTCTGTTTATCCAAGTGTAAATAACACATGGTTTAAAGCAGTGTTTAATTTTCTGCTTTCGGGTTACATTGCTCACGTACGCGTTTCTTACCCTGGTTCAGTACAGATCCTCTGGCGAGAGCCTTCTTTTTCATTTTCTATCACATTTTCTACTACAGATTTGAAGACAGACTAAAGACATTGTCATAGTGTCTCAATACTCTTCTCCTTTGTGTAAACAGCAGTTCTAAATAACTTAGTAACAATTACAGACTCATGCCACTGAGATTATTGCTGAGTCTTTGAAATAAAAAAAATATCATAAAGCAGCAGAGACAGGGATATGGACAATGGATACTAAAATATTTAGTCTGAGACATACACAAAACTGGCAGATAATTTGTAAAGTACTAGTTAAAGGGCAAATGGAGTTTGTATTAATTCCCAAATTTGCTAAAATCCAGTAATTTTGTCAGTTCTGCTGTATATTTAGATAACATTAGTTCAAATAGAATTTTGCATTTTGTAGACGTGATTAATATATAGGGTTTTAATAGCGTATATTTTCCCCTATTTACTTTTTTTAACTTATCTCAATTGCCTTTGGAGTTTGTATTGTTTGTTACATTTTTCCTTGGTTAAATGGCACCCACATGTAAAATAATTGAGTTATTATAGGTCTTGTGAGTTGTCATTTATTTTCTTTAGGAAGATTTTAGGGACACTGAACATAACACTACAGGAGTCCTTGGGCTGGCAAAATGGAATGAAGCAGAATTAACCCAAATTTGTCAAATACTAGGGAGCAGGGAGACAAGAAGTCTTGGAAGTAGCATTAGGCATCTGCCCAACTCGGGCAGGTACCTGAGTAACTTTGGATATGTGGTTCTTCAAGCTTAATATTTTCAGAAGCTGGGTCAGTGTAAGCACTGCTTTTGAAACATTTTTGAAACCTCCAGCGTATCTGTTACCAGGTAAAAAATTGTACAAAGTTCAAATTTGAGCATAAACTTATTTATAGTGCTTCTTTTAAATACTAGACATTGGGAAGCACAGATGAATAAAATAATATATAGCAACACACCATGAAAATGATACCAGAACAACACCTGTAAATAATTCTAAAATTAGTCCAACATTTTAAAGTATCAATGAGAGCTTTAAAATGAGGGATATGTATATCTTAGATAATTTACAACTACATAATCAAGTTTGAAGACTTCACAGTTAGCAACAAATAAAGTATTAGAATAGTACATTAAATATTGCTGGTGTTTCCTTGAGTCCATTCTAATGTTTTGCAAAAACTGTGCGTTTTTTGTTTTTAATTACCTCATTAAGACATAATGATCTTCTTGCACTGTCATACCAGATAGCCTGTTAATGGGCTGGAATAAAACAAAAAGCTATCAGGGGCATATATTCAGTTTTACCCTAGTGTAACTCCACTGAAAGCAATTGAAAGACACAGACAGGTATAGTAATGACGTAGTGAAATGGATCTCTTAACTATGTTTCGGTTATTGAAAAGAGAAGAAGCGCCTGTACTAGGGAAAGTGTTTCAGTACAGTGAATTATACTCTGACAATCTTCTGTGTGATCAGCACCATACCTGAGACACTCGATTTGAGAAATAAACAAGCTTAATACAACTCCTTCAGCATCTGATCTAAGTTTGACTCTTACAATTGAATTGTCTGTCATACACTGGATGAAGGTTTAGTCTTTGTAGATGTATGGATAACCATTTTAAAAAAGTAATCTGACAGATCTCAGAGGCAGGTATGGAAATGTTTCCAGAAGTATACGAAAAGATCATGATCGTTTAAGACCCAAGAACATGTTCTAAAGAAAAGTAATGTCATGAAAGAAGACCAGTGGATCAAAAAAAGAGGAGACTGAGGAAGAAAGAGAAAGGCAGTATGAAATGATCTGACAAAAGGCGAGACTTTTCATCATGGTGAGGCTAGAATGTCCAGTCATTGGTTAAACACAAATATGTTTACAGGTTACTTCTTTTTCTGAATTATAAAAGACACTGTCTTTTCAAGTTCTTTAAAAAAATAAAGAAATTTCAGGAATACCACAGTATAAGAGAGAGGGAAGTTTTCAAGGCAAGGTTTTTGTTTTCAGAGAAGTGAAGCAGAATTAGTGGCCCTAAACACAGGCAGAAGAGGAGTTTTTGCTGTGAAGAGTTACCACAGGAAATTGAGAGAAGAGCAGGGCTGAGCATCACCTACTGTTAATAGCATTGTGCTGTCAAGATCTCTAGCTATCTATGTATCTATCTAATCACTGTCATAAAAAATTCAAATGGTACCATCCATAAGTAGCCAGGACCTGGTATTAGATCCTGTCCTGGAACAAAAGAGAAACTCATATGTCAAATCTAAGTACGTGATCCATCAAACAGGGACTAGTGTCTTGTTTTCTGAAAGTTAAGTTGTTTACGTACTTACACATCCAGAACTGAACCTACTCAAAGTACTCACCATCTAGCTATGCAGTAGGGGCACCATGTATATGCCCCTACCACATACCTAAACCTGTTTCAGAGTTCATAAACCAGATATTTCACTCCAGAGCAGCAGAAATCCTCTACCATGTCTAATGCACGTAGTAACAGAACAGATTTCAGCACAGTAATTGTTCTGTTCACCATTTATATCGTAACATGGAGATTACAGCCTTTAATCAATAACCATGGTTGTAAACATGCTTCAGTCTGTAGTAGTGGAAACTCTAACCTTTTAGAGGATTGGCCACTTCTTGGCCACTGGAGTAGAGATAAGACTGTCATGTCTTCCATCTTCTCTCTTGAAGAAGGGACACAGTACAACAAGAAATAGCAGATTTGTGAGGCTGGGAGCATGTAATCAGCTTTGGCTTTGTGAGAGACCTAGCTTTACTATTCTTCATGAAGTGATAATCCTGACTTCTGTTCCCTGTTCTCAGTGCTATTTATGTGTTTTATGTAAAGACTGCTAAATATAAAAAGCTAAGCTGTACAGTAATTATGTCTTCCATTCACCTGTGTTCTCAGGTGAGTGTCCTCATTCATTCAGATACTAAAACATAATGCCTATTTCTTATCTCTGTAGACTTTGATATATACCTGAAGTAAACAGACTAAGAATGGCATGAGCTTTTTGCTTGGTGATGAAGGAACCAAGCATGAAGTGTTTAAGGAACTGTGGGATATGGGAAACCTAAACTTAAATTAATTCAGGTGGATGGAGACCTAATCATAGTATCCTAGATCTTTGATGAGTGTTCCAAGATGTTAACTATATGTCTTCCATATTCAGCTGCAAAGCAGACTAAGCTGGTTGTCCACACCTAGAGGGATATTTTTTCAGTCCCTTAAATAAACAGAGGGTAACAAGACAGATCTCTTTTAATCATTTGCCTGCAGGTCTGTTATAGAAACCTTGACTCTGAAGAATACCCTCTCCCCCTGTTGCTAGACCTACCTATGTCATGCAGTGCAGCACTGTGTAAAGATACTCCACCTGCTCCAGTGCAGTACTGAACACAGGTATTCTAGCTCATATTCTGGAAATTACATACCTTCAGTAGCTCAGCTTGATGCTTAGGCCAATTAACCTTGCACTTTGCAGAACTGTTCACTTCTGGTGAATGGATATGCTGACACAGCTTCTTTTGGTTTCAAGGCTGGAAACCTTTTATTCATTGGTAGCTCCTGCATCTACATGGCATTGCATTACACAAGGACAACATGCTCTTAGTGTCTGGGTCAGGTGGCTTTCTGCTTTACATCCTGGTTGTGACTCCTGTTTTCAGGCCATAAGCTCTCCTTATATAGGTCATTTGCGTGACTACCCCAGATTATAAACTCCATGTTGGGATCAGGTGCCTTAAAGTTAGATATGATATTCTATGTCACCACATCTAGTGGGATCAGGACTTGCAGTATAAATAGAGAAATGAGACAAAATAAGTGGGAAAGAGGCGAAACGTTCCTCAGAGATCACAAAGCAGGACTGCAGCAAAGTGAAGTGTAGAATCCAGATACCCTATATCAAGTCCAGTATCTTGATCAGTACTTTGCATAATAATTTGAAAATATATCTGCCTGTAGATACAGATACAGCAAACACCTGTGAACACTGAAGACAATTTTTTGCTCAATATTTAAGTAAAAGGAGTCAGTTTCAGCCCTCAGCTATCGCCTGAAAACCTGAGGAAGGGATTTGACCCTAACTCAAATTAAGCTGTAAAGTTACAGGCATTGTGGGTCTCTGATAATTTCTCAACTGATGCATTTGCGTTGGCTAATGGGATTTTATTAAACGTGATATGTAGCTGTAAGATCACATTTATCTGGGTAATGTTTCTTTATATCTGTATTAGAAATAACTAGACAGACCAATGAGTCAAGAATTATAGTGGGAAATAATTGCCTAATGTGATAAAAAGTAACCAACAGTAGCATATTATGCCTAAAGTAAAAGGCAAGCACACTTGTCATAGCTGTGTAAATCCGTAGAATCATTTCCTAAGAGGTTTTGTTACTAAGAATCTTCTATATAATAATAATGCCGTTTCATCCAACATTTTCCCACTAATCAGGGTGTTTCAGTGATAGCTCTTTGCTGATTTGCTCAAGACACAGTTAAGAGAGTTAAAATGCATTTTCCTAAGCAAACCCAGCTGTACAAAACACCCATTTTTTATTTTTAACATAAATAATAGGGTATTTTTAGCAGTTTGATGAAGTGTTGTGAGCTGCTTTCAGAGTATTGTCTTAGAAATGAAATGCTACGCTACTCACTCAATATGAATTTCCAATCATTTTGTGTATGTGTGTGATAAGACTTATTTTAGTTTGGTTTATTTCCTATTAATAGATCTGGTGTATAATTTTTCACTTCTACTAGAAACAAAACCTCTTTAAATGTGATTTTCTTTTCATTGATATACGTGAATTTCCATGAATCCTGAAGACATAGTTCTTTCCATTTCTGTATGAAAAAGTCAAAATAATTCATGAATAACACAGTGTTATTAGGAATTTTGGCTTGTATTGATCATACTTAAAATAAGTGCTTGTGCATTCAACACAGATCATAAAAATTTGCAATCTTCCATCTTGCTGAGTGCTTTGCTGTTCTGAATATGAGTAAATGCTCCAGGCTGCATGTGCTGCATGTATTTCTGGAATTTTATGAACAGTATGGCTTCCTTTTTCCTTCTGTTTTGAGATTAATGGTGCATATGAGAAAATGAAAGGCAAGGTGGAAATTCCAAAGCAGAAGCGCTTGTTTGGCCAGATTTACTTTTCTGCACATTTTGTTTGGAAGTTTGGAGTAATTTAAATAAAAAAGATAAAGAAAAATAATGGTAATATAAAGAAAAATGTGATCATGCTGAAAAATTATTAGATTGGCTAATAGAGATTTCATATTCCCTTAGTGTACCCATGAAGTTATTTGATTGATTGCTAAACAGTTCAAAAATTTTTGTTATGTAGTGTTTGCTGTTTTCCGAAGCTCAATATCAATCTTGATAGAAGACTGTAAAAAGTGCATGCACTTATACAAAAAGTACATTTGTGTCCCTGCAGGTCATTATATTTCTTCTAGCAGTGTCAGTAATTGATTTGGGTAAATTTGTCTTTTTTCTTTGTGGAAGTGGTACATTGGTTTTTATAAGAATGTGAAGAGTGCAGTGATATAAGCCACAAGGTTCACCTCTAGCATCAGAGGACAACTGCAGTGGTTGTGTTGCTCAGTTAGGGGTACATCTTCCAAGTTACATCTTCCAACAAGTATTAAAGTTCAAGCAAGAAGGTAGAGGATTAGTTATACCAGTTACCCTTTCTAAGGATGGTTATGGATATCTTTTATTATCAAAACACATCTATAATAATCTGGTAATTGGTGAAAATAACTTACATGTATCTTAAAGATTAATTAGGAGATATATTAAAACAAATTCAAAGAAAGATTAAATCTGCCCCAAAAATGTTAACTATTATATCTTGAATGATCAAAATCAGCTATTGTTTTGCTTTCATTATTTCAACAAACTGTTGAGACAGGTCTTTGCTCTCAGAAAGAATTAAACACTAGCCTCCTATAAAGACCTCCTGGGTCTTGGCAATGGGTATTTAATTGTCTGTCTGAATATGACACATGTGAATTTAGTATCCACTTCAAAAATAGCCTGATTTATTTAATATTAAGCTTTCATTAATTAAATCTTATTTTAACAATTTTCAGTTTGCAGCTCTAGTGGAATTCAAAACATCCCCATTGTGCCATCGAGGGCTTGGCAGAGCCGATGAAACTCTAGAATCTTAGTCACAAACTGCAGGTTTTCTCTTATAAAAGAAACAAAGTGAGAAGAAACCAGTGTTGCTTAATCTAACTACTTATTAGCATCTTTATATTCACCATATATTAATGTTATTTGACATTAAATTTCCCTGTACTTCATGTGCCTTTAGATATTGTAAGTTACACTATAATTTTTATTTATTTGGAGCTTATGATATACTACATTAGGTTAAGCTTCACCACAGACTTTGTCCTGTACTTCAGCCGGTATTAAACTACAATTTAAGTCATGTCGTAATGAGCTAACAGTCTCACTGTAGTCTCAAACAAATAAAGGCTTAATGTAGTTCCTGAAAGAAATGGAAAGACTCCCATTAACTTTCACTGTTCGTCAGATTGTCCCTAGTTATTCACCATGAAGTTTGTTAATCACAGAAGCAGGATAGGGTTTAACTAACTGATTTGACCTTGCATACCTGAATGACTGTTGTATGATGCCTAGATAGTTTGGTGAATCTCTTTGTTTTCATTTTCTGTAGTTTGCATACATGGTCATAGCAATACAGTGGGCCTTTTTCTTTCTTTTTTTTTTTCTTTCTGTCTACAAGCAACAGAAAACAATTGTGGAAGTGTGGCTTTGACAAGAGACATTTAATGTGTATTTCTTGTATCATTATATGGTACTAATAGAAATATACAATATATTTTATGTGAAATTCAGAAGAGATTCAGAAACGTCAGATGTCATAGTAAGGCTGTATTCCTAGTTAGCACCAGCAACTATGCAGCAGTAGTGCAAAAATGAGTTACACTATTGTTTTCTTACTCTGTTTCTTTTTGAAGCGAATTTGACAATGCAACTAAGTGCATTGTCTGTTCGTCATTGATATTCCACATGCGCAAGGAATAGAAAAAGTGTGTGTTAATGGAGAGGGTAGTATTGTGATTTTCCAACAGCAGAATAAGAATGGATTTGAAGAAGAGGAAATATTTCCTGACTCTTAGTGCTTTAGCTGCAGGCTGATAAATAGTGTGGTTTGGAATCAATTTCAGCATTGATCTGAAAGATAATCCTCTTCACAACAACCACGTCCTGAGGTTTTTACTGTCAGATGTGAAAATGAATGGCAGGTTCTAAATAAATAAAAAAAAAAAGAAAGAGAAAACAGAAAGAGGCCTACAGGGAGAGGGGTGGTTATTTGTCTGTCACACATGAGCTAATACACTGCAGACATTTACTTAGGAAAAAAGCGAGCTGTACACGGAAAAGGTATTTATTTTCTTAATTACAAAAATGATGCTCTGAAATTGAAGAATCAATCATGTTTATTGTTATATGTGGGAAATTAAAAATATACAGTATACGGTAATTTAACTTGCGGCACAAGGAATCCATAGTACACTTCTAATCAATATTCTGTACTTCATGCTAGCTTGGTCATGTAGGGCACCAGGAGGGGAAGAAAAAGCTATGGATGTAGACTCAGCTGTTCGACTTGGAAGGCTTTTATTCTATAAATGCTCTGCAACAAATAAGGATTACAAGAGGTACCTGAGAGAATACATGTTAGTGTTTGGAGTTGGAATGTGTTTAATGCAGTGTCTAAGAATTTCTGGGAATCAGAAATGAACAGTTTTAGCTTTCCAGCTAAAATATGCTAGAGGAAAGAAAACAAGAAGAGATTTTACTGTCCTGTCAAAAGATGAAAAGCTCATCCTATCCCATAGGCCACAGCTAAATGGAGTTAAGGCACTTCATTCTATCTAAGCCCTTACCATCTTCATTGCTTTGTCACATCATCATACTTGGTTGAAACACAAGTGCATTTTTGAGTGAGACTCAAGTGAATTACACTTCCAACAAGCTAAGCAATGTTTCCCTGTGGTACACAGCCATACCGCAGCCTTCAGATCCTCTCTGAACTTAATGTCACATCATGAACTAGTTAGCTGACAGGAGAATTCAGGGACATCTGACTGGTAATTGTAGTTTCACTCCCCTTATCTAAAGTTTCCAAAGATTTTCAAATATTATGTCTCTGCATACAAGCAATTTAATTTCTTTCAGACTCAGCAAATACCATTAAAATGTATCTGGTCAAGACAGGTAGTTCATTACAATATGTATATCTTTGTTATATATTATGACTTCTTCTTTCTTGCATCATTTAAAGCACTTTAAAAATGAACGGTGATGATATCTAAAACATCATGCAGACATCTGAGTTTGCCCATCACCAAAATGAATTTGATTTCACATCTGCAATACTGCATCAGCATTCTGCCAACACAGGTAGCCAGTATTGTACTGGTTGTACTGTCGTTCACATTTAAGGCTCTCCTGCTTCCCTGCAAACAGTTTCCAGATTGGGTTGAGGTTGTTACAATGATATTTTATTATCTCAGGTTTTCAAGAGCTTTTTGGGTGTTCTTTTCACATATCATTCCACTTTCTAAGATAATTATTTCCATGTGATCCAGCTTTTCTCCAGTCCAGTAGAGCATCTACCTGTAGGCAAAAGCCTGGCCTCTATGAAATGAATGGGAGTTTTGCCACAGACAAAGTAATGGCCATGATTTCACTACCTTTCCTAACTTTAATGAGACAGGACAAAAGTACACAAGTTTTTTCTGATGAGGGTCTCAGTGATTTATTTCAATTTCAGAGGGACTACAAAGCTTGGAGTAGTTGACGAAGTGGAAACTGCCATACTTCCTGGGATAGATACATTTCAATAAAGCTAAGCATGGTGGATAAAAACTAGGCAATGATATGTGTTGTTTGTAGCCTAAAAAATATGTCTACTGAATCTTTTAATTAATATTTGTAGGACATTTTGTAAAATTAGAAAAGAAAGGGTATTATTTGTAAGAACACTACTGACCAGTGAAATCTGTGTTTTTGAAAGTGAAACTGAAATATAGAAAACATTTAAATTGTGCAGAATATGGAGAATAAATAATCCAAGACAAACTTTTGAGGAATTTTCAAGTAGCAAGAAAAATATTACATCTTTGGAATTTGGCCGAATGGTAATCCTGGGAATGATATTCTTACAAGTCACTATGAATTCTTCTGGGTTTCATAGTCGTCAGGACCTAATTTTTATAACCTCCAGCGGCAGCATGTTTGCTCTTTCCACTTTGGGAATAATAGATTTTAAAAATATCCAAATAATTTTACTACTGCTTAGTCTTAAAGCCTAACAGAGATTTATTTGATATAGAAGATATATCTGCAAATGTAGGGTCATTGCGTTTGTCTGTAAACAAGAACTATTCCTCATCTACATACCTTACATATGAAATTGGATAATAAGCTGCTGTCTAACAGTGGTATCTGAAGCAAGCAGTTGTTTTCTGTGAGTATACAAGTAAATTTGCTGTTTATTAATTCATGCTTCTGATTCCTGTTGGAAAGTGCTGACTTTCATTGGTGAGTGAAGTAGTTCATAAGTGCCAAATTTTACTAATCCCACGTAAGCCTCTGTGCAAACATCACTAAATCAAAATGTACATTGGCATAAATAAAATAATCTCACTTCAATAGTTACTTTCAAGGTAAAGTATACTGAAAACAATTTTATTTTTACAAATATTAATTTTTGGGAAGCTATTGTGCTTTTGATTTTCAGTTCACGACTATAATAGTGAAAAAGCACGCAAAAGGAAAGTGAAGATAATTGTAGTCCAAATCATCTAGGAGTAGTGCTGGCAAAAAAACCAATTTATTAGCTGCTTAAATTCTGTCTGGGCTTGGATGATGATATTGGCTTTTAGATACTGATGCAAGTCTGAATTAATATTGCTGGTTTTATTGATTTAATTAGTCATGTGCACCTTTGATTCCATTAATATTTTTTATTGGCTGAATCGGTACAAATTATGTTAGTGCTTCAAAGCATGAATATCAATTCTGGTAGGCCTTCTGCTAACACTTGAACTTTAGGGCTTATATAGAAGAAATTACTTGTACTTTTTCAGATTTTTAGAGACTTTTCTTTGCTTCTGTGAAGGAAATTATTTCATTATTCAATAATTCCCTTCTATGAAGGGAACTGTTTCTGAGTATAATACTCTCAGCCTGCTATTTCAGATCAAAAAAATCTTAATTTCTTGGGGGGTGTCACCTAATTAAATTTGTCTCTGCATTTTAATAATGTTTAGAAGAGGGAAAAAAAAGAGGTGGTATGGTAGAATGAAAACATAAGTGAAGAAATAAGAATAATAAGAACAATTGGAAGTGAGATAAGAAATGTGCCTTGGAAGGTCATTACCTTGGAAGCACGATGAAAAGTACTTGTTACTTAATATATTTTCATGGACGTTAATGTTGCATTGTTGATCCATCTGAATCTTTGCCAGTTGCTTGATGAAGATCTCGGTGACAGTGAACAATGGAGATTAAAATAAAATCAAATTTAGACATGAACATTTAATAAAGACATAACAACATAAGACTGGAATAGTGATTTAAAGAAGAGCGATGTACAATGAGTGCTGAGAAGTTGCTCACCTAAATAAAAATTCCTGGACACATTTGTGTCTGATTCACAGAGCCTCTGGAAGACTTTAAGAAGGATAGTTTACATTAAAGAGTGCAACAAATTCCTCCATTATTCACAAGTTTCTCCATTGTGCTCAGTTGCTTTGCAAGAGGAACATGAGCAGACCCTCCAATACTCCCTCATCCTTGCCATAAGGCTTTAATAAAGCATATTGGAGGCAAATTAGCTGAATGGAGTTCACATGCTTTATACAGTGCTTGCACACTTGCTCATTATACCTGTAAGATAATAGAAATAATAGTAATGCAATTAAAATTGAACTGTATGTTTTCTGCTGCACAGGTATACTATTATAAAGGTGTTTTAAAATAGGAAATTGGCAAAGTCTTTCTTTGGAGCTATTAAAATTATAAGGGTTCATCTTCATGTTTGGTCCTTGAACTGAATATTTCTAAAAGACAGTTCTTTTGGCTACAGAACTGAATACATTTGAGACAATCATGTTTTGACTCTCATTCTTTAAACATTATTTAGTTGTGAGTCTTGGGCAGAACTGTATTGTAGAACAGACAGAATTACATGAATCTAATCCCAAGTGGAGCCTTTCTGCAGCAGTCATGTAAATGTAAATGTAAATGAAGAGGCCAACCTAGTCAGTTGATAAAATTATTTCTTCTGAGTCAACTCCTTTGGTACCTTGCTAGTAGAAAACTGAATGTTTGGCAGAATTGCCTTTACGAAGAGAAGCAAAGTGGAAAGCACCAGCCAGTGTTAGCCATTAAAGAACCCATCACTTTTTTAAATGAGGGCTTTAAACTCTAAGAAACTTGTCAAATTCAAACTGTATCTATGTTAATGGAGTTAATTTATGATGTTGCTCTTATTCTTCCTGTTACATATAATATTCCCTTTCTTTTAACTGAAAATAATTTTTAGAAGAGCAGTTTATTCAAAGTAGGACACAGTAGATGGAAACAATATTTTTCCTCTAACATATATGTGAATTTTTAGTGAAGTTTAATGCATCTTTAACAGTCATACCATTAATGTTCTAGAATAACTTCTTATGATTGGTCTGTGTAACTACCACTGGATATTCACAAAAGAAAGAATTTATTTTAGTTCATTGAACTGACCCCAAACATGTGCTTCAAATCAATCTGGAAAAATCTTTTTTTCCACAGTTGTACTTCACCTCTTGGGAATTCTTTTTTGAGAGCCTGTTGCCCCCAGTCTCCTCTTTAGCATGGGTCTTCATGACTAGAATGTATTTCCCTTTAGTTACTCAGAATTATACAACTGGATGGATCATCAAACAAATCTTGATCAGAAAAAAATCTTGTAAGGTCATGCACCATGTAAGATGTAATCTTTCAGCAAGTTCAATATGTATAAATCTGTTTGCGAATAAGGGAATGAAATACACTCCCTTACATAATGTTTCAACTTAGTCAACTGAAACAAAATCCTTGATTTGGATGGAGCTGACCCCAAACCAAAGATTTCATTTTAACCTTCCAAATGGAAAAAATCACATTTTCCCATCAAAATGAGAATTTTCTTGTGGTAAGGTTTATGACTTCCTCTTGCACTTCCTATCAGACAAATGTGACTGGAAGTTCTCAGCCAGCTCTCCTCCTCTGTGTGCATGCACTACATTCTCTCTCTCTCTGAGTAAGGCTGTAATGGATCTATACCAGGCTCCAGGTTCTACAGTCCTATTTGGCTGATAAACTCTTGTGACAAACTGTTTTATAATCTCTGAAGATTTTGCTCATTGTTTATATGTATTTAAAGAAGTTAACTTTGCAACCTTCCTATTTTCCTCACACAGCTTCATAAATAATGTAGAATAGGCATACAATTACATAGTTTAGCTTGATTGTTAATATTAATCAACTATAGCAATTTCTGATACAGTCATATAAAATGCATGATCTGAAATAGAGATTTACTTTCATTTATCACTATTGTTAGAAAATAGAGAACTATGGTGGACATCTTGTAGTTCTAAATTGTAATATCTATTTATTTTTGAGTCCAGATACTCTTCAGAGAGCCAATATATTCACTTTGTATTGATGAGTTGCTTTGTGTTGTTTTCATAAAGACGTCTTAATCTGAAGTTGATGGAATAGTGCTGAGATTAAAACTGTACCTAACATACTTAGCTGGCAGACAAAAATTTAAGGAAAGAAAAAATAAAATGCAGCATTTCTGTTGAAAATATGTGAGCTTCCTAACATTGCAGCCAGTGATTTGGAACTGCATTGAGAATAAAATCTGTGCCATAGTGACTTAATTCTAAATTAAGGGCAATAAATTTTTTTAATTCTTTTTTTGTTTTTGTTAAGAGTTCTGTCATTGTCGTATCATTGTGAATTATGCATGAACTGAAAAACATCCTTTTATATTGAGGAGAAAGAAAATAGCAGACAGTGCTCTAATGCAGAAAATAGTTAACTAGACTCTAAGTTAAAGAACCCACCAAAGCTGGAAGGAAAAAAGAGTGGCTCATACATTTTGTCCCACAAAACTTAATATAGCATTTCAGTGATGCTTTCTGGTAGAACTGACAACTCTGACAGCTTTATAATGTTTTTGTTATTTGGACTACACACTAGTTTGTGTCTGTACCATTGAAATCTCTTTGAAGCTCTTTGAAGCATGTTATGCTCCTCTGTGACCTGTATGGTGTTCACTGACATGATAGATATGGCACAATCTTTTGCATCTCCTGTGCCAGATGCTCCAGGCATATGTCAAGTTGATCATGGTGCCCTGCACATAGCAGAAGGTGCTTTATGCCTGCCTGCAGCCACTGCTGTACCTCATTGATTGAACACGCTATGAGCTGCCTTGTGCTTGTTCAAGAGGCAGGGTGGCAGAGAGTGGTCACAAAACCATAGTGAAGGAGAGGCCCATCCACTATGTCAAGGGATGTTGCCATTCTTGAGCAACTAAAAACATCTAGATTTTCAAGGAATGAAGGAGACGCCTGCCTGGGATGTTTCCCCACAACATCTCTTTCAGACAGCTATGGCTGTAGTTCAGGTCAGCCCCACTCACAGCAGAGAAGTCTGAGCCCCATCAGGGCTAGTATACCCTCCTCATGGGCATGCAGACTTCCAGAGAGGAACGTCTCCATTTCTAGGTGGAGTCTAGGTGACTCATACGCCTATATCGTCTCTAAGTCTGACTGAAGGGAGATATTATCTCTCTTCCATAGTCTTTTTTATTATTATTTTTACAGAATTTTTTAACCAAGGCAAGTATTTGTCTTTTTACAGGTTGGAGTTCACATGCAAACTAAGCTATATATGTTTGAACAAGATACCTAGAGTAACACAGAGTGCCATCTTGGCCATAAGGATAAACCCAGATGGAAAATCAGAAGTATCCTACTCCCAGCTCCTCAAAACACCTAATATCAAGAATATTTTCAAAATATACTTGACATTAAATTTAATGAGACTGCATTTTTCACACTTGTAAATATTGATTTCAGAAAGAAAAATTATATCAGAATAATGATGGGTGTAAGTTCATATATCTCTGTCATGTCTTAAACTGATTTGTGTTTCAACAAAGTTTGAAACAATTACTTGGAGGCCAGGATCTCAGCACTTACATAGGTTCCATCTCTGCTTTTGTAGCACTGGGATAACTGTACAGTTTAGGGGCAGGCAGCTCACTTGCATAGATGAGTGGGGCAGCTACAAGCTCATCTGAGAAAATGTATACTATAAGGAAACAGTAAATTGCAGAGATTGCTGGCTGTCTCCAACAGCACATATATTTTCAGAAATCCTTTTCTGTGCAGTCATTCAGTTCTTTGTCTAAAATGAAGGTTCTGGTCTCAGTTTTTGGACTGAAAAAGGAGTATGTTTCTCATAAAATGTTTCAACAGAATTTTCTATTTTCATTTGGTTGCACAAAAACAGAAGATCAAGTGTATTTGTGCTCTCACACTGGGGTATTCCACTGGGTAGCTTGTATATCCTGTTCTTAGTTTTCTCTGCCATTGGTTTGAACCAATCATCTGTACTCTTACAAAAAGAACAGTGGCGTACATGTGCCTTATTATTGTATTTGCCCACTTGTCTGCCTGTCAGTTTTCATATTAATCTATTTTATTGTTTTATCTACATTGGTTATAAGCTGTTTGGGGCAAGAATTATATATGTTGGATATTCACTTGTTGAGCACCTAATGTAAGAGGGCTGGGAGCACTAAGACTACAGCAACAGCACAGTATTAATAGCTACTGTTCTGCTAATGGCAGTAACAAGTATTTACATTGCAGTCACTGAGCAGCACTTGTGAAAAGCTGCTTGTTCTTCAGCTGCTTCTAGATCATTTCTTACAGGAAACCAGAAAGATGGTATTTGTCTTGCTGTCTGCCAGAAGTAAAAGTGGCCGTTGGCAGCAGAAATACATCACAGAAGGACAAAAGAGAATGAGGCCTGGAATATCCAAGGCACCATGTGAAGTAAATCCTTTTAGCATCTTTTCCTCTCTCACCTGTAATAGATTCTCTTTGTTTTCATAGCTGCACCAATAATAAGATCCTATCCTCAGGGATCCATCTTGGGGCCAGTACTCTTCAATATCTTCATTAATGATTTGGATGCAGGACTTGAAGGACTACTATCCAAGTTCGCTGATGACACAAAATTGGGAGGAGCTGTTGACACTCCCGAGGGCAGAGAGGCCCTGCAGAGAGACCTAGATAAATTAGAAAGGTGGGCGATCACCAACCGCATGAAGTTTAACAAGGGAAAGTGCTGGATTTTGCACCTGGGACATAGCAACCCTAGATGTACATACAGACTGGGGAATGAGAGGCTAGAGAGCAGCCCCGCGGAAAGGGATCTGGTCAACAGCAAGTTGAACATGAGCCAACAGTGTGCCCTGGCAGCCAAGAGGGCCAACTGTGTCCTGGGGTGCATCGAGCATAGTATTGCTAGCCGGTCAAGGGAGGTGGTTGTCCCGCTCTACTCTGCACTGGTGTGGCCTCACCTTGAGTACTGTGTGCAGTTTTGGGCGCCCCAGTATAAAAAAGATATGAAGATACTAGAGAGTGTCCAGAAGAGAGCCACAAAGTTGGTGAAGGGTTTAGAGGGGAAGCCGTACGAGGAGTGGCTGAAGTCACTGGGTCTGTTCAGCTTGGAGAAGAGAAGACTGAGGGGAGACCTCATTGCTGTCTACAACTTCCTCACAAGGGGAAGTGGAGGAGTAGGCATTGACCTTTTCACCCTGGCAACCAGTGACAGAACTCGAGGGAATGGCAGGAAGATATTCCAGGGGAGGTTTAGGCTGGATATTAGGAAAAGGTTCTTCACCCAGAGGGTGGTGGAGCACTGGAACAGGCTTCCCAGGGAAGCAGTCATGGCACCAAGTCTGACAGCATTCAAGAAGCCTTTGGACAATGCCCTCAGACACATGGTGTGAATTCTGGGGTTGTCCTATGCTGGGACAGGAGTTGGACTCGATGATCCTTGTGGATCCCTTCCAACTCAGAACATTCTATGATTCTATGATTCCTGGTTTGATTTACAGGTCAGACTTCTATCTGACCTTAGATGTCTGAAGGCTTACAAGAGAGTCTTCACAGTGAGAATTGTACCTTGACTCAAGCTCAGATGTTTGTAGGGTTTATCCACTGCAACTCTAGAATCCAGTTGCTATTTACCCACCGTAACTTTCTCATCCAGTTTGTCTTTACAAAAGTTGAACAGGAAAAGGGAGAACGAGAGTAAGAAGCAGTTAGCAGGATTGCCAAGTATATTTCCCTTCACCAATTCTGTTTTAGTTACAATTTGAATGTCAAAGCCTTTCTTCATTTACAAAGATGTTTCTCAGAAGTGTAGTGTGAAACACCTACTGGGTATTTTCAATAAGGCAGTGGACCTGTTTTGTCAGTCTTGATGAATGAACCACAGCTACTTCATTTCAGTACTTCATGAAATGCAGAAGGAGGAAGATAGCTTGTTTCCTCAAACTTGACACCTTTAATTTTAATGCCTATAAATAGTACCAAAGAATGCTATATGCATTTTTTGAAATACTCTGTTTTGGTCACAGGGTCTTAATGGTTTCAGCATTTATGACATCCTAGGTGACTTCCCTAAAAATTCATCGTAGAAGGTAGCCTGTGATTCAGGTTTATTTTGCTATGTATCTGAGACTTTGAAAGGATGGAGGTGCAACAGAACAGAAAAAGTTGGGAGAATAACTCTTAACGAAATATTTATTTGACAGCAAATTCTGACGAGTACTTGTGAATGAGAATATGTGTTAATTCCTTGACTCACATAAAGGTATGCCTTACTCCTTAAAATGCTGAAAGAGTTGTGACAGACTGTTTTCTAACCCATCCATAGTGATCAAAGACTATTTCATGGCACAGCTGTGATACAGCATCAGTTGTTATGACAGAAATTCCAGTTTTCAAGGCTTTGCTAACATTACTTTTACATTGTCTTGAATTTTCATGTTTTGTTTATCCATTTCTTTTTTTTGTAAAATTTCAGAATATTGAGTCATATCATTACTGATGACAAACCAGAAATTTTAATAAGTTCACGGAAGCATAGTGCCCTTGCTTTATCCCAGTGCAATCAACAGTATGCTTATTTGCAATGAGAGGAGTCCATCTTTTTCCATTTAGTGGATCTTACTAACTAATCAAGTTGCAGGTTTTGAGAGCTTCCTCCTTTCGTCCAATACTTATCTATTCCCACCTTTCTCTGAATAGACTTTACAGCTAGAGAGCACTCTAGAGCATGCCAGTTTCTTATACCCAGGGCGCTGTCCTTTAAAACTGTATATCTGCATTGGATCTCTTGGTCAAAATAGGGAGCTCGTGAGACCAGAACTGCCTTTCTCTAGCCAGCCAAGTCTACTCTGAATATAAAAGAAAATGAAAAAGCAGCATGTATTAGTATGATAGTCAGTATGTGTACTCTTATTCTGAGATCAAAGACACAAAGTTTTTCTTTTGACATTGCATGTGTTTTGTAATATCATGACACTGAAGATAAAAAAGTTCAGTTCTCCCCAAGGGGAAAGAAATCATGCCCCAGGATCTTCTCAAGTGGAAAATATAAACTTAAGGAAAAATAACTACAGATTAGAAAAGGAAAAATGGAGTCAGTTTTACTTTTGCTAAATCTAATACTTTGGGTTTTGGAATCATAAAGGTCTGATGATGTACCTCTTAGTCACTTATTTCTTTTATTTTTAATTTGTTACCCCTTAATTTTTTTCAGGGGAAAAACAGTCTAATTACCTTCTTTTATATTCAGTTTCCTGGTTTTATTTGTAGTATGCTACCCAGTTCTTTAAAAAAAAAATTCAAACAAACAGCATTTACTCTGCAGTAATTTTTTTTTTCTGGATTGTTATGCTGCCCTGAACACACAAGTGAACAGGTGTTTGCAATGGTTACCTGAGAAATCCAGCACAAGAACTTGTGAAAATGGAAATGATCAAGATAAAAAGAAGCAACAAAAGCTAAAACAAGAAAAGAGAATATTATTATTGTAAAAAATGAAGAACTTTTTTTTTCTTTCGACACACACTTGTCTGAAAGTATTCATATGAAGACAAGCAGCTGTATATTCACAAAACTATGATCTAAGCATGAAAAAAGAGATTAGAAGAAATTATTTAGAAATTTTTCAAGAACTAAAGTGTCAGTCCAGTATGAAATAACTCATTAGTTGAGAAAAATGTTGGAAACCCATCTGCTTTCACAATATTTCAGCTCATGTTACCAAATTTGAGGCAATTGTATAATTTTTACTTTTCGTGATTTGGAGTGTTTAGAAACAGGAAAATCAAAAAGTAAAATTGCAGTCTCCATCAGAACTCCTTACAAGAATGCTTCTGAGCTTTGAGGACAATGTGAGTCATGTTCTCATGATTCTTCTCCATGAGTAATACTTTCAAAAAGCAATTATCATAGAATCATAGAATTGTGTTGGTTGGAAAGGACCTTTAATATCATCAAGTCCAACCATTAACCTAGCCCTGCCAAGTCCACCACTAAACCATGTCCCTAAGTACCATATCTACACGTCTTTTAAATACCTCCAGGGATGGTGATGCAGGGGGAGACATAGTGACAAAAGATGAGGAAAAGGCTGAGGTGCTTAATGCCTTCTTTGCCTCAGTCTTTAGTAGTAAAACTGGTTGTTCTCCAGGTGACCAGCCCTCTGAGCTGGAAGACAGGGACAGGGAGCAGAGTGAAGCCCCCATAATCCACGGGCAAATGGTTAGTGAGCTGCTACGCCACTTAGACACACACAAGTCTATGGGGCTGAATGGGATCCATTAGAGAATATCCTCATAGAATCATAGAATGGTTTGGGTTGGAAGGGACCTTAAAGATCATCTAGTTCCAACCCCCCTGCCACAGGCAGGGACACCTTCCCACTAGACCAGGTTGCTCAAAGCCTCATGCAGTCTGGCCTTGAACACTGCCAGGGAGGGGGCAGCCACAGCTTCCTGGGCAGACTGTTCCAGTGTCTCACTACCCTCACCGTAAAGAATTTCTTCCTAATATCAAATCTAAATCTACCCTCTTTCAGTTTAACACCATTACCCCTCGTCCTATCACTACATGCCCTTGTAAAAAGTCCTTCTCCAGCATTCCTGTAGGCCCCCTTCAAGTACTGGAAGGCTGCTATGAGGTCTCCCTGGGGCTTTCTCCAGGCTGAACAGCCCGAACTCTCTCAGCCTGTCTTCATAGGAGAGGTGCTCCAGCCCTTTGATCATCTTCATGGCCCTCCTCTGGACTCACTCCAACAGCTCCATGTCCTTCTTATGCTGGGGGCCCCAGAGTTGAACGCAGTACTCCACGTGGGGTCTCACGAGAGCGGAGTAAAGGGGCAGAATCACCTCCCTTGACGTGCTGGCCATGCTTCTTTTGATGCAGCCCAGGATACGATTGGCCTTCTGGACTGCAAGTGCACATTGCCGGCTCCTGTTGAGCTTCTCATCAACCATCACCCCCAAGTCCTTCTCCTCAGGGCTGCTCTCAATCCATTCTCCTCCCAGCCTGTATTTGTGCTTGGGATTGCCCTGACCCACATGCAGGACCTTGCACTTGGCCTTGTTGAAATTCATGCAGTTTGCATGGGCCCAGCTCTCAAGCCTGTCAAGGTCCCTCTGGATGGCATCCCTTCCCTCCAGCGTGTCGACCATACCGCACAGCTTGGTGTTGTCAGCAAACTTGCTGAGGGCGCACTCAATCCCACTGTCCATGTCGCCGACAAAGATGTTAAACAGGACTGGTCCCAATACCGACCCCTGAGGAACGCCACTCGTCACTGGTGTCCACTTGGACATTGAGCCGTTGACCGTAGCTCTTTGAGTGCAACTATCCAGCCAATTGTTTATCCACCAAGTGGTCCATCCATCAAGTCCATGTCTCTCCAGTTTAGAGACAAGGATATTGTGCGGGACAGTGTCAAATGCTTTGCACAGGTCCAGGTAGATGACATCAGTTGCTCTTCCCCTATCCATCAGTGCTGTAACCCCATCATAGAAGGCCACCAAATTTGTCAGACATGATTTGCCCTTGGTGAAGCCATGTTGGCTGTCACCAATCACTTCCTTGATTTCCGTGTGCTTCAGTATAGTTTCCAAGAGGATCTGCTCCATGATCTTGCCAGGCTCAGAGGTGAGACTGACTGGCCTGTAGTTCCCCGGATCTTCCTTTTTCCCCTTCTTGAAAATGGGGGTTATGTTTCCCCTTTTCCATTCGCAGGAACTTCCCCAGACCGCCAGAACTTCTCAAAAATGATGGATAGCGGCTTAGCAACTTCATCCGCCAGTTCCCTCAGGACCCGTGCATACACGTCATTAGGTCCCATGGACTTGCGCACCTTCAGATTCCTTAGATGGCCTGGAACCTGATCTTCTCCTACAGTGCGTGGTTCTTCATCCTTCCAGTCCCTGCCTCTGCCTTCTGCGACTTGGGTGGTGAGGCTAGAGCACTTGCCGGTGAAGACTGAGGCAAAAAAGTCATTGAGTACCTCAGCCTTCTCCATATCTCGGGTAACCACGTCTCCCGTTTCCTTCCGGAGAGGGCCCACGTTTTCCCTAGTCTTCCTTTTGTCACTGACATACCTGTAGAAGCATTTCTTGTTGTCCTTGACATCCCTGGCCAGATTTAATTCTATCAGGGCCTTAGCTTTCCTAACCTGGTCCCTGGCTGCTCGGACAATTTCCCTGTATTCCTCCCAGGCTACCTGCCCTTGCTTCCACCCTCTGTAGGCTTCCTTCTTGTGCCTGAGTTTATCCAGGAGCTCCTTGTTCATCCATGCAGGCCTCCTGGCGTTTTTGCCTACCTTCCTCTTTGTCAGGATGCATCACTCCTGAGCCTGGAGGAGGTGGTCCTTGAATACTAACCAGCTTTCTTTGGCCCCTCTTCCCTCCAGGGCTTTATCCCAAGGGACTTTCCCAAGCAGGTCCCTGAAGAGGTCAAAGTCTGCTCTCCTGAAATCCAGGGTGGTGAGCTGGCTGCACGCCCTCCTTGCTGCCCTCCTTGCTGCTGGATCTTGAACTCCACCATTTCATGGTCGCTGCAGCCAAGGCTACCCTTGAGCTTCATGTCCCCCACCAGCCCTTCCTTGTTGGTGAGAACAAGGTCCAGTATGGCACCTCTCCTCGTTGGCTCCTCTATCACTTGGAGAAGGAAGTTGTCATCCACTCATTCCAGGAACCTCCTGGATTGCTTGTGCCCATCTGTGTTGTCCTTCCAACAGATGTCAGGGTGGTTGAAGTCCCCCATGAGGACCAGGGCCTGTGAACATGAGGCTACATCTATCTGTCTGTAGAGGGCCTCATCCGCTCAATCTTCCTGGACAGGTGGCCTGTAGCAGACGCCCACTGTAATGTCTCACATCCCTGCCCTCCCTTTAATCCTGACCCATAAGCTTTCCGTCGGCTCCTCCTCCATCCCCAGACAGAGCTCCATGCACTCAAACTGATCATTGACGTAGAGCACAACACCCCCTCCTTGTCTCCCCTGCCTGTCCTTCCTAAAAAGCCTGTATCCCTCCATTCCAACGCTCCAGTCATCAGAGTCATCCCACCATGTCTCCGTGATGCCAATAAGGTCGTAGCCTTGCAGGCATGCGCACGTCTCTAGCTCCTCTTGTTTGTTCCCCATGCTCCGTGCGTTTGCATAGAGGCATTTCAGTTGGGCCCCTGATGAAGCTGCCTTGTGGCCTGAAATTCCTTTCCGTGGCTCTCCTGGCGCTCTCCTGCCGACCTGCCATCCTTCTCCAGTCTCTGGGCACCTATTGCTGGCCCTGGCATCGGACTGGCTGAATTGGGATGGACTGAGGTTCCCCTCCCCCAGCAAATCTAGTTTAAAGCCCTCTTTACCAGCTTGGCTAGCCTATGACCCAAGATGGTCTTCCCCTTCTCTGAGTATGTAAGTATGGAGTATGTAAGCCTACGTATTTAAAGGTTTAGCGAAGCTATAAGAAGAGAAGAAGGACAGTAAAAAGGAAAGTATTCAGCAGCCTTAAACAGGTGTAGTTACTTTGTTTTCTCACTGTTGACCAATTCTGGGGCTGAATTAACAGCTTAAGTAAAATTCGACATGAATTCACTATGCTCTCCACTTCACCCTCGTCGTTTGCTGTCCTACAAGCATTTGGCATGTTATGTGTCAAACTTCCCACAGTTCAGTGGATTTGAAAGACTCTGGGTCATATGTTCATTAACTGTGGTTTTCTCTCTGGAACCCATAGTGTAATTAGAAATCTATTTAATGTCATTGTAACTATTAAAGTCAAGCCATTTGATCACTTTATTCTTGTTATAAAATTGTTAGAATTCTAAACTATGCATGCAGAACACTCAAAATTCCTATTAAATTAATTTAATTAAAGTTTAATTTATGCTTGCAACAGTTTCTAGAGCCTGAAAGCTAAAAGCACAGTTTACATTTAAAATATTTTAAAAGTTTAATTGTTTCATTTTCTTACTAGAAAAAACACAGATTAATTTATATAGAACCTGATAATATTTTTTTTTATATAATTTAGGAAATATAGAAAAATAAAGTAGCCAAAATCATTTCTAAATGGTTACATTTGCAGCAATATTGAACAGCAGACTGCTGTCCTTTGTGTTTGAGCATGGTGTGGAGAAAAACATTTCTTAATGGTTGGAAGTCAGGAGTTTTGGGACGTTTTCTTGGCTGTGATACTGACTTATGTCTTGTAGTTTATATAACTCCTCTGTGCTTCTGCATCAGTAAAATGGGCAAACATAAACTTAATTAGTATTTGCAAAATCCTTCGTCACCATTTGTCATCTCAAGAGAGAGCTGTGTTGGAAAGTCTACTGAGGATGTACTCAATATTTTTGGAAGTCTGGCCTTTTCAATTATAGACCTAAATGGCAGATATCTTTGAACATCAGACATGACTTTTGAATTCAAAGAGCTTTTAAAAATCTGACTAAAACTGGTATTTAATATGTGCATTGTACATAGAAGTAATGAGTGCCTGGATATATAAATAAGTCATAGAATCATAGAATTGTAGAGCGGTTTGTGTTGGAAGGGATCCTAAAGATCATCCACTTCCAACCCCCCTGCCACAGGCAGGGACACCTTCCACTAGACCAGGTTACTCAAAGCTCTATCAGACCTGCCAGAGAGGGGGCAGCCACAACTTCTCTGGGCAGCGTGTTCCAGTGCCTCACCACCCTCACAGTCAAGAATTTCTTCCTAATTTCTAATCTAAATCTACCCTCTTTCAGTTTAAAACCATTACCCCTCATCCTATCACTACATGCCCTTGTAAAAAGTCCCTCTCCAGCATTCCTGTAGGCCCCCTTCAGGTACTGGAAGGCTGCTATAAGCTGTCCCCAGAGCCTTCTCTTCTCCAGGCTGAACAGCCCCAACTCTCTCAGCCTCTCTTCATAGGAGAGGTGCTCCAGCCCTCTGATCATCTTCGTGGCCCTCCTCTGGACTCACTCCAACAGCTCCATGTCCTTCTTATGCTGGGGGCCCCAGAGCTGAATGCAGTACTCCACGTGGGGTCTCACAAGAGCGGAGTAGAGGGGCAGAATCACCTCTCTCGACCTGCTGGACATGGTGTTTTTGATGCAGCCCAGGATACGATTGGCCTTCTGGACTGCAAGCACACATTGCCGGCTCATGTTGAGCTTCTCGTCAACCATCACCCCCAAGTCCTTCTCCTCAGGGCTGCTCTCAATCCATTCTCCTCCCAGCCTGTATTTGTGCTTGGGATTGCCCTGATCCAGGTGCAGGACCTTGCACTTGGCCTTGTTGAACTTCATGTGGTTCACACGGGCCCAGCTCTCAAGCCTGTCACGGTCCCTCTCGACGGTATCTCTTCCCTCCAGCTTATCAACTGCACCGTACAGCTTAAGTTTTTATTGTTTTTTCTTCTCCTGCCCAGCAGCTGAGTGTCCTGTTATGTAGAAATGACAATTTGTACATTATGTTATTTCACCTACTTTGCAACACCACTGAAAATGTATTTGTTTTATTTTACTGTATTTAATTTTCCTGTTTCTCAGTTGGTAATGTGTTTGTCTTTGAAACACTTGCCTTGGTATTTTTTCTTATGATTCATGAAACTGAGGGAGTTCAATTGATTTGCATTAACATGATTTGATCTTTAAATTAAAAATTATTCTTTTTGACCTTGATAACTGTTTTATGTAGTTTTGAGATGTCATCACAAAGAGCTTCTAGTATTCTGAGATCTTGTGTTTCCCATTGGCTTGCATTTCCTTTTCAGTGTACATTTCAGTGTAATCTTGCAATTTTTGATAGAGTCCCTATTTGTTCTGGAAATAGAACACTTGCAGGATCAGACCTGATAGCTTCTTTTGAAAAGATTTCTTTTTGAAATGCCTAAAGCAAAGAAAATTACTTCAGTTTTATCGTGATTTTTACCAACTAAGTGTAGATAGAAATTACGAGTGGAAAGACCATCAGGAAGATCAGCAAAAGCTTTGAAAATTGATTTTGTTAGTCACTGGTCTTTAAGTTTTCCATAGAGTATTTTCCCAGTAAAGAGAATGGTAGTCATGCAGACACTGTCATTGAAATAAAATTGAAAAGAGTATTTTTACATGATTTTTGTTTGCTCTTTGTCTTTATGATAACATCCCTTTGTAAATCTTGAGTTAAGGAGATTTCATAAAAGAAAAAGAATTGGACTTGCAAGAGAGCAGACTAGGGAAGTACCTGTTTTGCATGAGATGGCACTAACCTTCGAAGAAACTAATAGAATCATTTTCATTTTTGTAGTGATTGCCCTATAAAAGGCTTAAAATAAGTAGATTGAAGAAAATTAATATTTGACATAAAAGGCCAGATTTCTTGCTATTTTTGAAATTCAAAAATCTCCTAGCACCTTTTCAAAGGGAAGTAGCATTCATTGTTGTTGCCAGTATTTAAATTACATCTTTTTAATATTCTTTAGGAGTTCGAGTAATAATAAGCTGCCTAAAAAGAGATACTTTGCATTGTAATGACAGACAACTCCATAAAAGTATATTGGCTTTGCCATATGGACTTCCTCAATGCAAATTAATTTAAGTAGACTTTGTAGAAATTGCATAGGATGGTGTCTACTTGACATGAAATGCTCAGTGTTAATGTTCCTTTACGCTCTTTAGAGGCTGTCTTCTTTCTTTAAAGAGAAAATTGTTACATTTCAGAGTGAACAACAGAGTGGTTTCCATTCTGATTAATAAAGTGCAGTTCTTACACCTCAGAAGAAATTCATTCATTACAAAATGAGGAATAAAAAAACAATGAAGAACACAAGGAGTCAGATGAAGACGTAAAACAGATGACAGACTGCATATTATCATCATAGAATCACAGAATGGTTTGGGTTGGAAGGGACCTTAAAGATCATCTAGTTCCAACCCCCCTGCCATGGGCAGGCATGCCTTTCCACTAGACCAGGCTGCTCAAAGCCCCATCCAATCTGGCCTTAAACACTGCCAGGGAGGGGGCTTCTACAGCTTCTCTGGTCAACCTGTTCCAGTGTCTCACCACCCTCACAGTAAAGAATTTCTTCCTAATATCTAATCTAAATCTACCCTCTTTCAGTTTAAAACTATTACCCCTTGTCCTATCACTACAGGCCCTTGTAAAAAGCCCCTCTCCTGCTTTCCTGTAGGCCCTCTTCAGGTACTGGAAAGCTGCTATAAGGTCTCCCTGGAGCCTTTTCTTCTCCAGGCTGAACAGCCCGAACTCTCTCAGCCTGTCTTCATAGGAGAGGTGCTCCAGCCCTTTGATCATCTTCATGGCCCTCCTCTGGATTCACTCCAACAGGTCCCTGTCCTTCTTATGTTGGGGGCCCCAGAGCTGAACACAGTACTCCACGTGGGGTCTCACGAGAGCGGAGTAGAGGAGGAAGGCCAATATTAATTTCATTGTTTCTTATAATTTAATTATATTGATTCCATGGTATCCACAGTTTAGAAAGAATAGAAGAAAACTGAAGAAAACACAAAGGAAGCTAACAAAGCTTATACAAGCTTTTTCAAAGAAGACACATGTGGGACCAAAGAAGCTAAATTAAAGTAGTCTAGCAGAAAGCTACGTACATAAAAATCTAAAAAGATAATTATTCATTTTCTAAAGTCAAGCAGTAGCCTGAAGCTAAGAAATGAAAGTTCAGGTGAGTTATTAAGAGTAGGCACTTAATATCTGAGCAATAGATTAGCCTATTAAAGGAATGGTTTTACTACATAAATGTAAGTACTTAAGAACAAGCTAGGAAGAGACAGTATTTGGCATATATTACTGATCCAGCACCTGATCCAGTGCTTATTGCGGTCATTGTCTTCTCAGATGCTGGATTAAATATGCCGTGTATCAGAGCATATAATAAAGTACTTCTTTTTTACTATGATTAAATAATACATATATAGGGCTCTTATGATTTTATTTATTTAATGTTCTGTAATTAAGGTGGAAAATAGAGATCCAAGCAAACATTGCTAAACAGGTCATCATAGACCTGAGCCCCGTGAAAGTCAAATGAATTCAAATTTAATACCAGCTTAAATGCTTGCCTAATTTGGATCTCAGTTTGGCCCACTTTAAAATTTCATCTCTGTAACCGTCTGCTAACTATCAACTCTGGCTTTCTGTAGTATTTCAAACATATAGAATAATTCGTCATCCGTCATATCTTTAGATATTTTATATTTAACAGGGATTTCTTTTCTAATTTTAAAAAGCATTCCTTTTAATGTTAGTCAGAAACAATAAGTTTCATGAAAGACATTTGTAGATGGTTGTATAAAAATTAGTTGTGGTGAAATTTGAATCACATCAAAATCACCTTAATACATTAATTGACGATGTACTGTTATTAACTATTTTCATTTTGCTCTATGCTTCATATAATGCAAGGGGAGATCACCAGAACTAAAAGCTGTGTACAGTATTTAATTTTATATTACTGCACTCACTTGCCTCCCAACCCCCTGCAAAGCAAAGGATGGTGCCATTTTTTAGTATGATGACCTAGGATCAAACAGAAAAGCCAACATGGAAATGAGATGAGGGTCATCTGCTCAGGATCATTCAGAAGCAGCCTCACGTTTAAATTACATCTTCAGTTCTGCAAGTTTTTCTTGTGCCATTGTTGTGTCCTGTGCACACAGCACAAGGAATAACTTGGGCCAAATTAATTCGTATTGTAATGATTGAAATGTGCCATTTATATAAAAAGTTTTTTGAATCGGAATTGCCAATGGAAAAGTTCATACACCAGTATTTTTCCCAGAAAACTTTGTTATACAGCAGGCAGTGCTCTGATGAGTGTAGCTAGATAAGAATTGTCTGGGGCCTCAGCCAAGGGGGGTTATTTAACAAATGTCAGCTGAAGTTATTGATTGCAATGTAGAACGTAAATCACTTCCAAAGACGCTACAGTTAACCAGGCTAGTTTACAATGACATTCATTTGCATTGTCAGTCATAACTAAGAGATAACTTAAGAAGCTTTTTATATAGTCTTTCAGTTCAGGGTTATTGTGTGGTTGATAGCTGTCACTGCCTTCTTGAAGAGGACTTCTAGGAATGAATGGGAAGGAGGACAGGGGAAAGAGAAAGGATCTGTGCCAATGTTAGTTGATTGTTGAAGTTTGGACGCAACCACAGATCGCAATATGGAACCTGCTCTCAGATGACTTAATTAAGGTCTTCTATTTACTGATTTTTTGTGGGTTTTTTCTTCTGTGAGATAACTAATATATGGCAACTGTCTTGAGATTCAGAAGAAAGACAACATTTTAGTTTTACCACAGCTGTGGCATCTCTTGTCATATTTTGTCCAGGTAGTCTTCACAAATTGCTTCTACAAGTAGGCTTCTGCCCAGTGGAATGAATAGCATCCACCTTCTGATTGACTTTTTCGTCATAAAGTAATGATTTAATGCCTTCTGATCTACACATCCTTCAGGTTTCACTAAACTTTAGGAATTATGTATTTTGGTATTTCTACTCCTCTTTTGGAATTAGTTTGAAAATTGATGAACTCAAAAGTTCCTAGAGGGAAGAAAGGGCAAAGAATTGTTTGGTTTTTTTCGTAAGGAAACCAAACTAAAAACACATTTTCAGATGTGCTTTAATTATTCTCTTCATATTCCCAGTGTCTTATTTGCTTTCACAATCTGGATTTTCAAGTTAATGTGACTAATTCAAGGGTACCCATAGTGTCAGTCGCCAGTACTGGTTTTGTCATTTTTTCATTGTGATTTATAAAAATCAGCTATTTTTTATTGTAAGTGATCTGTCAATATATTAAATCTGCAGCTCCAGACCAGCTCTGTTCCTGAACATTGTACAAAATACTAATTGTAGAGCAGTGGTAAAACATGTTTGCATCATCTCCTCTGATAAAAAGTCTACATTTAGTATGTTAAAACTTTGTGTGAATGGCTGAAGTTCAGAAAAAGTTAAAGAAGTTAAATAGCTCCTTTCTGCTGTCAGTGATGTAGGCTTCTTTCTTTTATTTTTACTTTTCAACAACTTGGGGATGCAACTGGAAAACAGAGTTCCATGTGCAGGAAAGAAACACTTTCTTCTAGCAAGCTAAGGAAAAAAAGATGAATGTAAAAGAATATCACCCCTGTAAAGGTGAACAACATGGTCACCCAAAGCTCCAGAATGGAGAGATGATCAATGTCACAAATAGAGGAAGGTGAAAACCATTCTCCAGAAGATTTATGAATAGAAATGCTACCACTCAATCAGGCAGCAAAGTAGCAAACGGTAATGATTTGAGGGTTTTATAGTTTACTTTCCTAATTTTAGAGGATTGTTTACATAATTGATATATGCTTTGACTTAAATAATGGAATTTTTCTCGCAGAGTTCGTAGACCTTGACACATGCAGTGAGGGATAGTACTTGAGAATGGTTTCCCTGTAGAGAGGGAGGCAATAAATAAAAGGATTTTGAGTGACAAAGCATTACTGAACCAACATATCAACCTTTGAAATAATTCTTGAAGCTGACAAGGAAGTTTGTGCTGTGTGAAGTCCAGACTTTGTTCTGTAGTCTTTAGTAACTGTACAGTGAGACAGAGGATATAAGGTAAAAAAAAAAAAAAAAGAAAAAATAGAAAAAAAGAGCGGTGGAAAAGAAAATATGTCAATTATATATGTTCAGAGTTCCATGATCACTGAGCTATATTAACTTACATTAGCATGGTTGGCAGGTTTGAGGGGAAGGAGATTGGAGGACAAAGCTATCCGCTTTGTTAGGACTGATGAATTAGTTCAATTACTGCAGCTGGAATTCAAATAGAAAGCCCTATTACTGCTTCTAGGCTGGTAGATGGAAGAGTGCAGTTGTTGAACCAGGAGTCATGTCAAATACTGAATGGCAGCATGTGAAAAAGACAACAAGTAATGCATTTGAATCCCTTATATAGTCCTTCATACTTCTCCCTTATTACTCTCAAACAATGCAGAAAGTCAAATTCTGCTTTCCTGGTACACAAAGATTCCATACTGCTGGGCCACGATCTTATTTGGTATAAAGTCATGCAAATCCATTGATTTTAGTGGAATTTCTCCTCCTGTGTTTAGTTCTCTGGAGTATTTGTACTGACCTCAATGTTTCTGGTTATGATGGTACCCAAACACAGCTTTTTGGAGAAGAGTTCTCAATACCACTGATAGTTAACTTCTAAGTTATCTGTTGGAGAAGGTATTTTTGTTTCTTGGAAACCATAATTATTTTTCAAAGGAGGTAAGTATTATTTTGTGTTCTGAATGATAGCAAGAAGATTAATTTTGGTACTAATGGAACAGAGTTGGGTATCAGTAGCTGGAATCATGCAAATAGTATACACTCACTATACCTACAGTAAGTTTTTCCAAATGACTCCCTGAAGACTTGTCTGTATGGGAATATTATTTTAGAGTAACTTTAATGCATTCAACTTGTATTACCTGGCAACCACTCACATACTTTTAAAAAGTGAGTTATTTTGTGCCCTGGTAAGTAATGTTTGGAACAGCATGCCTCCTATAGTGAGTTTGTGTACTTAAGATTTGCTGGCAGTCCCCTAAATATCTTTGCACCATGACTGGCATGCCTGTGTGTCTATGTATATTGAGGACAGCTTGACCAGATGTCACTTCATTCCGATGCTGGCAGTCATGCAAGAATTCATTTTTTAGTACTAGTAAGTTCATATTCCTCTTATAACAGCTGGGCCTTCAGTGAAATCCTTTTTGGATCTCTGCAGAGCTTGAGGAGTAGACTATCCTTTTGGAAAACCACCGGTAATATAGGAGGTACATTTTTGCCTCAAGAAGGGTTGCTAGAATGTAAACGTCCAGAATACAAGGTAGTACACAAGGAAGAGCAGCTGTTCCTGGAACTAGAATAAATCATAACTCAGAGTGAAGGGATGTAATTACAAAGAATGCTGATTTATTTGTTCATCTGCTAAGGAATTAGCCTGGTGACATTTTTCTGTAGATCTTCCAAGTGACATATAGTTGAATATCCAGAGCACTGATAAAAATTCGTATTACACAACTACACTTTCTTTGGAAGTCAAGCTGAAAGGACTGGCCATGTGGCCAAGCATGTGTAACCTATGAAAGTACTCAAACTTTGGAAGTTATACAAAAAAACCTCTACTTAAAGAATTAGTGTGAAACTACAGTGAAGGAAATCTGCATTCATATTTTATGTTGAAAGAGCTGGAAAAAAAAAAAAAAAAGAAAAAAAAGTCAATGGTATGGAGTTGAAAAAGCAGTTTTAATGGCTATTTTTCCTAAACCATTTAGTTTTGACTGAAATGAGTAGTGAAATGCCCAGTCAGCTGTTGAATGGGAGATCAGAGGGGATAGTCAGGATGTCCCCTCTGACAGGTGGCGTGGTGGAACCCCTGGGAATGGACTGAGAACAATTATTTCTTCAGTACAGAGATAAAAAGGAGTAATCTTCTTTGCTGGGACACCTTATGTTACTGGTTGAACAGCAAATGGAAGCATCAAAAAGGCCGAGTGGCCAGGGCTGGGGAAGTTGGATTCCTGCTCATGGACAGGTTAGCAGTGAGCAAGTGGAATAATAGTATTACTGAATAGGAAATCTATTCACTATATGTTCTGCTGTCTTTAGTTTCAGGGAGAAAAAAAAAATCTCTAACGCCCTGAAGTAAATTAAGAACTGAGTAGTTCCAAAGAAATGAGTACAAGTCTCTAATATTTTTGTGCTCTATAATTCATGGGACTATACTGCGATACTAAAGTTCATGGGACTATATTATTATACTAAACCAATTAGCATTTCTGTAGCTGCCAAAGGAAGTTTCTTTGGAGAGCTACTGACTTGCCCTATCACCCATTGTGAGTTGTGGTTATAACCTGAGGTCTTTTGAGCTAAGATTTTTGTAATAGTAATACTGAAGGTGAGAGTTATCACAACAAGGAGAGTATTTATTATGTCATTGTGGAACTTATACATGGAGAAGAAGACACACATAGGTGAGAATATACCACTTTGTCCCTTATTTCAGCACAAATTACCTGTGAAAAGTCAATAGCAGAATTACTGGTATTTTGGCTTGTGGAAATGACTTGATTGCTCAGTATATACTTTTTTCCTTCAAGTTTTTTAGTTATTTTTTCTGACTTGAAAAAATTTTTTTTTGTTTTTTGATCTAGCCAGGAGCAACTCTTGGAATCATAGAATTGTTTATATTGGAAAAGACCTTTAAGATCACTGAGTCCAACCGTTAACCTAACGCTGCCAAATCCACCACTAAACCATGTCCCTAAGCGCCACATCTACATGACTTTTAAATACATCCAGGGATGGTGACTCCACCACTTCCTTGGACAGCCTGATCCAGTGTTGATAACCCTTTCAGTGAAGAAATTTTTCCTAATACCCAAACTAAAGCTCCCCTGGTGCAACTTGAGGCCGTTTCCTCTCGTTCTATCACTTGTTACTTGGGAGAAGAGACCGACACTCTCCTCGCTACAACCTCCTTTCAGGTACTTGTAGACAGCAACAAGGTCTCCTCTCAGCCTCCATTCCTCCAGGCTAAACAACCCCAGTTCCCCCAGCTGCCCCTCACAAGACTTTTCTCCAGACCCTTCACCAGCTTCATTGCCCTTCTTTGGACTCACTCCAGCACCTCAATGTCTTTCTTGTAGTGAGGGGCCCAAAATTGAACACAGTATTTGAGGTGTGGCCTCACCAGTGCCAAGTACAGGGGACAATTACTTCCCTAGTCCTCCTGGCCACACTATTTCTGATCCAAGCCAGGATGCCATTGGCCTTCTTGGCCACCTGGGCACACTGCTGGCTCATATTCAGCTGGCCATCGACCAACACCCCCAGGTCCTTTTCCACCAGGCAGCTTTCCAGCCACTCTTTCCCAAGCCAAGTGTCACATGTCTGAATTACACAAATGTAATGGATAAAAATGCAATTTCCAGGAAGGGGAAAAGGTCCTACCAAATCAGTGCTTTAGTAGGTATTAGTACTTGACAATTACATTAACTGTTTCAATTAGACAGAAATCATACTAGTGTCCATAGCAATACATTTCATTTCATTTTGGATATTGATATGGTGTTGCATTACAACACTTAAAGGCTGACTGATTGACTGAAGTAAGTCAGTGAGCAACTTAAAGCTTACTGATTACACTGTAAAAGAAATCCAAAGTAATATTTTAGCAGGTGTCTAGATATTTTAATTTACTGTATTACACACTAATTTAGTTCTTGCATGAAAAAACTATGCTTTTTCTCAAATAATTTCTTTTTATGTGTTTAGTCCCATGGAACTGTTTGGAAGATTGAACTGTTCACCATAGCACACAAGAGACCTGATTAAATAAAAACTATATCATATAAATGATAGTTCCACATGAAATAAATTTGGGGAATGTACGGATGCAACATTAGACTCATCATGAGTTTAACTGATACGTGAAATATGGTGTGATCATACAATTAAAGAGCTTGTCTAGCCTGTAAATATAACACATGCAGCTAAAAACATGCATGTGTCCTTAATTACAGCATTTCCTCTGTGAATGTTTAACTATGTATCCTTAATGTCCTCGGGACACCTCATCTATAGGTTCAGGAAGGGTGTGGCTGGTCTAATCATCGCGGGGATGTACATGGTAGCACTATGCCTGGCCGCGCACTCCAGGTGATGTAGCTAGAGGCAGACCTGAGGGAGTCAGACCAGTAATATAGGGAGGCAGACGGCTCCCTTATTTTTTCTTAGAAATCTGCCTCTTCTTTTTTTTTTAAAAAAGTACTATCCAGATTTTTCATTCTGTGAACAAAGTGCAGACAGATTCTGTGGTTGTGTTTAGAGCCAGTCAGGGTCCCCCTGTGCTAAGAATAAAAGATGTCAGTGGGAGAGTGCTCCTGGCTTGCAGGGACGGGAGCTGTGGGCCTTGTCAGGTACTTCAGATGGATGTTCATTCCTGCTTGTCTTAGAAAGCAGATGTCAGTCCTCAACTTCTGCACATGCATGTTCTACTGTTGGCCTAATGTGTGAGACATCTTTTTTAAGCATGAGTGGTTTTAGAAGTTGCTCTGCTGACTCTACTTAATTACTGGATCAGCTTAAGTTGCATACTGTGAGATGTATCTTGAATTTTTGTTGATAAAGGAAAACGAAATTCTCTAAGGAGAAAGGACTTAGTGATAAGTGATAGTGATAAGGCAGTCATAAGAGAAGAGTCATCACTCTTGATCCTGAGATACATTAGAAAGAGTAATTGATAATGTGGAGAACCATTTAAAATGCATAGATTTTAATACCAGCATAGGACCATAAGCAGTCATCAGGTTTCACCTGTTGAGCAGAGGTCAAAGAATGCTGCTTACTAGTTTCTAGTTTATGCCCAAACCTTCTGTCTGGACTATAGGATCTCTTCAAGAAAGGTGTCTGGTCATAATTTAAGGGCTTCAAGTCATGGAGTATCCCTTGTGTACGTGGGTGAATTATTTCAGTGGTTAATTGTCCTTAGCAGAAAAAAAAAAAAAAATATATGTATCTTAATTCTAGTCTGCATTTATTGGCAGTTAAGTCAATTTTAACCTCTTCATGCGTGAAAAAAAAAGATTGCAGTTTTGTTGTTGAATTATAATGGAGGTTATTTCTAATTTTAATCATTCACACAGCTCATTCTCTCCATCTTTTTTCGGTATCCTTTTTAAAGCAGTGTCAGCAGAAATAAATACGGCATCCCAGCATTGATCTTTCTTATTTTATATACTGCAGTTATAAAGTGGAAATAGAGGGAGTTATATTCCCCTGCTTATATGTTCAAGATAGAAATATTATTTCCACACATTGACAGGCTGGCTTGAAACTGAACAATTACTCAGAGCTACAGTTAACTGAATGGTATTTTGCCTCCAGTTGCTTATGTAATACTAAACAGCCCCCTAACAAAGAATATTCTGGGGTATGATGATTCTGATTTGAAGCCATCAGTTAACCACTTATATATTGCATAAATTGTAATTATCTTTTGAATACTTTGTATTGTTAAGATAGATTTATGTAGGATAAATACATTTTCATAATGGTGTGTTAAAAAATGGAAAGTGGAGTACCAACTGACAGTGCTTAGCATTAGATTCTCCTTTGCTTATTTTCAGATTTTTATAGCAATATTACTGATTTTAAATCTCTGTTCTGTTAAAGATGAACCATTTTTCCTAATGAATCAAAAATGTTAAAACTCTCATACTATTATCTTTTTTGCCTTTTTACCATTTCTGAGTCTCAGTAGAAAACTTGTTTCATTCCTTTTTGTCATAAATCTTCTTCAAGGTCTAGCAAAAGGTATCTTTAAGACCTGTTATATTGTACATCCTCTTAGTAGTCATCATGCAGCAGGCTGAAAAATAATGGGTCTAATTTTCCTTTTGCTCCAGTGCAAATCTCTTGAACTTCATAGTTTCACATTTCTGCACCTCCCTAAATTTTAATTAATTCCAAAGTTTTGTAAAATAGAAATCCAACAGTTTCATGTATAAACAATATCATGCAATTATTCCAGGATGAAATCCTGAAAGTTTCTTTTTTTTTTTTTTTTTTTAATATTACTGTATTGTATCCATTTCCAGATATTCAGTTTTAATTTGAGCAGATACTATTTATGATGGTGAGAGCTACAGGGTCTTAGACGTATGTCTCATTCAAAACAATGTCATTTTGCACTATAAAATAATGATCAGACACTAATGTTGCACCACTTGTGGAGCATTAACCTTAACAACTTTTATCAGAATTGGATCAATTTCTTTCAGTCTTTATCTCACGACTGATCAGACCACACCATACAAGGCTGATGAATTTATCCTCCAGAATACTAAACTCTTGGTCTCCTTCATGGAAACTCATGTTTCCCACATTGATTTTAGGGACCTGGAGTAGAGATGTGCAATTGAGAACATGAATCCCATTATTAGTAAAAATAATAGTATGAAAAGACTTACAGAACACATTATCTGCTTTTTTTTTTTTAATTTCCTCTTATGACAAGAGAATTAACACTGTAGATCAGTTTTCAGTGGCTTTAATCTACCAGCCCCACTACTATCCTTTTACCTCCAGCATTGGGAAAGGTAAATTATCCATAAAATAATGAATACAAGAGGAAAAGCTTGGGCAATCTAGCTTTTTTTTTTTTTCCTCCTTGAAATCAGTAACAGCTCAAAGGGGGAAAATGGTAGTATATTAATGTGACCGCATCTGAAATTTTATTGGATATCTTCTGAGTGTGTTGTCCTATGATATTCTTAGGCTTTTGCTGTAAAAGCTGACATTCAGAAATTTACATCTCAGAAGCATCAACATACAGGTTATATCAGTGGAATCAGTGTTTTTTATTTACACCTGATTTGTCCAACTCTGTTGATTTCCCTTTTTATACTCTACGTAGAAAGAAACCATATAAATAAAAACTGTAGTGTAGGCCAAAGATGCACTTTTAAGTAATTGGATGTTGCATTAAAATGTCCCTGGGTTTCTTTTTTAGTGATGCTTCTGCTTAGAATTGAGCCAATCTGTCTTCATATTTCCCCTTCTCTACAATTATAATTGATCTGGCAGTTTGCCACACTTAGACCCAGACAGTAATCACTTGGCATAGAGGATATTCTGCCTTCCTAATTTGACTGACAGAATAAATCCTGGTTTTAAACTGCTGTCATGTGGTTTTTATCAGTAAATAACACACATTTTATTATGGCATGTGTACATTGAGATAGACAGCTATGTCTTTTTAATGTGCCTAGCCAGCAGCAGAGGAGGAGTCATGAAAAGCCATCATGTTTTCATCAGCTCTACTGTAAGAGCGCAAACCTTGAAAGTGATTCTTAGGAAAAAAAAACCTAAAGCTTGAAGACATCTGTTAAGTTTTCTTTTAGAGGAAGTCATATGTGTGTTATACCAACTAACAAGCTGAGGAAAATGGGCTTGACGCATACAGGCTGTTTCTCTATATAAAACATTGCAGATTTTTTTTTTATATATTCCATACTATAATGCAGATGCAATCACTGAAAAACATTACTAGTTTTGGGATATGTATCTGTGCATGTATAAATAATTTATCTATTAGTAGTGGTAAAACTAATATTGTGCTCTGTTCAAGTTGTACCCAGTTGTAGTTTGCCTGGGAGAGGACAAACTATTTGGATGGCGTGCATACTGTTTGCAATTATGTTCAAAGAAATAATTGTTTGGTAATGGATAATCTGCTGTCAATAAACAACAAAGTCCCCACTGCCAACAACATTATGCTAAGTGGAATCACTGTATGCACAAATATCTCCTAGAAGCAAAAGCTGAACCTCATCAGCACTGTTTGGGAATTAGTACTGCAAAAAATCAAACAAAGGCAAAACAGTTGTTCCATGATTGCATGTGAAAGCGTCTTATCAGCATCAATTTTGTTTAAAACAAACAGAAATAAGTCATTACAATAGTAGAAGTAAGTATGTTCGAGAAAACAGTGCATCACTCAAATGCATACATTTTTCACTGAATATGAAAGATGTGGGTTTCCCAAGACTAAAATATGAAATGAATCCCATCCTTCAGGACATTTAAAAAAAGCCTTCGGAACCTATTGGAGTCAGACTGGGCTACTGAATTTACTAGATTTTTGTTATAGTGCCTTAAAACTAGTTTTTAATCTGAGCTATAGTTTTCAACCTAAATGCCACATTAAAATTTAGCCTTAAATTTATAGGATGTTTATCAATGAGGGCTGGGCCCAAAACTTTATTAAGAAAGGTTTCTTTGTATTGCAAACTTGCAGATTGATCTCTCTGTGATGGTTCTGTCTTCCGTACTCATGCATGTGAGCCTTTCGGTACAGGGGTTCTCTTGGATGTGTCTGCTGTGGGGAGTGACCCTTCTCAGAGGTATTTTAGTAACCCAGGCAGATTGCCATAGGAATTTTCAATATCTGAGGAGATAATATGCTGTTTCTCCATTGCATAAAGAACTTCTATGAAAAGCTGGACTGTGGGAAATGGGAGGGAAGCGAGACACTTTCACAGTGATTGTATTGCTAAGAAATTGGGATGATGCATTTTGTACCTGTTGGGTTTTTTCTAGAAAATTCAAATTCTTTATTCTCTGTGTGGTTTTTGGTTGGGTGCTTGGTTGGTTTTTAAATTAAAAGAACAAAAGATTTCTGTGTCTGAGCTTAGAAGTTATGAATGTTTGGACATTGTAGGGTACTTTGTGAATGATTAATGAGAAGTTCATACAATTATTGAATAAGGAGAGAGAAGACCGAATCATAGATTTTTTCAAGAGTTTGAGGTAGAGAAGTAGTTTCCCAGTCTAAGGCTGGGTATGATTTAAATTACTTTAAAGTATATGTCTTCAACCTTACAGTCGTTAAGAATAAGACATACTGTTTGGTGAACAGGCGTCTGTAATGCTAACAGGAAGGCTACTAGCTTTTTTTGTTTTACTCACATTCGGGTTTTCTCCCATTAAAATGTGGTTGCTTTGCACTCTGAGATAAGTCTAAGTTATGCATTAAGAGCAATGAATTACATAATTTTTTCTTGCAAAGCATCCCGTTGTTCGGATACTGGTGTGCAGCACCTGAGCAGTCAGGTGCACTTCATGTGTATCTTGGTCTCTGAAAATCCTGCTGAAGTTATCAGTGAGCAAAAGAGGATAAAACCAGAATCGCCAGTATGAGATGGGATTGTCTACCTTTAGGAGGTCCCTAATGGGATTATTTTCTCAGCATTACCAAACTATTGGAAAAATACCAGCTTCCCTTTCCAGAGGGAAGCAATCAACCTGCTTTAGCCAGACCTTCTCCAGTAAGTATGAAATTAAAGTTTAGTCTGAGACTAATCAAGTAATACTTTCCCCTTATTATCTTCTGCCCATTTCTTCTGACAAGTGGGGTGAGGTGGGTTGTAAACATGAAATTTAAATACTTTATATTGCTATATGAAAGGTGTCTGGAGCAAACACCAGAAGGTAATCAACTACATTCCCTTACCTAAAACCAAAATCAATTATACCTAACCATCAAAACGGCCTATAGATATAAATTTGACAGTCTCCTGCAGCTTTGATCCAGCAAGCCAAACTGAGATATGCCATTTGTTAGACTGTAGAATTTGAGTATCTAGAAATTCAAACACCTTGTTTGGTAAAAAGAACACAGGAGAACTTCAGTTTAGTTTTATAACTTTACACTTGTATAATATTGTCTAAGGAACCCAAGAATAATTAAATTTCTGAAAGTGTCAGATCTCCAAAATATTTCTTAGTAGTGACTTTGTAAAATATTACCTTATCTTTCTGGAATTTTAGGTCATTACACAGGATAGATATAATGATTATACGTGTGGTCAGGCAAATGTCAGAGTTGTACAGCCATATTATCACAAAGAAAGGCATTGCTTCCATAGCAATAGTGGGTACTACTGGAAGTTCCTGAGTCCTCTAGGAAACCTTTGTATTCAACTCTTCTGCTATTCTTTTGTATGGTAGTTTTCAATTACTAAAAGAAAGAGAGCAAAAGAACCACCAACAAAAAATAACTCTTAATGTGTTTATTTCTTATGTATTGATCACAAGTTATGCTACTTAATTTGAATACTGCTGGTAAGTATCAATACAGTGCTTTTTGTAGTATTGTCCATAGTTGGCAACCATGGATAAAAACCTTAACTTTCTCAAAAAGAAAAGCTGTTAAGTAATTATTCTCTCAATTTGCAATCATAAAGCTAAAAATTTTAGCTTTACTCAGAAATAATTTCTGTCTGGTTTTGAATGAAAATATTTGAGTCTGTTTCTCGGCTTTATGTAATTTTCTGTTAAGGAAAAAAGAGTGAGTAAGACAAATGGATTTGTTAATCAGTTCAAGGTTTGTCATCATTTATCAAATTCTTAATACTTAATCTGAAAAAATGTATCACTCAGAAAATAGCATTTCAAAAGTTGCAAGGCTACTTTTCAGGTTTTGAGCTCAAATGATAACTAAGAGCATCATGATGTGAGATTTTTCTTGAATGCCTTCTGTGTGGATGATTGTGTTTACTATACTATGGAAAAAAATGAAGATGTTACACACTATTGTATGTCTGTCTTTGCCTTGAAGAAACACATAATTTATAGTAGAAATTACAAAGAGATTTCAGAAGCTTTTTAGCTAGAGCTATTCCTCTTGTACCACATCAAATGTGTTTTCCATTATGAATTATTATAGCAGGCCATATTTCCACTTTCTTTTTGTGTCTGATGTCATAACCTGTAAAGGAAAGCAGGCTACAAAAGGCTTCTATGCATATATTTTTTTAAAAAAAACAAACCCAGCAATTTACAGGAAAGAGTTTACCTCATTTAAGGGACTTGCACAAAGAATATTACTTTAATCAAAATAAGCCTTCATTGTGAAACCTAGATAAAAGAAATAAATTTTATTTAGCAGAGGCTAGCTCACAGTTTTAGTTTCTTATTCTGAGGTACAATTAGAACATAAAAGTAGTTAACAGTGTGTCTTCATTTAGCCCACACCCAGGGCTAAACAGTAAGCAGTTGTTCTATCACCCAATGTCCCTTCCCTGACCAAGGAAGGGAATTGGGAAAAGGAGGGAGACTTGTGAGTTAAACTTTAAACAGACTTAATAAAATAGGGAAACCAATATCAATGCTAATTAAAACATACAAAATAATACTTAGCCCACAGGCTGATGGCAAGAGGGGACAGGGAAGAAGAAGGAGGGGAAAGGAATACCAGAACAGAGAACCCCCCCTCCCCTGTCAAGCTTTCCCATTTATAGTGAACGTGCCGTTAATGCTATAGAACACACCTGTGGGCCAGCCTGGGTCAGCTGCCCTGGCTTTCACTGCTGATGGCCTTGATCATCATAGCACAGCTGGCCACAAACTGAAACAAAATGTAACAGAAAATGGATTCTATAAATTTTAACCCTGCAAAACCAGGACTCAGTGAAGACAGTAATGTCATTTAGTTTTGACAGTAGAGCTGTTTAGGATATGAAACCTAAAGCGCATTGACTTACCTGTATTAAAATGCTGCTCTTATATACAGTAGCATTGAATGGGTAGTGTATCCTTATTACAAGAATATCAGTACAGAGGGTGTTCCAAAAAATCCTTTCTGTTGTAGGTTAGAAGCATGTCAATACATCTGATGAATACCTTTGACCAGAAAATGGTACTTAGCTTGTGAAAGTTTGAGAACTGATGTTGACAATACAATCTTCTGTCTTGTTTAAAGTGAGGCTAAGAAGAGCCTATCTAGAGTACAACTTGCTGCAAAGTGTATTTCCATCTCCCTCAAACCAGAAGAAAATGTTCTTTATCAGGAAAGTAAACTAAATGCTGCAAAACAGATAGATTATTTACATTCTAATTCTTAAAAGAGCTAATGATAATGTCTAAAAAGAATATGTATTTATTTTTACTTTAAAATAATTATTTTTGTAAAATCTGTTAGGTATAAAAAAAACTAAATGACATTTCTTCTGTCCTACCTTGAGGGGAAAAGTTTGTGTTTTTAGAGGAACTGTACGCTTCTGAAAACATACAGAAATATGTCTTGAACGGCTCTGTTTTAAATAACCTCCCCTTAGATTTTCCCTATGATCTAGTAGGTTTTAAAGTTGTAGCTGTCAGAAGTGTGTATAAAGAAGTGGCTGTATCACTTGTCCTAACTGTTAACTGCTCTACAGATGTATTAAATATAAGGGAAAAATGTCTCATGGGTGTCTACGAATGCATGAAATAGGTGAGTTCTCACATGAGTAAAACCACTTATTAGCAGAGGGTGCCATATGCATTCCACAATAAAGATCAGGCGTTTTTGCTGTTTTCACTCGAACTTGCCTGTACGTTCAAAGTTGCTGAGCGGGTAGTTTTGCAGTTTAATGATGTAGTTCGTCTATAAAGCCATTTGAAACAACCAGAGAAGCAGATGGTTGGACTTCTGTTAGAAAAGTTGGGTCAGTAATCCTTGCTGTTTGTGCCATCTGGACAGAAGAAAGGGAGGTGGGAGTGACCAGTCACTCTGAGTGTATACTCTGTGCCATTAACAAAACCCTTCAGTTTTCAAAGGGCTAGAGAACTTATCATGAAAACTGTCATAGCTAGTGAAAAAAAAATAGAATTAAAAAAAGGTTGAGGTGGTACTGGGAAGACGAGGATGGGGACAGTAGAGTGCCCCACACAGCCATGGCTACAGCAGAGCTCAGGCAAGGCCAACATGCCCCTGAGGGCACGCGGGCAGAGACGGAACTCCCGCAGCTCTCTCACACAGCTCAGTCTAGTCTTTTTGTGTTATCTTCCCTTACACTGACTTTTTGGCTGGTAACCTGGAGTTCCAGGTTTCCCTTTACTGACACGTGCGGCTTATAGAGCTATCTGTACATTAGATATCTGCAGTATCTTTGGGATGGCGTGCTTGAAACCCTTGGTCTGCATCTCTCTGCTGGGCATTGTGCTGCTTCTGGAAATCCTGTCACATGGCCAAGGGTACAGTAATGGAGACAAAGACTTTTTAAGACATGAAGATATATGGTATTTCTACGACACATTTCCTTCTTTTCTGACAGATTTGGAGCTACCTGTACTTATTTACAAATGGTACATCTTGACTGGGCTACCGCAGTGCTGTAGTGTTGAGCCACTGGTAAACCTGAAGGAAGTGTATCTCCAGGACGTCAGACATGGCCAATGTGTCACTTTCCAAACATATGAAAAATATTGCTGGATCTGTTTACTGTGAAGTACTGACTTGATCCATCAGCTAGTTTGCTAAAAAATTTTCTCTTGGAATATTGCATCTGTTTCAGATGGTAGGAATACAGGAACTTTGATTGTATGGAAAAGTGCAGAATGTGTCTAAGGGAGAAGGTCTCGATATTACAGTTTGTTTGAGGCAAAACAATTCCAGAGACAGAGCAATCCCGCATCAGATATCTGGGTAAGATATGCCTGCCTTTATTTTTAGGTAAAGCAGGTTCTGCTTATTTATGCTTAACTTTAATTTAAAAAGAAAGAAAAATTCTGCTATGTTGTATTACTCTATTAGAGGAAACAATATTTTGTTGATTTGTCACAGTTCCCAAAGAAAGCAACTGCAGGTCCTAAATCCAGCAGAATGTATGAAGTGAGGAAGTTTGTACACAAGCTACTCTAGCCTGCGAAGCTGATTGTGAGATTCAGGACTTAAAGCCAGAATTGCAAACACCAGAAGGTTGAGAACGAATACTGGAGCGCCAGGATGTAGCTGGCTGTGAATGGCAAGAAGTGCCAGCTATGACCTCGGCTTATGCGTCGTTGCATGCCCAGTAGCTCACTATAAACAGGTGTATGAAAAACAGAAAATATTTGCCAGCTTCAACAATGTACAACGTCAATGATCCTAACGCCTTTTCTGATTGTAAGGCTCATTTCTTTGTGCCTCAAAGAACAAATTAACTCCATTCAGTTTTCCTATAATCTTTAAGATAACAGTAAAATATAGATAACAGTATACAATCATTCACTAGGTTTTAGTCTAATCCAAGTAAGAAAGTGATAGTGTAGCTGACTGTGCAGATCATGCTTTGCGATGGTGTTCAGTGTCTGATGGAGTCAGTACAGTGCGTGCAGTTTTCTTGGCAAGGTCTAGATATATTATGACGGAAAGGTTCAGATGTGCTCAGTTTGATCTTGTCCATTTTCTTATAACTTTACGATAACATTTCTCATCTTGATGTAAAACTATTCTTCCATTTGTCACATCTGCATTTGTTTTATGCACCTTACGTATACCTTTGTTTTTAGCAGGTGAACTAGGAAAATAATGTATTATTAATGTGCTTTGGACAGTTGAAACTGTTTTTAGTAATTCTGGTGTTAAAAATAGTTGTTAAACTCAACACTTTCAAAACAAATTATAAGTGCTTTCATTTCACCATGTCACACTTGTGTAGCCAACAGGCAATCTTTCAGTGTGCTTGGAAGGCTGAACCAGGGATTTTAGTTATGCAGAGTTTATCAATAATGAATGTTTTTATATTCTCTTTATTGCTATGTCTACAACATATGAAAATGAAATTTTCTGTAAGTGTATCTCTTGGAGGAGAGTTTTCTTTCCCTCTATCCACTCTTTTTGTTTGGTTTGTTTACTGACCAGTTTATCTCACTACTAACAAGGGAGTATAAGATTTTCCTCTTTGGTTCTCATTTTAATGTATTTACACACACAGAACACTATATGTGTTTCTCTTACATGTGAATATGAATCTTTTAATGAATATTTGAACAAAAAAACTCCTAAGCTGAGTGCATTATCAGCAAGTTTCTATCACTAAGACTCTTTCTTTTTTCCCAAAGGAAGCCCAGACAGTGTGATTGCTCATCACCTAAACATTATCTGCTCCAAAGTAAGAATCAAGAGATGATGAATCATAAAAGACAGAGCTGAAAGATACTTCAACATGTCATCTAATTCCCTTTCCCCTGCTCTCTCTCTCTTCAGTTAACTCAGCAAACGTGTTTCTTCATTGATGTTTCTTTAATCTCTTGATTGAGATTCCACAATCACCTAAGTTTATCTATTCCAGTAGTGCTCCTCTACACTTGCCATTTCTGTTACTTTTCCCTAATGTCTAACCTGAATCTTTCTTTTTGCAATTAAGCTCCTTTACCCTTGTCTTATACCCCATGGATATGGAGAACAGATTAGTCCTATCTCTTTGCAACAGCCTTTCACAAACTGCCAAAATCCATACTGGGCTTTGCAATGAACAGAGGCTCAAGGGCAGTGCTCTCTTCTGTTCAGTTTCTGCTGTGAAGGAGATCTTCCCTGAGACGCAAAGGAACAGATTCCTCACAGGCAGGATCTTACAGTCTAGTTTACTGGTACAGAGATGTGATCCATCTCCTGCTGAAATAGGAACAACTTGCTATCACTTAATTTTTCCAATTTTCCAGGTCAAGAGCTCACTGACTCAGTTAGTTTTCCTACTGTTGCTCTCACCCACCACAACATGTATAGCTAAGAATGATGGTTTAAAAATTAAGATGCTGACTGAATTACTGGGATGCCCAGATTCAGTTCTCTTCTTTTCTTATACGGCTTTGAATAAACCACGTTGCCCTAAACTCAGGAAGAGATGTGGATTGCTAAGGTTTGTTTAAGGAAATATTTGAGTGCTTAATTTAAAAAGAACAATTCATGAAAACCCTCAGCATCAATGACACCTAGCTTTTTGCCGTTAAAACTTCATGGATATCAGCATTTTTGCTTCTACATAGACTCAGATGGGCTGCTCCTTTGGGAGCTCCGGGAAGTGCTTTTGTAACTGTTTTTCTTCCCAGACTTTTTGGAATTCATGAACTGGTAGATGGCCTCTGTCTATGATGTCCCCTGAAAAACCCAATCTAATAAACATGCTCTGAGTACATCTTGTCAGGGAGCAGCAAGGACAGTTTGCTCTCCAAGGCAAGGGAAGAAGGGAGCTGAGCATGATACCATGGCAGGCAGGGGCTGTGGCCTCACTGGCAAGAGAGCAATGCCACACTACCTAAACAGGAAGGGTGCAGCAGGTTCAGTGACAGTAACTAGGGCTCAACCAGCAGACCAGATCACCAGAGAAACCCATAGTGATGAGGAAAGTCCAAGGTCAAGCCAGGAATTTGAGTCGGTGACAGACTCAGGGTCCAGATCTAGGGGGTGCATGGCCAGAGGAGAGGCTTGGCTGCAACACTGTAGAAGCATAGCTCAGGCAGGGGCTGGAGCTGAGAGCCTCAGCTTAAAAGGAGCTTTCAGAAGTGTGGAGCCCCTGCTGAGGCTTCTTAGCATAGCTGCTTGGAGGAGTCTCTGCTGCATTTTCTTGAGGAGCTCCAAGGCAGCAGAGGCTTCTGAAACAGCTCTCTCTTACCACAGGTCTGACCTTGAGCGTAGAGGGCTATGCTGTAGGATGGGGGGAGTGCGCTCTGGCCCTGCCGCATCTGTCATAATTTGATGGTGTGGAGTTCAGTACCTAATGCAGCGTTTTGCATTCAAAGAAGTGGCAAAGCCTAAAGAGATCATGATGGCTATGTTTTGCAGTATTTATATTTTTATAATTTTTTTGCCCTAGAAAGAAAGTTCACTTCCAGACTGAATGGTATATCTAGAATTTCTTCCATTTCTAAATTCCTACAGTTTTAAAATCTGCTCATTTCTGCCTAAATTCTATAAGGTATGTGTGGGGGTGTGTGGGGGTGTGTGAGAACTTACAGTGATGTGTACTGTACAAACACCTAGTGTACATGCCTAGTGTATGACGGAAGTCATCATGTCTAATTTACAGTGTGGAACTTCAAGGGTTGTCTTCCACAGAGTGGCATTTCCCTCTCCAAAAGAGTCTTTAGGAATGGTTTTCCCAAGGATGGAGATTGGCTTTTAAAATTCTGATTTCTGCCTGCTTCCAAAAGAATAACCTAATAGGCATGACTGCTGGACAAAGAGAATCTGTATGTATCTGAGACCACAGTTTGGCCTTATTTACATCTGTAAACACTGCTTTTGTAGAAAGTGTAGGACAGAGTCTGAGAAAATTATAAAGAACTCTGTTCTGTGAATATCCAGACTTTACTGAGCTGCCAGTTTTAGTATCTGAGAGTATAAATATTCTTGCTACTTTACCAGAGTTCACATCCCAACTGGAGCTGGGACTATTAGCTTTGGTAGTGGTGCTGCATGGTGCAAAACAGTTTAATGCTGATAATGTGAATGTGTTGCTCAAATCCAGAAACATGGTGGGGGGTTTATGGGTTGATGTGTGAACTCTGGAAGTAGTGCTTTAGGACGTGAATCTATCCTGAGGATGGTTAGGTGAGTCCTGATGAGCAATACGGTAGTGTGTTACACTCATTTAGTCATTTTTAGTCTCTTAAAATGGATTGAAATTTTGATTTAACTACTTTGCCCCCAGTTCCTTACAAAATGTTAAAACATTAAAGAAAAGAAACTCAGAGGAAACATTATGTAGCCCTTGTAATATTTTTTGTGGGGCAAGCTTGTGAGGTTTTTTTACAGACCCTTTCTGTTTTTGCAGGGGATGGGGAGGGAGGCATTACCCTTTTTTTATATCATCATGTGTGCTATTTTTGCCTGTATGTTTAAATAATATATTAAAAATCTATATGATTATAATAAGGGATTTAAAATTCAAAAATTTTCCTTTACCTCTGTAAATATTAGAGATAACTCAAGTCCCAGGCATACAAATTGTGTGTAGTTGTCCCATTAACTACAATATGCTCAATACAATTTGTAGGAATTCTAATTATACTAGTGTTACACAAGTATACTAAAAAGAACATAGATAATCACAGATTGGATATTATGGTTATATATTTTCAATTCTATATAACTCATACATGATGAATTGACATTTTGCATGCTCTATTTATATCTAATCAATACCTGTCCTAAACAGCCATGTAGTCAGAAGAACAGTGATATAGAGAAAAAAGAAAGAGTTTGAGATGAAGAAAGCATATTCAAACTTGCATCCAGTTATTTGTAATGCTTTCCTTATGAGGGACAACTTTGAAGGCTGATTCAAGTCAAGTGAACAGCATGACCCAGACAAAATTTTCCTGACCACCACCTGTGCGGCTAAGAAAAACTAGCAGTGACCCTGGTTGTGTTACATGGGCAGTATTTTCTGCAGAAAGCATTGTTACTGGGCACAGACAATGATTTATTTCTAACTTCAGGCATACAGGCTAGAGAGGATTTTTTTTTCACCTTCAGAAAACTTCCCGCAATACCTCTCCCCATTTCTCAGTGATCCACCACTGTGTAGATTTTGATGCATTACACCGTCTGGCCCTGATGCTCATGTCCGTTTCAGAAGTGAGCTATGATTTATTAAGAAAGGCAGGTGCTCACCTTTCTTGGAACAGATTATGTCTGCTTTCTTAGGAACTATAGCGAAGTGGAATAGCCTCATTGCAGGGAATAACTGCTGAACACATGCTTTAAATTGAGTCAGGATTGAAGAGGTTTATTGATTTATTAACAGCATGTAATTAACTGGCAGTCAGCGAACAATACTTGAAGGATCAATGTCAGCAATACAACAGATAATCCACAATATGAGACACCTGGAGACTGTAAACATATTTTTGCAAGTTGCTAAACACCCTTACGTACTTGCTCCTAGGAAGTTCTCATCTCACCACACACAAACCCTTCACACAGCTGGATGCATGCAGGCCCGGACAGTGTGGGTTACCAGCTCCCCCCTTTTCTGTGAGTGCCAGTTTCCATATTTACATGCACCCCCCGTGCGGCCACACTGCTCCCTACAATCTGCTGATCAATATGCTGGTGAGAAACCACCCTCAGAGTCCCTACTTGTTGCACCCCATGTTGTCAGCCCCCTCGTTGGAGAGCAGGGTACGGACAGCATTTGATGGGGACGATGGTCTGTCAGGCCCAGGTGGGCATTGCAATGCCAGCAGGGCTACTGCTGGGAATACTGAACCCTGTTTGGCAGCTGCTGATACCAAGGTTTCCGCCCAGTCAGAAATTTTCCTGCTTTTATACTTCCTTCCAAACTGACTCCTCCTTTTCTCAGAAGTCACTTGGTAAGCCTTGGCTACTGTTTAATCCAGCTGGTAGTCACCTTAAGCAAAATGTAACTCTTAATTTCCTCTTAGCATTATTGGGTTTGGGGCAAACATCCTCTCAGCAGAGATAAGTTTTGGAAAATCTATTCACTCACACTGGCTACACTCACATTCTTCTCACATCACCTGCTGTTATCCAGGTCATGTTAACAAGAGCAGACTGTACAGATTCCTCCATAGCATTTCCTAAAAACGTTGGTGCAAAACTGTGCTTTATTTCACAGAAATAAGTCTAGGAAAAAAAAGTGTAGAATCATGCAGTGGCCAAATAGTCACTATATAAATATAGGGCTGGCAAATATGGATTGAAAGACATACAATCATCATTTCCAGATTTTAATACTGGACTCTTGGCTACAGAACATAATATTTCCTACAACAGTTTTGTTTATTAATACCTTCCCATGGTTTCAAAGTATATCTCTAATAGAATACATCTTCAGCCTGATGCATGTCTGATTTAATGAGCTTTTGGATTTTGGTCTTTTTGAATGATGAAAGTGGATTTTCTCCCCCACAGTATGTGATTGTAGCTACAAGAATATAACCCGTAGTTCTTCATACAAGAATGTCCCATGGTGAATGAGAACATACAAGAATCATGAGGCTGTAGCATTGTAAGCATTCAAATAAACAGATTTTTCTAAGAGTATTTTTCTTTGGTTACATTAACCCAGCCTGGTTACTGGCTACATCTTTGAGGAATCTAAGTAGCATAATTTACTGATGAGTTGTGAATGGTTGAGTTACCCTATTCTGCTAAATGTTCCCATTTCAGGCTTCAGGTTTCACTGTGCTGTCTTGTCAAGGCTTAGTGACTGCGTGTATCACCGCACTGCTAAAAGATTCTGTGTTTCCTCTTAATGAATGCTTTTGAATGAAAACCAAACGGTGGAAAAATTACAACCTACCTAATGATGAGTAGTAGGTTCTCTGCTCTGATTCCTATAGGTTAGCCCAAAAATTTAAAATATTTGGGCATAGTTAATGCAGAGACTATCACTTGAAATAAAGAATAGGGAGCTATGCATTTTTCGCATTACAGTATTGCAGTGTGCTGTGCAGCAGTAAAAGTTAACATTGAAATTTCTCCTTAGACATCCTTCTTAGTATCCACTTAATTGAAATCAGAGAGGACATTTAGAGCTTTTACTGGACTCTAACTAACCTGTCATGGTAATGAACATAATTATTGTGGCTTTTTTTTTTTTAACCTGCGGCAAACTGTGATCATTGAGCTTTGTCTCACATTATTAATCTGTATTAGTAGCATGTACAGTGCTACATCAGCAGGGGTGGGGAAAGAAAAATGTGTAGTTACTTTTTTCAAATTCGGATACAGAGACCTTTCAGATATTTATTATTATTTTTGTATAATTTCTTAAATTTACAGTTAGTATATTATGGTTGGATGCTATAGTCTTTATTTTGTTTAGAAAGAAAATTGTGCTTTTATCCCAACGAGACCTGCTGGCATGCACAGAGACTTGGATTTTCAGTTTTCCTGTTTTACGTTCTGTTGACTTTAGATTGTGAACTCTTTATGTCAGAGACCGTCTATTTCCTTTTATGTTTATACAGTCCTTCACATAATGGGAATCCAGTCCTAACTGGAGACATCTAGGGAAAATATCATTCTTGAAGTGTTACGTAATTTATGATGTACCATTTTCCCATCTCAAAATGGTAAGGTTTGAGATAAGCAGAATTAATACAAATTATCTTCTTTAAAAAATAGGAGAAATAAATTTCCAAGGATATCTTACCTTCATGACTGTGGATTTGAAAAATGAATAATAGAGGTAAGGTAGGCCCTTTTTATTGTCTACCTAATACCTCCAACATAAAACTGTAATTGAGCATAAAAACATAAATTCTCCTAGCACGAAACATTTCTTATTAAGATAAACCTGTCAGTATGATGATACAAGCAATAACCTTGGATTACAAGAATGTGGGCTGGAAATCTTTATAAGTAATCTCACAAAAGTCCTCCCTTATTGACTTATATTTTAAGAATCAATTGCTTCAGATTTTCATTGGATTGAGAAAATGGTTGAGAAAGCCAGAATAAAATGTATATAAAATACTGATATCCTTATTTCTGCTTTCTCAAAACGTCAATCATGCAGTTTTTAGCACAGGAATGACTACTATGATTTGCTCCTCTTTTTTTTTTTTCCCCAAAGCATTCATGTGCATCCAAGTGCACCTGAAAAGAAGCAAAAAAAAAAATAGGGCTCAGCCCAACTGCAGATTTACATCTGAAATTTTGCATTTGTAAATACAGTATTCTTTATTGTCTCTGCAATCCATATTGTAATTTACAAATTAGGATATTAACACCATACATGTAAAAGTAAATATCCAATACCATCATCATATATACATCATTCATTTTTCTGAATGAAACCAGCACTGGCTCACTATTTTTTATATATCCTGTATTACAGACAGATAAGGGGAATAATGTGCACAGTAAGGCTATTTGTTGAAAAAAGGTGGATTCGAGGTCTGTCTCTCCTGGTGCTTGAAGTTTGACATAATGACAGTCCAATAAATCCTTTATGACGTAGCAAGTATAGAGATGCTCTGTTTCTTGGCCCGTATTTTTCTGTTGCTGTATATATGCTTATGTTTTTATTGTCTACTTGAAAGCAAAACCAGAATTGGCTTTTCACAAAATCACAAAAACTGTAGCAATTGTGGTGCAAAACCAGAAAAGGAATGCTTTAAAGTTTCAAATTATTACTGAAACATTTCAATTAATCTGTGATTTCATGAAAAATGAATTTTTAAGCACCTAAATTTATAGCTGGATTTGATTTGAAAGTGTCCTTGAGTAAAATGGAAGTCATTAGTCAGAAAGTATGTAATGCAATTAAAATCAAAGAAGGGTTGCAGCGCTTTTAATTGGAAAGGTTCCGTTTGTGTTAGAGACAATATGTTTGGATTCTCACTCTTGTTTGTGGTGAGTTTAGTTGGTTGAAAATATTTCAGCATGTATTTATATCTGATTAATGTAACATAAGAAAAACATATATCCTGATCATTCAGACGTACGAAAAGAGAATTCTGCATTTTCTTTTGACCTACAGTATGTACATGTAGACAGTAAGATATAAATTAGTACATGTCTTTTTTGTTAAAAGCATGTTCTCCAAAAGTAGTTCAGTCAGGTTGAGTCCTCTGTCTTTCAGTATTTTTGGCAGCGAATAAGCTTCCTCAATGCTGTCCCTCAAATGCACTTTATCGCTGTTCTAAATGAATCACATTACAGAACAGGGAAGCTCAGCTCCAAACCTGTAGAATCTTTGGTTTCTCTGTATGCCGAATTTTCACTAATGCTAGGTAGATCTGTTTGTCTTGAGGTAAGCATATAAATGCTTATTTTGAAGAGGGCTGTCTTTTTGTGTGTCTTGTCTATATAAAAATACAAAATATTAGTAGCTCATTTCATTAACAGGGATCCTACTGCAAGTAAAAAGACTGGATAAAACTATATACTTGTTTCTTAGAGGCATATAGAAATATTTTGATAGGTCTGTGCATGCAATATTCTGCCTGTGTAACATTGGTTTTCCAAATGTCACTGTTTCAGTTTTGTACTGAAAACACATGGCACATTTAACACAAAAATAATGCTTGAACCTTGCTTTAGAAATTATATTGTAAAAAACCCATAGAAAATAGGTTTCCCCCTGTAAGAAGTTTGAATTTCCCTCTTGTGTAAAACAGTAGAAACTTTATTTAAGAAAATAGAAAACTCTATCTGTATATACAGTTTTCAACAAACTTAGGCATAGAGCAAATATCAGGACATTCCTTTGCTCGTTTTGCTTGTTTAACCTGACAGTTGCTGTGAGCGAATAAACAGGGTACCATGGGAAAATCCTGCAACCCACTGAAAAAAAAAATCATCATCATGTGACGCAATTCTGGTTCAAAGCAAAAGGCTGGGAAATTTTCTTCCATTTATAATCCATGGTGGTTTTTTTTAATTGTGATTTGATAGTTTTTGTGTGAAGTTGCACTGAGGCAGTTGCCTCTACTTTTTAATCTCAGAGCTCTCTAACTCGAAGCCGTGTAGCTGTAGCCATTATGTTCCAGTGCTTTCCCTGTTGCAGCTTTTATGGCTTGTCTTGATATACTCGATTCATATATATATGGAATTAATTAGTGTGAGGGTATCAATAGTTTAATTCCCCATCCAGCAATTCAGTGCTAGTACAATTTAAATCTAGGAAGGAAAAAATTCTATGTTATTTTTTAGGGAAGGACTTGTAATAGATGGTGAATGGATAATTAGACTGCAGGTTCTTCTGGATAGCAACTGTTCCTTACGTTTGTGTTTTTTTAATGTTAAACACAAGTCCCTGTTCATGCAGCAAAATTAATGGAGTTCAACTAAAATCCTCTTAAACCCTGAATCTATTAAAGTCAGTGGTCATTTTGCTGCAGATGGCAGTGATGACAAGAATCAATCCCCGCTTTTAAACACAAGCCACTAATGTTCACAAAAGATTCTATAAAAAGTGTTTATTGTTTTCTTTAAATATCAATATAGCTAATGAAAGAGAAACAAAGTGAAGAGAAACTAAATTCTGACAGGATAGGTGGTCACAAAGATGATAGTACAGAAGTTTCTCACAGTCTCACAGCATAATTTGCTGCATTTTTCTTAAATGGAAATGACCTTTCAAAAAACAGTTAAAAATAAAAGAAAGATTTGCCCTAGATTTTTCTACCAGTGTGTCACTAAATGTTTACATTATAAGCTGAAAATTATTTGCTAAGTAGTCAGAATTTAAGAGCAATTTAGATTAAACGTTTTCATGCTCATTTGTACAATGCCTCTGGTATTTTAGCAGTATAAAAAGATTTTCTTGTCTTCAAACCATTGGATCAGGGTGATTTTGACATCCTTAATCTCTCTTTAAGAGCATTAGATACTTTTTATTTAAAAATCTGAGTGGTAAAAGGTAGAAAGAAGTAATTTTCTAGAAAAAGTGCTTTTTAAAAAGTTATGTCAGCAAACACTGTGGATAAAAGAAATGGCTGAATTTTAAGATAGTGGTGCCAAAGATAGTACAAATGTACAGAGTCTGCAAGGTCTAAGGATACAATTTTGAATAAAATATATAGCCTTCAGCTGACTAGTCTACATGATCACCTATGTGCAAAGAATTCAGCCTCAAGCTAAGGATCCTCATCTCAAAGAAAGACGATTCCAGAAGAAATAGTCTTTAGGGATCTGCAGCATGCTAACTCACAACTAAAACCCCGATCCACTCATTAGTAGCATTGCCTGTTCCTGGTACAGGAATACTGCAACCAATGCGGGAATTGTTCTTCACTTGTGTGACTTTTTAGGCCAGTGACTCATATGTTAATGAGTTAATCATTAATATGTATTTCATTGAATAAATGAATGATCCTTTGGGAATTTTAGCAGGAGCAGCACTCAGGTGCACGCTAGATTATGCTTTAGCGATGATGAGAGATAAAATGAGAGTTTATAAAATCTTCAAACACTGACATTGGTGAAGGGAGAAAGTATAGTAGTTACATAGCTATAGTAGATCAGTTCTACAAGGTGATCTGGATGGTACATTAACATTGGCTGATCTGACCAGGATCTGTTTAAATAAATATTAATGCAAGATTATATATCCAGGAAACAAAGGTTATGCCACTTTTAGAAGACGGTCGTTTGGAAAACAGCCAAAGAACCTAAGGGTCATAAAGGACACTGTTCAATTGAATATGAAGTCCTGTGTAATGTGGTGGCTAGTAGAGCAAATGTTACTCCTGTACACAAGCAGAGGACCATCAGTTGTAATTGCATCTATATATGACGTTTATGAGAGCATTATTGGGGTGCTATGTTCATTTCTGATGTCCGTATTTTGAGAAGAATGTTGGTAATTCGGAAAGAACTTCCAGAGCCATATAAGATCTGGGAAACCTGTCCTATGGTGGTACACTAAGGACAGCAAATCAGATTTTTTTTTGTCAAAAAGACAGTTGCAAAGTTACTCGAACATAGTCTCAAGTACTAACATGAAAATAAGTTACCTTGTTATAGAGGGTTTTTAGATCTAACAGGCGTATGACATGGAATGCATGGAGGCTAAGGCTAGACAGAACCAAGCTAGACAAAATTAGGCTAAAACTAAGGTGAGTGTTTTTGCAATGAGGTTAACGAAACACTTTTGCAACTTATTTAGAGGTGTGATGAATTCTCAACTACGTAGAAATTGTCTGTCTTTCTGTTATGTATGTTATGTCTCAATCTAAAGTTATTAGGAGTGTATAGAAATCGTTTGGTAAAATTGTATTGATTATGTTACACAAAAGGAGGCAACACACAAATAATACTTCTGTGCCTTAAATCTATAAGTAAAATTCTGGCAGTGTGGAACACAGTGAGGCCAGGATTTTGCCTGTGAATCACTGAGAAAAAATTCCATGATAGGTTCATGAGAAAACTGAGATACTCTCCAAGGATTTGTCCGTCCTGCCACTGCAGTGCTACATGGATATACCGATGTTGCTATCATACATGAAGTAGCAGAGGTAACTACACCTGAGAAGATTAAAATACTCCGTGTGAGCAGCCTGCCAAAAGAGCTAGTTAGGACAGTCCTCCATAAGTTGTGCAGCATGTATATGTCTTTAAATGTGATGCTAGTGAAAACTCGTATTTAACACTTCAATGTCCTACAGACACCAAGCCACCAAAATGACATGATGATGACATTTCCATGTATACTGGAATAGCTCATTGGATAAATTGTAGGATCTCATTGCCTTTCTGTGATTAATTACTGCATGAATTTTGGCTGTACCTGCATAATAAGCCACCAGTTTGTAGCAGAATCTTCTACTATTCCTTAAATACTGTTAAATTTAACCTTCTGTGGTTTCAAATTTCTAGATCATCCAGATCTTCTTTGATCCTATGCTGTACTGATGATGCCTTCCAACTTTGGAGAGTACAAATTAACAAATTTAAATATCTATGAAGTCAAAGTGAAAGAGTTAAAGAGTTATTAATCCCAAAGCCAATCCTTATAGAACTCTAATAATAAAATTATTCTGGCGTAACTCATTGTTTTCTCCCTTTTAGCTTTTAATGTCTTCCATTAGAGAGAGTAATACAGGTTCTACACTTTTTTTGACATGTGTTAGCTCCACTGAACTCCAGACCAATTAAATCTTCATTTTCCAATCTTAAAAGAAAAAACAAACAAACAAAAACTGTTTCATAGAAAGGTACATATTTAACTTGTCACAGAGCTTTACAACTTTGTAAACTTATATTGCCTTTTCTCATTTTTCATTTACCTTTATGAGTTTAATTATACTTCCCTTAAAAATTTCTTCTAAAACCTTTCAGCTGTTAAGGTAAGGTTAATGAGCCTATAATTGCCAAGATCACTTTTATCAATTTCTTAAATATACACATAGCACTTGCTATTCTCCAGTTATATGCTGTTTTCCTGGTTTCGTTAGATTTATTAGCAATACTTGTTCTTGGATTTATGTTTTCATGTTCCAGTTTTCCAGAGATTGAAGATGATCCAGTCATACTGGGATATTAAACTCTTTGGACGATGTTGTGTTCTGTACACTCATTCTCATTAGCCTTGTGTGTTTGCTTGAATGTTTTTGATTATTATTTTTACTGATGTATCAGATAATACTGTCTAGAAGACCAAAGGAAAGGCCTGTTCATTATGAAGAATGCTGGTAAATACTCACCTAGCATACAAATATCATTCTGATCATTCATATTCAGGAAAGACTAATGGAAAATGAAACAAGAAGGAAAAGCCTTTTTGGCATTTCTGGCTGCTAACTAAGATTGAGGCAGATCCAGTTCAACTGTCTGGCAACTTTGAGAAGATTCAAATGCCTAAGTTAAGATGTATTCATTTAGGCACCTGCAAGAGTGCTTGGTTGTCCATACTTCTTTTGTATTACCGGACATCCAGTCTTTACAGATCGTGCAGAGCTGAGGTTTAAGAGGAGCAGCAAGCCCCACATACAAGCCTTGGATATCATGGTGCATCTCAAATGACACAGGGTGCCTACTCTAAAGGAAAGGAAGTAAATTTCAGTGAGTAACGTTACTGTACCTCTGAGCACATGCCATGATACTAGGAGATGTCCGTCTCTAGCCTGTTTGCAGTCTACAGACTTTATGGCTTATGCATCTCTGTTCTTTAAAGGCCTCCAAAAGTAGTGTATATGCCTGACGGCAACTGCAACATGTGATAGCACAAGTTAGGTTACTTCTTAAGCTTCCCTAGCTGTTGCTGAGAACTGAACAGTCTACCATAGATATAAGATAATAAGCTGTCTAAAGAGCAAAAAGAAGGGAAGGACAGGGTTAAATATACTTCCTTATGTCTGGAGAAGGAAAGTATGAAAGGGAAGACCAAACTAATATTTTCAGCATGCTTTTTCAGTACCTATATTCGTTACATATTAGGCATATTTATTAATTCTCACTATTTTTATTTTCCCAAAAAATTGATTAATTCCGTAATTGATTCTTTGCATATGTACTTATTGCCATAACTGGTTTACTCCATTACTGATTATCTATGTTATTGATTCATAATACTTTATTTATCTCCATATTTATTTCTTACAGTACTTGTTTCATCATATAGTTGCTTCATAGCTTAATTGAATTGTTGCACTGTTGAGCAATTCCACAATAATTGCTTTCAAGACAATTGATTACTTGTCAGTGTGACCAATCATAACTCGCTTGTCATTCTTTACAGTCCACTTTGTATTTCTTCCTTCCTCCTCCTATAGTTCTTTGGATTTCTTGTGTTTATTATGTAATAGTAAGGGTTCGTTTTGTTTAATTTTAGTGCATTATGGTCACAATTTGTATTTCAACCAGGAGGAGTCCTGTGCACTCCGAAATAGAAATGGTCACTAAAGGTATCTAAAAATTTAGACATCACAGTCCTCCCTGATATGAGACTGTTCACTAAGAGGGTTCTCCCATTAATGTGTGTTTTCTGCTCTTGCATCTCAATGACCTTTTCCTACAAATGCAGTCACTGGTTTATGTTAGTCAGACGACTGATAGAGTAGTCCTCAAACTATATTCTTCCTTTTTTAGCCACTCAGTTTCAACCTGTAGAAATTCTGTGGAGCATGTTCATTCAATTAACTTCATTAGTCTCAAGACTTTCTTGAACATTCATTAACAATTCTTCACAGACGCATCTTGAGATCCATTTTAATATAACACATTCCTGGGTATTACAAGTCTCCTGCTGACTACCTTCTTTCAATTGCGCCAGACATGCCTGTTCAGTTAATATTGTCAATTAGAGCCAAGCATTCAATTTTATTTCTTTATCTTTTTGGTATCTGAGTAGAAACACACTGATTTTTGATCTTGGTCTGCTCAGATGTTTTAATTGGTATTTAAACTGAACTTTAGCTAGTGATATTGCTCTTCACTATTTAATGCCTGAATGTTACTAGCTTTTCTGTCTTCTCTTTTCTTGGAGGTGTTTTGTTGCCCTCTTGCCCTGAAAGATGTGTCATTCCAAACTTGGCTCTTCTGTACCAGTCTGTGGTGCCCAGTTAATAGTTTATATCACTTTTCTCTCCCCTGGTATACCTGAGTGCCAATGACTCAGCTTCCTTTTTGGTTCAGCTGAAGTTCATCCTCTCCATACCTACTCTTTATATTCTACAAGTTCTCCAATTCATAATAATTATAAACCTGCATCAGTTACTCAGTTGTGCATTCTGGCCTCCAGGGTGTAGGTGTCTCAGAAAATGTTACCATGATCTCTACGCAATTAGAGAACAGCTTAAATTTTCCCTCTGTCCTTTTTCTGCCATAAGAGATGGTCTATATTTCATTGCTTTCATCTCCAGCAGTCAAATCAGGCGTTATACACCCAACTATGGATTTAGTAGTGTTTTTCTGTTATTTGAGATCCTGGCTTCCCAGAGGTGTATACTAGACTCAGGGTGATGTGAAGCAATCATTTAAGGGGAAAGTCCCATTGATTGCTTTGTTTCCCCTTTTCAGCTAAGTGCACTTCTACTTCAAGGTGTTCTCTCATCAACACAGACTCTATGAAGGGTCTGCAGTGTAGTCTTGGGAGCTGCTTACAGACTGAGCCAGAGTTAATTCTTTCTTCAAAACAATTGCTTTCTCTAATAGTTTTTGTTTTCTAGGAGAAGTTGTCATATGATTGCAAGGATATATTACAAGATTTTTTTGCAAGAAAACTATAGGAAAAAAAGATACTGCATTAAACAGAAACATAGTATTCCTAGCACAGAAAAGAGATGGTCAACAACAAAGGTACTGAAATGCCCAAATAACTTTGCCCATCTAAGAAAGTGCAGGTTCAAAACTACTAGAAACACAAAATGTATTTGGAACCATGCTTCAGATTTGGCCATTTACCATGTGTTTGACTTAGTTCAGACCTGGAGGATAGATCAATAGATACATTTGCGTATCTATTAATATGAAATCTTTTAGGTCAAAGTCAGGCCTGTATAAACATGAAAGAATTTCTATCTTTAAATGAAGTTCTTCTCATGAACATTTGTTAAGGAACTTCAGAGGAAGATGGAGCTTTTTAGGACGGAAGGGCAGAGGAATACAGTGGAGGAATTTATTTTAATTGTGCATAGAGGCAGATTGCTTCTTTCCAGTTAGAATTTTTCTAATTTGTTTTCAGCAAACACCACCATTGGTTTAGTAATGATGAATTTGTATTTATTTAACACACTTCATCTAAATAATTTCTGAAAGGATTTAATAAATTTATTAAGAGATAGAACTAATTGTAGTTAGTTTTTTAAAAAAAAGTGTTTAAGCCAGCATTGAATTTTAGTTATCCATAAGGTGAGCAGTAAAAAAAAACAAATAAAGTAGTACTTTAGGTGAGTATGATGTAAGCATATCCGTCTTTGAAAAATGTGCCGGAGAACATCTGTATTTCCTTATCCTGTTGGTTTGGTGTGTTTCATATCAATGCTGTAAAAGCCCCATATTCCTTTCTGGTGAAAAGATCATATCCATTTTACACGTTGGGGTTGAATGCCCATGAGAGTAGCCTGTACTCTGGTCAGTGTTCTCCAGAGACCAGCTGTGCACTTGTGTGAAGTCAGGCTGATATGGGACAGTAACACTGAGGCTAAACAAGAGCTGCACCTTCAAAGCAGTATCACCCTCTGATTATAAGTCATCTCACTTTGTAACATTCTGGTTTTTTTTGTTTTTTTGGGTTTTTTTTAAATAGAAATGATGGTCCAGTGAGTGAAGCTCTGAACTGGGACCCAGAAGTTCTGTGTTCACATTGAGTTCAGATCAGCTTCCTGAAGGACCATTTATAACTCATGGAATTTGTCCTGTGCTTCTGTTTATTCTCTGCTACGTGGAGTTGGCATTTATACTATGAGAAAATTATTGTGATTTGGTGGGAATAAAGACTGATGATAGCTAAGGGCTATACTTGAAAAGCAGACTGGAATGAAACAAAAAGGGATATTATTAGGAAAAATATAACCCTGAACATTTACTTTGTTGGTGGAAAACCATCCAGTACATCCTATCTAACAGCAAAATGCTTACATTAACATTGGAGGTCTTTTCATGAGAAAGCCTGTAGAAAGGTCAGCAAGTGCCATCAACTTATTTTATTGATGTGCTGGTAATTAAAGCTTACTAGAGGATAATCTTTCTACTGAACTACTTGTTTTAGAAGTGTCTTATACCTTATATTGAACAGTAAGAAAGTAGCATCAAATTAATTTAGACATTTCAATTGTTAAAGTTAGTTTTTAGGCTGGGGACAATGTCTCTCTAAGCAGGCTAGAGACTGATAATATATGCAGCAGATCCAAGCCCACATTGATTAGCATGTGCATGAGCTGCATTTAGTGAGGTGCCATTAACCCTAACATTGTGTTTTATACATTGGGGCATCAAGATGAAAGAGACCCTGTTGCAGTGTTCACAAAGGTAATTGCTATAATGTGTCACATAATCTGAAGATGCTTTGTATAAATAATTCCTAATGTTTTTTCAAATACTGCTTCCCTGTATGGAGGATGTGTGATATATATCTGTGGCCAGCCTTAATGGGTTAATAGGCATGAATCAGATGCGGAAATAGTATGAGGTATTTCAGGAAACGCTTACCAAGGGTAGGATTGATCTAAAACCAGTTTTTCAAATTGAAAAAATTGAGTCACTTTGACAGTCATTTATCCTAACAGTTTATCTCCATTAGCTACAGATGTAGCCTGTGTGACTGTTGCGTAGCCTGTTGTGTCTGTGATAGTTTAAATGCATCAAATATTCTCATGGATAAATGAATAAAGTTTTACGTGGCTAAAACTGATCAACTACTTAGGACCTCATCAGCTGTCATTTTTGCTAATAACCAGTCCACTGCTAATACAATTTGCTGTAATGTATACCTGCCCTTTTTAGCTGATCCAAGGTCATCAAAATAGATTCATCATTGTCATCTTCCATGTAACTCGGAAGATTGCAGTTTATGTTTCAGACCTGAGGAAGAGCTTCTGTGCCTTCAGGCCTGTCTCCTCTTTACCTGTCTATAGCAGCCTATAGACATCCTGTCTCCTTAAAACTGTGTCACAATCACATCTTTAGACTATCATCTCAGTACATTATTGCTGTTACACAAGTCCAACCTATTCATCTAGGTTACTTCTATAGCTAGGGGGACAGGTACTAAATTCTCTGTTGATCTAAGAGGGAATCTGGACAACTAATTTAGGTTAGATGTTCTACTTTTATATAGGCAAAGTGATAAAAATCCAGTAACAAAGTACTATACATTTTAGTACTAGACATAGTTTCTACACCATTCAAGGATAGTAATTTTCAAGACAATATGAGCATGCATGTTGATTTTAGTGCTCAAAAAATGTCTGTTAAATTAGAAGCTCATCGCAGTTTAACTGTGGTGTCACTCCACTAATTCAAAATAATAAAATATGCAGTGTTTACCTGCAAGAGTCATCTCATACAAAAAAACAGCTACATCCTATATGTACACTAGTCATCTGAAAATATGTATTATTTCTCTGTTCAGATGTTAGTTACACATATTCTTTTTTTTTTGTTGTATGCATTATTTGTAAGAAAAAAATTAAGAGCTTGGCTATTGGGTAAATTTATATTGTCATGTGCATGATTGATAATTTTTAAAACCTACACTATTTACTGGATAGACCTGCTAGACTGCTCCACTGAATAAACAGAAATCTTGGCACAGCCAACAATTTTACAAATACATGTTATTTACATAATCCTTTTTACAGAAGTATGCACGGTATTTCCAAGATCTGTTTGTGAGTAGTGTTAATTAGAAAGGCAATTTATCTTCTAATGGACTCTAAAGGTGATTATGTTCTCCTCAGTTGTTCCTTCTTTGTTTACAGATTTCAGCTCAAGAGATTTTTGGGAGTGTCTCTTTTGTCAGTGCAGGTGTAGTGCTAAAAGTCCAAGCATGTTATTTTCTAGTGCATTAAATCATGTTTCCTCCGCTTTAAAGATCTGTATTACATTAGTTTCAATATTAAAGAAATTTTGATTTGTATATGTTGTGGAAATGTTTGAAAGCAGTACTCCTCCATTCTCCCTATTTTTCTTTGAGTTATTTATGTGGCAAATGTGGATGTTAAATCTCAAACTTCTGGGAAAGTTTCATCTTCAGTTATACCTCCCAGATGCAGATTTATGTACTTGAACTGCTGACTAATGAAGCTGCGATATTTGTGACTGAAGTCAGATTCTTTGATATGATAATTTTGATGAAGCTCAACAGTGTATAAGCTTTTGGGTTTTGTTTTTATTTCTTCGTGATGCAGTCTTTGTTCTGCCTTGCACCATGTTGATGAAAGTCTGCATTAAATGACTGGAAAATCCAATTACTGTATTTATTTAATGTAATGAATATGCAATATATTTTTTAAGATTGGATAGGTTTTAGTTTCTATTAAAAAAAAAAGGAAAAGTAAAAAGAAAGGAAGGTGGCATTAGTTCGTGATCCTATATTTAGATCTGCTTTGAGAAGGGTAACTTTCTTTCAAGGTTCTGGTTTTGGCATTGCTTTCACCATGGCAGCTGAGCATGCTCCCTAATAGAAGCCAGAAGATAGTGAGGGGTGAGGCCTGCACAAATTGTCTGCATATTTATGCAGATTGCCTAAGGAAAAACTTGCAGTGATTGCTGTCACCCTGTTGTTATCTGAGAGAATGATGGTTCTGACAGAGACAACTGCTGCCCCAAAATTTCTGTTAATGTAAAGATTGATTCTGCCCTTAGGCATGATTTTGAGGTCTCCGTGGAGCTCCTGAAGCTTTTTCTTTTCCCTTGTACATACTTGCTTCGCTTCTTTCATACTTGGTGTTAGTAAACATATTTCAAAACATAGGAATTAAAATCGTAGACAAAGGATGCTGCTAGATACTGTATTTCTTCAGATTGACCGTGGAGGCCAGTGTGTGGATATATTTTCAGAGAAAGATTACAGAAAACAAATGCTAGGGATGGCCTTCAAGCAGGATCTGGTGTTGAAATATTGTTACCATCACTGTAGGTTATTATCAGAGGGACAACATGTATTTTTAGTTCGGGATGATTCTAGAACAGGATTTGTTTAGTATGTGGTTGGTCGGTTTTTATATGATTATATAAAGCTTCAATTCCACTTCCCAAGGATATATATTAGTCTTTAGATAATCAGAATGCTGGGAATAATTTGGTATGACAGCTGAAAAAAACATCTGTAATCCCTTCTGACATCCTAAGTTATTTAGTATTTTTACAGTTAATTTGATATTTCTGATTATAATCAACTTCAGAAATTCCTAGCACAAAATAAATCTGTTCTTGAAGAATTCTGTAGTAGCTTATTATTTATTATATTCAGCTTCTCCACAGTAGAGGTTTCAAAGTTTTGTAAAAGAAGCTGGATATTAGTGCCAGAGGCCAGCAGATAATGAGATGACTTACTCCACAACTAGAAGAGGCCATTAGAAAAATCAATTTTTAAGATGTCAAATGCATATATATGCAGATAAAATTAACAAAAATATAGCATGTAATTTCCCCTATGTTATTTTTGAATTGCTATGATTTATTTCTGCAAACAATAGTTGCTTGAAAAAAAACAGTTACTCCCTGAGTCGTGACAATGATTGAGAGCTGGTTGAGCATCCACCTGCTTGAGTAGGCCTGTTTTGTCACCGAATGCATGCTTCTGTAATCTACAAACCAAATGTAAGACAGTAAAATTTATTCAAGCAAGAAATAGAAATTTACCTCTCTCTGATCAGGATTCCCAACAATTCATCATTTTAATGTATGCTTTGCCTCAGCATAAAAACCTACTTATAGGGCTTTAACTTACTCTGATATGACATGTTGAACAAAGTAACACTACTTAGAGAACAAGTTCTGTGGCAGTTAGCACCACAGTTAACTTGATGAATGCCAATACTGCAAATAATTTACTGAAAATGACCTGTCGTAGTATCACCTATTCAATGAGGAGACAGAGGAGAGTGAAATCCCCCTTAGGACACAGCTGCAGAACCAAATGAAGGTCACAGGGTCATATTTCAATATTGAGCTTGGTTTTGCTTGCATTCTTTGTAGTCTATGAACTTCTGACTTTGTTATTTAGTAAGTTTGATAAATTGATCTGTAAAGGTTTTGTTATTTCACAGCACTGGCAAAGCACAGTAAGGCTAGAAATAAGCACCTCTTATATCTTATTTGCTGTGTTAAAAATAATCCTTTAAACACAATTTGATATTGTTTGTCTTTCTCTGTTGAAAGGAAGTCATCTAGATCTTCAAAGTTGATTCAGGATGGGTAAATAAATGGATATTTTATGTCAAACATGGGAGACTATTTGTTCCTGTTGGAGCCCAGTGCTCTCTGACCATCTACTTTTGGATATTCCAGTTATGGAAGGTTTAGTGTTTAATACCAAACTTACTTATTTGAAGTTATATGATGTTACACAGCAATTTTGAGTTAGCAGAGCAATACAACAATATACTTAAATCACAATATCAGGGCAAATTACACGTTGCAGAATATAGCAATTTCAGTATATGGTTGAATCACAATGTGAATGTGATTCTTGTTACCAGTCTGAATAATATGCTTACTTGTCGTGACAGTGGGTGTCCCCAGTGGCCAGGAAGGAATACATGGAGTGAGAAATCAGCTCAGCCCATTGCTACATCCAAAGCTCTTTTTGTTCATTGTTCTATTTTTTTATACTCTATGTTTGTCTGAGGTGCGTATATACCCACCTGTGCTGGTCAGGCACATGCAGGAAGACATTTGGTCTCTTTTGGTTAACACAGGGATGAACAGTTACACAGCTGGTTGGTTCACTCAATTGACATAACCAGTTGATCCATTAAACTGATGCAGCTGGCTGATCTACGCAGCTGATTTATCTAGACCAAAGTCACCCTCTGGGCCATTTTGTATGGAGCTAAGTTCATCTCTCTTTGCAGCAGCTGTCGCCAGTCACTCCCTACGTCCTTCCCTGAGCTTCAGAAGCACTTTACCCTTGGCCATCTCCTCTGAGCCTTTGTCCTGGTTTCGCTGGGATAGAATCATAGAATCAATTTTCTGTTCAGAAAAGCTGCATTTTTGAGAAGACTGCAGCACCCAACGTGGCAGGAACAAAGCTGGTAAGACACTCTGTTTTAGTTGGTGGCCAGCCATGGGATGCAGGTCTCCATGGTGATCAAGGCTATTAGCAGTTTCGAGTTAGCCAGGTGCTAAAGCTAGGAGGAGCAACAGCCAGGGCAGCTGACCCAGGCTGGCCCACAGGTGTATTCCATGCCATAAACGTCATGCTCACTATAAATGGGAAAGTTTGCTAGCGATGCTGTTTCTTTTCAATGGTTGCTGTCCTTTGAAGGGTGTTGCCTATCATTCTTCTCTCAAGGTCTGCTCCTCTGTTTGTTGTGACTGTTGTGCTGTTGCTGGACCTGTGGTGCTCACTGCTTGACATCTGGCATTCACTGCTGGGAGTGTGCAGCTTGCAACCACTGTATGGGTTGAGTATAGCTCTGTGTACTTTATACTAGCATTAGTATTAATATTAGCTCTTTTTTTATCATTTTATTAAATCTGTTTCAATTTCAACCCATGGGTCTTCTTTTCTTTTCCCAGTTCCCCTTCTTGTCTAGGGAGGGGTCCCATGGGTCTTCTTTTCCCAGTTCCCCTTCTTGTCTAGGGAGGGGTCATTGGGTGTTAGAACAGCTGGCTATTGTTTAGAGAGACAGCCTTCTTCCACTGTAGGGGTTTCCTGATAAGTCACAGTTCTTCAAAATTATACACAATTATAATTTAATATCTTTCTACCACCTTATGAGAGTCTTAGTGGTGCCTTTGCAAGAAATTCTTCCTTCTACAAGTAAATCAAGCTGTATCCCTAGTACAGTAGATGGTTCTCTGCACACATGAACATGACAGGGTATCTCATTGCAGTGATAGTTCACTATGTTAAAAGCTCTTCAGACAAGCTGGTTCTCATTGTCAGGATGACAGCAGTCACCTCAGATGCTGACATTAAGCATAACATGGATCAGACTAAGAAGAGATGGTGAAATTTTTTTAGTAAGTATTATATTCAAGGAAATAAATAGATTAGTAACATAATAATTGAATAAAAAGCCATGGAGCTGTCATTCAGAATCTGTTTCTGAATTCGGGTCAGTCTGACAAGTTGTTTTGTTGGAAGGTTTTCCTGCAAGTTTCACAGAATCAGCGAGGTTCCTGTCTTCATTTTATCTAAATACAGGTACAGAACTTACCCAAGATACAGAGGAGTCAAGTTTATATTTCCATTTGTTTAATTTTATTATTTCATTTGGATTAACAGCTCCTGGTGAAGTAGTATAGGTTAATTTGGAGTTTCATCCTAGTTTCATCACTGTTTTGGTTGACTGTAAGAAAAATAAATTAGCATGTTAGCATATTCAGAGTATTTTTTTAACAAGTACCCATTGGTATATACTTTAAAGAAATACGTGTCTCTATCAAAGCCACGGTGTAATCAAATCTGGTTTAACGTGCTTACGTTTTCATGAATACCTACGAACACGTAGTTGATCAGACTTGGGAAAAGATAAATGCTAGAAAATGATATCAAAGGTACCCAAAAGTGATAATTTTTAGTAACTTAATGAACTAACAATCCTTTTTGGGAAAAAAGTTATTATTTCATGTTTATAGATATTTATAATCTGTGAGCCAAATATTTATTTGATAAATTACAAAATATTCAAAATTCTGTACTGTCAAACAGATGGCAATAATATACCCATAGCATTTTCTACTTTTTAAACCTATTTTAAGGGTATAATAGTGGAACATACTTTTATACTGAACACAAAAATATTCCTTTCTATTAATTAATCTGTATTCATTCTTTGGTTGACTCTGAATGTAGATATTCTATTCTTCTACTATAATATATATAAAATGCATTTTTCTTCCTTGGACAAGAATCATTTACAGTTTTGGACCTCTTGAGTGAAATCTTGACCCTGCTGTGGAGAACACAGGTTTGCTGCTGTGGTGGGACCAGGCTCTCTTCCCATGTGCCTTATTCATTAGTCATGATAGTCCAGGAACGGCTGACCTGAGCCATGTGAGCCAGGTACAGCTTGGAAGTCGAAGGCAGCATTTGTAGTAGGGCTGTGGCACATGACAGATTGGAGACGTGTGGTTGCATGGGGGCTCCTGGATAATCCCTTGCTTTCGAAAATGAGTGAGTAAGAACTGGAGACGCTGTCTATAAGCATGTAGGGATCCATTTATACATCCTATTCCATCCTGCCCTTCAGTGGAGAGGTATGGATCCCTGGAAAGCCCCTCTAACATCCTGCCTGTGGAATATGCGACACCTAGAACAGCCTCCGTGTCTGTCACTCCAGCATGTGTGGCATGAATCTTGTGGCTCTTGATCCTCTAGTATTTTTGGAGTGTGGTTCATGGGGTCGGAATTGTTGATACTATAATACACATGAAATACTATATCAGCTGTATTGTTTTTGGCTCCAGTTTGAAAATAATGCTTTCTTGCATAATTTTTCTCTGATGCACTGGTTCTTAAACTGTGCAGTTGAATAGAAGGAGATTTCATGGAAATGTCAAAATGATCAAAACATTTTTCTCTTTATATTAGTGACACAGAAAGATTTAGTACCGGTGATTTAGTGAAGCGCATATGAGGCTAGACTAATCTGGTTCCTCTCCATATCACCCAGAAGTCTTCAGAAAGGGTTAGTATTTGGATTTTAGCATGGCACGTTCCATCTTGCTCTGCACAGGTGCTTGTGTTTCTCACAACAGTGAAGAGTGGTACAACAGTCCTTTAACAATTAGGCCTAGATGTGATGCAGTTAGACTGAGTGATGCCAAAAATGAGTGACCAGCAGCAGGTATTTCAAACTAATATTTGTATTGGTGTCCTTTTGTCCATGTCTTAATCTAGTATTCCTGCAAGTTTTGAAAGACTTTAATTTTTTTGTTGAGTGCTTTATTCAATGACACAGGCTTATTTTGAAGAATCACATCCTTATGCTTTTTATTTTTTAACACAACTTCTATTGAATGGCTTTGTGAAATTGGTTTATGAAATGAATGTCTGCATATTGTGAATTTAGGACTGGCTATTCCCTGTGAAACTTTTGTATGACAAATTAATATCAATATTTAACTTTGTGAAATATATGACTTTTGGCAGGAGATGAAAATGTCTTAGCAAGTACACACAGAAAGATGGACTCAGTTTTTCATGTTTTCTTCCCTTGTGATTGCATTCTCTTAACTGTACCATTCTTTATTTTCCTTGCACTCTTTGTTCTTAAAAAATATACACTATTCATTGAATAGTTAAGAAAAGAGTTAAAAGGAAAAATGTTGAAATGTATTCTTTTCTACAGATACCTGTCCTGTATCTTTACCCTTAGTGTGATTTAGATGATCTGCACTGGCTTCTATTTTTTTTCTGATTCCTAAAAGGCACAGCCTGGAGTAAGGACATTTTTCATGCTGTTTCATGACTTACCTATATTACACTAGAGAAATGGAGACCACTTGCTTTTATTCCCCAAATCACGGCACTGACTGTAGGTCCTCTCTAATACTGGAGAAGCCTTTTCTTCCTCCTCCAATCTTTCGTCTCTTTAGTTTCGTTATTCCCTTTGACTCCCTTTTGCGTTGCTCTGTTGTGCATTGAAATTTATTTACTATACTTTTCAAGTAATCTTTTATGAGTCACTCAGAGTAATTATCTGGTGAGTGTTGTCTGGATACAGGCCTCAGGCCTCTGAGGTCTCCTGGGTCTTCCTGGCATCTCAAGCTAAGGATTATCACTTTGTTAAATCATGGTGTTTGGTGCTTCCTTCTGTTTTACAAGGCATCCATTTCTACATCAGTCCTGGCTATTTTTTGCAATGACAGGGCTTAATGTTATTTCATGGACAGGCCAGAGCACCACTACTGAAGATCCAGGGTAGCCCAAGTCCACTGATTGCCTAGAATTAGCTTGCGCTCCAGGCTCCTACAACCTGTGAAAGCCAGAAACTTTTAGGATTGTAGAAATTCTTCCTACCTCTTACTAGGCCAGTGAGGCTTAGGAGTGAAAAGCACATAAAAATGCTGCCTTCAGAAAAGCTGGATTCTGGGGAAGGTAACATTCCCTTTCTAATCTGATTTAATTCACTTCTTGGTTTCTCAGCTTGCTTTAAGTAATATCCTTATAGAAGTTGTTTATCATGGCAATGGAACAGTTTCACTAACATAGTATAACTGCTTAGTTGCTGTTGCTGTATCAGTTACATTAATCACGCCAAAAATCTTGCTTGGGATGCATTATTAAACTAAATAATGGTGTGTTTTGGCAAATTTTAACACACACACACACACCCCCAGTTAAAGTGACCTATACTAATTATCTGGAAATCATTGGACATATGCTAGGTCTTCTGGATTTATTTTCAGGAAAGAAAATAAGGATTTAATCTATCTGGCAATAAATATTTGCAGTTTTGCAATTACCACCATATGTGTTTTCACAAATAAATAATGGCTCAAATTCTTTTGTATATATTTTTTACTGATGTAACTTCCTTTCTTCATAATGAGAATTATTATTTTATGTGAGAATTACTGACAAAATTCTGCTCATTATTTCCTTTTTGGGGATTTTTTTTAATACTTATATTTATTTCTTTTTGTCCCTGCCTCTCCCTCCCTCTGATTTTTCTTTAATAACTGGTTACTTAATCACAAATCTCTCTTAAGTAATGTATATCAATATTACAATATGATAGCTACAAGATGTCAACTTAATAGCAACTACCAATATAAAACACTAAATAGGTAAAAATTTATGATCATGACAGACTTATGGCTATATATATATTGATTAGTTTAAAGGAAATTAGAAAAGCATACTAACTATTCAGTTGTGATCCAGCTGTATCATTTATGATTAATTCTTTGGAGGAAAGAGAAAGGAAAGAAAAACACTTTCTTTTGTGAGGCATAATAATCCATAAGAAGAAATATGTCCATGTTTTACTGCTGTGTTCTAAAATGATGATTCCAAGAATGCTGTCACATATTTGTACCTAATGCTTGATGTACCCAGTTTAAAACAGCAATTTTTGTTCAGAATTGTTCTTCTTGAACTAATTTAATTTTACTGGTAAGTTCCTCTAAATAAATTTCTAAATGTCTAAACAAATTACTTGTTTCTGTAATTTTTATTGCGTTTTAGCTTCCCATATTATTTCATTTTTAATTTCAGTCTCTATTCAGAGCTGGCACATGACATTACAAAGGTGTGGTTTTAGTTGGATAATTGGCTTAAAACATCTTATGGCTTTATTTAAGTAAATGTTGTTCTGTTTTTATTCTTGTTTCACATTTATCACTTGCCTAAGTTGACACAGTTCAGTTTCTCTATAAGGAATTAGGTTCATATGTTAAAAAAGTGTTACTAAGATGGACATATTGTCGTTGTAACTGTGTATGTCACAATCATTTCATCCCTAAACATTGTAAAAGTGTAAAAGGCCTTATTGAGCTCAGTGAGGTTGTTTGTGTACAGAATTATTCATATTCCTAAATTCATATACTGATAGAGCCTATGTATGGAGCATATGCTATGAAAAAATTTACTTATTTACAGGTATAAAGCTGCTGATGTCCAGACCACTCTAAATAGGTTGGGAGGGAAAATTTTGATCAGGACTTGTCAGACTTCCACTGCATCTGAAAACACCGTACGGTTTGTAATGTCAGTATACTGCAAAGGAACGCTACGTGTTAAAATCCTTCTGGTTTATTTCTAAAAACCACATATAATGTGTACTATACTCTGACTCAGTATTTCTGATCTGCTGCTGTCTTGCTTCTGCCATCTGCTTTTATGAAACTATTTTTACCTTAACAAGTATCAGTGGCTGCCATTGAGTGGCCCTTTGATGTGCAGTCAATCACAGACAAGAATAAAATTGCATAATAGACCATAATTTCCTATCTGATCATAAGCTCAGCCTTGTGTGCTGGGAGATTTTCTTCGAACTAATTGACAAATGCACTGGCACAGGGATTGATTGGTTGCAGCTGTGCGCCTCTTTTGTCAGAAAGGAAATCTTGAAGTATTGAGGTGTTTGTGAAATTGAGATGGAACTTCTGGGAATATTCATAGAATTAAAAACTTGTGTTTTTTTCAGCAAAAAAGACTGCCTGTTCTTTCAGGCTTCAAAAAAGATTTTGAAAATGAGTAAATCCCATAGAAGACTATGTTGCTCTTTTACCATCATTCCTCTTGAAAAAAGGAGCAATGAAAACACAGCACATGGCCCAAAATAGTAACTTAATACTGGCCTACCACATTTTCTTCAGAGAGCTGAAAGACCTGGTCAGCACAAGCCACTGAAACCAAAGCTAAGATTAGATTCTGCTGTTCAAAACTGTATCGCTCCTCACAGAAATGGTGGTGCATTTCTGTCTTCCACCCATGGATGTAAGGTGTGCAAAATGGGATTTTTGCAAGAGAATTTGTGGAACTGTGCTATGCAGATACATCTTGGTAGCAGTGTGAACCATTCCCAAAGGTTAGATGCAGCCTGCACTTGCTGCCTCTCACTAAGCTTCAGTTTTTCCAATATAAGGCAGAAAGTAGCCAATGTATAGAGAACTACATGTAACCAAACACAGATTTATTGTTCCGCTTGTTCAGAAATTTTAACTTCATTCATTGTTAGTTAGAATGAAAATTCTGAGCTTCTGGTTTTTTTTAAAAAAAATATAAATTTTGATCTAAGGAAAATGAAAGGGATATTTAACTTAAATAGTTTTAAATAAACTGTCACTTCAGCAGGAAGGAACTGATTCATCCTGTCATCATCAATTCAGCTGTTATTTCATATTTTAATTTATGTGGATCTTACTTTTGTCAAAGCAAATCTCTTAAATCATTTTATCTGACAGTCATGAAATGATACATGCCCACAAAGCCTTTGGCTTCAGTAGATTACATGTGCCAGCGGAAATGTGCTCTTCTAGGGGAATTATAACCTGAACTAGATAAACAGTTGTCTTATTCTGACATCTGAGATATTTTGATCTATCATGGCGATAAGCTAAAACTTCAGACTGAGACCTCCTTTTTAACGGTGAAATTACTTTATACAGGCATCTTAGCCTTTAATAAAAAAACCCTATAGTTTCTTAGCTTTCTAGTGAAATATACCTCAAAATTATAGGCCTGCAGGCCTAGAAATATCTAATTTCATATCACTATTCGCCTAGATCTGACAGAGACACAGAAATCGTTATGTCATCTTCATCAAAGTTGCTGATGTATGGGATAGTAAAGGTAAATCCATCAAAACAGATTGGCACAGAACTGGTGAAATGGCAAGAAACATATGCAGTAAATTTGTGGCACAGCGTAGCTCCACGTGGTCTTCACTATTTGGTGTGCATATCTATAATTTAGACATGCTTTGGCTCTGCTTAGAGTTGATTTTAAAAAAGAACTTAAGTGAAACTGTACAGTATCTCAAATGTTTTGCTACTTTTATACCATCATATTCAGCTGATGTACTATATACATCACCATTTATGAACCTGAGGCCTCCTATTGTATTTTGGCATTTCATTATGATTTGGAGTTATTAATATTTCATACTTTTAATAGTATTTGAGTCATGTGCCCAGTAAGCATTTTTTGTGAACTATGTACTGGAGTCCCTACTCATCCTACTCAGCAAGTTCATGTCTACATCTGCTCAGTGAATAAGGATTTCACTCTGTACTGAAATAAGTCTGAATTGGAGATTTTATACATACATACACATATCTGTATATAATCTATATATGTCTATGTACACACCCACTTTTATACATTTAATATAATTAATGAATGATTGTAAATGACTGTAGTGAGTCTATTTTAAATAGGTCCAATTAATTTCTGTGTGTTCTGAGAATGTACTGAATTCGTAGCATTCTGGTATGACACTGGGATATTTGATATGTGTTTATTTTTTCCAGCTAACTAGCAGTTTTATAGTAGGAATGACAGACTATTTTTGGCAGACAGTTTGGGCCATATGTTTTTGCCTGGCAAAAGTGGCTGCTGGGTGTTTTCTTGTGTCAGCGACTTAGGGGTATTTAATGTGGGAGTGTTTGCTATTTGGGTGTGAGATAGATAGCAAAAGTAGGTGTTAAAAAAAAACCACAACAAAGGGAGGAAGATCTTTGAAAAACTCAAAAGGGAGAAAATAATCTTTTAAGTATGGTAAATCTTCAACCTTATCTACAGGAACTTATTTTTTTAAGTAATTCAGAAGAAAGGTTGGGTACACATTTCTATTACACAACGGGAAATTTCTTTGGCAACCCATCATTTTATAGTTCTCTTGATTTAAGGGGTTACAATTTACTGTCAGAGGAGCAAATAGCTAAGATAGTTTTACTACAGCTACTATGATTGCTTACGATCTTTAACTAATTTTTACATCTTTAATGGATGTAATTTTGCAAAAAGAATTTAACGTGGACCTGTCAGGGTAAATTCCAAGTTGCTACAGAAGCGCTGTAGGTTTTGGAACAAAAAACATTTTCCAAATGTTAAAAGGCAGGGACATTTTACAGTTGTTTCAAAACTATCAACAATATGCCCTTCTGAAAACTGTGGAGCTGAAGCAGGCTGCCTGGAGCCGGGGATGTGAAACGTGGGCAGTTGTGCTTCCTGCAGGCCAGGGATCCATGTCTGGAGGTGTTGTGGCCCTGCCAGCCCCACACCGGTGGGAGGCTGAGGGCTGTGGAGCCAGTGGCCGAGCCCCACACAGAGGTGGAGCGCCCAGCAGGGCCCCAGAGCCTGGGTTTAACCAGATTTCTGTCAGTGAGGAGGAGGCAGCTGACCATGCGGGCACTGGCAGGGCTGAGTGCCCTTCACACAGCCCTGCCTGCTCACAGCCACCTGGGCCAGATAGTGTCTTGATTAAGGAAAAGGAGCCCAGCTCCTGCCAGCAGCTCTCTGCCTCACACACACATGTGCGATTTTGGAGCCTGTTTTGGGACTCAGATTTGCTGTAGCTGAAGAGATGTTGCATTTCCTCTTACCGCTGCACTGCCTTTTCCAAGGGTGGCACCACCAGGGCAGAACAGCGGCTGGGGCTGGACGGGCAGGAGCGCAGCCCCGCAGTAGGGTGGGCGAAGCTGGACGTGTGGCGAGAGACAGAGCAGGGCTCCAGCACCAGGTCAGTGCAAGGTGACAAGTCGGGTCACATCCATGTGAGAAGCCCAGGCAGGAACAGCAACGGGCTGGTCTGGGCACAGGCCCTGCTGTGGCGTTGCTGAGGCAGGGTCTGAGAGGCCTGTGGGCTGACATGGCGCCCTGGGCCGTGGACAGAGTGAGAAGCCCCGGGGGAAGCCGGGCAGGGACAATCAGGGCTGGTGCTGCCCCCAGTGCTCTGCTAGTGTCTCTTCAGGCCATTTTGCAAAGCAATCATCCTCCTAAGTCTGCTCTGCTATTGTAGTAATTTTACCGTTGAGAAAACTGGTCTCAGGAAGGAGAGATCATGCCCGCGGTTTGAAAGAAAAACGAAGCATCAGGAAGCAGGGTGAGGTTAGTGTTTAAAGGTGAAGGACAGGAAGATGACTGCCCCAGAACATCGAAGGTTATTTTTCTGCTGGTAGAGAACTATTTATCAGCAAAACAGGTAAACTGGAAAGATGCTCAAGGAAAAGTCTGCAGCTTGTAGCCTTAAAATTGAGTGCTCAGTGATGAAATATAAATTCATTTGTGCATCATGTGTTTTAAAGCAAATCAGGAAGCAATTGTGATGATACTGGGATCTTCACAAATGGAATGAATAAAAGTAAAGAAACCTAGAGATTCAAAAACTAACGTTAGACGTGTAAACACCAAGGAAATAAGCCCTATTATGTTTCTGTTCTCCAGAGCAGCTGGCTTCATCCCCTCCCTTCAAGCAATGCATGTGGCTATACTGCATACAACCATGTACTGGGCTAACGCTGTCATGGGCTGTAACAGTGTTTATTCCCTTGAGTTTTAGCTTGTTTTTATTTGTAGTAGCTCTTGTAGAAATTAAACAAAGTGAAAACAAAGATTTCCATGTTGGTAGGTTGGTAGGTAGATATGTTTTCTCTGGGACCATATACCATTTTTATCCAGATTATAATATGGATTGTATAAAATTTTATACTCATTTGTCCTGTACTGAACAACTAACAAACTTCATTATGTCAGAAAGCTCCTTCCTTAGTCAAGTGTGACACCTGCCATATTTATCATACGTTTGTCTGAGTGGATCTTCAGCTGTCCACCAGTGCTTCTAGTACTTAGCAGAACATAGACACCATAAAAATGTGTTAAATTTCCCAGCGAACTGCAAGCGAGCTACCTGTTAAAATAGTGGAATCTCACTATTGCAGTTGTCACCTTGCAGTCCCCCTTACAACCTTAAAACTGTTGCAGTAGTCCTACTTGAGATTTTCTGACCCTCTTATGAATTTCATTGAATTCATGCGGTCTTTGCAAAAATAACGGCACATTCTTCGACAGGACAGGGTTAATTTAAAAGCTGCAAGAGTATACATTTTATTTTAAAATTTAATACTACTTATTAATATGGAAAACTGTAGCATGTAGCTGGAAATAAGTAGAGTTTAAAGACTTTTATCCATATCCAAGCACATTAAAGAATGGTATGCGTCTATTTAAAATGAAACATGAATTTAGCTTGACTTCCTATCAAGGAAGTTCATGGCAGCTTTGTGCTGACATAAGCGTCCAGTAAATCAGGACAAAAATAGCTAAGAAAATAGCATTTTTAAGGGACTTTTTAAGGAAATGTCAACATAACTGTTGTATTGGGTTAGCTAGCTATGCATTCCTCCAACTTTAAAGAGAATTTGAGTGTAGTAAAACTGAGTGAATTATTCACAGGAAATAATTCACTGGACAAATTTAGCTTGTCTCTTGGATTAAGAGGCATACTTCCTAGAACAAAATTAGGTTACTATGAGAATTGCTGAGTTTAAAATTTGCCTCACTGCAGTACAAGAAAGCAACTGCATGTGCATGCATAGTTCAGGAAGAAAAGAAGAGTAGTGCTGAGCTCTTGTCTTTTTTATTTGCCTCTATTCTTGATTTGGATTACTTGGTGGTGAGGAAGAGTCAGGAGGAAGCTTAACCTGCCTACTTGGTAGATCTTACTCAGTGTCACATTCTGTGGAGTACATGTATGGAAATACAAACCCAGGACATCTACCATAGAGCTGACATGGTTGTTCAGAACAAGAGTCTGTTTAACCCCATGTATTATTGTCTTCAACAGTGACCGTAAGCAGAGAGACCCTTCTGAAGAAAGACAATAGGGCAAGCATGGATGTTGGGAGCTGATGTTCTCACAGCTATTTTTAACTCAAATGACAGGAGCTTTAAAATGTATTTTCCTAAGAATGGTGGGGAAAAAAAAAAACTTGTGACGGTATCTGTTACTTTTTACGCTCCTTGCAGTGATGAGTTCCTCTTTGGCTCAGCGCATGACTGGAAGACATAGCCCTTCTGAGCTCAAAACCTGCATATATACTGTTTATTTCATACTAGTATTTATTATCCCCACCTTTTCACTAGAGAGATTAATGAGCTGCCTGTGCAGTAACTGCCAGTTTCTTTTCTCCCCTTGAGCTGAAATTTTACATCCTGCATCTACCACTCCTCTGGCAGAGTTTTCCAGACGGTCTGTTGTGAGTAGTGTAAGCAAACAACACATTTTTGTCTGTTTGAACCTAGCTCCTACAAGCCTAATATGATGCCCCCTAAATCTTGCAATGGAAGTGAGTACACAATCTCTACTCACCCTTTCTGTGCTGCTCATGACTGTAGAAAACTGTCATCAGATAGCATTTATGAATACTACTGTATTGGTTTCCATAAACAGTTGTTTGAATAATAGTCAATCATTGTTTTTATTTAATAAGGAGATAAAACAATCAGAAGTCTCAATCTTAAAATTTGAGTTAATAATCAATGAACATTTTTTATTGTATTCAGTTAATGTTAGCTATAACTAAAGATGTTTCTGTGAGAGAGTTTATTCCTTGCTAAGGAGAGAAATAACCTCACCAAGGATGGGGTTTTATAGATGTTGTTTATGTTAGATTACTACATTGCTCTCTGTGTGAATACATCATAAAATCATTTGTTAGGTGAAGGTAATTTACAAATGATCAGAAACAACCAAATTACTCTAGCTTAATGAGTTGCCACTTATTGCCTGTGTAGGCTCTTTTTCTGCTGCGCTGGTGAAGTTGTTTTACATTAATGTGCATTAATTTTATTTCACAAACGTTGTGATTGAGGAGGCCTAATGCTGCAAGTTGTCATGGCTCAGCAGTGAGTGGTAACTCATTAAGTTATGGTTAACTTTGTGGCATATACCTATCAGTCTGGACCTGGTGCAAAATATACAGCAGGGCATTTTGCTAGGAAAACACCATACCAGTGCATCAATATCTGCAACGGCAATGCGCTCATCTCAGGGTAGTGTTTAAGGTGTTGTTTTTCAGCCATACAAACTCAAATGTCTGAAATCATTGTCTCCAAGACACTATCATCTCACTCCTCCTATAGACAGCAGAGGTTCTGTAGTTGGATTTCCCTCTTTATAGAAGAAGGGAATTGTTGGTAGGATGTTCAGTGCAAGGGCATCAAGACTCGGGATCTTGCTGTCTCAACTTGGCTCCAATTTGTCGGAATTTGGCAAATTTTTGATGAAAAGACATCTCTTTGAGAGTTTTCTTGGAGAGAGCTGAGGATATTTTTGCTAACTGATGAAAGGGCTACATTAATTCCTATGGGGCTGGTTATTCTAGTGCTGATGAGATTTTATTTTATCACGTATATATGTCAAGAAAAAAATCAGGCAAGCCAATTGGCAGAGATTTGTGACAGTGACAGCAGCCTCCAAAATGGGACTTGATATAGTGGAAGTAGGGTAGAAATTAAAATGGAGCTGACTGAACCATCCTGCTCTCCAGTACTCCTGTGAGCAAAAAAGTGTTGGGAAGGTCTCCTATTCTAACGCAGAGCCTAGACAGACAAATCTGTGAAGAAAAAGACTGTGAAGAAAAACCCAATCCAGGATGCTGGAGTTGCTGTGGAAAGACACTTCAAAGAACTTTGCACAAGGTTGTTTAACCATTTAATTGGACTTTAAGTAGCATGTGCTGACTGGCTGTTTAATAAAAGCCTGCCACAACTCTGAGCTACTCCTTTACTGTCCTGACCTCAGCTTGCACAGTCTCCCCAGCTCATCTTTTTCTTTCCATTTTTTTGTTCCTCTTTAATCTTTTCCTTTACTTCTTCCCCTCTTTGCAATTCTCTTGACACACTGAAAACCAGGAAATAACAATAAAAAGTTGTGGAACAAGATTTACTGCCATCACACTATATTGTATTCTGCTGCTAGTTTCTCGCACTACATATATCTTACAGTTGCATTTCTACAATTTAGGCTGTAGAAATTCCAAGCAGCAACTGACATTGACTCAGGGTTTATACAGTGCCTACAAATGTATCTTATGTTCATTTTCTATAAAGATTAAAATAATAGAACAGTATCTTGCTGTATGATTGAGGATGCAAGAGCCCCAAGCATCTGAAAAATGTTTTTATTTTATTTATTGAAATAAAAAAGATACTTGGAATAGCTGCGTTCAGCATGTGCCTTGAGAGGTGACGTGCAGTTATGCTGTAATGGAGGGGCTTACTGAGCATTTCCACAGTACTCTAGCAGATGGCGAGGATTTTACATATCTCAATTACTACCTTCTCTTCCTTTACTTATCCTTTCTGTGCACTTTCCTGTTTTTAATCTGCACTAAACTGGATAGTTGTACTGGATAAATTATTAATCACAGTTTATGAGAAAAATTTCGTACTGAAAAGGAAGGGATAATACTTTCCAGTGTCAAATAGTCTAGATGTAGGTTTTTGAGCTAAGGAAGACTATGTTCTCAAGTCATGTGCTGAGCCAAAGAGAAACTGATCACCACAGAGAGATACTGCCACGAGTCTTTTTTTTCCCAGTCTTAGGAAAATACAAAAGCCTTGTCATCTGACCTCAGTAGGAAAAGGCTTTTAAAAATCAAAATAGTTTCACGTATTTCATACCGTTCTTGGGTTAAACCTTGGATATATTGTTTTTGTCCCTAGGAAGAATGGGGAATAAAGAGTACTTGAAGCTGTCATAGTTATGGACAGAATGTAATTGCTCAGCAATAAGATCTTAAAGTTTAAATATGTGCATTCTGTTGTCACAGATCATATATTGTAGGTTATAGCTTTTGTTTCATGCGCAGCGAAGCAGGCTTTTGTGATTCACTCCTTTAGGAAGAAAAATAATTGGCTGTTTTATGTCAAAACTAACAAGGAAATTTGTGTTTTGCGTGTAGCAATGTAAAAACATCTACAACTTTTTTTTTCATTCTTGGCACAGTTCAGTCATTTTTGTTCTATATGTTGGGACTGTGCCTTCACAGTTTGTTCATAAGCAGGGCCTAAGCTTCTCCAACATGCAATATTTATTTTCTCGATTCAGAACTGGAAAACCTGTGGGATTGATGACAATGGGGGTTGAAGCTTTGGCACTTTTGATGTGACTTGCCAAAGAAGAAAGGCTGCTGAATCCCAGGGCCCTGAGAAATGGCCTGTTGAGATCCTGGCAGGGGTGCGGGCCCACCAGCTTTCTTCCAGCCTTCACTTGAAATTATGTATCTCCCCTACACATCTGCCCGGTGTGTTTGTGTCTGAATTTAACCAGTTTGTATCTGCATTTGCTTAAATTTCCAACGGAGTGTGTACTAACATGCTGAAATGTAAACAGGCACAGCTGAGATGCAGGTACACATTTCTTTCAGTATCCCAGTTAAATGTGTAGCAGCCTCCAGTGTAAGGGCTGGACAGATGTCCAGGAGCAGTACTGTCTTAAACTACCCAAGATTTTAGTTACAATCATCTTCTTCACTTATATTCCCTTCACTAACAATTCTTGTGTTACTTCCTGGGGAAAAGTTATTCATCATATTGTATCCTAAGTGATTGAATTGTGCTGCTGACTCCGTTTTGATAGTGGATGCAATGATGTAACATACTGTTTGTGAAACACGAAATCTTCAGGATAGCAATACTTTATTTGGGAACTGATGCATTTCTGTATGTATTCGTGTGTATGAAATGGCTCATTGTACATGAATTTATTAATACAAGTCACTTCAGAGGTGATAACTTCTTAATTTTATTAGAGTCACTTGAATACAAATCAGCTAAAAGCCAAGAAGTTGAGTTCTTTGGAAACTTTTAATCAAAATGAATGCTAGGCTGCCTCTATCATGATACACCAATGTCCTCATGACCACAGCACCCATTTCTTTCTGGGATTTGTGTTGATGCTTCATTCTGAGGGAGAGGATCCAAACAGGGGTCCAGTCAACAGGACTGGAAGAATAAAGAAGTATTTCTTTCCGTGAAGTGCTGCAGAATGAAAATATTTTAACACATGGTACTTCTTGTTCACCAAAAGAACGTAAAAAGTCAATACATTGAATTTTTTGATGTATTTGAGATGAAAACCAATGTCAAAATAGTGAAACGTCCCACAACTGGGAACCAAGATTTTAATTCTACTCAGTATTTACTTCCATGTATGCCTTCACTTTCTGGTCCTATTGGGGTGGCAGGGCGAGGCAGAGGGGTGCATTTTTACTCCTCACTTCTCTTTCCCTGAATTGCTAGCCTCTGTCTGTGAAGACTTGTTACATTCTGCTTAGCCAGCTTTAACCTACTCCTGCATGCTAGACCGTCATTTCTGTATACACAGTCTCTTATGTTTTCTTTGGACCTGAATGTATTTCATGTTCCCTGCAACTCTGTGTGTTCTGATTTTGTAGTATCAGTTTGTAGGGGGAAATGTGTTGCTCAGTACAAATGCAACACCTACCCTTACATCCAGAACTGAGAACTTTCCCTCTGCCACACTCGCAGAAGTGGCATGCCAAAGGAGTAAGCCTGCGGTCTTTGAAGAAGCCAGTTTCCACCACTAGAGTCATTATGCTGGACCAAAAAATTTCTTACTGTGTAGGTACATGCTTGAAAAAAATGGTTATTTTTATAGGAAGCGTGGAAAATTCCTCTGGAAATATGTAAAACCTACTTAACTACAACTATTCCCATATGTAGCTCTTGCTGATCCTTCCAAACAAGGGATTAATACTGTCCAACTCGTTAAATGTAAAATCGAAATTATTGCATGAAGATGTACGCCTTAGATATCTGAAAGATGTAGTGAAATATTTATGTACTACTTTTTTAATCACTCTTTCACTTATACCACTTTCCTCCATTCAGTTCTGTGCTTAAAAATGTGTGGACTTGAAAGTGAGATTTTAAAGGTATGTAGAGATTCAGATATATACCAAGGGAGATTTACAAAAGCACATAGGTACATCTTGATCCCTCTGGGAATCAGATCCTTAGGATGTTTACAGTGACTATCTTTTGACATGATACACGTCTCACAAAGTTTCCCTTTATCAGACAAGTTTTACTGTTTGTCACATCTCACAGAAGCTCCAAATGGAACCTCCTTTCTTCAGCTTGGTGTGGCTACTTCTTAATTTTAGTAACTTGATTTATTTCCTTTGGATTTCCATCAGCAGTTTAGGCCTCAGGTAAATTCTCTAATCTTCTGTTCAGCCAATATTTATTTAAATTCCAGTAGACAAGCTTTAAATTCTAAGTATTTTCAAAGTGTGTGTTCTTTGGAAGAGGTCTCAAATGTCGCATAACTTCAGCTGTGATCTCTTGAATAACGTGTGCTGTTAAGAGCATCAACCTGATAGTGATTATTTAATTATTGATGTGAAATGTCAAAAAGAAAATAATAAGTTTCTTTTTTCCTAAAAAGACAGCTTGAAATATTATATTGATTAAATTCTGGTTTTATTCCACAGACTGAAGTTTTGTATTTAAACTTTTTATGCTCTGTGCAAGTAAGCAAATGTCTCTTCTGTTCTTTTACGTTAAAAAGAGTTGATGGATTGCAGACTTTATAATAGAATAAATGTGTTTAAGGGCAAAATATTTGTGGATTAGAACATTTTTCTGAGTTAGCTCTTCAGGCTTGTAAGAGAGTAGTTGTAGTCTTTGCTGTGGAGTGCAAAATGTTGCACTCATACACCCGTTTCCCGTGTTTGCTTGTGGTTACAATTGTGAGACTGAAACTTCTGCTGCCTTGTACACATTGTGAGGAGGAGACTATACCTGTTGGAAGCGAATAAAAATACACTTTTTTGAGGGAAGGGGTGGGGATTGTTGATGGTGAACACGAATTATGCTTGCAGTAAGTGTGTCGGATTTATACTCTCTTTAAAAATGAGTACTGCTTTATAATTCATTTAAATTACACTTGTTTATACTTCTTTTATCAAGCACTTACCTCTTCCCAGCATATTTAATTTGCAGAGTTAACTTGCTAACTTTTTTTCGTTTCCAAAACAATAGCATTGGCTTTCGTAAGGCTAAAGAGGCTTATTTATTAGTTAGGAAGAAGTCTTTGAAAGTACACATGTATGCATTTTATGTGTGTATGTGAGTATATCTATATAAATGTATAAAAAAATATATACGCACATAGTCCGATAGAGCTCAGCATATTTAAAAAGTATATTCCTGTCACTGTTTAAGGTGGGGTGGGCGGTTAAACATATAGCAGATGCTCTCTGTTAACCATCTCATTCCCCAGAGGGGAAAAGGGAAAGAGAACAGGGAGAGAGACTTACGGGTTGGAAGGTTAAAACAGTTTTAATAAACAATAACAATGAAAAGGAGGAGTATAATAAATAATGACCTATATACAAAACTGCTACAGAGCTCCCCCCGATGACGACCACGTCACCGCTGACACTGCAGGGCAGGCACTGGGCAGTCCCAAACCAGACACGGCGGCAGATGGGAACCGGGTTCAGGAGCGAAGGCAGGAGCACGGGCAGAGTCCTCCCAGGGTGTCGGCCATAGCGGAAAAAAGCGCAATCCTCGTGGTCCCCCAGCTTTTAACTGAGTACATCACGTGGGGGGGATGGAATATCCTGTTGGTCAGGTTTGGGTCACCTGTCCTGTCTGCCCCTCCCCACAGGTGCAACACTTTACAGTCCCTTCCGTTATGGAACAAAGAGACCCAATAGGAACCCCAGTTCCCACAGTAACAGGCGTGTGTAGTCAACTTCAGAAGGTAGTCACTTAAAAGAAACTTAACTGAAAAGTCTGTCCTACTCCAGCCAGGACAATTCCCCATTGATTTAACTATGTATTTTGCTACTGGCTCAGATAATGTCGTTTACAGTTGAGCATTATGAGTGTTACTGGAAAGATGGAAAATGTTCAGTTCCATTAGCTGGAACTACTTTTTGTCGTATAGATCGTCCTTTCCTCTCCAAACCACAATCGAAATTCAAATTCTGCTGATTTTTCTGAATATACAGCTTGCACAGTTTAGTTATTTTGAGAACACCTTTAAATAGAAATCAAAACCAGTAACAAAATATGCCACGGGAGACTGTGTAACACACTGCAGGGCATATGTACTGCACCCTGCCTGACACAGCATTATGCAGTCTTACCCTGCATTTTAGTACACTAAGAGGGCACTTTCAAGTGCAAAACTTAAAATGTTCTGTAAAATTTTATTGGTATATGGCCTTGTCCCTTAAAGATTAGCCAAATCTGAATTGAAGATGTGGAATTGCAAATCTTTACAACATTTGTTGCTCAGCAAAACAATGGCAACATCCTCAGTCATATGCAAATGCTCTTAAAGTATCTGACAACTTTGGAGTGGTCAGGTAGACTATGTGTTTGAAAAATCATAAAAATCTAATTTTCGGTTTTAAAAATAGTTCTTTCTTTATAAATACTTCTGAGCTTATGCTTCTGTCAGTCATCAAAAATGCAAAGGAGTAACATCATCAGCTAAAACATTGCAGTGGGAATGGGAAATAAATCTTTAAGAAGAGACTGGCTGTTACAGTCAATACCCAAGGTGACAGGTACCCACTATCTAATTGATATAAATGATTTTTTGGTTTATATTGGGTTTTGCTAATTCCTTTGCTTCCTGCCTGTGGACCTATTGTTCATACCATCTCTGTGACTGATATGTATGTAATGAGGTATTTTCCTGTTTCGTAGTTCTTGTAGTCGTTCTCCTGACTGTGGGCTCAATGAGCACATTCAGACTCCTTATGAAAAACAGCTCTGCCAGCTGAATGGCAGGAAGCTTATGAGTTTGCCAGGCTTCTCTGGATGTGTAAACCAGTTGCTGCAGCTCTAAAAATGATATGAGTGGTGCAGTAGTGATTTTCTGCACTGAAGGTGGATGCCAGCAGGAGTTATGTACTGCAGATATTTTAGTGAACTCTGAAAAGCCCATGCTCTAATACAACACTCCCAAACATTTCTGCTAGCCTGTGATTTTCTCTCTGTCATTATCTTCTGTGGAATTATATCTGTGGGAAACCAGTTTATATGACCGTGCTTTACTGTGTAACAAGGATTTGTTTTCCCCTGTGTTATTTAATGCATTTTGGCTCTAAAGCATACCTCAGTTTCCTACATTTATTTGTTATATGCAGTGGGGAAGAGCATGAGGGGCATAGAAAGCACGTGTGCTGCGTGCCCGCTAAGGTTTGGACTGAACTGAAAATCTATTGTGCCAATTAATGATTACGTAGCTGCCTAGTTGGGTCTTTTTTGATTCTACTGTTCTCTGTAATTTCTAACACTGCTAAGGAGAAATACACGGGTTTTGTCACTAACTGTTCTGTGGTGGATTTCAAAATGGTATTAATAGCTTTTCTCTGAAAATAGTACATGTTTTCTGAAATTGAAGAGTAAGCCTCTTGTAGTCACTCTGATACAAACACCTCATGAGAAATACTCACTTTAAAAGGTGTTTTGCTCTTGTTCAGTGTTTGTCAGGTTCAACTCCAGCCATGGCTTCCCGGTGGAGGTTGGTTCGGATGCCAGCATCCTCCAGCTGAAAGAGGTGGTTGCCCAGCGACAGGGAGTTCCAGCTGACCAGCTGCGGGTGATTTTTGCAGGGAGGGAACTCAGCAATGACTTGACACTGCAGGTAAGTCTCCCTTGGTAGCTTTGCTTCTGGACTGCTGCCAGCTACACTGCCTCTGCCTCTAATGCTGCCAATCTGACATTCATGCCTGAGATCTAATAGAATAAATAGTGCCTGGGGATTCCTTGAACTTTACTCCACACTGCTTCATTAATTCTGACCTTCTTAATTATGCATTAAAACAGCAAGCAGGAAGGATAGGGGAAGAGAGAGAATACGAGAGAGAGAGCACGAGAGAGCCGTGTCTAGTGAATAAATGTTTACTGACTACAGAAGCAAGCCATGCACAATTTCTGTATCTGTTCAATTTCTATCTTACTTATTCCATTTGAATCTTAATGAAGAAGGATGTGAATAAATTGCTCTAAATCAGGTTGCACAGTCATCACATTTTACAGAATTTGTAACCCAATTGTGACCCCTGGAGGATAGCTACAGGGCTGCTGCTACTCCATGTACTGCTGCGCGCACGCGCAAGTGAACGTGCTGCTGGAGGGGTGGTTCCAGGTCAGAAAGCCCACAGAAGTGTACTCCGAACCACTGAGCTCATAAACATGTGAAGCTCAGAAAGTAGCAGGGAGCATGGAAGAGTGGCTATAAGTAGGAATCACAGAATCACAGAATGTTAGGGATTGGAAGGGACCTCGAAAGATCATCTAGTCCAATCCCCCTGCCGGAGCAGGATTACCTAGACCATGTCACACAGGAACGCGTCCAGGCGGGTTTTGAATGTCTCCAGAGACGGAGACTCCACAACCTCTCTGGCAGCCTGTTCCAGTGTTCGGTCACCCTCACCGTAAAGAAGTTTTTCCTCATATTTATGCGGAACCTCCTGTGTTCCAGCTTGCACCCGTTGCCCCTTGTCCTGTCAAGGGATGTCACTGAGAAGAGCCTGGCTCCATCCTCATGACACTTGCCCTTTACATATTTATAAACATTAATGAGGTCACCCCTCAGTCTCCTCTTCTCTAAGCTAAAGAGACCCAGCTCCCTCAGCCTCTCCTCATAAGGGAGATGTCTGAATTTCAGCTCCTGAAGGTTAGCTAACTGTTCTCTTCAATAAATGGCAGAGGGGTGTTCATCTGTGGTGAGTGGTAGTAATGGAAATATAGGTTCAACTTTCTCTTCCTTGTTATCTGTGCTACTCTTACCAGTGCTGCCACAGTTGCTTTATAAATATTTTTGTTTATCCTGTATGTGAATTTGGCAGTTCACTCAGATAGCCAGGGCGTACCATAAGATCACACAATTAAGACATTTGGGGAACTTGGGAAAACCTACTGGCCTTTTGACAAAGTGCAAATTCTGATTTAATGAAATTGCTGTCCTTCTGCAGTGGTATCAAAGAACTGCAGGTGCAATCTGTAGTAGCGCAGGTGATTATATAAAAGATCCCTCAGAGGCAGAACTATTTCAGATTAATTGACACTCATATTTCAGTAGTATTGCTGTATTTAGAATGGCTGCTAAACCTGGGTACAGAAAGTCACTATTGTATTGATGACCTATCACTATTTCTCCTTGGGCATGATATTTATTGCTTTGCAAAGGGTTTTAGGGAGTTTCAACACACAAAGAAAGGTACAGAAATGCGAATTGTTGTCAGTCTCCAATGCATCACCTGTGGATAGTTTTGACGCATATATTCACGGCAACGTGCTTCACTTACTTATATGTGAAAACATATATATGAAAATGTAAGAATAAAAAAAAATAAGTAATGTGAATTGTAGAAGTTGTCAGTTGCCAGTTGCTAGATTTGGGTGTCTGTGTTCTGTTAGAAGCTTCTGAACCACTTAGCATTTCCTGTAGGTATTGGTGCTACTGCCATTTTATGTCAGCGTGAAACACGGATTTTGAGCCCAGTTTTACACTTGCAACCAAGTTTGTTGTTGACTACAACATACAATATGTTGCCAGGGTAAATTAAAAATTGCTTTCCAAATATACAGGCCTGCTGATGACTTAATTTACTTCATTGGAATGTCAGAATTACCATGTGTAGTAAAGAATTTTTATTATTTAGTAAACTGGACCTAGACTCGTTGCTTTGACTCTCAGCTTCTAAAACAGGTAGGAAGTTCAAAAGCTGTTTCAGATGCTATAATCCATACTTCTGTATTTAAGTGTCTGAAATATTGCAATGATTAATATCATCATCAGTGGTGTATCAACTACATTTTTATTCTTGATATTTAATTAAGTGTATGTCTCTGCTTCTGTGTTTGCACTTTTTTTCTGTCATATCTTTGTGTATATGTATTTATTTACTGTGGAAATTTGCCAGCACAAGAAGAACTGTTGAGGGTTTGAGGTGTTTGACTTTCTGTGGTAGGCTGTTTGGGGCTTTTTGCATAAGAAGCCAAATGCTAGTAAAACTTGAGTACTAGTGAAATACTAACTGCTGGCAGTTATGTTGCATCTGTAATTTCAGAGTTAACATCACATACAAGTTAACTAGCTCTTGTTTTCTAGACCTACGGAATTGCAAGGAGAATAAGAAAAATACAACAGATTTGTACTCAGATGACGCTTTTAAGTTATTCATTTTATGGTAACGTAGAATTTCTAGTAAGACTATTTTGTCCTTCCATTTTTCGTAAATTACTTTTGAACTTATTTGCTCAAGATCCTGTGGGACAATCTAGATGTCAGGAAGGAGAAATGATAGTATTACAGAATCACAGAACGGCTGGGGTTGGAAGGGACCTCTGGAGATCATCTAGTCCAACCCTTTGCTAAAGCAGGTTCACCTAGAGCACGTTGAACAGGGTTGCGTCCAGGTGGATTTTTAATATCTCCAGGGAAGGAGACTCCACAACCTCCCTGGGCAGCCTGTTCGAGTGCTCTGTCACCCTCAGAGTAAAGAAGTTTTTCCTCATATTGAGATGGAACTTCCCATGTTTCAGTTTGTGCCCATTGCCCCTTGTCCTGTCACTGGGCACCATTGAGTAGAGACTGGCTTCATCCTTTTGACAAATACCCCTAAGGTATTTGTAAGCATTGATAAGATCCCCCCTCAGTCTTCTCTTCTCCAGGCTAAACAGACCCAGCTCCCTCAGCCTCTCCTCGTAAGGGAGATGCTCCAGTCCTCTAGTCATCTTCATAGACCTCCGCTGGATTCTCTCCAGTAGTTCCTTGTCTTTCTTGAACTGGGGGGACCCAGAACTGGACACAGTACTCCAGGTGTGGCCTCACTAGGGCAGAGTAGAGGGGGAGGATGACTTCCCTTCACCTGCTGGCCACACTCTTCCTAATGCATCCCAGGATACCACTGCCCTTCTTGGTCACAAGGTCACATTGCTGGCTCATGGTGAACTTGTTGTCCACCAGGACTCCAAGGTTCTCCTCTGCAGAGCTGCTTTCCAGCAAGTCAACCCCCAACCTGTACTGGTGCATGGGGTTATTCTTCCCTAGGTGCAGGACTCTACACTTGCCTTTGTTACAGATAATGAGAGTATAGAGGACATGTGAAAAGCTGCCATAATTGCAGGAGTATGGGGCAGGGGTATAGGAAATACTCCAGGATATCATACTTTATTGGTTTCACAGCTCACAGAACAACTAGATTTGTCTTGACAGCTACTTTAGGATCTCAAGCAGCTGATACAAAACATAAATGAGAATGTGAAAGCTGCATTTATTTTTCTATTTGGGGAAAAGGAAAAAATCTTTCATGGTAGCCGAAACCTGTAAAAAAGAAATGAAGCTGGAATGAACAAACATTAAAGAGAAATCATTATAAGGAAGAAAGTGCCAAGTTGAGATCTTAAATAAGTAATTTTATATCAACAACAACAGTAAATAAAATGTAGGAAGGATAGAAGTTAAGTATGTGTGGAAACATTTAATTTGGTACCTCAGATAAGTGTTTTGTCCTTGAAAAAGGAGAGGAAGATTAGACACTGATTCAACTGTGCACAGGGGAGATCAGTATTTTAACTAGTGACTAAAGGGCAAGTACAGCCATGGTAAGGAAAGATTAGTAATGACCGGATGAAGAATGAAACCTGCAAATTTGGATCTCATAAGGAGGAATTAGAGCAATAAGCTGCTTCCTAAAAGCACAGCAAATGGTGTCACTTTAAGGATGCTAAATATTCTGAAGAATGATGAAGAGCTCCTTGCTGATTGCAGTTCACTTTGGAATGAATAGAAGTAATTAATTAATATATACCCAAAATAGGAATTCTTTCAGAAGGCTGTCATGAGTATTTGAGAACAGTGGTAAGGTCTTGTGGCAGTCATATGGGTGAAAGAAGAACAGAACCATAACAGAGTCACCAAAGGAATAAACAGGAGGTAGCTGTCTATCAGGAACATTGAAGTTTTGCAATGGGAGATGACTGCTTACAAGAATATTGTCCTTGCCTACGAGAACAGCAAAATTGGTTAAAAAGCCTTCTGGATGCAAAATATGTAATATTTATTGATACACAATTTTGCTCAATGCCAACAATTTGAAATTTACTACTGGTAATAGAAGCAGTATGATAGTAGTCCAGGCTTGCCCTTTCTTGGAGAACTCAAAATCCCCTTGTGTGAAGAAGCTCTTTGAAAACAGTTTGTAAGAGATATTCCCTGCCTTGCAGAGCTTACAGTTTAAATGAATAAGGCAGACAAATGATGTGATGGGAATCGGTAGCCTGGCTTGTTCACAGTCAGTAGCAAAACAGGCATAGAATTAAGTCTGCTGTTTCCCCATCCAGTACCATTTCTTTTTGACAGTTTCTTCTATGAGGTAATGTAGAAAATATGGTGGTTTGAAACAGAAAAAGACTAAAGATGTGATTAGTAGCAGGACTTGTTAACTTTAGTGCAGTGCTTCACTAAGACAGCTTCTCACAGAATCACAGAATCAACCAGGTTGGAAGAGACCTCAGGGATCATCGAGTCCAACCGTTGCCCTTACACCACCCTGTCAACTAGACCATGGCACTAAGTGCCATGTCCAGTCTTTTCTTAAACACATTTAAACATTTTTTAAACATTTAAACACATTTTTTCGTAAACACTTTCTAAATCAGTTAGCTTGCATTTGACTGGAGCATAGCCTTGAGACTTGGAGCATAGGCTTCACATGAATTTGTCTTTGACTGCATCCATCCATATCAAGAAACAAACATGACTAGAAGTATTCTTAAACACTGGTGTGGGAGCTGATAAACATAATTGAAAATGAGTAAAAGTAATGGCATAACTGGAGTAGCAACATAGATGATCATCTCTACAGAGGAAGTAAAAGAGAAGTGGTAGGGGAGAAATGGTACTATAAGTAATGTTAACGTGCTGCTGTTTGACAGTGGTTTGGAAAGAGTATGCTTAGTTGTGGAAGGGTTTCTGCGCTCAATCCAGAGGGCACCTGATTCTACTGAAAGCACTTTCCAGTGCTATTGTGTGAAAAGCTCAAGGGCAGGGTCACTGTGTGACAATGGGTCCCAATTTATATCTCTCCCATTTTAAATATTTATGAAAATAGGGTATCATTAATACCCTTGTTCTCAGTGAACAACTTTTTTAGCAGAAACAGATATTGGAACAATGGAACACTGCATTTTGTCGAAGAAGGACCTTGTGTACCTAAATGTATGGCAACTTTCTTACTCTCTAAGCACAGATCAGTACAACAGAGCTTCCAGCAGTTCTTGCGCTTCACTGTTTTCATTGGGTTTGCGTGGCAAGGTTTTGGTAGCAGGGGAACTACAGGAGTGGCTTCTGTGAGAAGCTGCTAGAAGCTTCCCCTGTGTCCGGTAGAGCCAATGCCAGCTGGCTCCAAGATGGACTCACTACTGGCCTGTGGGAAGGACTCATGTTAGAGAAGTTCATGAAGGACTGTCTCCTGTGGGGAGGGACCCCACAATGGAGCAGGAGAAGAGTGTGAGGAGTCCTCGCCTTGAGGAGAAAGGAGCAGCAGAGACAATGTATGATGAACTGACCACAACCCCCATTCCCCGTCCCCCTGCGCTGCTGCAGGGGAGGCGGTAAGAGAATTTGGGAGTGAAGTTAAGCCCAGGAGGAAGGGGGGGGAGCGTTTTTAAGATTTTTAAGATTTGCTTTTATTTCTCATTATCCTACTCTGATTTGATTGGTAATAAATTAATTTTTCCCCAAGTAGAGTCTGTTTTGCCCATGAAGGTAATTGCTGAGTGATCTCCCTGCCCATGTCTTGACCCACGAGCCTTTCGTTATGTTTTCTCTCCCCTGTCCATCTGAGGAGGGGGAATGATAGAGCAACTTTGGTGGGCACCTCGTGTCCAGCCAGGGTTAACACACCACACTGTTTCAGTTTACTGAAGGTACAAAGGAGAAACCAGGTGACAGTGCAAAATGGGTCCCTAACCAGCAACAAAACCCCATGTGCTCAACTTTAGTTATAAACCCATGAACGCTAAGATTAAAATGGGTCTTTTGGCATACACAACAAGTAGTGCCTTTTGTTACAACCTACAGTTTTGTATATAGGATACCAAATCGTTCACGGGAACATCTTTGATATTCAGCAGTTTTGTGGGTTACAGAATACAGTTGAGCCAACGTTTGCATACATACATGCTCTTTGGAGAGATTTGCTCACAGACATCCTGAATGAATCAATCATCCTATGTGAAATTCAAAGAGAGAAAATGATTTTATATGTGTGTGTTTAAATCAGTATTTTGGGTCAATATTTGATCGACCAGTGGATCTTTTCTTACTTGTAAAGCTGGAAGAGATGTGTATTGTACTTCTTCAAAGCAGAAAAAGCTAGCTGAAGAATACTTAGGTATAGTAATAAAGGGAATCTAGAGATTCCATCTGTGTTGCCAGGTAATATGGACTTGGCTAAATGAGTGGGTAACAGTACCCCTCACTCTTGCTTCTTTTTATGGCTGCAAACTCACTGTGACAGCAGAGACTCTACATGTTGAATAACATTTTCTAAGACTTGTGATAGGCCTCGTGGTATTATATGCCCATAATGAATGTGGAAATTACCATGTAGCCATATTTAGTATGAAATTAAGTCAGGGCCAGCTCAGGTCTACAGATTTTCCGTATCTGTTTAAGAGAATGCATTGGTCGTTAATTGTTCTGGCAGATCAAGATCTAAATGCATTAATAAAGTGGACCTTTGAGCCTGGTAACGCATTTCCATTCTGCTTTTAAATACATTGCTGTTCTGTTCTTTTTATGCTAAGTTTCTCCTGGAAGTATGAGACTATGAAAAAGATTTAACTATAGCTAAATAAGGGATCAATTATCTTCAAATAGTCTGGTAACTCCAGAAAGTGAATGGGCCATGTTTGACATGGCTGCAGCATCTAGGATGGCCTTGAACTTTGCTGGTACCTTCGGGATTCTTCTGACATTTCTTATGTGTTTTAGTTGGTCAGCTGATGATTGGGGAGGAAGTATGACAGGGTTTTCTTTGCAAACTTTCTGCAGTGTACACTCTCTACAAATCTGTATTTAAATTCTAGAAGTATATGGGGTTTGGTACCTAGATGAATTCTGTGTTGTCCACTAAATCTGATTCATGGTTCCTTGGAATAGGGTTGCTGGAGCCAGTATCCTTATAGGAGTCTTACGGACTCATAATATTTCTGAATGACCTGTGTTGCCCTTTTAGAATCATTCCTAAATTTCTAAATGAGAAATTTCTTTTGTTTTCCACTTTGTTGACAGTTTCAGTAAGTTGGGAGTCTATTAATTAATTTTTATCCCATCTATGGTTGTTATTATTTTCTTATATGTGAGAACATGTTCAGGCAGTAGATGATTTTTTTTTATTTTAATTTCATTTTTCTTAGTTAAAATTCACTGCATTGAGGCCATTAAGTGAATTTTATGAAATCCATTTCTGAAAGAACAGTTGCTTTGCGTGGAACTGATAGAGAAACCACAATACTCTTTGCATGGAATACAGTATGTCAGTAAGAAACTCCTCTGGCAAACCACTGTAGTTCTTCTCAAGACATATATAGTGTTTCAGAATGAAATTATCTTGAAAATCGCACTAATATTAGATGTGCTTTTGTTTTCTACCTGAATGCTTGCATTAGACAGCCACTTGTTGAATCTTTCTCCTTTGTCATGAGTATAATCCAATTCATATGTCTGCAATCCTGTCCAATTTTTGATTCAGATCCTGCTTTAGGTTGCAGGAGGAAAAATATGTAAGAAAAAACTTCAAAAAACTGTAGTTGCTGGAGTGGTGTCAGTGAATAATAACTTTTATGAGTTTGTAAATCATGACAGTAAAAGAAAGGGCAGCCCACGTCTTTCATTCATCACCTTTCTAAATTGCTCTGGTGAAAAAGTATTTAGCATATTTCACACCATTACCAAAAACTAGTTGAATTAGCAGAAGTTCAAGGGTAAGAGGGATATTTCCTTCCTTCTTCCTCCCTTTTGCCCAAAAAAGCCCCATGGTATTACCTGTTCTGGTAGACTACAGGTGAACTATCACAGATGAACATCCATACTCTAGGAGATGCAGAATTATTCCTGTTAGGAGCAGCTTTGGTAGAGGGGGAAGAAGAAATCAAAAGAAGAGAGTTGTTGCATTATGACAGCAAAGGCCTCATGAAAGGAAATAACATTGGTCATCCTAACAAAAATAACGACAATCCAGGCTTAAAGAGAAAGAAGAGAATTATTTTAGGAGTTATTGAAGCAACAGTAAACGTATAATGACCTATATATCATTTCATTGGAGCAACCTTCCATAAGTTTACCATTCCTAGAACCTTTCTTATGAACTCTAAAAGCCTGTTGAAGAAATGAATGTGAGGTGTTTACAAAAAAATAAATCAGTAATAAACAGAACAACAGAGCAATACAATTTTCTCTCCTCATTTAGACTAAATGAAGCAGCAAAAGTACCCGTCCCACAAATAAAATAATTTTCGCTTTCTTCATATCCAGAGCATATTGTTATTTCATTTTTTTAGGTAGAACATTGGCTCCATTGATTTAGTGAAAAGGATGCTGTTGACTTTCCATGAGCCAGCATTCTACTTCTTATTCTCTCTCCCTCTCTTCTCTCTCCCTCTCATTTTCTCTCTCACTCATTCTCTCCCTCTTCTTCTCTTTCCCTTTTTCATACACACACTTGAAATCCTTACTGTCTTGGGGAAGCTCCTCAACTAGTGTGACATGCTGTACCTTCCATCCGTAGAAGTACAGATGTGACTCCCATTCCTGCTGAGTCCAGTTTCCGGTGCTGTTCCTGAATTAATTGATTGGTGTTTTCCTCACTTGTACTGCTTTTCTTATTAGTAGTTTCCCACAGTTCAAGTTATTTTTCCTGCTTCCATTTGTGCCTCTCCCAATCAATTCCAGTTTTTTGAAATCCTGCTTCCATCCAACATCTGTTGCCCATTGCAGTGTTAAACCAGCTTAGGAAACTAATTGTTCTTTCTAACCTTTGCCTTTCACAGCCTATGAAATAAACTGGGGGAGAGTGTGAGAAAACTAAGTTGCCTTGCCAGGGATCTACTGTCCCTGCCAATGAGCTGACACTTTCTTCTGCTTACAGTTTCTGTCTCTCGTTTTATGATGTGCTTCTATACTAACTGTTGACCTTACCTCCTTGTTTTGTTATCTTGTATCTAACCAAGAAGCTGACAGATCTGCAGGAGGCTATAGAGCTACAGGATAATCTGCAGGTAGTGGAGGGGGCCTTGGGGGAAGTCTAGGGAGGATTGTCTCATCTCAGACAGCTGTATTCCTGGCAGGAAAACAGCCAGGCCCTCTTGTGAAATATTGGACTTCATGTGTAACTTCATATCAGTTTGTCTATGAATGTGTAAAAGCTTATCACCCTATTTTAGGTAATTTTGAAAAGGTGTGTAAATGTTGGCAATTTTTTGTTGGTGAGGTTATACTTCTCATGAAGAGACATGTACATGACACCACAGTTGCTAGTTTTATGGTAGAATTAACATAAAAAAAGATACCAATAATGAAACGTCTTTAGACTTCAAAAGCATTTCTAATACAGTTTTTCCCTATTAACTATTTGACATAAAACAGCATGATGGAAACATATAAAATTTTTATTGTCGTGTATTTAGTATGCGTGATATACCGGAGCTCTGACTTTGTGATTTGTTTCTTATGCAGCTCATCCCAAATTATCCTATAAAATATTTTTACTGTACTACCTTAAGCATCTTTAACATATCAATCTAATAATTTGTATCTTTCACAGTATGCAGCATAGTGTGAGTACAAAACACATAAATGTATGCAAGTGTAAGTACAGAATATAATATCTACTTTCCTCTTTAACCAACATCATATAACTTTTATTCTTGTATTATTTTCATTACCCTACACAGTGATTTGGGGTCTTTGTTTACCATTTATCTCATAGCAGTGTGCTTATTACTATAGCTTAAGCGCACATAACTTAGTGTCTGAGGTTCAGGAAAGGAAGAATCAATCCAATTTTAAAACATCTTAATGTTTCTACTGTCAGAACTTTAGAGGAAAAATGTCTCAATGACAGTAAATGACAATAAATAAATTAAAATGACCAATTGGATATATATAATTGGAAACCTTATTCTTTGTGAAAGTGTTCCCTTTTTCTTTATTAATAGTGAAAACCTTGCAAAATGGTGATATTTTTTTAAAATTAAAAAGACTAGAACTTTGTTCAGTACATTTTTAAGAAGAGAAAAAATCTCCAAACTGAGGAGCAGTAAGCCATGCAAATCTGTTGTCTGGGAAACTGATTTAGGAAATACTCCAGCTCATTTACCTGACTTGAGCTGGGCTGTAAGTGCATTACCTACAACAATAAATTGAAACAAAATATTAAACTTAAACTTGCTCAGCATACTCAGTATTACCATTTCTAATGAAGACAGATACTGGGAATTGTTATCCTATAATCCAGCAAGGCAACTGAAGAATTATGCACTGCACAATTGCGTGCAGTTCTAAATACATTATAGGAAACAAGATTTGGGGAGGCTGAACTGGTAACTCTTGATTTGGTGGGATATATTTTCAACCAGAAACGTTGGCCATATAAGCAGTATTCAACCAGGTAAGCACTTAGCCTTATTATAAATTAGAGCTATGAGTTCTAATTCTGATTTCAGAAGAGTGGAGAAACTGGATGCAGTAACACATAACTGTATTCATACCTACACTATATACCTGCAATGATTTGTGCACTTGCTTTTCAGAGGACCATTCTGTAAATGCCATCCTTTATCACTGCAGAGGTAATGAAAGCAGCATCCCCAGAAGTGTTCATTTCCAATGGAATTCAAAGCTGATCTCATCTGTTTAAGGGAATGCAAATGAAAGTTCTCTCTCCTGTTTCTCTGAAGGATTGGTGCATTTCTGGCTGGTGAGCACTGCACAGTGTCAGTCTCAAAAAACAAATGGAGAAGGATTGACACAGAATGGGTTCATACCTCAAGTAGCCACAGGATTTAATCTCCTTGAGTCTCTGGGTGTGTATGTGTCAGTCATAAAGTAGTCTGTGAATTACTTATCTCCTGATGTAATTCAAATCTCTCAGAAATGTTTGGGGTTTTTTTCTATTAAAAAGAAGGATTGACTTTGCAAGGCCCCTGGGGGCTATAGAAAATATTGAAAAAATTATTATTGATAAATGAATGGAGAGAGAGTTCACTTTGTTCAAATTTATGGAAACTTTCATATATTCTGTTGTTTCACTGCATTAGGAGACATGCTGCTTCCATTGTAAGGTAATTTAGTGTGATGTATTGTGTATTTATAGTTAAAGCTAAAAATTGAACTTTTCTAGCAGCAGAGAACAGTAATAGCCCTGCAGGATATACACTAGCTCACAGTAAGGCCTGTATCCACAGTTTTAAAGTTGCGCTGTACTGGAGACTATCAGTCAACACTGGGGTTTCTAGTGCTGCCTACATGAGAGAAGTTGCATTAGAGTTTAGAGAAGAGAGGATTTGAGAGAGAAATAACCTTTCCTAAAATGAGAGAAAGGTGAGGTTTTCTTTTGAGGCTTGTTTTGTCATTGCCCGCTTTGAAATCTCTTTGTGGTAGCTTTGTTCAGTCCTTTCTAAAATGACATTGGCGTGTTGGCATTTCAAAAGGTGCGTGCCAGAAACATCGTGCAAGGTCTTGTTGTTGAAGAATTGTGTGTCATGTTCTGACTTCATTACACTATGGGGAAGTGGCTGAAGTATGTATTTTAATGTGAGTATAACTCAGTGTAATCCTCATAGTTCTGTAACTTCATGTTGTTTTGAAGAAGACCATTTTCTTAAGTAAAATGGAACTTAAAGAAATGACTTATTTGTCTGTGTCAGGCTGGTAAGTTTCCTGTGTAAGTCAGGAAAACCTTGTGACGTGCACTTATATTTCTGATAGAAATTTATTTATGCTAATTAATTTTTATCCTTTTTTTCATTATAATAGTAAGTTACATCCATGTGATTTGATTATATCAGGGTGCTTTAATTCATTTCCAGCCTTTCATCCTGGAATGTGAACTGCACCACAACCTGCTGTTATGAGTCCAAATAATCACTTACAGTGCAATCTGCCAATATTACTGCTTTTGTTCTTTCTTGTGTGGTCAAGATACACTGACTGTGTAAGAAAAAGTACTCTTTTTGGACACCCTGCTTATTCACTTCTCATTCAGACTTTTTTTTTGTTGTTGATCTCAAATGTATTTGCTGTAGTCAAGATTTCACCCAATGCAGAGTTCAGGTTGATGATCTAAGGTATCATGGACCAGCCTTTTGGAGACTTCCTACCTAGAGGCTAAATGAGTATGAATTAAACTTGCATTCTTTTTTATCAAACTTCCATTTAGAACTGTGGGCTTTGGTGTTTCAGTTTGTTCTATACTTTACCTCTTCTGCAATTTATTACACTTTTATGTAAGATAGGTCAACTGCTGCACATAAGCAATGTTTGTGTTTTAAACTGAATGTTCTGTGGAAGAACCGGGTTTCTTCCCTCCTGCCTATACCAGTCTTCCTTTTTTAGTTCACTGGGAAGATGTGTATTTTATCATGCATTATGTCAGTGGATAATAACTAAAGCTTACTCTCAGTTTATTTTGAGCTGTTAGTTCTGAAAAAATAAAACAACAGCTGGAAAGTGAAAACATACGTTAATAATGACCTCATACATTAAGATGCCCACCTTAGGCAGTAAAGCTGGACAGATAATACTGCCAAAGGTTGAATCTTAGTATGCCGTTGACTGACTTACTACAGAGCTAATTACTGAAGTCCTCTGACAACTTAATTTTGATTAATATGTATGATGAGGATGTTTTAGAGGTTGAAAGAAATAGATCACAGAGTTAATTGAACTTCATGAAAAAGCAGCTCAAACTCATAGCACCTTCTCATTCAGTTTGGCATAGAGCAGTCAATCACTGTACCAAAAATTTCATTTGCATCTCTAGCACTCAGCACTATACAGTGGACCCCTGCTGATTTCCTGCTCTCTCTCAGGACTGTCCTACTGATGCAGAACCTGGTCTCTCAGGATAGTCAGGAAAGGGAGCACAGAGATCTAGCTTATGCTCTGTGAGTTTGGGAGCCAGAACACTCTACTAGATTAGCAGAATATACAAGTTAGATATAAAGTGACAGTGTATGTAGTAATAAGACTTCTTCCCATTTTCTACCTAAGCACAGGTATGTAGGTCAGGTGTTTTAACTTGGATAAGGAGTGCGCTTGTTTTTATTCATTCTGTAGTGCAATCTTGGAGTACATGAAAATGGGTTTTTTTTTTAGTTGAAAAGAAGATGCACTCCGGCTGCTATTGGCATTCAGTATACGGAATTTGACTGAAGCGGTTCTGAAATAAAACCCCTCTGAAATGCCCATTTTGTGGATGTTGGGTCCTCACAATCAGTTGTTTGGCTCTTCAGACTTGCTCTTGCTGGGCATCACTACTTACTGACACAGGCATAGCCATTCTTCAGCGAGAGCTGCTCATATGAAGAGGGACTGCTTATCATCTTCAAAATTATCTTTCTCAAAAGTTTCTGGACAACTTTGAGGAAAGATGAGATTAATACAATATAGTCTATAGTCAAAGGTACTCTTCAGGACAGGTTCATCCTTTTGCTATATGTTTTTAAAGTTCAGTCTTTCACTTGCATTCAAAACACACATGTGGGGTAAACATTCACCAAATTGTAAAGGAAATTAAGTGATAAATTAGTCCATACTTAAGAATGCAGTAACAGCATGTGTTCATAAGCATTTGTGAAACCTAACATAAATATGAAAACTAGAGTAACTTAAAATCTGTTCTTAAAAAAACAAACACTTTTTTTCTGCCGTTGCCAAAAAACCCACTCTTGTTAGTTTTAGAATTCAAAGTTACATTTGGACTGCTATATTTTATAGCTGATTCTATACTCAGCCCTAACTCAACGAACGCCAAAGATGTCCACAGAGAAGTAACTATGAGTTTGTTAATTGTACAATAAGAAAACTATCTGAAAATATATTATTACAAAGTGTTGCATAGTATTGTATGATAGTGATTTAATCACAACTGCATGTGATTGGTTTCAGTTTCATATAATCATTATAGGTAGTAAGTCTTTATAGTTTTCTGTAGAGGATTCCATGCTTTCAAAATGATGTGTATGTGTGTCCAGACAGTATACAGAACGTAATCTTCTGAGCATTGTAGTGTGTAGCTCATTTGTGTTTTGTGTTTTAAGGCAATTTACAAGTTTCATTACCATGAGCAATTTTTACATCCTATAAAGCCTGCACCTGTTGAATGTAGAATATACATATGACCTAATAGTCTTTCTAGTTCCCAGTAGAAAGTTAGCCTCAAAGCCACTGTTTCATTTGCCCTGTACCAGGCATTTGGAAGATTTGGGAGGGAACTTCCATTGCAAGTTATTAATTTCTACTGCTCTTTTTATTCACAGTAAGTAGTTATCTTAACTGCATCTTTTACATATTTTTCAAACTTGGGAATCTGTATCAGTGTTGTCAAAATACTTTCCAAAATGACTGAACACGTGCTTATATTTTTGCTAGGAAGTTCCTGTACAACTGAAAAAGAGACTGAGGAGGCAAGTGCATGACTTGTGTTGAACACTTGGAATCACGTTAGCTATAGAAAACCAAAACAACCCAGGGAGAAGTTGCTGCCCTGTTTATGAATGAACTCTGCTTGCAGACTTTGAAGGAGGGAGTAAACAATAATAATTAACAAGTTTAACCAAAAATATGAAACAAAGTTAATATTCTAAGTTTATTTGCAAGTCCAATATATGAGACCCCTTTGCAAAACCAAAAAATATGAATTAAGAACTGTTTTCAGTCAGCATTCTTTAAGGTACCTATTTTCCTGTGGTCTTAATAGAAGTATAAACATAAGCAAAAAAAGGTAGGACATTTCATATTATTAATAATAATATGTTCCAGTTTTCTTTTAAGGCTTCTTATGTATTACTGGTTCTAATAAAATCAAGCTTAGTTGTTTCAATTTGGATTCTTTTCATGTTTCAGAAACTAATGGTGTTCAAATTTTAGATGAGCAGGACAAGGCAAGCTTTTAGGTAGGAGTTACATTGCTTGAAATTGGAAGCAATCATTTCCTCATCCTTCCCTTTTATGCTGATTTTCAATTGCTAACAGTTTTCAAGACAAGAAGACATGGAATCAAGCTTTAGAATATAATAACCAGATTTATTCTACGGTTTGTTGCATAGCTGAGCACCAAATGAATGAAATCTCTGTATTCTCCTGACTTAAGTAACATGGAATTATCTGGGAATAGCTATATTTGCTCAAATATTTCTTTGAAATATGATTTCAACAGAACAGAGCAACTGTTCAAAATAAATGTATCCAGACACACAATAATTTGGGAATATCTGGAATTCTAAGTCCTTAACACCTGAGCCATCAGGCAGCTCATGCTTCTGTCATACCAGAAGAGCAGCAGAAACTCATAATGGCACTGTGGCATCGTCTTCCCTGGAAAGCCTAGGAGCCTCTAACAGATGTACTTTATGGAATTGCTCTTGGAGGTGCAGAGAGGAAAAAACCTCAAACCATGCCCTGGTTTATCCCATTTTTGATGATAGAGTGCATTGCCTTTGCAATGTGAAGTGTGTAATAGCTGATAGTATATTTTGCCTCCTAACTACAAGCATAAAATTCAAAATAAATTTTAATTTAATGAATTTTAAATATCTTTAAATAGAATTAATCAGGCAAAAATGTGTGGGTATTTGGCTTGAGAGGTCATTTTTTACCAAATAAGATTCCAAATTAGTTGACAGTTTCTGGATGTAAAAAATGTTCTTTTAGCCAATTTCAGGGTACTACGAGCTAGTAATATTTCAGCATGTTTTGTTGCTGCAAGTTTCTAATGCATAAGAACACAGACTTGGTGAATGCTAGGAAAAGATTAGGTCGGAAAATAGTGAAATATAAATGAGATCTGTATGTCTCTATTACAAACAAATAGAAATATAATTTCTTGCTGAATGTTTGTTGCTAACTCTTTCCTAAACTAATAAAAGTCAGCTAAATTGCTGGCCTGAGTCACTCGTCCCATAATCTAACCACCCTCCACATGAAGAAACTCTTCAATTCCTCGTACTACTTCCTGTCTTCATTTTCAGTATATGATGTATTCCTTTTCAGTTAGTTACTAATTCATTGAAATTAATTTCAGACAAATATTATCTCATCTTCACATTGGCAGAGTATTTGCATAACTTACAGTATTTATTTTACTTCCACAACTTCTGGAGATGCTATGTTGGAAGTGTTGGGTGATTCTTCTTACCTCAATTCATTGACAAAAGCAAATATGAAGAACATACAGACTTAGGAAACCTTTGAAGAATTTATAAAATCATCTGGGTAACTGTGAGAGCTATTGTAATGTTATGTTCTGAGGCAATATAGATACCATAGGTTTTATCTGGATGTCATTTTTTCAGATAAAGATACGTCATTCCTTGTGAAAACTTTGCTATTTCTCTTCAGGTTAGGAAACAGGCACTTTCACGTCAAAATTCTAAAGTGCCTGGAAAATACTAAAGCTGAAAAGTCCTGCTCATTCCTTCTCAAAATGATTTTTTAAAATACAATATCACCCACTCACTGAACACATCTGGTATTGTCTCCACTGGGTATTTCTCTGCAGAAAGAAAAAATGTCATATATTTTAAATCCTTCTGCCACACTTGGGCAGTTAAGCATATCAAGGAAAGAAATATATATTTAGATATTAATTTATACTTGGATGTGATTTTAAATCAATAGAATGTAACAGGTAGCATACCCATTACTGCCACATGCTAAGTGGATAGTCTTCTTCCAGTATAAGAAAGTGTTGTTTCAGTTTTGCTTGCCTCACTTTTGAGGTGGTTGAAACTAAACTATAAAACCTTAGGAGCTTGAATAAAAGATCCTTGTGGGAGTTTGACTTGCTGTTACCTTATTTGGTGGAATTTTTCTGGGTAGATAAATGCTCGGACAATATTATCAAAATTTGAATCCTTAGAGCAAAATGCTAAAGCCCAGGATCTGGCAGAATTCAAACTAATCCTTGAATTGAAAGTGATAGGGAAGATGGAAGATAACTGAAATTCACGCTCCTTTCTGTGATCCCATTCAGGCTCTTTTTCTTTCTTAAAACCAGGCAGAAAAAAAAAGAAATCCCATCCTGCTGCATTTCTTAAGAAGATCACAGTAGATGTCTGCTTATATCAAACGCTTATGTGGCACATAGTGATCACTCTTAAAATATGACCTCTGCTAATTAAAAATAGCTGAAGAAGGATTTTATTTTGATATTCATTTACAGAGAACATTGTTCTATTTCTACAGCATTAAAATCTAACCTCCTAAATAACTTCTCTTCAGTGCTTGTTCCCTTTTCAATCAATAGAAGAAACACAGCAATTAAAAAAGGAACAAAGTAATTTTTCCCACTCCAAACACTGCATTTTCTTTCAAAATAAACATGGGTGCAAATATGCATGCACTGTGCTTCACTGAAAAGAAATATTCTTCACATTTCAATCCCCAGGCCCATCAAGGCAAAACTTGATGAGATAAGTTTTTAGTAAGCTAACAAGTGCTCTTGTTCCTTTAAGTAGATAACTAAATGCAAGAGCTAAAAATAGATTAAGAAGATTTTACTGGGGCTATACTGGAGGCATTTTGGCCCACTTTGGTAGAATTAGTTCTTAGAAATCCCCCCACTAAGCTCTGCTCTCTGGAGCTTGAGTTGCTTCTTTTCTCTGGGCCCTCATTCCTGAGGCTTGCCTCAGCACATGGTTTCATTCTCTTTTATCTGTCTTCCCACTTCAACCTGGCCGGTCCTAAAACATTTACTTGCTGTTCTTATGCCCTCACCGTTCTCCTTGTCCCTACAGTATGTGGATTTCTGACAAATATTTTTCCAGTTTTCACAATAGATATGTTTGTTAAGTAATTGTGAAGTTCCGTACTTTTTGATTCAGCATAAACTATCCCTCATTAGACAATAATTAGAAAGTACACATTAAATTGTATTTTTTCAAAGTGCTAAGTGTCTTTCTGTAACAATGTTGGCTATTGTCTGTATGGCATAATGCTGTTATTTAGTCTGTGATTTCTAATAGCAGGCATTAACACAAATTAGTATCAATTACTTCTTAGTTATTAGCAAATGTCAGAGAAGAGAAATGTATTCCTTACTGTCCCCCGTAAAACAAATTCTAGTGCCTGCAGAAATACTATTATACAAAGCATTTACAATTTCAGAGCATATTTTTAGCAAAAAGTCTTTTGACAGTATATCTGCTTATTTTCATAATGACTTTCCCTTTTCACACAAGATTCTGGCATTATATATTGAATTCTACAGTTTAGCAGACACTCGTTATCTTGCAGGTCAGCACACATTTATGTATCTTACTGATTTCAAGGACTAGCACTCCTTGTTTACAGTATGACTCTAATATGCAGTGTATGTCACTTGGTGTCTTCACATGTTGAGAACATAGAGCAGCAATCCTTCTTTTTCCAGACCAGTTAGGACCTTCACAGGAAACAAACAGCTTAATGATGTCTACAGCTACCAGTTGAGTAGCCTATGTTAGGTGAGAGAAAAAAAGACAACTGTGTCCTGTGCCCAAAGTACTACAGGTATGAGCTGTGGGAAGGCTGCCAATCATCAATAAAACCTCAGCTTCAGAAACAGGATGAAGAAACAGCCACTAGAAAATTTCCATAGTCTACTTTCCAGACTATTCTAACTTAAACTGTCCTGCTTTGTTCTCCACCTTTATTCTGTAGTTCAGAGTATTCCACCTGGAATCCATTTCTTCTTTCCTTGAACCAAAGAAAGACAAGTTGCACATGATCAAGTTTGTGAGTTGCAAGAGTTGTCCCTGGATTTTAAGTACAGGCATTAGTAATGCAGTGTTTTGTTTCTTCTTTCTCAATTGTCTCACATGAATTTAAACTTGAAAAGAAAAATTCATTGCCTGCAAAGCTGTTCTAAAAAAATTCATGTATTTTTTTCCATGAACAGTTATGCTGGGAGATAGGATGATAATCAAGCCACTTGCTGAGCCACCTATTTGACAGTATTATCTAGGTTAAATGAAGTTTCTTCTCAACGCTACAGAATGTATTGTTTTATTGCATTAATATTTCTTCTGTAACTACATTTCATTATTTTTGGATATTCTTGTATGATTTTATGAATTACGGAGATGGTATTTTGTTTTGCTTTACTGAGTGCTTAAGTTCCCAGTAGCTGACTTTTTCTTCTTTCATTAAGATAATCATACCATTTTTAATGTACTTCCAAGCTGTTCTAGCACACAGCACAAATTCCAATCTCTATCACAATTATCTATTATCAATTCCATTATTTGTCCATTCCATAATCTATCTATTCTATAGTATTGCATTGATGGGCCTGTGATTACTGCTTTTTGTTGTTACAAGAGAGACATGAATTTGATTCTTATTCCGCTCTTGTTCCCTGAAGTAGTAAATCCCTGGAACCCTGCACAATTAGTAACCTTAACACTGGTGAGAAGAATAAGAGAGAGGCCCTTTTCCTCACTCCCCACTGATGCTGTATCCCCTTAGGAAGCCACGTTAATGAATTCTTAGAAATGGGATTCCATATTTGCCATCTTCATGGAAGAAAGTTTGTTTAGGATGTGAATCGGTAAAAGCAGTCTATAATGAAAGGTCACTCCAGACCTTCCATATGAAAGCCTTTCATATGGCTAGAGATTGCAGAGTGATGGCAAGCCTGCTGGGACTGTAGTCCTCCTTTATTAATGAGGAATCCCTTTTCTGCCTTTACTGCTATTCGTTCCCATGAAAATTAGCTGGCTCCATCATCTGTTGTCTGGGACATTTGAGACATAAATTGACTTTGAAACTCTCACTTACCACTAGCATTTGCCTGCACTGTCCATGCAGACACTATGAACAATTTCAACACAATTTAAACCCCTTTCTTCATTAACAAATGTTTTAAACCGACAGCCTTTTGTGGATCAACTCTTGAATTGCTATCTAAAACAGCAATCATCCCATTAAATGGCCTCAATATGGTTATTCCGCCCAGATTTCGTTCATCAGCCATCCCCTTCCCTGTCTTTTTCCAAGAATCTTTCTCATGAGAGCCTGCTTCATTGGCAGGTCCTTGCATGAGTAGCTCCTACAGAGGTGCTACACAGGTGATTAGAGCCCCATTAAAAAAATTAGTGTCACTTTTTGGAAGTTTGGAAGTTTACAGATGGTGATCCAGTGAATCAGGAAGACTCCTGCCTGAGAAGGAAGATTGATTTGTGCTCTGAACCTGTAAAAGGCTCACTTCTGAAACAGATGACAGATACACCGTATCTTATTTAGTGTATCCTGAAGACGTGGAATTTGTTGGACCTCTTGTGGACTGCTTTGTCAAAGTGGGGATTTGAACAAGAGATTTTTAAATTAGTATAGATTTAGCTTTAGTGTTTAACCTGAGTTATTTTGAATGACTGGATCATTAATGGCAGGCTGGGATGTCACTGTAAGAGTCTCTTTCCAGGACTCATGTCTGCCACTTTACCTTGACATCAACAGGAAGAATCAGTTTTTTGTTTCAGTTTTCCTGTTAAACACATTTTTAATTCCCTACAGATTTTGATAAACCTGTTTCTCAGGCGCCTACTCTGCTAGTTCTCTACACAGTGTAAAGAAAGATGCAGTTTGAGTGATTATGCTACTGCCAGCTGACCAAGACATTTTTTGGTATCTAGATCCCTGCGTCTTTGTATTAAAGGGCTAAAAGGCCACCTTCTTCCCAGAGCATCTACTTTCCTTTTACAGTGCAGGAGCTGGAGGGCTTTAGGGACTAGACTACTCTTGCCAGACTCCAGTCAGGAAAGGCATGATTAATAGCAGGGATGTTTCCACTAGGTACATCCAGATTTTCAGTGTAGTGTGTTCCTCCATCAGCCTCCCCCTTTCATACATCTTTGCTATTCTGCATTGCTTATTGCTTCTCCACCACTTCTCACAAAGTGTATTAGCAGCTGAATCTAAGTACCTACTATATGTGGAGAGTTTATTCTTTTTCCACCCTAAGATCCCTTAAGGATTTATTTGGAGGCTCCTCCTCTGTGTATTTCTTCCCTTGCTCCTGGTAATAAAAGACCCAGCCCTGCTGTGGGACATTAATCGAGTCTTTACATCATTAACGTACCAGCCCTTTGAATCTATGGTCATGATTTCCAGCACGATGGTAGAAGAAAGCCATTCGTCCCAGATGATCTTTCATGTACTCCGCACCCCACCCTGTTTCATTTTGCAGAAGAGGGTCTCTATTACAATCCCCTTTAGAGCCCCAGAGTGGTGTTTGAATTTCAGTTAAGTCTGGAAATGAACTGCCAGCTTTTTTTGCCAAGTTGTATGCTTGCAGAACTGAGACATCCCCTCACATTTAAGGTACCAGGAAGGCTCTCTTTTCTTTCATTGACAGAAGAATCCCTTCTGGAAAACTCTTTTTCTGTTCACATCTGTAATCAAGAGAGCTAGAAAATGAGCGCTTTCACCATGGGTGATAACTCCCTGTCTAAATGTCTAAAAAGAATTATAAAGCTACAGAGATTGTTCTGTTTGTGGCTACCACAGCACTTCCCATGGAGTTTAAGCAGAAGGCTGATTATTTTTTGCAGAATATCACTTTTCCCGAGAGCTGCAGAGCTGGTACTGTGGTCTTTACACTCAGGAATGGCTAAAGCAGAGAACGGTTGCAGCGTACACTATCCTTTTATTTCAAGGAAAACTACACACAGAAGGCAGACCCAGCAAGTATTGTTAAAGGAAAGGATCTATAAAGTAAGTAAGAATGTACTCAAAAAAAAAAAAGGTATATATACGCACACACGATACAAGTGAAAAAACAACCTTCCTGTATTCTTTTTTTCGGTTCAAAAGAAGGTGTCACCCTGAAACACTTTACCTTAAAGGTAACCACAATCTTTTCGTGTTTGAATTTCACATTTAAGTAATTTTGTCTTTTTTTTTTTTGACTCTGGTGGATTTCTTTAGGAGAGGAGAGCTTGAAATTATGCAGTCTGTTACTCTTAACGAGCAATTTTCCATTCAAATGAGCGGTGTCAAAGTATTTCTTATTCTGAGTTCTGTTTTATTATTATTAGTATGGCTTAAGGAGTTTCAGCATCTAAAGTAAATCAGTTGTGATTTCCAGGGAAAGAATGAACAGGTCAAAAGGACTCTTTACTGTTGAAAGTATCAGTGGAATTTTAGCAGTTTCCAGACAAACCCATCTCTGTCAGAAATTAAAAAAAAACAACAAGTATTTATTCTTCACAGTCATCTCTGTAGCAGAAAAAAGAAGTGGGAATTTTTTCTCTCATGAGAAGTATGTATTCACACAGCTATAAAGTGAGAGGTGTTAGAATAGTTCGCGAAAAAAAGTTGGATTGTGCAGTAATCTTATTTTCATTGATAATGTATTTTGTTAGATGTGCTGGCTCAATGAAAGCTGCTCAGTTGAGAACTTGTTTTCACTTATGAAAATAAAATTAGTTTATTTTTACTTTTACAGTGGCATAAATGCATACACATTGTAAAAAGAGAATTCAGCCGTGCTTTCTTGCTCTCCCAGAACTGAATTGTATACATTAAATCCTTGACTACACTATGGATGGATTAGTTTTGAAACATCCTTACACTGCTAAATGTAAAATGCGTGTTTTTATTGGATTATCGCATGAAAAAAATTCATTGATTGGAGTAAATTTTAGTGATACTGTGAAGCAGACAATGTAATAGACTTAGCAGAAGAGAAACAATTAAGTATACATTTGACAACAGTGAAGCTGTAAGTGTCAAATAACAAGAAATTGTGTATCCCTGTGTTCACTTGTGAACTGCTACGATGCTGCAACTGGATCTGCAAGAGCATGGACCCAACTTTTAAGATTACATGTGAGGCTGGTCTCACTAGAGCCAAATAAATGTTCGAACTTTTACAAGAATGTTTGCAAGACTTTACAGATCTTTTCTATTTGGTCAGCTGAAATTATACGCTAAATGAAATTGCTAAGATTTATTTTGAAGTGCAGATTGCTTTTGAACTGTTGCTTTAACTCTGGTCTCCAAGCCTATAAATTACAGCTTCTTTCTCTCATCTTTCCTTCTGCCTCTCATGCTTCTTTCCTTAGCCTTTTTCTGTGAACAGATATTCGATACTGAGTCACATTTTGTGTATAAATGTTTGTTGCATTGTCATGTGTAAGCTCATAAATCACTCCTTCATCCACAGACCTCTCTCATCTTGAAACAAAACATATTCTGTATTTCGTCATTGTATGAAGTGGTTTCTGGCTGGCATATTCCAGGAAAGGCAGAGGAGGGGCATTTCAAGCAAAAAGAACCTTACAGCTACGTGGGAATAAGACCATGACAAAGTCTTTTGCTGTCTAAAGCAGTATTTGTTTGGCTCCCATATACTGTGGCCTATGTGAGATTGAGGGAGGTCCTGTAGTATGGATTCCTTATGGTCATCTAGAGTTTTTTTGGTTAATCTGTTTCAGACTCTTACTGCTGTTATAAGAATTTCAGCTGCAGTTTGTAAATTCCTATAAATCAAACTAAGACTGCTGTGGAAAAAATAAATTATAATCTTAGGAAGGATGTTTAGAAGTTGCTTTTCAAAACCCACCCCGATTTTTTTTAATTCTTTTTTTTCTAAGACATAGTTTGTTCTGTAGATTTTTTTAATTGTTGTTGGCATTTAGTATTACAGCAAATTACTTTGGGCCTGAAAGGCAGGAAACTATTTTGTGCTCTAGATTTCGATAGAAAATTGCAAGAGCCTTGGAAATCACTTTTCCTGATAATGGACTTCACCTGCTGTTCTCTGTGTGAAGACACCAAAAGCAGGTCCATTCCAGGACTGAAATGCTCATAGAAAGCAACACAATTTATTAGAGCCACACCACCTGATTCCTCCAAATGAAGAGGTTCCTCTAACAACATGTGCAATATGGTAGAAGTTCCTTACTATTGCCAAGCTGTTTTCAGTCTCTAACTGCATTAGCAGTAGCTTTCGTGCTTGAACATCTTGGATGTCCAAGCACTGATAAAAGCGGTCCTCAGCAGGCTGGGGACAGGATGTATTTCAGGAATGCCCCAGCTGGAAGACTGCCCGTGCTATGTAAGGACAGGGCAATGATGCCCAGAGCCACTTCTGGCCCACTCTTGAGAACGTGGAAGCACACACACTAAATCAAATAGTGGATACTCAGCACATTTGTTTTGAGATTTTAATGTGTAGCAATCTTCAGCTGAAACATCTGCTATAATGAACTTGACATTTGCACTAATGACAGCATCAGTTTACTTAATGTCCTGCATTAAATTTGTTTCCCAAAAGAATTGTCTTTTTTCAAAGAGAAGGGTGAATTTGCTGCTTGTGTTTTCGGAAACCATGGAAGAACCAGCCTTGTCACTGTGTGGCTGATGGCTGGCAGTGGGGCTGGGCTCTGGGAAATGGAACAGGAAGCAGTGGGGTTGGCTGAGGAGAAATATTCTAGATTTGGTGCTGACAGGGCAAATTTGTGAACCCAGGGAGCAGCAGTGCGTGGAAGCAATTAATGAAGACTGAATCCAGTCTCCAGTGCTTTGGATTGATTTTCTTTTTTCAATGAGGCTTGGAAGATGGGACAATTTATTTAAAAAAAGAAGTAGAATGACTGTGACGTAAGACTTTCTGTATAATTTAGTTCTATTTCTAATAAAAAACAGCTGCTTGTTTAGAAATTCCTGCTGGCTTTATAGAGACTGTTAGAAAACTTCCTTCAGAGCAACTAGCTAGACAGAAAAGAAATAAGCAGCTCAGTGTTATCAGAGGAACAAAAAAAAGAGCTCTTATTTCACGTGATTATATCTTTAGTTATCTACTTGATTACTATTTATTCTTAATCATTTTTTTTGTATGTAGTAGAACCTGTGAGATTAAAAGTGTCCATGGTAAGAGAAAAAAAAATGATCTTGGTTACTGAGATCTGTTCTCTCTCTGAAGGGAAATGTTTGAAGCAGAATTCAGCGCTGTATATAAAACAACAGAACAACAGTGAGGATTTGTTTTCAAATGAGAGCCTTTTTATTTACATTTTCATAATGTTTTTGTGTGGTAGTGCAGTTAGTCACAACATGATACATCATAGCAAGAAGTGATGAGACAAAAGGAACTACAACTTTGATGTGACATCAGTTATATGGCTTTGGATTTGGAGGAGATTTGTAAATTGGGGAAAACATTAGACTCACTTCTGTGCATAAACAAGCAAATACCATTTTAAAAAATCATTTAATCTGAAATAACAGTTTCTAGCCTGGTAGTGGTTGTTTTCGCCATAGCTGATTTTTGCTAATAAAAGCATGAAAATGTAAACTAAATATAGCCTTAATTTTCTGGATGACTGACTATGCCATAGGGCTGGAGCTTTTGACGTTAGTGCATCTCTTGGGTCAGTTTCTGGTTCTTTTTCAATTATATCTTTTATATACAGATGTTTTTGTAGAACTGATGCCAGTATAACCCCATTGCATCTTAGAAAGACATCCACTCACCTTTTACAAAAGGACAGATATTTTTCCTTTTCAGAATATGCTAAACTTGAAGAATAAGCAGCACATTTTAGTGCTTACCAGTTTTCCTTTTTGGTCTTCATTATCTTTGTTATACTGCAGTTACTGCAGATTATCTTGGAAGGGTTAAGGTCACAAGTAATAATGCTGTGGGTTTGTGAAATGTTTTGAAATATCTAAATTATGATGATGACTTTGTGTTTGCAAAGTATAATCAACCATGTAGATATTAACACCTCCTGCTATTCTTATTAATTGCACTGATGCCAGTCATGTATAAATAATTCATCTCCTTCTTGCTGCATTATTCCTTCAAATCTATGTATGTTTATATAATTCAAATTTTATTCAGATTTGTGTCAAAAGAATGGAACTTTGGTTGCAAAGTCAAGCACTTGCAAATTGAAAATGGCATTTTTATGACTGTCAGTACGTTAATTCAGCCCCTTTCTGCATTCATCTGGTGGGCTGAGTGATGTCCTGTGGAAAAAATAGTGTCCAATGGGATAATTAAAATTTATATTACAATGCATAGATATGAATGTAGCGAGGGGAGAATTAAATTTAGACAGGCAACGGGGTAAGTCTGGCATTTCCCAACTTGCAAGTGCTTGACTTTGCAACCTCAGTGTGCTTATAAAGTAGGCTACTGCAGACAATTCTTTCTTTCTTTTAAGAGACAAAAGAAGGAAACTGTGATAGACTGTACTACTGCAAACCCCTCATCTCGCAGCATCTTTAGGGATGCCGGAGACTTGAATTCTTAAACTAGACAGCTGGCACCTGAGCTACGCTGAGAGTGTATTAGTTTGCTGCTAATGCCAAAGGGGGTGAGAGTGTATTGATACAGATTTCTTATTGACTAATCAGACTCTAGTTCTGTGTCCAGAGGTATGGATTCCTGCTGTGTTGGAGGGCTGGAGTAAGGGCTGAGTTATAATCAAGTGAAAACAGGATCATCTAACTGGCAGGCTTAATTAGGTTGTGTCTCCACTTACATAGTATGTGGCAGGAATGCATAAAGCAATAAATGCAAAATCCAGAGAAAGCAGAGTCTGTCTATCAGTGTACAGGGTGTTTAAAGGTAGTTTTAGGCATAGAATGAAGAAGCACACTGTACCAAACCGAAGTGAAAAAGAGGCACATAAAGAATACATAGTGACACTGGGGTTTGGATGTGTAAGTTATTTCTTCCCAAAGTTCATTTAAGTTTCACGTCCCCTCTAAAACTTGGCACCTAATCTGAAAAACTCACTTCTTGCATACTTTGAATTTCATGATACTTTTTTTTTATAAGCTCCATTGTGTGAAGAAGGGTTAATTGCTGGTTTATAGGTAACAGAAAGTAAAAAAGAACACTGATTTCCATCTGCATAATAACAAACAAGTCAGTAGTGCTACTATTGCATGGTAATTTGCTGTTACTCTGGTTACTTGCTATTACTGTGGTGCCAGGCAAGGTGATGGAACAGATCATCCTGAGTGCCATTACACGGCACATGCAGGATAATTGGGGCATCAGGACCAGCCAACATGGATTCATGAAAGGCAAGTCCTGCTTGACCAGCCTGATCTCCTCCTATGACCAAGTGACCCACTTAGTAGATGAGGGCAGGGCTGTGGATGTAGTCTATCTAGACTTCAGTAAAGCATTTGACACTGTCTCCCACAGCACCCTCCTCGATAAACTGGCTGCCCAGGGCTTGGATGGGCGGACTCTTCGATGGGTTAAAAACTGGCTGGATGGCCGAGCCCAGAGAGTGGTGGTGAATGGGGCAAAGTCCAACTGGTGGCCGGTCACTAGCGGTGTTCCCCAGGGCTCAGTTCTGGGGCCGGTGCTGTTCAATATCTTTATAGATGATCTAGACGTAGGGATTGAGTGCACCCTCAGTAAATTTGCAGATGACACCAAGCTGGGTGGGAGTGTTGATCTGCTGGAGGGTAGGAAGGCCCTACAGAGGGATTTGGACAGGTTAGATAGATGGGCCGAGACCAACGGCATGAGGTTCAACAAGAACAATGCCGGGTCTTACACTTCGGCCACAACAACCCCATGCAGCTCTACAGGCTGGGGGAAGAGTGGTTAGAAAGCGGCCTGGTGGAAAGAGACCTGTGGGTGCTGATCGACAGCCGGCTAAACATGAGCCAGCAGTGTGCCCAGGTGGCCAAGAAGGCCAATGGCATCCTGGCCTCTATTAGGAATAGTGTAGCCAGCCGGTCTAGGGAAGTGATCGTCCCTCTGTACTCGGCACAGGTGAGGCCACACCTTGAGTACTGTGTCCCGTTCTGGGCCCCGCACTTCAAGAAAGATGTTGAGGTGTTGGAGCGAGTCCAGAGGAGGGCGACCAAGCTGGTGAAGGGTCTGGAGGGTCTGACCTACGAGGAACGGCTGAGGGAGCTGGGGTTGTTTAGCCTGGAGAAGAGGAGGCTCCGAGGTGACCTTATTGCAGTCTACAACTACCTGAAGGGAGGTTGTAGTAGAGTGGGAGTCGGCCTCTTCTCCCAGGCAACTAGTGATAGGACAAGAGGACACAGCCTCAAGCTTCTCCAGGGGAGGTTCAGGTTGGACATTAGGAAGAATTTCTTTTCAGAAAGGGTTATTAGACATTGGAATGGGCTGCCCAGGGAGGTGGTGGAGTCACCATCTCTGGATGTGTTTAAGAAAAGACTGGACATGGCACTTAGTGCCATGGTCTAGTTGACATGGTGGTGTCAGGGCAAAGGTTGGCCTCGATGATCCCAGAGGTCTCTTCCAACCTGATTGATTCTGTGATTCTGTATACTTTTTTCTGAAGTTTAAAATAATAAATTAAGTTGGAGGTACCAGAAAGTGTGTCTCTGAGGGAAAGTATGTGTTCTGTATCAATACTGACTGTCAATACATTTACATTCACATAGAAAATGTAAATATTTATTTCATTCTTAGAAGGAAGCAGAAAGATGTGTACTTCATGTACACCAGGGAAACATCTGGGAGTGTTGAATGATCTGGATATTGAGGCTGATTGGCAGTGGTTCAAAAATATTTTGGAATAACTATGTTGTCATTGTCCCTTACACATCCTTATGCTGCCTTCACTTGGCCCAGTATCTTCTTTTGAATTATCTTTTTTAATTCTGTTCCCATTTTGTGTTCTTTTAAGCCATAACTAGCACACAGAATAATTGGCCAATACACATGCACTGAGGCTTTCTCTGCCTTTAGAGAGCTGCAGGGATAGCTGCATAGGTTAAAAAGTGGATAAAAGTACAAGTGATTCAGCAGTGCTAGTGAAGTCCAGATGCAGACACAGGTCTTGTGGCAAAAGAGAAAATTGTTCTTTTATTGATATTCCCTTCAGAGAATTTTTTCAATGCTGTGTCCTCAGGAGTTTTTTTTCACCAGCATGACACACTTCTGTGTATTTGCTAGAACTCTACAAAGACTTACCAATCTTGAGAAGCACAAAGTTGTCTCTTCCATCCACTAGAGGTCTGGACAACAAACTTTTGGCAGAAATTCCGAACATTCAAGAGCAAACATGAGAAAAACCTTCCTTTCTTACAGTACAAATTCCACAAAGCATTTTCCATCTGCACACAGAAGTACCATTAAACACTCTTTCATCAAACTTGTATGCGCTGTTTCCACTGCATACAAAAAGTTTCTAACTTTTTCTCCAAAGTTAGTTTTGTTTAAAATGTGCCAGAATATTTTCTTGTTTCCTTTTTCTTTTGATAATTCAAATTAAGGTAGATTTTGCAAGTATTATTAGGCGGGAGGGAATTCAAGGCAGGGTCTGAATTCAAGGCAGAATCTGAGTCTTCCTGTTTATAGTTGACTGACCTAACCCCTGAGCTGTAGAAATGATCATGATGTATTTAACTGGTACATTAGAACCTCAGGTATCAGTTGCGAGGTGCCCCAGCGCAGCAACAGGCAGCTGGCTGGGACCCGCACCCAGGTGCAGGCTCTGATTCAGGCAGTGATGTGAGAGCCTGGCCTTCCAGGGTGGCCTGTGGATGGATCTCACTTATGCCAGAAATTTCATTCTTGACTGAAGAAACCTTTCCCTATAAACAAATCATTAAAACTAGTACGCTTCTACAGTTTCGGTTTTAACAAATTGGCATCGTCTGATAAAATGCATGCTGAAAAATGCCTGGGAAACCCTGTGTAGACCCTGTTTTCCTGTTTGGCAGACAATGGATACTTGGTATTATGTTCTAGTTTTGTAACTTACACTGTTTTATGTGTGCTCTTTAACCAACCAAAGCATTTATTGATGCTGGATGTTATTATTCACTATTGGCTTATGTATATTAATAAAAGGCAATAAATCTTACATTTTATTCCATCCTTAAAAAAATAGTAATTTGTTTATGGTAGCATCAGAAGCCACTGTGAATGTGGACCCTGAAATACAAAACTGAGATTAAAAATATGTATACTATATTTGTGGGGATTTATATTTTCTTCCAGTGATTTTCATTATAAATGAATTAGTTTTTCTTTTTAAGAACACATTTGCAATTTATTTTTTCCAGCTATCAAGCATTAGACACTTGATTAGCTTAAACTAAGAGGATTCAGGAAAAATTCTTCATGCGTGATTTTCAACTTCAAGTAAGATGTAATAGAATAATATAGATGTTAATTAAATACCTCTGGTGCTGGATGACACTACATTATACAAAATAATTCTGGTACTTCTCCCCCCAAACTAGTATCTAGGACACTGTCTTACAGAATTTAATTCTCCTTTTTTCCCATCTGGCCTTGCAAAATTTTATGCCCTTGAAATTTTGGCACATATGGATGTAAAATTTTGAATAGAAAAAGCCCATTAAATTCAGTTACAAATACAGTAATTGCAACTACAGGTGAAGACTAGGAAGTTCAAATACTCATGGTGGTCCACAGGTAGTAGCTACATTTCTTCCAAGCAAGAGAATCCCAAAGAGTCCTAAGCTTCTCTTCAGTAATCTCAGTTGAAAGTAAGGCGTATCAAAACACAGTTCTGGCTCCAGTATAGGTTATGAGGCTCTGCTGAACTGATACCAGCAGCGGTGGAATTTTTTTGGTAATTTCCCTAGAAAAAAATCACTATTACAGACCCATTCCCTAACAGGTACCTATGTAGATGAAGCAGGGCTGGTATGGTTCCCTGCTTACATTGAAGTTCTGCTGTCATCCGGGCAGTGGAAAGTCCTTCTATCAGTGTTTGACAGACTTAAATTAGCTTTCTGTATTTTGTTAGTTTGAACAAATTCTAAGTGAGTGCTTGTCTAATTGTCTCTCAGTATGGGAATGAGAGAGCAGGGGCTGATCAAGCAATGAGCTTCCAGGGAAGGGCAAATAAGTAAGATAAGAAGGGGCTCCAAGAAATGCTGCTTGCTTGGCTGAGTAGACAGTCCTTTTTTACCTTGCTGTTTGCACTGTTACAAAAGCGTCTATTTGTTCAGCCAGTCTGTCGGAGGGAGATATTCCATGGACTTAAAGCAATTCGCCTGTGGCTGTGGTACTCAGAGGAGCTTGTGTACTGTGATCACCTCAGAGGCACCGTTGGGTCTTTGCACTATCAACTCCTTTCCTGTTTGGTGTCTGTTCTCTAGCGCTGCTTCTCTCAGATATTGAGCAGGGAGATATGGGAGAGATGACTATACCTGACCACTGCAAAGGAAAACGAAAACCTTGTCTATTCGCTCCCCTTCCTTTCATCAGTACAGCTAAATATCCCATAGCATCATGATTTTAGAGGTAACATGCATGATACTGTTTTTCCGTTGTTATTGTTGTTTCGGATGTTTTTTTAACTTTCAGTTCGTGCTGCACATTGATAGTCATGAAAGAGCATATACAGCCCACAATAGCTCCTTGCTGAATTTTGTAAGAGAATGTATTTAGCTGAATTATGTCCTGGAGAAAAACAGAAGGGCAAAGCTGCAAGTCTGCCGCTTTGCTGGCTTTCCCATTACACCTTGAGGGTGAGTTCCTGATACACAGTGGTACCTTTACAGTCAAATCCCAGGAGCAAGCTGCCTCTGGCATTTATCACTGACAAACAGATAGCCATAGAAAGCTGGCTGTGTCAGCAACATGAAACATTGGCCAGAAGCCTACTAGTGTGACCGTTTGACTGGTTAAGAGAAATGCTTGCACTGGCGGGATTTACTGATCACTCAGTTTAATTGATTTGCACAGAGATAGCAGTGGCAGCATCGTATAAACAGGAGGCAGAAGTGAGTAGTTTCCATTTGCTTGCTTGCTTATTTACCAATATAGAGCTGTAATTCACTGCAGGCTCCTGAAAAACCTAAGCTTGTTGGATTGCATGAGATTTTTTTTCTTTGTGAGTATGCCAATATTTTTAGAAGAACAACAGAATTAACTCAATTATACTGCATTGACTTCAAATACCAGATAACAGTATCACATGCCACCTCTTAAAAATACTTTTAACTGTAAACTTAGAAGTGTTTCTTAGCCTTTCGTTTGGATCTTTGCATATTCAGCTAGAAGTAAAGTCTATTCTAGTACAGATCTCTGAAAGGGAAGTGTCATTAGCAACTAATTGTGTCTAGATTTCTTTAATTTTTTTGTGCATGGAAATTAAAAAATTATGATGGTTGTTCTATAGTGTTTTCTTTTTCTTTTTCCCCCTAGATCTTCATGGGCACTTTTTTTTTTTTCCATCTTTTGTTATTTATCTTTATACAAGATACCCAGAATTTCAAGGCAAAAAATGAATTTCATTAAGAAACATGAACGCACTGTGAAACTGAAGGTGATATCTTAATGTTACTCTGAAGCTGTAGAGCACAGGGTATACTTTAACATGTTTCTACACAATTTTCTTCAAGCTATGTTAGATAAGAAGAACATTTAAAAAGTAATTATTAAGCATGACATTTCAATTTTTTTTTAAATACAGATAGATATGGAGCACCTATTGATTGACATCTGCATGTAATCCTACTTATCGGATTTAGCTAAATCTCTCTTTGAAGTGTTGTTACACTGAACTGAGATGCTTTCATGAAATTTCACATTAGATTGTAATGGATTTTTCTAGTTTGTCATCTATTGAATAAAATGCATAAACTTAAACTCTTTAAAATGTAAATAGAAAAGGCAAAAAATATACTCTTTCTTTGAAACTTGCTTTGTGATTAAATCATTCTGTACATGTTCTGAGAGTTACTTCTTTATTTTGGCTCCTTATAGTGTATACTTTCTAAAGGGCAATGCATCAGAATATTCTTGTGAGCAAATACTGACAAAATTAGAGTTTAATCAGTGTACTGGGCTGGATTTATAGATATTGGCTAGTCTTTCTTTTTCGTGTGTGTTAACGTTTTTTTTTTTTCACTTGTCATAGTGTTTTCTGGTGTTGTATTTTATTTTTTATTTTACTTTCTATTGATTAGTACATGAATAACACTGTTGGCACCATACTCTGTTGGCATCAACTTTCCAATACATTTCTGAATCATGATTTGTTTATTTCTTTGCTTTTGCATAAAATTTTGCCTTCATAGTGTTTGCCTATCACATATAATTGTAAAGATGGGTATCAGTTGATAAGACATTAAATCATAATCACTGAATGTGCATTCTGTGTATCAGTTGAATTAATATCTGATATCATCATTTCATCTATCATAGTTGGCTTTTAGTGTTGTTTATTTTGCTCATCTTTCATTCATTGTCATTTTTAGCCCTGCAGTTTTTAACCAACTAGTTGATATTTCAGTCAAAATAAGACTACCACTACTGAACTGAAAATGTACCCAAAAATATCTCCAAACTTTATGGATTTATGATCCTTTTATGAAACATTTCATTGACCTGGCATTTCAATTTAAGAGATGTCAACTTCTACTGGCAAACTATTTGTAAATGCAGTACAATAGCTAACAACTTTATTTTGGTAGCTTTTCTGAAGCTCCACTACAAAGGAATGAAGGGTATGTTTGCATGTTATTTGGGTTACTATGCTAGTAGCATCTGGAGCCGTACCCTGCGTCTGGCTAGCGCGGGTAGTAGTCACAATGTCAATGCTGCATGGGCAGAGGCTTCAGTGTGGACTGAAGAAGCTTGCCTGAGCAAATAAGCTGTACAAAATCATATGCCTCTATATTTCCATTGTGATTGTTACCTGAAGTAGATGCAATTAAAATACGTTTGAGGTATGCCTACATGCGTTACCCTTTTCTGGATGTAAATTTGAAATTCTCAAAGGCACTTAAGTGGGTAAAAATTGAGTACTATGAAACAGCTGGAGAAATAGAACCAAGAAATAAGCATTTTTAAAATACAAAGTCAGTAGGATTGCCTTTTTGGCAGAAGTCTTTAAGAAGTATTTAGATGTGGAAAGCAGAGTCTTTATGAATGCATCAAAGAGCGTAGCGGGCATTGAAACAGTACCTGTAATTGTACAAGAAGGTAATAAGCTGCTGTGTATAGTGAGAATTGCAAAGCAAAATAAGAGATGGCCTTTACCCTTTGTCTTACTCAAAGAACTACTAGTTGATAAACATTAAGTGCTAGGAGGAAAATGTTAACGAAAATGAGAAGCAAGGAACTAAAGCACAGTACATCCAAGTATCAACAGTTTACGAGGATAAACTGGTAAACTGCTAGAGAGAGTCCAGCGCAGAGCCACGAAGATGATTAAGGGAGTGAAACATCTCCCTTATGAGGAGAGGCTGAGGGAGCTGGGTCTCTTTAGCTTGGAGAAGAGGAGACTGAGGGGTGACCTCATCAATGTTTCTAAATATGTAAAGGGCAAGTGTCAAGAGGATGGAGCCAGGCTCTTCTCAGTGACATCCCTTGACAGGACAAGGGGCAATGGGTGCAAGCTGGAGCACAGGAGGTTCCACATAAATATGAGGAAAAACTTCTTTACGGTGAGGGTAACTGAACACTGGAACAGGCTGCCCAGAGAGGTTGTGGAGTCTCCTTCTCTGGAGACATTCAAAACCCGCCTGGACGCATTCCTGTGTGACATGGTCTAGGCAATCCTGCTCCGGCAGGCGGATTGGACTAGATGATCTTTCGAGGTCCCTTCCAATCCCTAACATTCTGTGATTCTGTGATTCTGTGATAAAGATAGGAACAGTAAAAGACAAGGAATGAAAGAATTCTCCTGACAGTTGCTTCAGGTGAATTGAAAACACTTTTGCAAAGAGAAAAAGTAATATAAGAGGAAAAGAAGTCCAGTAATAAATGAGATGGGGAATGGAACTGCTGAATCCTTATGGTTTCTACCCAAGAGTCATGTCTTGAGGCAGTGGAGAGAGAGACCTTGTTTTAAATGCTTCTTTAGTAAACGATTCTGCCTTGCTGCTTTTTTTCAGCAGAAACAGCTTCTTTGTATTTTTATCCCCTTCGTGTCCCTGATGTAGCAAAGGGAGTAGTTTCTTATTTCTAGTTAGTTGTCTTGTTATGGATTATTCTTAAAGATTATAGTACTGCTCCCCTAAAGGCTAAACCAATACATTCTGGTTTTCCTCTCAGTGCCTCTCAAACTGCATCCAGCTGTGAGACCAGAGATATGGCGGGATGGAGGCCTCAGTGCCTTTCACCTCTCTGAAGGCAAATCATGCTGAGCGTCACCTGCACTGGGAATCCAGAGTCGTAGCTGCAGGCACTCCGTGTCTGCCACTCATACCTATATCTGACTTCTATACTTTGCTTGAACTGCCTTCCATCTTATCAATTCTTTGAAAACTCTGTAAATCTTAATCAGTTTGCAAATTTCAGGATTTTTAATCTCAGGAGACTTTAGCCTGAGACTTCACAGGATGAGATTTATACCTCTGATAGGAACAGGGTAACCTTTATTATGTGAGGTTTGATTAATTCACTATCTAAGTATGTCAGTATCTTCTGCACTGTGTGTTTTCATTAGGTAGTTAACACACGACAGCTAATATGTCAGTGAATCACTGTCAGGGCCCAGTGAGGTGGCTACCCCCGTGCTGTGCCATGCCAAGCACCATGCGAGACGAGCCGGCCAGCTTGGCAGCAGGAGCCAGGGTCAGCCACACTGGGAAAGTCCTGGCAATGGGGCAGGTTGAGGTGGAGCCAGGACCTCGAGTTGGGGTCCAGGAGATGCATGGCGAGGCACAGGCATGGCTGCAGCTCCTCAAGCATGGGTGAAGGGCAGCTCTCCAGCGAGGGGGGCTGTCCCCATTGCTCACAGCCCCATCCCAGCAGCCTGATCCACTGGTGCGCTGCACTGCAGCAGGGCTGGCCCTGTGCACAGAGCGTGATATTAGCCACTCAGTCTGGCCTTTCAGGGTCTTTCTTGCTGCCTGGTGATTTTTCAGCTGTGAGGAGCTATGATTGCAGTCTCAAAGGAAGAGCTTTGTTAGCAGAAGAGGATATAAAATTTTCACTGTACAAGCAATAAAGATTGACGAGGGTATGATGTTTTTGCTCAGCTTCCCCATGTGTGCCTGCACTGTCTCCACATCTTCAAGCTCTCGCTGTCATAGATGAGTTGCAAAATTTTCTGATCCTTGCTGCAAATTGGCCCTGAAGTGCCACGACATCCCAGGAGCTTTGTTTATATCTCATCGGTCAAAAATAAATAGGCCTGATACATTTAGTTATTTTGAACAGTGATGAAATGTAGTAAATAAATGTCACCCTTGATGCTAGTAGAAGTAATACAAGAATATTTTATAGGCATGTGCTCTATATTCTGAAATGCTACCTATGTTTAAGATAGCTGAAAATGCAAAATACCGCATAGGGATTTTTATTCTAAATATACGAGTGAAACAATTCCAAGAAGGGGAATGGAAATGTTACTATATTGTTTGAGTGCTACCATGGCTTGACTAACAATGTTCAGAACATCCTTAGTTTAGAATTGTCTGTGTAAGGTTTGATTTCAGTCCAGGTTCAGCAATATGCTTGCGTGTTTTCTGAAGTCTTCCATAGCTGTTGTCTGCATTGACAAATAATTGGGTGGGATAGGAAGGGATCAGTAAGTCAAGCATTTTGTATTGAGGAACCAATATCTTTAGTATATGTGGTTCAGGGATTTTATTTTGGGCTAGACTTAGTCTGGTCCATGGACTGAGATGATCTATACCACATATATATTTCAAAACTGTCCAAGGAACCACTCCGCCTCAGGGATTGAAGTGCATTTCGTGCACACCTGGCTCAGTTTTCTTCACAAGGTATCTAGTTAATGTGCACCAAAACTGCTCTGGAAACCTGACCCATGTACTGAAAAAGGGAGAAGTGGGGTGATTCTTTTCAAATCTACTTTAGTATTCTGAGCCAAAATGCTAATGTAAATACAGCTTACTTATTCTGTGTATCTAAATGTTTGAAAACTAATAAGGCTCATCTTCTATAATATAATAAGACCTGTGATTAATGATAGCACTGCATTAGTGGTAGAAATTATAAGACTGCTTTCAAATAACATATTATCCAAACACAAGGCTAATTTTTTTCTTCAGGATGTAATCAATGCATGTTTTAATGTTTATTTTTAGTTCTATACTCAGTATCCAAGGGGAATTGGAAACAACTGGCCTGGCTACTTTATTTAAAAGACTTTAGGAAAAAAAAAATCTGGTGGCACATTATTCATGCCTTTTTTTTTTTTATCCTATAAGTTGTTTTGATTTTAGAGCATCACAGATAGCTGGTCTCTGTATGGCCTGTGTGGCAATCTAAAGTGAATATGGTATTCCAGGCTATGGTGATAGAACAGCAAAAAGCAATACATCAGCAGTAAGAGGAGAAATTGGGCTTTGGAGTAACAGGAACAGAAGCTGACATTGGGAAGAAGTACATTTTTAATATCGTTAAATAGAAAGGAGTTTTTTTCTTAATTCTCTAGAAGAGCTGAAAATTTTCCACACCTGTTGAGGATTCAGTAAGTACAATAATACATAAATGGCTGATAGCTAAACTTTTTTAGTATAAGAAATGTTTTAGTTCTGTAAAAAGACAGAAAAACTGTCTGACAGATCTACTCTGCACTCCCCAGCTGTGCTTGATAAATAGAGGATAACAACAGTTATTGCTTTTAAATGTATCTTTTAAATCTTTGTAATTTTCTCTAAACTTTTTATTGCCAGACAGAACAGGATGTTTGGGGGAGGGGAGAACAAAGAAAATATTTGAAAGAATCTGCCTGTTCATATGGGTAAAATGACCAAATTCATGGGAGAAAAAAAAAAAAAACAGATGAAGGAGCTGGAATCTGCATTCTGTCCTACCCTAGCTGATAGAGTGAGTGTTGTGTTGCATACAGTAAATTGGCAGTCAGCTATCATCGTTCCTTTGAAAGTCAAATGGCTTTAAATCAGGGCTTCAGCTTATGTTGGGAGGCATTTAAGCCTTTTTCTTTTCCTTCCTTTTTTCCAACATAAACATCAGTCATGGAGATATTTTCTATTACAAATTTGAGAACACTTCAGAGAGGGGCTGATTTCCCTCCATGTTAAGGTAATCCTGTAAAGGTCACCGTCTAACCAATGTGAGCTTCCAAGATAAGGTACTAAGAGTATTTTTTTATTATGCGATTGGATATTTGAGAGCTTTCTTTGAAGTTTGCAATTCCTTTGCCAGCTGGTCCCCAGTTTGCCAAAGCTGACCTAATAACATGTAGTTGGTAACTTATGAACTTTTGTTAATTACAGAAGCACTGGAACAAGCCTCCTAAGCTTGCTGTCTCTTGGTCAGACATTAGCCTAAAATCTGAGAGGAAAGTTAATTGCTTTGAATGTTTCAGATCCTGCTCTTTGTCTGACAAGTGGATGGCTGCTCTTTATGTTTGCTAAGAGGCCAATGGAGTTACATGGCTTTGTTGGGATTTACGTTCTCCCTTAGCACTTAAGACTGTAAGCCAATAAAGGTGTGGATTTGGCTTTGTTACATTACTTTCTGAAATGAATAAGGATAAAGAACATGAATTATGTTGGTTTCTCATTTCATAAGCGAAAAGCAAGCTCCTATTTCGGTTTTCTGGTAGTACTTTTTACATAGATTGCCACAGAGACTATTAGCTGCTTGAAAGCAGTTTGTTATCCTTAACCGATAGTGTTAAGGGACAGTTTTGACTTATTTTGCTGCTAGCAGTCTTGCAAAGCTTTGTACTGCTTTTTTATTTTACAACATGCATTTGTAACTTTTTAGAAATTTTATTCGAAGGAATTAGTTTAAAAAAGGAAAAAAGGTTACTCTGGTCAGCTTTCAAAACAGACTGTTCTTTACATTAGAAGAGTCAGATCTCCAAGGTTATCCTTGTGCCTTTTATGTTGCCCTTGCATGTTTGCTCTTTGTGTGGAACGACTGCTCCTAGAGGCAGGAAACCAGCTTGACCTCACTGCTGGGCTTGCCGATAGACTCAGCTGAAGCACCGTAAGCACTTCCCATGAGAACTAGACTGAAGACCCTCCTCCTCCCAAATACATTTCATACAAACTGCCGAACAGACAGGATGGTAATTGCAGCTGGCGGTCACTGTCAGCATACTCTGCCTTGGACCACTGCTGTAGCTGAACTGCTCCCTGTTCCTTTTCTGATCCCCTGAGCTACTCAGGCATTCCTCCCTCCGTTCAGAGCTGATTCCTTAGATGGGAATTATGAAGAAAATTTCCTTACACCTTTTTTTCCCCCTGCTAATAAGTGGTTCTGCAATGGAAGAGAAAGCTCATTAAAGCTGTAAGAGTTTGAGGAAGGAAATAAAAATGAACAATTAAGGAATCATAGAATTTCAGCATTACTGCCATAAACTCCTAGAATAAAGGAAAACAGGACTTTTTAACATCTGCTTCCTGACTGAAAATTAGTTTCTGTTTCCATTGTAATAATAGCGAGGATTGAAAAGATTTTCACCACGGTTTTCTGACAAATCACTGGCTGACCAGCAATGCTGTGTTATTTATCTGTTTCAAAAAAGAACCGGGTGTTCAGACAGACAGACCTACAAACATATGCCTAAGTGAAACATATGTTCACTAGCTGCTATTAAGGTTTTAGATTGGGTTACTGATCCAAACTGGGTTTTATAGTTGAAGACTTTGTCAACAAAGGAAACAATCTCAGAAAAAAGCCCTCTAGTCACCTTCAAGACTGCAACAAGTTACCTCAGGGATCTTACTCTCATTCAACTGAGTTTACTCCATTTAAATAAAGAGTTTTCAAAATGTCTTCATATGGCCATTAGTGAGGTATTAGAGTGGTAAAGGAGGGGACTGCTGGAAATGGTGATGTCAGATCCACCACCGTGCTGCATCATTGTAACCATGTCTCCAGAGACACAAAATGCTCAAAACGAGCAACAAGGACTAATGATTTTACCAGCTGGCAAAAAAGAGACTTGGTGCCTGCAGACAGGTGCAGTATGCTATGGCTGGACTTACTTGATTCCTGTGTGTTGACCTGTAATTTACTTGAACAGCTGGCATTTTTTTCCTGCTTTGTGTTTAATTTACATACATTGGAGAATTAGAAGGAAAGGATTCTTTGATTTTAAGTGTATTTCTTAGTGTCTCATTTCCTGTTTTAATTTACAGGCAATCGGCACTGTATCTATTGATCCTCAAGGATGGCATCTCTTAACTTTTTGGCACATTGCCCTATGCATTCTGCATGTGGTCCATACCTATCCATTAGCTATTACTTAATGGTGGAGGAAAGAGAAACTTTGCTTATCAAATTGATTTTGACATCAATTCCCTGGTCAAAAACCAGTCTGGAATATCTTTAAAGAGCCGTGCACAGCAAATCAACTGCCACACTAACAGGAAAAACTGCTGTAGAAAACTCCACAACTCTATGCATGTATTTTGAAGGTGAACAAGGTGGTCTTTGTCTACCAACTTCTATTGCACCCTTCAATCACTAAATGCACATTCAATTCAATATTGTTTTCAGAGGAAGTACGCAAAAATTTATTTTCACTCTTTCAAAGCAGGTGGCACTGTAAATATTCATGCTAAATGGACTTTCAGGTGGATAAGGATGTACAAGATCAGACTCTTCATTGGCTCTACTATTGACTCTGCTGAAATATTGTAAAAAAGTTAATTTGGTTGTAAATGAAAATTTTCTTCCTGCATGTTTTCTTGATCTGATTGAGCAATTTTTTTTTCCCGCTTTTCTGCTTAGTCAGTGCTCCAGAAAACCAAAATAGAAAAGAAGAGGAAATGCTTTGAGCTACCATTATGTTTAAATATCTTTCCAACTGAATCCCAATTACTGGAAGGCCCCATTTGTCTTGAATTGTGGTAACTTCAGTAGTGTTTCAGTTTCTCACTAATAAATTGAATAAATAATTTTGTAGGTACTGAATTAGAATTCATTCAGTGGTGGCATCACAATCTTCTTCTAAGAAATCTATGCAAATATTGCAAGAAAGAAAAAGTTTTTAATGTAGTTTAAAAATGGAGATACAATAATTGAAATAATATAAAAATATTTTTGAACAATTTAAAAGATTGCATGTAAAAAATAAGAGTGGCATTGACTAGCACTGATATTCTCATTGAATGCAGTCCCATAGAATTACATATTCCTGTTTAAGACATAAAATGACAGGTGTGTATTTTAAGAAATAATAAGTTATCTACAAAAGCTAATTTTTAAGAACAATGTAATTTTTAATAATCTATGGAATACTTCATGGTTTATTTTGAATTTTTTTTCCAAACCTTTGGTGTTTTCATAGCATACTGTAATATAAGCTCTGAATGTGATTTCATAAATTCATTCGGTAACATCTTTTTTGTATAAAAATGGTACTTGAACCCTAATTTTATATTAGTTGTCATTTTAACTCCTTTTTATGTGCTTATGTTCCATTTGCCTTGCAAGTGTGACTTTGATATTTAACCTTAACTACTCACATAGACATGACAGCATAAAATAGCAGATTTTGGTATAATAGGCTTAATCTATACACATTTGGTCCAAAATTTGACAGGAGACTTTTGACTGATTGCTCCACCAATACTCAATCGATGTATGTCATCACTTCATCACAGCTGGCCAAAACAGTTAGCCCTGGAATTAAAGAAAGAATGTTCTTTAGTGTCTGTAAACAAGTTAAGCATACTTTTTTCATCACAGATGTAGTAAGTACAAAGCCAACATATATAGTAAAAATGTAGGCATTTCAGATTGACTGATGTTTACAAGCAATAGTTTCACCACTCTTTGAAGGGCATTCCTACCTAGCTAATAAGATAGATTGTCTTGTTTTACAGCCAACTTCAAAGGTACTGGATGGGATGCCAAAGTTTCTGATGAAAATATTTCAGTTGTGATGAAAGGCTCTTTTAAAATGTTGGACTTCCTCTTTCCCTTCTAATTTTCACTAAAGCTCAAAGCTGTCAAACTATTTCATTCTAAAAGTCAGCATTTATCTACTTTCTCATGAAGACCAACTTCTATTCAGGAGAAAAAGTTTTTTAAAAAGTCAGTGGAATGGCTTGTGAGTGGAAGGAGGAAGGATGAAAGTACTATTAATGATTAGAATCAGGATATCTGTCCTACCAGGCTTATTTTATACAGTTACCTTTGACTATTTTTATAAGCAAAGGTTGAAAGATTAAGTTGGACAGTTAAAAAAAATTATTTAGATTTTCATGTTTTGATTTGATTTTTTTCCTGCAGTGTTTTTTATTCTAGTGCCTCCTGAGATCCCTTTTAATTTTCATGGCATCACAGCTTTCTCGCTGATCTAAATGGATGTTGACATTTGGAGTTTGTTGATGTACAAAATGTCAGATAATTATAGGGAGAAAATTAATTACATCCTCCTTTCTCCAAATGAGTGTTAGTATCATGTACTAACCTGGGATTATGAAAAAGTTAGTTATAACTGCCGTGTTATAAAACAGTATTTTATTATGCTCCTGTGAGTCTTCCTGTAGTCTTTTAGGGAAAGCTACAGTTTAATATAATTATTTTCCTTTTGCTTTTGATATGTAAGTACAACTGCTGGTAATTTTTTCAGGAAACTTTCTCATACTGCCTTAAAATATCTAGTTTTGGAAAAGGTTATGGTAGTCATTCTAAAGAAAATTGTCAAAAACCTGGAAATTAATACTGTTGCAATGATAGACTTAACAAAACTACACACAAGTGAAAGAGAATGCTTTTATCTTCCTCTTTCTGTTCACAACATGCTAAAAATATTATTACTGGGAGTGACTTCCCATCCAATTGTTTTTTGTACCAACCACTTTGTTCTGGCCACTCTAGCCCTTTGCTGAATTTGAGTCTGTGGATACAATAACTAACTCAATAATGCTGCTGCTTCTTTTCCACTGTGTTTTGCTTGGCTGACCACTCTGTGTATTTGACATTCTGTAGGATTATTTTCAGCCTCATTCACTAATGGCATTGATTTCATTCTTTATTTCAAAAAGATATATGCATCTCTCTGACCACACACTATGTAACTGCAAAGCTGCAGATCTGCCATAGTGATCACCTATCATAGCAGGGTGCAGCAGGCTGTATGCATTCATTTCAAAATTTCCTACTGTTCCAAACTGTGGGAAGAATGTAAGTAGGAGCTGTGGTTGTGTACTGCTGTCCTTCTGATCATTCAGGCAGCTTGAAATATTATTTCTGAGAAGGAGGGAGGGGAAATTCCTCATTTATATGTAGTCATATGAGCTATGAATCCAAATTGTTATCTTTGAAATGTCAGCATTATCCGTTTAAAATGGGAGAAGTAGCATGGGCATAAGAATAGTAATGTTATCTAGGAGAGCTGGAAATTCGCTCTGCCATTTGCCTTTTGGTGACTTTCTCTGTACCTTGTATTTTCTCATCAATCTTATCTATTGCAGGCTCTTTGTGTCATTTTTTTTTTCCTCTGAGCGGAGTCTAGTAAAAAGTAGCCCCAATTTCAGCTGAGAGCTTCAAGCATTGCTGAGCTGTGAACAATAATAATTTAAATTAAACTAAATTGATTAGACAAAAGTGTGGTGAGGTAGATTTTTCAGAAGAATAAAGTAGAAGAGCTGGCTCCCATCCAGAGTGCCCTTTCCCAAGTTCATACTGGAAAGAAGAGCCATTTCCTCCTTAAAGCCTTGGTCTCTTAAGTGTCTAAGCTATTTATCCCAGCTTGTTAGGTAGCCAGAGCTCCAGCTGCACCCATCCTGGCTGCCAAAATCTCCAGCTTCAAGCCTGACAACTTCTACAGTTATTCATAGGTTTGAATTTTTCAATCATCTGTGACAGCATGAAATTCAATTAGTTACTTATCTAAATGAATAACAGAAGGGATCCTAAAGTGCTTGTATTATTAATTTTCACATACATTTTGTAATACTTCTTTTCTTAGCGTACTTAAAGTTGGAATGGTTGGAAGCATCTTTTTTCTGTGTGGAACAATGTTTGAGGTTTATCATTTTACGTAGAAAAACCATACAAAAGGACTGTATATCATCCACGTCACCTCTGAGATGCTGGTGAGTTGCAGGTGTTATGGTGATACCTATTATATGCTGAGAGCAAACAGAAAAGTTAGTTAAAGATACCTCTAAAGAGTAAAAGTATTGCTTTTTTGTTTTCTGTTTCATTTATTAAGCATCAGAAAAGAGATGTCATTTTTGATTATTCCTTTTTTGGCTGGTGCCAAAACACTGTCCATGCATAAAGTCTTCAAAGCATCATTTCCAAAAACACAACCTTTTTTCAGAGAGTGAAACCTTAAGTTAAACAGAAGGCTTGAATCTTTTCAAATGTGAGTTCATTTCTCCAGGCTCTCCTGCTGAGAAACATGTGGTTGCATAGCAGTGAAATGGCTTTTCACCAACTGGATTTCTGTGCTATACTGCAGGATCAAGCAAAATCAGAATGTTTTCATTCATCTCATTCTGGAAAATTTGATGAGACGTTAAATGACAACAGTGTCCAAGTACTTTACTATTGAACATTTTTGCAGAACATGAGGTGGCGTTACCCAAGGGTCAGGTGACAGAATTAGGTAGCGAGCTCTTTAGGAAGGCTTTGCTGTTGCTCACAGCATAGTTTTATTCTTTTGGCAGGTTTTATTTTAGGAATTGCACCTTAAAAACTTCAGAAAATACCTCAGGGATAAAAATGTTGATTCGAAATTGCTTTTCCATTTGTATATAAGAATAGACTGTGAAAACAACAGCTTTTTTTAAAATTCCAAAACACATTAAGAAACAGCAGGTATTTCATAATTGTCAGCCAAACTTCATTTTCAATAGGTCTGCACAAAAATAAAGATAAAGGAAAATGAAGCATAAACCGATCTGTAAGAACAACTTTGAAATACACTTTTGGATGTTCAGATAAACACATAGAACTAAGGAAAGTTATTTTTTCATTAATTAAAGGAGGGTAGGGGCTAATAATATCTACAGTTATTTATACATAATGTGTAAGACATTGATTTAAAGTTCTAGTTGACAAATGTCTTTGAAAATTACTATGGTGGTTTCTTTGGCATTTAAAACAGATTGGTTCTTTACTTTACGTATAGATAATGCTTTTTTCTCTATTTGTATACTTTTCTGTAGAGCATTTTACCTACTAGTGCATTGTACTTGTTCATCACTTTGAAAGATTTTAGCAGAGCTCTGTGAGATGAATACTCATGCATGCTATGAACAGAAAATATTTCAATTTTTTACCACTTCATAGAAAATCCAAATAATGAAAATGTGGGGAAAAGGAAAACATATAATGTGATGCACCTTAATCATTAAATAGAAGAAAAATTGTAAAATAATTCAGAATGATTGTAGCAAAGAGTATTCTGTGCTTTTGATTCTTCGCCCAGAAAGTGTGATCTAGAAATTCTGGCATTTGGCATCATGCTGAAGCTACTATATAACAAAAAAACTAACCAAAAATGTTTTTGTACTAATAAAAGGCTAATTTTCTAGTTAAACTAACAAATTCTTCTGTATTTCTGAGATTTGTTTCACCTGTGTTTGTCTCCTTCCTTTATCTTACATAACTCTGTATATCCAGTTATTTTTTGTCCATTTGATAGTGCTTATGTACTTGCTGTTAGTATAGATGATAACCTTGAGAGCATGTCCCCCAAATTTACTAGGGTGATTGAAGATCCATCTTTTAGCCAGATAAAATATAAAGGAATATGTCTTTCTACAGTTGAGCATGAAAATCTTATTGAGTTTTATAACTTTCCTTGAATAGCAAGTTTTTCCTCTTCATTTGAAAATAGTCGCTTCAGTTTTGAATGGAGGATTAGGACTACTTTCGGAGTATGTAACCAAACAACTGGTAATCCTTAGTGTTTTCTTAGTTCTATTACAGGCAGTTTCTAATCAGAGCATTTTGATGTCAGCTCAGTGTCTTCTGAATTAGGTTTACTGTCATTTGATAAAATGTAACATCTTTAATCATGAAAAAAGTAATAGAATTTTATACAAGCAACAATCTTTTTGAGTAATGACATCAAAGACAAGGGTACCCTGTTTCTGTGAAAACAAGGATGAAGGCCCAACACAACAATCTGATTTGCAGCAGTAAGATGACAGTGCGCTCATTCTAAGCCAAGGGAAAAGGAGTGAAATACAGAATGACTCTTGATGGCTTTCACTATTACAGTTATTCCTAGTAGCCCTGAAAATTGCAATAAATGGTTTCATTTTTACTTTATGAACTCTGAAGAACACATTACGTCAGTCACAATACTTTGCTTCCCATTTTTTCTCAGTTATTGTTGAAAAATGGGAGAAGAGTTATCCTGAGAAATGTAAACAATACAATTGGTGCAAATGAATCTTTGCATTGCATGCTGTAGTCTTGAAAATCTCCTTTCATTCTTATGGATGTAGTGGTTGGTTTCACAGGGTATTGAAATAAAACTGTGAATCTTATTATTAATGCCATAGTCTTTCAGATTTCATCATTTGATTCACTTCTCTCAGACTTGTTTCACTTTCAGTAACTTATTAACCAGTTAGATTTCTGGTTGTAAAACAACTTTTGAGTCATTTTATGCTCCAGCAGTATGAGTCATAAAAATAAGAAGTAGCTGTCTTGTGTAGAGATTGTAGGGCTTATTAAATGGCTTATATAGAGAGACAGGCTTTAACAAGATTTAGGAACTTTCCCTATGGTAGGATTTGCACTTAATTGTACTCCTTTCTCATGATGGTTCTGTGATGTTTACAATACTCCTTATCTAATGAAGTCAGATTTCTTGTCCAACATGCATTGACCTATTTCTCACTGTTTGTGTACATAATAGTACCCTCTTTGCACTCCCAATACCCTTATGTTTCATACTGGTTAAGATTGCTACACACCTGATATACCTGGTGCATTTTGCTGTATAGTTCTTTTGCTCCTTGCTTCTTACCAACCTAGAATTTTTCTATATCTGAGGAAAGATTAATTCACCACCAACTAATATAAGGAGGGTTTAAAAAAAAATAATGTAAAAATAGGATTTTGTTTCTGCCCTTTTACTCCACCAGACAATGCTGGGACGTATGTACTCATTGGAGAGAAAATTTTCAAATGCGTTCAACCTTCCCTGTTGTCTGCTTCCACTGAAGTTCAGAGTAAAAGTTGATGAGACCAATATTCAACTAAAAGCAGAATTTCTAAGGATTTCATGTGTGGGCTTAAATATATTTATTTTGTAAGAATAAAATGAGATGCTAAGTTGCAGAGTTTAAGTTCCTAACAGCTTAGAATTGTTTCTTAGCTAGTCTGTTTAATTAAGGAAGAATGAACTCAGAACTGTGTAATGCCAGCCTATGTTAAAAGTACCCTCTTCCAAATTATCGTCACTATTTATCAAAGGTAGATTGAAAATAGCATCTCTTTTTTATTCAGCCTATGCGTGTTTGGAGAAGAAATCTCTTAGCTTTCATTTGAAGAAATATCTATCTGCATTAATACTGTTTCTAATACTTTTGTTTGATATTATGCTAGGAAGTCAAACTCTCCTAAATACATAGTTACTGGAAGAACATACTTCTATCTTTTCCAGATAACATAATCAGCAATATTCTACCACAATTCCATTATAAGAAATGAATTAGTAAAGAAAATTAGGCAACATAAGGGATGAGTACAAGCACTGGAAAGACACCCTGGCACATTTTCAGATCTAGCTCCACTCAACATGCAGGCCTAGACCACAGAACAGTACCTGTGGATGGATGGCAACTTTCTTGAAGGTATTTTCTGAAACTGCGGGAACAAATAGCCCAAAGACATTACTAAAAATGTAAGATCAAAAAGACGATGCTTTAAAAATAGATTAGATGTGAAGTACGCGCAGAAGCAATGTCACAAAATCCTTATGAACTGCCTGTTGAGTCTGCACCAGGTTATAGTTATCGTGCTGGGGAATACACACAGAGGTTTGCATTTCAAGAATGAAACCAGCAAGACAGATTATTTCATTTTTATTTTGTTTTAGTATTTTTTTACTCACAAGTCTTAACAAGATAATAGTGACTTCTGTATAGGTTAACAGCTGTGAACTTTTCCCTAAAAACTTTCAGTGGTGATAATTGCCTGAATAGTTACTGAATAATTTCCTATATTAAATATTTAACATTATTATAGCTGAGTGATTATATTGTAAAGAACAAGGAAACTAAGCAGACAAGAAATTAGGATCTGTATGTGGGAAACTTTTCCCTAAATGATGCAAAATTGTACGCTCAGTATGTCTGAAGGTTTTGCCATTTTTTCCAGAACGTGCATTATTTTCTTTTCATGGAAAACTCATGTTAAAACAGTGCTAGCCTTCCCAGTAGCACTTGTTGATTCTCACTATCTTGTGATAAAAATTGAAGAAACACGAGCAATATTTTATTAACAGGGAAGCCAAGAAAATTAGAGACACTACAGAAATTTCCAAATGGCAGACGTGGTAAAAGTTAGAATACGGGTATTGAACATGGCAAGGAAGTTTCCTAAGAATAAAAACATTTTATTACTGAAACAGGCCAAAGTCAAATTGTTGCATTGATTGAAGAGGATACTTGCATAGAAGTGGTAGAAATAAATAGAAGAAATGCTGCAGATCTCATTGTAATAAATTTTGCCATATAATTTGAAATTCAAGTTTTCAGTTGAATGAGTTCACAGTATTGAATTTCCCTTCAGTTTCTGACTGAAATCATTTCATACAACCTCCACTATTTATTGAGTATAAGGGTCATAAATTTTACCAGATCTGTTATATGAATGATTCAACTGAGATGAGCAGAGTAGAAATACCTTTATAAATTAACAGATGTGGCTGTGTTTTAGATACCATGGCATTGTTTTGAATAAGGGAAGCTTCACCAGTACAACTCTGCCACTAGTGATAATATGCACAGTAAGAAGTGTGAAAGCTGGAAAACATGTAGAATAGCAGCTCCGCCTATATCTGTAGGGAATACTGGATCCACTCAAATTAACATCTCAGTTCCCACGGATTTGATTTTCTTCTATTGCCTGGATTCCCGCTATTGTTTTAGGGTCTGAAACAACTCCTACTTGCCTGGGTACTCTTGTTATGTTAGATCTGACCTAAAACACTGAACTGATGGGACACAGCTTCACGTCTGAAAGCAAGATGAGAATCTTTTAGCAGTCTCTCTTTGTGACCTAATATCCTCTGAGGCTTCACAGTCATCCTAAGTGTCTTTATTCATCCTTCCTGAAAGCCTAAAGGACAAAAAAAACCAGAGTAGAGCCCCTTTCTTTTCAATGCACAGTAAAATGAGATGGGACTGTAGAAATCTTCTTGATTTTTTTTATACTATCTATGTTAAATAGTAGATATCACCTCAACCTCATTCTGTTTTGTTTATCAGCATAGTTTTTAATGCATTTGTTTAGGACTGTTTCTCTAAGTTTGCATTCCCTTATGGAGTTTTCTCTCCTTTATGAAGCTTTGTATGTCTAGCTGTGAAGCTCTTGGGTGGAAGTAGTTTCTGCTTTGGGAAGTTACTGTATCAGTAAATTAAGGCTATATTAAGAGCATGGTACGTTTTTCCAAATTGTAGCCATCTAAAAATTAGGTGTCTAACCTGAGCTAGTTGTCTAAGTTTTGTTTCTAATCAATTGAGAATGTTAGATACCTCCAAAAGAAGACTGAACTTGCCCAGCTTAGAAAACTAATTTTCCTTGTTCTTCACTACAACGGTATCTAGATGTCACATCTGAGTTTACTGTGACTCTGTGCTGCAGTGTCAATCACCTTGTAGTACGGGAAGGATGGAGCAGAAAATAGATGCACACATGAGCACATACATTCACGCACATAAACACTACTTCAATACTTCTTACAATCTTGTCTACTTAACCCAGTTATATAGTGGAAATATTTATATATATGATTACTGAGTCCACAGTAACAAAGTCTGGTGATCAGCAAATGAAAAGCAATGATTTTTCTCCATCAAAGGGGGAAAGAAGGAATATACCTTGCTATCTCTGAAGTTGCAGCATTGATCAGGCACAGCATCCTTAATCAGGGAAGCAATGATGAAACAATTCTTCTCTTTCAGTGTTTGCTTTCTTCTTGTTCTTGTTGGGGTTGTGACTGTCTTATACCTCCTGTTATGTCCTTTGTGTTCTGAATGTGTATGGTATAGTCTCTTTCTAGGCATTAAATCATAGGGACAGTAGTTTGCCATTTGCAGTTTGTACTTCCATCTTTCGTGCCTCTAATACCATGCTGTGCTTGCGCTTTCAAGGCATATGCTGTGATCCTGTGCATGTATTCTTGGAGGTTTCTACTACAGAGAAATCTTGTTAGAACCTGACTCTTAAATTAAGTGAAATTAGATGTTTGACGTAGAATTAGTTGATGACTTTGTGTAAATTATCTATATGTCTTTTTATCTGAGGAAATTCTGCATCCTTAGTTAATATTTTAACAGAAAAGCTCTTTAAGATAAATTAGAAGACTAGGCAAGCTTGTTTCCAGTCTGTTTTCTTGGGGATTTTTTTGTGGGACTATATACTGAGATCAGCTTCAAATCCAACTTCAGCAATTCCATGGGTAATGTTCTAGCTAGAATGTTCCCTGTCAGCCTCAGCTTCATCAATTCTTGTGTCTTTACAGTTATGGTTTCTGTGCCAGATCTGCATAAGGCTGTATGACTTAAATCCTCATATGAAAAGTAGCACTTGTCTTGACATGTGAAAACTGGGACCCCAGCTGGTGCTTCTGTAAAAAGAGGTAAAATTTTTGCCAATAAATACTTTTCTAAAGACTCCTCAGTCTGATTTCAGTACTACAGCTGAGTCCTGCTGAGTCTTGCATAAGCGTGCATCATAGCAGGCATACAAAGATCATACTGTATGTTAGAAAAGCAGTGATGGTTTTGGTACTGCTGTTTTCAGTAAGACAACTTCAGTACATCAGTATTGGTCACCTAGCTTGCGTATTTACAAGTGAATGAAACAGGGCCATGGCAAGGGCTCAAGCACTGCTAAGCAGTCATCCATGAATTTTTATTGCTAGCATACTCTCTGGCATAGTTTGATCTGCTCCAACGTAGCAATCTCTCAGACAGTTCTCAGGAGTGGCTTGAGTCAACAGCATATGGTAGAATCTGTTCCCAATAGCCACTTTAGATGCTACTGTACTATTTTGAGGATGAAAATAATTCTGGCAAGTGAATAAAATCTGCTGTGTTGTCAGCCTGAGAACCAGAGATTAGTCCCTAGCCCATTTTATTTACTCTTTTCCTTCTCTAGACCAGTGCCAATCTCAAAAGTATCAGGGATTTATTTGGAAGTGATGTAGTCTGTCTATGGGGCTTTTTGAGTCTGGTAGGTGTGTGGTATATACAGGACATTACTCTTGTCCATTTTAGTTTGTTGAGACTATCTAGGGCCTTGGTATCCCTCACAGGTTGCTCTTTAGGCCAAATGGTGTTCTTTATCTCAGTGCATTCACTGACCAGAGATCCTTCACTGAGAGCATTCTCATATTCATATTTTCATATAATAGAAGTTGTTTTGAAATCTAGGTCCATTTAGGTCATATGGAGATTTCAAGAGTGAACATACAATGTTAGAATCCCTATCCTTACAGTATCCTTTTGGGTCCTATTTGAGCTCCCAAATCATTGCAAGAGATGTACCTTCTACATCTCCTTGGAGAGTCCATCCATTCCTCCTCCCTGAGATCCAGTTCCTGTTCAAGAACCTGAAAGATATTGTAAGATCTGACATTTTTTAAAACTTCACTCTCAAACTATGACTGAAAACAAACTCGAGGAAATGTGAAAGTATCAGGAAATTCAAATAAAAAGCACTGGGATGTTTAGAAGAGAGCACAAAGCTACATGTACATACTAAGATGCACTAAAAAGGTCATCATTGCAGGAAAGTGTGTTCCATCTGCTAAACTGAATATCATTAATGCTATAAAAAGAAACGGTGTGCATCGCATATCCCAGTATGTGGATCATCAGTGTATCTGTAGATACTGTGTGGTTGTAAAGAACCTAAGGATGGATATATCCAGTTGTGGTAATGCAAAGAATAAAGTTTCTCATCCTCTGCAATGTGTGCTAATGAAGAGTGCTACTGAGATGTATAAGCATAGTTGAACAGTGGATTTGGCAGCTAATGTAACAAATCAGATAGCACACAAACTGTGGCAATCAGGCAGCCGGAAACAGTTAGTCTAAAATTTGTAAAGACGTGGAGTTTTTGAGAGATGAAAAGCAAATGAAACTCCCTGTCTGGACACAAAGCAGTCCCTCAGCAAAAAATGTTGGCCTTACTGTGAATTTTATAAGAACTGGCTTGCTGGAGACCTCGCAAAATAATATCGCTGAAGATAGGCAGTATGAGTTTTGTTTCAAAGACTTGGCTTCAGAGCAAAAGCTGGAATCAGAACTTTTTATAATTGCCATTTCTAAATCTTGCAAGACAAGAAAGTAGTCGTTTTCCCCATTAAATTATACATTGCTGATCAACCCTTTGGGGAAATTAAAAGTTTAAAGAAGTGGTAAACAAGACAAAGAACAGAAACAATAATACCAAAGCAAAATGAATAGCTACCTCTGAAGGTAAACAGAAGAAAATTAAGATTAGACAAAATGCAATGAGGTAGTCCCTTCCACTGCTGTTGAAGTGTCAGACTTGTTCAGCTTCTGATATCCATAGGTAATAGAAGGTGGGAATACAAAACCATGTGTGTGCTCATAATTTAGAGAGTGTTTCTGAACTGACAACAAGGGAAATTCACAAAAAAAAAGGTGCTTCAAGAGTTAACAGCACATCTTGCTTTTGAGTTGCTTCTAATCCTAATTTTGTCCCTGTTGCAACTGCAAAGCCTTTTTCAGCTCCTGTCTTCTGCCCTCAATGTCATGCAAAAGAATTTCATCACTAGTATTATGTTAACATACCTTTATGAATTTTAAATGCACCATGGTTGTTCAAGTGGTCAGTCGTCAAGTTTGGGAAAATGAAATGATAGAACAGAAACATGCAAACTGCTGTAGTTGTGATGCTTCGTTAAGGTTCCTGAAATTAGAACATTCATGAGAACTTGACTTTGAAGTCCTTATCCATAAAGCTGTTTTTCAAAAGTGCTGCCAGGATGAGCTGATCTAGTCTGACAAGCTCTTTTAAGACATAATGAACTATATAGTATCTTTCTTGCAGCTGTGTCAGCTTCCATAGGAGTTAACAGGGGGTTATGTAAACAGGATATAGACACAGGCTGGCATAAATTTGGATTCCTTATCAGCCCTGTCATGTACACTACTACTTACAGTCATCAAAACAAACAAACGGTTTAGTAGAAGAAAAACGTAGAAGGACGATTGGTTTTATATCAGGATATTGGCTGCAAATCAAACAAAGTGGGAGATGTGCTTAAGTACACAATGCGACTGTAGCTGAGAGGCAATTTTGTTCTAAGCATCTCTTTACAGACACACATGACTTTTGAAAAATTCTTTTAGCTGAAGTCTATCATGTTTATTTTCAGCAAAGAGGTGATTTTTTTTCAAATGTATGGAAACTGATTTGATACATGAGTTGTGAGTTTAAAAAGGATACCTCGTCAGATGAGACCTTTTTAATTTTTTTAAAATCCAGACTGTGGGATAAATGACTATTCTGAGAATTTATAATTTTTTTCAAAGGTGCTGTTGGCCTGTCAAAAATATGTTTTTCATACAGTGAAATATTTTCATTCAGATGCACCAGCAGCATAAAGTAAGAGTTAGGGTTGAGTGAGTAAGGATGTTGGTCTTTTGTCTGTGAAACTGCATCTTAGGAATCTAGAACAAGAAAACCAACCAGCTGGATAGAGAGGATAACTGGTAACATTTGTTTGCAATACAATTAAGTCTAAAATCCATTGGAAAAAAAACCCACAGTGATTTAATTTAGTCCCCTAGTAGGAGAGAAAAAATGGAAATCATCTAGAAAGGTAGGAAATCATGCTTGAAAATTTGAAATCCAACAGATAAATTTCTCCCCAAAGTAATAAATATGTTAAAAGTAAGTTAACTGAACAAGAAATTATTTGAAGCTTTAAACTGTGCTTCTACTTTCTCTCTGTTCTCCTCCTAACTTGTATTTGACATTTATCAGTTTACAGGGAGATTGTAATTACTGTTTCTGAAGACACAGCCGGAGGCTGGAGCTTTAAGCTAAGATTTTATTTCGTATATATAAGTATTATAAGTATGCAGAATGTTGGGGAAAAGAAAAATACCATTTTCAAAGTATACATTCAATGGCACTAATGCAATTCCTTTGCTATCCACTGGTTTGTGTAGTGTTAATTTACTGGTAAGTGATAAATAAAAATCATGATGCACAAAGAAGAATGGAATCTTTTTTTGCTCTCTTCTACCTGTGCTGGAATTAAGCACTTCAAAAACTTTGAAAACCTAGAAAAGCACTTTTACAACTTTATTCAGTAAGATGAACAAGTCTTACAGATATAGGCATAGATTAAAGCTACTGAGTAAAAACGTTTTTTCTATTTTTTTTTTTTTTGGTCCTGAGAGAAAAGATATTCTAAATATACTGCTCACTAGTGTTGCCTATTCTGTAAAGCTCACATACTTTGTTTTCCACTAATATTTTTAAATGATGCACAAGTGACTGCTCTTCAATCATATCCCTGCATTCAATAACACAAGAACCTCGTTCATTAGGTGGTTGAGAAAAGCTTTGTACTGTAGACTGCGAAATGATGGTAATTAAGTGACAAGGATACAGGAGAAAGTTTGTGTTTGTATCTGCACTTTCTACCTTCTTTATAGAGCAAATAATTAAAATTTAGAGCCTAATTATATACAAATGAAAAAATTTTAAGCTTTCTGCACTCCAAACAGGAATGCACTGAAATATCAATAACTCATTTTATATAGCTGAAGTATTAGCCACTACTTATAGAGCATTAAAATAAAACACTGCAAGCAGTTTGTGCTTTATTTTGCAGTCAAAAGATAACATTCTACATTGTTGATGATTGATAGTCTGGGATTCAACTATACAACTTGAAATATATTTCTTTAATAAAAAATGCAATGGTTTGTCCATAACAAGAAAAGAAAATCAGCAACAAACATTGAATGAAAAAACAAAATAAATATACTCTCTTTAATAAGATCTTATGGGAAGAGGTAGGTCTAAAACAAGTGTATAAAGCCCAGGAGGCTGGTTCTGTGCAATTTACGTGGTTCCAGACCCCTTTCCTTATATATTTTTCTCTTTATGTTTTATTCACAAATAGTACTTTTTTTTTTCTGCGAGCACTACACCATCTGCATAGGGCAGTACATGCCTTTACATTGCCATGTCCACTGAAAGGCTTTGGTCTTTTTTTCTAATGTGTTTTGTAACATTCTGTTACCTAAATGGGCACAGACACATTTTTGATAGTGAAGGGGACATTGCAGTGGGGTAGATTCTTCATCAGATGACGTGTAAACCAAGAACACCTTTCCAAAAGAAATTATTTACCTCATACAATTCATAGGTTTCATGCAGAAATTGCTCTGTAAAGCTTTATGGCCTGTGCTGAATCTGGAGCCAGACCTGAGAATCATAGTAGTCCCCCCTGATTCTAAAAGCTGTGAACTTCATCTAATACAAGTCATGGACAGTTTAGCGCCTGGTGATATCTTTATCTTTTCTGCCCCACGTTGAATTTGAACTCACAACCTGGAAGTAAAGACCCTTTTGTCAAATGTCTGTATCCTGTATTCAACAACTTGGTATGAAATTAGATATTTTACTTCAATTTTTATATGATGGATATGAAACACTTATACAGGATGCTACTTTTTTCACATATGTCCTGAGGAGTCTAAGAATAATCAAGTGTAAATTGCTTTTAACTTGAAATACCAATAATAACAAAAAATAGATATAATAGAGATATTAATAGTAACTAGAAACTGTGGTGATTAATACTGACATGACCTGAATGCCTCTACACAAATGTATTTAAATTCACAGTATTTTGTAATACTGCTGTGACAAGGAATCAAACAGAAATCTACTAGAGAATGATCCAACTTTTGCAGCTCTTGAATGCTGAGGATTATGTTTAAGAAAACTGTAGCAAATGGGATTCTGTATCAAATCTGCACCTGCACGTATGCTATTGTATAATACTTCAACAGCTTTAGTTTAAGTACGGAAATTTGGCTTAATTCGTGACACTGAGGCATGGTCATATCTTGGAAGTGAGAAATATTTGGATGAGATTAATAAATTTGTCACTGTGTAGAAATGGATTAAGATAAAATAGGAACACACCATAATGAGAATGGTGTTGTCACTAGCTTCATTTGATCTGAGGCAGTTAAATTACGATGTGCCTTTCTTTATGAGGCAGTTTTGCCAAGACAAATATTGTTAGTTTAGAACGAATTGTGCAGAAATTTAAATACATCAGTCTCTGTTTTGAAATTAAATTACTGCTGCTTCTAACAACAGAATCAGGTATCTTGTGCTTTCTTGTTAAAAACAAAGTAGAGTGTATAAAAATAATGTTAAAGCAATTTAATCATATCTGGTGGAGTCATTTTCCCTTGGAAAATGCTCATTTTACACAATAGAAATGTTTCTCAAGACTGTCAATTATGTCAAAATTGTCAATGGAACTCATGGAATCAGTAATAATAGCAAAAAACCAGAAATTCCATTTTGCAAAAAATATAGTGGTTTGGACATCTGATTCCATTTCAGATCTGATAACATTCAAATGTTTTCATGAAAAAACAGCATAATATTTGAGAGACAGGTCAGGCATCTTTGTAACATTTGATGTGGTGCCAGAATCAGTCTTCCCTATTTCTAGTGAGTGCCCTAATAACAACTATTGGCTCAGTTGAAGAGAGTCAGGCTCAGTTTCTGTTCTCTTCCATCTCCTTTTAAGTTTTTGGAAGGTTAAACTTCCTTTGTTTACCCAACTGTAGAAATATAATGTATGGTTTTATGTTGTCCAGTAGTGTATAAACTCAACCTCCATCTTAAAAAAACATGTAGGTTGGTTGTCATGTTATGGTGGTCACCAAAATTATTATTATCATTTCCCTGATGCATTGCCTCTTGGATGAACCATTGCCTATTCCAAGATTCAGCATTTTCTCTCTTCTCCTTTAAGGGCTGCAGGAATGCACTTAAACTTCAGGGCCCAGCTTCATATCACTATCTAGATCCTAATTTTTCTAATTTGGAAAAAAAAAAGTTGTGTCTCTTAGACATTTTCAAACATAAGGCAAAATTTTACGTATTTCATTTATACATATTTTAATAATATGAGTCTGTCATAAGAAAAAAATCTTGCTCATATCTCACCCAAAGAAAAAGTTGTCATTTCCAAATAAAAGTATTGCTTTTTCTTTTTCTTCCTTCCTCCTCTTTCCTGAAAATTTGGAGCCATAAATGTGATAACCATATGAAAATTTCATATTCCAATGGATTATGTATTTTTAATAGAATTTTCTTACCAGAAGCTTTACCATTCAATGATTGTCACTTTCCATAATGTAACTCTCAGAACTGCGGCACTTTGGCTGTGTTCCAATTTATAAAATTGAAGTGGCCACAGGTCACTAATTTTTCTATGTAGGAGATAAAGTTGTTAGATGTAGATGTGATAAATATTGCTAAGTAATGGATTACACTGTATAAACCAAACAGTAATTGTTTTATGGTAGTTATTAAAATGTTCTTTAAGCCTGTGCCCAGAAACAAAGTTGAAATGATTAATATTTTAAAGTTTGCTGAAATTTACCCTTCTTAATTTAAAGAAATCCCTGCTTATTGATAAAGTACTAGAAGTTTGGTGAAAATATTCTAAAAATAATAATGTATGATAATATAAACCTACTTTAAGGTTAATAACATGAAATAAATTTCTCAAATTATATCTATACTAGAAAAGTTTGTTCATTGTAAATGCTACAGAAACATGTTTTTTCTTCAGAGTTTTAAATCAGCATTTTCGTCTTCTAAGGAATAATTACAGGATTTTGTTTTTAATAGCTTTTCTTTTAAAGTATCCATACTATCCGTATTTGTTTCTGTATTTCTTCCTTGCATGTTATTTTAGTTTCCCAGAAGAAATGTATTTCCTCTATTGTCCCATAATATTTGGAGGTTTTTGAGTAATTGTCATCACCTCATACATCTCCTGCAGATTTTCTTAGCTATAGCTTGAATTTATTTTAAAGTTGTTCATAGTATTTTTCCCATGTTTTATAGCACTGTGGTCTTAGTATGTGAATAATAACATATGACTTTATTAGAAGAGTATGGATAGGGAGCAGGTGAAACTTGAGACTCCTTCTGACATCATTTGTAGACATTCATGAACAGTCATAGAAACAATGTGAGAGGCAACATGAGGAGGAAGAGCAGCTGGCAAACTCTCCGTGAGACATTTAAAGTAGTTCTCCCTCTGGGTCTTCTCACTCTGGGCATTTCCAAGGGAGACTCTAAGCAGGCCATGGAGGACACCAGCTCAGTGCAGAGAGGCCAAAGCAGCACTGGTGCGATCTTGGCAAATATTCCCTATGTCCTTCTGCAGGTGACTGTAAGGTGAGGACAGTGCTGATGTTCTGGAGATGATAGCACACACTATAAAGAACTGCTATTTTTAAATCTGTTAGAGAAGATGCAATCCCAGATGAAATTTGCCTCTATGCAGGTTTGAATGATTTGGCATGGGGTGGTTTTAACAGGTTATGAATATATACGCATTATTAATTGTACTCAAAAGCCTAATTTTAATAACTGACCTCTTTTAGGAATGTCTCACTAATGTTTCAGGGATCTTGACATGGTTCTCCATTAGGACTTTCGGTGCAAACTCCATACTAAATACAGTCATATGGAACATGTTTTTATCTTTACATTGCAATTACCATGAAAGTGGCGGAAGCTGTGATAAGGCTCACATTCTCAGTTACAAGTACTAATTATTTGATCCCAGACTCAAGTGGTACAGTAATCATCATCAAGCTCAATAACTAATGATAATAGATGAAAACTTGCTGATCTTCCAGCTGCTAGTGATGATGAGAGAGATATTATGGAGGCAGAGTAGCAATTTCTTTGTTAAGACTGCATTGGACTATGGATATTATCTTAACAGCTTTTCCTAGCTTTGATTATGAATAATAATAATAATCTTATCTGTATTTAATTTAGGTATCCAAAAATCCATGCTTTAAATATACATTATATAAATTGTTTCTCTAGAAACTCCATAATGCAGAGAAGTTTTCACATACTGTACAATCAAAAATGAACACAGAAAAGTTTGCTATAATGTTTTGTGATCTTTTTTTATCTTCAGTTTTCTCAGTAGATATTTGACAACTTAACATTTCTGGTTTTTATGCTGTCACCTTTATTTGATTAAGAAAAATAACAGTTATTCATTTAGTCATGTAAATTGCGGAACTTGATCTTGAGACACATTTTGTGCTGGCAGGGTGCAGTGGCATTGTGGAATTTCAATGACTTTCATAAACTCTGAGTAGAAATTGGAGTTTTCAGCGATTGACATGGGCAGAGCCACAGAGCCTTGCTCCAGACAGTTTTAGTAACATGTCTGGTCTCCGCTTTGGAATTTTGAAAATACATTTTTAATAATATGTCATCTCTTGCATTACATTAAGAAATAGTATTGAAACTTAATGAAATCTTTTGTTTTAGAGTATTGACCCTGTGTCTTCCTAAAATTGGACAGAGACAGAAACATAGATTTTGATCTGGAAGAAAGTTATTATTTTGAAAACCATGCTGTTTTCTCTTCTATAGTCGTATGATAGCAGAATCACCAACTGTAGTTACTGTAACAGAATCAGAAATTGGGGCATTACAAAGAGATGTGAACCTTCGGAAAAAAGTCGTGTGAATATGCTCTGGCAGGGGATTGGACTAGATGATCTTTTGAGGTCCCTTCCAATCCCTAACATTCTGTGATTCTGTGATTCTGTGAATACATCTCCATAGAGCTGAGCTTTCACTGCGCGGAGGAGGCCTAAGCAATGGCTTTGATAATAGTATATCTTTGCCTGGGTTCCTGTGCAAAGACCACTGTATCTAACCAAATTCTTGATAAATGGAGGGTAGGCTTTTTTTCTCCCATTCTCTGCCATGGAATTCCTCAGCACTCTGTCAAATTATTAGGTTTTATTCTGAGAGTTAATTTTTGATTATTTGCGTATCTTAACTATGCAAGGCATGAGCTGGAGTATCCTTTAAAAGCAGCCAGCAGTTTTGCTTGAGTTAATGTATTATCGGTTGTAAGGACTGTCTTTTGCAGCACAGAAGCTGCAAAGTAGTGCCATGATCCAGGCTGAATGTTGTCTAACCAGTAGAAAATTCACACAGTCCTTATCTAGCTTCGGAAATCCCTGAGTTGAACGTAAACAGAGATTTGAAGAGTGAAAGGGAAGTGTCGTATATGCTTGCCCTATTATATTTCTCCCATCTGCTGTTTACAGCCACCGTTGAAAACAGGATTGCTAGGATAGATGGCCCTTTGGCCAGCTGACTTTGTATTCTTATTTAAAGAAAGACTACAACAGTTCATACCAGAATATGAGAAATTGAGACTGATTCTTAATGTTTATATTAAGCACTAGCCCAGCCTATTTGTAAGATAAAAATAAACCAGGCAGACTATTCACTGATCTGCAGCAGGAAAATGCTAATTTTTTTTACATTAGTGATTGTTTTTTGAAAATAATGTACCAACATTTTTGTCACATTGACACTGAAATGGGAAAAAACATTGTACCATAACTTATACCAAGCAATGAATAATTTTTTTTTTTGAATGGACAAGAGGAGGGATTGAGAGCAGCAACAAATCTTCTGCACCTGTAACCATCCTCCTCTGAGCCTTCCAGGATGCTTCATGCCTTTTGAAATTAGACCTCTGTTCTTTTTCGGACAGGGACTGTATGCCTACAGGATCTGCTGTGTTATTAAAAGTCACTAAATATTTAGTCTAATTTTACAGTCATGAAGGATTGTTTTAACCTGGCAATCTCAAAGCACTTTACCGAGACAGGAAGATTTTGTATCTCCATTATATGAAAACTATGGCAATTGAAAACAGCTGTCTAGAGTCTCTGTTAAATGCTTGCTGGATCATACTGTTATATTCTTTTATACAACCTGTTGCTGGATTGACCAAAGAAAGTGCTCAATAGAATGTATGGATAATAAGGGCAGTTTATAATAAGAAGAAGTGAACAGTTTTAATATGCTATTTAATTATCTTAATCAATAAGGTAGAAGAAATAACTGATTAAAGAATGTGCTACTCAAGTGTCAGGACTCCCTGGGGGCTGGGGGTGTCAGAGTCTCCCCATGGTGGGGCGGCCGGGCAGGGCCTGGCACCCAGGGCCCTTCCCACCCCCCGGCCAGGAGCAGGACAGTCAGGGGCACCGGGGCAGCCCCAGCCCTGGGCTTCAGGCACCTCCCTGGGAATGGGCTGAAGACAGGACAGGACATGGGCTCGTGGGTACGCTAGGGTCGACAGGGCCCGTGGCCAGTCAGGTCTGTGGGGAGCTGGAGGCCAGCCTTGCTGTGGCGTTGCTGGGGCAGGGGCTGATGGCACTGGGGGGCTGACGTGGGTTCCTGGGCTGTGAAGAGCCCTGGGGGGCTGGGCAGGGATAGTCAGGGTTGGTGGTACCATCAGGGCCCTGACTCCAATGGACAGTTATATAGATTTAATCGATAAATTTAAAACTCTCAGAAAAAACCCTAGAATGTCTCTTAATTATTATAATATGATGCAGTTCTGTAGATTCAAATACATATTTTTCCCTTTGCACTTAGTTGAGCTTGCCACTACTAAAGCAGGAGCAAGTTTCAGTACATTCTTTTTAACAGCATCCGGATGTTATTTCGGAGAATCATAGAACAGAATCATAGAATGGTTTCGGTTGGAAGGGATCTTAAAGATCATCTAGTTCCAACCCCCCTGCCACAGGCAGGGACACCTTTCCACTAGACCAGGTTGCGCAAAGCGTCATCCAATCTGGCCTTAAACACTGCCAGGGAGGGGGCAGCCACAGCTTCTCTGGGCAACCTGTTCCAGTGTCTCACTACCCTCATGGGAAAGAATTTCTTCCTAATATCTAATCTAAATCTACCCCCTTTCAGTTTAAAACTGTTACCCCTTGTCCTGTCACTACTAGCCCTTGTAAAAAGTCCCTCTCCCACTTTCCTGTAGGCCCCCTTCAAGTAATGGAAGGCTGCTATAAGGTCAGAGAACAGTCTTTGAAGGAGAGGATGATTTGACTTTGGTTTTGTTGAACTACTCGTAAAATGAGACGAAAAGCTGAAATAGCTGCCAAATTCCTTACACATTTTCTGAAAATGTTGGCTTGGCATTATTTGAATCATTGACTGGAGTTAAGAGTAGGAGATGCTGTTGATGAGGCACACATCAATCATTTTCACATTTTAATAGCCTCCATATTCATTCTACTGTTCTCATGCAAAACATGAAGAGAATTAGCATTTTGTCATGAACCTCTGTCAGTTCAATGCTTAACAGTTGGCATCAAGTTATGTGCCAGATGGGTGGTTTTAACTTTTAGAACAGGAATGGCTATTTGGATAAACAGCTCTGCATTTCATAAACACACCACTGAAACATCAGAGGACTTAAGCTGTAAAAGGGTTGAGATACATACGTGTGACAAGGAAAAGAATACACTGAAAAACACACACAACCGAAAGCTTAATTGAATGTTTGAGATCTGGTGACATATTATATTTCATATGATTATCCCTACAGCAATGAGAGATTGGTCTAATCCTGAAGCTGTTTATAAAAGGAGAGATTATAAATTGCTTTTTAAAGAAAATTCAGAAAGAACACTGGTTTTATTTATGTTTTTCCTTTATTTTTCCACATGTTTATATCTTTTGATTTTAGGATAGGTCTAGGCCATGGTGAAGCAAATGGCAAAACACCTTTTGATTTTGATGAGATAGTGGTTTCACCTGTATTGAGCTTTTGGAATATAATGAATACTCCAAGAGACAGAGCCTAGAATGAAGTATTTAAAAAGCCCTGATCTGAGGGCACAGCTATTTATCTTGCAGAAATTTGTGTAGAGCTCTCTTGATTTTATCTATTATTGTAATGCAGGTTGCCCTCTGTTGATTTTCACACTTTATGAAATGTACATCTAGTTATTACAAATGTAAAAGCTAATACAATTATAATGATAAATTATTCCTTCCATACAGTTGGAAGAGTTTGTCTGTGATAAGTTTTTTTTTTATTTTGTGTGATCACTCAAGTACTGAAAAACCACAAAGGAGGCATGTAATACAATCTCTTGTGTAATTATAGAGAGAATTTTTAAAAACAGAGTGAGGTTGTGGAAAGCAGTTTTGAAGAGTTGTTGAGGCAAAGAAGGAAAATTATTTCGTGCTGGAACACGAAGAAGAAATTAAAAGGTTTATATGACAGAATAGATGCAGTCCTGAAATTAGAGATATAAGCATTAGATGTGCAGCTGCAGCTGATGAATTTATTGATGTTCCTGAGAGAGAACTAAAGAAAATATCGATCACTGTATGCTTATGTAACATATTTATATTGCATTTAAATAATTTCATGGGGTTTGGTGCTCTACTGCAGAGAATAGGGAAAAAAAAATGTGTTTCATTTTCATGTGTGATACAGATTCTAGGTCTTTTTAATTTTCTTTTGGCCACAGATGGAGATGGGATACTGGTCAAGGAAGCCTTAGTGGATCTCTGAAACCTCTCAGGGGAAGTGCTTGTTTGTTGTGTTTTGTTAGGCACTTAAAGAGATGACTAAGATGAAGAAGTTGTTTTCATCCGTGTTAGCTGAGAATAGACTGAAGAGATTTTCTGGTCTTCATTTGTAGCATGGTTTAGTTCTTTTCCTTGAATTAGTCAACTTTCTTTCCCTGATAAATTCACTTCCAGTGCAAACATAGAACAAATGTATTTTCCACTATTTCTTGGCACTCACTCTATTTTTTTAAATTTATGAATTTTGGTACTTATGTTTCAAGTTTGTTTGTGGAATAATGCATTGAGGAAGAGTTCTCACTTGTCGAGTGTGAAGGGCAAAGAATGCTTTTTCTTGAAGGGCAAAGAATGCTTTTTCTTGTGTACCCTTCTGGATAAATATATATTATATGGTAGTCTGTTACAGTGAGGGACTGCATTTAATAATCAGGTAGTGCCAAATAACAAATAACCAAATAGTGCCAAATAACTCAGTAGGAAGTTTTAAATCTCTTGCAACTATTCAGTCAGCCTAATCTAAGTGACACTGAATATGTTGAAGTACTTCACCAATTTTCTTGATACATTTTTCAGTCAAGTGTTAACCATGCCTGAAGGAGTCTGGTAAAATATATTGAAATTACACAGCATAATCACATCTGTGAAATTCTTGACAAAATAAAACTTCCCAGAGAGCAGTTGTCAACCTTGTACTATCCCCTGGCATATTTTGAAAAAGGCTTCAACCTGATGAATAATATTCACGGTACAAGTTATGCTTCTTTGCAACTTGTGAGCTTGTCATCTTTGATTCTCATAAAATGTGTTGGTTCTCCACTGGAAATACTCTCACCATCTTTTTCTGTCCACTGATAACAGCATATCTGCAGTTTAAATTCCCTTAAGATGATGAGAATCATAAGTGTAAATCTATTGGGGAAACTTGTGATTATTTTTGTCATCTTTAGTCTTTGTATCCATCGTTTTTTTAAAAAGATTTTCAGCAAAACTGAATGTAACTGTATATTGGTGATGTGAATATTTGTCTCCTCTCTGAAACTGTAGAAGCATAAACTGTGGCAGTGCAAATTTTTTTGTTATTTGAAGACCAAACAATAGGGTTTTTATTGTGATCTGACTGATTTTTTTTCCTTCTTTGTAGAGAATATGTATATCCGGCTTTTAACAGAATTCTGAACACAGTGTAAAAAAGGCATTAATATATTTGTGAAATATATATTTTAAGATGTTCTCACTATTATTTGTAGACAGTCTATATTTAAGATTTTCTTGTCTATTGCGTATATGTTTGTTTGTGTATTGTATGTAAACACACATTTTAGAATTTAAAGAAATCATTGTTTCTAGTTAACACAAAAAGGTGTTTAAGGAAGAGTAGAAGATGATAGCCATAATTGCATAGCCCTTCTCTCATTCCACTCCGTAGTAATCATGGTTAAAGGCTTTTTGGAAGTCACTATGTACTCGTACAGGCCTTGATATTATAGTAGTCAATGTCACCTTGGTAGGGTGCATGTTTGCTCTGTGTGGTACTGAGGTTCATATAACCATTATAGTAATTACACAAGCATCTTGAAGAGTAAATTTTTAGGTGCTAAGAGTTTTTGAAATAAAATAAATACTTACTTCTCCTCAAAATACATAATAATCTGTGCTAAAATATTTTAAAATAGTTATCCTCATGAAGGTCAAAAAAAAAATAAACAAGAGTTATAGATTCACCCCAACGCAAGCAAGATGTAGATAGCTCCCCTTTTTCCTTCTTTTTCCTGCTCTAAGGTCCAGGTTAAAATCAAATGATCAGATATCATCTAAAATTATGATTCTTCATCTAACATTACTGTTCCTTGGAAGACAATGCAAAATCCAAAATGGCCAGGGAAACCAATTCTATCTTTATTTATTTCATCTGGAAAAGTTAAGGTTCAGTGAAGAAATGTATAAAATATTTATAATTCAAACACATGCATATTCAGTTGTCTATTTAATACAAATCTATCATAGGAAAAACAAATATGTCAAAATGAAATCATAACTTAATCTACATATAGGAAGAAAATGTGGAAAAATATGCCACACATGGTAATAGTTTTCTTTTTTTAAAAATATTGCAGAATAGTCAGACTCAGGATATATATAACATTTCAAGAAGTCTTCCTCTCATTCTTTAATGAAGCCTACCTGCATGTACTTTTTGCCACATTGATTGATATGATAAGTAAGACTAAATGAATGCCCAATTATCATAAATAGGCTCCAAGTATAATTCAAAACTTATATGACATTCTTTGAACAATTATCAGAGCCAAGTAGTGAATGGCTTTTCATGGCAATGGAAAGAAAATGAACAAAATGCAAATGAAATCTACAGAGCTCTTGGGTTTTCTTTCAAACAAAATATTTGTTAAAGTAAATTCAATAAAAATCACTAATTAATTACGAATTGGAAACCCACTGTGGAATATGTAGTTTTTCATATTAACCAACTCAAAGATACTATATCACAAAATGTACTTTATTCTTTTTTTGACAAGTTAGTTTAATTTTAATTGTATTTACTTCACTGAATCACAGTAAATGTCCTCTAGAGTATCCTGAAGATACTTTACAGAAGATTTAAGGTCTACTCCAGTTCATGCTGAAAACTATAAGAATCGGAATTATTCCTAATATTCTGAGTCCACAAAGAATTCATAGATACTGCTTTGCAATTGTTGCTATGTTTATTGCTGAAATATGCGAAGACACCCAGGTTGGCTAAAAGGTGGATTAAATGGATTTACCTAGACCTATTTCTCCAGTAAAGTGTCTGAAGGGGAAGGTCTTTTAAACTCAACAGCCCTCACCCACTGAACAACTACTCCCCACTCCAGGTTTTTATTAACTTATAATTAAGGTTAACTTTTTAAATTAGGAAAACTCAAGGTGGTAGATAAAAAGTAACAGAAATAGAAGCAGTTTATAAACAACTGTGCTCTTTCCACACTGTGTCCTTCTGGATGGGTTCTGTTTAGTGTCAGCCAACTCACTTTTCTGACTGACAAAAACGTGGGTTTTCCTCCATCACCTCTAAAGCTTTTCAACTCCCTTCTCCTCTTAGCAGTCTCTTTCCTTTGATGGGTAGTTGTTTTTCTCTTAATCTTTCTTGTCCCTGGCACGCCTTAGAGTCTAGTCTCTTCAAGCTTTCCTCCTGAAGCATGCCTAGTTCCCTCCCCTCCAAGCAGAAGCATCCTTCTTACCCATCTGATGGGGCTCACCTATCCCAGCCTGGGCTAAGCTAAGCAGATACCTGAATGGTTTAGAGACTGGCATCTTGAGCTGTGGCACAAACATTTTCTGTACAATATGTCTAAGAAGTCCTGCTCTCACTAACCTCCTGTTCAGCTGTAGCTGTGCAATTGCCTCTGAAGCCATGCTGTGAACTGGATTGGGGAGATGATGAAAAGTTCTTTGCAAAAATGAGTGATTTAGTGTGGACCATTCCAGTCATGCTGTTGCAGCGGAGGAGATGGGCAAACTGCCGCACTAGCACAGGGATGAGTGACTATTTGCATGATGACCAGGACCTATGCAGACAATAGTTATATAACTGAAGTGTAAGGATTTGGAACAGTTTAGAGGAAAGAACCTGGAAGATACTTGGCTGATCAAAAAAGCTATCATAGACCCATAAGAGTTAAGTCTCCAAGGACAGCCTAAACAGAGAGGTACCTGTATAAGCCATGACTTCCAGCACAGCCAGCCATGAGACAGAGCTGTGGGTGCCAGCTGTTTTTCCTGACTGCAGACCAGCTTATAATAGATGTAAGCAGGAACATTTCCAGTAAGCATCTGTTTTATTGTTTGGATGTGTAGGGAAATTCAAGCTACTTTGCTCCCAGTGCCATGCTTGATTCAATGAACTTCTACATCTGCTGAGCTTGCTTTCTTCCTCAATAAATTTAGAATTGTTTCTTTATTGGGTACTTTAACCTCTGAAGATGTTATTTCAGTAGTGTGAAATCCCACAAGTGATCATAATTTCCAGAACTACTCACCTTCCTGTACTACCTAACTCTTCCATCACATCGTGACTGTTTGTGTCTTCTGACTCCACAATACACACAGTTTGCAAAAAAATCAGTATACAGGCACTTTCCAAAATTAAGAAAAACTGTAAATTATTTCTGGCTATTTTCAATCAGATCCTCAGCATTTTTAATCCAGTTTCAAACTAGTTAAAACCAACATTTATTTATTTTTCAGTGCACGTTGTGCTGATCTAGAATTTAAGGATAGCCTGCCAAAGTAGGACGGAGGTACCGATCTGTCCTGCGTTATCCCGTACACCATTGATGTAATAAGGGTCTTGAAGAAAGCAGAAATAGGCGGACACATCTACTGCTTAAAAGAAACTTCTCAATTTTCTGTGAATTAGGGTGCTTACTTTGCTATCCTTACAAATGTGCTTATCTACACAGAAGTCTCTACTCACTTGACAGACTGTTGTGCTTCAGCAAAGCTCCACAGTCACAGTTTCTAAATCTGGTGCCATAGAGAAAATGGCTGATGTCTCAAATTAGGGCATTTTTTTTTAACAGAGCAATATCATTATTTTTCAAGTTCCTTACTGCCATTTTTCCTTTTTGGAAAGGCTGAGGTGGTTTTACGTCAAAGAAAAGTGATATGGTTTGGAGAGCTATTTTTAATCCCTTGAAGTTTGAGTAGTAGGGACCTCAGGCAAGAACAATTCTCACTGTTAAGTAGGAGATTAGAGCTGAGGTCTAAGATTTGCATAATGTAAAAGGTGTACATCATTGTAAGTATCATTAATATTTTTGAGTCCTTAGGCAACTAATGAAAGGACAACTTTAGAATTGCCTCTGGGTAATATCTTTTAACATAACAAATATAAAAATATTATTTGTTTAATTATATTTGACTTATATTTCCCAGTTAATTTTTTTTTGTTTCCAGAAAGGAATTATCAAACCATCTGAATAGATTTTAGTGGCAAGGCTAATGCTTCCATAAAGGATTTGTAACAAATAGTTCTTCTAATCTTCAGTATCACCAGGCAGACAATAAATAAATCTTTATTTTTCTCTTGTAAAGCATATAAGATTTTGAGGCAGCCTCTAAAGCAACAGATTATTGCTAGCATATCACTGTGACCCACAGTATGACCCTTGATGAAAGGAATCTTTATCTCTCTAACTCAGTGAGCTCCAGATGGTGGTTTCCTTGTGTGTCGCAGACCAAATTCACCAATTTCTATTTGATTTTTGTTTTAGAAATAAAATTAAAGAAACCTCAAACTTCGTTTCTTAAATGGTGGGTCAATGGCCATAACATTACAAAAGATTTGTAAATCTGCCCACACAATTGGCTAGCCAAATGGGGGCTGTGGGGGCATTTGGTTTTCTGTGGGGATTAAGTGTGAAGTGGGGAGACAAGGAAGGAGCTGAGGGATGAGTGGAATATCATTTCATCTACATCAGTTGGTATGATAAAAGTCAGGTGAGTCAATTTAATGCATAGACTGGAATTTTCCTTGGCAGCATAGTTGAAATAATAATGCATGATCATTGTGAGATTAAACATTGTGATTTCTAAAGCATTCCTGCCTTGCATAGATGTGCTGTGAAATAGGCTAAAATGTATGGAATATGGCATATTAAAGTCATAAATGATGTTTCATGCTGATTCAAGGGGAACACATTATCACAGAAACCAAAATAAATAATTAAGGTTCACTTTAGTATGTCTTGGAAATGAGAACCTAAACCTCTTCATTGCTATTCCAGGTCTTGATCAAAGATTGGACTGAACTTCTGGCATATTGCAGGGAGGGAGAGTTTTGCTTTATTTTGATGTGTGTTATAATGTTTCTTTATGTAGTTGTGGTTCAGTCTTCAACCTATGTCACCTTTTCGTTCAAACGATTGCCACTAATCTTTACAGAATCACAGAATCGTTTTGGTTGGAAAGGAGCTTTAAGATCATTGAGTCCAACCATTAACCTAACACTGCCAAGTCCACCACTAAAACATGTCCCTAAGCACCACATCTGACTCGTCTTTTAAATACCTCCAGGGATGGTGACTCCACCACTTCTCTGGGCAGCCTGTTCCACTGTTTGACAATCCTTTCAGTGGAGAAATTTTTCCTGATATCCAATCTAAACCTCCCCTGGCACAACTTGAGGCCGTTTCCTCTCGTCCTGTCACTTGTTACCTGGGAGAAGAGACTAGCACCCTCCTCGCTACAACCTCCTTTCAGGTACTTGTAGACAGCAATAAGGTCTCCCCTCAGCCTCCTTTTCTCCAGGCTAAACAACCCTGGTTCCCTCAGCCGCTCTTCATAAGACTTGTTCTCTATATCTTTCACAAGCTTCGTTGCCCTTCTTTGGACTCTCTCCAGCACCTCAATGTCTTTCTTGCAGTGAGGTGCCCAAAGCTGAACACAGTATTCGAGGTGTGGCCTCACCAGTGCCGAGTACAGAGGGACAATCACTTCCCTTGCCCTGCTGGCCACATTATTTCTGATCCAAGCCAGGATGCTGTTGGTCTTCTTGGCCACCTGGGCACACTGCTGACTCATGTTCAGCCGACCATCGACCAACACCCCCAGGTCCTTTTCCACCAGGCAGCTTTCCAGACACTTTTCCCCAAGCCTGTAGCGGTGCATGGGGTTGTTGTGCCCAAGTGCAGGACCCAGCACTTAGCCTTGTTGAACCTCATACAGTTGGCCTCAGCCCATCAATCCGACCTGTCAAGACAACCTTTAGAGCAGACAGAAAAGAGGAGACCTGAAAGTTATGATGATTAAGGTTTTTTTAACATCTTTGAGAAACTGTTTCTACACCCTGACTCAATTGTAGGTAGAGTTACTGTGCTCAGTTGACTTCAGTTTTCTGTGGTTGTAGCTGGATTAGGTTTTGTCCTTTTTGTCCCTGACCTGCTACGTCCGTCACAGCAGTTGCCAGATTACAGCCCAGGTTTCACAGTATTTTGATGGTGAAAAGAAGTGAATCGTATATATAGTGTATGTATATTCTGACTTTAGATACCTTGGCAAGTCTCCCAGTGAGACCACACAGAGGTGTCTTATCAGTGTGTGACTTTGAGAATCAAGGACAGGATAGACTCTCATCAGCCCCTCTCAGCCTGCTCTTTAGCTTTTCTCTTCTGTCAGATGTCTCCTGAATTCATAGGAATGAATGGTTCTATAATGTTTACAGTATGTGAACAGTCATCTGTATAGATATCTGTACATGTATGTGTTTTTAACAAGCACTGTTCAGGATCCGGTTGTGTTAAGCTCACTGCAACCTAGAAAAAATATATGTAAGGTATTTTCCACCGTAACATTGTGGAAAGGAAGAAGAAAGTGTGGAACAGAGATTCAAAGCAAGGAGGTAAGCTCATTCACATGCCACAGTGTTCTTTCACATTTTACCCTCTCATTTTTCTTCCACCCTGCATGGTTCAGGAGGAGCCATGTTGACCAAGTTGTCTCTGCTTAAAACTGCTGGTACTCGTAAACAAGAGGATGCTGCCATGTTGGAGATCTAGTAGAACAGCCTGTGGATTCCTAATTAAGTTGTGTCCACAGATGTTAGAGAATTGTTGCAGTTTAGCCAGGAAGGTACCTGCACTAGCTCTAAACTGTTTCAGGTGGGACTACCATTATAGCTGTGGCAGCAGGGATGGAGCATAGTATGGGGACTAACTTACTTCTAAGACCATCAGTAAGAACATACACTGTAAATAAAAACACATGGTGTAGAATCAGAGCCTTCTGCTTTTTTGCAGGGACAAGGAGCCCTCCACCTAGAGAAAGCCCTTGGGATCATTTTGTCTCACAGTGTTAAATCACTATGTGTTAGTATAAATATGCATATGAGGAGCAAATTGAGGGTAGGTGTTGTCTCCTGCTGCTGAATCGTGCTGAGTGCAAATGTCAGGGGATTACGCCAGGAGTGTGGAAATGTTTTTCATTTACCAAGATCTATTTATATGTTGCTCTTACACAAAATATACAACGCATTTAATTCAAAGAAAACAGTTGAAAATATGTAGAGAGATGAATGATACTGATGATTCAGGAAGCAGATAATAAAGATATGCATCCTGTCTAATCAGTCCATTGTGACAGGGACAAAAATATTACTATGGTTTCTCATACAGGGAGAGTCTTGAGTTATAAAAAAATTGTGTTCCAGAATTTTATTCTTCTTGTTTCTTTGTTTTGATACCAGCTGTAAGTTGCTGGTATCTTATGGTTCTTTTAATTTGCAACCAGATCCTAGTTTATACCTACAATTTAAGATAATTGCGCATCATGTGATATTGAAAAATCCAGTGATTTTATTGCTGTATTAGCCTTTTTTTTTAATTCTGTGATTTAAATACAGCTAACAAAAATCTCAAATGTGTCTCAAATAGGAGACATTCTATTTCTATCCTGTTTTTTCTGTCAGTGAGTAGTGGACAATGTATGCCGATTTAAAGAGCTTAGAGGAGCAGTAGTGTAATTGCTCCCATCATATTGTTCTCTAATCTTTACAAAATTGTAAATCTAGTTAAAGGATATGTATGTATTAAGCACCATTATTCAGTTTAATGGAAGAAGCTACATAAGGCTCTTTTTTGTTGTGAGGTTGGTAAAAGATTCCTGTCCAGTGCACTGACCACATAACCATGGCTGACCTGATCAGAAGCTAAGCCGGACAGATCAAGAAGTTGCCTGTTTGCGAACTCGAGAGAGGTTGCTTGGCAGGTTGCATGCGTGGGAAAAAGAGAAAGCTGGATAGCATATGTGTAAGAAACAGCAGTTAAATGGCTTTGCTGAGCTGGTCTAACTTGTTGTGACCAACTGGGACCTAGCCAATTCCCTTCATCCCGTTTGCCCCACTGTCTTCCCTGCTCGTAGCCACATGCTCCCACCACTCACCTCTTAAGCAAGTGGAACTCCTCTGTGATCTTATGCAACACCCTAATGCAGCAAAAACTATTCCTTTTATTGTCAGGTTCACTTTCTGCTGGTTTCTTCTTTACGTGTCCTCAGCACAGAGTCCAGAGAGGATCACAGCAGTGCAAGGGAGTGTGCGGGTAGTCTGAGAGGACCCACAGAGGCATCCGTTGATAAGGATTCTTCTGCAATTGTGTTGGGCTGATCATTCAGAAAAATAGGGCCACGACTCATGAGATTTTGTTTGTTAGCACTACCAAACAAAATTACAAGAGTTTGGTCATATTGAGAGATCATGAGAATGCTAATTGCTGTCAATCAGGAAGTTAGAAAAGCAGTTGTGCAGCACTTACTAAAGAAAACTTCAAACTCTGATACTTTTATAGAGGCATCCATCTATTTAATTTTTTGTGGTAATTACCAGCATTATGGGAGATTATTAAAATGTTTCTGGCTTTATTAAGAAAGATCTGTAATACTGGAAAAGGTTGCATGAGCTTTTGTTGCTCATGTATATAACAGGTGCACTTACATTCCGTATTTAGAAGCAAGCTTTCCTTTAAAAGAAAAACAGTTCATCAAATTATGATGGCATTTGTATCTTTGCTCCTTAACAGCTTAGCAGGAATTTCTATAGACCTGTTTTTGAAGATCTGGATTATCAGGTATTCACCAGTGTTGACAATGCCATAAAAGTCACTGAACCAAATACTAGTGTAAATCTAATGTGAGTAAGATTAAAAGGAGCCTTTCATTTTTACAGTCTGGCTGCTAACTTCTTTACAGAGTGGCTTTTAAGACATGGAACCAATTAATGTAAGATCCATTAGTTTTCTGTCTCTTTCTCTTGTTAAACTGTATGGCTTGAATAACTCCTCAACATATTCTGCATTTGATATTTCTACTTTATGCAATCAAGTCATATATCAGTTTTATTTTGAAGAGTTCAACAGATTGAGCTCCCTGTCTTGTTTTAAGTTGTAATTTTTTTTACTAGTTGATTCTTTTTTATATCTCTCCCCTGCATCCTTCCTATATTTTGATGTCATAAAAATAATTGAGATTAAAGCTGTACACATCAGATATGATTGTGTATTTATTCACATACTATTGATTAAAAGGTGTTGCAAAGCATCAGGCTTAGTACTAGTGACTGTGGAAAAAATTCTTAGAAGAGCCCCATTTGATAATGAATCCTCACAACAACATTTTTTTGCTGTAAATCAGCTAGGTGGTAGTTCCGTGAAATGGAGGCTTTCGTGGCAATTTTAGCTCATAGGAATGTACGTTTTCACCTTCAATCTCTCGTTCCTGCCTTTGCTGTGCAGCTCCATGCCTTTCATTAAAGTTTATGTTACTATCATTGAACTGAAGAAAGAAGTGTGGAAGAGATTAAAAATAAGGGAGAAGGTGTTATTTCAGATGTAGATTCAGTCTCCCACCATGTTTGCAGGGCAGGTCCTCAGGCTGTGCTGGAACAGCAGCTGGGATGCTGGAACACCTCTGCAACAGGCTGAGGGTGAGGAGGAGAGGCAACTCCTTAAGTTAGTGTTGCTGGCAAAGGAAGTTGTTTTTCTCAGACAAGCTGCTCATTTCCATGTTAAAAAATCAGAAGTTTTGTTTGGCACGACCTAATTGTCCATAAAGTCTTGTTGACCCAGTTGAATAGTACCTATATTTTTAAAGCTTCGAATTCAAGTACATCCTTTGTAAACTTTTGAATTTCTTTTTCTCCAGGTTGACATCCAACTACCTGTCTTATACTGGAGCAAGCAGGTTATCTTGCTTACTCATCTTCAGCATTACAAAACAGAGTGTCTCACACTTAAGCACAATTTAACATAAGGAAGTCAGAGATCTTCACTGTCTGCTTTATTAGAATCCTTGAACCTAGACTACCCAACTCTTTTGATATTTTAGACTGCTTATAGATATTTCAACATCCTCCTTAGATGCTAATTACAACTTCATCCTTATATGATATAGTTACTCCTTCATTCTTCTCTACAAATGGAGAGAAAAAATACTTTGTGCACTTCTTTTGCATGAATATTTTTTCTATCTGTATCTGTAAGTGGGCTTATGTCACTCTTCAAATTCCTTTTTTATTCCAAAATACTTTTTAAAACGCTGCTTATTTCCCCATGAAATAAATTTCATTTTATTTCTTTTTACATCAATATTAAGTGCTAGTTGTTTAATTTTTTGCTCACTTCTTTTTCAAGTCCTGTTGTCATTTCACCACTGAACATGGGAGTATATTTTAAATAAACTGATTATTCCTCTTGACTGTGGAATCCTCTGATAAACTTTTATTGAAGGAATACTACTAGTAAAGCTTTTGCAAAACATGCAAAATAGCTGAAATCCATACTAGTTTGCTACTGCATGACAGATATATTAATTGGATAATATTTGGATAATTTTGCAGTGTGTGCAGCTGAAAATCTCTTCTTATTTATCTTTGGACACAGGGCTTTTCAAATGTATTAGATCAGAAATCGGAAGAGGCATCAAGGTAATTTTTTAGTGAATACACCTTCACAGACTAAATTGTGGTGGTAGCATCATGCATCTATAAAGTATGCTTACATGCACAAAATATGTAAACTGTGTATGAATAATAGATTAATTAGATTCCAAATGGTTTTCGTATCTGATTCTGGGCTAGAACATAGATGTGGAAATAATAGAAATTATTTCCTCATGAAGAGGATATTTCTCATATCCTCTTCATGATTATGTCAGTCTCGGAGCAGATTTGACTGAGAAACAGGCTATTTTGGCCAATCATTTTCAATACTCTATTTCAGGAATTGCCTTTCTGATATACTTGCCAGCCCAGTTTGTAGCAAGAATTTATTAAGGGGAAATACGTTTTGATCTAGTATCTTCACGTTGTATTCAGTTATATTTAGTCTGATTATAAATGGGTGAAATATTATATTAAAATTAAAAATACTATATGTCACTGATACAGTCCTGGATATAGCTGAGAGCAACCTATTAATTGGTCCAGGAATTGAAAATTCCTCTGTCAGTGCTATAAATTTACTTGATTTTTCTTGAGCAGTCAATTAAACATTTAGGTATTTGATTTACATCAGAGACTGCAAAAGTTCATAGAGCTCTTAGGTGCCTATATCTCTACGTATAATTATATGCAAAAATTATTTCAGCTAGTACCAGTACTATCTTACATTGTTCACGTTGCAGTGACATTTGGTAGGTAGAAGTACATGTATCCTGTTTGTCTTCATCAACAAATATCCATGTTAGGTTACATTCCTCTTTGTGGATCCTCTATTGAAACATGCAGAGCAGAAGATAATCAGTCTTGAAGCATAAGGAAAACTAAAGAACACTAATTAAGAAGGAGGTGTTTCACTTGCTCAAAAAAAGAGAGCGGAGTTCAGATGGAGGAGATGACTTGACTAGTGCTACACTTACACAAATCCTTTAAATAATATGAATGTCAACAAACTCCAGGATGCCTAAAATACAGATCCAAATCCACACTGAAAAAACTCTAAGAAGATCAGCGAGTTATGCAAATTTTACGTGATGCTATATTTTAGAACTGCAGGAATGAAGCAAGATGGCAAAATTCAGATCTTCAGCAGTGAATAGAAGAAATGGCAAGCAGGTGAGCCATGAACAAAAGAAATTAAAGAATACTGGTAAAAGAAATCTGTGAATTAAGGAAGAATGGAAATGCCATTTCCAAAGAGGAGAAGCAGAATTTTTTGTATGTTTACACAAAGATTGGACTGAGTAGGTCTATGCTGTTTATACAGAGAGGAGAAGGTGTTGGGTCCAAGATCAGTTGGTGCAGATCAGCTCAGACCCACGATGCTGATATGTCATGGCAGAAACTTGGGTGCTTCCACGCTGTATACCACTCAGCCTGAACATCGGCTGGGACTTAGCTTCTGCCCTCTGTCTCTGTGGCATAATTATCATTTTTTGCCAGCTTGTTACATCAGAGTGCCTGAAATAATAAAAAGACTGTGTCATGATCTTCCAAAGCAGTGATTTTATAGCACAATGCCTATGGACTTTCCAAGTTTCCATTTAGTCATGTCTCATTCTACTTTGTCCCCTTGTTTCCCATTTACACTACGGACTTATAAAGCTTTTAACCCTTATCTCTTACTGCATTTTCTTAAGAAATTACTCTTTGATCTTTGTGAGTTTTCCTTTTTCTTAACATCTGTATCAATTTGTTGTGACATCTATTTATGATCTGTTGGATATTCTTTACTATTTTTTAGTATTCCATCCTGTTCACCTCTATACACTAGCATTCATAATTCTTTAAACTTTACATATTTAAAAGAACTCAGTGTTCTCTCAACAAATCTGCTCCTTGGATTCAAGTACTGACAAAAATGAGCATCAAAATTGACCATTGAACTGAATTGTGTCTTCAATGCCATCACTTTCTTTGCTAGTAAGAAAGTGATCCAGAATGACTTTTTCTCTGCATAGATTTTTGTATTCTCTATATAATACATTTAAGTCAATGAACAGAATTGTGTGAACAGGAAGACAGCGAAGCTATTTTAAGAAGATCTGAAGCAAAGATAATTATATGTTTATCCAGTTATGCATCTTTCTTTGCTGAGACAAAAATCTACTGTGCTTGTATTTAAAAATTAGATAACTGCCCACTCAAATAACTAAAGACCTCACCAGGGTCATGATAGTATCTAAGAGATAAGTCAGCCTATGGAAATGCCTCTGACAACATTCCCACATTTTTTTCCAGCTTAGACTGTAATGCAAAGCCCTTTCTTAAGTGTTATTCAGGCTTCTTCTGTCATTCTCCCTCCCTCTGTATATCAAATCAGCCATGAACTACTTTGTTATTGCTGAAAGCTGCTAATGCAGCATTTGGATCAATTAACATTTTTTTTACCTTTGCTGAAAGAAGTAGTCTTGAGCTAAGAACTCTCTTTTTATTAGACCTTGCTAGCTAGAGTATTACATTTTTAAATATGAAAATAACACAGTTTTACTGAGTTTATCCTTGAAACAGAGAAACAATAACTTGAGTCAAGGAGAGCAAAAAAGGAAATAAATTCACTAACTGCAACAGTATAAACCAAGATATGAAAAAAACAGATAGGATCCCTTATATTGAAGTGTCTTGATTCCAGTCTGAAATACTACTAGCATTGGGCAAGTAATAGAAAAATGCCTGTGTATGGGAGGGCTGGAACAGGAGGAAATAGTGCCTGCAAACATCAGTGCAACGGGCCCAACATTCATGTCTCCAGATTGGATCATGCTACCTAGAAAATGATAAGGAGATATTGAGCAATATTTATACTGTGTGTTGGTAGATGGGTGGACATATGCTGGCTAAATCTAGTCTGCTGCTTTACCTTGTTTCACTTTTCTGTATGATCTGGATACAGGACACATCCCGTTCAGCTCCAGGAGGTATTTAGACTTTGTTCTGAGATGACCTTAGACTCAGGAGAGGCATGCACATAAGGAAGAACAGCAAAGTCAGCTGACATTACTGTAAAAGCAAATGTAATTTATGGTGCTATACATCTGTGTGGTGACTACAGCTGCCCTTGGGCTGCCTTACGATGTGTATACAGACAGGCATACAGAACACATCAGCTTACCCCTGGGCTAAAGTCATGTATCCTTAACACAAGGATGCATTTACATGCCATGGACATAATAATGTTTGGGCTAGACGAAGGGTTTGTGCCCAGGTGTGACATTCAAAACAGTCCCTTACAGCTTCCAAGGGTAGGAGCATTAAAGCTGACATTCCCTTGCAGAATATTGTGAAGTTCTGCCATACTCCCTCCTATATCCCTCCTCCTTGCAGTTCCCTTCTCCATCCTACACAGTGTTTGCATAAATCCCCCAAGCATAAAGCAGTGTCTAGTAGCTCAGGGATTTGCCAGACTTGATTCTGTGTTTTCTGAACTGCATATATTATGCATCAACACAAGGGCTAGATTGTTGCTTTTTTAAAAACAGGAGACCTAGCATGCTTTAATCTTCTAAGTTTGTTTTGTTTATTTAGTATTCATTAACTGATTATAGATTACCTCATAAGATGTCATACCAGTTTTGGGAAAGTCACAGGGAGCATAAGGAAATGCAATTACACATTGTATCACATATAAAAATATATATAAGAGCATCACATTGTGGAGCATGGTGTCATAATTAGAGAACTAACGAACACTTGACACATCAAATTAAGACACACAGCTGTTAATGCAAAGTGCAATCAGTCACTTATATCCCTAGAAGTAGCTTTCAAAAAACCAGTAGACCCTCCTGTTTCCTCTTTAGCTACTGTTGAAGACAAATTACAGCTTTGCTGTCATTGGACTGTAATTTTTAGGCTTGTTTCTAAGCAAGTGCAGTTTATTGTTATTGTGTTACCTTTGTATATACATCTGCCTGTTCAGCTGCCTGTTTGTGCTGTCATTTTAACTTTCTAAACTGATAGGCAATATCAGCCAAACTTGAGAGGAAGGTAAGAACCTCAGGGATTCAAAAAATAAAAATTATGAAAATCCATTTTTCATCAGAGGAGAAAAAAGCAAGTAAGTGTCCTCGCTGAGGAGAGGAGAGGACAGGCAGACCTCAGCTGCCATCCGCGCTCCTGGCAGCAGGACCAGCTGGTCAGCCTGTGTGGCTCTGAGGCAGCCACAGTGTATTCTGCCAACTGGTGGGGTCAGAGGATGTGCGAGGGAGCTCAGAGAACTGCAGCAAGATCTGTGGATGTGGTGATGACCTGGCAGTGTGGCAGACAAGTGGAGAAAGTTATCGCAGGAATGCACGGGGAAATCATAGTTGTTAATATATGATCAGTGGGATGTGGAACCAAAATCCTTAGGAAATCAGGCTTTATTAATTCTTTTCTTCATAGCACAGATTGGTATACTTGTCAGATGTGTTGTATTAAAAAAAAAAAAAAAGAAAAGAAAAAGAGGTTTAGCATTTCATTCATTATTAAAGCTCTCAAAAAGATTTCAGAGACCAAAATAATAATTGCTACATGAAGTGTTAGAGCTGTAGTTCAGCACCAGATTTTATTTTTGTAACATTCTGAAGGCTCCCATGATGGATTGAGTTTAGTCAGCTGCATGTTGTCTCTTTTGTTTACTCTGGCTATATGGAGTTATGACCCTCTTTGCTGCTAATGAAGTTTGTGATGACAATTTGTATGTTCATCTACATCCAATTCCATACCAATCTGGTAACAGCTGAAGCCCTGTAAAAAGAACATCCTTCTAAATATGACCATCTAGCAAATTAAATAGCATAAATAATATATCTCAGATAATTATGATGCAGAAGAAAAAAACAGCTTTTTCTTATGTCTGGCAAAGTTTTTTAAATTATCTTTTTTTCAGGTCTCTTCGTTATCTTGAGTAAAACAGATGAACTTGAAATTACCATTGTCTTAATCAGTTTCAAACACAAACAGGAAAGTGTCTGTCCTAGCCGTTCCCCTAAATAAGCTGTTTTTTTGCCATCCTTCATATAAGTATTAAGAACACTCTAGCCTGTCTGTTCTCAGTAAAGGACAGCCAAGTAATGCAGAAGGAAAAGACAACATAATTTCTGTCAAGATGCATTTGTCTTGGAATAAGGAAGGAACAGAAGAATGTGCTATAACCTGGTAAGGATTAGAGGAAAACTAGATTTTTAGATCTTCTTGCAGGTGGTCCACATGGTTTATGATACAACCTTTAATGACACAGCCGGATTGCTGTTTTCTACAGAATAGCGGGTTTTTGTAAAGGTAGGATCTTCATTTTTTTTTAACTTGCTGCACAATAATTTGACTTCCAAGACTTACTTATTGCACAGTATATAAGTCTCAGGATAAAACACAGAAAATTTGGAACACCCAATTAAAGAACACCACTGAAACATAAGGTGACTTGTTTATGTTAATATACATCTTTTTAAGGCAGTACTCATTTGTCTTTTTGTTGAAAGCACTTTGGGAGTTCATACAATTGTTCAGTCAATCCCTTTCTATTTACAGAAATGAAAGATATTTCTTTTGTCTTTTGAACAATCTTGCAGATGATTCTGTCACTGAATGAAGCAGAGATCCTGTAGAAAAAGGATTATGTAGTTATGTAATTTAAGTCAATAATTAAAGCCTTTACCAGACCTGAAAATTGAAAAAAAATATTGGAAATAAGCAGCAGATTTGGAATCACTGATACACCACAGACCTTTGCCATATGAACTAACAGAGTAACCAATGTTTGCAGTAGGTCACAATCATCCCTGGTCCAACTTGGGAAGGGAGTGGAGTACTTAGTTTCATTTTATATTTCCTAACAACAAGGGTGTAGGTTCCAGGTTCCATTGCAATTTAAAGAAAGAAACATGCTCCAGTGGCCTTTAACTTTTTTATTTTCTTTGATCATGACTATTTCTGTCACTTCTTTTTCAGTCTGACCTTGGCATGGTTCTCCCTTTTCTCTCATTTGGAGTCAAGTCCCTGTCTACTCGTGGATTCTCTCACGATGGTCATGTGCCCAAGCTTTTTCTTCAAATCCCATTGTCTTTGTCTGACAACTTCTTTATTGAACTTCACTTATCATCAGGCTCTCAGCCCTTTATCTGAAATTCATAGTCCAATATCCCATGCCAGTTACTGAGTTTTTGTAACTCAGTACAATCATCACCCAGTTCATTATCATCAGAACTTTTTCTAATAAGGGAAAAACATTGTATTTTTCTTTACAAGTATCTGAATTCTTTAAGCTGAGATTTTTCCCTGAAAATTGATCCTTAGGCAGAATTCTGCCAGAAAAAAATTATTCCATATACTGTTGTTGAGGAAATTCCATAATAAGCCATCAGCCTATAGGATATTTTCATTAAATGCTTTTGTGTGTTTATTACCTCATCCCTATGAAAAAAAAATAGAAAAAATGTGAATTAATGTGTAATAGAAATTAGCTTCTTGAGTTTTCGAAACAGATAACAGGAAACTTTTTGGTCTTTGTTTTTCCCCAGGTTCAGTAATTATTGTTGAAAATTGTATTAATGACATGTATTTATGGTGCACATTTGTAGTTTATGTTCTGTAGGACTTTATATGCATGCATAGCTGGTACCTTGAGATTATTTGAAAAACATGAGTTGAAACAAGACAAAAAAAATGCTCAAGTGTTCTTCACCAGGTGTCTTTCTTTCAGACTGACATGCCTGCTGGAGCAATTACTATCCTCTGCATATCCATACATGAACATTCAAAAATTACAGGAATTTAGCAAATTTTCTCCCTCCTTAAAAAAAGATGTCATCATGCCTTTTGGTATTGCAAAGCATATTTACCGTGACAATTCTCATATACACATCTCAGGATAATATCAGTAGGCTCAACCATTCTGTCTGTTCTGTATAAAATGATAGATTATCTTTCTAGTACTAGTTTAAAACACTAAAACCTTAAGAACAAGGCATTACAATTTTCGATCTTGCAGTAATTTAAGGATCATTATAAAAATGCATCTTCTACATTCTTACATAATGTGATTTGAAAAGAGATATTGTAAGAAATAGGTTTTCTTTCATTTACTGTCAGCAGAAAAATGGAATAGTTTTTAGTGACTAATCTGCTTTTCTTCATGTTATCTACAAAAACATTAGTTTCTTGAAAAAATTAACATATTTACTTTCGTAGCTCAAGTCTTGGAGACTTTCATTGATTAAAAAGTCTGCTACTGAGGTCATGTCACATGAGAAAATCAAAAGGAAAGGCATTTTGAGAGATTTGCCTTTGGAAGAAATGGTGGAAAACTTCATCCTGAGCCTTAGCCTGATAGCTACTGATAACTTCCAGATGAGAAAGCATCACATGTACTTTGTCTCCAGCCTCCATTTAGCAAAATTTTTCCTCTTTTCATCAGGAACGTGATAAAAATGTTTGTATTTGGCATATTTAAGCTTTCTTTACAAAGAGAAATTTTTCTTCTTTTACATTACCAACACTTCACCTAGGAAAAAAGTCTTTACCAAATCTGCCAACCTATCCTGTAGGCATCTTGTCAGATATATGAATAGTTTAAAAAAACCACCAGGGATAAATATAAATAGCATAACAGGAAAGAGTCCTCACACAGCGCTGTTTTTAAGAGATAGATAATCTACTTCCCTGTCTGCTGGTGACCTTCGAACCCTCAAACACCTCCCCCCCAACATCCTTTCACCCTGAGACAAGACAGTTACAGACAAATAAAATATAAACTTTTGTGTGAAAAAATGACAGCCTTTATCTGATGTCTTACCTGGCATTTTCATCATATGCTTCCTTGTTATTTAAAAGTGAATAATCATTCTTTTGTCACTTTCTGTGTGCCACTTGTGACTACATAACCCTGTCTCTGGAATCTTTCTTCCCAGAGTCAACACTGACAAATCATCAGCTTTTCTCCAGTGTTCTCTTGACATGCTACAAGTCTGCCACTTCTGTGCTGAGTGGGATCAAGTCAAAACATGTTCTTAAAACCCAGCAGTTTATGTGCCTAGTGACCGAGTCCTCCTGCCTGTCTTCATCTGTGCTCACATATGTGTTGCCTGTGTGAGAAGACATCATGACAAGGTGGGGATCTATGATGATCCTGTCACTGGGATTATTTCTCCCACAATACAGCTTAACGCTTTCCTACCATGAAACTTTTCTCCTTAGCAGCCCAGGAGCTGAGAACCTGGTTGGAGAAGCTTAGGTATAGTCTTTGTCTACATCTATAAATTTTATTTATGGTTTCGTCTAAAGGAAGCATTTTGTCTCCTTAGTGCTCCTCTGTCTGTGATATTCAAGACAAGATTCTGTCTGTAAGGAGCAGGAGCAACCTGATGCACATGCATGCTTATGAAGCAAACACCTACATAGCACTTGTGTGGGGAGCACAAGCCTCCAGTCATTTGCCCATGAATTTAATTTCATTTGTAACTTTTTTCCCTTTTCTCTTAAGGTGGTTTGATTTATGGTTATTGTGGTTTTTTTCGCTCAGGAGTCAGAAATGGGGAATTTTGCAGCCTCTTCTTCTCTACCATGGAAATTATTATATATTCAAACTTTTGTCACTGCAGCAGCTGACTCTGTTCTGGAGCTCTGTCACTGTGCATTGGCCTCGGTGTGCTGTGAGACTTTCGGAATGACATTTATTTGTACAAACTGAGGATCTTGTCCAGATATATTGAAACCTTGGTTGCTGTCCAGGTTTAGCAGCAGAAAACATATGCTATTTGTTCAGAATGTTTTCTTCCCTCACAGTCCTAGGTGATGTTTGAAATGAGCCTTCAGACTGAATAGTTCTCAATGCATTATGAGTTCGAGGAGGTCAAGCAATTCTTGCAGGCAAAACATTCTGGACTCGGTATTTTTACTAAATTTATTTTATTGTCAATTAACATAAACTTCTAATCACTGAGTTGGGTGTTGACTAAAAAAAGAGAACATAAACAAATAAACACTTAAGTAAAAACCTTGCCTCCCCCTTCCTAGTGTGAAGTCCCCTTATTTTCACTGGAGGTTATGCTCAGGTCCCTCCCAGTCTCTTTGGTGAGGCAATGGGCAGTGCAAGTGGTTGGAGTCAAGTACATAATGGTTTCTGTCTGACACTCCAGGCTGGTTTTCCTTTGCTTCTCCTTCATTCTTAGTGTCCCTGCTTGGCATGGGTCACCTGTGGGCTTCAGTCCCTCAGAGGTGTCCCTCCTCAGTGTGGGGTGCCCATTGGCTGGAGTCCCTTAGGGGTCTCCCCACCCTGACACGGCTTGCCTGTAGGCTGAAGTCCCCTATGAATACACCCTTTTGGCATGGGGCCTTTCCTTCAAAGAGTGCCTCTGTCCATGTTTCCACCACAGCACCTTCAGCAGCACGTCTCCAGTTGTCTCCTCAGCCACATACCTCCAGCCAACTATTTGCAGTTTTGGCACACCATGTGTTGCTGTCACCGGTTCCAGAAGTGGCTGCGCTCAGCTGTGACACTGAATAGGGCAGCTCATGGCCTCTTCCTGCACAGCTCCCCACCACAGACCCTGCTATCGAAACCCTGCCATGTATGTCCCACACGACAAGGCTGAAAGCCCAAGCTCTGTGCTGTGTTGGTGTTTTGATAATGTATATTCTCTTTCAAGCTTGATGGACATGTCAGGAAGGTATCTGGAAATCTTCATTTTCTCTTCTTAGAAATATTTGACAATGAAAGCATTCCTTGGAAAAAAGAATGCTAACACATTCCTGTAGGCATGCAGACATGCTTTGCTCCTTTGTCACTATCAGGCAGAGTTGAATCAATACATATGTTTCTGTTGTTTGGAGCTCTGCAGGGTCATGACATATCCTTCAGACTTACTTTGTATTTCCTGATCGATGGAGATGCAGCCACAGTCAAGTGTAAAGTGATATTCATGTACCTTCTGCTAAGAAAGGAAAGAAAAAAAACAACAAAGGAGAGAGAGAAGCACTTCTGATAAGACTGAAATCAGAACAAGATTGCTCTTGATAAAAGATTGATGAAGAGACATTTGCTGCTTCCAGGAGAAAACATTTGTGAAAACAATTTATATTGGAAGCTTTTGATAAGACATGCAAAAAAATTTCATTTTAATATTTATCACTTGTTGCGAAATAGATAGTCAGCTTCAGCATGATGAGGTCAGGAAATACAAGATTGGTTCAGGCAAATTCATTACTTTTGTCCTCTTTTTTTTTGCTGTTTTGATATTAGGCTGCCTCTTTCCAACTTTATATAATGTAATTTTTCTATCATCTTTTATAAAATACTTGGGTGCCCATCTGGTATGAGAGTAGGCATAAAAATATCTTTCAGAGCAAAGAGAGCCTAAGTTAACGCACTAGGAGTCAGTATTTGTAAACCATATTAGAGATAAGCTCAGTAAGAACAATCCTCTTCTATGGATTTGTCTTAAATTACATTGACTTGTGCCAGGGCAGTCTGCCCTATTTAGTTTTTTTAAAATCCATGAAATAGACCCTAGGGGTTTAAATCAATAAAAGAAATTACTTATGTAGGTATTCTGCAATATTCTTGTAGAATTCTAGTGTTGTGTGGGACTTGATTTTATGTCTAATTTGTACGAACAGGAAAATAAATACAAAATGTAAGAGCAGGGGAAGAAGAGGATTCCATGAAGCAGAGGTGCATCATCCATTAAAACTGCACCACACTGTATTACTGTTCAGTCTCGATCTTAGCAGTGCAGATGCTGCCATGCTTCCTAGTGCTTTTTCCTGACACATTGCAGGGCTACTACAATAATCAAATGCTTGAGGTCAGATCAGAATACCAGCTGTGGTGGGAATTGTGAGCCATGTACAATCACTAGTACCAGAGAAAACTTTTCTGTAAGAGGAGAAACTGAAAAGACTTGAACTGTTTACACGAGAGAGAAAACCAGTGAAGGGACATGATAAACATATATAAAATAACAGCTATAAAGTGACTATAGATTAGAAATTTTCATTCAGCTGTTTTGTGTGCCTGATGTAGTGGGATTTTATAGTATGAGTGCTGTAGTTTGAGGAAAAATGTCGTTATAGCTACCATGTTGACAGGTCCATTGGAACTGAAGGCAGTAGGTTTACTAGAGGTTTTCCATTTGTGTTATAAAGCTATACATCTGTGTACGAATAATAAAAATATCTAGAAAGACTAGGAAATTAATGGATCCTCACACTAATATTACAGGTGTTAGGTAAAAAAGCCTTCCATGGGTAAATGTTGCTGTAACAGCCTTCTGCAGTTTCTTACAATTTTCCCTTGAAGCAATTGATAGTGAGCGAGATAGACCCTTATGGGTGATCCACTGTGGCAATCTCTCTCTTATCATCGTTACTACTATAGTGCACACCAGTTCTTTGATTGAACTTTGTGTCGTAATCCTCCTGTTCCTTGCTGCCCCCAAATTCTTCCTGCCAAAGTATAATATTTTAGTATTTTTTCAAATTACACAGACAGTGTTAAGCAATAAGATGAAAACTAAAAATGATCTTTTCTTACAATTAGAAGCACTGTAGGGTGAAAATCGTTGCACTTATTTTGATGGGGAAGGTGTTTGAAGATTCTGTTTTGCAGCTCAGAGGGAAAAGACATCTCACAGGATGTTAGGAATTTATGAAAGTAATTAGTGATGTTTTACTGAATACTAGATTAAATATTAGCTTGGAAAGCTATGTAAATGTCCTGAGTGCAAGAAAGACCTGCCCCTGGGCTTCAAGCATTTGCATATGTTCATTTAGAGAAACCTTCAAGTGTAACTTAAATATGTATAACTATGTTTTCATCTCTATCACTCACTCATTTGTGCAACTTGTGGAGCACAGATTAAAATTAACTTTTTTTTTAATCATGAGAAGACGGGTTTTAGTAGTGAATTGCATCATTTTGTCTTTGCAATTATATCCACACGGCCCCCCTAAATGGTGCATCAGTGTTTGTACTGAGCCAAGCTACAATGAATCTGTTCTAGGTGCATTTTTGTTCTGCATACATCCTGGGCAGCAGAGGCTGACAGAAGATTCCTCATACTACATGGTCTCTGTTGTGCCACAGCTCCTGAAATACTGATTTATTATGATTAATCCAAACACTGAATTGAATTTTTTTAAGGGTTTAGAACATAAGTTGGAAAATATGCCTTTTATCCATTTCTTATTAGTTTTTTTTTTTCCTCATGTACAATGGGGGAACTGTCACTGGTCATCGCTGTTAGAAAATGACAGCACAGGTTTACAAGTACAGTAGTCTCATCTATAAGAACACTGACCCCCTATAGTAGTATCTCTATGATTTTTCAGGATTTTTTGAAATGTTTTTATACATAAAGCTTTATATAGCAAAATTCCACAATTTTTATGAGTGCCTTGTGACTGTATCTTTAAAAGTGATAAATAGCAACAATTTTGTGTATAAAACAGTTCCAACAGAAACATAAACTATTGCTAATTAATACAGAAAAGAAAATCAGATACAATTAATGTGGTTACACTTAATTAATACGTATGATTTGCGTTACCAGTTGTCTTAATTTTGCGGTAATTTTTTATGTGTTCCTTTTAAAGACTTGCATTAATATATTACATGCATGCACAGGTGATCACAGGCAGCTGAATGTCCAAGTTCACAAATGACTATTAAGCTGTGTTCATGCCTCTTGCTCGTTCTCCTTATGAACTAGCACTTGATAGCTTAACTCTCTTGGGTAATTTAAGGCAGAGATGTCCAAACTCTTGGGGTGTGGGCGTGATGGGAGTGCATAATTTTGTGCAGAGGGAGGCACATGCAGGCAAACCTCTGCTGCTGTATGATCAGGTGCGTGCCTGTGGTCAAAGTGCAGCTGTGGTCAGGGACTGCCGGTCACATCAGAGGACATTGTCCTAAAACCCAGTATGTGACTTGTTAGCCAGGCAAGAGATTGGAAGTGCTCCTAGTACCGTGACAAAGAGGACATGGCTTCCTGGCTCCAAAGCAGTTCTGGTCTCTTTGCTGCTGGTGGATAAGGAGCATTCAGAAAAAAAGGAGTCATGAACAGTCTGGGTTTGCACTACAGGTACTGTATGTGGTGTATCCTTGGATCTGTACTGTAAGTGCTGTGGAGAGTGATCCTTTAGCAACTGCTGGAGCTTTGGCATCTCTACCATTTGCAATCGTACCCTTCTATTGAGTAGATCCTTCCTTCCAGAATTAAGTGGCATCATCATGACAGGTTATCCATTTAGTCTATGCTTACAAAATCAAACTGTTGTTTTATAGTAAAGAAAGCCATAGCAAAAGTGGTGTGATTCCATTTCTATATTAAAATACCTGATTCTGTCTCTTGAACTGAATTTTGGTTTTGTGCATTGTCAAGACAGGACAGTGAAACATTTTATATATCTTGAAGTTAAAAGAGGTGGTTTTCAAGCTTACGCCCACTAGGTTGATAATATGGTTCTAACTTAATTTCTGGTGTTTATATCTGGAAATGACTGTGATTTAGCTTACATCAACTTAATGTGGAACTCTGTGCTAAGACTGGCAACAAGATTATCAATTAATGTTTTGTTCTAATACTTTTTATTGTCGTAGATACTATTAACATAAGAACAGTTTATTTCCTATATTGCTACAAGCCAGTTATATCATACAGCAGTAGCTATAGGTAGCAACAGCAGCCATTTGGCTCTAGGTACTAGCTTTATTCTATTCTATTTTGCATATTTTTACAGAAAGGTGTTTCAATGCCCTTTCTCAGGCCCATACTCAGATCCTAGTCCTGTTTCTCACTGCCCACCCTGTTTGTTTCATCTTCCACAGAAACCCAGCTGCCTGAGATCATAACTGTTCTAAACCACCACAAAACAGGATCTAATGCCAAATTCTCATGTACCCAGTCCATCCCTGCTCAGCCAACCAATGGGGGCATTTATGTTAAGATAGGGGCATAAAATAATGGCCCATGTGCAGGTAGTTTCCTGATTTAGTATCTCCATGCAAGCAAACAGGACCTATGTTATGTCCTTGTACTTCCTGCAAGTGATATGAATACTGCCAGTAGCAGATGTATCACAGTTTTCTAATGTTTTTTTGTTTTGCAAATGAGTTCCAGGTTAAATCGTGCAAGTAGCAGAAAATCTAAAAATAATAATAACCAAAAAAAAAAGCATTTCTGATGTCCTAAAAAACAAACATGAAATAGAACTTCTTTTACAGTTCCAAAAGATTGAGGAAAGCTGTTGGTTTTGCATCATGCTTTAGAGGAGAAACAACTCTGAGCCTTTCTTAGCACAGAAGCAAATGAATTACCGTCTCAAGGGTTCTGTGCTGAAAACCGTCATCTTCTCCCACTTGTCTAAATCTTTCGTTTTTTCACAGGGTGCTAGATAGAGTCAGCTTCTACAGTGACTCAGTTGTTTTCCAGATAACCTGTACCTTGAGCCCTCTAGGTCATCTTAGATCTATTAGCTATGGCCACACAGATGCCTTCTACCCCTTTCAAAATGTATGAGTGCCCTAAGGCAACTTGCATTCATGGATGTGGGTGTGCAGCTTGTTGGAACTTGAATACACAGCCTGGGTCCGCCTCTCCAGACTAGCTAAAATAGTGCTAAAATCTGACGATATTCGGGTGGAGCCCGACGGAGCTCTCATCCTGCTTGTTTCGGGTGAAGGCCACATCCTGCTGTATCTAGAAAGCCCTGTTGAACCGGCAGTGCCCTGTGACAAACAGCATCCAAAACCTGAGCAATGATCTTAATTATTTGCAAATAACATTGCATCTTTTGGCCTTATTTGTTGTTCGCTCCATTTCCCAGTCACAGGACAAGTGAAAGCAGTAATTGGTAATTTCTCATCAAATAGTGTTGAAAATCTTATTTTCTTTGTGAGTTTGCTATATTAAAATACTTGTGTACATTTGATTCTGTACTTGAAAAAAAAGGAAAAAGTTGAAGTAGAGGAATTCTTGTTGGTACAAATTTACCTAAAGGCATGAAAGGCATGGACGCTCTGGAGTACAACTGGTAGTAGAACCCAAGTAAACTGAGTTTCAGTACTCTACCTGAATTAAAAAAGAAAAAATTTCCACACATTTCAGAGATGAAAAATAAAATAATTTATGAAAATTTACAAATTAAAAAAGATCCAGATGCTGTCCCTTGTGTTTAACTTAGACAAATATGTCAGTGTTGAACAAGGGAAATTCTGTCCCTTGGTAGAACCACAGGAATGTTCACAGATCCATGGACCTTCCTTTCCACTCAAACCAGCCCATCCCTGTTTTCCCTGGATCTTCTCTGTTTTCATTTCCAGTGGTAACTTGTTTGAAGAAAGGAAGATAATTTATGCTATACTTGTAAGGGTTTCAGTTTTACATCCTGTTAATTGCAGCCAGCCAACTCTAGCATCATTTGAGTGGACACTGATAAAAGCACATGAATACAAGCTCCGCTTTGCTCTTAACTATGTGCTTCTGAACATGCACATACTGTCATTGAATTCACTTCAGAGCTTTTCTCACTCAAGGCAAAGAGGATAAAAACAAAAGAAAAAATAGAAATGTGACTTTGTGCTTGTTAGTCAGTTTTTGACAGGGACCGAAGTTGAGACTGGACAAGATCAAAGAGCTTTAGGAAGCTGAATGTGTAACATCTGTAACACAAATTACGGTGTTGACTCTTACAGGGATAAGAGCAACATCGGCTCTGACTTCTCAGTAAGATGAGAATTCCAGGACTGTTAAAGCCGGTCCCTGGCTGAAGTCAGAAAGTGTTCTCACACCATGAAATAATAATTAACACAAAGAGGCATTGTGAAGGTAGGTTGCATCTTACCTATTGGAGTACCCATCCACTCTGATAAAAAGCATGCTAAAAGACAAGGATGATGCTTGCTATGTTCTGATGTGACGATCACTGTCACAAAAAACCAGAAGCCATGCTGGTAGTCTCTCTGCTTTTTCTTGTTGAAGTGTGGCAGTCATTGGCTTTGTCTTCTTGTTTTGTTTTTTCTTCCCTTTATTGTGTGGTTGAATTACCTGTTTTCCAGCTTTAAAATGTGTCTGTACTGTACTGTTTGTTCAGCTCTTAAGACAGAGATGGTTTCCAAGTCCAGGACTACAAAGCTTAATTCCCATTGCTAAGGAAAGTTCACAGGAGTTTGTATGCTTTCTTGGCACAACTGTTAACAAGGCAATTTTTTTTTTAAATACTAGATTTTTAAAATTGATTTTTCATGGAGCTAGCTGAGTGAACCAGGCCTGATCCTCTGGAGAAACCATTATGGTGGTTTTACTAGATACACCACTAGAAAGAAATAGTTAACAATTGTTGTAAAACCTGTTGAATCTCCACCCTGTAAGAAAAATGGTCAACTAATCTTTTAAACAGAGGGGCTTAGTTCTGAACAGAAGGCAGCATACATTTACTAATATTCATTTAGTCATTCTATGCTACCTTTACCTGTTTCCTTCAGTCTCTGTAAACCTAGATAAATGTAACTGCCAGCAAATCACTGCATAAAAGTCTGTGATTAGTCAGTTGTTGTGGTCATCAATTTTAATTAAAGTATTACCTGCAAATAGTAGTAGTACCCCCTCCCCCCAGATAATCTGAAATGTGTCTGCTGATGCCTTTGACAGGAGCTCAGAATTAGACAATTGGGGTGTGTCTGCACTAGTGTCTTAGTTTGAAACAGGAGTGTGCTTTTGAAATGGATCACATGAAAAGATCTGAATATTCCAGATTTTTTAGATGCTTAGAGTAAGAGTTAAACTTATTTGTGACACACCTGTAAAAAGCATGTGATATGTTGCAAACTGAATGTATGCAGAAGAGAGAAGGCCATGATACAAAAATCTTCAAATTAATTTTCAGAAACCTTGTTTATCGTAATAATCTCTGCTTTCCTAACTAAATCTGAATCCTGAACTTCCCTGTCATAGCTTGATGCTGTATCACTGGAGATTTCTATCTTAAAATTGAATGGCCTCAGGGAAAAATTGAAGATTTTTTTTCCAGGTAAGGATAAAAGCACACTCATAAAGCAGGTTTCCTTTATCTTTTTAATGGGTCATTATTCTCTTGTTCTGATGTTCAAAACCACCTTTCATCTGTAACTCAACAGGGCTTTCTTACCTCCCTTTTATAGTGGTAAATTTAATACACAAGTTGATTATTTAGCAGAATGAGTCTGGATTCACATTTAAGTCATGTTTTCCATTTATGCTAGACATTTCTTGAAAAATCACAGTTTACTTAAAAGTAAAACAAAGGATCTTTTAATTTTAATAGCAAATTTTAATTTTTTATATCATATCTTCTTAGCATTCACCTTGTATGTGTTAGTTTGTGTTCTTCCTTTTAAAATAAGACATGATTGCATATGGAATGGGAAGGAAAGAGGTGACAAACTATGCCCACATGTACTGGGCATAGGAATTAATTTATTATATGAGTGTTTTCTGATATGGTGTATATCTTACAATTAGCGATTGTGAAGAATCTGTAAGCTAACTATTTTGTAACATATCTAACTATACCTCTAGCTAACCCTTCCCAGCCTCTTCTACCCCAAAGTAAAATCCAGTTAGATATGTAGCTGTACTGTGTGACATTGCATTGCATAGATTTTCCAGCAATGCCCAGTAGGTTTGTTTATTCTACTGGGATGGTTTTGGTACGCATATCCCAAAACTCAAATCTAAGACCATTTTCACCTGGCACAGTAACTGTTAGGTTAAAAGCAAGCCTTCAGGTAAAATCAGGGAAAGCTCTGGAAAATATTTGATTTCTTGTCCGTGTTTATACTAGTGGGTTAACAAGTTACCAAGTAAACCCACACGGGATGTCCACTAGGCTTTATTTATGGCTGCTCTTATAGCAACTGCTCAAAGTGATATGTAGATGCATGCACTGGGATAAGTAGAAGACCAAAATGCTCTTTGGTTGGGATGTATATCAGGTGCTGGCCATAAAGCATGAAAAAGACGTCTGTGAATGACTAGTTGAAGTACCTGAAATAAGTATTTATAGCTATTAAACTTTTGATGCACTAGGCAAGAAATCCCTATGAAAATTCACTTTCCACAGTGGAGTATTAACTATACACAGGAATTCTTGCAGAACTCTCTGGAGAAGGGAATTACACAAATTCCTTTCTGCAACCCTACAGCTGCCACCGTAGTCCCCCCATCAGCATGAGGGACCACTGAAGCCTTTAGGATATTTTCAGAGTTCTGTGTAGTAAGTGACTCCCCACTTTTTCAAATACAATTTATATCTCATTTATTATTATTATTATTATTATTAGGGTGTCAGTGTGAGGCCACTTTTATGCCTATTCCTCACGTGCTCACTAAGGCTTAATATAGGCGTTAAGGGAAGACAGAGAAGTGTGACCAGATTGGCAGCTTCTACCTGGCTAACAAAAGCTAAAGAAGAATTTAGCTAAAGAAGCTAAAGGGAAAAGGAATTAAAAATGAAATTTTATGTTAGTCAAACAACATATAGTCCACAGTCCTGAGGCCATGCTGCATGCTGCAGAATCCTAACAGTGCTGGCTTATGAGACCTTTTCTGAGCTTAGTACCTTTTATCACCATTTAACCCAGAATAAAATGTGTCCACAATGTAATTCATTCAAGCATTTTACAATATACACTTGTTCTTTTTTGGTGTGGCCTGAGAAGAAATCAGAGCAATGGAAAATATAATTCATATCTGGTAAATAATAAGCTTTCTTATTTTATGTTTACAGCTGTAGATAACATGTTTAGAGATTGTAAGTTGTATCAGGTAGTTCAGTGAGGAAGATGGAAAAATAATGAGGTGCATTCAACTGCATTTAGGAGGCAAGCGAACAGTCACAAAAACTTAACTGTATTCATTTTTAATTTAGTATTATAAACTTTTCATTGATCTGTTACTTTCTATACAGACTTTATAATAAATCGCAATTTTATAGATTGTTCTTAGTGTACAGTACATGAAATTAGAAGAAGGAAAAAATTGTTCTTTTACTGAGGAGAAAAGTTTCATGTGAATTTAGTGTTCGTTTGACTGTATTTCTCCTCCATTTTATATCAGCATGATATATTCTTAATGTACTGTTGAGATATTGATACCTTTGTAAACATAATATCAAAAAGTTTGGCTGCCTTCTATGTCTTGCAGATCATTATGCAGAGTTTTAAAGGGAATAGCAATAATCTAAGCAGGTGTTTTAATGTTGCAAACTGTCTCATATGCTGCCAATAAAACATCTTTATTTAGTTTAAGGATTAATTTATCTTTTGGGAATTTGTGCTCGAAGGCCTACATTCAAGAAAAGTTATCATGTTAATAAAGTCGTGGTATTAGTAATGCCATTTGAAAAAATATATATAGCATTGCTAAGGTCTTAGATTGTGTACAAAAAATAATAACCCTGCAAAGTTCCTAACTAAGAATTATGTCTGCATTCCCTCCAGTGAGCTAGAAATTAACATTAAAGTTTTGTGTCTTAAAATGTGAAAAAGATGGAAATGAGGCATAAAGTGATTTGTAAGTGAAGGAAGAGGGGGAATTTTGACTTAGTTTAAATTTAGTGCGAGTAAGTTTAAATACTCTTGGTTGAATACATTTCCATTTCCAGCAAATTATTAACTCATTAAGGAACTAGTCAATAATATTGTAAGTCTTGTACTTCTCTTTAAAGAGTATCATTCAAAGCAAAACCTTTGTAATATATGACCTGTAGTGTTATGCTGTAAATCAGAGGACTTTGTAAAGGCTAGTCAAGGCTTCCTGCTGCACAGGGGGACCGTTAGCTGGAGGACCTGAAGTCAATCACACAATATCCGCCTGTTTCCTCTTGTCCAACTTCTATTGTTCTCTTTGATAAAAAATAATAGCATCTTAATTTGAATGTGTATGGATTAACCCTTTTTGTATGGCATTACATAAAAAAGTACCTCATAGAAGCTGAGTAACAAGCAGTTCTCATAGCAGGTATATCATGTTCCACATGGAAATTCAAAGCAATGGTAAGATTTATGATTTTAAGTAAATGTCTCAGGACTCCTAGGATTATCTTTCCTGACAGAGTATAGATGGAGTTTCTTCCTCTCACCTGGCACTTGCATAAGGGACAGACTCTTTACAGAGGTCTTTAGAAAGTTCAGTCTCACAGAAAGACAAAATATATAGCAATATATACCAATTTTACTCCTATGCTTGCTGTTTGCTCTAATCCTGCATTATCAATTGGCAAACACAATCAGGACTGTGACAACTTTGCAGAACATGTATGTTTCTCTAGGGGAGGTTATAAAGTGGCCCTGATTTGTTACTCAGAAGCCTTCCCTGGATTCCACTAAACTTCATTTGTCTATGTAAAAATAATTATTTTGCCTTTTGCTCTACCGTTCTCAAACAGTAAGAGACAAACCCTATATCGCACTTACAGTACAGTAACATCAGATTAGGTCTTTTTATATGAAAAGACTTTTGTAATGCTGTTGTGTTTTGGGATGAAAGTTTCACAGAGTCTTTGGAGTGTCAAATTAGCAAAAATTTGCAGGCATTACACTTCATCAGTGTGGGTCACTTTATCAGTCCCTAAAATGAGTCCAAAATGTATTGTATTCAATGTGGGATTGTAAAAAATCTTGGCAAGAAACAGCTTATTACCTTATGTCTCAATGAAGGTGAGGTTTTAATAAGATGCCTGCAAAGACCACCAGTACTTAAAAAAACATACCATGGAAGAGAGAGAGTAATAAAGAATAATGTCAGAAGGTCTATTTTGAAATTAAGACATATTGAACATTCTAGGAACACTAAATCAACCAAATCCCCAGTTTTTAGATTTGTCTGAAGAAGGTTTTGCTTTTTTTATAATGGGAATGTCTTTCAGAGACATTTGCTTAGGTTTTGGTTGCAGTCCTAAAGCACACATTTCAAGCACTGATTTAGCCATCATCTGTCTTTTTTCTTTTTTTTTCTTCACTTCTCTTGTTTCATGGCACAGAAGTGGTTTTTCCCAACACATGAATCAGCCCAAACTTTAGCCTTCTGTGATGGAGAAAAAAGTTTTCATAGTTTTCATTAACATGTGAATGCAAAAATCTCATCTTTCAGGAGGTATCTTCCAGGGCAGGATGCGACTATTCATTTCCACCCCTGCAGTCCTTCTCTCTAGGTTGTATTCTAGGACAGCCTAGCCAGATCTAGCCAGATCTGCAGACTCTAAAGGATATGGAAATTGGAATTGCAAGTTTTTCTGCCCCACCACAAACTATTGAGGAAAAAAATCTTAGAGATAGCTTTTAATGAGGAAGAGGTCTATACATGTAATTCACATAGAGTGAGTCACACGTAAATGATTCACATAGAACTGTTTTTTTATTAATTTGAAATACATCCACATGCACTATCCTGCATTCTGAGCTGATATATGATGCAGAGTTAGGGGGCACCTGGTAGCTAACCTGAATTAACCACTCCATGAAACCCACTTAGAAATCCTTTGTTCTCTCCTGTAGGTACACCACACAGTCACTACTTTAATAGAAACAACCAGATACATTTTCTAGTGTGTTGTTGAAGCTGTAGCTGCAATTAATACCTTTATTATTTATGTTCCAGAAATTTGAAGGGATTCCTCCTAAAATAATTTTGGCCTAATAATGACTTCTTAATTTTCCAGATAGAAAAGACTTGAAAACATATATTATGTGTTCATTTCTTACGTGTAAGGATCTGAAGTTTCTAACCTTTAGGAAAATCCAGCAGATGGTACATTGTAACTCCAATTTTTTGTCCTTTGTATATATCATCGACTGTGATTATCTTTTCAAAAGGAGAAAATATGAGGATCTTGGCAGTTTCTAGCATATTTTATTTGTGTAACATGAAAAATAAATTAGTAGCAATGAGCAATCATTGTGTTCCCGTGCCCTCTACAAGGCCAATTTAACATTCTGCGGACTTCTCCCTATCTCTGATGCCACAGTCCAGGAGTCATTGGCAGAGATACCCTGCCACTCAAATGGAGTTGCAGTTGAGTCACTGATTTTTGATAACTTGCCTTTCATTCCTGTTCCCAGGAGGGCAATGAGTAGAGAATGTCTTGGTGAAATGTGCTTTGGGCTGGTGGTTTTCTGGGAAAAAAAAAAAACATAACACAATGAAGCCACAATGAATGTGGCTTATCTGGGAAACAATAAATTTATATTGCTGTTTACTGTATCCATCTTCATTAACTGTCATTACAGAAAGAAGTTTTAACCATCATATCACATTAAGAATGTCCTATCCTTATTTTAAAGGTGTTTTGAAGATATATTGTTCCATCTCCTCTTAAGGCAATTTATTATATTCCAGCATCTTAATGTGCCAAAGGCCTGCCTCCCATCCACTGGTGTTTGCCGCTGGTTGAGTTAAAAATGTAGTGATTCTACGTCACTCATTTGCATCTTGTTACTCAGCTTCGCTGTTACCTGCTGAACTGAAAAATCCTATGTACTGCTTCCTTAATTTGCTGCAGTAGTCTGTCTTTGGAACTCTAACAGTAGTCCTTAAAATTATATTAGGTTTTGGATTTAGAAAGCAATGAATCTTTTCTCATAGCACATTTTTTATATCTTTCTTTTTATTCTATTTCTTTGGCACGGTCAATATTTAAACTACTGCAAGAACTGAATAGGAAGAGATTATAAAAATTAGGGTACAAATATTCTGATAAGTGAAGAGGTTTGTGCCTTTTCCTCACATTTATTTGAATAAATAATTTCAATAATACATCTATTTTTCCTTCTAGGCGTTGCTTAGCACCCACAATATTCTGAAAACTAGACAAGTACAGTAATGTATAACTCTGAAAATGTCAAAAAGGTGAACTGAAGTCAAATATAGATGTATTCCACATCATCATAACATAGCAAGTAGTTTCTGATTGCTGGAATTTAACTGCTAAGTGCTCTGTGTAATTTAGGCTCAGTGATACACGGGCTTTTTTCCCTTGCCCCCTGTGGAGCAATATTTAATTCAGTGCCACTCAGCAGACAGAATTCACACAGATGGATGGCGATATCAGATCCAGGTGCTGATTTGCTTCATTATCTTAACAGTGGTTAACTTCCCTTTGTCATGACCTGTGGAAGAGTCTCTGAGTCCAAAAGCTTATTTGGTTTTTCTTTCTGTGTCAGCTGTTTAAATAAAAGATGTTAAATTTTCTTGCAAATCTTGCTTCACATTTCTTAGACCATCATAGCTCAACAGAATGTTAATACCATATCTGTATGTTTTATTTTAGGTAATATCTACTTTCAGGTTCATTAATATTTCAGCTTTTGCTCCCTATGTAATAAAGGATTTTTTTTATTGTTTCTTTCTTTTTGCTTTTCTGAGTCATGGTCTGTGATCAGGGAATGAAAATAACATGGCTGTTCTTCCAATTGATTTCCTTTCTGTGTCTGCTGCTTTTGAGACCTAGTCTCTGTCCTTGGGTGGTGAGAAGGTTAGAATAATAGTAGAGTGAGGTTCGGTGGGCTTATTTTTCTCTCTTCTGGAAACTTCATATGCTTTTTTTTCTGTTTAGAGCATCACCTTCAGTATCTCTTTACACTATCCATGGGAAAAGATTTTTCGAATAAAGTTCGTGTGTCATCTGCACTTTTACATGGGTCCTATTGGTTTGTAGAGGTGTATTGTGCTAGGGAAATCTGGAGAGCTTTTTTTTATTATTTCATTCATTTTACAGATTAATGAGACAAAAATGTTCCCCTTATTTTCCCATCTGATACTGAAATGCAGCACAGTTAAGAAAAAGCCTAACTGGAAAGCCAACATTTTGATTCTTTTTGATCATTCCTAGAAGTTTAAAAATAAATTTTCTTAAGCATTTTCCTTGTGTGAATCTCTTACTGAGTGGCATCAGGCAGTCTATTATCTGCTTAATCTAAACAGGCAGCAATTAGTCAAACTGTTATTGTTTCCACTCTATAGGCCCCAAGGATTCATGGGCAAAGATGTGGCTCTCCAGATAATAAGAAAACTGGATCTTAGGTAGTGGAGTGTGAACAATTGTTTTGAGATTGATAGGCAATAAAAAAACCCCAAACACCTAAAAACACACAATTGATCATCAACACAAAATGAAAATAATTCAAATTCCTTTTCAAGACAAAACACCACAAGAAATTAGCCTTTTTACATTCAAATCCAAAGCTTTGAATTCAAACTATTCTCTGCTCTAGTTTTTCTTTAAATAAAAGATTTCAAAATAAGGTGTATTGCACTTCAGAAAATATAATGTGACTTCTCTAGTGGGCTATATATTTGTTAGATGGAGAACACTTATTTCAGTGTTGATGTTAATATCAAATATGTTGTCAAGAAGATATCAAGCAGAAATCTGTCTGAACAAGAAGATTTCAGAGTTACCAAAAGAGTCATCTTTTCCCTCTTCATAATTTAGCTCAGTGTCCCAAAGTGACCTTCTAGTTAGCCCACAGCTGGCAGCACCAAAGGATATCGTGTAATTCACTCAGGATGTGTTGATTCAGCCTTGTGAAATTCAACTTGAGAATTCAGAAAAAAATTACAAAAGCAGAAGTTTTGAATGAGAAAAGTTAATTTCATCTGCTATTAATTCATTTTTCCAAGTTGGCCAAAACCCATTCTCTGTAAAGAAACAGTCCTTAATACTGTGTTTCATCACTTCTGGATCTTCTCAGCTGCTTTTATTGTAGTGCAAGGAGATACTTCATAATCTGCAATATATACACTTGCAGTATTTCCCTTTGGAATATGGATCACAGGCATTAATTTGGATCAACAGAAAAGACAAGACAATATCTCTAGAATCATTAATAATAGATATTCTCACAAGAAATGTTTCCTGAGGCATAAAACAAATACATTTTTGTATTGAATTGATGTAAACAATTCTTAGATTTGTGTTACAATAGTAACCTAAGGCAAAACCTAAACATTTACAGAAATAGTTTTAATTCTACCTCTTTTTTTCAGAGAAAAAAGCTGCAGACCTAGCCCACCTGCCATCTATGAAATGCAGTGTGCTATAAAGCGTTATTCACCTGTCTTCATTTAGCCCACATCTAGGGCTAAACTAAAACCAGCTGTTCTATCACGCAATGACCCCTTCCCAGCCTGAAGGGGAATCAGAAAAAGGGAAGGAGACCCTTGGGTTGAAATTGAAACAGATTTAATAAAATAAGAAAACTAATATTAGTACTAATGCCAATACAGAATACACAGTTATACTCAGCCCACATAGTGGTCGCAAGCTGCACACTCCCAGTGGTGAACGCTGGATGTCGAACACTGCACAACAGTCACAACAAATGGGAGAGGAGGCCTCAGGAGAGGAATGATGGGTGAACCCCTACAGGGATGGCAACCATTGGGAAAGAGGGGTCTCTTTAGCAACTTCCCAATTTATAGTGACCGTGATGTTCATGGTATGGAACACACCTGTGAGGCAGCCTGGGTCAGCTGCCCTGGCTTTCGCTCATCCTAGCTTAAGTACCTGGCTAACCCAAAACTGCTAAAGGCCTTGATCATCATGGAAACCTGCATACCGTGACTGGCCACCAATTAAAACGGAGTTTTATCAACTTTACCAACTAAAACTTTTTCATCAGCTTTGTTCCCACCATATTGGGTGCTGCAGTCCTCTCAGAAATGCAGCTTTTCTGAAGAGAAAATTGATTCTATGATTCCACCCCAGCGAAACCAGGACATCACCCTAATTCTGGGACCTGGTTGGTGATATTGTCATCCAGGTCTCTTCACAACTAAGATATGATCATAAGCCTTTTTTTTTTCTCTTGTACTGTCTTCTCACTTTTCTTGCAAACGATGAAAATTACTTTCCTCCTTTAAACACAAGCCAAACTCAATTCAAATGCAGTCAGAAACAACATTACAAAACTGATGATTTGGGATTCCATGTTTATTACTGCTCAGTGACTTCCATATCAAATATACTCTGTGCACAAATCAAAGGATGTTGTTTGTTTTTACTGGCTGCTATCTTTGACAGCTTATCCTGGGATCTGCTAATTAAGCTTTCCTGTGACTATGACCTACATTATCATCATCAGTAGTGATGTTCAATGTTCCAAAGTTTGTTCTTGTTTTTGATAAAGAGATGCAAGAAAGCTAAGATACAACATGTTCACCTGCCCTTTTAAAATTAAAATTTTTATTAAGTGAAATCCAGGAATATGCTATTGCTATGGTCATATGGATGTGTAATTGCCCAAAGTGCAAATTTTACATCTTTTTTTGGAGTATGTCATTCTTGACATTATTGGAGAGAACAGTAGGTAAGGCGGGGCTCTGTTTTGTCAGCCCTTCCTTTGTATCTAAGCTAACCACCTACCCTCCAGCCTGCAAAAAGAACTGGAAAGGAACCTGTACTTTTTAAAGATCAGTTGATTTAAACTATCCATCTAAATGTGTACAGCAGTCACGATCAAGCAAGAGTGGTTGAAAAAGGTAGTGGTTTTGCAGGGGCATTTCATTTGATTTAAGCAGCCCTTGCCATCCCTCCTCTTCTCTCTTCTGCACTATCCCCTTAGTGTGACTGTAGCACAGTATCAAGCTGTGAACTGAATAAGGGAACTGATACAAACTTTAAAAAGAAGTAAACTGAGAAGGATAGTAGATGATGAGAAAAAATAAAAGGCAGGACAGAGGCTGCAGGAGCAAGCAAAACTGCCAGAGGAGATGCTCATTAAAACATGGTTTCACTGATTGACAGTTGATTAAGGGTTTCCAAAGTTGTGCGTTTTTACATATATACCTATTTCCCTTTGTAATTCTAGCTGTAACTGAGCAAATCACTTTTGAGCTTCTCATTCGCCTAGGTTATTAATTTCATTATTAATTTCTCTTAGGTTATTAAATTCTTTAATATTATACAGCACTCTTAGTTGGAGTTTTAGAGTGACAGCCGCATTTTGGCTTTTCTGTTAATGAGTGAAATTATTAAGCTATTTAAATAGATCTTGTTAAAATGTTATGAGCAACAAGCTGTACAAAAAAGGAGACCTTTAGTGTAAACATAAAGTTTTAAAGTTGAAATCTAATAAGTGCTTTGTTTGAATATTAAGACTGCAGAATCCATGCTCTGAAAAATCTCTCCTGGCTGATTACTGCTTCACTAAAGAGAGAGTGTGTTATCAAAAATTCAATTTAAAAAAACAACCAAACAAGCAATATTTTTGCCTTTTAGAACTGCATTACATAAGAAAGAAAGAGTGGAGGGGGAAGTACTGAGAAATAATGCAAGAGAATGAAGGAAAACCACTAAACAGAAATGAGACCAGAAGAGGAAAAGTGGTAAAAGAGAGAGAGTGGGATAATAACAAGGGCATAAACAGCACTAAAATATCTGTAAACGAATCTTTTGCAATTAAAAATGCATGTAATAATTACAAATAAAAACTAAAAATTTTAAATATTGTGTCGATACTGAGACAAATGCTTCTGAATTCTCTTTCTGTTTCTCCCAAATGTAATCAGCAGTTTGTCTTGACATTTCAGTGCAGACATGGCCAACCTAATGATGCTGCAAAGAGATCAGACTTCTTTGTGTGTAAATTGATGTTTGTATGTGGTTCATTCATGACACTGGAGAACTAGGTGTGGATCTCCAGGAGGGATCACCCAAAAAAGAACAATTTTTTGTTGCAAGTTGTGCTGTGGAAAGTTCAATACAAATCTTTCTTGAAAGCCCTTCATTAATGATAGGTCATCTAAAATCTCTGTAATTTCTAGTTCTGAGGTAATATTTTGCTTTTCTATTCTTTATTAGGAAAATGCTGAACAAAATATGAATTCTGTCTTGATTTATCATGGATAAACCTTTTATAAGATTCTTATTCAGCCTGCTTTTTTCTGAGATCTGGAAAGATTGTCACCTCTGATGAGAACTGAGAAAGAGGAAGTACTTTTGTATATGTGAGACCTCTTGGACTAAAATGGGTAGCAATCCTTTTGTTTTACCAGCAAAGACTGTAGCAGTCATGAGATCTTCCACAAGCTTTCTCTAATTCTGAAGTCAACAGTTAAATGTCATCTTTGGACAGAATGGGAAACATACTGAGTCTACATCTAAAGCCAGATTTAGATTGAAAATTACATCAGGGACAAGAAATAAGTATCAGTCTTCATCATCATCCCTGTTTCTGTTTTCAGAGATACGTTGGAGTAGCTTGGTCATGAACTCTCTGTGATTGTCTAATTTGACCCTAAATTGCTACATGAAGAGTGTGTATCAGCATTATCTGTGCAAATGCATATTAAGTATTGAATATTCTTAGCATTTGATTTAGTAGTGCTCCCTCTGGAGTTTTTCCTTTGTGCCAATAAACCAGACTTATTTAGAGCGGTTGGCTCTGATCCACCATTTCCTTGTTAAATGTTTAGAATTTGTAAGTGTTGTGACCCTTTTGCCAATGTAAGTAATCCTAATTCCAACAATTTACACTTGTCACTTTGCTTTAAGCTCCATTACTGCACACTGAAATTCTACACAAAATGGCTTGGAGACCATTTAACAAATAACACATTGGAGATAGAGGGATTTTGTCCCTTATGTCACAATTAATTATTTATTGGGGTTTTGGTTTTGTGTTGCAGAACTGTGATCTGGCCCAGCAGAGTATCGTTCATATTGTTCGGAGTCCACAGAAGAACAGTCAGAACAAGGATGAGACAGAAGATAACCATGCTGGAGGTATTCTAAAAGCCTTGGAAAGAGAACCTGAAAGTCTAACTCGTGTGGATCTCAGTACCAGCATCCTCCCATCACTCTCTGCAGGGTTGGCTGTTATTCGAGATACTACAAAACCCAGCATTTCTCTTCCCTCTGAAAAATCAGGTAAATTGGTGATTTGGTACATTTCCATATGCAGACCTGAACATTTGCCTGTTTCTTTCTTAGGGTGAACAGTTCTATACTACAGGGAAAAAACCCCAACATATAGTTTCTTTCAGTTATTAAACAAAAAATAGAACTGTTAAGAGATGATAAGAATCTGATGTGTCTTCTAGCAAAATGATTTTGCTTTGTGGATAAACGGAGTGATTTGTTGTGTTGTTCCTGTCACTAACTTGTATTATGCTAATATTTTTACAAGTTATTATAAGCTGGCAAAAACCCCAGAGGTCTATGTGAAGTCAAAAAATAGTCTCTGTAGAATTGCCATTATAGAAGTTTCCTTAAGTAGAATGTTAGGCAGCTTATGTGCTGCAAATGTTTTTAATTTCCAATCTGTTGTAATGTTTTCATCACACCCATACATTTTGTAAAAAATATTTCTATACAATAGACTTACTATTTACAAAAACATAGCTGGCACAAAATATGATGATGATTCATACTATGGATTTTAGTAGTTCTTCATCCACCAAATTATTACTGAGAATATCTTCTCTTCATCATGAAAAATCATCTGAGGCACAAGGTAAGTTACTGCAAATGGGTTGTGCTGTAATATTTAAAATCATTCATGAGAGAGAATCTCAAGTCAGAAGGAAATATAAGAATCTTTTAGCTACTACATTAATCTTCTCAGAGTAACCCCCTCCTCACACACAGTCTAGCTAATCCTTACTGACAACTGTGTTTGTCCCCAGTGAAGAGACGTCATTCTGTGCAATACCAGACTCTGTCATGATTTGTTGTAATAGTCCATCAGAGATGTCTTTTTAGAAAGAACAGTACACAAATACCCTTTATATACAATAAGGAAGATAATACCAAACATGTAGGTCCAGAGTACAGAAGATAATTTGGGAATATCACAGAGATACCTCTGTGACTAACCTGGCCACAGAAATCATCATGCTTAACAAAATGACTACTAGAACTGTTAAAATGACTTCTAGAGAGTTTCTTAAGTAACTCATGCAGAAAATATACAATTTGTGGGAGGGTCACAGAAGTATTCCACAACTGACTTGATCAACCTCTCACTGCCAACTAATGATGAATGACTGCAGTTTAGGAACAAATTAGTACCCAGCTTAATGATCCACATCTCCCAATCTGAATGAATAATGAGATAAGAGGGGCCCATGCTGATTTAAATCTGATAAACTAGGGAAAGGGTTTGTTTCAGACTGGGCTTACTGTCAAAAGCAAGGCAATGGTGTGAGCTTTTTAATGCTACTCCTTATTTATTTTTTCACTACTGTACATGTTATGTACAGGGCCTTAATAGTTGTGCTGGACTTTATGGAATAGTTTATACATGTGTAAGACCTTTTAAAATTTGTCATGTGGTGTGTTTTTCCACAGACTGCAAACTCTGTGAAGCCAGGGACAAACTGATAGGTGTCTTCTATCGCAGCAAATATTTTCATGGCAGAATGACAGCTCAGGAAAAACTGTATTGAGAATATATGTGGACTGGTTTTATCGGTGATTAAATTAAACAGATTTTTTTGTCATAAGAAAAAAAAAAAAAAAGAAGAGCCACTGTAATGACTGACAATTCTGCCTGGAAGGATGTTAGTAACAAGTACTTTTTAGAAGCCTGTTATCTTCTCCTTGGCTTGTTTTGACTCTCACTATGAAAACTTGTCCTTGTGTCTGTTTAGCCCCACCGCATTTGTTCAATATGGGAGATTTTGATGTTTTTGTTATTAGGCTTTGGAGCGGGTTAATTTGTAATGACATAATTTGCTGAGTTAAGGAGTAGTGGGGGTTAAAAATAATCCAGCAAGAAAAAAAAATAAAAAAAAGATTAATCCTATGATCAGTTTTCCAATCAGCTTTACTGTGTAGCGAGGATTTTCTCTGGCACCGCTGAAATGAGTAATATTACTGGGAATGAGTGGCTGAAGGCTGCATATGCCACCGCTGCCTCTTGAAATTATACTTATCAAGCTATTGTCTTAGAAAGTGGATGGTTGTTGCGGTGATCAGTCTACAGTAGAAACCTATACAGTAGAACCAAAGTATAATCTTCTTTTCTGTGTGTGAGAGATCACACACAATAGGTGGACACATTTAAACTTACAATTTGAGGCAGAGGATTCATTAATTGGTGATTGTTTAGTCTAACATGCTACACAGCTATTCCGTAACTGTAGCAGTAAACACTAAGAAGTTTCATCTCTTTCTGAAGCATAAGGTTCATCTCTTTCTGAAGCCTAAGGTTCTGGTTTTTACCACAGGATGCTGACCCTATGTCCCTGCCCTGCTTTTGTTTTATTTGCCCTCCTTTGAATGCTGAGAAAAAAGACTTGTGGTAACATTTGCATTACAGAACCTTTTTGACAGCAAAAGTAGCATTTTTGAAGTATTGATTTGAAGGTCAAACTAGAATTTTGCCAGACAATCCAGGAGAGAGACAACTCTTGTTACATTGTATTGCTATTATATAAGTAAAATACTTAATTAGTATTAACTGCTCAATTGATCAGACAAAAAACTCTTATAGCCTGGCATCGTGTCTCCACTAAGGGGCATTATTTGCTCCTTGCAGAAGAGCATAACAGGACATCCTCCTCCCAGCTCACCCCCACTTTAGTGCTGAGTAATGAAAGCAACTCTTGACTGGTCTGGAGAACCATCTTACTTACGTTCTGTTTTTAATGTACAATGCATGTTCGTCCATAAGAAATTCAGAATTTTTAAAGTCATTAACAGGCTGAAAAAAATATGAAAATGGATCTAAGTAATCTCTGCATCAAAGATTTCCAGGTTTCCTCTCTTTGCAGACAAAGGTAATAGAAATGCATTTTTCTGTCTGCTAAATAACACCTTGCGTGATTCCTAATGAATATATGAAAAAACCTCAGCACAGGACTTTGATCCTACCACATGCCCACCTAATTTACAATCTGTCCAATATCTGGGACAAAGTACTTTACTTTGATAAACAAGGTATAAGCAAATAAACTATGTTCCATAATGGCTGCATATCAGTAAATACATTTAGGGATTCAGGGATTTTGACCTCAGAAATAGTGATTCTGAAAAACATAAGGGTTTGTATGGCTTATCAGCTGGATATGAGAATACATCATGATGCCAGGTCCAAGAAAGCTAATAAGATCTTTGGAAGTATAAACAGAAAACACTGTGTGGAATGGAGAGTATATTTTCCCTTTGCTTTTGACACTTGCATGACTAAAATTGGAATATAATGCACCATTTTGAGGTCTACACTTCAGAAAAGCTGCTGAGAAACTATTAGGTTCAGGAGAAGAGTCACAAGAATCCTACAAAAGTGCAGGTCATGACTGCCTTATATATGTTGGTATAATCTTGGGGCAACCACAGGAGTGGAAATTTGATAACAGGGGAGTCTTAGATCTTAGAAGCTATTTTGGGATTTAAGCTTTCATTGTCTAGAAAATGAAAGACAGCAAATATAAATACCACACATAGATTTTAACTTGCCAGGAAATCAACCACTGGCACAAGTTAACCTGTCTTATAATGAATTCTCCGTATTTGGCCATTTAAAAATAAATATAGGACATTTTTTCTGAAACATACATCTAGCAGCAAAGATTGGACTTGAACCTAGAAGTAGAATGGACTGTGCTAGGCAGGAGGTCAGACTACAGAATCACATTGCTTCCCTCTCTAAATGTATTTATCAGCTACCCATGTCAAGTGATTTTGTAATCTCAAAAAAAATACCAAGTTAGTTTGGTAGACAGCCTCTGTTTTCTGTAAGCTGATTAACGTTGTTGCCTATTTAATTCCCAGTTTAATCCATTATCAGCTGGTTTATTATTTTGTCTGAAACGATTTGTCTGGAGCGATTGACGCCCTGTACTTGGCACTGGTGAGGCTGCAACTCGAATACTGTGTTCAGCTTTGGGTCCCCCTGTACAAGAAAGACATTGAGGTGCTGGAGTGAGTCCAAAGGGCAACGAAGCTGGTGAAGGGTCTAGAGAACAAGTCTTATGAGGACCAGCTGAGGGAACTGGGGTGGTTTAGTCTGGAGAAAAGGAGGCTGAGGGGAGACTTTATTGCTCTCTACAACTACCTGAAAAGAGGTTGTAGTGAGGTGGGTGTTGGTCTCTGCGGGGGACCACAAAATGACAGCTAAATGTCTCAAAGGTTGCAGTTGTGTACGTGACTGCCTGTACCTGTCAATCGAAATTGTTACTCTTTTGGGGCAGACAGCAGGTGCGTTTTGTTATTTCGGGATAAGCGCGCATGTTCTATCTGCCAGTGACAAGCTCTGTTGCCGAGGCCCGTGGGCACACATCATTGGAGGAGACCAGCATGGAGGCACGCACCCGTTGGACGAGGCAGCATGGAGACACCTGCCCATTGGATGAAGCACGTGCGCACGCACGCCCTCTCTCCATAAAAAGGACCCAATGGACCAGCCGCAGGGTCCTTACTTCCTCCCTGCTTCCCCCCTGCTTGGTGCCAGCTTCTCCCCCCGCCTGCTTGCTGCTGCCTCCCTCCCCCCTCCGGGCGGCACCTACTTCTGCTTCTTCTTCGTCTGTTCAACCCCCCGTCTGAGGAACGAGGACCAACAGAACACCGCTGGGTCAGTGGTGGTGACTAACCCTGCTGCTCTCTCTGCTCTCCTGCTTAGTTTTCTCGTCTCACTTCCTACATTTCCTATTGCTTCGTTTTTTCTCTGCCCTCTCGTTCAATAAAGCGGTCTGAGTGGCAGCATCTGACCTCGTTTGTGTCTTAATGTCGCTCTCTGGGATCGCAAAGAACCTTCTCAGAGCCCAGAATCTAACGTGGGCCCTGACAGTCTCTTCTCCCAAGTAACAAGAGTTAGGTCAAGAGGAAATGGCCTCGTGTTGCACCAGGGGAGGTTTAGATTGGATATTTGGAAAAACTTCTTCACCGAAAGGGTTGTCAAGCATTGGAACAGGCTGCCCAGGGAAGTGGTTTAGTCACCATCCCTGGAAGTATTTAAAAGATGTGTAGATGTGGTGCTTAGGGACATGGTTTAGTGGCAGTGTTAGGTTAATGGTTGGACCCAGCGATCTTTAAGGTCTTTTCCGATCTAAATGATTCTATGATTCTATTATTCTATGATTACATGTGGTCATCATTACTTAGGTCTTTTTCTTTACAACTTTTAAATAACTCTCTGGTCTGTTCCCTAGAATATCCTGGTGTTCTTTAGGTAGTCTTTTAAAAATGCTTGCATGCAAGTTGTCTCTGTCTCCTTATCGTTCCATGTTCCTCTTTTCACAGAAGAGTAAATAAGGTACTGGTATATATTGACTTAGGTGGGCTAAGCTGTGCATTCTAGCAAAAAGAGGGATTAATTCTTTTCCACCTAGTTAGGAAATGCTTTACCAAAACTTAATATATGTTAAAACCTCCTGTTCTTATGAAAAACACAAATATGAGTTAGGGCAGGTAAAACTGTCATTAGCAAAACCTCAGTATTGCCAGTGCTTAAAAGCATAAAGTGATGAGCTAGTTCCCAGTCTATGTAAGAGTCTGATATATGAAAGACACAGGCAAAAACTTTTAGAATGGAAAGCCACAATTTAGGGTTTGGATAGTCAGAACTGTGCATACTTCCAAGAGAAGCTCTGATGAAATGAAAGAAAACGTATCAATTTAACTGGGGATATTGCTGACATGGCACAAATATTTTTTGAATAGTTCTGTTGATAGTGTGTTAAAAATTTCCTGTGCTCTGTAATTGATATTACATTTTATTATGATTTTTTTTAATCAAAAAGCCTAAAAGGATAAGAATTTTTGTTTCAGGTTTGTTTGAAGTAAATGAGTAGTCTAAGCTCCTGAAGTATTTTAAAATTACTTCACAGTTTTATAAAACTTATAATGTCAAATTAGTTCCAGATAGGGCAATGTTATGGTGTACATCTCTACCTCTCCATTTTAATATGGTTTTAGGCTGAGTACCCCTACCCAGTACCAAGCTGAGTACAACTGCAGCTTTTTCTTATCCCCTTTTTGAGAATGCCATCAAAATGTGAGCACTGATCCATCCAAAATGGCCTCCAGCGCTGCAAGGACATCTCTGGTGATACTCTTAAGACATGAAGCTCTGTAAGTGTTCAGCAACTGCACCAGACAAAACTAATACTAGTACAACAATGAATTTATTTTCTCATGACCTAATTTTCATAGAATCATAGAATCATTTTGGTTGGAAAGGACCTTTAAGATCATCGAGTCCAACCATTAACCTAAGACTGCCAAGTTGCTTCACTGTGTCACAAAACTAAATACCTAAGAATTTACTCTTCCCTTAGAAAAAGAGAAAAGGATTCTTAAAATATCTCTCATGTCATTTAGCTGCATTTTTACATGGGAAATTAATCAGTATAAAGATTTTTTCCCCTTGGCATTTGTACAAATCATTTGTGGATTAATTATAACATAAATTAATTAATTAAATGTACTTTAGGCCGACAGTATTGTGAATCAATATTTTGAGGAGGGGAAATCAGTATTCTGTGTAATTTGCATTTAGTAATTAGGTCCTTTTTTCCCAGAGTTACCAAAATTTTGTTCTACCAACAAATGATCATAGTGCTTACACTGAGCTTGCTTAAATTTTTTGAAATATTAATACAGCATTTAATGGTGGTTACATGGTTCTTATGGGGGTTCTTTTGACCGACATTAATTTGAATAAGGTTCATATTGCCTGTATGAAAAGAAGTAATAAATTACTTAATATGCAACCAATGCATTGTTTCAGTAGACACATTCAAGTAACTAGTTAGGTTACTATGGTATTTTTGGATTTGGTGAACTGATAGTTTACTTTTGTATTAGGATTAAACCACTTTTAATGTAAATGAGAACGCGTTATGCAGCATATGGGATCATTAGGGGCACTCAGCATGGCTTCACCAACGGGAAGTCTTGCTCAACCAACTTGATAGCCTTTTATGAGGATGTTACCCGGTGGATAGATGATGGTAAAGCTGTGGATGTGGTCTATCTCGATTTCAGTAAAGCGTTTGACACGGTCTGCCACAGCATCCTCGCAGCTTAACTGGGGAAGTGTGGTCTGGATGATCGGGTAGTGAGGTGGATTGTGAACTGGCTGAAGGAAAGAAGCCAGAGAGTAGTGGTCAGCGGGACAGAGTCCAGTTGGAGGCCTGTGTCTAGCGGAGTTCCGCAAGGGTCGGTTCTGGGACCAGTTCTATTCAATATATTCATTAATGACTTGGATGAGGGATTAGAGTGCGCTGTCAGCAAGTTCACTGATGACACAAAACTGGGAGGAGTGGCTGATGTGCCGGAAGGCTGCGCAGCCATTCAGAGAGACCTGGACAGGCTGGAGAGTTGGGCGGGGAGAAATTTAATGAAATATAACAAGGGCAAGTGTAGAGTCCTGCATCTGGGCAAGAACAACCCCATGTACCAGTACAAGTTGGGGACAGAGCTGTTGGAGAGCAGCGTAGGGGAAAGGGACCTGGGGGTCCTAGTGGACAACAGGATGACCATGAGCCAGCAGTGTGCCCTTGTGGCCAAGAAGGCCAATGGCATCCTGGGGTGTATTAGAAGGGGTGTGGTCAGCAGGTCGAGAGAGGTTCTCCTCCCCCTCTACTCTGCCCTGGTGAGGCCGCATCTGGAGTATTGTGTCCAGTTCTGGGCCCCTCAGTTCAAGAAGGACAGGGAACTGCTAGAGAGAGTCCAGCGCAGAGCCACGAAGATGATTAAGGGAGTGGAACATCTCCCTTATGAGGAGAGGCTGAGGGAGCTGGGTCTCTTTAGCTTAGAGAAGAGGAGACTGAGGGGTGACCTCATTAATGTTTATAAATATGTAAAGGGCAAGTGTCAAGAGGATGGAGCCAGGCTCTTCTCAGTGACATCCCTTGACAGGACAAGGGGCAATGGGTGCAAGCTGGAGCACAGGAGGTTCCACTTAAATTTGAGGAAAAACTTCTTTACGGTGAGGGTGACTGAACACTGGAACAGGCTGCCCAGAGAGGTTGTGGAGTCTCCTTCTCTGGAGACATTCAAAACCCGCCTGGACGCGTTCCTGTGTGATATGGTCTAGGCAATCCTGCTCCGGCAGGGGGATTGGACTAGATGATCTTTCGAGGTCCCTTCCAGTCCCTAACATTCTGTGATTCTGTGATTCTGTGATATTGTGATTTAATCTACATTTGATTCAGAGTTTTTAAAATGCATTATGTTATGAACTTTTATAATATGAAATGCAAAATCAATTTGAGGATCAATCTACATCCAGAAAAGCGAAGGAACTAATTCGCTTGTTTAGAAAAACAGAACAAAGTACCAACTCAGCAGTCATATACTAGTCCTGATTTTGGCAAATACTTTCTAGGAAGCGTAGCTGCACTTGTCTTTGTTACACATTAAGTGTACTGTATGTACAATTTTTTTTTTTAACTTTAAAACAAAACTTTACAAAATTCCTGCATTAACAACTCACTTTGTGCTAATGATTAGTTCCTGCACATTGTTAATCATTATCACTGTGTGTTCATTACATATACAAAACTGTTAGACTTTAGCTGTTAGACCTTTTATTGTGAATTTGCTGTGAGTGTACAATACCACAGAGCTGATGCTGTGTAGGTTGTACTGATGTGTTATAGTCACAGAAATCAAGTTGATAAGGCCTGAGAGCTCTTTGACAAGATAAACTGGAACAAAGGCAGACTTCTCTTCCTTCCTCTCCGTCTTTCATTTTCTCATTTAATATTTTTATACTACTTGCCCCTGTCCCGAAAGGGAATCTCCTCTGCACCCCTTACTGCTTACCTTGATTTTCGTTTTGCTAGCTCCTCTTTATGCGTATTCCATATCTGCAAGATGTTTTGCCAATTTGAAGTCCCTTATGTTTGTTTTGTGTTACAACCTTTTCTCACCTGGATGCCTCCTGTGAGCAACTACTCACATCTTTGTCTCCTTGATGGTCACATTGCTCACACACTTAAAGCAAAATGCTTGCACATTGTGCCTGACTAGGTTATCACAGTGTTACAGTATGCTTTTCAGAGGTAAACTTATTTTAAGTATGCTCATCTAAGGTCTCAAAATCCAGATGTGTACTAAGAGAAGATTATGACCATAACATTTGTATACGGTACAGTGAGATTACATTTAATTTTAAATCAATCCAGCTAAGTATTTCCTATGTGTTGAATGAGAACTACTTTAAAGTTTTAAATGAGTTTTCAAGCTAATTGGTAATTGTTGTATTGCAGAAGTTCTCAAACTGTGATCCATGTTTGAAGCTCTGAGATCCAGAAGGGTATTGATGATCCATTGAGACAATGATCAGAGTGCTCTAGCTCCACTTACTTGTTTTCAACTGCTAAAATATATTGCAATCCTGTCAGTATATATTAAATTATCCTCTTGATTAGTTGCTGTAGCTTCTTGGATTATGCTGTATGAGTATGTTTGGAGCTAGGGGAAGGCATGTCAATAAGACAATGCTTCCCATTAGAAGTTATGCATAATGTGGTAATGTTTTTGAAACAATATTCTCTTTTTTTTAACGCACAACATGAAAGAGGTTTTCTGGATACAAGTCACATCTCAGCTACAAAAGAGCTATTATACAAGATCAAACCAATTGTCTGTCTAAATCTAGTTCTCTTCCTCTTAATACTTACCTATTTTGTATCTAATACTTCAAAAGAAAAACCATTCTTATTATATAATATTATATTTAGAGAAGGAGTATTCCTTTTTGCAAGTAATCACCTCTGATTATCCTTCATCTCTGCTATTTGGGTAAGTTGACAAGAACAATAATGGCATTCTCTAATCTGACCTTCATTAAAATAGCACTTCCTAAACCGTCTCCAGTGTCAATTCAAGGGTTAATTGGAGAACAGAGGGAGAATTTTCAGCCCACCAGTTAGCTGTTGCTAGTTCTGTCAAAATTTCTTTTGAAATAATTAAGCTTAAGAAAAATATTCTGGTTATTCTGCTTCCAGTAAGGTTATGAAAATTTGTCATTACAAAGTCTTTGGAAGTTTGCTCTTATGTATATTGTATCTTTTGTTAGGGTTATTAACCCTTGACAACTCACCGCTGCAATACTTCCAAGTTCTATATATAAAAATTGATATCCCCTCTTCACCTTCCAGCAACAGCAAAAAGTGATTTTATAAGACATTAGCATAATGGAACCTTTTCAATAAAATGATAAATTGAGCCCATTTCAGAAAACAGAACACACACTTGATAATTTATTGCAGTCAGTGCCATGCTGGAGACCTCATTCGTATCGTATGCTTTTAACACTGATGAGAATGGCACCATTTTCCCACACCTTGCATGTCTGTGAAATTCATTTGAGAGGAGAAATGTTTTTTTCTAATAGAGCCAAAAGCACTTCTGGGAATGCTCATCTTTACGTGACATAATTATCTCTCATGAACGTGTCTAGTTACTTTATTGTTTTTAAAGGCTCTTTCATGTTAATTGAAGCCAGTAACATTTGCTAACTCCCCTGTGTGAAGGGGTGGGGTGGGAACACAGTTGTGTCCTTGGAATGTAGTTTGATTGTTTATGGGTGACAGCATGGATGGGCTTTCTTCTGCAAATGCATCACTCACATCTTTATGCCACCAGCTGGAGGTGGCATTTGTAGGTGGAAAATGTTCTGTGCTGATTAAACAAAACTATACATGTTATGTTTTCCAAAATAATTATTGACATGAATTAATTACTGATGCCACAGGGAAAAATAGGAAAGTAACACTTAGGAAACACCTCATATGTGTAAAAACATGATAATAGAGATGTAGGGTGATTCTTTTTTAACAGGAAGAGTCCAATTAGGAGGCACAAATAAGAAGAATGCTTTGTTTAAAGTTCATTATAAAGCAGTAGTTACCGCTACTGTTCAGCTTAGTGCTTGCACTACGTGGTCTCTGCTATGAACTCTTACCACTTGAAATGACATAAGAGACGTAGTCTGCTCTCACATCACATGCTCGAGATTCATTAATGTCATTGGGAGTTCTTTGCACACAACAAGGACATTAGGAAAACAGACCTATTAGAAAAGCTTGATCTACAGAAAGTAATTACATGGAACAGATAGTTTAATAAATTCAGTTGATACCAGAAGATAAAAGTTAGTCATACAAAACACATCTTGCTTTCTCTTTATAGAAACAAATAGCTTCAATGGGACTAAATTTGAACTTCTGTGAAAGGTAAAGATCATTACATTTGGCGGGGGAAGACACATTCTCTAATGGGGGGTTTTTTTGAAGAAAATAATGATTGTGGCAGAAAAATGGACAGTCAATTCAAAAGATGTAATTCATATTCACAGAAAAGCAGAATTAAAGTCAGTGCATGCTCTTGCATTTCTCTGCCAAAAAGTATTTAGAATTTTGTCATCAGCTTTGTTTCAGTGAAGCTTTCCCATTTCCACTGCTACCTGAGTGACTGTTGTTAGAGATGCCAAGGTAGCGGCCTTCGTGTCCATTCAAGCTTCTCTTCAGAGTCTGCCAAAAAGGATTTCAGTTGTTTTGTTATCTTTTGTGCCCCTGTTTTTTTTTGTCTTTTTGTTTCTTTCTTTCTTTCTTTTAGATAATATCTAACCATAGGAACTGAGATTCTATATTAGCTTTATGTGGATTTCCAAAAATCCTTCAGTGTAGGGATTTTTTCCCCTTCTCTGAGGTACATTGAACCTTTTGCTTAAACCTTGCTCATCCTTACACATTCTTCATGAGGCAACACTGCCTACATTATGCCCAGCAACTATGATTTTTTCCAGTTGGAACAGAATAAAGATACATGCTGTGCAAACAACCATTGTCCTATGTAATTATTAAATATTTTCTACAAGCTTCTGGAATGTTGATATTCTATAGGATATGTTGGCACTGGGCAGAAAACTGAAATTAGGATTATAGCATTTGTGATCAAATTATCAAACCGATAGGAAAAAAAAAACGGAGAAAATATCTTACTTGATCTGCCTTTCACTTATGAGACAGAATGATACAGTGACCTGCAAGTGAAACTGTCTGGAATATTTCTGAGCTGGATTATATGTGCTGTGGCACTATTTTTCGTACAACTACTATGTCAGAATCACGGTTTCCTTAGTGAGGTATCCAGGATCTAGAAGTCCGTATTTAATAGTTAACATTGAGATTCAAAACTAGCATTTTTGAATGCAAGTTCAAAAAAACATGAATTTTTGTATTCACTGATACACCTGAAACTCTATCTTACAAGCTTATCTGTACTGTTGGCATCTCTGTGGGTATTCAGTCTTAGGTCTTTGACCTTGAGAACATGTCAGGTTCTGATTTAGCAGTTTTATCCAACTGCTGCCATAACTGGTATTTGCAGATGAATGCTTCAGATTTAGTTTTGACAGTCTGTCTACCTGTAATGATTTCTCATTTCTGGAGTAGAATATCTGTACCTAAGCTTCCACTTAAAATGCACCCCCATCTGGTATATCTCTTTCTATATATTTATATATATTTTTTCCTTATATTTTAACTACTCTCCCACTCAGCAAAACAAAGATTAAAAAATCAAAGGTGACAGCTGCATACTGGAGCTAAGTATCCTAGGGTACTCCAAGAGACACAATGTTTGCTGAGCGCCAGCACTTTCTTTCCAGGCTATAATGCCCTACTGGTGCAACAGTCAGTTCTGTGGCTCTTGACATTTACTTGTCAAAAGACAGGGATAGAGAAAAAGAAAGAAACATATGGATGTGAGGATGCGGACTTGAGGTGCAGGGCAGGCGGATCAGCAGGGTATCATGCTCCAGGTTGAGCCTTTTCACCATGTACAGTGTACATCGATGTTCAGCTTCATGCAACACTGCACAACTTACCAAGGATTTTAGGATAAACCCCAGTATCCTGGTTTTCAGTGCTGGCTGACCTTAGTTTATTGCGTATTTGCTATGAAGATGATTTAACCAAAGCTGTAACAAAGATGAAAAGTTCACTTGAGCAACCAAAGTGCCTGAGCCCTGATCCCTCCTTTTCTTCACCACAATTTTCTCCTTAGCTTCGTCACACAAGAAATACTCAGTATATATTCCTGGAAGAAAACTCTAGCTGGCAACAATCAGTTGGTTTCTGGTTTAAAGCCATACCACTTGGTAACTGAGTTTTTATCTGCTACAACTCTTCTCAGCCTCCACTAATTATTTTTGAAGTAACTGAGTCAAATATCAGTAGTCTTTTAAATAAAGTCTGAACTGTTGATGTGGCCAGATGAAGACCCTGATTAACATTATCAGGGACTTTCTCTAAGCAGATTTTAGTTCTCTTAAAAGAATGCTGTGCTTATGCTAATAATAAATAAATAGCAAAATCTCTACTGTCTTCAGATGTGGAAGGGCAAGACCTAAATTCAAGATTTGATGCAGATTAATGATTATGGATATTGTACTTTTATACCTCTTGTTACCTAATCTGTGGTGAATAGCTGTAGGTCTTCTTATCCTGGATTCTAAACCACATAATAAAAAAATAAACCCACATTAATCCTTCTGGTAGAAAAGCCATTCCTTCTGGATAATAAAGTGTGTTTTCCTGTTGTTTATGAAGATGATCAAGCCAACAGGTTTTCTGGCTGGAGACCCCCCAAAGGGTCTCCCCAAAGTGCAGTGTGGAATGGTTATGAGCTGAAGCTCAAAGCTCTCATAGGTAGAATCATGTATCTTGGCAAAGCGAGGGAGCTCACTAGATGGTAGGTACCATCACCTCACTGCAGGGAATTTTCAGATGTGTTGAGACAACTGTAAGAGTTGCAAGGGTAGGAGTAGTCTATATCACTGTTTCAAAGACTGAGAATATTATTTCCATGCTTCTTATCAAATAACAGACATAGATGCTCAGCAGGCTGTACACGTAAACATGTCAGTGAGGGTTACCATGATCCCATTTTCTGTGCATTTAACTTTAATGCAATGAATTGTGCTGCCTCTCAGCTAACCTGTGGATAGGGAATTCTGTTAGTTAATGCAGGGCTAGAGGAGCTTTGAGGTTCAAGGTTTTAAGGCTCAATTATAAGTGCACTCTGTCTCTCTCTCTGTCTGTCTTTCCTTCTTTTCCTGAAATACTTTGGTTTGTGTTTTCCTTCCTTCACAGGAGGAAGTTGGCTCTTTGCATGTGTAAAAATCGAACACTCTAGTACATGTTACTTTAAATAGCTGCTTTTTACTGCCCATTGCTTAAATACCTAGGGCTAATTTTAATAGCCTGGAAGGCCTGCACCCTTTCTTCCCAAACCCTTTTGCTGAATGGTTTAGAGAGATAAAGAAACCTCTTGACTTAGGTTCATATTTTCAAAACTGTCTTCTAAAAGCCAAAGGGTGTCGCCACATATCCAACGTTTCAGTTTAGAGCATATATGAACACAGTATGTGAAATTCTAAGTTGACTTTTTTCTTAAAATCCGTTCCTACTCTTCACAATATTATCCTGGTATTGCATTATATGAAAGTGATGCAATGACCATACCATTATGCTGTAGCAATACAGTATGGTAAAGTGCCATTTTTACACAATGATTTCCATTTTTCTGGACAAGTCTTTAAGAGAGATTGTCAACTAATATAAATCTTGTCACTTCTTTAGAAGCAGCTAAGGATCTTTCACAAAATACTATTTTTAATAAGTTATCCATGTCATTAAATAGCGAGTTTTGTAAACTAAATAGTTCAATTTTAAAGCATTCGTACTGGTATTTTCTCTCTATAGTGAAAAATGTTTTATAAACTGAGTTTATAGATACATCTTCCCTGAGCCGTTTTCCTGCTCACTATTATTTCTCAGAGAAGTAAATCATCTTTAAAACTCTAGTTCTGTGGGAGCTTCAGTGTGAAGAGCCTGACATGCCGTGCATTGAGAATGAAAAGGAATACCACAGATCAATTGAAAAGGCAGCTTCTGTGGTACGCTGTTATTGTGCAACATTTTGTAACACGCCAAAATATTTGTTAGAATAAAAGCACTGGCAAGTTATTTAGTACATTAATGGACAGTCCTGTTTTCACTAGTCATTTATTTTTATGCTAGAATAATGATATAGTGCTTGTTAAGGAAGTGGAAAGAACATGCAGGGTTAGCTGTAGTCGTGAGTCAGATAAGCAGGTACTTGTCATATTTTTCTTTGTGTAAATACATGATAGTTATGTTCAGTATAATTAAAAAAGAGTAGCTTTGACTTGGAGAGCACACTTGCCTTAAGTAGAGCATCAGTTACAAATAGAAATATTATTACAACATTTTGGTAGTGTGGATTTGTCAGTTATCTCCACAGCTTCTGAAGATCTATGGTCAGTGTTGTGTGCACAGACTTATAACAGCATCTATGTAACTGATAATGTCATTTCTGTGTGTGTCTTTCTATCACTGGTGGAGATCCTTGAAACCAGTACTTGAAACCATACTGAGCCTGCAGCACATACACTAAAGCTGGAAGGATGCAGAGAGTATTAGTGTGGCTTCCAAACAGGGATGATATACAAAGAGACAAGTTTTGTTAAACTCTCTCTGTTTCTTTTAGCTTATAACGAAATAATGCTGTTTCTTTTATGTTCAGTCATTCAAGTTAGGGAGTCTCTTTTGCCCAACAAAACATGAAAGCCTTGACAAACCAGTTGTTCAGTTTGTCCCTCAATATTAGGACTGAAAAAAAATGATGTTGTGGTAGGGGAATGAGTTAGCTATTTGGTTCTAAGTTCATTTCCTGCTGGGCTTTGTCCCCAGATTTTAGAGTAAACATCCGTCTTGCAATCCCGTTCATAGCTTCTAGAGTGTTACTTAGGATCATCTCACAGTAAGCTGTATCTGTCATTAATATTTATACAATGTATATCTCAAATACTTTTTCAAAGATATTTGTGCCCTTTTATGTGAAAGTAACTCTAAGACAATTTTAAGGAATAGATACAATATTGACGGAACTCATTTTCTTTTAATTCAAGTTGCATTCCAATTCCTTTTTATAGCTTTGGTTTTAAGTTTTCAATGAGATTTATAATGTATAATTTATACAATGATTTTCCTGTTACGATAATTGATAAATGTCATTTGATGTAAGTTTATTTAATATTTTTAAAAGCTTAAAGAAATTTTAAACACATTTATATCAGTGTTAATGTGTGTGTGCATCTATGTGCAACCACAGTATCTTTAATCTGCTCATCAGTTGTTCATATGTTGGTTGTCCACTGTTTCTGATGGTTGTCACTCAGTCTGTGATGCAAGAGGTTGGTGAAGAGAGAAAACAGAAATTCTAAATTCTAGCTTGTAATATAACCTTGAAACATAAATTTCACTTATTTCCATTTACAGAAATGTCCATGTGATCTGTTTTATAAGACATTATCACTCTCTAAATACAACCAAGAAGTTTAGCTTGCAATTGTGAGTGTGCAAGTCTTTGCATTCATAAATTCCATGTACAATTGTATACTTTTTTATCCATGAAAAACATCTGTTCTTTACAAATAATATGGTTTGACAAAATCAGATTCTTGCTAAATGTAGAGGTTAGTAGTTTGGATTATTTTGAGATTTTCAAATCTCAGAGATGTTTCTAGTCTCTATCACTACCAGTTTTTACATCTAGCAAAAGTGCTTTGCAGATGCTGATTTTTTAAAGTGGAAAGGTGTTGGTGAGACCCAAGTAACTTGTGTTGAAGTTACTTTCCATTATCTTTATTATAATATTTGTGTTGAAGTATCTTATTGCTAACATGAACATTCAGTAGGGCCACTCCCAAATAAAGTTCTTTAATTATGCTGAAATGTTCTATGGCTTGATGCTACACATAATCTGCCTTTACCTTATTTCCCTTGTGGTAAAAATTTGATTTCTATTTTGTGAAGCTGTTGGAGCGAGTCCAGAGGAAGGCCACGAAGATGATCAGAGGGCTGGAGCACCTCTCCTATGAAGACAGGCTGAGAGAGTTCGGGCTGTTCAGCCTTGAAGAAGAGAAGGCTCCGGGGAGACCTCATAGCAGCCTTCCAGTACCTTAAGGGGGCCTACAGGAAAGCTGGAGAGGGGCTTTTTACAAGGGCAAGTAGTGAAAGGATGAGGGGGAATGGTTTTAAACTGAAAGAGGGTAGATTTAGATTAGATTTTAGGAAGAAATTCTTTACTGTGAGGGTGGTGAGACACTGAATCACAGAATCACAGAATCAACCAGGTTGGAAGAGACCTCTGGGATCATCAAGTCCAACCATTGCCCTGACACCACCATGTCAACTAGACCATGGCACTGAGTGCCATGTCCAGTCTTTTCTTAAACACATCCAGAGATGGTGACTCCACCATCTCCCTGAGCAGCCCGTTCCAATGTCTAATAACCCTTTGTGAGAAGAAATTCTTCCTAATGTCCAACCTGAACCTCCCCTGGCGAAGCTTGAGGCTCTGTCCTCTTGTCCTATCGCTAGTTGCCTGGGAGAAGAGGCCGACTCCCACTTCACTACAACCTCCCTTCAGGTAGTTGTAGACTGCAATAAGGTCACCTCTGAGCCTCCTCTTCTCCAGGCTAAACAACCCCAGCTCCCTCAGCCGTTCCTCGTAGGTCAGACCCTTCACCAGCTTGGTTGCCCTCCTCTGGACTCGCTCCAACACCTCAACATCTTTCTTGAAGTGCAGGGCCCAGAACAGGACACAGTATTCAAGGTGCGGCCTCACCAGTGCCGAGTAGAGAGGGACGATCACTTCCCTAGACTGACTGACTACACTATTCCTAATAGAGGCCAGGATGCCATTGGCCTTCTTGGCCACATGGGCACACTGCTGGCTCATGTTTAGCTGGCTGTCAATCAGCACCCCCAGGTCTCTTTCCACCGGGCCGCTTTCTAACCACTCTTCCCCCAGCCTGTAGCGCTGCATGGGGTTGTTGTGGCCAAAGTGTAAGAGCCGGCACTTGTTCTTGTTGAACCTCATGCCGTTGGTCTCGGCCCATCTATCTAACCTGTCCAGATGCCTCTGTAGGGCCTTCCTACCCTCCAGCAGATCGACACTCCCACCCAGCTTGGTGTCATCTGCAAATTTGCTGAGGGTGCACTCAATCCCTACGTCTAGATCATCTATAAAGATATTGAACGTCATCGTCCCCAGAACTGAGCCCTGTGGAACACCGCTAGTGACCGGCCGCCAGTTGGACTCTGCCCCATTCACCACCACTCTCTGGGCTCGGCCATCCTGCCGGTTTTTAACCCGTTGAAGAGTCCACCCATCCAAGCCCTAGGCAGCCAGTTTGTCTAGGAGGATGCTATGGGAGACAGTGTCAAATGCCTTACTGGAGTCTAGATAGACTACATCCACAGCCCTGCCCTCATCTACTAGGCGGGTCACTTTGTCATAGAAGGAGATCAGGTTGGTCAAGCAGGACCTGCGTTTCATGAATCCATGTTGGCTGGCCCCGATGCCCCCATTGTCCTGCATGTGCCATGTAATGGCACTCAGGATGATCTGTTCCATCACCCTGCCTGGCACCGAGGTCAGGCTGACAGGCCTATAGTTCCCTGGATCGTCCTTCTGACCCTTCTTGTAGATGGGCGTTACATTTGCTAATTTCCAGTCAGCTGGAACTTCTCCAGTTAACTGGAAGAGGTTGTCCAGAGAAGTTGTGGATGTCCCCTCCCTGACAGTGTTCAAGGTCAGGTTGGATGAGGCTTTGAGCAACCTGGTCTAGAGGAAATGTGTCCCTGTCCATGTCAGGGGTGTTGGAACTAGATGATCTTTAAGGTCCCCTCCAACCCAAACCATTCTATGATTCTATGAAAGATGTTTGTATTCAAACTTGAAGCTCCTTGGCAGTGTAGCTATCCATGTAGTCCCTATATAGAGTGACATACTTAGCTTTTCACTATTTTGCTGCAAATACGGTGTACCATCATTCTTACTAAATATATATACACTTATGAATGCGACGGCTGATTAAGATGAAAGTATTTCTTGCTCAAAGAGCTCAAGCTCTTTGATTTAATTTTTAGCTCATCAAAGGCAGGCAAATTTGTAACATATTATTTATCATGGTCTTTCTGGTCAAAGTCTCACACTACTGTCATCTAGTATGCAACAGCCCTTATGAAATGACAAACACTTTCTTACGTTTTTTAATTAATACATTGTAGCATCCTTTTTGAAAATTGCCAATATTTCTTTCTGTTCTCTTTTCTTCATTATTCCTGTCCAGCCCTTATGTTTTTGTAGCTCATCTCTGATGCAATGCAGCAATTTAGCTTTATATATCCTGTCAGGGAGAATATTCCTTTCCCTCATCATTCTTCCTTTATTGTGTGCCTTTTTTTCTGAGTGCCCTGGTTTGGATTAGGACAGACTTTTCAGGTAAGTTTCTTCTAAGTGACTTTACTTTCTGAAGTTGACCACACATGCTTGTTGCTGTGGGAACTGGGGTCCCTGTTGGGTCTCTTTGTTCCACAAAGGAAGGGACCGTAAAGCGTTTCGCCTGCAGGAAGGGACGGACAGGACAGGTGACCCAAACCTGACCAACAGGTTCAGGCCTGCCCAGCGCCTGCCCTGCAGTGTCAGCGGTGAAGTGGTTGTCATTGGGGGGGTGGGGGGTGGGAGGAAGGGATGGAGCTTAGTAGCAGTTCTGTATATAGTTCGTTATTTATTATACTCTTTTTCTTTGTTGTTGCCTATTCAATGTTTTAACTTTCCAACCCGTAAGTCTCTCTCCCTGTTCTCTTTTCCTTTTTCCCCTCTGGGGAAGGAGAAGGTTAACAGAGAGTGTCTGCCGTCCGTTTAACCGCCCGCCCAGCCTTAAATGGTGACACAGAGTTAAAACATAAGTGATTTCTTCATTGTTCATTTCCTCTACTATTTTTATACCTCTTTGATCGAGTCTCTGGCTCTCATCTCCAACACTCAACTTCTTTGCTTATGCAAAATATCTGTTTGAAAGCTTTTCATTACCATTTTCTACCTATGCAATGTTGTTTCCCCACTAGGATTCAGTTCTGTGTCTTCCTTTTCCCTTTCTCCTGCTGCTGCCATTTCCCTACTGTCATTGTTTGCATTAAAAAAAAAATTGCAGAAAATGAGTCAAAACTGAATGTTCAGTTGAATGAATTTATTGCAAATCTGAAAAGGAATCTACAGCAATGAAAAATTTCATGTAGCTAGTGAATATTGGTGTTTAACTGTCATAGTCCTGATCTGCCAACAGTCTGTACCAGCTGACTCCTAGGTAGAGCACCTTTGGCATTTTCCTACCTGTGTGGGGTCTGTTGTGCAACTGTGGACGAGACACGGATTTCTCAAGTCTTCCCAGAGGTAGCTGCTATTCCAAAGTTTTTCTCATTTCTTCTGAGAGTAGACATAGGGCAGTGGAATCATCAATTTGTATAAATGTATAAAACTTATTAATTCCCATCTTTTCTAACTGTTATAGAATCATAGAATCATGGAATGCTGAAGCATATTACATTTTGCAGTAATGATTTTGAACCTGAGAAGGTGCATGTGGAATACTAAGCTGTTGCAAAATTACTAATGTCCCATATGCTCAACCATCAACATTGACCATTACTACCAGGTACTTTGGTATATGTTTCTTTACATCAGGTGGAATCTCTTTGAAAATGTCTCTGAATATCAAAAAAGTATTCAAAATAATAATTTTTCTTTATAAAAGTAATCTTTAGAAAAGTAGAACAATCAAAAAAGTAAAATAGCTGGAAAGATCTTACTCTTTTGAATAAGCAAGGGATCAGAACTAATAAAAAGATAGAAAGCATTAGCAAACTAACAGAAAATGAAGAGTACTTTTTAAACAACGTTGACATACAAGTTAAGATCATTTTGTAATCAACATGAAGACACTTAATACTTTAAAGTGTATTACTGTGGGAGAAACGTTCTTCAGAAAATTAAGGTGCAGTGCAGAACACGATCAGTTTTTAAAGCGTAAGATGACAGCTTGAAATTCAAAAACAGGCAAGGGAGTTCAAAGAAAATACATAAAGATTTATAATCTAGTAATTTAAACTCATAAGTACAAAGGCCTGTTGTCATTTAATTGCTAAAGTATCTGGTACAACAGACCTAAATATCTTCAGTATTTGTGGGTTCTTGTGGATAAAACCAAGAATATGAATATCTATACTTTAAAAGAAAAATTTGAAAGGCCTTTGGTAAAGACTCATGGGTCAGGGTTATTCCACACAGAATGCCTCCTGCAGGGGGCATGATCTGGGTTGCACAGGAGTAGGACTGTCCTATGTCTTTCCCATTGCAGCCTGGAGGTCAAAATATGTTGGATGGCTGGATCTGTAACTACAGATACAAGCTACAGTCTTTCTGAAGGGACACAGCAGCACAGTGAAATGTAGTGACAGATTACTTCCATCTCTTTCTCCCATGAAATATGACAGTGGCTACACCAGCTCAGATCAAAGATTCATTAGCACAGAATCCTATTGGCAGTCCATAGCTTCTGCCAGTAGCTTGGTTAAATCAGTCTGGTAATGATATTTTCCAGGATGCTGTCCCACTCTGCGTCACTTTCTCTATGACTCTTATGATTTTATCATATTTTTATCATAGAGGTCTCTCTATGATATTCCCATTTAACTGTCAATTTTTTGGGCCAAAAAGTCGTAGTCTATTTAAGTGATTTTGGCATGGATGCTATTGATTATCCGTTCCCTCTTTTTGTATGTTTTCAGTTCTACCATATCCTGCTCTGAGACGGAAAGGGTAGAATTGCACATGCTTTTGAAAATGGAGCGCACCATGGATTTTTACAGCATTTGTACAGCACTGTTTTCTGGGGTTTTTTTTCCTCTATTCCTCTCTTAATAATTCCTATCATTCAATTTACTTTTTGATTGCTACTGAGCATTGAGCTGACATTTTCATAGAACTATCTATTATAACCCTAAGATCTTGTTTCTGTGTGGTAATAACTAGTCAAGACCATCACTGTTTGTGTAAAATTATTTTTCCCATGTACATTACCTTACATTTGTCTACAATTAATTTCATTTTTCATTTTATTGTTAGTCACTCGGCATCCTGCATTCTTCAGTGTTTTTTCCAGTTGGCCTTCATTTTTACTACCCTGAATAAAATCATCTCACTAGCAAACTTTGTAATTTCACTGTTCATTTCTCTTTTTCTGATGGTGAATACTCAAGTCCTAACACAATTTCCTTTTGGGACTGCACTGAGAAAACTGATCATTTATTCCTGACCTTTGCTTCCTGTGTTTTAACCAGTTATTTGGCCACAAGGGAACTTTCCTTTTTATTCAGTAACAGTCTAATTTCTATTGAAAAACTTCCGAGGAAGCTTTTTTAATGCTTTAGTACCTTGAATAACTTAATTATCTTACATAAACTTTGCTACCTCACTATTTATTCCTTGGGTGCTCTGAAAAATGAACTTTTCCAGAATGTTTTGTAATAGGGTAAAGACTTTATGACAAAACTAACATCAATACTGTTGCTGCTTTTTACCAGCCTTTCATAGTTACTGGTAATTACTATTGATATGTTAGCTTACCTATATCTGGACAATGTTAGTTGAGTAGAACTGTTTTTTTTTTCAACACTGGAATTAAGTAGAGAGCTAATAGAGAGAAGCGGCTCAGTAGGAATAGCCATTATTTTGACTGAGGGTATGCTGTTATTTGAACTTTCAGTTAAAAGAAACATATCTAATTAGATACTGTGATGGCACACTAATAAAGAAAGCAAAATTTGAATTTTACATTCTGTATTGTCAAACGGGTGATTGCCTAAATTGTGCATGATCTCCTGTGCAGATGTACCTTTGTGAAATGTTATGTATTTGAAACTATAAATAAGCTGATACAATCTCATCTTCAATTTGCAAGTCCAGGCATCCATTCTATACATTTAAATATAGTTTCTTTTAATTCTTTTCATAAGGTCTGTGGTGCATTCTCAAATAAGCAGCTGATGATTTCATGATATTTTACCCTTCCATGATCTGTCAGTACTTTGTTTCTTGTTGGACGTGACATAGGTATTTTCTGGGATATCACATGCTTGGTGTGAAGGCTCCAAAAGGCTCTGCAACTTCTTCAACCTCCCTTCCTCCTCGGGTTTTTAACTGGTTGTGTCAAAAGCCAGCTGGGAAATGAGATAGTTGTGTAACCTTGGATCAGACCGTTGTGAAAAGAGCTGTATGAGAAAGAGCTGCAGGAAGCCTTGTCGGAGGTCTCCACCTCACCCACCCTCAGTGGGCCTGCTGGCCTGGGAGCTGCATTTAAGCTCAAGTCCTTACCTTTGTGCTGTCCCTGTGCTGTGTTTTAAGGTATACTGTGACTGGATGTATATCTTTTTCATTTTGACCTTGACTTGCTGTCTTGATCTCCTGGCCTGACCTGGGACCAGCCTCATCCTTACAGACTTGCTTAGTGACCACTGGTCTGTGGGTGACCATCACTGCACCTGCTTTGCTCACCTTACTCAGGTGCAATGGGTCTGAGCCTCTGTTGGCTAGACCCTGGCTGCTGTTTGCCATACCATCACTGTTGGCTCATGGCTCCCCTGTCCTTCCCCTGATGTGCTGTGCCCTGGCGCCTGAGTGTTCAAGATTTCTGGGTGTTGAGCTGTTCACTCGTGGCTATTTCCCTAAGCATGTTACTGTCCGTACAAAAGTCTCAAACAAGTGTGCATGTCTCAAATTCCACTTGGACAAAATGGAGGAAACAAGCTGTTCTGGAGCTGATCACTACAACTGGTTTTTAATTTGTAAACATTTCTTAGTTTATTTGCTGAAATTGTGTTCGACTGGATCTGCTGCTCATAGTGAAGCCTACACTGCAGGATCTGTGCCACTCATGCTTGGTTTTCTGGAGCAGCTTCTCTTCCTCTTAATGTGCTTAGGCTTAAACACAGAAGTCGCTGCCTTCAACTACAAATAAGTCAGTTCCAGCCAGTTGTTATCACTGAAGGTCACACTCAGTCCCTTCAATGAGGTAAAAAGCAGCTCAGGGTGGTAGTTTGCAGAGGATGTTATGGATGGTGTTTAGTGTTTTCCCTATGCACAAGGAGTACATTTTCAGGGAGACCTTTTGATTACCCTTAGTCTTGAACACTTTGTTGATGTACAAGGTATCACTGTCTCCCATGTATCATTTACCAAGCTTTCAGCAGTCTCATGAAATTGTCTTTTTTTTCTTTCTTTTTCCCATGTTTTGCTGTCTGGCAGAATTATCACGGTTGTCGTTTTCACTTTTTGCTGCCTTCACTCCTTATTGTTGATATGAGCCATACTATCTTTAGTGTTGAAGTTTGCTCCTTTGTCTGAAAATCAGAGAGCAAACTGAAGGAGAGAAGAGTATATTATGAGAAGTAAGATAAAGGTGAAGCTTATGTAGATGTCAGGAAAGGGAATGAAAAGGGGGAAAGGTAATTACAGAAGTTAGCTGGGTAACAAGATAATGAAGGAAGAATTTGGGTGAAATATGAAAGAAAGTGAAGGTAAGTGATGCTGGGGCTCAGAAAAGGGAAGCAGAAGATTCTTTCATGATAAAGATTGGAAGAGAAAGCCTAATAAGCTTTTTCCCTACCCCATTCCAAATTCCAGAAATTTAAAATAGATCAAATACTTTTGGTTTTGCATTTTTAATTAATAGAAACCTCCTGGGTTTTTTTGCACACAAAAATTTTTCACTGAGAAGGAAGGAGTTAAAAAGATAAATGTCCCCCCTGTTGTCTTTGTCAAGTACTTGCCATATTCCATCTCTTACACAGGCATTACACCCTTTTCAGCCAAATTACGACTCTTCTTAATGTCCTCTCTTGCTTTCATTTGTAGTCCTTGTTACAGTGACAAGTCCATTTCTTTTTTTCTAGATAGCTGTGCCTTACCTATGCTTTAAGTACCTGAGATCCATAGACATTCTGCAAATCGTATTTGAGTCTCAAGAAAAGGAACTGGTTTTTTAAGTCTTAGTCTATTTAATATTGTTATCCATATCGCAAAATACCACAGCTGTTTGTCATGAGTTCTTGCGTGCAACATCACCAAGTGGGATTCACCTCACCTAATTTTAGAGGTTTGTAGTTTAGGACTACTCTACCAGACCTAGTAGTCCTAAATCCCCACAAAGGAGAGAAACAGGCTCCTTTAGGCACAATTTATCTGACATATTTATATCTTTTTATATCTACTTTAGGATGAATTGCATCAATCCATAAAAGTGCCCATTTTTCTCACTAGAAAATAATATGACCAGTTTAGATGAATCTAGCTGTCAAAAAAATACCATTCTCATGGTCTAAATTAGATAGGCATCATAAAGAATAAGTATCATCATCAACAGGTGGAAATGTTTTATAAATGTGTGCAGATGCATGTAAGTGTCTGGAGGGGAAAGCTATGTGCTCTGTGAAATCTTTGCAGGTAAAGATGGGCAGTTAAAAAAGAAAAGATTAGAGGCAGAACCTATATCAACTGTATATCTGGAAAGCAAATGGGATCTTTTAAGTAATTTCTCTTTTTTTTAGGTGAAGAAGTGCAACCTCCACACTTTTTTTTTAATTTAGCTTTATGTGGAAATTTTCTCTGTTGAGACTGCTGGGCTTATACTGCAGATGTTTTTCCTCCTACTGTGTTGAATGAAGCAAAGTCCTTAAAGTGAAGACAGTTGGAAAAATACTTTTTTTTCCACTTCTAACTATATATTTTTCATTATGTGGGTGCAAATTACTGAAATGGGCTGACAGGTCTCTGACAGTCAGTCTATGTTTTACAAATCACAACTAGTCTAAATGTAAACATAATGGAATCTGTAACGATGTTAACTTTATGTAATTTTCAATCTGTTGAAAGACTTCCTGTAGCTGTGTCCTCTTTTAAATAGCTGAGTTAAAGGAAAGACTCAGTAATCATTATCATCTATATGAAAATGCAGTTCAAATTAAAACAATAGGTTAGCTCCTAATATCCCTATTCAGATTTTAGTCGCTTAAACAGTCATATGGATGATAATGGGTATTTTGACTGATTAGAGATTTCAGGATCAGGTCTATAGTCATTATGACTAATGTTTTCTGATTAACTAGTTATGTACATCAAAGTAATTGGTCTGTGGTATCACTAACATGTATAAAGCTCCCACAGCGTATTCAACAACACAGAAAAAAAGGGGCTAATTCAGGTCCTAAGGAGCTTAACAATCAAAATGGAGAGACAGTACAAAACACTGAGGTACACATCAGAGAAAGCTACTTTCTCTTTTTATGTAAAACACTAAAGGGAGAGAACAGTTTTAGTACTTTTTGTAATGGGATATTTGTGAGGAAATTAGCTTTGAAGAGGTAGAAAAGAGAGAAGGTGTCTCATTGGGATGAGAAGACATGTCCCAACATAGATCATAAATGGGCAGCCTTTTGCATTCATATCTTCATAAATTTTTTTGGCTGGTAAAAGCAACATAATTAAGTGAAATCGATAGAGAAAACCACCAAGGATTTACTAAAACTAGCCTGTAATAAATGGCTTCATCTGGTGATATTTGAAAGTCAAAAGTGCAAAATAGGGATTGTTTTCTGAATTCTTATTAAACTTTTTAAGGTTATACATTAACAAAGTGTGTGCCTCATATATTTACATTATACATATATATGTATAATTCACATATGTACAAGTGCATATATATTCATACATATTAGCCTAGTCCCTGTTAAATGTACATTGTTTAAAAATGACTGGAGATGTTGGAGGTGTAAAATGATCAATAAATTGCTTTTGAAAGTGGGACAATAGATTTTGTCTATCAGACTCACTGCTGCTTTTTAACTTGGAAAATTCTATCCCAGATTTTTGATATTCAGGTTTGGGTAATTTATTGTATACTTCTCTAAAACCGAATGGGAGGAAGCAGTTGGTCTGATCTTATACAACCTGCAGTGTGACTTATTTGAACGTTCCTCATTTCTTTTCTATGGCTGATTTGAAGATCTACATCAACAAATAGCTAATATAGAAAATACACTAGAGAGAAAAGCAGAATCTGAATTAACAGCAAAAACATTGACAAAGATTTTAATGGAGACCAATGAGAAAACATGAAACCTGTCATCTGTGTATCTTGGATCATTAAACTGTAAGCTCTCAACATACAGCGTCAGATCAAATAATCCCCTCATTTTTTCCTTTGGGGTTTTGTGGCTACCCATATTGGTACTTTTCGCCTTGCATCCTTGGCCTAAAGACTCCATCTCCACAACCCTTTCTCTCTGCCATTTTACTTTTATCCTCCTACAAACTTTTTCACAGCTCTTTCTCATGACTTGGTCATTTCCTTAGAAGCCTGAGCCAAAGTTATGATGGTGGGCCCTAGACATTAGACACTGTTGAACACATATAACTAAGTCTGAGGTGGAGATAGCAGAGAAAAATGCTTACAGAGGAGCTTATGGCTTACAATACTTAGGATATTTCTGTGTCTCCTGGTACTTTGTCTTGCTCCCACACTTTTCTCTTGATCTTTCTCTCATCTCCTTACTGTAGTATTGCTCTCAGACACACTTTCAATATTTCCAAGTGAAAAGTCATTAAGTTTCTCCAACAATTGCAACCTTCACTTAAATGAGAACATTGGTAGAAAAAGTGGCAATCAGCATCATGACACCATGTTAATTACATAGTATTCATTATGATTCTAGCTCAGAATTATTTCTCATATATTTAAGGAGCTATTAAATGTCCATAGAAGTGCATTCAGTACAAAATATACTAGAGAAAAATTATTGTTGTTGTTTTTCTTGACCTATCATCCATTCCTGAATGACAGGGCTGCTGTCCCCCAGCACTGAAGGATATTAAAGTTTCAAAACTGATCCTTAACTCCATCTCTGATGACTTAGTTTGAGCAATTCAGTTTACATAGGGCTTAAACTCAGGTTTTTTTAGACATTATTTCTGGATGTTAGAAAGGAGATGTGACGAATTTACGTTAATATATTATGTTACTTTATCTCTTCTGTCATGTTATTTGATGGTTAACATAAAAAGATTATAAAAATTGAAATAATTTATTTCTAACACTGTAGCATGACCTGAGGCTACCACTTATCTCATTGCCAGAGCTATCTTAGTAGGTTAGCCTATGCATACTTCTGCTTTGAATTCTGGAAGGTCCTGGAACCTTCAGTAACCGTTCTTGATCAATTAGTTTCTTGCTTTATGTTTTATTGCAACTTTTGTTAGGAAATTTTGTTAGGAAAATATCAGTACTAGATATTGCTTGTAGTTTAAAAACAAAAACAAAATGAGAAAAAACCTCAAACAGCTCAGACTTATTTTCTGCTTGCTCCCACATGGATGATTCTAAATGTACTACTTTATGAGACATTAGTATAATTTGTATTCTTTCAAAGTAAATGTCCTCCTTATTGAATGGAATCTCAGAGCTATTGAAATAACTTCTAGAACTCATAGAAAATAAATAATATATAGGAAGAATGGAGGGGAGATCTGATGACATTATAAAAAAGTAATGGAAAAGTCTAGGAATTTTAAATCTAAAAGCTTAATTGAAGTTCCTGAAAATGCCTGGAGGAAAAATCTAACACTTGCAAGTATATGAAAGAATCCAAGAACAAGAGGAACAACCATCATGAATTTGTCAAAAGACACATCATGTTGACCTGTGGAGAGAAGAAAACAGTCAATATCACATATTCACCCTTGTAAGGTTTTTGACAATTTAGCATGATACTGTCATTAGCAAACTAAGGAGTCTGGATACAAATAAAAATACAGTAGGATTGCTGTGAACTTTTCTACTAATCTGTAGCTGGGGAGTACTTATTAGTAGTTCATCATTAAAATGGAGGGATATATTGAATGGGTATGCCCTATATGTGATATTAATCAATATTCTCATTAATGAAGTGGAGGATGGAGTATACACAATACTTATTAAATCTGTAGACATCACCAAGCTAGGAGGGACTGTGGATAAACTGGAGGACAGCCTGAGAATGTAAAATGATCATGACAAATTGGAAATAATGGTCTGGAAAATAACACCATGTTGTTCAGAAGGGGCCTGTACAGGATATTGCACTTGGCTGGCAGTATTCAGCAACACAAATACAGAATGGGTTACAACAGATGAACTAGACAAGGATTTGGATTTTCATTTTAGATAATAGACTGAACGGGAACCAATTAAGTTATGCCCATAATGTTAAGTGAAATATTATACAGGAACAGATAAAGAGAAGTATAACCTTCAAGATGTCTTTTAAAAAAAACCAAACCCCTATTATGCTCAGCATTAGGAAGACTTCAGCTGGAAAATTATGACAAGTTTAGGGAGCTGCACCAAATTCTATAAAAAGAAAAGTCCAAGAGAAATATTTTGAGCTCTAGAGAGTATTGCTCATAAGAAAGGAATGACCATATTGGGGTTGACTAGCCCATGAAGTAGAAAACCAGTACAAAAGCCTGCTGCAAAGAGAAAGAAAATAAATTGGTTTCCATATCTTTGGTGGAAAGTAGAGGATGCAAGTGTTAGATTTCTGCACAGAAAATTAAAGCTAAAAATAAGGAATATCCGCCTAAAGATTGTCATGTTTTAACCCCAGCTGGCAACTAAGTCCCACACAGCTGCTCGCTCACTCCCCTCACAGTAGGATGGGGGAGAGAATCAGAAGGGTAAAAGTGAGAAGACTCGTGGGCTGAGACAAAGACAGTTTAATAGGTAAAGCAAAAGCTGCATGCACAAGCAAAGCAAAATGAGGAATTCATTCAGAAGCCGCTTGGTCGCCGGCCCTTGTACTCGTGGGCGACTTCAACTTGCCGGATGTCTGCTTGAAATACAACATGGCAGAGAGGAAGCAATCTAGGAGGTTCCTCGAATGTGTGGAGGACAACTTCCTCATGCAAGTGGTAAATGAGCCCACTAGAGGAGGGGCCCTGCTTGACCTGTTTTTTGTGAACAGAGAAGGACTAGTGGGAGATGTGAGGGTCGGTGGCCGTCTTGGGAATAGTGACCATGAAATGTTAGAGTTTTCGATAGTGGGGGAAGTAAGGAGGGGCAAGAGAGAACTTCTGCCTTAGATTTCTGGCGGGCAGCCTTTAGCCTGTTTAAGAGGTTGGTGGACAGAGTCCCTTGGGAGTCGGTCCTGAAGGGCAAAGGAGTCCAGGAAGGCTGGACATGCTTCAAAAGGGAATTGCTAAATATTCAGGAGCAGGCTGTCCTGGTGTGTAGGAAGACAAGCCATCGGGGAAAAAGACCAGCCTGGTTAAACAGAGAACTTAGGCTAGAACTTAAGGAAAAAAAGAGAGCCTATTTGCTCTGGAAGAAGGGTCGGGTAACTTGTGAGGTCTATAGGGATGTTGCCAGGTCATGTAGGGAGAAGATTAGAAGAGCCAAAGCTCAATTAGAGCTTGACTTGGCTGCTACAGTCAAAGATAACAAAAAAAGTTTCTACAAATACATTAACAGCAAAAGGAGGGTCAAGGAGAGCCTCCACCACTTGCTGAATGAGGAGGGTAGTGTAGTGTCAGGGGATGAGGAAGAGGCAGAGGTGCTCAATGCCTTCTTTGCCTCGGTCTTTAATGTCAAGACCGGTTGTCCTCAGGAGACTCGGCCCCCAGAGCCTGAAGTTAGGGATGGGGGGCTGTGTGAACCCCCTGTAATCCAGGAGGAGACGGTTAGTGACCTGCTGTGCCAGTTGGACACCCACAAGGCTATGGGCCCAGATGGGATTCACCCCAGAGTAATGAAGGAACTGGCAAAGGAACTTGCCAAACCACTCTCGATTATCTACCATCAGTCCTGGTTAACTGGAGAAGTTCCAGCTGACTGGAAATTAGCAAATGTAACGCCCATCTACAAGAAGGGCCGGAAGGACGATCCAGGGAACTATAGGCCTGTCAACCTGACCTCGGTGCCAGGCAAGGTGATGGAACAGATCATCCTGAGTGCCATTACATGGCACATGCAGGACAATGGGGGCATCGGGGCCAGCCAACATGGATTCATGAAACGCAGGTCCTGCTTGACCAACCTGATCTCCTTCTATGACCAAGTGACCCGCTTAGTAGATGAGGGCAGGGCTGTGGATGTAGTCTATCTAGACTTCAGTAAGGCATTTGACACTGTCTCCCCCAGCATCCTCCTAGACAAACTGGCTGCCTAGGGCTTGGATGGGTGGACTCTTCAACGGGTTAAAAACTGGCAGGATGGCCGAGCCCAGAGAGTGGTGGTGAATGGGGCAAAGTCCAACTGGCGGCCGGTCACTAGCGGTGTTCCACAGGGCTCAGTTCTGGGGCCGGTGCTGTTCAATATCTTTATAGATGATCTAGACATAGGGATTGAGTGCACCCTCAGCAAATTTGCAGATGACACCAAGCTGGGTGGGAGTGTCGATCTGCTGGAGGGTAGGAAGGCCCTACAGAGGGATCTGGACAGGTTAGATAGATGGGCCGAGACCAACGGCATGAGGTTCAACAAGAACAAGTGCCGCGTCTTACACTTCGGCCACAACAACCCCATGCAGCTCTACAGGCTGGGGGAAGAGCGGTTAGAAAGCGGCCCGGTGGAAAGAGACCTAGGGGTGCTGATCGACAGCCGTCTAAACATGAGCCAGCAGTGTGCCCAGGTGGCCAAGAAGGCCAATGGCATCCTGGCCTCTATTAGGAATAGTGTAGCCAGCCGGTCTAGGGAAGTGATCGTCCCTCTGTACTCGGCACTGGTGAGGCCGCACCTTGAATACTGTGTTCAGTTCTGGGCCCTGCACTTCAAGAAAGATGTTGAGGTGTTGGAGCGAGTCCAGAGGAGGGCGACCAAGCTGGTGAAGGGTCTGACCTACGAGGAACGGCTGAGGGAGCTGGGGTTGTTTAGCCTGGAGAAGAGGAGGCTCAGAGGTGACCTTATTGCAGTCTACAACTACCTGAAGGGAGGTTGTAGTGAAGTGGGAGTCGGCCTCTTCTCCCGGGCATCTAGCGATAGGACAAGAGGACATAGCCTGAAGCTTCGCCAGGGGAGGTTCAGGTTAGACATTATGAAGAATTTCTTTTCAGAAAGGATCATTAGACATTGGAACGGGCTGCCCAGGGAGGTGGTGGAGTCACCATCTCTGGATGTGTTTAAGAAAAGACTGGACATGGCACTTAGTGCCATGGTCTAGTTGACATGGTGGTGTCAGGGCAATGGTTTTGCTCAATGATCCCAGAGGTCTCTTCCAACCTGATTGATTCTGTGTGATTCTGTGTGATTCTGTGTGACTTCCCATGGGCAGGCAGGTGTTCAACCATCTCCAGGATAGCAGGGCTCCATCACGCATAACGGTTACTTGGGAAGACAAATGTCATCACCTCAAACATCCCTTCATTCCTTCTTCTTCCCCCAGCTTTATATGCTGAGCATGATGTCATATAGTGTTGAATATCCCTTTGGTCAGTTAGGGTCAGCTGTCCCGACTGTGTCCCCTCCCAACTTCTTGTGCACCCCCAGCCTACTCACTGGTGGGGTGGCGTAAGAAACAGAAAAGGCCTTGACTCTGTGTCAGCACTGCTCAGAAATAACAAAAACATCCCTCCATTATCAGCACTCTTTTCAGCATAAATCGAAACACAGTCCCACACCAGCTACTGTGAAGAAAATTAACTCTATCCCAGCAAAAACCAGCACAAAGATAAAGATGCTGAAGTACTAGAAGAGATGTCCTGAGGAAGGAGGTTGTGAATTCTCTATGACTGCAGATGGGAGAGGCATTTCTTGGGACTCCAGACAGGAGATATTCCCTTATTCTCCATGAAAGATTCAGTCCTGTAAGTGTTCTCACCAAATGCAAAGGGCCGTTGAGGTAGACCAGTATAGCCAGGCAGTTGTTCATTAAATGAGTTTTGCTGTGTTGAAACAAGTTATGAGAGGAATTCACTAATGCAAATGTAAATTATTCATTTGGCTGCTAATTTGTCACATGTGATAAAATGAAAGCCTTTTTTTTTTCTGTGTTTCCAAGTCAAATTTATCTGAAGCTTGACATATCAGAGATGGCTTCTTAAAAATTTAGCCTATGATCATGTGCTGAAAAATGCTTTTGGACCTAAAAGAAACTCAGGTTTGTAAGGTCAAGTTGTAAGGTCAACTTTCTGGTGGTATCTTTTTTAGTTAACAGTAAATTACAGGATGACCATGAGCCAGCAGTGTGCCCTTGTGGCCAAGAAGGCCAATGGCATCCTGGGGTGTATTAGAAGGGGTGTTGTTAGCAGGTCGAGAGAGGTTCTGCTCCCCCTCTACTCTGCCCTGGTGAGGCCGCATCTGGAATATTGTGTCCAGTTCTGGGCCCCTCAGTTCAAGGAGGACAGGGAACTGCTAGAGAGAGTCCAGCGCAGAACCACGAAGATGATTAAGGGGGTGGAACATCTCCCTTATGAGGAGAGGCTGAGGGAGCTGGGTCTCTTTAGCTTAGAGAAGAGGAGACTGAGGGGTGACCTCATTAATGTTTATAAATATGTAAAGGGCAAGTGTCATGAGGATGGAGCCAGGCTCTTCTCAGTGACATCCCTTGACAGGACAAGGGGCAATGGGTGCAAGCTGGAACACAGGAGGTTCCACATAAATATGAGGAAAAACTTCTTTACGGTGAGGGTGACCGAACACTGGAAGAGGCTGCCCAGAGAGGTTGTGGAGTCTCCTTCTCTGGAGACATTCAAAACCCGCCTGGACGCGTTCCTGTGTGATATGGTCTAGGCAATCCTGCTCCGGCAGGGGGATTGGACTAGATGATCTTTCGAGGTCCCTTCCAATCCCTAACATTCTGTGATTCTGTGATTCTGTGATTCTGTGAAATTAAAATAAAATACTTGTCAACAAAATGACAGATCCTTGTTGCACCATCTTTAAGGTTAAGACTAATGTAATGGCAGAGACTCAAAGTAAATGGTTTCTTAAAGGACATACTGATGTACCAGCCAGTGTGGGAAAACTAAAAAAGTGTCCAGACCAATGGATGAATCACTGATGGTCAAAAGAGACTATTATGGGACCCTTGCCCCACAAATAAATATTTGGAATACAGACCTGAATATTGAGATTGCTGTGACTTTACCTTCTCAGAAAAGAATAAGTGCAGATACAGCAGATTTGTTTTTTCCCTCAGTCTTCCTCCTCCCACCAATATGTGTAACTGCAAAGAAGACTAGTGGTTGTCATTTATTTATTTATGGCATTAATGCTTGTGTTCAGTATCAGAATCAGCATTTATAAAGGGACTTCCATTTTTTAAACTTGTAATTTGCTGTGTCTGCACATTCTTGCTGAGTGCCAGTATTATAAATTATTAATGGAAAACTTTATGAAAACTTATAGACCATGATTGAATGAGCAAAGACAAGGTTCTAAGGTTGGTGCTGCAGTTTTAGTGATTACTGGCAGGGAGCCATAATTACAATTCTTGTTAATATTGCTACATCAGAGCTGGTGCATAAAGCAGATTTCTTTGTTCCTGTTTCTTTTAGTTCCCCTCTAAAAAGCGATTCAAGGGGATGCAGTCTCAGCCAAGGGCCATGCTAAAATATACAGTGACATTAACAATCAGTAAAGAGTTTAATGCTGGCCATCAGTATTGTACTGTATACTAACTTTTAGCATTTGCCTTTTTAATTCAGTCTTCACTACTCCTGGTGATGCTTTTCAGGACATACAACTAATGATGTAACTGCACTTTGTGAGACTGAGATCAGCACATCTGCATAAAATGGTGAATGGATTGCTGAAATTCTCCATTTACACTTTCCTTCTTAAATCAGAACATTCCTCTTGTCGTGTTGTGCCTTTCCAGCAGCCTTGCTATAGCAGACATTTCAAAAGTTGTCCTAAGTCTCTGAATAGGTCTGTGCTGCTTAACTGCTCCAAGTCATTATTTTATAAATTTGTTTCTTTTGTCTCAAATCTTACATAGGGGATGTGTTTGGGGGTACTTTTTGTATTCATGAAAAAGCAAAAAAAGTGGAAAGTGCTAAGAAAAATGAATTTGAGGTAATGTAGTCTATTTTTGCACCAAGTAAATATCAAGCTAATGCATAAGATTTATCCTCTATAGTAAATCAGCAATATGTCTCATTTTAGGCCTCTCCTATGACTGCTATTTTTTACTGCAGTATTCAGTCATGCTGATTTATGCCATGCTATCCTGTGAATATTTTGCAGAGTATTATCAATAATATAATTTTATCTTTGGGTCCAGATGGAATGAGCTTAGAACTCAAAGCAGGCAGAATGCATGATTCCTGCCTCAAGTAGTTTACTGCTTGAAATAAACTTGGTATAAAATACGAGATACAGACACAAGACATCAGGGAATGGAGGACTGGATTAGGAAAGGCAACAGCCCAATTATCAAAATATTTTATTCTGTAAGGGCTCATATACTCAATAAGATGGTTCTGTTTGACTGGAAGGGTTTCATTAGAGTCATGGCAGGAATCCTCCTGGAGACTAGGACCAAATTAGGACAGTGAGTAGTGGCATCACAGATCTACTCAGGATAATTGCTTCTACATGTGAATACAATCAGCCATCTCATTAGTCTCATTAGACTACCCATATAAGAAATCAGCAATAGGAGAAGTCTGGTGATACCAAAATAGGTAAAGGGCTCTGGTCTCACTTGCTGCACTTGAGACCACGTCATGAATAAGTGGCTGAAATCGTCTTGTTTATTGTGGGCCTCTGTTAGCAATAGCATTCATGCTTACTTAAGTCATGTTGTATTTCCTTTGAATTGTGCTAAAGGTACTGCCCTTTTGTTTTATTGATTGACCTGCTCATCCTGCATAGAGGAACTGCTAAAAGTAAAATTCAATCATTTGCAAGTGTACTCCTCCTTATCTGCGATACTGTAGTTCAGATTTTTGTTGTGGATTCTAGCTTAAATCGAGTCTAATTCAGACATGCCCTCAGTCCTAGGAGGAGCCTCAGGCAAAATATGAGTGAATAGAGATCCAAATGTCCAAAATTTTGTCATATTTAGTTTGGATTCACCTCTCAACATTGTACCATATATTAAATAGTTCAGCATAAGCCTTTTTTTCTTGAGTGAAACTATTTAAATCTCAGAACTGCATTTTAGACTGATTTGAGAAGTGTGCTCTCAACCTTTGGAATTGCACTTATTCATATGACAAGTTTGTATGTGTGTGAATGTATGGATCTGTGTTCATTTCCCACAAAAACTGAATTCAGTTTAAATTCTCTTATGCTTTATCTTCTGCTATGGTGATTAATATTCCCCAGGGAAGCATAATGAAAACACTTGATAGATCAGTTGACTAAAATTAATTTTGGATACATCATGATGTACTCTTATGTAGCTTACATTTCTGAAAACTTAAAAGAGTGTTATAAAATTTCTTCTTTCAGCAGTGTACGTCTTTGAAGACATCTACATACTTTTTCTTAGAAGAAAAAGTTTTCTGCATGACATAGTTCTCTGAAGTTGAGTTTTGGAAACCAGCTGCACATTAATGTTAGGACACCTATGAATAGGTGTAACATGAAACTGATAGGCATTTTCATTGGCAGAACACAGGGTCTGACCCTTATCATGTGAAGGACATGTAAAAATAAAGCTAGTCAGTCATGTTTAGAAATATTATTCTAGATCATATTTACTGTGGTAACATGTTAGGATTCAAATATACATAAAAAGTATGTCGCTGATAAATGTAGGGAGAAGTAGGACAATGGGAAAGAAGACAGTGAAAAACTTTTGATCTCTAAGGGACTGCTATTGATTCTGAAGTTCACCACTGTTAATGGGTCAAATCTCTACAACCATTTCTCTTGATATTGGGACAAACCTGTTAGAAACTTTATTCTGGTCTCAGTTCAACTTCTGATAATAAGTTTGAGTCTCTGAACTTGGAGATGTCTAGTCTAGATTAAAACCACGCTATGAATCTTCCATCATTTTCTAAGGAATAGCAATAGCCATCCTAAAAAGGAGTTTACTCAAAACGGTGATCAGGATTGCATGTGAAATCGAATTCATTAGCATTGCCCCAGGCTTACACAATTCTCTGCATATCATCTTCTGTTCCACAGTTTCACAGAACAGAATGCATTTAATTTCATTTTCCTTGAAAATTTACTTGGCCTAATATCTTGGCAGCAGTTTACAAACTTTGCTAGGTTATATTGCTGCCAGCAAGAATAAAGAAATGGTGGCCAGTCTTCCATGAATAGAACTAAATTTGCTAAAATAAATATTTGTTTTCTTGCTGTGATATCAGTCAAACTAATCTTTTAAACTTCATCCAATGAAATTTTCATGCAATTTCAACTCACTAAAGCTTGCAGGTAGACAAATTTAGACTAGAAGTAAGATGCAAATTAAGGGGAGCTGGGGTAATTAATCTCATACATCACTTGCCAACGATTACAGTTGCTCCTCAGTGGTAAGCTCAAATTCAAGACAGGATGCCTTTTCTAGGAGTTAAGGTGTAGTGCACCTATAACTAGATCAAGAAGCAGGAGTTACTGAAAGGTATTAAGAACTAGGATTGCATGTTAAGGCAAGATAATGTATAGGCAAGATAAGAAGACCACAATGCTGTCTTCAGGCCTTAAAATTAGTCAACCTATTTTTGTTAGTTATCACTTATAAAGTCAAATAGAAACCTTTTATGACAGTTTGTTACTGTTTTTCAGTATACATCAAATGTTTTTGTTCGTTGCTTTTTTTCTTCCGGACAGGTGCAGCTAGTTACAACAGTTTTTATGTGTTTTGCAAAAATTTCTGCCAAGCTGTGAAACCTGGGAAAATGAGGGTCCGCTGCAGTGTGTGTAAGCAAGGAACACTGACGTTGGCAAGGGTAAGCTTGTTTGTTTGTTTGTTTCAAGGTTTTGGAGTATATGGAAATTATATATCTAGTTTTATTTATTTGCATACATGTGGCTATGTATATATGTATTTCTATGTAAATTTTTTCTTGCTGTTTATAACTGAGAAGAGTAATTCAAAGGTTTGTGAAAATTTCACTTACTTATCTCCATTATTTGCAGCACACACAAGGAACACATTGCAGAGTACAGCTTCAATTCTGTAAAGACATTCTTAGCTTTATATTTTAAGGACTAATGATTAACCTGGTACTATGCACAATATGTACAACTACGTGTGTGCTAAAGAGTTGGAATTATGAATGCTTATACAAAGCTTGGAGCAGTTTTTAAGGCCACAGAAAAACCTGAATTCAGTGTCGTTGATTGTGACCATTATGGAATGAGACAAGGAGGGATTAAGTGGCTGTGCAGTTGAGAATATTAATTTCTCCAGCCTAGCTGCCACATGTAAAGTCAAGGAAAAATTATTGTGCCAGTACAAAAAGTTAGTAGGAGAACTGCCAGGCTTGGTTTGCATCCTAAAACAGGAGAGTGTCGTTTGACTTGAATGTGCATTAGCGTGAAGTTTTGGAGGTTTTTTTTGTCTAAGTGCTGCTGAATTTCACTGGTTGTGCTACTGGGGAATGAGTCCTTTCTCGTAAATCACAGTGTTTGTCAATCAGGTTTGTTTTGTTAGAGGCTTAGGTTTTGCAGCAGACTGAGCCTTACCATGCTCTAGATTTTGGGGGGCTTTCTGTGGTATTCGGCACATATTTAAGTGTTGTTTAAAATTGTCTTTCGCTGTGGTTTAAAGTGGTTAATTTCAGCTTCACGTTCTTGATGCAGCCCAGTACTTTGATGTCTTTACACGTAATAGCACAGTGAGACTCTTTTAAAACCCAGCTCCTATATTCTTATTGAAAAGAATAAACCATAGCAATGGTTATATGCATCTAATTCAAAAAGCTACAAGAACAAACCCCCTGAATCTGTGTGTGCTAATCGTGAATTACGTGATTATCTCTGATTTATTTCAGAGGCTTAGAAGTGTTGCATTGTGGTGTTCTGAATGAACACATAAGGGGATTTGTTTTCTCCCAAAAGCTGCATTTAAATATTGGTGATTAGTATAGGCTTGAATCACGTATAAATCAAGGTACAGGAGAAGTTGCCATTAATGTACATTTCCAATGGCGTAATATTCAGTACGGATAAAAACACAGATGACATTGTATTCAGCTTGGGAGACAATAAAGAGGTATTTTTTGAAGTTTCCAAAATGCAGAATACTATTTAGTAGATACTGTAAAACCTGAAAAGTTTGGATATTTATTTAAGTCTACTAAATACAAGGAACATAACGATTCCAAACCAAACAGCACAGGTGTGAAAGTCATCATTTCCAAAAGTGAGCATGCTGAAGGAAGGCAGTGAGTCTAGCAAAGGACACACGTTGCACGCTGTCAGTGCAATACATAAGGCTCAAACTCATCTAGTGGTACCAGCAATGTCTTTCAGCATCTCTTTTATTGAGATGAAAGTGAATGGACTTTAGTAAAGCCTTTGACACAGTCTCCCACAGAATTCTCCTGGAGAAACTGGCTGCTCATTGCTTGGATGGGCGTACACTTCGGTGGGTAAAAAACTGTCTGAATGGCCGGGTCCAAAGAGTTGTGGTGAGTGGAGCTAAATCCAGTTGGCAGCTTGTCACAAGTGGTGTTCCCCGGGGGTCAGTGTTGGGACCATTCTCTTTGATACCTTTATCAATGATCTGGACGAGAGGATCGAGTGCACCCTCAGTAAGTTTGCAGATGACACTAAGTAGGGCGGGAGTGTTGATCTGCTTGAGGGTAGGAAGGCTCTGCAGAGGGATCTCGACAGCCTGGAGCAATGGGCTGAGGCCAACTGTATGAGATTCAACAAGGTTAAGTGTTGGGTCCTGCACTTGGGGCACAACAACCGCATGCATCCCTATAGACATGGAGAAGAGTGGCTGGAAAGCTGCCTGGTGGAAAAGGACCTGGGGGTGTTGGTCGATGGCCGGCTGAATATGAGCCAGCAGTGTGCCCAGGTGGCTAAGACCGACAGCATCCTGCCTTTTATCAGAAATAGTGTGGCCAGCAGGGCAAGGGAAGTGATTGTCCCCCTGTACTTGGCACTGGTGAGGCCGCACCTTGAATACTGTGTTCAGCTTTGGGCACCTCACTGCAAGAAAGACATTGAGGTGCTGGAGAGAGTCCAAAGAAGGGCAACGAAGCTGGTGAAGGGTCTAGAGCACAAGTCTTATGAGGAGTGGCTGAGGGAACTGGGGGTTGTTTAGCCTAGAGAAAAGGAGGCTCAGGGGAGATCTTATTGCTGTCTACAACTACCTGAAAGGAGGTTGTAGCGAGGAGGATGTTGGTCTCTTCTCCCAGGTAACAAGTGATAGAATGAGAGGAAATGGTCTCAAGTTGCACCAGGGGAGATTTAGATTGGATATTAGGAAAAGTCTCTTCATGGAAAGGGTTATCAAGCATTGGAACAGGCTGCCCAGGGAGGTGGTTGAGTCACCATCCCTGGAGGTATTTAAAAGATGAGTAGATGTGGTGCTTAGGGATATTGTTTAGTGGTTGCCTTGGTAGTGTTAGGTTAATGGTTGGACTCGATCTTAAAGGTCCTTTCCAACCAAGGCAATTCTGTGATTCTGTTTCTGTGAATACCTGTGTAAAACCCACACAAAGCTTTGGGCAGCCTTAACTTACTCTCTATGCTAATCCTTTTCCTACCTAAGCCACAAATGACCAACCTAATTAAATTGAGCTTCTTTTTTTTCATGGTGTGTTGACTGACATTTTAAAATATTACCTATTAATTTAAACAGTCTTATTCAAAAACCTTATTTAACTGTCATGCCTATTTGCATAACATTATTTTAATGTATGATACCCAGAATAAATTTATGATACTATATTTCTATGAAATTAAAGAGCCCACTGTTTTTATTTTTACCAAAGACATCCATCTAAATATTAAATTTGTAATTTTCCAGATGACACTTAGGTTGGCGTTTTATGAACATTTCATAACCTAATGCTTTCTGGGACATATATACCAGATTGATTTAATTAAAAGAAAACATCAGTCACTGCAGAAGTATCACCGCTCCCTAGTTTCTCTAATTAATCAAGCACAAAAGCATGTCTGGAAAGATTGGAGTGTGGGAGTCATATGTAGACCACCTACAAGCCTGCTAGCAACTTTCTTCAAATAGCTTGAAAATTTTAGTCATTAGTTTCACACTGTTTTATCCCTTTTGTTGCTTTTAAGCTTTTAAAGATATTTGTCTCATGTACGTAAAATGCTGCAGTTTGTTTCATTAGCCATGATTCAGATAATTATGGTATTCCACTTTCCAGAAAAAAAAGAAAAACACAAGAAAACCTGACTAAAGTAGTCACATTTACAGTTCTTTTTTTGGAGCCGTGGCAGTGTTAACACTCACAGTGTTTACTCAATAATGAAAAGGAAAATGCCTATCTTCAAATGGAAGGCCTGATTCTGCAAACTGGTATACACCAAGCCATACACGTGAAGCACACTTTTTCAATGTAACTGACTCTCTGATGTCCTCCTGGTGTAGCAGACAGTAGCATTTGATTTGGTATCTGTTTGTCATAACACAGAATTTAACCAGGGTAAGAATCTGCACTGAAGTGTGGTAAATTGACTTTAGGTCTTCATACTCAGCCACAGGTGCTATGGTGAGGCCATTTCTGCTGCAGGGCAGGGACTCGTGACTCATTACTATTTGGTAATTCTTCACATTCTGTCCTTGGTAGTACTGGTTGAGTTTTTGGTATATCCTCTAGTACAAGCATCAAAGGAGTTTTGCATATCTTCTATAGTTTTCAAGTGTTCCTTATAGCTCACATCATTATTTCAGATCTTTACAGACATGGGGAGTTATATTCGGATCTGATTTAACTCCCTGCAGCTGAGGTGAGATGTAGCTTCTGGCACTGGCAGTGCATCCAGGTTTTATTCAGCGGCTGGTGCATACAATCCTGTTGCTGTCCCTGCCCTCCACTCTCCAGAGGAGCCTCCTGAGTTCACAGGTTTTGTTAAACCATCTCTACCACAGAACTACTCTTTCATCAGGTGTTGTACTAGGGATATGCTTTCATCTGTTGCTTTTCATCTTAAAACTAACAAAGAAATGGACATTTGCTGATTTTTGTTTCTCTGGCACCATGAAAACCTTGTCATTGAGGTAGCTTGTCAGTGTAGGCTGTGTGGTACATTACAGTTCTGCAAGGGAAAAGCACTAGTGTCTTTCCAGTGCCTTCCAGTGACTGAAAAATAACAGGTCAGAGATAGTTTAAGTGGTCTTCCTAATAGATGATAGTGTAGTATTTTGAATTTGATACTTTCATATTTCCTAGGAAGAGAAAGATTCTTTAGTACAGTCATTTTCTTCAAGTTCTTACTTCCTAACTCCAGTTTAATAGAGTTATTTAAGTAGGGTGTTTTCTTTTTAATGAATATAAACTTTGCAGAGATTTTCACTAATATAAAATAAAAAGGCAGTTTACTTTTTATCTTCTTTTTTTTTTTGTATATCATTGTGCAACTCCATTCCACAGTGCACTACCTTTCACCACTGCTCATTTCACAGAATGAGAGAATCCTAGAATCAATCACGTTGGAAGAGACCTCTGGGATCATCAAGTCCAACCATTGCCCTGACACCACCATGTCAACTAGACCATGGCACTAAGTGCCATGTCCAGTCTTTTCTTAAACACATCCAGAGATGGTGACTCCACCACCTCCCTGAGCAGCCCATTCCAATGTCTAATGACCCTTTCTGTGAAGAAATTCTTCCTAATGTCCAACCTGAACCTCCTCTGTCAAAGCTTGAGGCAATGTCCTCTTGTCCTGTCAAGATCTATTTCAGATCACATATTTTTCCTGGAATTCATTGCTTGTATCCTGGCTCAGTGACAGAGAAAGAAAGGAGTACTGCTCACTGCATGGGACCAAGGCTGACTGAAAGAGAAAGGGACAAGTAGCACCTCTGCAATTATCTAGCCCTTACCACGGCTGAGTCAGCTTCTCCCCAGTGCTGGTTACCACTGCTGGTGTAATATTGCAAGCAGGTTACAAAAAATCAAATTGTCCTTTGAAACTAAATTGCAAAATAAACTCCACCCAGTGGAGTGCAATGTGATAAAGTGTGATCTCATTCACAGGCTGGGGAGATACTAAAATGTGATTGCATTTTTGAGACTGGATGATGTAAGTATTTGTCTCTCCAAAATTACATGTTTGCTGTGAGGATAAAATGTTTTTGATACATCTTAGCTAACACATGACAAACACTGTGTGTTAAAATACTTCTATTGAATACTGTGTATAGGAAAGTTACCATTGTAATGAATGCTCCTTGGTCAAACTAACAAATGTGAAGTAACCATTTATTGTTGGTTTCCTGCTCATGAATGTTAGTACAAAAAATAGCTTAATTTCCCTGAATTTGGCCGACAAAAGTAGCACTTACAGGAAATTATGTGTATTCAGTGTATGTGCTTCTTTCTACATAAATAATGAAGAATATCTCAATTCTGACATCTAAATTACCACCACTGGGCACTGATGCTAATGCTGTTTTGAGAAGACCAGTGCAGGAAAAAAAGAGCTCTTGGAACTCTTTTTTTCCAGGGTTTCCACAGATTCAGGAAATCCTTCTGCGTTAGTTATATTAATTCAGCATACTTAATCATAAGCCTAATTTTTTTTCTAGTGAACCAGTGATTTTTGAGAGTGAGGGAACATCTTAAGATACAGATATGTTATTCTGTTGTGTAGCCCGAGCCCAGCTGTGCCAGGATGCCAGAGAGAAATCAGGCATATTCTGATCCTCTCCCTACCTGCTACGCAGGCAAATGTACTCTTTTGTGCACTTGTTTCTCTCGTGACCTGATCTGATGGTGACAGGCCTGCTGAATGTGAACTGCTGAGTACTTAGTGCAGGACTGCATGATGCAATGCGAACCGCATGAAGTTCAACAAGGTCAAGTGCATCGTCCTGCATGTGGGTCGGGGCAATCCCAAGCACAAATACAGGCTGGGCGGAGAATGGACTGAGAGCAGCCCTGAGGAGAAGGACTTGGGGGTGATGGTTGATGAGAAGCTCAACAGGAGCTGTCAGTGTGCGCTTGCAGCCCAGAAGGCCAACCGCATCCTGGGCTGCATCAAAAACACCATGGCCAGCAGGTCAAGGGATGTGATTCTGCTCCTCTACTCCGCTTTCGTGAGACCCCACCTGGAGTACTATGTTCAGCTCTGGGGCCCCCAACATAAGAAGGACATGGAGCTGTTGGAACAAGTCCAGAGGAGGGCCATGAACATGATCAGAGGGCTGGAGCACCTCTCCTATGGAGAGAGGCTGAGAGAGTTGGGCTTGTTCAGCCTGGAGAAGAGAAGGCTCCAGGGAGACCTTCTAGCAGTCTTCCAGTACCTGAAGGGGGCCTACAGGAAAGCTGGAGAGGGGCTTTTTACAAGGGCAAGTAGTGATAGGGTGAGGGGGAATGGCTTTAAACTGAAAGAGGGTAGATTTAGATTATATTTTAGGAAGAAATTCTTGACTGTGAGGGTGGTGAGACACTGGAACAAGTTACCCAGAGAAGTTGTGGCTGCCCCCTCCTTTGCAGTGTTTAAGGCCAGATTGGATGGGGCTTTGAGCAACCTGGTCTAGTGGAAAGGTGTCCCTGCCTGTGGCAGGGGTGTTGGAAGTTAGATGATCTTTAAGGTCCCTTCCAACCCAAACCATTCTATGATTCTGTGATTCTAAGTCCTGTCTCCTAGTAGTGTTTGCAGTTAGTGCCCAATTCCATGCTAAAGTAGATACAAAACCTCTATCTGTCTTATCCATTAGATAGCTTGAGCAGTTTCCAATAACAAAATCTGTCTCAGAAAGGGATATTTTTCCATCATAGCAAAGGGGAATCTGATCTGATTGTTCTTATCAAGGAGGACAATATTTTTAGTATTTTTACTGTAGTTCCACAGGTGCCATCCTCATAAGGAATTTGTGTCTTCTGGTCTTTATTGCTCTGCTGTTGCTTGCAGTGACTTGGTGCAGGGCATCAGCATTAAATAAATTTAGTGCTGAGCTGACCCAGAATCCAGAATTACTGGTGGAACTTTCCTAAGAACAATCATGTGGGGTGTGCAGGTCTGATTCTGCCATTGCTCAGCCAGTGTCTTCATTACTTTTTGTAATATGAATATCAGAAGAAAAAAAATGTCTATATTTCTACATTGGAAAGTCTGTTTTCTTTGATGATGTGTTAGATTCTTCCAAATCCAGCTGCACCCTGGGGAGGCTGATCCAACAAATGTTCCTGGAGCCTGTTTAAGATACTGTGGCACTTATTATAGGAGTAAGAAAGCTCGACATCAGGTGACTGCAAAATTATTTTATAATCATTTTATTCTTTCTTCTTCACTTCTTTCTTTGGCTCTGAGTCTCACTTCACACTGAACCCCTTAAAGGACAGCCTCACTCTTGCACCTGCCTTACATAGTGACCCTGCCATTGAGGCTGGCCTCCGAAGTGCTAAGCTCCATCTGAAGAGCACAATTGGGAGGATTCAGAAGACTTGGTATAGCTTTATTCAGTCTTTTGGCTACCTCTTTCATTTCTTTTTCCAGTATCCCTTAAGGCAAATTTCACTACATTGGACATTAGTTGCTTAATTTATGTATATACAGTAAATGAAAACAAATGCGTACTTGATTTCTGAAGAAAATTATTCCATCCATTCCAAAAGACAGGAACAGCAATTTTTTGATGCAAAATAAACTTTGCAAAGGAACCAGTTTTGCCTCTGTGTTGAAAAAATAACACATAGGTTTTTCTTTCATTTTAATGGGATAAGAAAGTATATTTTAACTTCTAATTCCATTAGAAGCTCTGAGATACCTATGCATGATTTATAATATTTATTGCACTATGTGTTTTCAGAGAGATTACATGTTGTAAAGTATCTTAAAAGCTGGGGAAAAAATGGCAATTATTGGAGAGAGGGAAAATTACTTCGGTGTTCTGTACCACTTCAAGTCACGCTGTGAAATAAAAGTGCCCTTTAATGTGGAGTCTGAAGTGGGTTTCTCCAGCCTGTGTGACAACAGTCAGAAATGAAAAGGAAAACAGTTACCCAATTTACTTTCAGATTAGACTTTTGCATGAGTCTCTGAATCAAATGTCTTATGAACCCTTTTTGCCAGAAAAGATAGACGTGTGCCTAGGAATGTAGATGGTGTTCAGTGTATCCTATCCTCGCAGTTGTCATGATATCGCAGAAGCACGGGCTCACAGACTGGTTGAGGTTGGACGGGAGCTCTGGAGGTCATCTGGTCCAACTGCCCTGCTCAAGCAGGGCTATTTGGAGCTCATTACCAAGGACCATGTCCTTTTGAATATCTCCAAGGATGGAGGCTCTGCAGCATCTCTGGGCAGCCTGTGCCAGTGCTGTCACCCTCACAGTAAAAAGGTTTCTTCTTATGTTCAGACAGCACCTGCTGTGTTTTGGTTTGTGCTCATTTCCTCTGGTCCTGTCACTGGACACCTCTGAAAAAGCCTGGCTCTGTCTTCTTTACTTCCTCCCTTCAGATATTTATACACAGTGGTGAGATCACCCCTAATGTATGCCTGGGACTGGCAAAAAATACCGTGCTCAGAATAACACTTGTTTTGCCCAAAATATTCATTGTATTTGCATTGCTTTTGTGTAACAGTGCACATTCTCTGAATTGTAATCAAGGATCCTTTGATAAATAGATCCTGTATTTCATAACTCCTGCTTCTCCTGAAATCCTTAGAAATTTGGAGCACTTACCATTGGGTGACATAGGATCATGTGTACATATAGATCAGATGGTGCACTTTAGCTGTTTCATTCTTTTATAGGTGTTGTACTATTTCTGTTTGTGGTTTTTCTATCTTTTTGTTTAGATGTATATACCTTTTGGGAAAAAAAAAAAGGAAGTACCAAGAGATGTGATAAGTAAGCCTTATTCAGCTTTAGTTTGGGCTGTTCTTGGTGGCAGAAATGTAACCGGAGAGGGGCTGCTCTTTCCCTCAGCTGGCATATACATAGATAATATGACCGCAAAAGGGTGTTACATTGGCCAGGGAAATTAAAACTTTGCTTATCTTTAGGTTACATCTTTTGGCATATTGATTGTTGGCAGCTGTCATTGTCGTAACAATATGTAAAGACAGCCTTCTCTCCATGCAGTAACTCCTCCCCTCACAAAGAAAAACCCTCTCTAATATTTCTTAGCCTTTTATCTTGGAAGGAGATACAATAAATGTTCATCAGCATTTTAAACATAAGAGCCATATCTACTCTGTTGACATCTGCATGTGTAGGTAAATCCGTCTTGGTCTCCCCTTCCCATATTTGTATCTCTCTGTATCTTTTGGATCCCTTTTTCTACTCAGTTAAGACCATAATGTGCTGTGGATGTCTTGCTGGAATATATTACAGTACAAACAAATCTTGGACTGTGACAGTGGGGTTTTTTTTAATATGGCAGCTGCCACTGAGATTCAAATGTCCCAGTGCATAACTCTCCTAATTTGCTTTCTTTATTAAAGTACAGCCAAACTTCTGTCTTCCCAGTATTATTCCTTAGATATGTGTGAGTACAGAGAGATCAGGCTCGCACTACATTATTTCAACTTTTTTCGTAATGATGAATATTAAACAATTATAAAGGGTCAGTAATTTTTTCCTAATTTTAAGATGCTGGAATATCCAATGCACCAGCTTGCTCAAGTGGAAAAAATAACTATATTTGCTTGAGGTATTGTAGTAGCAGAAGTAGCAAATGCCAAACTATTTTCTTAAATGTGTACCTTCATCTCTGTTAAGAAGCTGATGTAATTTCTAGATTATTACTATTATAATATTTTGATATTATTTACTGATAATTAAGGTGATTAATTAAAACCAGATTAAAGTAACTGTTTACCTCTAAAGGAACTATAAACAGGTCTCTGTTCTACCTCGGTGTGGAAGAAATCCCTCCAAGTCTGTAGATTTTTGCCTCATGTCTGAGGTTGGGTTTTTTTTCTGGTTTTAAACTGAATTAGGTAATAAAAAAGGTTTAGGGTACTTAAACGTGATGTGAGTAAAAACTCAGACTTCTGTAACTAAAAAATGGGCTAATTTTAAGTTATATTGATTAGACTTATTTGGATAGGGTTGACATCTAAAGGTATTAAGGTCAAACTCGTTAAACCTTTCCTCAGAGCTTCATTAGTATAAAACGTCTTTAACATGATGCAACCACAACCATGGTAGTTATATTGATTTAACTTTCTTGGTAGAGGTATAGGGTGTTCTAATGAAGGTTTCCCCCCTCTTCACAGGGAAGTTTTCCTAATGTATAAATAGGTCCTTAGGGACATGTGGTGTTGACCAGTTAGTAATCCACAGATAGATTGTTAGTGTTCATTTAAGTTTTTCTGCTGTAAGCATCTGGACAAAACAAGGCACCCTTGGTTCCCTGTAGTAATTGCCATATGTTTAAAGCTTGCTCCTTCTGTGGAAAAAAAGCCATTTGAGTTCAGTGGTGTATCTTGAATATAGAAAAGTTTTATGTTTGTTTTGGGTTTTTTTTTTTGATAGGTAGCAAATGCTTCTGTGTTAAGAACTTCATTATATTAGGAGTGGGTTGGTGTTTTTCTGTTTTTAACTATACAAATATAAATTTAACATTGAACTCTGTAGCTTTTCTAGACTTTATTTGGAGAACCTGTTCTTTGGCAGGAACTCTGAACATGGATTTATTGTTATGTAAGACTTAATGGTTTAACTGCTTTTGTTAAAAGCAGAAATAAAATTGTGGGGGCTCTGTGATAAGTACAAGACATATTTGGGAAGTGACTTGCAGAGAAACATTCTAGCAGTCTAATGATGTAAAAATCTCAATTTAACTGAAATAGTATGCTTTTGTCAAGACAATACACATGGACTTTTCAGACAAGGGAAAGTACTGTGGCTGGGAAGGAGGAGATTTTTAACTTTTTAGGCAAAGCAATATCCTTCCTAGAGCGGGTACAACTACCTCACAACTCTATAAATTCGTAGAATCATAGAATCGTTTTGGTTGGAAAAGACCTTTAAGATCATCAAGTCCAACCACTAACCTAGCACTGCCAAGTCCACCACTAAACCATGTCCCTAAGCACCACATCTACACGTTTTTGAAATATCTCCAGGAATGGTGACTCTACCACTTACCTGGGCAGCCCGTTCCCAATTCAGACAGTTACAAATGAGAACAATCTCTCCTGGTATAAGCATTTTTTTAAAATACATGTACAACTGCAGCCATCATAGGATTGCTGTATTGTTAGAATGATGTTAAAATGGCATAGTTAAAGCGGCATGAATTTTGGACATGGACACACAGCGTGAATTCATGAAGTTTTTCGAGCAAGAAGTGGTTGAATATATTGGTCTTCATAAAATATCTGCTAGCATTAGATTTTAAAAAAGAAATCTCTCCATGGAGAGACTTCCATTAAAAGAAAATTTCAGGCTATGTCTCCTAAGACAATCAGAGAACAAACAGTACTGAGAGCTGAGATCTCTGTTTTTACACCAAAAGCTATTCAGCCAGAAACACTGAATACCTGAATCTAAGCCCTATGTTGTTTGTGTATACTGGCATTTAAACTTACTGTTCTGGGAGGAAGATAAAGATGATACTAACTGCAACTATAAAGACATTTCCTAGCCTGTCTTGAAATTCCTGACACTGATGGTAAGTTTAGGGATTTTAGACCTTACAATAATAGGCTTGCTTAAGCTTTAACCAGTACCCTGTGTTCAGACTGTGCCTTAATATTTTTACCAATAGTTAAAAGTATAGATTCCTGAACAGTGGCTCCTAAACTGTGATATCTGTACCACTAACCTCATACAAGCATTAACTGTTCTTCTTGCTGTCTCCACTCATGGTGGTACTTGAGCAAACTAAGTTTGGGTACCCTTGCCAAGGGCAGTCTGTCTTTCGAGTTAAGATAGGTGTGCACACTGTCATAATAGATGAGCTAACAGGTTATCAGTGATATTTTTACTTAGATTTGATCTGCATATGCTCATCAGCTGTTTATGATCTGATGGTGGAAGCATTTTGCAATTGTTTTGAATTTGTCTGTACATCCCCAAGTTCTAGATTTTATTGCTTTTTTATTTTGAATTCAGGCTGTATTCATTAGAATCAGTATGTTCTGCATGTCCGTATTTCCATAAGCACCACTCGTGGTGTCAGAAAAGTCAGTTCAGCTTGGCAGAAGTTACCTGTTTCAGAGTAAGGCACTACATTTTAGCCAATGCCTCAGGTTCCTGTAAAGAGCACCAAGGGATGTTTTAATGATGCTTAAGAGTGGAAGAATAATTTTGTTTGTATATTCAGTCTCTTCTGGATCCGTAGATATATCTGCTTTAGCTCAGATACAAAACTTCCAAGCCTCTTCTAAATGGGGTTAGGAATAATACAATTCTGTCAAAAACAATCACCAAATTGAAAGACTGTCTGGTTACCTGCATGAGTCTTTGAGCCTCTTGGAGCTTTCTGTCAGCGTCAAGTCACCAGATTAAGCCTCTGCTTGAAGTGTGACAGTACTTTTGGTGAGAGGTAAAATGGATTTATAATAGTGGTCACGTGCCATCAGAAGGAACAGTCTATGCGTCTCTTGCCTTATAGGATATAAATCAGTTCAGTCAATTGTAAGATGACAATTTGAGGGTTGTTTTTATTCTGGGCTAATAGGAAAGGATATTTAAATGCTCTGTGGTTTTGTACAGTATTAAAAACCCTTAAAAAGAAAAACAAACAAAAGCCAAAATATCAACTCATGTAAGCAAATGTGCTTCCATTGTGCAATAGCTATATTTTATCTATCTTCTAGAATTTCACTTTTTTACTTGTATTTTAAGCAACATATTTATTATGTGGTGTCATACATGGGTCTTTTCGTATAAGACAATGTCAGAAAATCCCATCAATTATTGATGGTGATGTACAGGATTATGTATTGAGGATGGATTTTAAAAATAAACTAATGTTGCCTCACTCTCAGGCTTTTGGAACAGTGTCAAGAGACTTTTTTTCATGTTTCTCTTAATTTGCCTGCGGGTCTTAACCTCATGATAATAATTCCTTAACGTGCATTCATAATTATTCAGTTGATGTTATACTGTGTTAGACCTGGTTTCACCCTATCCCTGTGGCTAACCCAATTAAGAGGAATGCAGGACAAGGCTGTTCAGGTTCTAAGCTGTGATCAGAAATGGGAGCCAGCAGGTCGCCTCTTTGATTCTGCTGTCACCTTCTGCCTCAATGCTGCAGTTTCGTTAATGTGAAAAGCTGTTTCCTGAAATTCAGGCTCAGTGATGAAGGCTAAGATTGCTGACTTTGGCATTTTGGCAAAACAGTACTTTAAAGAGGAAATTAGAATTCATAGGCTTTATTTACTTCAACTAGAATGAAATAGCTAGATTAAGGTTCTTTTGACCTCTAAATCTACAAGTTGTGTAGTTTTATTTAAAATATTTGTACTCTGCTAGAAAACTTTTCTTTCAGTTTGACTCTTAAGTTTCTCTTCTGCTTTTACTTCTTTCTAGCATATCTCAATTTGTAAATTCCATTAAGAGAACTGACATTTTGTAGCTTTCTTATTTAAAATATAACTGATATACTTGAATCTTAAGTTTGTGCAGTGAGCAGAATCTTCCTGTATACTTCAGGGAGGCCACATAGTTAGCTACAATCCATTTTTCTGTGTATTCTCTGATAAAATGAATTAGGGAGCCTGAGTGTTTGTGTCTATCTTAGGTGAGAAGGGGAGGGAGGAGATAGGAGGCTGAAAAATAAATAGTTTACTTTTTGCCTGTACGGATATTCATTTCGTGCTGGCTGACTATGTTTCTGCTTGAACACTAACACATCACAAGAAAATGAAGGTAAAATTGGGTATGGTCCTGTTATATTCCGATAAAATCATGACTATTCTTTCCTAATGCTAAATTTGTTGAATGCCAGTTCGTCCATAACTATAATAAAACCAGCTAATGCATAAATGAATTCTGGCAATTTTAAATAAAATTTTAAAACATGGTATGACAGGGAAGAATGCTAAGAGGTAACCAAGTGTGTAAACACTAAATGAAGGATTATCCTTTATTGCGAAAAATCCATTCCAGCGAGAAATTGAATTGGGGGCTTCTCTCAAAAAAGAAGGGCTACTGTAGCTAGTGAGCCAAGTCCGTGCCTGATTTTATTCCCTTTACAGTAATAGGGCTATGAGAGACCATAAACAATATACAAAAGAGAGTAAATGTAACTGAGTACTCTTTAAAGATTCTCCTCCAAATAGTAAAGTACCGATTATGCCAGACTTCTAAAACTGGATATGATCAAGCATATTAGGAGTGATGCACTTCATTTGTTAGAGCATATTGCATGAGCAGCCTCACCTCTTGTCTGTTTTTTTTATTTACATTGCAGCAAGGATTTTCTGTATAAAGCATGTATGGGTGGTATATGCATAAAACAACTAACACTTATAAAACAGTAGATCTTGTATTTATTACTCTTTCAGCTGAAGAAAGAAGATTAACCTGTTCAGTGAAAACAGCTTGTCCGGAACCTTTTTTTTAGTCAGTATTTTAAGTGACATAGAGGTTAATGATAAAGATAAGATCACAAATCTCCATGCCACTGATACTGACTTTTAATGGGTCCCCGCAATGTGTAACGAGCAATTTCAGAAACTAGACCTGTAAAGTATTAGACTGCAACAATCTTGGCACTAGTTCACTGTAAATAGATGCATTCCTCTTAGAAAAACAATTTGTATTAGACTTATCTGTCTGTATGTACTTTAATTATACATAAATGTTCTCCAATTACACAGTGTGCATACATCCAAAAGCTGCTGGTGAAAGCTAAGACAGTAGATTAACTTCTGGGACAGGGTCTTTTTAATAAGTAGACTCTAAGCTTCCTGTACTGTCAGGCAGTTAAACTGTCTCAGTGTACACAGGGCTCCCCCAAATGCTGTGTCTTATGGAAAAAAAAAAAACAAACAAGTGTTGTAGCAACTGGTATAGGACACAAAGAAGGAGAAAAACATATGGATCTGCTCCTTTTCAAATGCAGATTGTTGAGTCTGGAAGTCTACCGCTTAGTCACTGTGTTCTCCGTTTGTCCATATGGTTGCAAAATCTAGTGGAATGATATAAAAAACCTAGTTCTCCTCCTGGAAACAAAACATAGTAGAATAAAGTGGGAAAAGGAGAGGATTTGTTTTATTCATTCTTGCTGTTATGCAATTTTTATATGTTTTATTTTCAACAGCTTTGATATTTTATGGAATCTATAGCTATCTCTCAGTATCTGACTCAGTTACTGTCTTTGTCCTTGAAATATATAGGATGAAATCTCTAAGCATGCCCCCTAAATTTAAGATGAAATTACGAGGATTTTTCTACCTAGTTCCAGTACTTTTAGAGCTGCACTCCATACACAGCTAAAACTCAGCAGAATGAAACACGTGTATTAACAAGGTATCTCATATTTGTGCAAAAAATGGGAAGCACACAGGTGGGAAAAAGTTATTTTGTGGTCTGTTACAACCTTATGTCAACCTCAACTATGCTGCTGAAATTTTGATGTATTTAGTGATAATCAGTCTCCATATGAAACGAAAAAGGACATGACCATCCATAGCAACTCCTTAGCTATCCTCCTGCACTTTGCAAACAAAACTCAAGAGAGGAGGGGTAATGCAGACACAGATGAGGAGGTTTTGAGAGAAGGGGGTGTTTAGTGTGCCTTTAAAATCTCTTTCAAATGGGGATCTTGAAGGAAGAGGTCTCTCAGTCTGACACCACCAGCACCATGTCTACGTCAGAATAAAACTTCAGCTTGGGAGTATTTGGAGAGAATCATGTCAGGATGGTCTCTTTTGGATAAATATCAACGGGTAAGCAAATTGAATTTAAAAGAGAACTTTACTTGGCTTCAACTATGGTATTTTACAGTTGCAGTCTAGTTTTAGTTTAGTATAAAGTCTTGTAAACAACAAGATCCACGCAGTGCGACTTGTATCTACAGGAAGTCCCACTGGCTAAGGCTCTCCTCAGGCACTGATCTCATTGTGCAATGCTGGGGAACTCTGATACGGAGACACTTACAATCTGCTTGCAGGTATGTTGTAAAATAAACAAGAATATTGTTCTCTTTATTTTAACAGACTATTTTATGTCTATTCATGGTTTGAAAATCACAGTGTTACTGTACACAGGCTCTTTTTATGTATACATAAATATACAGTATTCCTTCATGGTTAATCAAATATGTACTGTAAAAATATTGGAGTAATACATTCGTTCTAGCCTTTAGTAACTGAGTAAAGGTATATATAGAGTTTGAAAGTTCATGAAAGACAGAAGGCCTTATTCTCCATCACTTGTACGTATTTTACATTACGGTAAAACTTTTAGATCTGTAATAATTGACTTGAGTGAAGTTATAACTCATCCTCACCCATAAAAGTGAAAGGAAAATTAATCCTCTGTGAAAAATTAATCTTCAAAAGTTTTACACTTCTCTTCATCATCTTTGGAAATTATTTTGGGTGAAGGAACCCTTTCCTGCCTTTGTATTGTGGTAGAAACTTTTCACCATGAATTTGTGTCTTTGTAATAGGATTTAGAAAAAAATAGTATTTGCTGCAGCAGTTACTCAGCACCGTAACAAAGCCACAAACTACAGACTAATACTTCGGTGACTGCTGTAGCAGAAAATCTATGTGGAACAGTTAAAAAGCAGACCCCGTTGGTTAAATTGATCTGTTTGCTTGCTACACAAGTGTTTTCAGTTCAGGTGCCAGTAACAAGGATGGAGTTGAAAATTTCTCTTGTAAGAAAAGTAAATCTGGCATTAACTACATTTTACATTTTACAAAAATGGTAATTTAGCTTCCTAGATTTAGATTCCTGTTGTGACCTGCCTGCACTTGGGTTTGGGAATTTGTATTCATTTTCTAACCTGTTGTTTTCCAGTGAGATGATCCTTATGGATTATAGAGCAGAGCAGAACTTTGTCCCACGTTGGTGGTTGTAGCTGAGCTTCCTAACCCCTGTAATGTATGCCAGCATTGTGTTCAACCTTGGTGCTGAAGGGTCAGCTGTAAAACGATTTCTAAAGATGCTGTAATTCCCACTGTAAAGTATATCTGATAAGGGTATTGTAATTGTAATCTACTTCTTCCCCCGCCCAGGACCAAGCATATAACTTTCAGGACATATGGTTTCCCTCAACTGATAAGGTACCATGATGCCAAAGTTACTTCTGTTCTTCCTGTTTTACCAGTTCTGCTCTTCCATCGTCAGGAACTTGTATTTCCTCTGTTCATGATTTAGGGATTTAAGGAGATAGATAGTCTGTTTGTTTATCTAACACAGCTCTTTTCTTTCTCTGTGAGGTAGCAGTGAAATTCTTGATAAGTAATTTACCTAGTCTTTAAATTTGCACAGTATTTTTCTTCCTAAAGGAAAAGAAAATGTTTTATACTCTGGGTGTCTGTGTGTGAATATAATAAGCATACATGGGGAGACAAAGACAACTGAGGGAACTGGGGTTGTTTAGTGTAGAGAAAAGGAGACTGAAGGGAGACGTTACTGCTGTCTACAAGTACCTGAAAGGAGGTTGTAGCGAGGAGGTTGTTAGTCTCTTCTCCCAGGTAACAAGTGATAGGACAAGAGGAAATTGCCTCAAGTTGGGCCAGGGGAGATTTAGATTGGATATTAGGAAAAGTCTCTTCATGGAAAGGGTTGTCAAGCAGTGGAACAGGCTGCCCAGGGAGGTGGTTGAGTCGCCATCCCTGGAGGTATTTAAAAGACGAGTAGATGTAGTGCTTAGGGATATTGTTTAGTGGTTGCCTTGGTAGTGTTAGGTTAATGGTTGGACTCAATGATCTTAAAGGTCCTTTCCAACCAAAATGATTCTATGATTCTATGATTCTAAATACAAATATTGAAATCCATTGTGGGATAAGGGACAGAAATCTTAACCAGACTCCGTATACTTCTTCCCTGCAGACGGCAGAGTAGGGTAGATATACCAGAGTGGTCTTTAAACTTGCCAACTTAGACCCCAGAAGCAGAAGGTCAGGAGCTTAGTACTGGCCAGCTGACTCCACTTCTCTGATATGGTTGTAGCCTCTGTTGAGCTCCAACTTGCTCTGTCTAAAATTCTACCAGTACCTAATATAGCCCTTTTAAAGGTCTGGCATTCCTACATCTACAGGCCTACTCATAGGAATAAAGCCTATTTTTTATGAAAAACAGAGTAGGATCTTCAGCATCCTGTTACGCAGGGTGAGCAGGCAGTTCTTTCCTGTTTAAAGTCTCGATTAAAAGTTAATCAGTTAATTAAATGCGCTTTATTGAATTTAGTTACATTACCTCTGAGAGATGGAGATCAAGGAGACTTACAGACTAGAGTTATAGGATATGGCTCAGTGCTTAAGCTTAGGTTATTCACCCATCACCTTCTGCAGGAAACCAAGGGGCATGTCCTTGGCTCCTCAATAGCAAAACAAGTTTTCCTCCCTTGTTAGGCACTGAGGAATTTCCTTCAGAACGGGAGTTTCTGTATTTGACATCTTTACCTAGTGGCAAGGTGTATAAACAAGGAGACGATAGACAATTTGGAATTATAGGAACTAAAGGGATAGCTTTATATATAAAAATGAAATGCCCTCTCTTCTCCTCCCCTTCCTTCATTCCTTTGTCTCCCCATTGGTGACTTCTGAGGTCTCATTTGTTTGTTCCTAATCTGTACTCTGTCAGCTGTCTGCATCTTATTTACAGGCAAAGTGAACCACTTCCATTTACTTGCACTGATTTTGCTTTTGCTCTACTGTCAGAATATAATCTGGCTAACCTTGTGTGTTCACATAGGAATATGTTTATGCACATGTTGTAATACCGGTCCCTGACGGTGATCGGTATGTGATAACTGTTAAAGAAGCTAACATTTTACGAAAAATATCCAAAATATTTAATCACAAACAAACTGGCACTCAAGTCAGTAGGCTGTTTTCAGAACCCAGGCTCTGTCAATAAGTAGTTCTTGTACAGCCAGATTTCTGAAAATAAGGCTATCATCTAGTCAGAAAATTTTGGCTATATCTCATTATACAAAAGCATGCACAGGAGAACAACAAAAGAGATTTGTTTTCTGGCTTGTGCTAAAAATTTCTCTCTCCTACTTTTATTTTGTCTCAGGTTTTAATGTGTAGTTGCAATCAGGGAGGAAAGCAGAAAAACTTCAGTGTGTTGAGTACTGAAGAAATGGAATCAAACACTTCTCAAGTGAGCTTATTGCTTTTTAATTAGTGCCTGTGGGAAGATACTCTGCTGTATCAGTGCCGTTTATACTAGTACTATCTTGAAACAGTGATGTGCAAAATTTCCTCCACATCTCCCACCATCTTGTGTAGCCCCAGAGCAGAAGTACATAAATAAGTAATGGAAAAGCTAGAAAACAGATTCAATCATGCTTGCTTTGCTGATGCCTGATTAAGGAAAAAAAAGAGGGGAAGGATACAGATGAAAGTGAAAAATATATACATCATAAATTCACTGTAACAGCTGTTGTATGAAACGCTGGGATCTGCTATTCCACATAGCGCAGGACAAAGGCAAAACTTGCAAGAGTCTGTTTCTCTGTGTAATGAGGTAGGCAGCCATGCGGTTAAATCATTTGCTTTCCCTGAGACACTGCTGTGTTCCTTGCCATTGCATTTAACTGCTCTCAGGTACCAGAGTGTAAGTCTCACCTTCTTTATTATTATTTTTCCCCTTGTACTCCCCAGTTAATGGGAAGTTTTACAATGGAGCAGCTGTTGACAAAACCATTGACCTAAAATAAAGCAGTCAGTATCTTACAAACGGTTGAAGTCACTTCAGACTTCTGGGTACAAGAAAACAGAAGCAGCAGCGAGATGACAACTGTTTGCTCAGGAGCTGTTCGGGAAAATCTTATTAGGCTTGTGAATGACTACTGCCAGCTTAGTTTTCCTGTTCACCCAGCTGGATTTCCAAAGTTAATCATAACTATTCTATTGAAAGCAGACTAGAGCATTGAGAATGTAGGATATTCTCTCTGAATTCAAAGACTTACACAAATGAAAATAAACTTAAAATAATTGCTAAAAGCTTTAAGATTTTGTACAGAAGTAAAAATTAAGTTTTTTTAAGATATAGAATCAAGTCACTAGTAAAAAAAAATGTTTGATATTTTATATTAAATCCCAGGATACAGGTGACCAGACAAAAAATCATCAGTATAACACTGATTTTATTTCAAAAATAAGTCAATTTATTAGTTACAAAAATATTTTGCAGTCTCTCTTTGGCTGAAAAAAGTCAACTTGAAAAGCATGAAAAAAACTACCTTGTGGGGTATCATAGGCCTGTGAGGTAAGTGTAACACATCAAGTTAAGTGCATATTCTTGGTTTAAGTCTTTTAGTTTAAACTGCAGTGTCACATCTGTTTTCTGAAACTATTTAATATTCTAACAATGTTTCTTTTATTCCTAGCCATGGCAATTAAATTTAGTTCTTGAAAACCAGGAATCCAAAATAATCTGTGCTCTGTTGTCATTACTGTGACACAGCACTGACACTGTGTTATTTCCATGAAGATTTTCAAATAAAGACACTACACAGAGCCAATCAATAACCAGGGGAAAAAAATTCTGACTGCCATTGTGGTTCTCCTGACAAGTGTGTTCTCTGTGTCTTCAGGTGTATTAATGTAGAATGTAAGAAATTGAATGATCCCCTCAGAGTGTTTATAATTAAATATTATTTACCCAAAAGGTCATACTCTAAACGTTTGTGTAGATATGTACTTACAGAGGTTTGTTCATATAATAAAAATCTCTGTGGACCAAATCTGGCAGATTTTATCTGTCTTTTCTAATGGAAATCTTTTCTGTTGATGTCTGCATGTATTTTGACTAACCATCACAGTATTCGGCCTATGGAAATATTTTAAACTCCTCAAGTGCAGACTGTATATTTTATAAAATGCACGGTATGGGTTTTTTTCAAGGTACGTATTTTAGCGTTTGGATTATTACAAACTAGGGATACTGAAGGAGCCTAAGGAAGCTTTTAAACCTCCAGGTCAGGAGTGAGGCATATTAATCAAGTACTTCAGAGAAATGGCCTTACATTTCGAAGTATTATTATACCATACCTTTGATAAATATATAATGTTTTTTAATCCCCCTCCCTGTTTATTCTGAATGAAATATTTCTTAAAAGTGGAATAAAAAAAAAGTGTTTATGACTTAAAAGGATCTTTAATTGCTGGGAAGTGTTTAGTTTTTTCCTCCACAGGCAGAGGATTTAATAAAATCTTGGCATTTGTGCCAAGATGTCTAAGGGTCAGCAAAAGAGCGGGTTTTCTATCACCTCTGAAAATCCTGGTTTATAATGGAAATTCTGATGGATCCATAAGTATGGCATCGTTAATAGCTATGGCATGATATTGAGGGAGGTAAAATGATAGTGTTCATATTCTATGTTGCCAGGGCTATTAATGACTGAAATCCTTTTGCTGCTTTCTGTGACTCTGTAATCTCCTCAAACACTGCTTCAATCTTTTAGGAAAACTTCTTGAGAAAACTGTATGAGTCCTCTAGAATATATTTTGATGAATGTCATCAAATCCTGAGGGTTTCTAAACCATGACAGAATTTGCCACACACCACACAAAGATTACTTACTGTATTTATTAATACAGGTCGGTTTATCTTGGGGCAAAAATCTTCAGAAAATGCAGGCAATGTTATGGAGTGGAATAGAATTTATTAGAGAAGGGGGATGTTATGTATTCCACTGGTAGATTTTTTGATTCTTTCTGAACACTTTGGAAAGTGCCTGACAACATGTAGCTTCCTGTAAAACTGTGGGGTTTGAATTCTAACTATTGCACTTGAAATATATTTTGTTCTCTTATCTTTTGCTGAATCTGAGGTAATGCGCTGAAGGACCCCTACATAAGCCCCTGCTGAGGTGTAGAATCCATGAATGTCAACCTCATAGATTTCCAACTCAAGCCACCTACCAGAGCATCTCATCCCTTTAGTGTAAGGTCCTGACATCCTCTGTTGTGCAGTGAAATCTAGCATATAAAGTTGAGACCATACCCTGACTGGTATCGAGTTGTTGAGTCTGTTCCTGTTTCCACTGACATCTTTGAAACAAACAAAAAACCCATTTCCTACATGATAACTCCAGTGCAAATAGTAGTGATGAAAGTGTCACACTCAGGGATCCAGACTCTTCTTCCTGTACAGACTCGCTTCAGGGGCTCAAGGGAAAGCGAATTTACCCCCAAACAGATTACAGAAAAACTGAGCTAGGGAGAGACCTCTGGAGATCATCTAGAGCAGGTTGTCTAGGGTCATGTCTGGTTGGGCTGTGAATATCTCCAAGGATGGAAAGTCCACAACCTCTCTGGGCAATCTCTTCCAATGTTCGACCATGCTCACAGGTAAAAAAAAATCCTATGATGTTTAAATGGAATTTCCTGTTTCATGCCCATTGCCTCTTGTCCTTTCCCTGGGAGCCACTGAGGAGAATCTGGCTCCCTCTTCTTTACTCCCTCAATTAGGTATTTGTGCATATTGCTAAGATCCCAGCTGTGACTGGGTATGTCCCAGCTGTGACTGGGTGTGTCCCAGGGCAGGGGAGGCCACAGCTGTTTGCAGCTCGTTGCGGGAGGGCGCTGACTCCCTCCCAGTGCACAAGGCGAGGAAGGTGCCAAGGAGCTGTGAACCAGGGGTGGCACCAACAGGTATTTCCCAGTTCAGTGAAAGAACAATGGTATCTACCCGGCGGAAGAAGACCAAAATGGATGTGGGAACCCAGACAGAGCTCCCACGGAAGGAGGCGATGGTGCTGGTCGCAGGCTGCAGGGAATGCTTCAGCGTCTCTGTGGTGACAGGGGGCTGTGTGCGCTGTGAACAAGTAGATGATCTGCTCGGCTGAGCGGCACAGCTGCAAAGCCAGGTTGAAAGGCTTCAAGCCGAAGTAGAAAGGCTTAGGAGCATTCGGGAGGCTGAAATGGAGATAGACTGGTGGAGCCAGGCTCTGCCCTCCCTGCAACAAAAATGGGAGCACCTGCCGGCGAGCTCCCAGGATCGAGGGACCCCTGTACTCTGCCCCTCTCAGGTGGAAAACAATAACCTAGAGAACAATAACCTAGAGGAGAGGAGTGAGTGGAGGCAAGTCTATGGCCGTGGCAAAAGGCGAGTGCCCTCCTTGCCTACCTTGCCTCCACAGGAGCCTCTGAGCAATAGATATGAAGCCCTAGTGGAATACAGCCGGTCCAATGGGGATGTGGTGGAGAGGCAACCTATATCAGAGGTCCCACCACAGTCAGAAAAACCTGACGGGCGTATAGCTACCTCCTCCTCAAGGAAGAAGAGAAGAGTTTTAGTGGTTGGAGACTCCTTCCTAAAGGGATCTGAGGGCCCAATATGCAGAGCTGACCCCCATCACAGGGAGGTCTGCAGCCTGCCTGGAGCCCGAATCAGGGATATCACCAGGCAACTCCCCAACCTGGTGAAGGCCACAGACTACTGCCCCCTGCTGATCTTCCAGACAGGTGGGGAAGAAGCTGCATCCCGTAGTCTGAGGGGGATGAAGAAAGACTACAAAGCCCTAGGACGGTTGGTGAAAGAGTCTGGGGCACAAGTTGTTTTCTCCTCCCTCCTTCCATTTTCAGGTGATGACGTGGGATGGAGTAGTAGGATTCTCTCTATTAACGCCTGGCTACGAGACTGGTGCTACAGGCAGGGCTTTGGGTTCTTTGATAATGGCTGGTTTTATAAGACACCAGACCTGACAGTAATACATGGGAAAGGTTTATGTCGTAGGGGCAAAAGGGTTCTGGGACAGGAATTAGCAGGGCTCATTCGGAGAGCTTTAAACTAGATTCGAAGGGGGATGGGGTAGTAGCTGGGCTTGCACCACTGGGGCAACGCTCTAGTGTTGAGGCAGACCAGGAGGCCTCCCATCCCCCTGGGGTGAAATCGGTGTGCTCAGCTCGCTCCCTGAAATGCCTGTACACCAATGCACGCAGCATGGGGAATAAACAGGAGGAGTTGGAAATCCGTGTTCGGTCGGGGGGCTATGATTTAGTGGCAATTACAGAGACTTGGTTGGACGCCTCACATGACTGGAATGTGGTCATGGATGGCTATGTCTTGTTCAGGAAAGACAGGCCGCTAAGGAGAGGTGGTGGAGTTGCTCTTTATGTGAGTGAGCAGCTAGAATGTATTGAGTTCTGTCCAGGGGCAGATCAGGAGCGAGTTGAGAGTTTGTGGGTGCGAATTAATGGGCAGGCTGGCAGGGGTGATACTGTTGTGGGTGTCTATTACAGGCCACCGGATCAGGATGAGTAGGGTGATGAGGCCTTCTACAGGCAGCTGAGAGCAGTCTCTCAATTACAGGGCCTGGTTGTCATGGGGGATTTCAACTACCCTGATATTTGCTGGGAGGCCTACTCAGCCAGCCATCCTCAGTCCAGGAGGTTCCTCCAGTGCGTTGATGATAACTTTCTGATGCAAATGGTGGATGAGCCAACTAGGAGAGGAGCGCTGCTGGATCTTATCCTCACTAACAAGGAGGGTCTGGTTGAAGAGGTGAAGGTTGAGGGCAGCCTTGGTTGTAGTGACCATGAGATGGTAGAGTTCAGGATCTCATGTGGCAGGACCAGAATAGCTAGCAGAATCACAACCCTGGACTTCAGGAGGGCCAACTTTGGCCTTTTCAAGCAATTGCTAGGGGAAATCCCATGGGACAGGGTACTAGAAGGTAAGGGGGCCCAAGATAGTTGGTTAGCATTCAAGGACTGCTTCTTCCGAGCTCAAGATCAGAGCATCCCAGCAGGTAGGAAGTCAAGGAAGGGTACCAGGAGACCTGCATGGTTAAACAGGGAACTGCTGGGCAAACTCAAGTGGAAGAAGAGGGTGTACAGATCATGGAAGAAGGGGCTGGCCACTTGGGAGGAATATAAGTCTGTTGTCAGAGGATGTAGGGAGGCAACTAGGAAAGCTAAGGCCTCCTTGGAATTAAACCTTGCAAGAGAGGTCAAGGACAACAGAAAGGGCTTCTTCAAATACATTGCAGGTAAAGCCAACACTAGAGGCAATGTAGGCCCACTGATGAATGAGGTGGGGGTCCTGGAGACAGAGGATAAAAAGAAGGCGGAGTTACTGAATGCCTTCTTTGCCTCTGTCTATACTGCTGGAGGCTGTCCTGAGGAGCCCTGTACCCCTGAGGCCCCAGAAGAAGTCAGGATAGAGGAGGAATCTGTCTTGGTAGTTGAGGGCTGGGTCAGGGACCAATTAAGCAATCTGGACGTCCATAAATCCATGGGCCCTGATGGGATGCACCCGCGGGTGCTGAGGGAGCTGGCGGAAGTCATTGCTAGGCCACTCTCCATCATCTTTGCTAAGTCGTGGGCATCGGGAGAGGTGCCTGAGGACTGGAGGAAAGCCAATGTCACTCCAGTCTTCAAAAAGGGCAAGAAGGAGGACCCGGGTAACAATAGACCGGTCAGCCTCACCTCCATCCCCGGAAAGGTGATGGAACAACTTGTTCTTGGTGCTGTCTCTAGGCACATCAAGGACAGGGGGATCATTAGGGGCACTCAGCATGGCTTCACTAAGGGAAAGTCATGCTTAACCAACATGATAGCCTTTTATGAGGACATAACCCGGTGGATAGATGATGGTAAAGCTGTGGATGTGGTCTATCTCGATTTCAGTAAAGCGTTTGACACGGTCTCCCACAGCATCCTCGCAGCTAAACGGAGGAAGTGTGGTCTGGATGATCGGGTAGTGAGGTGGATTGTGAACTGGCTGAAGGAAAGAAGCCAGAGAGTGGCGGTCAATGGGACAGAGTCCAGTTGGAGGCCTGTGTCTAGCGGAGTCCCTCAAGGGTCGGTACTGGGACCAGTAATATTCAATATATTCATTAATGACTTGGATGAGGGAATAGAGTGCACTGTCAGCAAGTTCGCTGATGACACAAAACTGGGAGGAGTGGCTGAGATGCCGGAAGGCTGCGCAGCCATTCAGAGAGACCTGGACAGGCTGGAGAGTTGGGCGGGGAGAAATTTAATGAAATATAACAAGGGCAAGTGTAGAGTCCTGCATCTGGGCAAGAACAACCCCATGTACCAATACAAGTTGGGGGCAGACCTGTTGGAGACCAGCGTAGGGGAAAGGGACCTGGGGGTCCTAGTGGACAACAGGATGACCATGAGCCAGCAGTGTGCCCTTGTGGCCAAGAAGGCCAATGGCATCCTGGGGTGTATTAGAAGGGGTGTTGTTAGCAGGTCGAGAGAGGTTCTCCTCCCCCTCTACTCTGCCCTGGTGAGGCCGCATCTGGAATATTGTGTCCAGTTCTGGGCCCCTCAGTTCAAGAAGGACAGGGAACTGCTAGAGAGAGTCCAGCGCAGAGCCACGAAGATGATTAAGGGAGTGGAACATCTCCCTTATGAGGAGAGGCTGAGGGAGCTGGGTCTCTTTAGCTTAGAGAAGAGGAGACTGAGGGGTGACCTCATTAATGTTTATAAATATGTAAAGGGCAAGTGTCATGGGGATGGAGCCAGGCTCTTCTCAGTGACATCCCTTGACAGGACAAGGGGCAATGGGTACAAGCTGGAACACAGGAGGTTCCACATAAATATGAGGAAAAACTTCTTTACGGTGAGGGTGACCGAACACTGGAAGAGGCTGCCCAGAGAGGTTGTGGATTCTCCTTCTCTGGAGACATTCAAAACCCGCCTGGACGTGTTCCTATGTGATATGGTCTAGGCAATCCTGCTCCGGCAGGGGGATTGGACTAAATGATCTTTCGAGGTCCCTTCCAATCCCTAACATTCTGTGATTCTGTGATTCTGTGAAGATCCACCTGAGCCTTCTTTTCTCCAAGCTGAATAGTCCTAGCTCTCTGAGCCTCTCCTTGTACGGTCAGATGTTCCATTCCTGTAATAATCTTTGTCACCGGATTCACTCCACTATGTCCGTGTCTCCCTTCTATGGGGGTGTCCAGAACTGAACATGGCACTCCAGATGCGTCTCACCAAGGCTAAGCAGAGAGAAAGGATCACCTCCCTCAACATGCTGGCAGCACTTTTCCTAATGCAGCCCAGGGTGGTGTTGGCTTTCTTTGCTACAAGGGCACATTGCTCGTTCACTGTCCACGAGGACCACCTTTTCTGCAAAGCTGCTTTTTAGCTGGTCAGCCCCTCTGGTGCAATTCAAGGTTGTTGAGAACTTCAAACATAAAAACCTCATGCAAGATCCATGAAACTGGAGGACTCACCTACGAATTACCACAAAGATATATACAAAGTCTTCAAGGCATCTCACATCTCAGATATTAGCAGATCATCTGAAGTCTGAGCAAAAATCATTACTGGTATTGCCTGAAGGCTGCAGAAATACACTTGATCTAGAGTAGAAGCCCATTATCACCTTAAACTTTTTAAATAATTGTTTTAGTTTTATATGTTTTAATTATTTTATTCAACAAATATTCAGGGTCACCAGAGAGCCTGAGCAGAGCTGTTACTGATAAACTGAGTAATTCCACTTCTGTATCACTGATACTTTGAATCTTATACAATACAGTGAAACAATTAGTGAGGATCTCCAAGTTCACTCCAAGTAATATATCCCATAAAGAATCTTGTTAAAACTCTATTTTTATATTGAAATAAAGTCATTCTTTAGAATACTTTTTCCTATGATCCCTAGGGGGTATCGCATATTTTGGATAGTTCACTGCTTAACATCTGACACTGCTTTTCAAAGATATGAATTATTTTTTTTATGTCTCTGTGCAGTCATCAACATTCAAGAACATGTTCAGTTTTCTGAGGCCTAGGACACAGCTGCTTCAGCAGGCAGCTTGGCAAATAAATGCATTCCTACTCAGCATAAGTTTCATAGAGCATTCTTCCAGTACAGAAACAGAAGCAGAAAGAATCTCCCATATCAAAGGATTCATTGTGGAGGCATTTCCAACAGGAGAAGCCACTCCTACAGCTCCACTCCAGATTCACTGAATAAATTCTTATTTTATTATTTAGAATTAAATACTCATGAATGAAATAAATTATTGTTCATCTAAAGGTGCTGTCTGCATCTTCTCAGTATAAAAGAGCTTTTCTTAAGGCTATTCTAAGCAGAATATAACTCAGTTTAGACTTTCTTCCGGGAAACTCCTGATTATAAGACGATACTAGATGAGTATTCTCCTAGCAACTTCAGAAAGGTTGTAGAAAACCATCTCTGATTGCAAGCATCACATTTTCCAGCCACTTCTCACAAGCATCTCCCGTATCTTGACTGCCAAGTTTCTAAGTAGAGGGCGGGATATCACTGCTGATATGAACAATTAACCAGCTGAAGAAACTTCTGCTGAGTAACACAAGTGTCTTTGCTATTTGTCTAGGGCATGTGCACCATGGGGTCTAAAGAGGACCGTGAAATGAATCTTGCTCTGCCCAGAAGTTATTCAGTGTAAAGTCAGAATATGAATGCATATACCCTCAAAAATGTGCTTTTAAAAATGTTTTGGTGTGTCATGTGTTCTCTTTTAGCCCAATGTGAAATTACACATACTGTCAGCATGGACTCTTGCAGTGCAACATGTCATTGTATGCACATAGATGTCCTTTGGCCAACGCTTTCCTTTGTGCATGCACATTCCCATTCACTTGTGCACATGTTGTGTGCTCATTTTCTACACAATTAGCTTTGAAAATGTTTAAGCGTGTGCCTATGCTAATAGTTAGAGAGATGCATTTGCTGGTTAGTAAGATTAGTAAGAGCTGCAGCTCACCATGGGTGATAGTAATAAGTAGAAGCTATGTTGTTCAGTGGTACTCTGTCATTCACAGAGGCTCTATGGTGACAGCCCTATTGAACTAAATGTGTTTTTTGGAAGTATCACACTGTTTTATGGAGCTGCTTAGGACTGCACAATGTGCTGTGCTCGTTTTCTGGGTTATTGACTGGTTTAAAACCATTAGAATTTTTCCTAGCCTATTCGTGTAGTCAACTGAAGTGTGATTTCAGGATTTTATCAGTCTTCAACTGCAGAAGCTACTTGCTTTGCTGCTTTCCTTCCACCCCACTTCTGTCAGCCTGGAGCTCTGGCATTTCAGTTGTGTGTGTATCTGCTAGTGGTGATGGATTTTAAGACAGCTATTTAGGCTATAGAAAAACAGTGGGATGTACAGTTAAAAGTGATAGTCATTAGGAAAATGCTATAGGGGCTAGTGGCAGTTTTAAACACTGAATTTGATTAATGAGAAAAAATGAGCAACGTTCTCCACAGAAGGTTTTCAGCAAATTTTTACTTCCTGTAAAGGTAAAACGAGGCTTTTTAAAACTGGAAAACATTCACATAACTTTCATCAGTAAATATACCTAAATACAAGCTTCTTCGCTTTTTGTTTGTGTCTGTGCATTTCCTAATTGCCTGTGTCACTTTTGCTGCTGTTAATAGGTGTTTGGATCTTTGCCTTTTTCTCCTCCTACTTCTAGCATGTGATAGGTACGGTTTTCTTCACTATCATTACCCACAAAAAAAACCCAGTTTAACATTTGAGCACCCTGGAGGTTGGAAAATAAAGGTGCAATGCATACAGCTCTGGAACCGCGGGTCCCTTTGAACACGTAGAGTTGGTACTCTGTTTTTTTTACATTGACTTTTCTCTAAACATACAGTCATGTTTGGAGTCTCTAATAGGGAGTTGCTAATTAACTAATCTTTACCTAAGAAACTATTGTGATTCCACCTTTCATAAGAACACTGAGATCTTGTACACATGAACATACCATGCAGACCTTGACTTCACTTTTCAAGAATGCTTGAAATATGCAAACTCACAGTATAGTTTATCTTGCCATAAGCCATCTGGTACACAGCAGAATATTTTCTAGTGCTGGCAATGTTTGCATCTACTTAACACACACAGTCCTCTATCAAGCCTAGTTAGTTGATCACCTCTCTCCATTAAGGAACATGAGTGGTCTGTTGTACTCTGTTAGGTTTCCTAGACACCTAAAACAACTTATTCTGATGACTTTTTTAACTTTAAGTAAAATCCTTTATATTCCTTGTTTTATATGTTAGATTATTTTTATACCGGATTTTAAGAGAACATTGACGGCATGCAGATATTGCACAGTTGCTCTGCTTCCAGTAGATGCTCTCAGAAGTTTCTTAGCAGTCACTTTATTTTGCTTAGTCATCCCATGGCAATTTTATGTATCAATGTCCTATGAATTACAAAAATCCTGTTGTTTATTGTGAAGGATTCTGTGTGCTTGCACTTGACAAGATTTTGGAAGCAAATGAACTTATATTTTTAGGCTCCACTTTGACTAGATAGATAGGTAAAAAATAGTTACTGATAGGCTTAAAGCTAGTAATAGGCAGATCAAAAGGAATGAAGGGGAAGTCTTTATATCAACTTGGACAAAGTAGCTTTGATGGAAGATTTTGGGATTCATGAGACCACAGACATTCCTTCAGCCTTGCATCCTGACATCTTTTGTCCCTTAGGCAGTTCCTGGTGTGCCAGTGCTGTGTGTTTCATGCAGGGTCTGTGCTCCTAAAAGCTCAATTTGGCTCTGACATCCAAGTTTTAAGTGAGCTAAGAACTCCTTTGTATGGATACAAAGCATAATGCATCCTTTCTGAGAAACTGGGAGTGGTTTAAGCTGTCTGTCTAGGCAGATGCTGTAGAGAAGGTAGAGGATGAAAGATAATTGTAGTGGAAGCTAGCACATGGGAACATTTCATAATTAAATGCAACACGAATTTCTTAGACCAGCTCTTCCTTTAAATTGCTTTCCATCTCTTTTTCTCACACTAATTCAAACAAGACTAGAAAACAGTCAAGACATTTTCTGCTAAGGATGGAAGGAAGCAAAGGAAAGTTAGCCATTTCTGTATCTATTCTTCAATATTTGCAAAGTGTTCAGTACAACAGCAATGAGGACTGTGAAAGATGAATAGTTAGGCATCAGTTGATTTGTCTTCAAACAAAACCTTCAGCAAAGATGTTATGGTTGATTTTTGACAGTGCATTCAGCTGTTGGCAAAGAAAAATAAAAAATTCTTTATAGTTTCAGTCTGAAACACTGTGGAGGTTATTAGGAGTGAGACTCCTGCTTGAACTTAAGTATTTTCAACAGTACCAGAGAACACACCAGTGTTTGTTGGTAAATAAAAATGGTGAGATGGTTCTTTGGTTGTCTGTAACACAGAAACTCAGTAAAGTGAAGAATTAATTTCTCAGTAATATTTTCTAGTTTCTAAAAAGTACTTAAAAAAAGACTCTTGTATGTAACATCACTAGCATTATGAATGTGATTTCTTTTCCTATTTTTAATAAAAATAGAATTTATTGAAAGTCTGGTATTGTATTAGTTTATGCAACCAACCAGCCTAGCTTAATTTAGTAAACAAATTAAAGAATACAAATAAGGAACAAAAATAGTAAATTAAATTTGGGATATAATATTTATAGATAGCCAGGATTTCAAAGTGCCCTTTCTAAATTAGGGAATAAACTTACAAAAATTAGTTTTTCCTGGGAGTAGTTAAGCTGACCAAAAGCCCAAAGTAAGCAGAACCTGTGAAGCTGGACTAAGGGTCGGTCTGTTCACTGTGTTTTAAATGACCTTTTACTCAGCAGTAAGGGACTGTCTCTTATTAGAGGAGAAGCACCATCAAATCCTTTAGAAGCAGGATGTTCTGGTGGCACAGTGCTTTCCAAGGAACCCAAGAAAGTGCAGCCATGAGAGAAAGGAACAAGCACAAAGAGAGGCCAATGCTGTTATGAAGTCCTTCAGCAGGGGAGTACTTGCTCCACGGGTTTAACTATATGAGTTTTCTGTGTGAGGTTAAGCTCCAGCTTTAATGCTGTTTTAAGAGGTTTTGGGTTTTTTTCTTTTGCATTTACAGTAACAGAAAATAAAAGACTGCTTTTAGCATAGCCCCTATAAATTTATTTTCGAAAAGCCCCAGAGCAGAACTGCCTAAACAAACAGACGTTCTAAAAAATTCTTTTAGTGTTCTTTTGTTGCTTTTGCAGAGATATTTCATTACCCCAAAATAGCTTATTCTAACGTATTTAATAAAACAATTCACCTAATCTTTCTTTTTTCCTGCACTAATTATGTATATCAACATGCTGAACTATTACGTAATCATATTAAAATATATTTTAAAACAACAGAAGTGCTTTTGCTTTTAAGAATGCATTAAGTCCAGGTCTCATACTTTTCCTCACTTTGTTGTTGAGGCCTTCAGTTCCTTCATGGCTGCTTGTACATCCTTCTAACGTAGTCAGATTTTCTGTTAACCATGCATCAAAGAAAAGTTATTTCCTTTATCTAACGTCATATGTTTTATGTGATTTAAATAGTTCGTTCTTTTACTGCAGTGGCATGCTGCACATACCTGATGGAGCCCAAATGTTGGGCAGGCTGTAAAGTGGAAATAAGGTCAGTATAACCTCGTAAGACCAAAGCAGGATACTGGTCCTGTTCCTGAGAAGAGGAGTTTATCATTTGTTTCATTTACTTCTGGCTGAACTCTGCTGTAGTTTTCCCACTTGACAGAAGAGAGTGATTTTGGGTGGAAGAATCAAACAGAAAAGACACAGTTTTTCCCACCTGGATCCATTCACACATAAAACACCATGCTATTTAGCTTCAATAAAAACAACAGAAAAGATCAGGTGTGTTCAGAGGATAAGGAAAAGTAGGTTCTCAAAGTCTTTCTTCTTTATAATAGTGTTTAATAATAGTGTTATTAACAGCTGCATACTGAAACTTACTGATTAGGGTTAAGTTCCTGTAGATTTACAGTGTTAGAGCCTAGACCAACATTTTGGCTTGCCTTGTGATTGAATTAGGCTTAGAAATTCAGATAATTTCTCTTTCCTATGTATGAAGTTCACAAGTAAAAGAATATATCTTGGGAAAAATAATTGTTACACCTCAGCCCTGAACCAAATCCACAATGTGTCAGCTTCCAATGTGATGAGATAAAGATTTTGTTCACCTTTTACCTTAATTTTTAAAACCCTTATGTTGTAGTGGATGCAGGCTCTTCTTTCAGTGATTGCATCTTAGTACTTTCCAGAGGCAGCCTAAAAGGACCAACCCATCTCTGTAACCAAGGAGAACCTCCTAGAATTGCGAGGGTTTTGCATTATAATCTAAAATAAACTGCAACAGGGATTTTTGTTTAATGAGGCGACTGAGAGGGTGGAGGTGGTAGTTAGGCTATGTGACACTGTCAGAATGTTGCTGGGCTTTAGAGTGGAATAACTGCAATGGCAACATCCTCATTAATCATAGCTAATGTTAATGATAGCTCCCTGTAGTGACACATGAAGAGGTGATGGCCTTAGTGAAAGCTGCCTTAGAGGCTAACAGATGGCGGTTGAATCACAGTATTTTAAATATACAATTGTTCAGTTCTTTTACATAAGTTGATTTTTTCTTTCTTACTGAATAATAATATGGGAAACTTGGTATTCAGTCCTCCTTTTTACTGAGGTTGGTTTTTTTTGAATTATTGAGTACATAATAGACAAGAGCACAAGGAAAACATTACAGCATGCATTGTAAATTCAGATCCATGCATACAGGTTAAACATTGTGTTTTCTGATCTATATTTAATATTGTAGATGCCTTTGTGAATGTACTGAATAACACAAGAGTGTTTACTGTTACATATTATAAGAAATATTGACTAAGATGTGGGAAAGAATCATAACAGTCTGCTGCTTCATCTCTCTGCTAATGCTTGATAGCTCAATATTCATTGTTTACCCATGTTGCTAATCTCCTGGTTATGCTTATGAGAAGCCTTTGGCTTCTGTTGCTGTTTTTGGGAGCTTATTTGAATAGGAGAAGAAAAATCATCTCTTAGCTAAAGCACTGTGTGAGAACCTCTGAGAACATCAAAATTTGGCTCTCCTGGCATTTTACTCATGAGCCTGGATATTTAAGGGCTCTAGTCTTGAATGAGTAAGACACTTGTAGTTCAATTAGAAAACTGGAATTAGTCAAGTGCTTAAAGTGAATACTTCAGTAAATACTTCACTGAACTGGAACCCAATACCTATATTCTCTAACAGAAGAGAAATAACACATCCCTATTTCACCAGAGTACTTGAGGATTAATATACTAATGCTTGTTAAATGCACATATTTTATAATAACAAGAATAAAACTTTTAAACAAATTTTCAGGGAATTTTTTTTTTCATAATTTGCATTTCTCTTGCTTATCAGGTTACTCTTACTTGCTTCTTTTTTATATTCTTAATCATTTATTCTTCCTCTAGAAAGGTACAGCCTTAAAAGCTGTGAACATTTGTTACCTTGGTTGTTGCATGCATATTTCTCAATAATATTCTGGAAACAGAACTAAACAAAGGTGCGGTCATGCAAGAGCTAAATAGGAAATGCATTTTACCATACTTTCCAGTGAATGAATAGCTTTTATGCACATAGATTAAACATATATTGACCCTTTTCATTACCATTACGTGCTCATCTCTACATCAACTGCCATGACATGACATCACATCATGTCTTTCGGTATTACCTTTGTCTCTGAAAAGGTAGGTTTCAGAATATATTCCCTAGAATCATCATTTACCTTTATTTATATTTCAAGGTGCGTTACATTTTATTGTTTTGTGCCCAGACTCGTCTGTGAATTTCCAAATCTCTTTAAGTATTAGCTATTCCTTCCAGTTTAGTATGCACAAGAATGTCACGGTTAGGGCCTAGGGACCTCCAGGTGACGCTTAGGGCCATTGCTGGGGTTAGGCCAGGGCTAGTCACCAGTAGGGTCAGGCTTCGGGTTCGTAACGGTTAGGGCAGGCTTTTAGGAGAGTAGAATTCTTCCCAGCTTTATGGAATTCATTTTCATTGCTCTATTTTGAGGGATTTTAATATGAGAAAGAGTCAGACGTCTCAAAGAGCTGGGGGGGGGGGGGGGGGCGGGGGGTGAGGGTAGGGGGTCACTTTTGGGTTTCTTCCTTCATACTAAGTTTTTTCTTCAATCTTCAGCTCCCCTGAGCACTGATATGTGAAGTAAAAAATCTGACCTTTCCCTATATGTAGTCAGATACAGAAAAACGGTGTAGGGGACAGGATGTCAAATATCAGAGGTCATTGGAATGGAGGGAGTTACCACTTCCCTGGAAACACAGCACGTTAAACATCTTCTGTGGAGGAAGTACAAGCTGAACTCGTGAAACAGAAAACTATATTCATGATTTAAAAAGAGGAAAGCAAAGAACATCCATCATCCAGACAGACAGCAGCCTTAATTGTATTCCCTTTTAATTTGGGCTGCTCAATAATGCATCATGTTAGTCATCTAAGTTGCACCTCTCTCTGTTACACTGTGTTGCAGGTAGGAAAGTAAGTTTATTACACCTAATCAAACAATTACAGCACAGTTCCAAGGCAGGCAGCTGATGAAGGATTGAAATAATAAATTGTAACTTCCAAGCAAAAATTCCAGACAAAAAAAGCCAAATGCAAGGAAAGGCTGTTGGCTAAATTTAGACCAGCCAAGGTTCATTTCAGGGAGTCACATATAACAACTTTTGAAGCTGTTTCCACTGTGACATCTAAAGATAATCCTTCATGCCTTATAAAAGCTGGTAAGATAAATGCTTTGTATTATATTTAAAAATGAAAAAAAAAAATGGTCCTCTTTGGGAATGGTTTAGTTTCACCCAAGTTAACTAATTATTTATGCTACTTTATATCTATACCACAGTATGCACATATTGCAGTATGATAGCACTGTCCTGCCATACTAGCAGAGGAGTAGGAATCAGAAGATCTTATTTCATTTTCCATATGCCATAGAGTTAAATTATTATGTTTATACTTTTCCTTCATGTAATAATGGTAATAATAATTCTCCCTTCTGTTTCTCAAATTCTGTGAGATCACAAATATGTTGTTTCCTTCATGGTGGGATCTGCCTTCTCCAAAACTCTTTCCAAACAATACGGGAGGGTAGATTTTGTTTTATTAAAACTTCAGTATTCAATCTCTAATGAGAATATACTGCAAATTTCAATCATCTCCCTTGCTATGCTCACTTGACAATCACATTCCTTCTTTTTATGCTCCAGACATGATTTCTGGACCTAGTATCATTCTGAGACAACATTCTTCAAGATGGTGTTATTACCTAGATTTCATGTTTTAGTCTGTCAATTGATAAGCAGACAGTGATACTGCCGTTGACTTCACTGGGTTTGAATCAGGTCTTAATAATGGGCCATAACTGTCCCTAAAGCAAATCATGGTCCCTGGTTTGCTAAGAAATTGGAAGCACTTCTTCAGTCATGACAACCACAGGGCTATCCACCAGAATTTTTTTGAGGTTTTTTTTCATTGTTATTGAGTTTTCACAATAGTTTTTTAGCTAAGACATTTTGTTGTTTCATCTGCTGTTCTTTTGGAAAAATAGCTTATCCTCCACAAATTACTGCTTTTCTTGAGCATGGAATGAATTTTATGGAAGTCTGTAAGCAGGTCCATTTAGATATTAAATCCAGTAAAGCTGGAAGGTTAAGAAATTTGTCACTTTTCCGATTCTTTTTTTCCTAGCAGTATTCAGAGTGCAGAATGCAGTGCTTTAACTTGCTAAATGCACCTGCTGTACTTTCAGTAGTAACTGTAATACTTATAAGAGGAAAAATCATATTTAACAAAGGGAAGTTTCTTTTGTTGCATGTTTGTTCCTGAAATACTACCTAGGAATGTCGAACCTAGCCAAAATTAATGCCTATAGGTTTGTAGATTTATCAAATCTTTGTTATTTGTAGATTTTTTCAGATCTTTTGCTAAGCCATTTTTTAATCAGATTTGATTTGTGACTTTAGTTTTTCTTTTGATTGCATCCACATGCATTTTCTCTTCTTTTTTCCTTGTTAAGGGTTTGTTTAGTCCTTATTCTGTCTTCGTTTTATGCTCTGCTCGCATCTTTTGCCATGTTGTTAAAAGTGCTCCTTAGAGTTAGATAAAAGCCGTTTACCTGAATATGGAGTTGTTTTAATCCTTTGAGATTGTTAGTCTACTCTTTTTAGTAGCATGCACTTTAGTCTGAACTTCTGTGAGACTTAAAGCCTATAATTGTACTATTATATCCGTTTTTATTCTAGTTGATACTAGACATTAACCAAATGTTCTGTCCAACAAATAGTCTGAGATACTTTTACAGGGAACATAAAATGGAAATTATTATAAGAGATGTATGAAAAGTTGCTCTAAATGTATATTATTATTTTAAAACCGCAGCTCATTCTTCTCCAGATTACGTGTTAAAATCATATGGAGAAATTAATAGGCTACAGGTTCAGTATTATTATATGTAGTGAAGGGCAAAATTCTCAGCAATGATACTTTGCAAAGGAATCAAATCAATTCTCGTTTAGATAGTTTGTATGTCTGAAGTGTACTTTCTGCAGCACAGCATTGCCAAAGATGTCATTTTTCTTCCTGTGTTATGTAGTGGTATCATGGGTTGATGGGATGTCAGAGGAGTCACATCAAGTACCTTCTAGTTCCTCACATAAAGTTCACTTTAAGAGACCAAGCCACCATTTGTTTCATTTGTGTGGCTATTGAACAGGTTACAATTATTATGTTAAACAGAAGGCAAACATACACATATATATTTATGTGTGTAAATATATATATATATAAATACAAGAGGAACTAAATAGAAAACATTGTTTTAGTATCATCACGATGATTCAGGCTGCTTGGACAGACAATGGAAATCCTGGCTTAGGATGTCATGTTTGTCTTCTGAGCAATTTGATTTTAAGGTTTGGATATCATTGACTTTGTTGAGATTAGTAGCATTTACAAATCCATTTTCTCTCTAAAATGCTGTGCAAAATAACAACATCAACAATAAAGGAAGGAACAGTGAAAGCTAATTTTGTCAAATCATCCTGAATAAAAACAAACAATCAAAACCAATGAGCCCTCTTAGGCAGAATGTCCATGAAATTAAAGGGAAATTCGAATCATATGTTGCTTATTATGCATGACTGCCACAGTTTGATGTCTGTCTGGTGGTAAAAATCTGTAATCTATTTTTCTACTCTGACTTGTTCATCCCTTCCCTCTCCCTTCCTGGCTCATTCATCTTGCTTACAGCATAAGATTGTGAATACCTCTCAGTTATTCAAAATACCCAAGTATTATTTTTTCTTCTCTCTTTCCAGTCCTATAGAGGAAGTAATTTCTTTTCTTCTACAATGACAAAATATTTAAAAATTGAGTACTCATTTGTAATTTCAGTCCCTTTGGAGACAGAGGTGTGTTTCTTTGGGTTTCCAAAAATAATTGCTCTGTGAAAGATGATTAAGTGTCTGTCCAAATACATTTTAATGAATTCTTTTACTCTTTGGTGTGAGATGCCATAAATATGATTTATACACAAATCTTACCTGTGACATAATTAAACTATATTAATAACCTTGGCAAGCAACCATGTTTTGTTGCTATTAGAAACATAATCTGTCACTTGAATTTATGCATTTATTTTTCCTGCTTGTGCACTTTATTTACCTTCCTATTTACTATCATCTAATTAAAAAGCCAACCAGAATAGGTTGGCACTACATTGATCTGCTGCCATTCTGCGTACATTTCCCCTGGACTCAGTCTCCTGTTGAGTCATAAGATATTCTAGATTCCCCTATAAACACCATTAATGAGAAATTTTGGAAGTACAGCAATGGCTTAGTTTGCTAGGGAGACAGAGCTCTTTGGTAAGCCCAGTTGAACCACATTCATGAGAACGAGGTTAGATGTGTTACAAAAACACGGTTGTATTGGTAGAGTAACAAGGGTTTGCTTTGGTAAGATGTTGTCATTGTAAAATGTATGATGTATTTCGGTGGCTGGTTTTATATTTTCAAAAGCCTGTAATTCTTTGTTTGCATTTTAACTTACAAGCAAATGAACAGGGTTTGGGGGTTTTTCTTTCTTTTTTTTGACCAAATGTATGAATATCTTCCTGACATTCTTATGCCAACAAATAGACAAGCTTGTCTGGGATTTCTTTTTCCTGTTAGGGAAATAGATTTTAATTGACATGCTTCAAGGCTTAACAAATCATGAGTAGAAGGGTAAAGAGTGATATCGCTTTGCCTCATTTTGTTCTATGATTGCAACTCTGTGAAGAAGTCAGCAAAAAGGGGAAGCAAGTGAACAAGGTAAGACCCCTGCAAGGGGTCCCTACATGGCAGGTGTGAGCCGTACCATAGGTCCTGGTGGGGAAAGCTCACCCTGATATTTGCAGGGCTGCCTCTGGCCTGTCAATAACTCAGTCTCTACCTGTCTATCCAAAAGTTTCTACAAGCTTGCAACCTAGTAACAAATATTGAAAAAGTTATGAGGAACAGCTTGACAGTGTCCTTCTAAGATAAATGTGTATATTATACATTACACACTTGAGTTATAACTCGGATGAGTATTTTAATTTCCAGCATGCTTCGGTTATTTTCTTAATATCCGTCTGGTTCTGTGTTCAGTAATTTATATTATATTTACTGGCACAAATTTAGCTCGTAGGCTCAAAAATAGGCTGTTTGTAGTGTGTTTTCTAGACCACTTGTGCCTTCCTACCCTCCCCAGCCCCTGCAAGCCAATGTTTGGACAGACTCCCAAGCATGTGTAAGGCTCTATTTGAGACTGTACCTCTGCGGTGGCCTCCAGGAGCTCAGTCAGAAAGAAACACGGCGCTCTCTTTCTTGCATCTTATAGAGCCACAGCACATGATATGCTATAAAATTAGAAACAGACTTTTTGAGACTTATCATTAATCCAGCAATACCAGGGAGCTGCAGGAGGTATGCTTAGTGTTTCAAAATTTGGATGCTCCTTAGTAGATTACAGAGGAAGTCAACTGAATGAAGTAAGGAAGAAGCTGCTTTGTTTTAACGCAGCTGTTATTGGAGAATGACTTAGTAATTTTCATGAGACTCTTTATCATGATCTATGACATAGAGAGAAAGAAATATTTTGCTCAACTTGATTACATGGAATATTGGATAAAAATACATAGGTATTTTAAAGATGTTTGGGTAAGATTTGTAAATTATTGTCTTTGATTATTGGCATATCATTAAATCCTCTGGGACATAAGCACACATTGAAATATATTGGTGAAAAGACTGGGTTCAAGCATAAACTCAACTTTGTGTATGTGCTTTAACATTGTTTTTAGTAGTTGGGTTCTGAATCAATGTCTTCTTTTGTTTTGTCGTCATTAATACAAAGGGAAAAATTTGTCTGACGCGTTTTTTTTGGAGCTTTCAGAAAAGTTTTTTGTCTTTAAATAGCAAAGAAGGGTTTGCTTTCACATTGTGTTTGAAATACTTCCCAGTTCACCACTGAAGAATCTCAACTGTGTTTTCTGTCATGGAGAACTTGGTCTATAGTGTATTGTACATATGTAGACCATTATGGTCAAAGAAAACCCCACTGCTGCCTACAACCAACTTTTCAAATATTTTGTAGTGCACAATGTTGTACTGTATAAGAATTTATTATACATATAAGATTTCATTCCTTAGTTAACCTGTTTTCAAAAGTAGAAAAGCACCTAGACTCTCATACATACATGCATACATTGATAGTATGTGTTAACGTTGTTAACATTTCTATGTGTAGTCTATAAATTTATGGAAAATAGGGTTGAGTGAAATAGGTAGATTAAAATTTTTTTTGCATATAGTGTATGGTATTTGGTATATTGTCAAGCTTATTTGTAATGTATTTTAACTCATAACAATAAGCTGCTAAGTATAGCACGGATTTAAAAGAAAATGAAGACAAGATTTTTAATTATGAAGTAAGTTGTGATGATGGTGCAGTATACCATACAAAGTTACCTTCTCTCCCCCATGTTTTTTTTGTGAAATACGTATTTCCCAATTGCTGCTTTTCTTGGAATGTTTATAATATAGCTTCTGAGTGTAGAAAAAAAGAAACTTCTTGTAGCAACAAATTCATACTGACATAATTCATCTATGTGTGCTGGACTAAATTGCTTTCTTTTTGTGCAGTTGTTTCAGGGGATTCTTTTGGAAATGCTTGAGGTTGTTTGGCACCTTTCATAAATGCAATAGTTGTCACTTTTCTTCCATTGGCAAAATGACGCTGCTTAAAGAATACAGGAAAGCTAACAAAACACTCTTTTTCTCTTAAAATAAAGCTAGAAAAAGTGAACAGGTTTTACATTCTCAGGTCTCTCTCTCTGCCCCCCTGCTGTGCTTTATTTTTCAGTTGTCATGATTGTTTTTCTTCACTGCAAGGCACAGAGCACGTCTGAAGCCAAGCACAATTTATATTGCCAAGACAGATGCTACAAAATGAAGCTGAACATGGCAGATGTTGAAAGAGTTGTATGTTTGCAAATGATTACCTGTCATAATATGTTTCTCTGATTCTTTATTTTTTTCTGAAACACTGGACTAGAAGAAAAAGCAAGGTGGCCTGGTCTTTCAGTGCATGACTTGATGCCAAGGAAGAGGAAGAGTTTAGCTGCTCTCTTTTAGACTAGAAGAAATAGCTGACATCATAATTAAATTCCAAATAACATGTTGACAACAAACACAATGAAAAGTATAACACAACTTTGAGTAAAGACCTTCTGTCGTTCCTTAGTGTTAATGAACTTTGCCTACCTGAAAGTGACTCTGAAGGCTTGGGTAGAGAAAATCAAGAGGAAAATCTGAAATTGTCATTATAGAGCCTTATATTGCATGAACTCGAATAGTTACTTATTACAAGACGTGTTTGAGTTGGTAGTTTTACTTAGACTTAATTCTGAAAATTTCACAGAGAATGAAAGATGGAAGAATTTTAGTAACAGGAACTGTTTTCCATTGCACTCCCTAAAAATAAGTCTAAACAGGTAGGAGATAATGTTAGAGTTTTATTTCTGTTTAAGTGAGACATTTAAATCTTTGTTGAAAATAGTTTGCAGAAAAAGGATTGGATTGAAATTGTTCAGTGATCCATTTTGTAATTCCACCGAGTGTTTTCTTTTGAAATACAGTGAGCAATTAATGCTGAGGAACCTGTGCTTCACTGTGTCTGATATTCTCTTGATGGTGGAAAGTCTGTTCAGAGAAATGTTACAGCATCAGAAGTAAACTCAAAACTCCACACTTACGTCATCCTCAGAAACAGACGATTCTCCTAAGAGCATATGAAGACTTGAGGGTGCTGGGTTTTTGTAAAATCTATGCATCCTCCAGACTCTTCTTGACAGTAAGACATTTCTCCTGTCAGTAACTTTTTCTGTGCTCTCCTGGAAGTCAATATCTCCTTGGTACAGGTGGATGCAATTTGCATCTGATTTTGCCAACTGTTGTGAGGGAGAGCTGGAAAATCAATTTTATTAGTGCTAGCTGCATCGTATTCAGTACAATCAGGAATATTGTTCTATTGTCTATGAAGTGGCTTCAATACAAAATTAGATGAGCAATTTAACATTGTAGAAAGCCAAGAAATGCAAGAATTAAGATAGCAGTAGCAGTACTCTGGTTTTCCTTTTTCAGTAGTTTTTCTAAATGTAATTTATAGTACAATCACCAAGATATTAAACAACAGGATTTTATAAAGGTAAGAAAAATACTTTAGAAAAATAGTTTTGGAAAATACTTTATTTTGTATGGTCCCCTGTGGTGACGCATTTGAGCCCCAGGAAAAGCAAAACTGAGGTTATAAAAAAAGAGCAGGGAAACCAGAACACAAATAAATGAATGAATGAATGAAGTTCAGAGCAATAATCAAAATATCTTTATAATATTTCTCCTCTAATAATAGGAGACTATATATATTATAATATATATAAATAGTTTCAGTGTTACATCTTGTAAATAAGACCCACATTAATTATTTTTGTTGTATGATTGGAGGATACTGTACAAAGATGTATTTGAACAAGTCAGTAGTACTATAGCCATTGCAGAATGGTAAGCTTTCAGGTCTTTACTCTTTGTTGCCAAAATATCCACTTGACAACCCAAATGTCCTTGCCTGTCTGTGAAGCTCACTGCACAGGATTTTTGTCACCCCATTTCCTTTCAATTCCAAGCTTATTAGTTAAAATAATCTGCATAATTCTTATTGCATCCCACCATCAATGTGAAAGAACAGATATTTTAGAAATAGATCCATATCATATAGCTTATTAATTATTTTGAGGATCTCCTCTTGTATTTGTTATGCTTAATAGCTTTTGAAATTATATAATGAAATTAATTGCTCCTATATGGAATGCTGTGTGGAGTGAGAGGTAGAAGACATCTAAGCAAGCTCTGCAAAGGTAAACAGTTGAGCTGTAGGAATGGTGTGCTGCAGCAAGGAGTCTGTGTTTCCATAAGAAAAGGCTGGATTCTTGGGGAAAAAAAGCCTTTTTTAAAGCTGGATTTGATTCTTAAGTTTATCACAGGGCAATCCCATACTGGTAGGAGCAGCTCCCTGAGTTGCTCAGTCACTGCCCTACCTATGGCTTCTGGCAAAGGCCAGCCTTTATGCATGAGACTTAACATCCATTCACCTCCAATTGGTCATGAATCTGGGAGACAGGGTGGTCAGGGCAGGCAGCAATTATGTGACTCATCGTCCTTTATCCATTTCGATTAGGATGTTCAGGTGGGCCAGCCACAAAGGAGTTCTCAATTTTTCTGTGTCTGTAACTAGCACTAGAGCTTATGCCTCTTAATACTCTTTTGTTCTATGAACTACGCCCATGGTATAAGACTCGTGTGGTCTACAGATAGTTATTTGCCAGCAGTCTTTCCATTTCCAGAATTTTGCTTCATTTCTTTCATCTTCCTATTCTGCTTCTTTTATAAACTTTTTTGGTAAATGTGTCAGGTCAGATAATAGCTTTTCTTAACGCTCCTGTTTATACTTTGAAAGTCTGGAAGATTAAAGACTTTCAGGAAGAAGTTGTTTCTGCTTTTTTCCTATTTAGCTGATATTCTTGTGGAAAGAGACATTTTTAAAAGACAAGGTTAGCCAAGCAGCTTCACATTGGATTCCATTCTCTTTATTGTGCTACCTACTCAGCTTAAAAAATGGAAATGTAATATTAGTTCATTTTAAGGTTTACAGAATATGGCTACATTTCAGATCAAAACTGAAACTTCAGGTTTCCACTGCACAAAGGTAGTTTTATTTATTTGTTTGTATCATTAAAGGTATTTCTTAAAGACATTTCATGGCACTCTTCAATCTAATGGTCCCTGCCCCAGCTTTTATGACACCAGTTTACTGCAGCTTTACTACCAGTTGTAATTGTCAAGAAAGTCTGGTTGAATTAGAGTTATTTCCTCAGTTTCTTTTGGGAAAAGAACATTGTGACCCAAAACAGCTTATTTGAAACAAACTATTGTTTAATTCAATAATAGGAACAATGTTTAACAAGAGGAGATGATTTTAACACAAACAAGCATCCATACTTGTCAGTCGTAATACAAATATTCCACTTCTGTTAAGTGGGTTTCAGTCAGCTTCCAGGCATTCTTTGTTTCTCTCTCCTTCTCTTCTTTTGGGACTTTTTTTTCTTGCCATTCACAGGATCTCTGGTTTCTTTGCGTTTTTTTTTCACATAATTTCCTACCAGGTTTCTCCCTGTCTTGCACAATTGCGATATTGATCTCTACATGGCCTGAGCAAATAGCACCTGCATAGTTTACTGAGGATGAGGCAACAGGGCTTTCAGAAGTATTTATCTGCTTTCTTGTCTGCTAGCAATTAGGTCGTGTTGGAATTAAGTCCTTGTAATTGCATAGCAAACACCACCATAGTGATCAAAGAAATGAGTGGATCATATAACACTATTAAAGCATTATAGGCAAGTTCCAGATATTTCAGGGTTGTCTTCAAGTATATTAAGATAGCACAAAGACAGAAGGGGCAGAGTTTCATTAAAGTATTGCATGTTTAATTATTAGCTATGGTAATGGGCAATGATGTGCAACTTAGTCAAAATGAAAAGGCAAAAAGAAAGGCAAAGATCTCTCAGACTTGATCATCCATCAGACGAGTGTTCTTAGAGTGAACTGGTTTCTGTAACTGATCAAAAAGTTGTATTCATTTAGCAGTATGTCCACAAGCAGGGGACTTCCCAATCTAAATTAACAGGGTCATAGAATCATAGAATCATGTTTACACACAGTGAATTTTAGCAAAAGTCTGAAGGAAGCCCGGGCGCTGTGGTGAGACACCTCATCTGCTCTACCACCATGCTTTGTATCTGACTCAGCAATGTTAAATTCTTTGCATAAAATGCAAGAGTTACACTGCAACAGGGACAAAGGAGGTGAATTCACAATATGTGATATTATAGTTCTATCTTCATTAGGAAAAAGACATGCTAACTTCTTCGTCACTTAGCATAAGTCAAAATTCTAGGGAAGATAGATAGCGTTTTGTTTCCATATTAGTCAGATAGTTAAGGTAGCAGCAATGGGTGATCATATCATTCCCTCGATCTTTGAATTTGGGTGACAACTACAAACAAATTTATCTTCCTAGCTCACATTACCTCAAAATAGTACACCCCAGTATAGCCCCCAAATCTAAAATATCTTTTAAAAACCTGGGCCCACAAAGATGATCGTGCTGTAAACAGTGTGATTCTGTGACAAAACAGGACTGCAATATGTAGGGTTTGTAATTTCAGATTGACATAGCCTAGTCAAAATCTTAAATGCAACGGTAATTCTGAATTTCCCATGTCCATAAAGTTCAGTTTGGGATAACTGTAACATCTCTTTAACACATTTATTCTTAGGTATGAACTATTCCTAGTACATCCTCTTAGTCTTAACTGCCAGTAAACACTTTATCTCAGATATACAAGTTTACCTGCCTTTCTGTTAACCCTCACTGTAAAATAACAACATAGTACAGAAACAACTGGTTGATTGATAATAGGTAAGGTTACTGTTCTGAAAAATACAAATGGCAAATCAATGATGGAAGAACCACCTTGCGATGCTTTGTTCACATTGACAGTTTTAAGGTTGCCATGTGTAGCAAGCTGTAACCTCAGCATCTTCTACAGTCATGGCACTTCATATTCTTAAATAACAAAGCAAGGACAACGCTCTGAAACATCAATTTCAATCCCCCAAAGAGAAAGCTACTGATGTAAAAGGTCAGTAAAAACTGCCATTTGCTCTACAGCAGTGTGGGAAGGGGAAAGGTGGAAAACCAGGAAACTAATGCTTGATGTTATTATAGTGAAATGTATGTGTGTCTAATGAATTGGAGACACTGCTCAAGAGCAGTTCATGCTTAAAAAGCATCGTCTGTATAAAGCTGACAGTCAGTGAGGGGCTGACTTAGCTGTGCCACAGATAAGTGGGAGACATAATAAACCTCTGCTCTACTCCATCTCGTTGTCATTCCCTAGTTTTCTCATTCACTGTCCTTTTTTCACCTTTTCAACACCAAAAATCCCTCAAGAGTGGCAGATAATTTCTTGTGCTGTCATTTGTGTTTATTTTTTTCCATTTTTTAAAGTCATACAAGAATATTCTCCATGCTATTTCTCTTCATAACAATGAGCATGTGGCATTTTTAAGAGAAGTGGTTCTTGCATAAACATGACTTGAGCAACTAACCATAACTGTACAGTGATTCACTTTCAGCTCCAGCCCTGAGAAGTCTTTGTATTGCATTTCTAAAGGGAACAAAATTCTGACAGGTGCTCTTTAAAGGCTGAGGATCAAATGCAGATTTTCTCTCTCTCCCCCTGCCCCCCTTACTAACGCTGAGGGAGAATCTGTGGACTACAGGTGCATGCCAGAGAATCGAGAATTATGGCTGCAGTCTTTGGGTTTCAGTTTAAGATGGCTGTTTCTATATAACTCCTCATTGCTGCAGTGCCTTGAAAAAAAAAGACATGGGAGACATCATAGGATCTGATCCGAAGTCCGTTCAAGTTAGTGGGAATGTTTGTGTCAATAGTTGGGGAGCAGCACGGGAAGGATGATTGATTTATACGTTCGTGTTACATAGCCTAGGGCATATATTCTGTCCTGTTTAGATATTCAATGTGCATGCTACTTGTGTGGACAGTTCAGGAATTAGCTGTGAGGAGAAGCTTCTATTCAGAAGCATTGCAGGTTATACTCACCTGGCAGTAATACAATACTGACATTGGGATTTTTACGGAAAAAATCCATCGGGATTTTTACAGAAACATGTTTAGGAATTATGAGCCATTGTACTTTGCTAAATTGTTTATTAATGAATTTGGGAAGTTGCATATCATATATACACTTCAGAATCCATTGAAAGAGCTTTAACTCTAAAAATGCATATAAACTTGAAGAACAACAGATCTCATTTAAAACCACAATATTTTGGTACAAAACAGAGTATGAATTACATCATTAAATGAACCCAAATATTTTGTTGAAAAGTTTCTATTTCCTGTTTGTTATAACCTGTGTTCAAGAATATCACAATTTTAGGAAGTTGTTTTATCTTTGTGGATCATGTCTAAACCGAGACATTATTCCACACTCCACAGACAAAAAATAGGATCAGGAATAGGTTGTGTGAACAGGCAGAGTAAGATCTTGCTCATAAGGAAAAAAACTGTGCTTATACACAGAAAACTTTTTTAAATTAAAAAAAAAGCGGTATTATAGCTATTTTGAGATTTTAAACTAACTCACTCACTGAACTCACTTGTTCTTATGAACATTAAAAATTACTGTGTTTTGAAAATACTAATACAGAAAGGATCTTTCTTTAAAACCAACTTACCAGCTCCTTTCCAGGAGAATCTTTTACAGATTTGCAGGTTTAAGGTACCATTCTTTACCATCCAAAGACACCACCACAAATGTCTTCTGGATATATAGACTAAAATGTGAATTGAAAGACTGGATTTCCTCTTTTTTTCTCTTTATATGTTTTTCTTTTTATATGTATATATTTTTACATTTGAAGTTTTCTTGACCAGAAGGGAATGCAGAAATTAAACATGATTCTTTGACATACACATATTATTTTCTTATATTTTTACACACTATGGTGACCTTTGCATCTTTCTTTCAAATACCTTAAAGAGCTTCCCAGATATGATGATCTTTTTTTAATCATTGCTCGGTACTTAACTCAAATTATGTACTCTTGTGATCATGCTGTGAAATAGAAATTGTTATCCTGTATTTTTTGCAGATGGTTAAACTAAGGTGCAGAGAAATAAAGAGCCTTTACTGTAGAGAACTGTCAGGCATGACTTTTCCCATCATAGAGAGGTGGCTGATTCGTAGGTCAGAGAGCTGCAAGCAGACAGAGAAATGGTGCATGAAACTCATTACTACAGTGGGGACAGCGGAACAATTACACAGAGAAACTGGTGCAACTGCATTTTATTGCCTTTTTTTTTAAATAGAGGTGTAATTATAAAATTTAAGGTATGCTGAAGGCTCCTAAGTGCCACATTACTGAGTGTATTTATAAAGGCATAAGGTAATAATTATGCACATGCAAATCGTGCAGTGCTGCCTTGGTGTGCACACTAATGCAAAACTGGACTAACTCATCTTTTTCAAAGGTGCTGAGCAAGTAAAATTCCTTTTAAGTCTATAAGAATTTCTGGTGCTCAGTGCTCTTGATCATTACTAGCTTTTACTATTTTATCTGAAATGTGCTTCATGTAGCAAATTGCATGGAACACACTTTACCTTAGAAGTATAATGGGCTGAGACATTCCTGATGAAGTTTCAAGTGTTAAAAAACGAATATAAGGTGAGGAAAAGTTGATGTAAAGTGGTTTTAAGTAACATGTATTTTCAGGATTTTTCCATTTAATATGTGTTTTTATTAAATTTGTTGTACCATATACAAAGCCATTATTTTGAGGTTATAAAGCACATAATTATATAGGTTAGGAAATTATTTATAGGGTTATTCTCTGTACTTTGGATGTAATTTACTCTGTAATTCTTATTGTTTAGCTGTCTTTTGTAATGCTTTCCTAAAAGGCTGTGTGGGATTTTATCTGAGTCTTCTGACCCTGCTTAAGCCTTTCCTTTCAGAACTCCTTAGGTAGCCCATAAACGTAGATGAAAGGAGCTTCTGTGTTATGCAGCAAGAGCTAGTCCTTGTATCAGACCATTTCTTGTCCTCACTTGGAGCAGCAAAAAATATCTCTAAGAATCATCTACATCCTGTTCCACAGTCTCCAATACATCTTCTGACAAAATGCAGAAAGGGAGTTGAAAAATAGCCAAGTTCTTTGCAGCACAGTTAGCCAGCTGCCACAGTCGCACTGCTTTGCTGCCACCACCAAGCAGCCCTGTGGACCCCTCGCTGCTCACCTGCCGATAAGCCCTTGTATATCCTCTTTTGAGGGGAAGCTCTGTATTTCTGTGGGAGGTAGGCATGTGGTTATTTTACAGATTTGTTTCGCCTTCTCCTGCAAGTGAGTCTTAATCATGACAGAGCACATTACCACAGAAGGGTTTCTGACAGGCAGTTTCTGCTGTTTCTCTGTTCTGTCCCTAAAAGGGACTGATGAGAGCTTGTGGAGCTGTGGAAAATAATAGTGTCAGTTGAGGGGAGAAAAAAGGAGAACAGTAAGTGAAATGTGGGAGAGGAGGGTATCGGAAGTGCAGAAGAGGCCACAGAACTGTTCTTGAGGGAGAATACATTTGCAGTGAGAACGTAATGAGAGGACAGAGACAGAGAAAGTTGCTACAGGAGAGACCGTCCCAGATAGAAGGAGAGGAAAAGAAGGGTTGGTGGGGAAACCGATAGACTGTGGAACAGAGGCTGTTGGGCAAGGAAGGGAAGAAGAGCAGGCAGTGAAGGTGCAGTTGCACTGAAGGGGAAGAAGCAAATAACAAACCATGGGAAAAGGAGGGCACTGTAAAAAGTTACTATGGGAAGGGCGTACAGTAATAGTCAAAAAGAAAGAGAACTGATAGGAACACAAAGATGGATATGAAAATAATGTAATAAAAATCACTGTAATTTTAGTGTTTAACATACGTGTATGGTTAAACCTGCATGGTTAAACAGGGAACTGCTGGGCAAACTCAAGTGGAAGAAGAGGGTGTACAGATCGTGGAAGGAGGGGCTGGCCACTTGGGAGGAATATAAGTCTGTTGTCAGAGGATGTAGGGAGGCAACTAGGAAAGCTAAGGCCTCCTTGGAATTAAACCTTGCAAGAGAGGTCAAGGACAACAGAAAGGGCTTCTTCAAATACATAGCAGGTAAAGCCAACACTAGAGGCAATGTAGTCCCACTGATGAATGAGGTGGGGGCCCTGGAGACAGAGGATAAAAAGAAGGCGGAGTTACTGAATGCCTTCTTTGCCTCTGTCTATACTGCTGGAGGCTGTCCTGAGGAGCCCCGGACCCCTGAGGCCCCAGAAGAAGTCAGGATAGAGGAGGAATCTGTCTTGGTAGTTGAGGGCTGGGTCAGGGACCAATTAAGCAATCTGGACGCCTATAAATCCATGGGCCCTGATGGGATGCACCCACGGGTGCTGAGGGAGCTGGCGGAAGTCATTGCTAGGCCACTCTCCATCATCTTTGCTAAGTCGTGGGCAACGGGAGAGGTGCGTGAGGACTGGAGGAAAGCGAATGTCACTCCAGTCTTCAAAAAGGGCAAGAAGGAGGACCCGGGTAACTATAGACCGGTCAGCCTCACCTCCATCCCCAGGAAGGTGATGGAGCAACTTGTCCTCCGTGCTGTCTCTAGGCACATCAAGGATAGGGGGATCATTAGGGGCACTCAGCATGGCTTCACCAACGGGAAGTCATGCTAAACCAACTTGATAGCCTTTTATGAGGACGTAAGCCGGTGGATAGATGATGGTAAAGCTGTGGATGTGGTCTATCTCGATTTCAGTAAAGCGTTTGACACGGTCTCCCCCAGCATCCTCGCAGCTAAACTGGGGATGTGTGGTCTGGATGATCGGGTAGTGAGGTGGATTGTGAACTGGCTGAAGGAAAGAAGCCAGAGAGTGGTGGTCAGTGGGACAGAGTCTAGCTGGAGGCCTGTATCTAGTGGAGTCCCTCAAGGGTCGGTACTGGGACCAGTACTATTCAGTGTATTCATTGACTTGGATGATGGAGTAGAGTGCACTGTCAGCAAGTTCGCTGATGACACCAGACTGGGAGGAGTGGCTGACACACCAGAAGGCTGTGCTGCCATTCAGAGAGACCTAGACAGGCTGGAGAGTTGGGCGGGGAGAAATTTAATGAAATATAACAAGGGCAAGTGTAGAGTCCTGCATCTGGGCAAGAACAACCCCATGTACCAGTACAAGTTGGGGGCAGACCTGTTGGAGACCAGCGTAGGGGAAAGGGACTTGGGGGTCCTAGTGGACAACAGGATGACCATGAGCCAGCAGTGTGCCCTTGTGGCCAAGAAGGCCAATGGCATCCTGGGGTGTATTAGAAGGGGTGTGGTCAGCAGGTCAAGAGAGGTTCTCCTCCCCCTCTACTCTGCCCTGGTGAGGCCGCATCTGGAATATTGTGTCCAGTTCTGGGCCCCTCAGTTCAAGGAGGACAGGGAACTGCTAGAGAGAGTCCAGCGCAGAGCCACGAAGATGATTAAGGGAGTGGAACATCTCCCTTATGAGGAGAGGCTGAGGGAGCTGGGTCTCTTTAGCTTAGAGAAGAGGAGACTGAGGGGTGACCTCATTAATGTTTATAAATATGTAAAGGGCAAGTGTCATGAGGATGGAGCCAGGCTCTTCTCAGTGACATCCCTTGACAGGACAAGGGGCAATGGGTGCAAGCTGGAACACAGGAGGTTCCACATAAATATGAGGAAAAACTTCTTTACGGTGAGGGTGACCGAACACTGGAAGAGGCTGCCCAGAGAGCTTGTGGAGTCTCCTTCTCTGGAGACATTCAAAACCCGCCTGGACGTGTTCCTGTGTGATATGGTCTAGGCAATCCTGCTCCGGCAGGGGGATTGGACTAAATGATCTTTCGAGGTCCCTTCCAATCCCTAATGTTCTGTGATTCTGTATGTGTAAATAGCTGATGGGAGGGAATAACGACAGAGACATGCTCTTTTCAGTGGTGTCCAGTGACAGCAATAGAGGCATGGGAAGTTTTTTTTTTTGAGGGGGGAGCAGGAGCGGTTGAACATTGAAACAGGTTGCCCAGAGAGGTTGTGGAGTCTCCATCCTTGGAGATATTCAAAACCCAACTGGACAACAGGCTCCAGCTGATCCTACTTAGATGATCTCTAGAGATTGCTTCCCATGTCAGCACTTTTGTGATTGTGTGGGCATTTCCCAGGGTTCATGAAGAAGATGGAATTATTACTTTTTTTCTTTGCAACATGCTTTTTTATTAATACAGTGCTTTCAGGGCTTTCAGGGTTTCTGCTAATAATTTGCAAGGGCCTGGAAAGATACTTCAGTACCTAGGCACATAATTTGGATTGAATTGTTGGGGTTGAAGTTTTCCTCCTCTTCAGAAGTAATGGAAAAAGCCACAGCTAGATAAAAAAAAAGTATGCAGTTGCTTTTTGTTATAATAATATCTCTCATTTTGCCTGTGTAATATATCCTGCTTATGTGCTTGGGGTTAAACTAATTGCCAGCCCCTGTGTAACAACATAGTTATGGCTTTTTTTTTTTCTGCACATCTTCAGTTTCTTTTAGGTCTGAGTGTGTAGAACAGATATTTTATAGACACCTTTGAATTTGACAACTTTTTATGGAGATTTGCAGTTGTAGAGAACTGACTTTGTAATTCATTTGGTCCTTCTGCTGTCCTATGTTTTTATTTCAGCAAGGAGATAATTTAAAGGAAGTAAATAGGAAAGAATCCTTGTGATTTATGAGGGAAAAATATAAATGTATGGTCACATGCAGACATTTATGGAAATACATTTCATCTTTGTAAGAAGCAAATAACACTGAGTGTGGCAATACATTTCTTCTGTGGATTTCAAACTGTCTCCATTAAACCATGTTTCTTACCCTGAGATCTCAGCAAAGTTGTTTATTGACATGCTTGTTTCAATTAGTTGCTTAGTTTAAGTCCCTTTTTGTTTTATTCTTGACATTCCTTACCATAGTATCTGAGAAGCTACACAAACATGTTAACTAAAAATACAGTTTAAATGGAAGTCTCTATATTATAGGATACTTCAGCCTTATTTTAATTACTCTCATGGCCAAGTAGAAAGCTATTACAATGCAATTACAGATAAAACAAACATAAAAATTGAGTTAATTTTGGATTAGCCTCTGCTATGTCTCTCAGTTATTATCCCTAGAAAACATAAATATTAAAGTTTTAATGGAAACATTCTGAGACAAATTGTTGTAAATAAAAGTAAAATAACTTACTAGGGGAGAAAACCAGAAACAGTAGACCATTCGAATGCAGAATAAATTTGTTGGGTCAGATTTTGATCTTTTGACAAAATACTCCAGCTCCTTGCAGATCAGATTCCATTCACAGATGACACTGCTTCACAATGCGTCATAACTCATTGTTTTACTTCAGATTCTTTTTGCTTTGTTAAATGTATCAGAAATTCATCTCACATTTAAGCTATGTGGACTTCTCATTACCTTCAGTGAGCTAGCGTCCCTCACAAGTTCAGAGAAATGACTGAAAGCACAATGCTGTGGATGTTAGAATCCACAACATGGCCTACTGTGCATATTTCTTGTATTAGTGGTATCTTGAAATGTGCAACAGCTATGTAAGTTCAGGAATGTGAATAAGACTCATGAAACATAATTGGCTCATGCCTAGGTGCAGCAAAGCTCGTTATTTCAATGGAAAGTGGTTTTATGTTTGAAAGTTAACCCTGTGCTTGAGTTGCTGGGTTAAGGCTTTTAAAGATACACTGGTCATATAAAGAATGACTTGCATTAATGTTAATATATTGATTGACAGAGCAAATGATTGTCAATGGTTTTGTAAATATTATTTTGAGAACTGTGGAGTTACAGATCTAAACTAATTACCTTATTGAAAAAGCAAAATGAAATATGGGTTTATCTAATCTATGATACACAGTAACCCATAATTTTAACACAATATTACCCACTTTAATGATGTTAAGGATGATTTCTTAAACTTGCGGTAAACTTATGGTGAATTGTAGCATCTCATGGTTATATATGTCTTGTTAAGAAAAGACTGATTTCCATATTCAATGTTTGCAAAATCTTTATGACAGATTACGAATCATTAAGCGAGAATAGGATTCTGGCCTTGACTATGTATCTGTAAATACACTGTTATACTGTTTCAGCCATTACATTGAAAACGTGAAGACCATTCCGTGCCATATGTAATAGTTCCTTTTTCTTGAAGACTGTCAGGAGTTCCTTTCTGAGCCATCACTACCTAGTGACCTAGTCCCTGTGTATTTCTTGCATCAGTGGTGAGCTTGTGTGAGAAGCTGTGGGTAGTTAAATGGTTCAGTGTGAGTTTCGTAGGTATTACTTTTCATATTATTCTACTGAGGCTTCTTTTGGTTTTCTATTTTGTAAAAATTTTTTTATTATTATTATTGCTGTGAATATTTTAGATGTTTTAAATGCCCCTGGATGACTAAACCAGGAACTTCTATTAAATAAAAGGGACACTGGCAATGCAGGAGAGGGAAAACTGAGAAGGGGTAATATGATCACAAACCTTATTCTCAAGACTATATTAGCTTTGTCTTTTTAATCTGTTTGTTTCTTTGTCTAATTATTTTTTCATCAGAAAAACTAGATAGATGTAGTTTTAACAGATTAATTTTTGGAATGTATTACTAAAAGCCTCATTGAATAATTGACATTTCAATCTTATGAAACAGAAGTTTATGAAATATATTTTGCTTATTTACAGAAACTAAGATTCTGGATTCTGCATTAATTATTTTAGTTTAGAGTTTTAGTCGGAAGTTAAATTAGAATGAGACTACGGAAATGCAGCCACATGCAATGGTTTGATATTTTCTTTACTTATATCCATTTTAAATTATATTCAATTTTCAGCATATAGTTGCCCCGGTCAATGGGACTACATGTAAATCTTAAGCATTCACTTGAATACCTTGCTGAATCAGGGCCATTTTCAGGGCACATGTCACTGTTAAATGGCTTTATTCCACCTTACTTGCAGGGCAGTTCTAATGGTAATAATTGTTCACAGGTGGACTATTTTTCTTCCACTCAAGTAACTTAAAACATAGAGGAAACATTAATTGATAAAATCCCTCCCACTTCTTAGTAGTAGTTAGTGTTATTTATAGCCTTAAGGAACTTTAATGTGGGAGAGGAAAGCCAAAAATTGGCAGATTGCAACTAAATTTCTCGATTGAGTTTTGTGGAGTATTCACTCACCCATTGATTGACCTTCTGCAAAATCAGATCCTTTTTATTAAGATATGTATATTTGTAGATTCTTAGTGTTCAATATTCAAAGTCTGTTTTGTAGAGCCAGATAATCACAGTTATTATTGAATGCCTATCTGTAATTAGTTTGTTTTGTAGTACAAAGCAACCCTGAAAGTCAGGATTCTGAAAATGAGTTTCAGACTAAGAAATTTGCCAAGTACCAGAGAGAACATTAGCTCTAAAGTCGGGTGTAGAAATTAGAAGTTTTGCCTTACAATCCTGTCCATGCCTCCATAAAGGGACCAGCAAGATCCAGAAATATTCCATTTGGGATTCTTACTCTAGTCATCTCACATTCTCCTCTAGTAAGAGAACTTGTGACATAAATGGTTTTAGACAGAGTTTGCTACTCTCATGCTTCCCTCCAGCATGCAAGCAAAGCCATAATTATCTCTCGAAACTCTTGAAATACTTTATTTTGTAACTTATATCCTCCAGTTAGCTGTCATGTATGAGATTCTTTGTGGAAATCACTTAATTGTACTTTTTTTAATATGTAATTTGGATTTATGTTACTCTTGTAATAAAGATGTTTAGTGTATTTAAATTACAACCTAAAGCTACCCCAAAACCATTTTTATTCTCTTACACTGCCTTTTTCTCTTTAAAAGCTTGTTTGTTTGGTAGTTATACACTAATGATCTTTAATAATTTCTCTCTACTGCTAATGTTGATCTTTTGAAAAAAGGAATTTACTTTTCATTTGTTTTTTTTTTAATCTTTCAAATGTTTTCCAATCCCAATCACTCTCCCATTACTATGTATTGGGAAATAGTGCTATCTTCTTCTCTGCTCCTAAACCAACAGAAGATGGCTGGGTGCAGCACCTATTCTCTTTCTTCTGAGCAGAGGCTTAGCTTGCTCATTTAAATCTGTAAACCAAACACCAGCCACTTCCAGTGCCAACACTCAGATCCAGAAGCTCATCATGAGCTTAAGTCTGCATCTGGCACCAAACAGTATAATGTCTGAAGCAAGAAGGAGTTGATATGTTGAGAAGAGGGTTTCACAGGTGAGTTTTTATGGGTATCAGCACAGAGGGTGTTGGCTATAGGCATGTACGGAGGGGAGAGTTAGTTGGGGAAAAGAGAATTTAATTCGTGTGATAAATTGAATTTTTGGCATTTATTTCGCACAATGCTAACTTAAGCATTCCCTCTTCCCTTACTTAGTCCATGCCCTTTTCTGGCATCGTATCAAACATTGTTAAAGGCTCTTGATTCTCAGAAGAATCTTTGAAGTGGCTGTCTTCTAAAGAGCAGGCAAGGATATTTTTCTGTAACCTTTTAAGAAGTAAATAGAGGGGGGTGGCGATCATGTATAGAGTGAAAAACGTAGCTGCAGATTGACAGAAAGTAGTGCTTAAGCAAGTTACAAGAAATCGTATTTATGATGAGCATACCTTGACAAAATGAACACCAGGGATAATACCAAAGATTTTAGGTATTGTGTGAAACAAGTCTTCCTGTTAAATTTGTGATTGAGAGCTTTAAAATAGTGGAGGGTTGGGCAGTTCTGAATGTAACTTTGCTATTGGTTATACTGTGTGCAGATATAAATGGTACAAATAAAAGCATCTCTCCTCCTGTTTAGTTTAATAGAAAGAGCTCTAAGAAATAACTGTAGATCATAATGTTGACTTTACAGCAAAGGAGACATTACATTCTAATGAAAAATCTGCCATGAATCATTCATAATTTGCTCAATAATAAGTTACACATGGCTGCACTTTATTGTGTTGAACAGAATGTAATCAGGCTTGATGACCTTTAAGTCCTCTTTAAGTTAGGTATCTAAAAATGTGATCTACACTCAGCAAGGTCTCAGAATTGCATTTTCTGCAGGGCTTTGAACTAAAAAGCTCTGCAAAGACACAATTCATATCTAATCCATGGATTGGCAGTACATTTTAACATTTATTCTCAGCTTTGTGCATAACTCTGATTTTTATTTTGTTCATGACAAATTGTAATGTATTGTATTAGTGATTAAAGAGATAGAGAGAAGAACACAGAATGTTTCTCTAGAAAAAGATTTTAATAATATTAAAAATAATAAGTATATCAACCATATATGAGCTGCTTGGTAGGATACATTAGCAATATACTGGCTTCATTTCTAGAAAAAGATACTTTGGGATAAAGTATGTTCTGATGTGGAAAATGGCAAGCTCTTTTGAAAGTGAAAAGTGGTGCTCCTATCTGTGTTGTCAAAGAGAGCAGAGATCCTGGTACTTTTTTTTTTCTTTTTTTTTTAACAGCCATGGAGTCTAATGTTCAAGTAGAAAAGAATAAAATTAAACTCAATGTATTTCTTCTGGGTAGAGCATAATCTTAAGCCTTTGGTATATTTAGAATCACTACCAGCTTCACTAAAAGCAAAAGACAAAAATTACAAATCTTTGAATTATTTTCTCATCAAAAGCTTTTTCTTAGGTTACCTTAATCATCCTTCTATGAAGGCCTTCTATTTCTTTGCTTCCTACTTAAGATAAAGTCTAATGGGGATGAACTCAGCTTTCCACTTCTCTGAAATCTTAATTCCTTCCCTGCCATGCCACAGCAATATGTTTTGACTTGGTTAAGCAGCTGGACTGCTGTGGCAGCAGGTTGCTGAGCCAGTGTGACCTCTCACAGGAATTCTCCAGCCGTTTCGCTATTGATATTAAATATATACACCCACTCAAATAAAGAGGTATTGTCATGGCATTATGGAAGTGTAACTTAAGGCTCAAGAGAAATAGGATGTGTACTTGTTTTGTGCATAATAATTATAAGGAACAAAACAAATTCACTGTGGTTCCTTACCTTCCCCCATGAGGAGCCATATAGATCTATGTGAAAGAGGGAAACGCAGCTTTGCTCAAGACCATTCCTGTTGTCCAAGGCATACTAGGATCTGCTTGTTGCTTATTTCAATGCTCGGTTTGTGCATTATATAAGTGTATTAGCCATCTGCAGCTTGATAGATGATCATGCTACCCTGGCATTTGGTGTATTCATCAATTTGTCTTATACTATTTTGGCATGCAATTGCATGCAAGAAAGCCCAAACATTACACCCCTTTTTAATTCTGTTCAAACTATTGTCATGAATTAAAAGGCTAGAGTTTTGTCATCTTTAATAAAAAAAACAAGCATCATCAAATGAAAAGGTAAGCTAGATAGCAAAGAAAGAACGTAAATCATTCATAGGTAATAAAATGTCAGGGTTCTTCTTAAGATACAACATCTAACTGAGATGTTATAAAATAAACGTTCTTTCAGCCTTAACTGGATGCTCAATAATATAGCTGTAAGAATTTGATAAGTCTGATTTCATATTAGTATTCCCAGCATTCTCCAGAAAAGGAAAACCAGGAAGCAAACTTCTCTTCTAGCCTGCAGTTTTGCTTATTCATCCTTAGGCCAGAGAAAATGCTAATTACTGGTTATTTTTTCAAGTTGAACATTAACTGACACATAACCGTCTAATTCTGACCCACACAAACATACTTTTATTCAATTTTGAAATTATTTCTATTTGGAGATTTTTTACCTGTTCCTGTGTCCTTCTGCCAGATACATATTGTGGACCTAATCTCTGTATTTATCATCATGGTTAAGGGAATTTGTATAGTCTAGAAACAGTAACTCTTTCCATTAGCCATGTTCCTTTATGTTGGTAATGCCACTCCGTTCCCATTACTCCCTTTATTATGCATTATTTAATATGCCTTTATTATGATTAAATACTTATTTACTCTATGACCATATGTTAAAGACACGTCAACACAGTAAGCCCCTTTTGTTAAGAATCAGATTTTCCCTGACCTCATATATCCCAAAAAGGTGCAAATAATTAATAACAGCAGTTTTTTTTAATGAAAAAGAACTCTTCAATAATTTTTGTATCAAAACCAGCAGAGAAAACACAGTTTTCTTCCATTTGAGTATCAGTAAGGAATAGATTCACCTCACCTAAACTTTAACATTTATCACATAGATACCTGTGTTTGAGTTAACTCTCTGTTCTCTTTATCGGTAAAAAGGAATAGACAATTTCAGGACACAATTCATCTGACCTGTACTAGACATCTGCTTGAAAATGAGTCCAACTCTGAAACTATGTATTTTTCTCCATTACAAAGGGAACTTAGGAAGTCTTACTCAGACATAAATGTCTATATTTGGTTAAATAAATACCACTGTAGGTGTCTCTGGACCAGACTTTCACAGATATTAAGTTGCTTGTATGCTCAGCATTGAAATGTTTTTGTGATTCATATAACTCATATTTAAAAGTGTCACACGTGAATATAGGCCTGAGTGTTAGTGGAACTGTGATTTACTGGTGCTTTACAGTTTCCATAGTGGGTCTTCACCGTCTTAGTTGCATAACCTTCCAAAACTGAGTGGTGCAATATCTAAAAAACATTAAAAACCTGAACCTTTATCTCAAGATAGATTATTGTGTTAATGGAGGAAAATATATTGTCTTGCTCATTGGTAAAAAGTTGTGGCACCTAAAAAGGGTAACCAGGGAGCAGACATAAAATGTGCTTGTAGTTTCACTATTTTGGATAAATACCAATAAACAAAGTTGGTAGTTTGCATATGTATTATTGAAGTCCAATAAGCACACACCCTCAGCTGGGTTAATACATCATGTCATTTACCTTGTTCAGAGTTACAAAACTTGCTTCAAGGAAAACAAAATACATGGAATGCTCATGGATGTTCAGAGTTTTCTTTGGATCTATATCTCGTGAGTTATAATACACAGATTATTAAACATGGGGGCCATTTTTGTACCTTTACTATGCTGGGCCACACAGAAGATTACCAAGGTATTCTGTGTTTTAGTATATGGTCACAATCTAACAATTAGTAAACTAACTGAGCTGTACTGGCTAGGTTTTTTTGTCTTTCATTCATATTAAAACCAAGTATGAGTCACTTGTCTCATTGACACTGAGCCATTTCCCTTTTGCTGACTACCCCTGCTGATCTAAATTCATTGGGCTTGCATGGGCACAATGGCCTTTTCTACTTAAAGGTACCTAAATGAGCCATAAACACAGAGTTTCAGCTTCCTTGACTGCTTTAACTGTTAACAGAAAGTGCTTCCTCAGCATTTTTAAATTCAGAGTCATTTTCAGATAACTGCTTTAGCCAGTTTAGGTGGGAGCACCCTGAAAGCGCTTGAGGGTATAGTGTTATCTGGACATATCACCACAAAAGAATTTGCCTGTGCATCTTTCCAGCAATAATATTAGTAGCCCCCAGTATCTGTTTACAAAATATAGATATGACTACACAGGCCAAGACATTGTCCTGCAGCTGCGCCTCATCTCAGCCCTCACCTAGGATCTACCAACTGCCCTGGCACTGACCCAGTGCCCCCAGCTGGCACTCACCCTTCTGATTTGGGAACTCAGCTGTGTCTGAGATACAAACCATCAGTAATGATCCTGCTCACCTGTTTATGTGACACTCCTTGTGCTTTGTTCAGTCTTGAAAGGAAACTCCTGATAGAAGCACTGAAGGAGAACTTTTATCAGTGTTGTGCAATGACAATGTTTGAAGATGGACATCTAACACTTCCAAAGGCTTTTTAGGGTCTGTTTCTTATGCTGGAAAGAAGAGAGGTGTGTTTCTGGTAGGTAATTTTCTTTGTCTTACCTGTTTCTTTGCAGTGCTCTTGATGGATAGAACTTCCGTCCAGCAGACTGGAATTACAAAATCCAGACATTTAAATATTCCTTCTTTTTTCCTACATGGATCTTTAAAAATCTTCTGTTGGAACAGATTTCCTTCCAATGCTGGAGACCACTTTGGGAAATCATTTTCTTTACTCATACCCTTCCTTGTTCCCTTCCTCTTGTTTCCCTTCCTCTTGTTCTCCTCCAAATTCCTCCCTTCCCTGGGAAAACAAAACCAACAAAAGACAAACTCAAAGTAAAAAATAAATTAAACTGTATCTTTGGTTGACAACAGCTGTATCTAAGAGTACTTTCCAAAATTGTGCTGTATTTTCTGTTTTGGGCTTTGATTTGCACAGGAATTTCTCATTACTAATCTACAGTATTTTCAGAAGGTATTTTTATTAAAATAAGTGTGTTCTGATGAGCAGAAAATAAATATGTCATGGTGAGTAGACTTGAAATACTCCCTTTCATCTTACATCTGCTTTCTTTTGGGTGAAACTACTTAACATGAGATGTGTTGTGGAATTACCTGACTTGAGGAAGTTTAAGTACAACTAGTATCAAATATACATCTCCTCTTCCCCTCAATATTTCTCTGTTCATTTATATCTCTGTGTCTGTTTCACCAAAAATAACAGCACTCAGGTTGATAGAGTACAAATATTCAGTAGCTGATTAGCGCAGTGTTTAAAGAGAAAGTTCAGCCAGTAAATATCTGTGATGTTCTCAGCAGGAACCAGGCAACTGGAATTGCTGATAGGAGGCAAGGGAAAAAGTGCAGTTAGTAATTTGTAGATATTTACACATTTGCTGGTTTCTTTCACGGCACAAAGGCATTAGCGAAAGTGACAGAAACGAGTTATGAGCCATTTACTTGGGCTATCTGGAGGGATTTAATCTCACTTGGGTCATGGAGTTGAATTCTCTGGGAATTGGTGTTACTGTGATAGACTATATCTGAAGGCCTGGAGTGCAGAGATAAGACTTTTAAGTCCAGCTGGAATTAGAAGCAATAGAATTAACTGGATTGTAATGCTGTAAACCTTTTGGTTCAGATCCTGAAATGCCTCTGGATGGTAGTTCAAATCTCTTGCAGAAGGAGGTTTAGCTCTGGGACCTATACACAAGACAAACATTAGCAATGATGTCAAGGACTTTTTTTGGAGCATGCACAGTAAAATCAGCTTTACATGGCTCAGCATGCTGCTTGTTGTTGTTGTTCAGTCTTACGGTTTTCTTAATATGGCGGGGGGGATGGTTTACTTGTTTCAAAAGGCTAATTTTCCACTTCACTGGCACTCACATACTTGTTTGTAGTTATTTCTTTCAAAGGAAGACTAGGAAAGTGTTTGAAAGGTCATTGCTTTTCTTAAAAATGAGACAAAGCTGAATATAGCTGGCATATGCATATCAGCTTGAGATAACAGGGATTGCTATCATAAAAAACATAAACCAGCTATAAAGCAGCTGATAAGAGTTGGGTTGGGTTTTGTGGTGGTGGTGGTGGGTTTTTTGTTGTTCCCTTCCCCCCTTGAGTTAGGTTTTCAAGGAAATGTTTTAAAATAGCAGATGGATGGAGACCTACCAACACATGCATATTTTCCATAATGTAGTGTATTTTCTGTGATCAGTGTAATTAGATGGAAGTGACAATGCATGAGTTGATAGATTAATTCTATACTTACATTAAGGATGAGAAGTTAATTGCAAACTGTGATTGTAAAAGACAACAGTTTATTTTTCTGAGCTTAAACTCAAGTAGTTTCCCCTAGTGTAATAGGAAATACAGTCTTTAAGTCTGCTGAAGAGAATTAAAATTAAATTAAAGTACAGAGCTGATAATATTTGTGTGTGTTTGTCTGTAATACTGACTGACAATACTGGTTCAGGGATTTTTTTTTTTAAGATCTGAGTAGAGAAGAAAACTTGCTGATTTCACAGAATCACAGAATGTTAGGGATTGGAAGGGACCTCGAAAGATCATCTAGTCCAATCCCCCTGCCGGAGCAGGATTGCCTAGACCATATCACACAGGAACACGTCCAGGCGGGTTTTGAATGTCTCCAGAGAAGGAGACTCCACAAGCTCTCTGGGCAGCCTGTTCCAGTGTTCAGTCACCCTTACAGTAAAGAAGTTTTTCCTCAAATTTAAGTGGAACCTCCTGTGCTCCAGCTTGCACCCATTGCCCCTTGTCCTGTCAAGGGATGTCACTGAGAAGAGCCTGGCTCCATCCTCTTGACACTTGCCCTTTACATATTTATAAACATTAATGAGGTCACCCCTCAGTCTCCTCTTCTCTAAGCTAAAGAGACCCAGCTCCCTCAGCCTCTCCTCATAAGGGAGATGTTCCACTCCCTTAATCATCTTCGTGGCTCTGCGCTGGACTCTCTCTAGCAGTTCCCTGTCCTTCTTGAACTGAGGGGCCCAGAACTGGACACAATACTCCAGATGCGGCCTCACCAGGGCAGAGTAGAGGGGGAGGAGAACCTCTCTTGACCTGCTGACCACACCCCTTCTAATACAGCCCAGGATGCCATTGGCCTTCTTGGCCACAAGGGCACACTGCTGGCTCATGGTCATCCTGTTGTCCACTAGGACCCCCAAGTCCCTTTCCCCTACGCTGGTCTCCAACAGGTCTGCCCCCAACTTGTACTGGTACATGGGGTTGTTCTTGCCCAGATGCAGGACTCTACACTTGCCCTTGTTATATTTCATTAAATTTCTCCCCGCCCAACTCTCCAGCCTGTCCAGGTCTCTCTGAATGGCTACGCAGCCTTCCGGCATCTCAGCCACTCCTCCCAGTTTCGTGTCATCAGCGAACTTGCTGACAGCGCACTCTAATCCCTCATCCAAGTCATTAATGAATATATTGAATAGAACTGGTCCCAGAACCGACCCTTGCGGAACTCCGCTAGACACAGACCTCCAACTGGACTCTGTCCCATTGACCACTACTCTCTGGCTTCTTTCCTTCAGCCAGTTTACAATCCACCTCACTACCCGATCATCCAGACCACACTTCCCCAGTTTAGCTGCGAGGATGCTGTGGGAGACCGTGTCAAACGCTTTACTGAAATCGAGATAGACCACATCCACAGCTTTACCATCATCTATCCACCGGGTTATGTCCTCATAAAAGGCTATCAAGTTGGTTGCGCAAGACTTCCCCTTGGTGAAGCCATGCTGAGTGCCCCTAATGATCCCCCTATCCTTGATGTGCCTAGAGACAGCACCAAGAACAAGTTGCTCCATCACCTTTCCACGGATGGAGGTGAGGCTGACTGGTCTATAGTTACCCGGGTCCTCCTTCCTGCCCTTTTTGAAGACTGGAGTGACATTCGCTTTCCTCCAGTCCTCACGCACCTCTCCCGTTGCCCATGACTTAGCAAAGATGATGGAGAGTGGCCTAGCAATGACTTCCGCCAGCTCCCTCAGCACCCGCGGGTGCATCCCATCAGGGCCCATGGATTTATGGACATCCAGGTTGCTTAATTGGTCCCTGACCCAGCCCTCATCAACCAAGACAGATTCCTCCTCTATCCTGACTTCTTCTGAGGCCGCAGGGGTCCAGGGCTCCTCAGGACAGCCTCCAACAGTATAGACAGAGGCAAAGAAGGCATTCAGTAACTCCGCCTTCTTTTTATCCTCTGTCTCCAGGACCCCCACCTCATTCATCAGTGGGCCTACATTGCCTCTAGTGTTGGCTTTACCTGCAATGTATTTGAAGAAGCCCTTTCTGTTGTCCTTGACCTCTCTTGCAAGGTTTAATTCCAAGGAGGCCTTAGCTTTCCTAGTTGCCTCCCTACATCCTCTGACAACAGACTTATATTCCTCCCAAGTGGCCAGCCCCTCCTTCCACGATCTGTACACTCTCTTCTTCCACTTGAGTTTGCCCAGCAGTTCCCTGTTTAACCATGCAGGTCTCCTGGTACCCTTCCTTGACTTCCTACCTGTTGGGATGCTCTGATCTTGAGCTCGGAAGAAGCAGTCCTTGAATGCTAACCAACTATCTTGGGCCCCCTTACCTTCTAGTACCCTGTCCCATGGGATTTCCCCTAGCAATTGCTTGAAAAGGCCAAAGTTGGCCCTCCTGAAGTCCAGGGTTGTGATTCTGCTAGCTATTCTGGTCCTGCCACATGAGATCCTGAACTCTACCATCTCATGGTCACTACAACCAAGGCTGCCCTCAACCTTCACCTCTTCAACCAGACCCTCCTTGTTAGTGAGGATAAGATCCAGCAGCGCTCCTCTCCTAGTTGGCTCATCCACCATTTGCATCAGAAAGTTATCATCAATGCACTGGAGGAACCTCCTGGACTGAGGATGGCTGGCTGAGTAGGCCTCCCAGCAAATATCAGGGTAGTTGAAATCCCCCACAACAACCAGGCCCTGTAATTGAGAGACTGCTCTCAGCTGCCTGTAGAAGGCCTCATCACCCTCCTCATCCTGATCCAGTGGCCTGTAATAGACACCCACAACAGTATCACCCCTGCCAGCCTGCCCCTTAATTCGCACCCACAAACTCTCAACTCGCTCCTGATCCGCCCCTGGACAGAACTCAATACGTTCTAGCTGCTCACTCACATAAAGAGCAACTCCACCACCTCTCCTTAGCGGCCTGTCTTTCCTGAACAAGACATAGCCATCCATGACCACATTCCAGTCATGCGAGGTGTCCCACCAAGTCTCTGTAATTGCCACTAGATCATAGCCCCCCGACCGAACACGGATTTCTAACTCCTCCTGTTTATTCCCCATGCTGCGTGCATTGGTGTACAGGCATTTCAGGGAGCGAGCTGGGCACACCGATTTCATCCCAGATTCACCCCCTGATTTCACCCCAGGGGGATGGGGGGCCTCCTGGTCTACCTCAACACTGTAGCATTGCCCCAGTGGTGCAAGCCCAGCTACCACCCCATCCCCCTTCGAATCTAGTTTAAAGCTCTCCGAATGAGCCCTGCTAATTCCTGTCCCAGAACCCTTTTGCCCCTACGACATAAACCTTTCCCATGTATCACTGTCACGCCTGTTATCTTATAAAACCAGCCATTATCAAAGAACCCAAAGCCCTGCCTGTAGCACCAGTCTCGTAGCCAGGCGTTAATAGAGAGAATCCTACTATTCCATCCCACGTCATCACCTGAAAATGGAAGGAGGGAGGAGAAAACAACTTGTGCCCCAGACTCTTTCACCAACCGTCCTAGGGCCTTGTAGTCTTTCTTCATCCCCCTCAGACTACGGGATGCAGCTTCTTCCCCACCTGTCTGGAAGATCAGCAGGGGGTAGTAGTCTGTGGCCTTCACCAGGTTGGGGAGTTGCCTGGTGATATCCCTGATTCGGGCTCCAGGCAGGCTGCAGACCTCCCTGTGATGGGGGTCAGCTCTGCATATTGGGCCCTCAGATCCCTTTAGGAAGGAGTCTCCAACCACTAAAACTCTTCTCTTCTTCCTTGTGGAGGAGGTAGCTATACGCCCGTCAGGTTTTTCTGACTGTGGTGGGACCTCTGATATAGGTTGCCTCTCCACCACATCCCCATTGGACCGGCTGTATTCCACTAGGGCTTCATATCTATTGCTCAGAGGCTCCTGTGGAGGCAAGGTAGGCAAGGAGGGCACTCGCCTTTTGCCACGGCCATAGACTTGTCTCCACTCACTCCTCTCCTCTAGGTTATTGTTTACCACCTGAGAGGGGCAGAGTACAGGGGTCCCTCGATCCTGGGAGCTCTCTGGCAGGTGCTCCCATTTTTGTTGCAGGGAGGGTAGAGCCTGGCTCCACCAGTCTATCTCCATTTCAGCCTCCCGAATGCTCCTAAGCCTTTCTACTTCGGCTTGAAGTCTTTCAACCTGGCTTTGCAGCTGTGCCGCTCGGCCGAGCAGATCATCTACTTGCTCACAGCGCACACAGCCCCCTGACACCACAGAGACGCTGAAGCATTCCCTGCAGCCCGCAACCTGCACCATCGCCTCCTTCCGTGGGAGCTCTGTCTGGGTTCCCACATCCATTTTGGTCTTCTTCCACCGGGTAGATACCATTGTTCTTTCACTGAACTGGGAAATACCTGTTGGTGCCACCCCTGGTTCACAGCTCCTTGGCACCTTCCTCGCCTTGTGCACTGGGAGGGAGTCAGCGCCCTCCCCAACGAGTTGCAAACAACTGTAGCCACTCCTGCCCTGGGACACACCCAGTCACTACTGAATCACCCAGGCACTGCTGAGTCTCTCCCGTCTGGGCAGGGACTAGTCCCGGCCCTCCAGGAGGCTTTTTATCACCCGATAACAGGGGGTGGTGCCTCCGGCTACGCCCCCTCCTCTCCTGATTCGTTGCCGGGAACCTGCGGGTCCGGGTCCGGGGTCAGAGGGAAGCAGCTCGGGGCTGATGCTCGCGGGGGGCTCAGGGGGGGCCCAGAGTACGAAAAACCGCCCGGTTAAGCCCGATGTCACCCTCGCCCCCGCACTAACCTCAAGTCGCTGCCGCCGCTTTTCGCTGCTGCCGCCGCTGTCCAATGTCCAATTTCAATGGAAAACATTCTATAACAAGAGCCAGTAGGACTACTTCAATTTTTTCATTTCTGTAATAATTTTTATTTTAAATCAACGTTGTTTTTAATATTGTTAAATTTATGCTAAATTATGAGTTATGCTAAATTCAAAAGCGAGGACTTCTCAATAGCTTTGCGGAACTATGAAGGAAATCATTATATTATGGATTTAGAAACTGGTGGGCAAAGACAGAAAGTATCATTCCCACAGCCACCTGGTAGGCAAGTGAGAGCTCTGAACAGAAGCCTGGTTTTTCAAATCCCAGTCCAGAGCTATTCCTACTAGATATTGAACTACAAAGCCTTCCAATAATACAGTAAATTGTTTACTATGAAACTGCAATCTTCTCTTTCCTGTTTGTAATAGGATTGTGTTCTGTACTTGTCTGACTCTTTATCTCAAAGGACTTATACCTGATGGGAGTTTGTCCAATGCAGTGCACAGATATTTGCACAGTGTAATTAAATTCTTATGAATAATTATAATGCATAAATCTGTATCTGTAGTCTATGTGGTGGTAGCATCAAAGCTCTAGAGAATAAGATTTCTTTTCAAAGGTATTTTTCCACCTGAGGAAGCTTGAAAGAACATAGCAGATGAGAGCTCAAGGATCGGGGAACACGAATATGTTCTTTATTTTATCTTGTTTAAATAATTTTTAAGGTTTTTTTCAGATCTAAATGTGTTGTGAAAATGCACAATAGCTCAAGAATATTTGTTTGGTGTCCCAGCAGTGTGCAAACTTGTAGAAATTGTATGAGAGGAAAACTTATGACCTCATATTGACAATTCAGAAATTGTTCAAGTGGAATTAATGGAAGGATATTGGTATGAATTAAAAGGAAGGTAACATAACATTGATGTGTAAAATAGCACTCTTACTAGTGTATATTAGAGTTCTGTGTATTTATAATGTAACATTTTATTGATTTTTGGCATTCCAAATTAATGAAGCTGTGAGAAGAGACATTGGATCCTGTTTAAACTTGCTGCCAAAAAAAAAAAAAAAAAATAACCCCAGGTAGCAACTGTTATTGCTTTTCTTTACTTGTGGGTATAGACAAGTAAAGCACCTTATAGCTTGAGAGACAGGGGTAAACAAGCTGTATGAAGATATGAAGATGACTAATTACTTGGGTTTCCTCTCATCCAGGAAGGATTAAGTGTATTTGAACCTTTTGGTTTTCATCAGAGGCATTCACTGTCTGGTATATGGTATCAGTTTTTGCAACAAGGAGATACTTCACTACATTTTCTTGTCTACAGTCTGCACTGTCTAGAGGCGATAAGGTTACATATGCTTTATCTTTGCGAAGAGAAGCCATTAATTCAAATTATAATTGTCTTGTTTACAGAATTGCAGTTTTGGGCTATTAGGTGCTCTGCAGATGTAGTGTCTGTTCAGATCAGAGCAGACTAAAATTTGAAATAAAGAGCATAAAATAACAATGAAAAACAACATCTACCTAATATAGAAATGGAGTCTTGGAGAAATGTGTAAGATCTGGAATGGTGGAACGCAGTTATAAATAGTAGTTGTGTAGAATTGAATGGCTGGGCTAGTGTGTGTGTTCGAGGAAGTTCTGCATATTCTTATTAATATATAGTGTGTTGTACTGCACATCTATGTTCTGATTATAGTACCAGTTCTAGATTCTTTTCATTATTATAACGAAATTTGTTATAACTAAGCCTGGTGATGCTAAATAAATAAAAAGTACTTATTAAGCTACTGCCATATGCAGTGAACTGTGAATTAGTCGTAATATTAATTATAGTTAATCACCTCAATTTCATTTGTTGTCACGGTTTACATTGAGCCATAAGCAAGGAAAACAACATCATAGTGATAGTTAGAATGTTAGTCTTGTGTTATAAGATGCCAAACATAAAAATATCTGTTGTCTTTCCCTGTGACAAAAGAAACAGATACTAAAAGAGATTGCAGTAAAAGAAAAGGAAACTCTGTTTTCAGAATAAAATGTAATAAAGTCTGTAGAAATGCAGATTAGTTTGCAATGAGTGTCAAGCCAATGAAGTACACTGATTTTATGTCTGAGGGCCTACTCTTTTCTAAAACTAAGAAACTGTTTGCATGCTTGGTTTACAAGTGGTCTTAGCCTGAAATGGATTCAGTAATTTGGATGCAAGTCATAACCTCCATAAATGAAATACAGATATCATGTCTACAAAACTGAAATCTTTTCCACTGAATTCTGAACAGTGTGAGTAATCTGAAGTTTACTATGAAATTAAATTATGTTTTGTGTAGTTTCTAGATGATCTGTCCTGAATTATGCCTTTTAAAATATCTTGATAGCGGTCACCATTTAAAGTAACCTATTTCTAGTCTTTCTAATGCTTGTCAAGTGACTGCAGATGTACCATCAGTGACTAGAGAGCTACTCATTTTATACCAGAGAGTGGAAGAAAAATAAAAGCTAAATATAGGAAAGCGCTGATGAGCCTGAAACAGGGTGAGCGCAGAGTGGAGTTATGCAAGCGATGCCTTGTTTAGTTGCCCTTTAAAACTTGCAGATGTCTGTCTTTTCAGAACACTGGAGCACAGGGAAATTCAATGCTTATGCCTAAAATTATTCTTATTTAAGCAAATCAGCTTCTAGAATTAAATGAATAATTTGGAGCAGGTATAAAGAAATGAGGCATTTCCTCACCTTAATCTTCTTCAAAGCCTGATCCAGTAAGACATTCCCAGAGATCACCTTGTATGCACAAACAAGATTGGGTTGCTACAAAATTCAGGTGGTGAGGGCACCCCTTACCTTCATGCAGGGGCCTCCTCAAAAGCTTCTGTCAGAAAATGGGAGAGTGTGTTCAAATGCCCCTTTAGACTGAGTTGGGTCACATTTTCTGTGACTTAGGTGAAAACTTGAGGCATTTTGCAGTTGTGCCAATATGTAGAAAATAATTCAAGAATAATTCAAAGTAATACAAGAGTCATGCACAGAGAAAGAGAGAGATCGAGGTGAAAAGAAGACTGAGCTGCAGTCTTTAAAGCACTGCTTTAGGAGAGGAAAAAGTCTGAGAATTTGATACTAGATTATAGGAATAATAATGTATCTAGGAATAATCTGTGTTATGCCACAGAAATGATCAGAGGGATGGAACACCTCTGAAGACAGGCTGGGAGAGTTGAGGTTCTTCAGCCTGAAGAAGAGAAGGCTCTGGGGAGACCTTATTGTGGCCCTTCAATACTTTAAGGGGACTTATAAGAAAGACGGGGACACTTTTTAGTAGGATCTTTTGCGATAGGACAAGGGGTAGTGGTTTTAAACTGAAAGAGGGTAGATTTAGATTGGACATAAGAAATTTTTTACTATGAGGGTGGTGTCACACTGGAACAGGTTGCCCAGAGAGGTGGTAGATGCCCCCTCCCTGGAAACATTCAAGGACAGGTTGGATGGGGCTTTGACCAACCTGATCTAGTTGAAGATGTCCCTGCTCACTGCAAGGCGGGGCTGGACTTTAAAGGTCCCTTCCAACCCAAACCTTCTCTGATTCAGTGATTGTTTTGTATCAGCTCCTCCCTGTATATGCAATACCTTGATGGCAAAGGCAGGATCCTGAACTTTGCTCTTATGTCAGACTTCTAGAGGTCAGACCACTAGAATTTACTGGAGATAGCTACAGACAGGTGGTTTCTTTTTTAATTAATGCTTGTATACTTCAAGGGATTTAGGATAGCAAGTAAGATTCAGAGAAAATTCATAATCCAAAACAGCTGAGGGATTTTCTGCTGTGAGAAAAGGTCATATAATATCTATTGTGTGACACCAGAGCTGCAGTTTTATTTCACAGGGATGAATGCTCCCTTGTCTTTATTTCCTTCTTATTTTTAGTTTTTAGTGTTTTCCTTCCTTTTCCTGCTTTTTCTTAATTTCTTTCTGGCTGTCATGCTAGCTGTTCTCACTGGCATTTGCATGCTCAGATGTCTGCCTGCTAGCTGGGAGTTCTCTGTGATGCATGGGATCTCTCATAAAGCTTTCACTGACCTTCCTGGCACAGCCTTAATTCTTTAACACCAGCTATGTGCTTGTGTAAAATGCTTAAAGAATCATCTTTCCATTTCTTTTATGTGTATTAGCAATATTGTGTTTCATTTGGTTCTTTCCTCCTCAAACACTAAAAACACCGTGCTTGCAACATAACCTTAAACAAATCTGGAATGAATCTGAATAACCCACCTGATGCAGGGTTTTCTGTATTTTTGAATACCTAAAATAAAGATGCATTCACCTGTGAGTACTGTGGTGGGCATGTAAAGTTTACAACAATTGTAGCACTCTGGGGAAAAAATAGCAAAGATGGCAATGTTATTTAATAGCTGTGTGGGTTTTTTTTGTTTGTGTTTTTTTTTTTTAAAGTCTGATATCTTATTACCTTTCCTTTTGGAACATAGGAATATAGTTGCTGAAATTGGTATGGTTATGTCTTTCAGGGTTTCTGATTATGTGTAAAATAAAAAATGGACTATATAGCAATCTATTTTCTTCAGGGACTGTAGTGTGTAATCTTGATTTTTACAGTTATAAAACTGCAGTAACTGAAAAAATTGAACATCTTATGAAGTTAGTCTCTTGCTAGTGGCCCTTTTGCTTTAGACCTTTATGTTGATTAGTTGAGAAATTTATTCTTAGTAAAAATGTGGAATAGATTAATTTTTTTTCTTTTTCCTTCATGTATGTGTCTAGTATCTTCAGAGCATGGATCTTCCCACAGGAATGGGAGGGAGACCCTTTGGGCAAAGTAAAAACGGTGGAAATATAGACACAGTAGATGATAGCACAGACAGGGAAAGGGAATAGCAGGAATATGTAATGAAGAGCAGTATCCTCTCCACATAGATCTACTGCAGCCTGAGTAGTTGATCTGACTGTTGTCTCTGAGTGAGTTGTGTAACGACTTATGAAAGTGAATTGATGAGCTGATGGCTTCTCCAGCTATTGTCTATAGCGGGAATGCTCTAGCTTCATCCCTCTGTTCAAAGATGTTTTAAAGTCCTTGTCAAAGAAAAATATTTAAAATTGAACAATGTGACATGCAATTATCACATCTGAATTAAATTATTGCTGTGGAATATTCATGAGGCTTGGATTTTTTTTTCATTTTACATCTTTGGCTTATTACCTTTGTTTAATTGCAATTCAAGTTAATTTGAATTACAAGGTGTCTAATTAGCATTAATAGCAAAATGCTAATTGTAGTCCTTGGCTTATATATTGGCTTATTGTAGATTTTGTATTTTTGTGTCCTATTTCATTTAGTTCATATATTTCCCATGCAGACATAGGTTATGATTCATTCGAATTGCACGACTGGCCAGATCTTCTCTGCCTAAAATGTATGAAGTTGCTTAAATGTTTGTGTAGGACAGAACTTTTAGATTAAATTGTTTCATGTTCGACATGAAATTATAGTTGTAACTGGAAAAAATTATCTTCACATAGAAGATATATTTCCACCTACCCTGTTCTGAAAGATTCTCCTTAAGGAAGGAAAAGTTCAGTGTAATCCCTATTTATTGTGAGTTACAGAATAGCCAGTGCATTTTCATACCGAATTTCAAATACGTTCAGTGAAATTTAAGACTACCACCCAGTTATGGAGAGGTGAAAGGTATGGGGATTTGCTAGCAGATCCTGAAGGCGCTTCACCTCCGAATGGCTGAAGTTTCCCTGGAGCTCTCCAGCTCAAAGGGGTCAGCTCCTGGTGTGGTTAGGGATAGTTCATCCTTACACTAATCACCTTTTTTTTTTTTTTTTTTTTTTTTTTTTTTTTTCCCTCCAATTGTGCAAAGTCTGTCAGGGCCCTGAGGGCACTGAACAGGCCTCAGCAGGCCTGAGCGGCCCTGCCCCAGCGGGGAGCTGTGGCAGGGACCCTGGGGGAGGCTGCCTGGTGGGGCCAGGCCCTGGTGGTGCCTGGGGAAGGAGAGGACCTCTCTGGGGCCGCCCCTCACAGCCAGAAAGGCCTGTGCAACAAAATCCCCGCGCTGCAAACAGCTGCTGTTTTAGAAAAAGCCGAGGTACAAATTAAGTTTTAATTCACATTTAGTCAGTGTACAGCTTGTAACTGTGACTTGGGAGTGGAAAGGATAGGAGGAGAAGCAATATTTTGGGTAGACTTTGAAAATAGTCTTTGCACTTTGTAATTTCAGCCAAAAGCCCTTAAAACATGGATGAATATTTTTAATGGGGAGAGTTGTAACTCAAAAAACTGTGAGCGTTCTCATTCCTGTTGGGGTGTGCTCGACTCAGCTGAGCCCAGCAGGTTTTGATTTCTCCTGTCTTTGAGCTCCCTGGGCTCACAGTGATCTTCCCGCTTCCCTTAGGAAGACTCTTGAAAAGTCACGGCAGCAGTAACAGCAACTGAAGCCAGAGGGTCCTTTTTTTCTTTTAATTCTGCTCCTGACTATGCTGACCTCAATGGGGTTTGCTGGTGTTAACACTTGCTACTGTGAATCATTCTTTTTTGAATGTTATAATTTCAATGGACACAGTAGATACATTGCATGATTAGAGAATTACAGATGTTTTCTCCAGTTGTTTTCTTCTTTCAATCTTGAAAAAGCATTTAATGCTATCCAGACAGAGAGTAATATATTTTGCATTTATTTGTTTATTAATTATTAGGAATCATTAGTCTGACTGAGAGTTTGAATGGCATTTGGTTGGTGGTTTTAGGAGACTCTACATCCATTTCTTCTTTCAGAAAGTTATATCTCTCTCTCTTTCTAAACTAATGTTCATTCCTCTCAAGCAATCAAGCAACAACAGGACTTTTTCAGTTCAATTTCTCAGCTGTAGTTGTTGTATTTGAATTATTTTTATTCTTTTTGCCCCTTTTTGGTGGGGAGGGGCCACTGAAATAACTGAAAGGATGTTATGAATCAGTTTTTTGCTTATGTTATCTAAAAATCGTTTGTGCTGTCAACACAGTACACATTGTAAAATATTACTGATGAAGAGGTGACTCTGGAGACCTTTATCTTGAGTGTCTTTGTATAAACCTTCATTATTTAGTTGAGAACAGTGGAATTACTCTTGCAAATCAATATCCTATAATACAATATGAAGGAAAAGAAAGACCAGAACTTATTAAAAACATCTTATGAACAAGTTTACTTTTGTTTTGTTTTTTTTTAAACAAAGATACCTGTGATAAGAAATAAAAAGTAATTAACAATAAAATAACATGATGGAAATTATTTTACTATACTTGCCTTTATTTTCACTTAGAGATGCAATTCTCTGATCTTAATTTGAAATTAACTAGCATGCAGGAAGTCTTCCTAATTGCACAACTGCGAGAGATTCAGCAAAGTGTCTGCTACTTCATTTTGGAAGAGTTATAACTATTGGCATAGAACTGGCAACTTACTAATTAAGCTGGGTGCTCTCAAAGGAAAATTTGATTTCTAAGATATCGCTATAAATCAAACCAGTACGTTCAGTCTTGCAAAGACTTAAACCATGTGATTGACTCTACTTCAGTATTATTTGTCATATGAATAAAGCTATCCATGTGTGCTTTATTGATTGCTCTAATGACCAAAGTCAATGATAACCAAAGATTTCTTCTGACAGATTCTTTAATATGATGTGTAGACTAAGCAGTTAACTTCAGTCCTCCCATTTCTATTCCACAAACCCCTTTAAAACTAGCCCCAAGACTAATGTAGTAGTCTCTTTGATACTGTGCTCCCTGATGTATGGGAGATTCTATGTCAAAGTCAGACCATGGTAAATTGGTTACTTTTACCTGCAGTGAAGTAGGTGACACTCTCTCTGCTACTCTAGTGTGACATGCAGAGGCACGTCATTCACAGTAGTATTTGTTAAAATGTGAGGTGTAGGAGAGAAGAACTGCACTGTGTTATTAAATAAATTGCGGGTTGCCTCTTACATCCGTGTATTCTATCACCTGTGTCCTAGTCAGTGGGTATCAGTCTTGGCAGAAATGTCAAAAAAAAAAAAAAGTTTTGGAACAAAAATTACTTTCTCAGTGCTAGAAGTGGCCTTTGCAGGTCTATGTAAACTGTTGGTAAGCTTTAATTACCTCTGCCTTTGTGATAAGCTTTGCAGCTAAGCAGAGGATTTTGGTCATAAAGGTTGCCAGTCTGGCAGTTTTTACTTCCAATAGATTATCTAATGTAATAAATTTTCAAGTACTGTAAACAGAACATCTGTAAAAGGCTAGCAAGCACATCCTGGCTAAATCAGTAGTAATCTCTTTTATAAACTTTATTTTTACCTTCTCTTTCTGGTGGTGGATGCTGTTAGGCTGTGCTTTGGGAATCTGGAGAAATGCATTTTGTGCTTAACTGGATACTGCTGTTCATGGAGTTCTACTTATGAACAAAATACTAGTGTCTGTATGGTATCTGAGCATTCAGTAGAAATCTAGCAAGTGTGTTATTATATAAACATGGTCTAGTTGTATTCATAATTGTCAAGATAAAGAATGCTGGAATAAATATGGAGCTTTACATGAATGTTATGGTTCAAATAGATTTATTTCTTCTGAATTGAAATGAGATCTCCAATCTCTTTGCTATTAGAAATGCACCATACCAATCTTTTCTGATGAGTCTAATTGAGTATTGCTTGCGTAACAGCTAGATTTTTCTTAGTAAGTGCTTCAAAAGATGATCAGATTGCTCTCCTAAATTAAGCCTGTCTATCTAAAAGTTTTAATTTTTCATCTCCACTACTGCAATAGTAAAATCATAGAGCGGTTTGCGTTGGAAGGGACCTTAAAGATCATCGCATTCCAACTCCCCTGCCACAAGCAGGGACACCTTCCACTACACCAGGTTGCTCAACGCCCCATCCAACCTGGCCTTGAACACTGCCAGGGAGGGGGCAGCCACAACTTCTCTGGACAACCTGTTCCAGTGTCTCACCACCCTCACAGTAAAGAATTTCTTCCTAAGATCTCATCTAAATCTTCCCTCTTTCAGTTTAAAACCATTACCCCTCGTCCTGTCGCTACATGCTCTTGCAAAAAGTCCCTCTCCCTCTTTCCTGTGGACCCCCTTCAGGTACTGGAAGGCTGCTAGAAGGTCTTCCTAGAGCCTTCTCTTCTCCAGGCTGAAGAGCCCCAACTCTCTCAGCCTGTCTTCACAGGAGAGGTGCTCCAGCCCTCTGATCATCTTCGTGGCCTTCCTCTGGACTCACTTCAAGAGCTCCATGTCCTCTTATGTCAGGGGCCCCAGAGCTGAACACAGTACTCCAGGTGGGGTCTCACGAGAGTGGAGTAGAGGGGCAGAATCGCCTCCCTTGACCTGCTGGCTATGCTTCTTTTAATGCAGCCCGGGATACAGCTGGCTTTCTGGGCTGTGAGCGCACACTGCCGGCTCATGTTGAGCTTCTCAACAAACATCACCCCCAAGTCCTCCTCAGGGCTGCTCTCAATCCATTCTCCACCCAGCCTGTATTTGTGCTTGGGATTGCCCTGACCCAGGTGCAGGACCTTGTACTAGGCCTTGTTGAATTTTGTGCAGTTCTCATGGGCCCAGCTTCCAAGCGTGTCAAGGTCCCTCTGGATGGCATCCCTTCCCTCCAGTGTGTTGACCGCACCACACAGCTTGGTGTTGTTGGCAAACTTGCTGAGGACGCACTCAATCCCACTGTCCATGTAGCCGACAAAGATGTTAAACAGGACCAGTCCCAATGCCAACCCCTGAGGAACGCTACTTGTCACTGGTGTCCTCTTGGACAGCAAGCCGTTGACCGCAACTCTTTGAGTGTGATCATCCAGACAATTCCTTATCCACCAAGTGGCCCATCTGTCGAGTCCATGTCTCTCCAATTTAGAGACAAGGATGTCATGCGGGACAGTGTCAAATGCTTTGCACAAGTCCAGGTAGATGACATCAGTCGCTCTTCCCTTATCCACCAACGTTGTAACTCTCTCATAGATGGCCACCAAATTTGTCAGACATGATTTGCCCTTAGTGAAGCCACGTTGGCTGTCACCAATCACCTTCTTATTTTCAATATGCCTTAGCATAGTTTCCAGTAGGATCTGCTCCATGATCTTGCTGGGCACAGGGGTGAAGCTGACTGGCCTGTAGTTCCCTGGGTTTTCCTTTTTTTTCTTTTTTTAAAAATTGGGGTTATGTTTCCCCTTTTCCAGTCGGTGGGAACTTCACTGAACTGCCATGACTTCTCAAAAATGATGGATAGTGGCTTAACAACATGAATGTGTTATATCCATACCATGCTCAGAAGAAATGATGTAGCATTCAACAATGCCACTCTAATGACCAGTGTGGAATGTGAAGACCAAATCATGTTCCATGTTAGGGATGCTGAGAAAATGCATGAATGCACTGGTTTACCAATAGTAATGTCAGGCTTAATACCAGTTTGTCTATCCAAGAAAAAGCCTTATTTTTTTATTTCTTTTCACAAACTCTAGACTTTGCCCAGTTCCTTGAGGATATATCATCTGCTGACCCTTCTCCAGTTTTACCCATCAGTTCTGAGATATTCATGAGCCTTCAGGATCTGACTATCTGTAGTTGTCTTGCAAGTCACTTGCTCTGAAATATTATGGAGGTAGCATAAGAATAAAAGTCTTGAGAGGTGCTAGATTTTAGAGAAATAGACAAACTTTAGTCAGATGGTGCTGAGGGAAGTGCCTCTGATTATTTAGTAAAAAATGTCTGTGCTGTTGTAGGAAAATGTGCGTTCCCTTCTAAAATTATTTTTCTAGGCTGAAGTGCTTGTATTGTGAAGGCGAGATCAAACTTGCATTGAGAAGAATAGAAGAAAACGCCACCAAAAAGATTGTATCATCTCTGCTAATATGGGTTAGGTTTGTGATAGTAGGTGTGATCTGTTCCTGTTCATGTAGTGTTCATGGCCTGTGTTAAGCTGTGTTTGCATATGTATGTTCACCGTCAGAATACATCTTTGTTCCTACTATCTCTGGGGGACAGAGTTGTCCCCTAGGCATAGTTCCGTTCTGGCACTGGAAGCAGTGAACTGCGGTATCGTGGTGTGGATACCCCTGTTGCAGACTGGCAAAAAGGAAATAAATTTTTACGAACTAATCCTTGCATTGTGGGGAGCTTTTTTTGTCTTATTGCCTCAAGATCATGCTGAGAGGGTACCATACAATGGTTAACTCTTCAAGTACTCTCGTGTAGACAGGTCAATAGCCATCAGTTTGCAGAGGAGTCTGAGTACTTGCATGGTTTGCATTAGATTTAGCACTTTTCCAGTGGCTTGTATGCAGATTTTTAAACCCTCTCAAGTACCTGGAATTATTTCTTCCATTATTTTAAAAATCATTCTGCATTAATACTTGTCCCTTGGTTGGATCGTTTGCTCAAAATTTTAATGATTTATGTCTCTCATGTAGATATTAGCAGGTACAAAGGTATGTTTTAATGATATTCTGTTGCATATTTTTCACTGGGGGAGAATATAAAGCAGGGAAAATACAAAGCATTAAATACATGGATAGTTTCCAGCCTTTTAAATGATTCAAAGTCTTTGATGAATCACTGGATTCTATTCCTGACCTCTGCTTCTGACCTTTCCCTGACTTCACAGGTCAACAGTTCTGTCAGCAACTGCATTTTGAATAATTTGTCATCTGAGATATCTAGATAGTATTTCTGTTCTCAGAGATATTTTTATTTTTTTTAGGTGTTTGTTGACCAAAATTCAGTTGTGGTTCCAAAACACAAAATCAGATCTTTGTTACTGGATTGAAAGTACGCTAAGACTAGAGTGTACTGTCCACTGTCCTGTGCACCAGTACAATGTACTGGTACAATGTACACCGGTTTCCAGTACTTCTCTCATACGCTAAAAAGACACCTCAGTCCTCTCTGTTCTTCGTATGCTGCATAGGAGCTTCAGTTCAAATTTAATGTGCCATTTGCCAACTTTTTTCCTGTCTTCCCCCTCGAAAAGGGAAGGAACAACTGCCATACACCCAAAGCATAAGAATTTCCATACCTGGTTATTTAGGAAATACTCATCTACATTTGATGTGACTTTTTTTATTCAATGATTTCTGTTTCTTTCTTTATTCTGTCATTTTCCCATTTATATACTGGAAAAGTCTTCTCTGATGCATCTGTTTTAGTGCAGAGCTTTCTCTGTGAGCCATTTGGCTCTGTACAAGAGGGGCAGTTGCTTTAATCTCGCAATCAGAACACTTTGTTCTTCTAACAGTGTGTTCTTGATTAATGCAAACTAATAATTACAAACACTACAGCATGCAGTGTTACAACACCACAAGTGATTGGCTGGCCTGGAGTTTGACAGGCTTTTCTTAGACTTGAGAAAGAACGATAGAAAAATTTCATTTCAAAGTGTTTATCTTGCCAGAATTCCTAATTTTATTTTGACGCAATTATAGAAATGACATTTAGTAGTACTGTCACTAAGGAAACATTAACATTTTGAATACAGTGTTCTTCAAGGACATATGTCTTTTTTGCTTTTTTTTTTTTTAAGGTGGAAAACTAAAAATCATAAGCACACTAAATCTTTTAGAAGTGTATTAATTTATTGTTTACAATAAAATATGACCTTGAAGAATGCCAAGCATGGATGTGGGAAAGAAAATTTTCCCCTTCTTACAAATTTGGAAAGTGAGGCATGGAGTTTTATTGGTATGTTTTGTTTGTTTGGGTTTTATTTTTTGTTACTCTTTTCCCCCCACTCCTCACTGCCAGACAGGCACAAACCCAAGATATTCTGCCAGTCCATCTTGGACTTTTCCTGCTGGATTAATTTGTCCCAATTTGTCCCTTAAGAACTTGATCTAACTTTTGCTAGAACAAAAAGAAAATGCTGTTGACTTAAAGCTGGGTCTGGCTAATGTTATCAAGAGAGTTACATGCTTCTGACTTTCTTATGGGTTTTATGCCCATCAGAAGAGTTAATGTAAAGAAGGGTGGGGTTTTTTTTTATGAAGGAAAAAATAGGAAGTTGTTAGCTACAGTGTGAGTGAAAAGCTGAGTAGTCGCTGATAGTGTGGGACTGTGCTACTAGTTCCCTGTGTATAAGCTTTTAGCATGCTTTAAGTGGAATATGACATATTCTTATCTCAAACAGAGCTCTCATGCAAAAAGTACTCTTATGTGCATGAGAAATTTCATGAGGAAATTATTTCAGAGTGAGAGCACCGTAAGTTCACACTAGCTTTCTCTCGTAGATAAGACCTTAAAAGGTGACCACAAAATTTGTACTATTGTTGTTACTATTAATAAATAGAAGATATTGCCATATTAATCATATTTGGACCTGATCCAGTGCTACTTGTAGTAGTTGAATTCTAACAGTAGTCAATATTGCATCAATTCCTTTCTGTTCTGGTTTCTTTAAGGGTGTTTTCTTGATTATATTTTGCAAATCAGCTGCTTATTTCTCAACTACTATAAGACAGTGGCATAATCAACATAGTGACACTGTTTCAAATGCATTTAAATATGCACTTTTCCAGAACCTCACTCAACCTTAAAAATAGTCCTACACATGTTTTCTTGCTCACTTAAGAATTACTATGCCTTCTTACATTTTTGTGATTATGGACCTAGACCTGCAAACTACTGAATACTTGGGAAATTTTCTTCTGAAATAACTTCAGTGAAGTTAAAGGATTAATTCCTCTAAGAAGTTCAGCTTGAAATATTTTCTTCTTATGAAATCAAGGTAATTAGTACCAGAGTTGATAACATATACCTGTGGAACGGCTTCTACAAGACTGTTTTAAAATGTGTAGCAATCTTGTGACTAGTTTAGTATGTATACTGGCATAGCATCATTAACTTTGAGAGTCTCATATTAATCACACAAGGATGAAGTAACAGGAAGACTTACTGTTGATACTATTATCAGGACCAGGAAAAATGTGCTTGTGCTTGGGGTTTGGGTGGGTTTTTTTGGCTGCACCTGGGGTTTTTTGGTTGTTTTTTTCCATGAGTGTTCCCCCCGTCCCTGTCCGTTCCCTACCCCCGAATTTTATAAAGCAAAATTGCTTCTTATTTCTCATCCTTTCTTTCTAGTGTCCTCCTCCCAAGTGTAAATTATGTAATGATTATCCAAAGATGTACAAACCTACTGAATTCCTCTAAATTGGAAAAACAAATGTTCTAATAAATGTATACTGACAAATTTGAATATGAAAGAAAAGGGATAGATGTTAGGGATAGATGTTAAGGAAATGTTAACAACTTAGTCTTTTTTTGTCTTTAACAAGTCAGTGAGTTACACAGTATCCTTATGGAGTGAAATTCTAGGCCTGAAAAGGGAAAAAATATAAGACTCCCATTAACAGACACTTGACCAGATGATGATAGCAAGTCTAACACGCTGGGGAAAATCAAAAGCTTGCAAGTGTAGGAAAAAACGATGATAATAACATATTTAAATTGCTTTCATGTAAATTAGGTAAGTATCATGTCAAACCCATGATCTTAAGAGTAAAACTTTAGATTCCAGTGTTCGGTTACCCTCACTGTAAAGAAGTTTTTCCTCATATTTATGTGGAACCTCCTGTGTTCCAGCTTGTACCCATTGCCCCTTGTCCTGTCAAGGGATGTCACTGAGAAGAGCCTGGCTCCATCCTCATGGCACTTGCTCTTTACATATTTATAAACATTAATGAGGTCACCCCTCAGTCTCCTCTTCTCTAAGCTAAAGAGACCCAGCTCCCTCAGCCTCTCCTCATAAGGGAGATGTTCCACCCCCTTAATCATCTTCGTGGCTCTGCGCTGGACTCTCTCTAGCTGTTCCCTGTCCTTCTTGAACTGAGGGGCCCAGAACTGGACACAATATTCCAGATGCGGCCTCACCAGGGCAGAGTAGAGGGGGAGGAGAACCTCTCTTGACCTGCTAACCACACCCATTCTAATACAGCCCAGGATGCCATTGGCCTTCTTGGCCACAAGGGCACACTGCTGGCTCATGGTCATCCTGCTGTCCACTAGGACCGCCAGGTCCCTTTCCCCTCTGCTGCTCTCCAACAGGTCTGTCCCCAGCTAGATCAAAGAAACTGCAGGAGGGGGTAATGCAGAGGACCTGGTTTATGATGTTACTAACAAAGAGCTATTCTTTAACAATGACTGTAATATATTTACGTTCAACTTCCCAAAATCTGAGAAAGACACAAGTATTGTGGTTAATTTAAAAAAAAAAAAAAAGAGAAGCTACATAAAAGTAAGGGTTCTTGTTGAGAAGTAGCTAGAAGGAGCAGCTCAAAAGGGTTGAATCTCTGTTGTGGAAATTATACTGGAATCAGAGCTTATGTGCACAGAAATTTAAGGAGGACTGAACAGAAGCTAGCATGATCAAATGGTGAGGATGGAAAAAAAAGGAGGTTATTAGAATCAAGGATCCATCTTTCAGAAAAATGACTAATGTGATAAATTAAAACAAAAAAAAAAACAAACCAAACACATAATTCCAGCACCTTAAATATAAAAATGCAATTAGGCAAGCAAAAAAAAAAAGTTTCTAATTTGCAAACAGCAGAAAAACTGTTACTGAATCCTTTTAAAGTATAACAGGAGCAGAAAGTGTACAAGTCCACTAGATGATTGCTATATAAAAGAAACACTTGGAGATGATGAGGTTCAGTATGGAGGAACCTGGGAAGTATCTACTAGAAGCCCCTCTGTGGAACTTAGGATGCACACTTCATCTGCTGGTGAAGTGGCAGATGAAATTTAATGTATTTTAATATTAAGTGATGTACACTGGAAAAATAAACCCAAATTTTATATATACATGATGGATTTTGAGATAACTGTTACCTTCAGGAATAAGATCTAGGAGCTATGATAGATAATTCCACCAAAATGCTGCCTAGATGTTTAGTAGCCATCAGCAAAGTAAATTACATTTTAGTAATTATTTAGGAAAGAAATAAAGAACAAATTCAGAGACACCATCTTCCCGTTCACTAGTCCAGCATGTAAGTCAGTCTTGTATACTGTGTGATGTTTCTCATAGTCTAAAAAGACAGTAGAATTGGAAGAGCTACCAAGAGAGTAAAAAGTTGATCAAAGGTAAGAAACAGCACCTATATGAGGAATGGCAGGGTAGATTATTTTTCATCCTGGGAAGTAAACTACTGTGAGAGGTGAGCTAGAGATCTTCACAGTCTTTGGTGGCATGGGGAAAAATAAATATAAGGGGGAGCATCAAATGAAACTTTCGACTACTGAATTGAAAACAAGTAAAAAGAGGTATTTCTTTATAAAACACGTGAAGGAGACTCTGCTGTTCTTCCTGTAAAATCTCAAGAATGCTAAAGCTTCCCAAGAGATCAAAATTCACTGGATTGATTGCTGGCAAACTTGATTTTTAAATTTTTTTAAATAATGAATTCAAGGTGGGATTTTTTCATGTTTTCAAGTAAAGTATTATTACTTTATGCTAACTACATTATACTGCAGCTGTTTTTCTCCCAAAGAGTAAAATCTACTGGTAGTCACCCCTGTGTGTGTGTGCAATACAACCTACACATGTTCAAGCTCTTTTTTACTGATCTCAAATAATGCCAGCTCTTCAGCTATGACAGTAGAGAGCAGAGCTCAGCACAGACTAATCTGTTTTACTCAACTTTTCAGATAGACTGGATCAACCTTTTATAGCGAAGTTCATACTATGAAGATAACTAGTTTAAAGCTATCTATCTTAGTTGTGTCTGCTGCACTATGCTGAAGAAATGCCTCATACAGAAGTAAAAAGGAGATGGATCTAGATGTGGTACTGGATTACTTTGTAATCCAATTGTGATATAAATAGGGACTAATTTCACTAACGCAGCTAAACCATGGCTGCCATAATTTCTTCTCCGAGTAAAGTTTTCCTGTTATTCCTGAGTACTGACACTATTCCAAACACTGAGTAATCCGAGCAGCAAATATTTTAATTATTGATACCTTAGAAGTTGTTTATTCATGCTATGTATATGGATATCTGTAAGCTTCATATCTATTCCTCAGACTAATTTTTATTGTCCAGGAATTAAATATTAACCAGTGTGAGATTAATTTTAAAAGAGAAGACTTGCGCTAACATCACTTAAAATTTTTATGTGCTGGGAAATATTTTTATAAATGTTCCTGTATATGCCATATATATATAAATATTTTTCTTTGATAGATCATCCTGTTAACCACACTATTTTGCAGTTGTGGAATATTAATAATGCTGATTTGTAATCTTTAAATTTACTCTGTCTTTTGTAGTACACTCATAAATGAATTGTTTATATTCAGAAAGTCATAGTGAAGTTTACTAAGGATTTTCTATCAATTTTCTTTCTGTGTTTTTTTTTGTTTGTTTTATTAACAATGAGAAATCTTGAAGCTAATGTAAATGTCCAGGAATCTAGTAACAATCCTCACTTCACAGTTTTGTTACATTGTATCACAGTTAGGTAAAGGCTTTATCTGATGACAAGAAGTCTAATTTGTTTACCACAAACGTTAGCAGCTCATGAAAACAGAAACAGATTTCAGTAAAGTTAAAGCCATTTAATACTTAAACAACAAAATACAGAAAAGCTACTTAACCTACTCTTTGTGTTACGCTCCAGTCTAACTGTGTATTCTGCTTCCAACTGTTGTGTTTTTTCCCTTTTTCCCCTTAGTCAGCTGCAGATCAAGGTGTAAGTCATGTTGAACCAGAGGATGAGTCTTTGTAGCTTTTTAATCATAATTAAGTAAGTCCTTGTCTTAAGCTGAGAAAACGTAGCTACTGTTTGACTCCTGTTCACAACAATGCCCTCAGCATGGAGGGGCTGTGTCCTGTCAGTGACTGAGCTTGCTGATGAATATTGTCATATAATCTGATTGGACTTTTTCAGCGTAAATGTGATAAAACTGTCTAGCTAAAGTCTAAAAGAAATGGGGGTAGGAAGAGAGGCAACAAAACCAACTTTTATATGTTTACTTATTAAGTAGATTAAAACCTTTATATGCTTTGGTTTTCTTTTGAAGGGTCCATCTTGCTGGGATGATGTGCTGATTCCCAACAGAATGAAAGGTGTTTGCCAGTCCCAAAGGTGCAATGGAAATATAGCGGTAAGATTTCGTTATGTTTCTCCAAGTACTGTGGCACTTACAGGAATAACTGTAGCAATTCTAACCCTATTGGAATTGCAGAAATGAAGGTAAATTGACATGTATGGTACACCTGAAACAAGCTGTTCAGCATCAGATAATATATCTCTGATGATTAGCAAAAGGGAGGAACTTGGTCAGTTACTGCTTGGAATGAAGAAGGAGGAAATCATTTTATGTCATCTCTTTCACTGAAGTAGAACTCTTAGATATTCAAGTATGCATATGTTAAATGCATTTATATCAATGCTTATTTTATAATTATTTTGTATATATCAGTGCCCTGAAAGCTTCAAATTTCTGTGTTATATTGCATATCAGATCTGTTGTATCAGATTTTCAGGCTTTGTCCACAGAAGCAGATTCTTCACACTTTTACAGTCTGTTCTCTCACGTGCTTATCATTGTTTTCTTTAAGTGTTTCTCAAAGTGACATCAATGAAAAGCCAGAGTAAGAAGCAACGTAGACATCTCAAATTCTTAAATAAAGTTTTGAAAAAAATCTTCATTTTTATGTATTTCTATCTTTTCATGTGTTAGATATTGTTCAATAGTATTTAATACTAAAGAGGTCTTAGAGGTACTTACTTCTCAAGAAAAAGATTAATTTGAGGTGTTCCTTCTGGACACAGTTTTTGAGGACAAACACAAAATTTTTACATATGAAAGAATTTTATTCATCAAAGATTTGCAGATTAGGACAACATAAGTGCCTTTTTTGAGAGGCACTCACCTGTTCTGGAGTAGTCTTCACTTTGTCTTCCCTAGCAAGTCAGTTGTGAAGTGGTGCATCCATGAGGTTCCATAGGTGTCTCCTGCTTGGCCACAGATGGTGTCAGGAAACATTTTATTTAACTTTAGACACCAAACCGTTTTTTTAAGAGCATGGGATTTATGGCTGTCTCCAAAGCCAAGGGAAACTGAGGTCTTACAGCGTTTGGGCTTCTGCTACTCAATGTGCTCCTTATAGTAGTGGCTCACCAATTCTCTCTAAAGTGGCAGGTATTAGACACTCATGCTAATCTCTCAGCAGTACTGTACTCTTCTAGGTGTGTAAAGAAAGCACTACTTCGCCTCTGGGCAGATTGGCTGTAGCCTGCCTGTTGTTACACTTCAGGAACTATTCTAGTTGTAAGAGGGTTGACTGCCTGACTTAATTTTTGCTACCTGTTGTCACTGTGACACTACCATCATTGGGGAGAAGTCCTTCCTGTTTTCACTTCTTTTTGTAAAGACATGGGAAAATTAAGAAGATAAAACTTCCTTTTGACAAGGACAGGAGTCTCCTTGGCAGCTATCCAGCTTGAGCCCTTATACACACAATCATGTCTTCAAGAGTCTGCCTTGTCACCTGTTGGGACTCCCAGAACATATCTGACTGACCTGCAGATACCAACTTATATCTTTTGTTATCCAATCTATTTGTGAAAAAGGTGCTGAAATAATGCACTTTTGGCAACCCTGCCTCCTGAGCTGGAAACCATCCCCTCATTGAATCTCTTTTTTTTTAAAATGCAGAAAATGGAGCAACATTTTTTTCACATGGCTTTGTGAAAAAAAGCACTGACCATAAAACTAAAATATTAAATGGCTAATGCTGTGGCAAAGATCCAATACCCAGTCAACTAAGTCCCGTGAGTCCAGTTGCTGTCACAATGCCTCTGGCAAGTTGCATACTTAGCAGAGCCAAGGATCAATGTTATCTTTCAGTAAGGCATCACTGAACAAAAATTAGGAGACATCCTGTTTTAGGTAGACGTTTTGAAAATGCAGCTTCAAACTGCCTGAACTACAGGCATGAGGCTGTTATCGGAGAAATCTCCTGTTCCTTTTTTTCTAATCTGAAATGTTTTCCCTTTCTACCAGCTGCAAACCGCTCTATCCAATGGTGTTAGAACCTAACCAGACTGGGATGCAAGAACAATCCTCCTTTTTATGATCTTGAACAAGATTTGCCAACAATATTGATCTAGTCAAGAAAAATTAGATCATTAAAAAAATTAGTCATTCATTTATCTACCTATCCAGTGGGTAGCCCTGCACCAGATCTTTGAATTCGTGACTTGATGTCCTCTAGTCCCTGAAAGGCATCCTTCTTGTGTTTTGAGGTGGGAGGGTTTTCAGCCTCAGTCACTGTGAAAACACATGTTAGCTTCCTGGGAAATCTTCCAGCCCAAAGGCTTAAATCACAAAGCCTTTTGTTTTGTGTCTTGCCCAGGGTTGGAAACAATAGAGATCCTATAGATGTGCCTTCAGGGATTTGTCACTCTTTCCTGCTCTAGTAAAACAGTCTGTCTATCTGTACTGTGCCTATTCCCAGAACTTTTCCTACCTGAAGTCATAGTGACTTGATGTCATCCATTTGTTCCCAAATCCCATATGTACTACAGGTATAAAACCTCTTACTGGTTCCTGAGGTGATCTGCAGTCAGATGGTTATATACCACCACAAAAGCAAAGCAAAGGAAGACAGTAGCTAGACCACTTGCATCTCTTTGCCAGTGTCATCTCTGGACTATCACCAGGAGGCAGATTTAACTGTCTGCAGAAGTAAGGAACTAGTTTGAGCTTTCCTCTGGAAATGGGCCCAAGAATTGGCTGAACTTTTCTTTTCATTACATGTGAAATCTGGCTTTTTTCCCCCCTCTCTAAAATAGACCAAGTATCTTCAACAGAGGTTTTTTACTTTTTAAATCAGTGATGAACTTCATGCCTGTGTGACTTTCACAAATGTATTGTATGTCCTTGGAAAAGTGAACAAAATACCCTTGACTAATTCACAAGTTGAAACCTCTGAAACCTCTAAGCTTGCTTGGCTCTTACAATCTTTGCAAGATTAAGTCACATTTTATGATTGAGTATTCATTTTTGCATTGTCATGACAAAGTCTGTGCAATTATATTTTGTCTGTCTTAAATAGCTCCACAGTGTACATGCTTCTTTACAGTGATGGGTAACAAAGAAACTTTGAGACTGTTAGTTATCAACAAACTGCAAATACTGCTGTTCAAGCAAAGAAAAAAAGATTCCTTCATTATTTCTCCCCGAAGACAAATATTTTGCTTAAAAATTGTTTTTCATTGGTTTCCACTTCTCATAAACACCAGTTTGCAACATACCTTCAAGAGGCAATGTGTTTTTTTCTGAAATACTAATTTGTATGTATTTTGATTATAATATTAGTCTCTTGCCAGAAATTACAGGATTTAATTCTTTTGGTTGCAAGTACGAAAAAATGTGAATTGAGAGTATCAGATAGCAATGGAAATCAAATTTCAATTTAGTTAAATAAAATTTATAAATGATTGCCAGAAGTTATAATGAATAGCTTAATGATAAATGCACTGCGATTCGATATGTGTTCCAATGTGCTCACAAATATGAGATGTATTGGATTAATTTTTGTGGGTTTGTTCAACATAAAATGAACTGAATTTAAATTTTCGTATGATCTGCTTTACGTGCTTTATTTGTGATTCCAACTACTTTTGAGGTTGGAGTGAAAAACAAAGTATTTTTTGACACTTTATTGTTATAGTCCATAATTATGAGCAAAAGAAACACGAGAGAAAAAAAATCTCAAAGGTAAATGTCGCAATTGTAACATCTTAAAATATGACTGATTGCTGAGAAATTGGCTCTTGAGAAGTTGTATGCTCTATCCAGAAATACAAAAGCTTTACAAACACAGGTGAAAATGGGGTCTAAACAGAGAATGTGGATTTTGAAAAGGTAATAATCAGTGTTTCTTTCAGAGATTTGATAGACTACTTTATGAAGCAAAATGAATTGTTCAGTGTTTTGAGAAATAGTGAACAAAATACACAGAGTGTCCAAAGCAGAGCTCAATGTTTTTTTTACATTAATTACAGTCTATCAGAAATAATAAATTCACTCTGAACTTCTACAGCTCCAAAAGGAAGAGGCTGGTGTGGACACTTATGTTACTGCAATTGTGGAACACTCAAATCACATTTATATCAAACTTCAAGTACAGTAATTAGAAAATGGAAGAGTTTACTTTAGTTGATTCACACTGACACATTTTAAATGAGGATCAAATTGAAGTCTTTCAAGCTGTTTCGCAAACCAGGAACATTCACTAAATGAGATGGAACCTTACACTTTAGTAGCTGTCTCAAAACACTTTCAGCCAGAAGCGCTGTATGTAGTTGTGCAGGTAGACACTCATTCCAGAGAAATGATTGAATGCACAAGCAGTGCTCCAGGCTCTGGGTTTTCAGATGCATTCGTTTGCTTTTCTTTCCAAGTTCTTTTTCTTGTAATTCTCTATATTCTTTGAAAAGAGCAACCCAAAGGCTATGGAAACAGTCGTGGTTCTCTGAAATTCCAGATGCTGCTCTCACATGAGCATAATTTTGTTACAGCTTGAATAGCTTGAACAGATTTTTTTTTTGTCACTTAACTAGATAGCCAAAGGTTGCTTTGTTCAATGCAGAGCAGCACCATAGTTCAAGTTTCACAGACCCATAAAAATGTATGAAGGCTTTACTGATAGGTGGGAGTTGAGGTTAATTAGTGAGTGATTTACAAACTGCTCTTTATATCATGAAGAAATCTCATCTGTACCTCTGAGGTCCTTCTTGTGTTGTGCCTGGATGTTATCAGAAAGCTTGTTGTAGACAGAGGGAGATGAAATTTTGTTCTATGGATAAAGAGCCTTTTTTTCCCTCCTACAGGAATGTACTTCTAGTTGCAGTGTCACAAAATGGTGAAGAAGTGAAGTATTGGTTTCTCATGTCATTATTGGCCTTTTTATTATTATTATTTCTCTTTATTTTTTTGAAAGTGTAGGATTCATTAAAGGAGGAAACGTCCATTTTTGTCAGCCAGTGTATTCATAGAGTAGAAACATTCCCAAATGGCTGCGTAACTGAAGAGCAAAGATTACTGCCATGTTTAAAGAAAGGAGTCTCATGAACAAGCTCTGACAGTCCTCCTTTAAAAAGACAGAAATTAACTTATTCTTTTTATGAACCCAGTTCTCCTATTTAGTGCAAAGGTGATCCGGTGGTGTATTTGAAGTAATGATTCAACGTTTTTCCAGTATTCCGTTAATATTTGTAAGACTTTCAAATAATCTTAGAACTGTTTTGTGTAATCACTTTTTCCAAATCAATGACTAAATCATGATAGTGAGATCACAGTAAATTTTCCAAGAAGACATAAAGAAGGAAAAGCTTTGCAAAATGTAATATCAATGATGTAGAATCTTGTTAAGTAGAATGTACCATACCATAGAGTTAAATTTAAAGTGCTGCTTTTCTCAGAGCATTATAAATAATTGGTTCCAGTAACTCAGGGAAATGGACAGAAGTAAGCTATTTCTCAACCAATTGCAAGCTTGAGTGAGTGCTAGTGGAGCTATCTTGGGTTTGGGTTTTGTTTTCAGTGTAATATTAATAATTGGAACATATGCTTTCTGCTGAATAAATACAGCTGTTACATGTAGTTGAACAGAAATTATAGATACTGTACCTCAAATGATATTTTAGCTACTATTCTGTTGAGGGTCTGATACTTATTCCTCTTTTTCTTTTGGGGGGTATGGGGGTAGAAAAGTATTTCTGATATGGTTTTGGTAGATTCAGGTTTGTCCTTACAAGTAATCTTGAATACATTTGATACTAAACTGTTTATTCAGTCAGTAAATATCTTTCCTTAGTCAAATAAGATATTACTGAAGAAGTGTGCTTATTAAGCTCAAACTTCTGCAGTTCTCTAAAATACATACAGAACACTTTCTGTTTATCATCCAATGAATTGAATTTCTGATTGTGAAGAAGAGGACTTTTCTACTTCTGTGTATAAAAATGCTATTACATTTTCTTTCCCTTCATAGGCTCCTGCTGTTCTAAAGTCATCAAGAGCCACAGAAATAATATGGCTCTTTTCATAGGTAGGCAGAGCTGTAACACCACTGAAGTGGTGATTTCATAGGAATCAGCTCCACATCAGTCCCACACTCAAGTGAATGTGCATCAGTTTCTGGAAGACATTGCCATGTCTCCAAGGCAGGATATAGGGCAAATTGGTTTGAACTTTAGAAACCTGTGGAAAAAGTATTCATGTTCTGTATGTGTTCTTGAGATTCTCACTTGATGTGCAGAAAGAGTTGCTGTAGACTTGAAAATCTCAGAAACAATAATGGAAGGGTTAAACAGGATTATAGGTCAGATTGCTTTAAGCCATTGTGAATAAGGAAACATGAAAATTATTTTGATGGAAATATAAATGTACTTCTATCCCAGAGTGATATGTCTCACTTCTGTTATCCTGAACTTTTTATTCCTAATGAAGACTGCATCAACTGTCCATCATCATGATAACTAAACAGTACTTCTATATCTTCTCCAATCTCCAAAACATGTTATGTTTCAGCAAGGCGTTTCTACAAGAAGCTACAGGAGTTCTGTGAACTTAGAGAAGCATCTCTAAGTATTGGGTTTTCTTAAATGTCAGTATACCCTTTTAGTCAAGCTCTATAGCAATCTCCTGTGTCCAGAGCAAAGACTTATTTTCCAGTTTGGTCACTTGTCTATTTTTACTCCATTTTTTTTCATGATTGGTATATGGCCGTTATACATGGTTTCTAACAGTCGCATTCTGCTATACACTAGCATCACTGTTCCAGTGTGTGTTTGGGACTGTCTCCGTTTAGCCCATGTCCAGGGTCTAAACTATAACCAGCTGTTCTATCACCCAGTGACTCCTTCCCAGCTGAGAAGAGGAATTGGGTAAAGGAGAACCATGGGTTTAAATGGAAAAGATGTAATAAAATTACAAAACTAATATTAATACTAATGCTAATAATAGGTACACAGAGCTATACTCAGCCCAATGAATGGTGGATGTCGAACGCTGCATGACGGTCACAACAAACAGGAGAGCTGGCGTTGGGAGCGAAATGATGGGTGAGCCCCTACAGGGATGGCAACCACTGGGGAGGAGGGCCGTCCTCAGCAAAATTCCCATAAACTTGATGTTTATGGTATGGAAAACACCTTTGGGCCAGCCTGGGTCAGCTGCCCTGGCTTTCTGTCCTCCTAGCTTAAGCACCTGGCTAACTCAAAACTGCTAAAGGCCTTGATCATCATGGAAACCTGCATACCGTGACTGGCCACCAACTAAAACAAAGTGTCTTATCACTTTTGTTCCCGCTGTATTGGGTGCTGCAGTCCTCTCAAAAATGCAGATTTTCTGAACAGAAAATTGATTCTATCCCAGTGAAACCAGGACAGGGACAAAGAGTTTGCAATAGGAAGCATGTTATGTTTTTTCATTATGTAACTTCTCTTGTTATTTTTCCACATTCCTCCTGTGTGATTTGAATCTTGCAATTTTATTATATTTAAATTTTTGAAGATGTCATAAATATTTGTCCTTGTCCTGCATGTTTACTGTCATTAGGTTTAGCACTGAAGACAGCAATGTTATGTAATCTTTTCATAGCTGATCTGTTCCGCAGGGAGTCTGTGCTCATCTGGAATAGGCTGGACTAAGAAATCAAGGGAATAGCATTCAGTTTGGATGCTTTAAATATGCAGCTTACCAAATGCTTTTGCTTTCAAGTATCCAAAGCTATTCTTCTCAAACATCACTGTTCATATGAAACACGCTTCATTTTTTCATCTCATTTTGCTTTGATCAGCTCAGACCTCAGTTTCAGCTGAGAACAGAAACAAATTCCATAGCAGTTAGAGTATTGAGAAAAAGTAGTAAATTTGATGATGTTATCAAAATGGGAATATAGTAAACTAAACTATCATTTCATTATAGGAAGGCTCTGATACATTGGTATATTATTTATTCATTATTCTTTGTGATGTGGTCAGTTATTTGTGAAAGGAAGCATGTCTGTCTGTCCTTGGAGCCATTAGAATATTTTCAATGTCATGATATTGCTATGAATAATTTTTAAAATTCTGAGATGTTTCCTAATACCAAGAAACCTCTTGATTTTGTGTTTCTTTTAATTCATTGCTGTCCTTGTTGGTTTGTCTTGTGCATTAGAGATTAGTCCAGATATCACATGCTTATAAAAAAAAAATTCACAGTGATTATGATGGAACAAGAGTGCTAATTAAAATACCAGATAAGAATTCTTGAAACTCAATCTGTGAAGTAAGATTATGACAGCTTCTTTATGCAGACTTGAGAAGAGAATTATTCAAATTTCATACAAGATGAGTTCCAGAGTATTTTTCATTTACCAGAGACTCTGAGGCCATTTCTTTTACTGTTTAGGAACTGTTATGTTCTCTTATGCCAAGTGGTATGGCAAGTAAATCTAGTGCAAGTAAAAGGAGTAAAGCATAAATGCAAGTTAAGTAACAAGGAAACCAGACCCGTCAATGTAGTTTTACTCTTTCCTATTTTGTGAAATAAGGGGCCAGAACTAACAAATAGGCAAACGGTTTCAGAGAATTTTCTGATTTAAACTCTCTTCCCTTCAGAAACCTATCCATTCACAAAATTAAGGATTAAAATGGCTCTGTTTTAATCACTAAGTTAAGTTGTCCTATTAAACACATCTAATGCTTTGGCTTGATTTATGCTTCCATGGTGAAGCTGAGAATCAATTTGGACATCCCCAGTCAAGTTTCTCTTACATAACAAAAGAGGCTTCTAATTGAGGAGTGGCTTTAAAAGCCTAGTTAGTTAAGCAGAACAGTGACCAAAGTCAATCCAACTTTTAAGTTTATATCTATAGTTAATGTACATACATTTCTTACAACAACTAGAATAACTATAGAGCAGACATAGTACCAACTTAATCATTAATTTTATATCATAAATTAGTCAAGTCAGTCACTTGCAAGACCCTAATTTCCCTAGAAAAACATAAGAATCCACACGCGTGACTGAAACAATCAGCACCTTACAGTGTATTAAGACAAATCTCGTGGTGTTGTTAAATGTAATCTTTAAGATGTTTGTGAGTCTTCTAATCAATCACAATAGCATGTGCCTCATTCTCGTATCACATCTGTAATGATACAAATGTAAACCTGTACACAATTGCTTTGAACTACTCTATTTTTAAATTATGTGAACTATACAAGCAATTTTTAGCATGCATTGGCTTTGATCCTCCAAAAACTCATAGACTTGTTAGCAGTTGTTTTACCTTCTTTCTATATATTTTAATTTCTGTTTTGTTTAATTTTTATTTTTTAACCTTTATTTCCATGATGAACAGTTGTGTCCCAAAGCATAGTCTGTTAGGGCAGCCTGGGATGTGTACTAGTATTTCAGGATCCTCTCTGATCCCATGGAACTGTTTGGGAATCCAGAACTGTTGAGATACAAAATATGAAGCCTGAAAGACACACTAAGGGAATCCTTTACACCGCAGAAATTTTGAGTTATTTAATTGGCATGCATGGGTGGGAAATAAGTGAACCATAGATATAAAACTGGAAGGAACATTGTGATCATTTCACCTAACCACCTGTGTAACACAAGTTGTGATCCTTTCCTGAAGTAATAGATTTTTGAATGAGAACATATAATTCAGGAAAACATCCTTGACTTAAAAAAAGGCAGTGGTGAATTACATAAACAAAAACAACCCCTTGACTTTGCAGTTAATTAATTACATTGCCTGTTTAAAATGTGCTCTATTTCTAGCGCAGATTTTCTGTCTAGCTTCAGTTTCTACTGTCCTTTATTATCAATAACCCTCTGTTTCTTCATGTTGGTTTCCATAGACTAAAGTCTATCTATACCTTATCCTTTCCTTGAATCTTCTGAGACGTTTTATTACTTTAAAACCTCATTTTCCAGTCCTTAATCATTTGCTCAGCTATCTGTTGCATTCTTACCAGTTTTCAACATTTTTCGTAAATTTCACACATCAGCACCAGGTACAGTTGTAGTAGTGATGCCATAAGTGCCAACTACAGAGATGATAGAGTCTACTTACTTATGTTGATGTTCAGCAGTTTTATTAGGCAACTTAACCATAATGTTATTGCGAGGGTTCCAACTCAGCTGATCATTCACCAAAAACCTCTATTATTTCACAATACTGCCTCCCTGGACAGAGTCCTTCCTCCTGCATGCATGGCCATTACTTCTAAAGGTGTGACTTCATTTTTGGCTGTTTTGTAAGCGCATATTATGTGTTTGATCTCAGGTCACAGAATCATAGAAAGTCCTGAGTTGGAAGGGACACCCAAGGATCATAGGGTCCAACTCCTGTCCCAGCATAGGACAACCCCAGAATTCACACCATGTGTCTGAGGGCATTGTCCAAATGCTTCTTGAATGCTGTCAGGCTTGGCGCCATGACTGCTTCCCTGGGAAGCCTGTTCCAGTGCTCCACCACCCTCTGGGTGAAGAACCTTTTCCTGATATCTAGCCTAAACCTCCCCTGGCATATCTTCCTGCCATTCCCTCAAGTTCTGTCACTGGTTGCCAGGGTGAAGAGGTCAATGCCTACTCCTCTACTTCCCCTTGTGAGGAAGTTGTAGACAGCAATGAGCTCTCCCCTCAGTCTTCTCTTCTCCAAGCTGAACAGACCTAGTGGCTTCAGCCGCTCCTCATATGGCTTCACCATCTTTGTGGCTCTCTTCTGTACACTCTCTAGTATCTTCATATCCTTTTTATACTGTGGCGCCCAAAACTGCACACAGTACTCAAGGTGAGGCCGCACCAGTGCAGAGTAGAGTGGGACAATCGCCTCCCTCGACTGGCTAGCAATACTATGCTCGATGCACCCCAGGACACGGTTGGAGTTGAGCTGTTCATGTGGCTTTGTCAGTGACTTTTACTTTTCATTATTTTGCACTCCCACAGATTTTATGCCATCTGAAAAATTTGAGTAATTACTTTTTGCTTTCTTCCACATCATTAACAAACGTTTTGAATAGCATAAAGCTAGGAGATGATCACTGTGAGACCACCTTGAAAAGCAGACTCTTGATGATTGCATTTTCAAACATATCAGTTAAATCCATCTAACATTGATCTCATCGTGTTCTAGTTTCTTAATCAAAAAGTCAGTGCCGTATGAAATGCCACACACAAATCTGGGTAAGTTGCAACATCGCTATTACGTTGTTCCACTAAATTTGTAATCTCATAAAAATGTCAGGTTAGTTTGCTAGGGTCTAGTTGCCATAAATCCTTGTTGATTGACATTAATTACACATCCTTCTTTTAATAATAAAGTACCATATTAGCTATTTATTCTATCCAGGGCTGGTGTCAGGCTTACATGCCTATAATTACTTAGATTACCTCATATAAAGCTGTCCTAAGCTATAGCATAATGTGGGTGGTTTTGTTTTGTTTTGCCACCAGTGCATTTTTCTAAGGAGGAGCAAAGAGGGGGAAGAGCGCTGAAAACAGCACCTATAGGACTTTGGAATAGCCTACAAAGGTGCTGTGATTATATTAGGGTAATTTTTGCTAGGCATTTAAATTGATATACTTAATAGTAATTACAGATTAAAAATGCTTGCTTCAAACACTCGATTCATGGAGAAAGAACCAAGCCAGATGACTTTTTTAGTATTTAAAATCTTTAATATGTTTTGGAGTTGTTAGCATTGTAGTGAAAAATTATTTCAACTCTACATTTCTTCTCATTCACCTCTTTAGGAAACTATAATTGGATTTTTTTTTTTAACAGATATTCTCCAAGTAACCTCATTCTGGAGTAGGTCGATTTTTCCTTTATAAAGAAATTATGTTATTCCACTTCTCAGTGCAGAAGAATCAATGATAGGTAAAAAACTGAATTATAAAATAGAATTAATTCTATACAAGGACAAAAAGGCTAAATCATTTATCTTGGAAGGAGAAGTTAAAGCTTTAAAAATTAAGACCTATCCTCATTTAAAAAAAAAAAAAAAAAAGTGAATGTTTATTCACTCTTTCCCAGTGTAGAAATACAATATTTCCCCAGTATATTGGACATCTTTTTATGAGTGTCTGCATCAAGCCCCCACCAGCAAACAAGAAATATGATTTAGAACAGTTAATTATATATTAAATGATTTTTTTTTTCTTTTGACTGTTTCTTTTAAGAATCTTTTTTTTTTTTTTAACCAATGCATTATTTTTGGCACTATAAAAATCCTAAAACTGAGATCAAGTCAGGTCTTTGGAACTGTTCATCAGTTTTCTCATCTGGCTGATAAAGAGTTGCTAATAGTTTTTGTGAGCTGGAATTTGTGTAGACATTCTGGCAAACGCAGAGGAACTCAATCGTTTGTGCTCTGTGTTGAAAGGTCTTGGGAAGTTTAGCTCATCTTGCATGTATTGTTACCACCATTTCTATTTATATGTGGGGAAATGTCACAATTTTGTAAAAGATCAAACAAAATATGCTCAAGATTATTTGCTTGCTTCAAACAAATCCTCTGCTCTTTGATGTTCTTCAGCTGTTAACATTGCCACTGAAAGAAAGGAGGGGGGATGGGGAAAGTCCTTTGTTGCTTATTTTTTGCATCGTGGTGCAGTTCTAGAAACCCTTATCTTGAAAACACGAGCGTTAAGCATGCTTTCAGAGAAAATTTTTTTTCAGTGTTTTATTTCTTCTTATATGAGCAATTACATTGCATGATTGTGCTCAGCTGCTAGGTTTTCCTGGTCCTTCAAGATTGCCTTTTAAAAATAAGCAGTTGTTTTGAACACAACTTCTCATCTCCCTCAATGATAGATTTCTTGAAAAATCCTTCAGATAGTGTAGATGCTTCATCATTTGATGAGAGGCAGTTTCAGGTGAGTTGAAGATTTGTCCTGTAACAGGAATCAGTGAGACTTTTGGCAAGACTGATACTTTCTATTAACAAGTCAACAGCTTTTCTTCAAATTTTGTGATGCCCCTGGATTCACTGAAAAAGCAGTTGACATTTTATAAATGATCATTTTTGTATCCTCCTTGAGACTGTCAGTATGAAGGGTCTGATGTTATGGAAAGTGAGCAGAGCACAGCTTGTGTTCATCTGACCAAATCCTAGATCATTCACAGCTCCTGTAATAATTCCATTGGCTGTGCTGAAAGGTAGATAGTATTTGAAACCAAAACTGAATGTAAATGCACCTTTAATATCTTTAAGAGATTTTACTTCTAGAAAAGTCTGAAAAACATGTTGATGATGCACTGCAGCAAGGAACTCATTCTGTACCCATGCTGTATTGGCTGTCATAAAGACATAAAAACATTGTAAGATTACAACATCCTTATTTTGGCCTGATACGGTTTTCTTTTCCAGTTATTGTGATGTTCAAAACAACCACAGGGAGATTCCTCTTTGCGTGGTACATAATTAAACTGCAGAACTCTTTGCCATGATACATTGTGGAAGTTACAATGCACTCAAAAAGTGACAAACTAATGGAAGAGAAATCCATTGAGAACTATTAAATGTGAAGATACTCCTTGTGTCTTAGGAAGTCTCTGACCAACAAATTGCTGGAGATTAGGAACATATTCTAGGCAAATACCATTTTAGGTTTGTCCTCTGTGGTGTCTTTTTGTTTTGGTTTGTTTTTTAACATGTGTTCTAGGCACCTACTGTTAACTTCCTATTAGAGCCAAGATATTGGGCTGGATGGACTGCTCTATGATCTACTGTGGTGAAATAACCAGATGTTACCAGAATGGATTTCTTAGGGAAGCCATATATTATCAGACTGAGATATAAAGGATAAATATGACCAGTATGTTTGTCACAATCTATATCAAGGCTTAATTTTCTTCAATTTACGCTGTGTGTGTGTGTGTCTTTACATATATATGTATTTATTGAGTCTTAGTTACATGTAGTATGAATACAAAAGGGAAGGGGAATCCAAATTCAGTATATTGCATTCTCATGCCAGGGAGGAATGTGGGAATAAGGTGTGTGATTCCTACTGGCATGTGTTATTGCCATAACGTAGTCTTGATCCTAGTAGTGAAAGCAGCGTTACGGTTACTCTATTTATGTTGTACATTGCCCAACAAGTAATTTCTGCATATTATTTGTTCATTTATGTGATCTATTAGAGTTTTAGAAAACATGCAGGCATTCAGGAACCTAAACAAATTGGGAAGCAGTAATTGAAACCTATGAGTGAAATGCTATTATGTTAAAACCAGAGAAACAAATTCAAGAAGATACTGTAGAGTCAGTTCCAAACCCTAACACTGTGTGTACTCTGTCACTTGTTTCACAAATCAGACCCACGTTTTCTTTCAAATACGGCTTCTTTGATACATATTTTTGCATGCACTGTGGCAACGTGTCTAATTTGTTCAGGGACAGGTTTTTGCAATTCAGTGAATTTCAGTAACACTTTCACTGAATCTTTTGTTGCTCACTGCACATGACGTATAAACAATATGCTACTGTCTGCAGCTGTTGCAAATTCATTACTGATGATTGAAACCTTGGCTTTCCACTCAAGCATGCAACGTGTTCTTGCAATCAAACCAGATGAAGGTGATTTTGTTAGGGTACAGTATGATTATATAGGAGTCTCCTCAAATGTCAGGCAGCGTTTATATGGAAGAGCACAATTTCTTCATTCACATCTGGCAAGTACTGCTAGTGAGTGTTTAATAACTGTGTCATTTTGCAGGCTGATACACTATGTGATATATTCTGTTAAATCTAAAAGCTGCTATAAAATTTACTTTGGCATAAAATCTGTTTCCCACCTATAGTTTCCATGCCCGATGTTCTGGTTGGAGATTCTAAAATGTGAAGATATTAGGTTTTGATTAACAATGTCTACTCATTTTTGGTCTAGCTATTTCTAAGAGATTGTGCATGTAACTGATTTGGGATCAGTTTGTAAACTTTAATTTGTGTCTTCTGCTTCTGTGCATACAGCTTATGAAATAAGCTTAGTCTCACAAATCGGATCTAAATTTAAAATAAGCATGCACTGTTTATAGGATGTGGTGATGTGAGATAATGTAGTCAATGGCATCACCTGTGAGTTTCTCTCACCAAGGGATGCAAGGTAGTTCCTGTTGGAAATGCTGCTAAAAAGTATGGGCTCTGTCTCTCATGGTTCATCCTAATGCGGTGGGTAGTTCTTGAACAACTGCTGTCAGAAATGCCTGGATTCTCACAGTAGCATAGCTATGCAGGGCCAGGCAAATCTGGTTGTCTTCAGTATACAACATGAATTTCTAGCTCAGAGAAGTCAGGTATAAGCTAAACTGTTGTTTTGAGTCTAGAAAGTTTAAATTGTAATAACAAATGTCTTTCTGATTCTGTTTTCTGCCGTAAAGGCCCAACTCAGGAAGACACATACTTAAAGTATATACCCAGCTTTAAATATACAAGTAGTCTGCTGAAGTTAACACTGCTCTATGCTTTAAGCACCTGCCCCAATGGGACGTTAATTTGAATGTATATTAATTAACAGTATAAATACATAAAAATGGCTTAGTGAAGCTCTTACAGTGTCATTAGAAATACTCAATATTTTGGCTTGTTTGCTGGGAGGATGCTTAGAAGTCAAGTATTTCCCTTGCTTCAGCACAACGGATGTTTAGAAACATATGGTTAAAAAAAAAAAACAACTTGTTAAGAGCATGTTGTCCACAGACTGTTTTTGACGTTATGCATTGCAACAGTTCTGTACTGGGTTTGCGTGGCAAGGTTTTGGTAGCAGAGGGGGCTACAGGGGTGACTTCTGTGAGAAGCTGCTAGAAGCTTCCCCCATGTCTGACAGAGCCAATGCCAGCTGGTTCCAAGATGGACCTGCTGCTGGCCAAGGCTGAGCCCCTCAGTGATGGTGGTAGCTCCTCTATGATAGCATATTTAAGAATGGGAAAAAAAAAACCTGCACAACAGCAATTACAGCTGGGGAGAGGAGTGCGAATACGTGAGAGAAACAATTCTGCAGGCACCAAGGTCAGTGAAGAAGGATGGGGAGGAGGTGCTCCAGGTGCTAGAGCAGAGATTCCCCTGTAGCTTGTGGTGAAGACCATGGTGAGGCAGGCTGTCTTGCTGAAGCCCGTGGAGGTCCATGGTGGAGCTGATATCCACCTGCGGCCCATGGAGGACCCTGTGCTGGAGCAGGTGAATGTGCCCAAAGGAGGGTGTAACCCCATGGGAAGCCCGTGCTGGAGTAGGCTCCTGGCAGGACCTGTGGACCCATGGAGAGAGGAGCCCACGCTGGAGCAGGTTTGCTGGCAGGACTTGTGACCTGTAGGGGACCCACGCTGGAGCAGTCTGTTCCTGAAGGACTGGGCCCTGTGGAAGGGACCCATGCTGGAACAGTTCATGAAGAACTGTAGCTTGTGGGAAGGACCCCCATTCCCCATCCCCCTGCATTGTTGTGGGGGAAGAGGTAGAGAAAATCAGGAGTAAAGTTAAGCTTTGGAAGAAAGGAGGGGTGAGGGGAAGGTGTTTTAAGATTTGGTTTTATTTCTCATTATCCTGCTCTGATTTGATGGGTAATAAATTAATTTTTCCCCAAGTCAAGTCTGTTTTGCCCATGATGGTAACTGGTGAATGATCTCTCCCTGTCCTTATCTCCACCCGTGAGCCTTTCGTTATATTTTCTCTCCTCTGTCCACCTGAAAAGGGGGAGTGATAGAGTGGCTTTGGTGGGCACACGATGCCCAGCCGGGGTCAACCCACTACAAGTTCTCTTTCAAATCTTTGAAATATCATGTCTCTGAGTAATACATCTGCTGATAGTTGTACAGTATATGATAGCAGTTCTTTGGGACATCAGTAAATGTTTGGGGCATTCTGGAATCAAATGTTTGAGTTTTTCCGCTCAAACTTGGTGGTACTTCAATATATGTGGGCAAAGTAACTGTGGTTATGAATTGTTCTTAACTGCTACACATGCTTAGACTGCTGCCAGGAGATGAGGAAAGTGTTCTAGCGAAAAGTGGGTTTCGTCCTTTTGATGCACAGAGCTGTCTCACACTCCTGCTAACCCACCATTGAAACACCAGAACTGACACAGGAGTATTCAAGTTGCATCAATGGGTTTTGTTGTCTTCTGCTTTAAAGAAAAGCCACGTACTTCTGGTGCCTGTGTGGTAATTACTAAGAAATAACTTCTCACTGAACACCACTGTTACAGTGTCATTAGGAGAAGCTGTAATTGTGCATATCTCATTCTTTTCAAACAAAAATATCAGCCCCACATGAATTTGAGGTTGTGAAGGGGAAAAATAACAAAATTCTCTGAGGAGGTATCTATTAAAGGTGCTGAAACTCTTATGTGTGTTAGAGGTGGCACTCAGATTGATTTCTGGAAGCTTTATTTTAAACACTGGTAGGCAATAGTGCATTGCTTGCAGGATCACTAAGCTGTCAATAAGGATTTGCTGTGATAACTTAATTCTCGTAATTCACAGTTTTTGCTGGAGCGTTTGTGTAGCTGGAATCCTGTGAGAATCTCCTTCAGCTGATTTTCTAGCTCAAAGAAATCTGACCTAATAAATTTGTGCAGTTTAAATAAACTTTAAAATATTTAGTTTTCTGGGTAACTTTAAAGCCATAACTGTTCTTTGAAAATATAGAGAAATAAATATAGAGAAAAAAATATAGCAAACTATATAAACAAGAGAAGAACCATCCTAGAAAACATTTGGTCCATATTACTGACCCCCACCCCCCCAAAAAAAACCCAAAACAAAACCCAAAACAACCCCCACACAAAAAAAAAGAAGTGGCAAAAATAGAACCTATTAAAAACAAATAACCCATGTGCATTAGCATAATACTTGCCACTACATTTAAAGTAACGCTGGTTTCCCTGTTACCACATATGTTTTGTTTTTATTTCAAAAACTGTAAAATGTCATGTGTGTCAGATGTTGAGCTCATTTTGAATATATTTAACCAGTTTCTTGGAATGTGCTTCTTCAGGGCCTGTTTCTCATTTTGTTATTTAGAAAGCTGCTGTGATTGGGAGAGGCTCAGAATAAACAGCGCTGGTTACCTAGGAGATGGCACACTGTAGCAAAAAGATTTTCTTAGGGAAAGAAAAAAAGCTCATTCTTGCATGAAGTGGTGTTCTGTGTTTATTTTTTACTTATTTTTCATGTTTGTAGAGAAGGTCAGATTGTTCACAGCAACATTAGGATGGTCTTGCTGCCTGTCCAGGTTTGGACCAGGGAGTTTCAGGGCATCTCTCAGGAGTTTCAGTTAAAGCGTGATTCAGGTCCCTAGACGTAGAAGAGCGACACAGTTGGAACTGACTTTCAGTTTCATGAAAACTTTAGTGTGTTCTATCTGGGACATCTTACCGTCCATGAATTTCTGTTCTCCCTGCTTACATTTCTTAAAGGCAAGTGAATAGCGCATTGGGAAACCTTGTAGTTTGGGAAACCTTGCCAGCCTTCGTCAAGGCAGAGGCACAGCCCACATCTTGTTCCTGGCCCTAATACTTGATAACAGTCAGTGTGGGGATCTGAGCCAATGTAGGTTAGAGGGACTGTGAGCTTCTCTGGAATTAATTTCCATCAAGGACTGTCTTTTTGTATAAGTAAAATGACTGCTGCTATTTCATCTAGTCTGCTATGTTACTGCAGAGGTGCACCACCACCTTTGGGCTTGTGACTGACAGTAGTTGTGGTTTCTGTGGAGCAGTACACAGAGGACCTTCATTTGAGAAAGTGGGAATGGGTGTGGTGGTTTTGGTTTTTTGCTTTTTTTTTTTTTTTTCAGATGGTAATCTTGAGTGTAGTTAAGTATTGTCCCTAGCCTGTACTGTCCTGGGTTCCAGTCCCTGCCCTCTGCACTAATTAAGCATTTTGCATGACAGGCTGGATAAAATATGGAACACATGGGCTATGTATTTATATCTGTAGGAATGTATTTGCACACCTGCTCTACTAGGAGCTGAGTTAGGAGCAATGTGTGTTCAGGAAAGAGCTGAACTCAGGTTTTCTACTTTCTGCATGAGTATGTGTGTTTTCCAAGGTGTTGCTCAGGAAGGTCCTGTCATGGATCTGGAAAAAGCGACTGGAAAGGTTACTTGTCATATTAGAGTATGGAATCCTTTGCTATGGTAAGTAGTGTTTTAGAATCAATGGGTTTTGTTTCCTCAATAGCGGATCATAATGTGATAGTAGTTAAATAAGCTCAAACTGTAAACATGTGAAGGGGAAAAAGCAAAGAAAAAACACATCCAATACCCAGCTGTAATTTCTGTCTGAAATTGGAAGGGTGCATTTTTATAATGTTACAGGCCTGTACCTTTAAATGAAGTGTTTTACAGACAAATATGTTTCTCATTTTAACTTCTAATTACCATGAAAGGATTATTTTATGCAATGTGCTTATCCAAGGTCTTCCTACATATACATTACATATTCATGAACATATAGGCTGTGTGATGGAAAGTTTGTTTTTAAGTTGTTGTGAGCTTTCCTAGTGAACGTTGCTGCTATTAAATGAGATAATGCCTGTGCAGAAAGAACAGCAGTCAGGAAACCTCAAAGGCAGTGGTAAGTGCATGGCAGGGTTTGGCAAACGCTAGCTGTTTAATTGCTTATGCCATCTATGGGAGAATTTTGGAGTCTGAAAAAAGATTTGTCATAACAAATGCTATAATAGACCTGTTATATTTGTGTGAACACTACATGCGTGAAGCCAAATTCATCTCGTTGGCTTAGTTACTTCTTCAAGCTGTACATCCTACACGGGGAACTCGAGCCAAACAGATCAGTATCTCTGTGTTTGACTCTGCTGCCACACACCTGTAAGTCAGGGGCAGCTTTAATTTCCAGCAGTTATTTTGCTAGAGAATCCCTAGTGCTGGCGCTCTGCACAGTGTGAGTTAGTGAGTCAGTCCTCAGTGCTGTAAATACATGTGCACCCATGTATTTACAGCACTGGTGACTCAGCATGGTGTGTTTGAAATTTTGCGAATAAGACAATGCATCTGGACAATTATTTCTTTTTAATGTCCATGGTAATGTCTGTCTTTCTGTTTTTCCATTTGTTTTCTGGTAGCCCATTACAAAGCAATGTTTTGTATTTTGCATTTGTATCTTTTTAAATTATTAGTTTTCCTTACATAAGGTTGAAGTATGACAGTTTAATAATAAATAAATTTTAAAATATTTTTTCAGAAATACATTTTTGAGGTAATATGCAAGTTAAAACCTTGGCAATTTTAGTTGCTTTGCAAGATAGATATTATAATAAAAATTTTTGAAATGTCAAATGGAGAATGTAGCATTGTGTGTTGTTTGTGGAGATCACTTTATACTGCTCATGCACTGTTCATGCTCTCATTTAAAGATTCTGCTCTCATGTACATTCCTCTTTAGTCACATTTTTAAACAAAATTACTTTTTGATCCAAGTGAGGGCATGAATTTTTTTTGCAAATTCTTTTGACCAAGTCAAGTATGAATTCACAGCTATTTCTACAGGTAGAAACCTACTTAGTAAAATCATGGAGCAGAAAGTATTTTGCAATGAAGAAGAGCAGAAGAGTCCTGCCCACAGTTGCCTACCTGGTCAGAAAACCAGAGGAAATCAGACAGGGAAATAGTACCAGTTAGGAAGAAAATGTATTTTCAGAAGTAGGGAGAGGTGCAAACCATGCCTCAATTACTGTTCATAGGAGGACCACAAGGTCAAATGTTGCTCATAAAATTCCTCATACCTGAAGGCCAAATGGCACAGCATAGCTTATCTGCAGCTAGTAAGTTTTCTCAGTTCCCAAAACAGGGATGCAAACCATGTACCAAGAACTGTGCCTGGGTGTGCCCACTCCTGAACTCTTGCTTGTGAGAGGTGCTAGCTGGAACTATCTAAAACATGTTGAGGACCTTGCTAACACTGCAACTGTGTGGATGACTTTGTTCAATCGCCCAGAAATGCTCTTAGATATTCTTTAACAATAAGCTGTTTGCTAGTGTGGATGTAGCCTTATTCTCCCTGGCTACAATTTTTTAAGTTAGGAAAAAACAATTCTATTTTTTCCCTGCTTGTTTTTACAGTGAAGGCAGTGTAAATAAAGATTTGCTGGGAAAACCAAATTAAATCACTTCAGTGAAAACAGTCTATCAAGACACTATCAGCATTATATTAAAGCTATGCAAATAGCCACCTACACTAGATAATATGTCTATGTATTAAGTTGTCTCAAAGGAAAGATGTCCACGCTTTCTGTTTTTAGTAATAGAAAATAATTTTTCAAATCAGATACTGTGCTGTCAACTACTGAGAAATGTTGGCTTGTTCTGCACTGGTATGCACATGAAATAAGTTTGTTGTGTTAAATGCTTAACTTATTTGCTGCATTCTTCAGATTTCTTATGATAGAAACTATAGGTAAGAATGCAATGCAAACGTAGATTTCTTTTTTTCTTAACAAGAATTATAGAGGAGATAATGGATTTCCCACTGTGACTTATGTTTTCTAGCTCATCTGGCATATATATTGCCTCTAGCTCATCTGTATATATTACATATTGAAAATATATTTTAAAAAAGAAGACAATAATAGAGAATGTTAAACTAAATGCCAAAGTTTAATGCTAAGATTTTCATGAGTCTTGCAGTACAAGATTAGCCAAAGAGAAGAGGTTTGGTTTTTTTTGATGGGTTGGTTGGTTTGTTTGTTTGTCCCTTCTATCCACTTCATTTACTGCAGCCCTCTGTAACTTTCAATAACATCTAGTAACCTCCAAGAAAAGTTTTGGCAAGACTTTAGCCTGTAATGACATTTTATTAGGTAGTAATATATTTGATTCCATAACAATGCTGTGTGCAGGTTTTTTTAATGTATGACTCATGTAGAACACCAGACACTTACTTGTATTTCATAAGTTTGAAGTAACAAATCACACATTTATATACTGAAAATTACAACAGGATTGTGAGATGTTTCTATTAGCTGTTACAGTTCAAATTTTGCTTTATAAAACCTTATCTAAAATGCTTATCTCGCTAATGAAACATCTTTATCTCCTTTCACAGGAGTGGAAGGAACAATCGTAATATTCCTTGTGTAAGGAGTTACGTACAGATTATACTTAGCTGAAACGAACTAAATATACATAGTCATCTTCTTTCCTTGAATTACGGCAGTATGAATCAGCTATTTGCTTCTGTCTATTCATGTGACTATGTTTAACATCATTCCTCCTTCTCTATTTATCATATGTTCTGGGCATCATGCAGGGTATTTTGTTTGGTTGCTTTTTGTTGTAAGAAAGCTTCAGTTTGTGTGATGCAGCACAAATATTCCAGCTCTCTGCTCATGTAGAAGTAAAAGATTTAAACCAGAGATTTAGAGGAGGAGGGGAAAAAAAAAATCCACATCTAAACTTACTCCCAACCACATCAACTCTGGCAACTGGACAAACCTGAAAAAAAATTATTGGAAAAATTTTGCAGAATTTTCCCAAACCTTTGGGTTTGATGTGTGTTGCTCTGTGTGGGATAGACATTACCTCTATGTGTGTAGGTGGGGTACAAGACCTGCTCTTTAGCACCTTTGTAGAAAGGAGAATATTGGGAGCATAAACACCAATAATTCAGTAGAATTCGATTAAGACTTCAGGACAGCATAGCTGCAGGTGTGCTAAAAGAATGCATAGTCATGGCAAAGAACATGCTTTAAAAGAAAAGCAACAAGCTGCTGGGTGGCAAATAGACTTCAAAAAACCTGTTACCTATTCAATGAATATTCAGGAGGTGCCAAACATTCATTAGTACATTTTTGAGTCTTCAGAGTAAAATGCAAGCATATCTCGTACAGAGGGAAAGAATAACATGTCTGCCATTTCCTCCTTTACTTCTCTCACTGTTCCCAACATAACTGGGCAATGTCTTGGCTCATTTGTTCTCATTCATATCCTGATCTGTGGCAGACATTGGAAAGATGACAGAACAAACCATCCAATTTTTCAAAGCTGAGATGCAGAAATGAGGCAAAGAGCCACTCCTGTAGTATTACAGCCTAATTCTGTCTGCCCAGTGTCCTCACATAAATACTGATGCTCCCCCTGAGGCAGCCTTAGTGCTAAATGAAAGGTGTTTTAGTACTGCCTTTCAGCTATGTTACAGACTTGTAGAACATCTATATGGTTAATAGATGGATGTGAGGCTCTAGGACATTGATGATATTAGCTGAAGGATGAGAACCTAAAACCAAAAATAACAGTCATTTTTTAAGATAGCTGTTGGGTTAAAAATACCTTTTTTCTAAGCTTTGAACCTGACCAGTTCCTTTGATATGAAGGGATGGATGAAATTTAAATGTTTCAGTTGTAATAGGATCAGTTGGATGGGAATCTACTGCATATATTTCAGAAACACAGCAATATTTACAGACTAGACAATGGAATTGGTCATGTCCTATAGAATACTCATGAAAAGTAACAGTAAGTTAAAGAAATTATGTAGTTTACTTAGATATTTGTGATTTGTTGATTCTGTGGTCTTTTCTCTGAAGCTCAAGATAAAATTCTTTGAGATTTTACAACATAATGTCACCTGTGCAATATTTACAGGTCAGGTATGGGAGTCCTGTTTCTTATACATTTTAGACTTATTCCGTAGTCATTTTGAATTCCTGATCGCTATCTTTACTGTTAGTGCTTGTTAGCATGGTTGGAAAAGAAACAAATCACTCAAACCTGTAATTGGAAACAACTTTTTTGTGCCTTAAGATGCACAGCCTGAGGATCTGATATCATATAGTATTCGAATTTCTTCCCTTCTTGAGCCCTTTTTGTGGCTTACGTTCACATAAAAATTCAAATCTGATTGCCAGAGGAAATTAAGCTCAAAGTAAAGGATTGATTCTCTACAGGAAACACTTGATAACAAATTTAAATAGTTGGATTCTACTTTAAAAGTGGCTGATGGGAAAGTTTAAGTCCTAGAAATCAGCACTAATGTTCAGGATATGATGATTATGATACATTCGAAGTAGCTGCTCTGAAACTGAGACTTCCTCTGTGGCTCAAGTAATTCAAAGGAACTTTTCCAAAATAAGCTATTTCATACATGCTGAAACCTGGTGAACAAATTCAACAGAAGAGCTTGAGTTGGGCTCTGGAGGCTGGGCTAGGTAATTTAATCTCCCTGACAACTGCAGTCTTGTTTCAGCCCAGAAGTTAGTGTTGATCAAAGATAGTATTTCTAAATGCTGAAGAGTCCTGTTCATTCTGTTTTGTGTCATGGAAATATTGCTACTGGAAGGAACAACAGAAGAATTAGTGACAGGATTGTTTGAGCCTGAGCCACCACTTGCAGAGAAATGAAACAAGTACGGTGTGTGGCTGCCTTTAGACAAGCAAAGGAAATGAGAAATGCTGCTGTTAAAAATGAGAAAAGTCACTTTCACGCAGAGTACTTTCCTGTGTGGTTGAAATAGCATTGTCTGGGCAGCAGCAGCTGAGGGATTCCCAAGGCATTTGTGCTCTTTGTTTCCACTGTATCTTTTCTAGTAGACAAGAAAAGAATAATACATGATAGGTACTGCATTTCTTGTTGCTTTTCTTATACACAGAAGTCCTACAAAACTATAATTACACGTTATCTCCAGAGGCCAGATGTCGTTATAACCTTGTATAGTTAATATCCCATCATGCCAGTTATTTGAATCTTAATTATATCCATCTCTTCTTTTTGGATTTTAATACAAATTATTAACTGAAAGGTAATAACTGGTTTTTTTGTAGTGCAGACAATAGATATGCAATCTGTATGCAACATTGTACAAAAACAACCTTGTTGGTGTAAATCACTGAAAACCACATATAATAAGTGATGGTTCCCTCTGAAATGGATAGTATGATCTTTTCAATCATTAATAATGCTGTAGCTGTCCTGTTTTTAATTTTTGAACAATACTTCTGTTGTTCTTCTAGTGAATTCTGGAAAAATGAAAGATAGAAATGCCCCTTGGCAAGGGGAATAAACACATAAACAGAAGATTTTTTGATCTTCTGTTTGTTTGGTTTAAGTCATTTATGATGAGTTTTTAGATACATTTTTATATGCCTAAAACTTGGCTTTAAGTTACTTGGTCAGGACTAAAACACTAGGCCTTGTAAAGAATTATGAATAGCATGTACATTTCCCATCTCGTAATCCTGCTACACTCAAAATACTTTCCATATCATAGGCTATCTGTTCAAATATTTGCTAGACAACAAATTGGTTTTGATATCCTCAGTTGAATAAAAGGTATGGTAAATATGTTTGATTCTGAGAGAAAGAGGTGGAACTGTATGTTGTTGATGTTTTTCTTACATGAACTTATTTAAAATTGAGCAAGAATAAAAAGGAGATATTGTAAAGATGTATTGATGCTTCTTTCTCTGAAATATAATGTGCCTTTTAGTCACTTAGGCATATTTAGATTGCAGCTGTTACTGCTTGAAGAGAAAAGAAAGTTTAGAGAGTAACATTTCTGCCCCAAACTGGTGCTTGTCTCATAAATGTAAACTCCCTCCCTCCACCATCCTTCACACAGGTCAAAGTTGATGTATTCACTGAGACCAGGCATATTCTTGACAGCCTCAGTGAAGAGCTGGCAAAGAATATTTGTCCTAAAGAGCTTTTATCATGAATAGCAGATCTTTCTTCTTCTTAGCCAGGGGCATTTTGAGAAGGGCAATGGGGTTTGGTCAGAAAGCACATATTAGAGAGATGCTAATAGTCCTTCTACATTTTTATGCTGCTTTAGTCTCTTGCCAAATAAAATAATATATACTTCTTATAGACATTGAAATTTAGTATATCAGCACTTTATTGTCGTTCTTTACATGAAAAGATGTTTCACCTTATCTTTGAGGTCAGCTTAATTATCAGCAGTATGTTAACAGGGCTTACTATATAATATTTGATCTTTCCTGGAATATCAGGTTTTTTCCTTGTGTCCCGTAAAGGCTTTTTTTTTTTTCTCATATTAGTTAGTGTAATTCAAACAGCTGTTCTAGTACTTTTTACTTATTTAACTTTAAAAGCAGTGCCTGTTCCATATGTGAACTGTGACATTTTACAGAAATTCTTTTTTTTTTTTTTCTTTTCTTTTTTTCCTATGCCCTGGAAAGCCACAGCCTGCAATTCTTCTGGGATGTGGGAACCTGTCACGGTTTAAAGCTGGGCTGGCTATTAACCCGGTGGCAGATGCTCTCTTTTAACCCTCTCCCCCCCCAAGGGAAAGGGAAAAGGGAGAGAGACTTATGGGTTGGAAAGTTAAAACAGTTTTAATAAACTATAGTAATGAAAAAGAGTATAATAATAATAATAGAAATAATCAAATATATACAAATATATACAAAACCAAGATCGAGAGCTTGGAAATCCTCCTCAGGCAGAGTTGATCCCCCCAGCACGGGCAGAGGGGAAAATGCAGTAGCTCCTCTGCCATCACACCTGCAGGCTTTTAACTGGAGAATTGGCAAAGCTGGTACCAATCAGTGGGAGACAGGAGGGCCCCTCCCTCCTGGGCCCCACCTCCAGGAGGCAGTGGGTTAGTGATAAATAGGAAAGTGAGAATGACGTGTATGGGATGGAATACCTCGTTGGTCAATCTTGGGTCACCTGCCCTGTCTGCTCCTCCCTGCAGGTGCGACCCCCCTTCGGCTCTTCACTCATAAGCAGTGAGGAATTTAGCAGTGACCTTGGTTTCTCCAAGACTAATTGGCCTGCTCCGAGTCAAACCCCGTCTTTCCCAGAATATCGCAGAAGTAGTATTAGATTCAACAGCTGTTCTGAAGTGGGTTTCTTTCAATCTGTCCTCAGACCCACTGAATATGTACTTAATTCTTCAGTTGGAAAAGGAAATGAAGCATTATCACAAAAGTATGCCACAATGGCACTGAAGTTTTCTCTCATTCAGGGGTATAATTATGGTGATACAGATGAAAGGAGATTTAAGAGTGCTGATAATTTGAAAAATGAAAACTACACCTTCAATGCCTATAACACATATTAATACATGTCTTTGCATATTAGTCTTAAATAAACACATATGTGGGTAATTCAGGGGAAAAATACCGTAGGACCCCTACCTTGTTCTGTAGCTTATTAAGAAAAGGGAATAAGAAATGCAAAGGCTGAGCTTCCTTAGGATTTTTAACCAACTTACACAGCAGTGAATGAGAAGCAGGGTTAAGAACCTGTCTTTTCATGTGTATGTGTTGTGTATCAGCTGCGATGCAGGCTGTCTTGGTGCTTGTTAGCAAAGAGCAGTGTTTTTTGTGCCAGTCCAGTAAACTGGACTGGGCAACACGTTTAAAAAAGGTAAAGTTTCTTCTGGGCCTGTCTCGACTTATTCTGTGTCAGACCTTGCCTTCCCACGGATGGGTTGTATATGACTGATCTTTTACTCACTTTGGTTACTTACCATAGAGAAGACAGTTCACTTATCAGCAGTTAGGGGTATGCAAACCCCTGCTTTGTTTGAAAACAGAGAATTTAGGGAGAGATGCTTGCCTTTTTTTGGGTAAAATATCAAAGATTTTTTTTTAATAAATTTGAGCATTTTCTTCTTGAGTCTCATAAAAATTAGCTAACACTGACAATGTGTCTTTGAACTTTTTATGTTCTTGCACTTTTTATGATGTTGTGTGACACAACAGCCGTAACGGGAGTGAAGAATATGCAAAGTATGTAAGAGCAATGCCTGTTCCCTTCTCTGAATAACAATCTATCAGATACACTGCCAAAAGGAAGACATTTGTAGTGTTAAATAGAATGTTCACAATTTCATGGGACCTATGCCTTTAGGCAAGAAAATGATCTAAAGGTATTCACTGCAGTAGAAGGTGACCATAAAACTACTCACTTTCAGAACTAAGAAAAGCACTAAATTTTGTCTCAGCTTTCTCAGTAATTTCTTGACTTCCATACTCATTGCTGAACAGAAATACTTAATGAAAAAAAAAAAAAGCATTCATCAGAATTTTTGTACCAAGTGAGAACACAGATGCAGAAGGGAGGAATAATGTGATTTCTTCTATTTTAAAATATTTTAGAAGTGGTCAGATGGTGACGTAGACTGCATGAATTTTTGCCCATCCCTTTTATGTTATTCTGTAAGGTTTTTATATTATAAGGTTAACATTCTGAAAGTATTGTCTCATATAGCATAACGTAAGTTAAATATAGAGAGACATTTTGATGTCAACCTTAAGAAGTAACAACTACTCGTGTGAGTGTGACAGTCTGTGGCAAAATTAGAGGGTTAGTCCTAAATTGGCTGGCTCTAAGGTTTCTACACCTGTTTGGAGATTAACCTTGGAACATACAATAATTTAGATCAAAAATCTAGAAAATTTCCCTCCTTAGGCTATCATACACAGGGTGAAAGACTAAATAAAAGAATAGCTGCACTTTCATGCCTGATAACATGCAAGGCTGGAGAGTGAGAAGTGGCTAAACTCTTCCCACTTATATTTTACTGTCAGCAATTTCATTGCTGGAGTCAGTTGAGAAGCAGCTTGTGCTGGTGGATTATCTTTCTTCATATCTTCATACATATATGCCCTGGCATAAAAGGGTTGTGCTTGCATCATGAGATGTTCAGTCTCTGGGAAATCTGGTAGATAGCTACTGCTCGCCCATTCCAAAACCAGTAGAGATCTGGCCCCTGGGAGCTGTCCGGAACCAGTAAGCGGCAAAGGGACCTTACTGGGAAAGCATACCGTCATCAGAGAAGACATCTTTAGCACAACTGAAGTGTCAAATTGTGTGTCTAAAATGTAATCTTGTGAATGCATCCTATGTAACAAATAAATACTTGTGGCTTGCTTATTTATGCAATGTGTAAAACCAGTTCACATGAATTTTTATTTGAAACTGGAAACCTGATTAAGTTCATGAATTTTAAAAGCTTTCAAACAATTGGAATCTGTATTACTATGATAAAAAATAAAAACGTGGAAATGCAGTCCACACTACGCCAGAACGGGTAGGCACTCAGCATGCTGAGTTTTTCAGATTCCAGTCTCTCCCTGTGTTTCTGAACTCCCATCACAGCACTGACATCTCAGACCTACAGAAGTAGACTGTTGTGATGATTTTATAGAACTGTGCATTCTGTGGGTTGATATCTTTTGTTTTTGCAAGGGTGAACGTTTTATAAATGGGTTAGTTTTACTGTACTGCTAGTCTCAACACATTTGTTATAAATGCCACTTTTATTCTTTAATCTTGAAGATTTCTTCTGAACAAATGCTTGACACATAATCTTGAGGGATTTTTTTTCTATAATTTTAATGAGCCCTCCGTTCTGTTTGCATTTAATATTAAGATTTTCTATTTCTTTAATTGCAGCTTACTGAAGCAGGGAGTCTTTCAATGAATAGTTTTGAAGAGTAGCAATATTTTCTATTATTATTTCAAATAGTATTTTCACATTCTGTAATGTTCTCCATTCAGCAACATCAAAGCACATCGTAAATGTAATTAGTAGAGGAATTTTCTTAAAGCAGTTTTTGGGCTGATAAACACAAGTATAGAGAAGTCCTTTTCCTAATGCTACAGAGAAAGTATTTTGGGAATGTAGCACAAGACTCTTGTCTTTTTTTTTTCTTTCTTTCTTTTTTTTTTTTCTCCCTAACTTGTAGGTAATATTTCATACATCTTAGAGTATGGAATAAGAAATGTATTGCTTTATTTTTATAGCATTTTTGAGGTATTATCAAAAGCAATTAGAATAATCAAGATGCTCTTTTAAAAAAAATTAATTCTAAAGCTATTTCAAGTGTTTTGGAGCTTACTTCCTTTATTACTCTTTTTCTTTTTGCTTGTGACCCAAAGAAAGTTTTATTATAGTGGGAAAGTAATTTACCAAAAATTATTTTTCATTTGTACGTTTCCTTGCCCATAGTTTATCTGTTCTGGAATGGTGAGTAGTCAATATTCTCTTAGTTGTGTGCAGAAGATATACTGAAGCAAGGAGATATTTTCAAGACTTCTCCTGCATTGAAATAAATCCTTCTTACCATTTAATTCAAACAAAAGGAAAATCAAATTAAAGGGCAAAGAATACCCAAGCCCCAATACCCATTAGCAAATAATACGAAGATTAACAGATACATTTTTAAAGGTTGAAAATAAATTAAAGTTACAGATTGTGTAAGGTTTTCATGTACTCCAGATGAATGCGTAGTTCCACTGACTCATTCTCGACTACTGAAATGCTTCAAGTTGAGCTGATATTTAAAAGCTGTGTGTGTAACTGGGTCTTGAACAAGAGAAAAAACATGGAATGTCTAAAGTATTGTCTAAGGATGACTTTAAGCACATTTTCTTGCTTGGGACTGCTTCCTCATCTTATGGAACAGGACAGAAAGACGATTTAGTTATTAAAAGAAGTTAGCTCTATGTAAATATGTACTGGTGACTACTTCAAAAGTTCTATGAACAATTACTTCTTTTTAAAAATAGGCTTGCCTTTAAAATAGCCTTTTACCCCTTAGTTCTCTTCATAAACTGCTACTAACACATGCTTCAGACAATGAGTCTTATAGTGGACTTATAGTGGAGTTTGAATATTTTATTTGTGTTGTATCTGTTGCATATATCAGTGCCTCTCTGAGAAGCAGGATTGACTAACCTAGAAGGAAGGATGTATTAATACTTTTCGTATCCCAGTTATGAGATTCCACCTTAGAGTTATTACTGCATAGTAGTGTATTTGTCTCATGTAGAAATACACAATATATCTGAATGATCACCATTGAGAAAAAAACCAGTAATTGACAGCTGTTTCTCAGATGAAGAACTCCCTACTGCAAGGCTCAAGGTAGTGAGAAAGAGCTTTTTTTTGGACTGATTTTAGTACAGTATAGTAGTGAATCTCAGTGCAAGGCTACATAGGGGGCAAGGTCATTTTGTATTAAAACTGGTTTCATTCAGCCCCACTCATTCTCTTGTATTCATATGCTAATAAGCACTAAAATATGTGTCTAGCTAGGAACTTGGGGTGACACTAGGACAAACTACCTAGCAGGTCTTTTTCACAGCTTTTGGGTTGTTCTTAATGTTGGGTTTTGGGTGAGACTTTTGCACCCTAAAGAAGTTAGCAATTACTGTATTTTTTTTTTCCTTCATCCTGTCTCACCTGAGTCATTAGGAAATGCTGCTGATTTATTCACTGTCTCTGTGTCTTTTTCTCTAGCTACAGTTTATTCTTTTATTTTTTTCTTTTTCTCTTTTTTTTTTTTTTTTTAGGATTTTTTTGCCTTCCAGTCTAGGTGTCTTGAGAATCACCTGTGATCTTAATATCTTGACGTAATCAACACCTGTCATTCTTTTATGCCTTATTCTCATCATTTCTTCTGTTGCTTTCACGTGCTTACCTTCCAATTCACACTTCATTTATACCAGTCTTAATGTTTTCATTACAAAACTCCACAATTTGATACTGGAAAAAAAAGTCTTACAGGAACAAAGAAACTGCAAAAGGTCATCTGTGGCTCCTATTGCAAAGCCCATGTCTTCAGACTGCTTTTATTTGCATATGCGGAGAGCGATTTGGACATTTAAAACAATCTCTTATAACAAAACCTTATCAAAGCACAGCATGAGTAGTATGGCTTTCCCTAGAGTGTGATGGAGAAGAGAACAAAGCACATGGCTGTGTAAAATGTTTTATGCTAATGAAAGCATTCTAAGAGGTTGTATAGAGTAGTATGGACTAAAGCAACTTAATTCAAACACAATATATTATATAATTACAAATGTAATATGTGTTCCAAGAGAGCTAGATCTGCTCTTTAATATAATGGTAAAATTGTATTGTATAGATTTCCAACATGACAAAAGCAAGGCCAGACTTTACTCATTTAGAGATAAAATTCTGTGGTTTAGAGTTCAGAAAATGGTAACATCTGTAACAAAAAAATATGTGGAAATATTAATGTATAGCGACAGTGCTTACTATTCTGCCTTTGACAACTATACTTAGATGAAGTAATTTTTTTCTATAAATCCAGAAAATTACAGAATGTATCACACTGAAATCAAGTTAGTACACAAGTAGATATCTTCTTCGCTAGGGAAGTCACTGAACAAAATACGCACCTAGACTGGTGTTTTTGCAAGGGATTCCTTGTAAATCTTTCTTAATGGTTGTCCTTTTCTGTTGGCAGCGGTGATTTGTCTGTTGTCTCAAATGTCAGATAGCCTAAGATAAAGGGAGGACATGAGCGGCACGTATGTAATCTTCTCTCTATCTCTTCTTCAATATTTCAGGAGTTTTACTTTAAATGTGGAGCACACCCAACCACTGACAGTGAAACATCTGTGGCTTTGAACCTCGTTACAACAAACAGTCGCTGTATCACATGTATAACATGCACAGATATTAGGTAAGTACAACGAAAAGTGTCAGAGTTGCACAGTCTCAGTGCTTCACAGTACTTATCACTTTCAAAGAGCTTTCTTTTTCCTCTGCTGGTTTTCCTTTTTAAACGTGTTTTTTTTTTTTGCCTGGTGTTGTGGTGGAAAATGGGCCACATTTTCAGGTGTGTTCTTTGTTTTGCTAGTATGATTACAATTTCTGGTTTTGTACCTTAGTTGAGTTGCAGGTCGAAATCTGACTGTTTAAGTTCTAACTACAACCTCAAGTGCTCAAGATAGTAACATAGGTGTGTAGATCTTTGCTGCTAATCTGTATTTAAGAGCCAGTGAGTGAAAGCATGATTTGAGGGGGACAAACTGTTCCTGCAGAAAGGAACTTTTTGGTGTTTGTTTTATAAATCAAAGCAAAATTTCTTGTGATGCATCTGTTCTCATGTTCTTGTTTATTGCAGTTTTAAATACTGTAATCCATCTTACCGTATGGTATTTGGGCACATACATTCAAGAATACCATTACTTGCAAATTCATGGATTAAAACCCAATTGCCCAAGAAAGACAGCTACCATTGCTGTGAAGAATTACCTGAAACACATTTATCTACTGATTAGGAGATATTTTGAGGTGGAACCTCAAAACAAATAGCACCATGTTATACACTCTAAGTATTGCTATTGATTGGTCTGCATTTTGGAATAGAAGAAAGAATTTAGAAAAATCTTATAGGATAGCAGGAAGTGTGAATAAAACTGTTAGGAGATATCTTTTTGGGGAAGAAAAGCTGGATTACTGGAAGGAAACGTACTATTGAAAATAATAGGTTGTTCTGATTCTATCCCAGACCTAGCATAATTATGTTATGTTGTGCTTGCGTGTTACTGCATTAATAGCAACTGATTGGTTGCTGACAGTGTTTGGCTGAAGAAAATGAGTCTTAGAAATTAAAAGATAATTATGCACTGAGAGAAGAGTATGGTGTCCATCACTTCCCATATACACTGCATTTACAGCATTGCTGTGTGTCGCTTTCAGAGACTACCTTGCAAGCATTCCATGCTGAATTACTTAGATAGCTTGTTCCCAATGGTTAGGTATGCAACAGTACTAACCTCTCTGTAGTTAAGGATAATAATATGAAGTTTTCATTCTAAGCCCAGCTTTCTCCTTTTCCCAAGAACAAGAGGAAGAATATCTGGCATAAATATGCTTACATAGGCTTGACAACTGCTTATAATTATTTTAATCAAATTTGAAATGGATATGTTGACATTTTTCTGAATAGGTGTATTCAGTACAGACCTATTCACCCATATTCATGAAGCTGTAATATTTTCCTCTGTTTTGTGGCAAAATCCCAAGGCAAAGAAAGAGGTAAAACTTAATTTTCTGGATTTGCTTAGCTGAACTGTTCCCAGGACTAACTATTGGCTTCCTAAACTTTACTAGTAAAGTTTAGTGGGACTATTTATTGACATGTCACGAAAGCATATCAATTCTCATTAATTTAAATTAAGGCATCAAATAACTATGGGAGACATAATTTTCAGTAGACTTTTAGCTCAGCACACAATCTGGGAATATTTATTTATGAATAAATGTATTGGATTTATACACTAACTAGGGAAGGAAGACACATCTTCCTGTTGGCCTCATGCTGTTCAGATTCTTTCTAGCTTACAGGATGCCTTCTGAGATGCCATTAGGTGATCTTAAAATGTTTTCTTTCTAAAAGCTTGTAGGAGTTCTGACCGAGTACCCTAAGAAACAGGGTAGGATTTGCGTGCCTGGCATCTGACAAGGCACTAACAATTCCTAATTATCTATCCATGATGGGGACAACAGGTTCTTTGAAGTTGCTCGTACATGTAACAAGTCTGTCAGTCTTCTCTTTATTTTGCGTAGCAGATTCAGTTGTTCATAAATAGGTTTTTCTTCTGTTATGGAGCAGAGAGATACTTTTTAGATAATGAAAGTTCAGTTTAGTTTTCTGAATGGCTAACAGATTTTATCTGGTCACAGCAAGATCTCTGAAGCCAGAGGCATGAGAAGAGGATTAGATGGCAGATATTATAAAAAAGTCTACAGAGCAGTTGTATCCACTTCAATCTCCAAAAAGTCAGGGGAATACTCTTCTGACCCAGTATGTCTTGTAGGCCATGGAATTAATTGTTTGGCAGGAGGCAGTGAAATCAGTATCTCAAGAGTGAGCAGGAGAGTACTACAGCAGCCTTCTTGCAGTTTTAAAGGTTGTAGATGCATTAATACATTTATATAGTCAGAATTTGACTTCTCATACTTCCTAGAGCTATAGGTGTAGGTTTCCTCTCTCCTTCCTCAAGTGATGCAGTGAAATGATAAAGGAGATATTCTCTCTTCTGCCTTATTGTATACTTCGTAAGATTTTGTGAGTGACCTCTGTTCTCCTGCACACCTCCTAATCTCTTCCCACCTGTGTCTTTTGTACTGGCCTGTGGAACTGCACAAGATTAAATCAGCAGGGAGTAGGCAATGTTATTTCAGTTCCTCCTCTCTTTCATGGTTAACTAACATGAAACTATTGTACCTTGACTCTGCCTCAGTGCAGGTAACACCGTTCCTTACATGAAAATGTATACCAAAGAGAATTGCGAAATGGTAGTTGTTGGTCAAAACAGAAAAGTTGCAAGGGACGCTTGAACTCTGTACTGATTCACATAGTGTGTCTTCTGGCAAGAGCTGATTTTGGCAGCATCCTCTGTGGTGTATTTACAGAACTGGCTCCTAGGTACAGGTTAAAGGCCAAATATCAGTCTCTGTCCAATTGGTACCTCAGCATTTTGAAGCAAGGGTGCAGACTAAACTACTTAAAAGTGGTTAGTTCTCCTGTCCCTTCTAACAATTCACTGGGCAAGAAGAATGATTTGGCTTACTGCAGTGCAGAGCCCTAGTATGTGTCTGTACTGCTGAATGAAAGAGAGCCAACAGCTGGTCCCTAATCCCAAGCCAAATGGCAGCAACTGACGGATATCCTACACAGTACTGTGATAGGTAGCCTGGCTCTTTGTCCCAGCCATCATGGGATAATCTTGGAGCTGAAACCCAAAGGCTCATTGCTGAAACTAGATCTCTAATGAAAGTATACATTTTACCCTAGCGGTAAGATGGCAGGGAAAAGGGTAATTCATGTCCTAGTGTTCCCTGTGTAGGGCTCAGGAAGCGTCAAAAGAGGTCACCAAGCACCATGAAGTACAATGAAGGGGTAAAATTGCTGAATTAACAGCTGAGCTTTGTAGTACAAACAGTACCTATCTCCAGGACCTGTATCCACTGGGTTGTCAAGTATTTCTAGACTGCAGGAAAAGTTGTCAGTTCCTGACAACTTACTGTGTTTTTGTTGGGCTCTTCTCTCTACTTAAAAAAAAAAAAAAAAGAAAAAAGACGAAAACGAGTAACCCCTTCTCTAGGCAACATTAGAGGAACTAAAATGGAAGAAATCATGTCAAAAAATTGATACACATTTCCGTGATAACTCTAAAGTTTTGAGAATGTGTCCATACATTAAATACTGATTATCTTTCAGAAGTTGGGTTTTAAAAGCCATAAAAGTCTATTATGCAGTTTTGTGTAACATTAAACATTTGTAGGTGGTACCAAGAAGACCTTACTCTACTTCATTTTTTTATATGGCCAATCTTGTGAGTTGTTAAAATATAATTTCACATATATCTTTGGGTGAATGAAATAATTTTCAAATTAAAGCTGTGAAAGAAATTATTTTAGTTTCAATTTCTGATTTTCTTTTTTCCAGTTTCAAGGATGGTCAAAGGTAAGCCCATTTTGCAAAGAGCTAGAGATCAGACAATAAAATCAGTGTTGCACAAAGGTAATTGTAAATTCTTGGGCTACTTATGAAATGTCTGCTCAGTTTTTTGAGTTTCTAATATTTTTCTCCAACCTAGTGTTCTTGGAATATTTGTGTATAACTCAAAGAAAATACACAAATACATATAACCTTTTTACTTTAGTTAAACATTTAAATGACTATGGGTATTTGTGCTGGTGATTACTTTCTAATGCTCCTATACAGTTGAAAAGTAGCAACTAGGGCACTCTGTAGGATTTTGTGAAACCTACTTTCATCATTATATAGCATTCAGGTGGAAAAGAGGAATAACTGTATTTGGTACATTAACTATTACTTTGTATTAGCTTCACTACAGTAAAAAAAAAAATTGTGTCTGTTCTTCAAAATACATATTTCTTACTTCTTGCTGAAAAAAATTAAACAGGAAAAGACGAGAACCAGGTACTATTTATGTATTTCTTAAATATTATTGTTTGCAGCGAGGTATACCATTTCTCTAGTTGTTTCCATCCATTTATCATGGACAGTTAGTCCACCACAGGCAGAGCAGTTAAGCTCCAAGGGTCTTGGCGTGGCATATGTATGGTTTTAGCAAGGTTTGCAGAGCTCATAAAAATCATATTTAAAGCAGTAGTGAACTCTATAGTATATAGAAAAAATATGACATGGAAGTAATGTTTAACCCTATTGCCAATTTTTATTCTCAAGTTTACATTAGGCACATTTTCTGTTTGCCTTAGGTTTATATTTGATATGAATATTTTCATGCAGCTCTGACCAACAGAGTGAAATACTTCAGAGCCAAATACCCTTGTAGGGTTATGCTAAATCCATAGGCGGTATTCCATGTAGTGTAATGCCTTTCAATGTATTCTGCTTATCTACAGCAGAGTTAGTGTGAATTGGCAGCCTTTATACATTTATTTTTTTCTGTAGCATTCAAGGTGATGGGTTGCTATTTTATGTCTTTGAAGAAGCTCTTAATAGGTTGAGCAAATGGCTGAAAGTCAAAACAAATACTAGAACTGTGCAGTCCTCAAGGGGAGATCTGCTTTTGTCAACTGTTTCCAGTAGAAATAACATCAAAAGGGGTTAGGAGTACCCCAGGGTACCCATAAATCAGGCTCAGGAATAACAGCAGTGTTAAGCAGTGTAAAAATAAAATGTGCAGAACAGAAGTGCCTCACGTCATCTTTCACAAACGAGGTAGGGTACAATTCCTAAAGGCACCATTATTTTTAGCTTCCAACAGATACAGATAAGTGTAAAAGATATATAGGGCTTGCTGTCACTTAAAAGGTAGAAAGAACTATGCAGAAGGAGAAGTATTTGCTGTTGTGTTATTAGATTTTTTTTTTTTGTCAAATAAATCCCTGCATCATAATCGTGGACAAAAAAACCTGTTTTGTTTTGTTTAGACAATGTAATCTTGTAATATGTTTTTCTGCTATTTGGACTTCCTAATACTAGAGTTGAAGTGAGAGCTTCATTTTGTTAGTGGTGAGAGTTAGAAGTGCACATGCAAGATGTTCTTCAAGGGTAACTGTGATGTAAGGTCTTTGTCATAATTCTTTGCAGCCAAATCAGTTTGGACTGTGATCACATTAGACTCCATGGACAGGAGAGTATTGGAGAAGGTCAGTACTTGGAGGGAAAAACTCAAATGGAATGTACCATAGGAAGTCCCATTAGAAATTCATTAGATAGTTCTCTTCTTCAGTCAATAAAGAATAAATGACTCTGCATGTCATTAGGGATAGCTGTGTGTTAATCTGGTTCTGGGGGGACTACTTTGAGCCTCCTAAGCTTCTCACGAGCTCTTAATCAAGCATGTGTTTTTTCAGTCTATTTTTTTTCTGAAGAAAAAGTACAACTTACAAAATTTTTCCCTCCAGCAGCAGTTTGTGCCAACCCCCATCACTCCTACTCACTCATTTCCGTTACTGTAGTAAAATATTTCTTCTATTACAGTTTAAAAGATTGTTTAGAAACGTCTGAAATCATTTGCGTTACCTTTCTTTCCTTCTTCAAATAGCTGGAATTAGTGCAGTCTGGAGTTCAAAAAAAATGGGAAAGAGTATCAGAGGAGGAATGTAGCAGTGAATATGTGTCACGGTTTAAAGCTGGGCTGGCGATTAAACCTGCAGCAGACGCTCTCTGTTAACCCTCCCCCCCCCCACCCGAAGGGAAAGGGAAAGGGAAAAGGGAGAGAGACTTACGGGTTGGAAAGTTAAAACAGTTTTAATAAACCTATAATAATGAAAAAGAGTATAATAATAATATTGGAATAATCAAATATATACAAATATATATACAAAACCAAGATCGAGCTCCCCCGATGTCGGCAACGTCACCACCGGCACTGCAGGGCAGGCTCCGGGAAGGCCCAGGCTGGGCCTAGCGACGGTCGAGAGCTGGATTCAGGGATGCACGGATCAGGATCGGGGGCAGCAGGAAAACAGTCGGAGTCCTCCTTGGACACCGGCCATAGCAGAAAAAACAAGAGCGAGCAAGAGGAGCAAGACCCTCGTGATCCCCCCGCTTTATACCGAGAATGACGTGTATGGGATGGAATACCCTCGTTGGTCAATTTTGGGTCACCTGCCCTGTCTGCTCCCCCCTGCAGCTGCGACCCCCCCCCCCTTCGGCTTTTCACTTGTAAGCAGTGAGGAATTCAGCGGTGACCTTGGTTTCTCTAAGAAAAAAGTACAGCAAGAGCCTTACTGCACAACATCCCTACCGGTGCCTCAGCGATAACTACAAACTTCGAGCGTTATCAGTCCTGGAAGCAGACACTGTCTGCAAAAACATGCAGTTAGTTTCAGAAAGTGCAGTTATTTAGAGGAGACTTAGCTGAAAGTAAAAATCACTGAAAGGAAAATCGGCCTGGTTTAGGCCAAACCAGGACATTCCACCCCTTATTCCATACCATTCACGTCATACTCAGATCACCACTAACTTTTCATTTTAAAATATATACAGATAACATTAGTTTATGATTCATTTCTATACAGAAAAAAAAAAAAAGTTCATCAAGTTCATTTAGTTCAGGATTGTGGGTTTCCATCTGGCTAGGAGTCTCTCAGGGCAGGAGACATGGTATGAGTTTTGTCACAGTTTGTGCCCACGGGTTGCAGGTTAAAGATGTCAGTCTTGAGGAGGTTACTGGACGCCACTTGCAGTTAGCTCTGGTCTCGTCACCACTGTCTTAACCTGAAAGACACTTATGAACACTGTTAGTATTATGCAGCAATTAACATCATGCAGTTCAGAATTAAGTATTCTCACCCAAGATCAGATCACCTTCAGGGACACATCGGACTCCACCATCCTGCAGCATCACCCACCAAGTACATCCAGGTCCTTGAGCAAAAGCAATCCCATGAATGGGTTTACCTTTGCCCGTAGCAGGAAGAACCCAGACAGTTTTTCCCAACAGATTCCTTTCATGCACCACAGGGACTTTATCCCCTTCTACTGTATGTAAAAGATCTGACTGAGCAGGGCCAGCTCGATTGATAGATCCCCTGGTGTTAACTAGCCAGGTAGCTTGTGCCAAATGCTTATCCCAGTTTTTAAAGGTTCCACCCCCCATTGCTTTTAGGGTAGTTTTTAACAGCCCATTGTATCGTTCAATTTTCCCAGATGCTGGTGCATGATAGGGGATATGATATACCCACTCGATGCCATGCTCTTTGGCCCAGTTATCTATGAGACTGTTTTTGAAATGAGTCCCATTGTCCGACTCAATTCTCTCTGGCGTGCCGTGTCGCCACAAGATTTGCTTTTCAAGGCCCAGAACAGTGTTCCGGGCAGTGGCATGGGGCACAGAGTATGTTTCCAGCCATCCGGTGGTCGCCTCCACCATGGTAAGCACATAACGTTTACCCTGGTGGGTTTGAGGGAGTGTGATATAGTCAATTTGCCAGGCCTCCCCATATTTATATTTCAACCACCGCCCCCCATACCACAGAGGTTTTAACCGTTTGGCTTGCTTAATTGCGGCGCATGTTTCACAATCATGGATAACCTGTGCAATAGAGTCCATAGTTAAGTCCACCCCTCGGTCACGAGCCCATCTGTATGTTGCATCTCTTCCTTGATGACCTGAAGTGTCATGAGCCCACCGAGCTAAAAATAGTTCACCTTTATGTTCCCAGTCCAAATCTATTTGGAACACTTTAGCAGCCTGATCTGCTTGTTGGTTGTTTCGATGTTCCTCAGTTGCCCGACTTTTAGGTACGTGGGCATCTACATGACGTACCTTCACGACTAGTTTCTCTAGCCGAGTAGCAATATCTTGCCACAGTTCAGCAGCCCAAATAGGTTTCCCTTTACGCTGCCAGTTGCTTCGCTTCCACTGCTTTAACCACCCCCACAAGGCATTTGCCACCATCCATGAGTCAGTATAAAGATACAACCTTGGCCACTTTTCTCGTTCAGCAATGTCTAGAGCCAGCTGGATGGCTTTTACCTCTGCAAATTGACTTGATTCACCTTGTCCTTCTGTGGCTTCTGTGATTCGTCGTATAGGACTCCATACAGCACCTTTCCACTTCCGATGCTTTCCTACAAGACGGCAGGATCCATCGGTGAACAGGGCATACTGCTTCTCATCCTCTGGTAGTTCATTATATGGTGGGGCTTCTTCAGCGCGTGTCACCTCCTTTTCTGGTGGCATTCCGAAGTCTTTGCCTTCTGGCCAGTCCATGATCACTTCTAAGATTCCTGGGCGATTAGGGTTTCCTATTCGAGCCCTCTGTGTAATTAATGCAATCCATTTACTCCATGTAGCATCAGTTGCATGATGGGTAGTGGGAACCTTACCCTTGAACATCCAGCCTAGTACTGGTAATCGAGGTGCCAGGAGAAGCTGTGCCTCAGTACCAATTACCTCTGAAGCAGCTCTAACTCCTTCATATGCTGCCAGTATCTCTTTTTCAGTTGGGGTGTAATTGGCCTCGGAACCCTTGTATCCTCGACTCCAAAATCCTAGGGGTCGACCTCGAGTCTCCCCTGGTACTTTCTGCCAGAGGCTCCAGGTAGGACCATTGTCCCCAGCTGAGGTGTAGAGCACATTTTTAACATCTTGTCCCGTACGGACTGGTCCAAGGGCTACTGCATGAACAATCTCTTGTTTAATCTGTTCAAAAGCCTGTCGTTGTTCAGGACCCCACTGAAAATCATTCTTCTTTCTGGTCACTTGATAAAGAGGGCGTACAATCTGGCTGTAATCTGGAATATGCATTCTCCAGAAACCCACAACACCTAAGAAGGCTTGTGTTTCCTTTTTGTTAGTTGGTGGGGACATAGCTGTTATTTTGTTGATCACCTCTATCGGGATCTGGCGACGCCCATCTTGCCATTTAATCCCTAAAAACTGGATCTCCCGGGCAGGTCCCTTGACCTTGCCTCTTTTTATGGCAAAACCAGCTTTCAGAAGAATTTGGATTATTTTCTCCCCTTTGTCAAAAACTTCTGCTGCTGTATCACCCCACACAATGATGTCATCAATGTATTGCAAATGTTCTGGAGCTCCACCCTTTTCTAGTGCAGTCTGGATCAGTCCATGGCAAATAGTAGGACTGTGTTTCCACCCCTGGGGCAGTCGATTCCAGGTGTACTGGATACCTCTCCAGGTAAAAGCAAACTGTGGCCTGCACTTTGGTGCCAAAGGAATAGAGAAAAATGCATTAGCAATGTCTATGGTGGCATACCACTTGGCTGCCTTTGACTCCAGTTCGTATTGAAGTTCTAGCATGTCTGGCACAGCAGCACTCAGTGGTGGCGTAACTTCATTTAGGCCACGATAGTCCACAGTTAATCTCCATTCTCCATCAGACTTTCGCACTGGCCATATAGGACTATTAAAGGGTGAGCGAGTCTTACTAATCACTCCTTGATTTTCTAATTGTCTAATCAGTTTATGAGTGGGGATCAGGGAGTCTCGATTGGTGCGATATTGTCGTCGGTGCACTGTGGTAGTAGCAATTGGCACCTGTTGTTCTTCAACCTTCAGCAACCCCACAACAGAAGGATCCTCTGAGAGGCCAGGCAAGGTAGACAGCTGTTTAATGTCCTCAGTCTCTACAGCTGCTACACCAAAGGCCCATCTATACCCTTTTGGGTCCTTAAAATACCCTCTCTTGAGGTAGTCTATGCCAAGGATGCACGGAGCATCTGGGCCAGTCACAATGGGGTGCTTTTTCCATTCATTTTTAGTTAGGCTCACTTCGGCTTCCAATACAGATAACACTTGAGATCCTCCTGTTACTCCTGAAATACTGATAGATTCTGCCCCTTTATGATCCGATGGCATTAGGGTGCACTGTGCACCAGTGTCTACCAAGGCTCGATACCTTTGTGGTTTTGATGTGCCAGGCCATCGAATCCACACAGTCCAATAAACTCGGTTGTCCCTTTCCTCCACCTGGCTGGAGGCAGGGACCCCCTAATCAAGAAATGGATTTGTGCTGCTCACAGGGACTGGACCTTCATTTCTCCTATTCACACTTTGGAAAAAGGAATTTGAGGCCCATCTACCCTGACTGGGGTCCTGCTCACTGGTAACTGGAGCAGCCATCCTCCTAGAAAAATTCTCTCTGGTATTTCTTTTAGCTTGCAACTCACGTACTCGTGCCTGTAGGGTACTGGTAGGTTGTCCATGCCATCTGTTCATGTCTTCCCCATAACCACGCAGGGCAAACCACAGGATACCTCGTGATGTGTTCCGTTTCCTTTGAGCTGGTCCTGTAGGAGGGCGTTTTCTCTTAACAGCTGCAACGCGCGCCTGTGTAGGTAGAGAGTCAAGTTTATTCTCTATCCTGGACAGTTTGTCTGACAGTTGTTTAAATGAGTCCTTGTTTTCCTTTGTCAGTTTTTCCACAGCCGAGACACGGGCCTGCAGTGGGGAAGAAATACTATCTTCATACTGTCGCATACAGTTAGCCATTTCATCCACACTAGGTCGTGCCATAGCATTTTCTCCCCAGACTAATATTGACAATGTATGGGTATATGTCGGTGGAGCATTCTTCACAACCTTCCGGAACATGGATCGGTTGCATTCCACTTCATCAGGATCTACAGGATCTACAATTTCCCGTGGGTGTCTATAAATGATCTCTTGCACAGCTAGTTGTCTAAGGTAGTTAATACCTTTTTCTATAGTGGTCCATTTGCTCAGGTGGCTCATAACATCATCTTTATAGGGATACCTGCTCTTTACAGCTGACAAGAGTCGCCTCCAGAGACTGATAGTGTTTGACTTTCTTGCAAGCGCCTTATCAATACCACCATCTCTGGACAGGGATCCCAACTGTCTGGCTTCTCTGCCATCTAATTGCATGCTATCTGCCCCATTATCCCAGCATCGGAGCAGCCAGGTAATAATTGGCTCACCATCATAACGGCTGAAATCTTTCCTTATATTTCTCAGGTCCTTCAGGGATAAGGAGTGGTAGGTTATCTCTACATCCGAGTCCTCCTCCTGTGATAGTTCTGCTTTAGAACGACCTTTCTTCTGTGATGGGTCTGCTTTAAAATGACGATCAAGGGAACCCCCATCTGTGTCGGGCCCTGACTCTGCCTGAGAAGGGCCCTCACCTGGGTCATGTGATGGCTCTGCCTTAGAAGGCTCTGAGTCATCATCCTCCTCTTCACGAGCTGATTTCTTTTGGTATTTCTTCCTGGTTACAGGAGCAATTGGTACAGATTCGTTAGATGCTGGGGTCTGAGTAGATGCAGTGGCTGTTGTGGGAGTGCTGAGACTCGTTAGAGTCTGAGTAGGTGCAGTGGCCATCTTGGGGGGTGTAGCAGCTGCGGTGCGAGCTGTAGCGGCAGCACACGCTGTAGGATCTGAGGTGGCTGCATAACACCTACACCTGTCCCTGCACCGATACTTAATCTTATCCCACATCAGAAACACATTCAGGACAACCGAAAATAAAAACATGCCACCTAGACAGCACCATCCGAATTTCACAAAATCTAGAGGAATCAGCTTGGCAGAAAAGGAGAAGGTACTATTTCCCAAAGTAAAATTGGAAGTGTAATCATTAACACAATCAGCTAAAGGACGCCCGGAGCCCGCAGATAAAATCGCTGCTACCGCGGTCAGAATAGTAACAGCCCAGTTTATCACGACATAAATCAGTATGAAACGCCATAACAAAACAATGCACATTGACCAGTGCCCAGCAGTGATAAACTGCACATAAACAGTAACAAACAGCGCATACGGCAAGTAAGGTATCATTACACTTAACTCTGTAAAAGGCTTTATAAAGAGATGAGATAACACAGCATTCAAAAATGACATCAGCATCTTCCCTATCTGTTTTAATTTCCAACCCCTCGTAAATCTCAAAGGAAGAAATCTGATACTCTCTCAGCTGAGCTCTCCGGGTCTCCTCCCGCCGGAGCTGGGATTCGACTTATCAGAGGAACCTGTTGGAGCTTCTCTCGAGCCCCACGTTGGGCGCCAATAAATCTGTCACGGTTTAAAGCTGGGCTGGCGATTAAACCTGCAGCAGACGCTCTCTGTTAACCCTCCCCCCCCCCACCCGAAGGGAAAGGGAAAGGGAAAAGGGAGAGAGACTTACGGGTTGGAAAGTTAAAACAGTTTTAATAAACCTATAATAATGAAAAAGAGTATAATAATAATATTGGAATAATCAAATATATACAAATATATATACAAAACCAAGATCGAGCTCCCCCGATGTCGGCAACGTCACCACCGGCACTGCAGGGCAGGCTCCGGGAAGGCCCAGGCTGGGCCTAGCGACGGTCGAGAGCTGGATTCAGGGATGCACGGATCAGGATCGGGGGCAGCAGGAAAACAGTCGGAGTCCTCCTTGGACACCGGCCATAGCAGAAAAAACAAGAGCGAGCAAGAGGAGCAAGACCCTCGTGATCCCCCCGCTTTATACCGAGAATGACGTGTATGGGATGGAATACCCTCGTTGGTCAATTTTGGGTCACCTGCCCTGTCTGCTCCCCCCTGCAGCTGCGACCCCCCCCCCTTCGGCTTTTCACTTGTAAGCAGTGAGGAATTCAGCGGTGACCTTGGTTTCTCTAAGAAAAAAGTACAGCAAGAGCCTTACTGCACAACATCCCTACCGGTGCCTCAGCGATAACTACAAACTTCGAGCGTTATCAGTCCTGGAAGCAGACACTGTCTGCAAAAACATGCAGTTAGTTTCAGAAAGTGCAGTTATTTAGAGGAGACTTAGCTGAAAGTAAAAATCACTGAAAGGAAAATCGGCCTGGTTTAGGCCAAACCAGGACAATATGACAAAAAAGTATATGAGGTAGCAGATCTGCCATGATATTCAAAACCTTTAAAATACAAATAATTCCAGAATCTTTCATGATTTGAATCAAATGTTACAGCTCAAGGAACAATTTGCAAAATTCAACTTCTGATAAGGATCCATATGTGAACTGTAAACATTTTCAAAGTGAAGAAGCTGTTCTACAAATTTGATTCAGGTCAATTTTGCTGTTATTCGAAGAGAGTTTTACCTGGGACCTTCTGTTCCTTTCTGAGATCAAAATGCAGACTGGGTCCATTAAAACACATTGCCCACGTGATGTTTTTCAGAAGAATAAGTAGCACCTTATTCTAGACTTGCAATTGCTATTTCTCTTCGCTTCTGGGGTATACAATCCTAAAATTACCCCTTGGGACATTATAATCCAATCAAGTTATTAAATCTATATTTAGCTCATCTTTTTTAAAGTACATTTTCCCTCTCTGTGACCTATGTTGATAATATGATCTCTGCTCCAAATCTCTGCCTGTTAAATTCTATTGTCTTTATATACCTTTAGTAGTTCAAAGAGGAGTGGGAAAAGATTACATTAAGAATTAAATCTACTTTGTCTAAGTACTATGACCATCAGGGACAATGTCTACTGCTTTCTCTCCTAATGCTCCTGAAATTAATGGGATTTCTTAAGAATCACTTATTTAAAGAAACAAATTAATATCAAACTAAGAACTGTTACTAATTGGTTTAGAGCTTTTTTCTTTTCCCCAATAAGGTAGCCTATAGAGTACTGATTTTTACAGCTGTGATATTTGAGTTCCAATAGAACCAAAACCATGCAGAGAAAACATTTTGTTGGCAATTTTGTTGGTATTTTGAAACATGAACAATATCTAATAATGCCAGTAAGTGACCTTAATTTCTTTAGTGGTGCACGCCATGGGGTTTAGACTCAAACACTTGTACCATGGGCTTCTGGAAGATGTGCCTTGTGCATGAAATTCAGCTGCCTTAACCTTTCCATTGAATTGTAACCACTAGTATACAGCAGCCCGCTATGGCAATGACAGGACGGCATTGCAATTCTCATTGTTTTGCCTCTGAATCTATTAAGGTCTGCACTGCAACTGCATCTCAGTGAGACAGCTTCAGCTTCTACAAATTTGTGAAGAAAAGAATAGATTGGTAAAGCTATTGTACTGTCATATTGTATATGTCCTTTGCTGGCAGGGGACAAGTGAGGACAATTTTATGCAACCTCACTCATCTCTTTTGCTAAAGTATGAACTTCTTTTCTCTCCATCTGGAAGAACAAAACCTGCCTACTTTCCCTTCTTTATGGTGCAGAAGTTTTTCTACCTTAATCCTCTGTTTGCTTGGCATATGTATTAGTGTACGTTGACAGGAAGGACAAATGGAAGGGAATGTTTTGACTACCTGGTGATTTTTCTACACTTATCTGTATATTTGTGAATATAAATATATATGACTTGTGGTATGTTTACATGTTTTTGAAACAGCCACTGCTAAGAATTTTTAAGGTAGTCACAAGTGAATTTTATTGCTGTTTTGAATTTATTTGAGAATTTATTTCTCCAGCTTCGTAAGGGATGCAATATGTATCACCAATTTCAACTGAGGAAACATAAGAGTATGACTGCTTGATTATGAGCAATCAATGAAAAATGTTAGTTAATGAATATATTTTTTGTGCAAGTGCTGTAAGTTTAAACATAAAAGTTAGACTTCATTTGCAATGTCTAAGGAACACAGAGCAGCAGATGTTTGTGAAATGTTGATCAAAGAGACATTTTTGAAACTTGCAAGCCCACAGTATGCCTTTTCTGGCATAGAAGTTTGCAGGTTCAGGTGTTTGTGACTTTCTTTTCTTTCTTTTTAAAATTAATTCCTTAACAGGGAAGACAATTTTCATCTCTGGTTGGTTTTGCTCCAAGCAAGATTAGTAATAGCTGAACATTATCACCATCTGATAGCAGTATAGTGACCTATGAGAAATGTTATTGGAGGTCACAATCCAGTTGTCTTTGGACACATATCCATGTTTCAAAAACTCACCATCACAGGTGATACTAATTAGCAAGCCTAATAATCTCAGCAAAGACCTGAGGTCTGAAGGAACAAAGTGAACAAATTGCAGGGAGATGTTCCTTTCAGTCCTCAACTGAAGTATTATGGGAAGTTTTTGTGGAAGAACTTCAGCTGTTGCTGTCTGCTGAGCCACTGGCCATTTGGCTAATCTTGCACTTCAGTAAGCTGAGAGCTGCTGGACCATCGCCTTTTACTGTCTCTGACTTTCTTTTGTAATATTTCAAAAATAGCCAACAATAAATAATTGAATGTGAATATATAACAGCTGAAGAAAATTTTACAAAATCAAGTGCGATAATGAGAAGTCTGCTCTTTTTTTTAAAAAAAAGTCGCTGCTTTAATGTTTTTAATGAAGTGACATTTAGTAACTAACATTCAATATGTCATTAATGAGTCATTGATGGAAGATGGGAGACAGATAAATGTTCTTTGGAAACGAAGTTAAGTATGGAGAAATAACATGTCCTTATTGTGTGAAAATTGTTTTCAAATCTAGTTCAGGTAAAGCATTGCATTTTAGTTGTGTATATATACACAAAAATGTATATGTACACATATGGATCGATAGCATATATAAAAAAATTAACATGTCTTTTAAACTTATATATTCATTTATTTCTCTAAGAAGCTGATTTTGTGAAGAATGTTGCTCTGCTTCCCATTTTACTCAGTTGTGTATTCTTCCTACTGTACCAGGGCTGATTTGAAATCTAACACAACCCTGAGAGACAGTACACAGTATCAAATGAGGAGTGTACTTATATCTTTCCAGCTTTCCCAGCCATGACCTTTTCTCAGCCACTGTCCAGCTACTTGGAGGTAGAACTACTCTGTCCTGATTAATGCAACATCAGCAAAAGAAGTAAGGGCAGAAAATTGCATTAATTTTCTGCTTAACTGAAGGAACTTATCAAAGGTAGGAGGGAGTCATGGAAGTGAATGTCTTGACTCACTGCTGACTTTTTACGCTTATATATATATATGTTTGTACATATACGTATGGATGACTTTTGATATGTTTAAGTGGCTTTTCAAACAGCCACTACTAGGAGTATTTGAAACAATCACAACTGATTTTTATTTCTATTGCAAAATGATTTCTGTAACCTGCATTTCTAACTTCATATGAGATATAGTACATCTCCTCAATTTCTTTTTCCCAATTTCACAGAATCACAGAATGTTAGGGGTTGGAAGGGACCTCGAAAGATCATCTAGTCCAATCCCCCTGCCGCAGCAGGATTGCCTAGACCATATCACACAGGAACGCGTCCAGGCGGGTTTTGAATGTCTCCAGAGAAGGAGACTCCACAACCTCCCTGGGCAGCCTGTTCCAGTGTTCGGTCACCCTCACCGTAAAGAAGTTTTTCCTCATATTTATGTGGAACCTCCTGTGTTCCAGCTTGCACCCATTGCCCCTTGTCCTGTCAAGGGATGTCACTGAGAAGAGCTTGGCTCCATCCTCATGACATTTGCCCTTTACATATTTATAAACATTAATGAGGTCACCCCTCAGTCTCCTCTTCTCCAAGCTAAAGAGACCCAGCTCCCTCAGCCTCTCCTCCTAAGGGAGATGTTCCACTCCCTTAATCATCTTTGTGGCTCTGCGCTGGACTCTCTCTAGCAGTTCCCTGTCCTTCTTGAACTGAGGGGCCCAGAACTAGACACAATACTCCAGATGCGGCCTCACCAGGGCAGAGTAGAGGGGGAGGAGAACCTCTCTTGACCTGCTAACCACACCCCTTCTAATACACCCCAGGATGCCATTGGCCTTCTTGGCCACAAGGGCACACTGCTGGCTCATGGTCATCCTGCTGTCCACTAGGACCCCCAGGTCCCTTTCCCCTACGCTGGTCTCCAACAGGTCTGCCCCCAACTTGTACTGGTACATGGGGTTGTTCTTGCCCAGATGCAGGACTCTACACTTGCCCTTGTTATATTTCATTAAATTTCTCCCCGCCCAACTCTCCAGCCTGTCCAGGTCCCTCTGAATGCCTGCGCAGCCTTCCGTTCTGTCAGCCACTCCTCCCAGTTTTGTGTCATCAGCGAACTTGCTGACAATGCACTCTATTCCCTCATCCAAGTCATTAATGAATATATTGAATATTACTGGTCCCAGTACCAACCCTTGAGGGACTCCGCTAGACACAGGCCTCCAACTGGACTCTGTCCCATTGACCACTACTCTCTGGCTTCTTTCCTTCAGCCAGTTCACAATCCACCTCACTACCCGATCATCCAGACCACACTTCCTCAGTTTAGCTGCGAGGATGCTGTGGGAGACCGTGTCAAACGCTTTACTGAAATCAAGATAGACCACATCCACAGCTTTACCATCATCTGTCCACCGGGTTATGTCCTCATAAAAGGCTATCAAGTTGGTTAAGCATGACTTCCCCTTGGTGAAGCCATGTTGAGTGCCCCTAATGATCCCCCTATCCTTGATGTGCCTAGAGACAGCACGGAGGACAAGTTGTTCCATCACCTTTCCAGGGATGGAGGTGAGGCTGACCGGTCTATAGTTCCCTGGGTCCTCCTTCTTGCCCTTTTTGAAGACTGGAGTGACATTCGCTTTCCTCCAGTCCTCAGGCACCTCTCCCGTTGCCCACGACTTAGCAAAGATGATGGAGAGTGGCCTAGCAATGACTTCCGCCAGCTCCCTCAGCACCCGCAGGTGCATCCCATCAGGGCCCATGGATTTATGGACGTCCAGATTGCTTAATTGGTCCCTGACCCAGCCCTCATCTACCAAGACAGATTCCTCCTCTATCCTGACTTCTTCTGGGGCCTCAGGGGTCCGGGGCTCCTCAGGACAGCCTCCAGCAGTATAGACAGAGGCAAAGAAGGCATTCAGTAACTCCGCCTTCTTTGTATCCTCTGTCTCCAGGGCCCCCACCTCATTCATCAGTGGGCCTACATTGCCTCTATTGTTGGCTTTACCTGCAATGTATTTGAAGAAGCCCTTTCTGTTGTCCTTGACCTCTCTTGCAAGGTTTAATTCCAAGGAGGCCTTAGCTTTCCTAGTTGCCTCCCTACATCCTCTGACAACAGACTTATATTCCTCCCAAGTGGCCAGCCCCTCCTTCCACGATCCACACCCTCTTCTTCCACTTGAGTTTGCCCAGCAGTTCCCTGTTTAACCATGCAGGTTTCCTGGTACCCTTTCTTGACTTCCTACCTGCTGGGATGCTCTGATCTTGAGCTCGGAAGAAGCAGTCCTTGAATGCTAACCAACTATCTTGGGCCCCCTTACCTTCTAGTACCCTGTCCCATGGGATTTCCCCTAGCAATTGCTTGAAAAGGCCAAAGTTGGCCCTCCTGAAGTGCAGGGTTGTGATTCTGCTAGCTATTCTGTTCCTGCCACATGAGATCCTGAACTCTACCATCTCATGGTCACTACAACCAAGGCTGCCCTCAACCTTCACCTCTTCAACCAGACCCTCCTTGTTAGTGAGGATAAGATCCAGCAGCGCTCCTCTCCTAGTTGGCTCATCCAACTCTCCTTTTTGTTTTACTCTTTATTTTCAGTGTCCTAGAGAGAAAGAACATATGTAGAACAGAAACTGGTTTAGTTGCTGCTAATGAATATCGATTTAATTGAGTTTAGTTTTGTGAAATTTTTAGTCCATTATCATCAACTGTTGATTAGGAAAGAAGTGCATTCCACTAGGACAAAGAAACCGAGAATATGTAGACAACTCAGTGAACTGAAAAAGATGTAGAGAGTGTAAGCTGTTATTGAAGCAGAAGTCAAATAAAAATGAGTAAATTCCTAAACACTCCTATAAAGGGCATTGAAAAATGATGCACATTAAAGCCTAATTTTTGGAAGATGACTTTGTAAGACAATTATTTTTCCATGTTAAAACAGAGCTATTAAATCTATTTCTGACAGAAAGAGTTAGTAATTTGTTAGCATTTGCATTGATAATTAAATAACATTTTAGGCTTCTGTGTCTTGGATAAAATCTACAAGAACGAAGGTAACTGTAGCTTTAGATACATAGAAAAAGAAATATTCTGTATATCTAGCTTTGTAAAGCTCTATAGAGAAAAATGTAACATGAACGTTTGCTTTCCACTATGGTTCATTTTTCCTATGTTATTTTTGAGTCATAAAATGATAGCAAGATCATTAACATCTGCTATAGCAGTATTGTCAAACTCTAATTATTGTAATTTAGAAAAAATTGGAAAGGGAAAAAATAGTGCTTGTGGAAGATGTGGCTGGCATTTGCAGCATAGAGAAACAAAAGTGAAAATACTAGAGAAAGAATGAAGCAGCCCAACAGCAAAAACCTAAGTATGCACACAGCAGAATAATATCAATTTGCAGAAACTTAGCAAAAATTGGAAATAGCTGTATCAGTGAAAAGTACCAGGATGTAATATCTGAAATCAAACACATGAAGGACTATTCATAAGACAGAGAACCTGTCATAATATGCAGGGAACTTTATTAAATGTTGCTTGACACTTCATAGAGTCACTCAATGATCTAATATGGAACAGTAACTATTGTCCTAGGTAATGTCTTTAATAGCCATTCAATTCCTCAGTGTAATAGCTCAGTAGGGATTGTTATCAGATTCCATAAATGCCTAATTCAAATAAACATTTTAGGAAAATAACAACGTGTATGAAATTTGAGGGCAAGTATATACATATTGCTTTCAATAGATGTCTGGGGCAATGTACTAATCCCAAATTCTAGAATCATATTTTTGAATTGTATCAATTTCAGGGGCATATGGATATAAAATTTCATCTGGGAGAACAAGGAGGGCTTGAGAAATATGTTCAAGAAATATGTTTGTTTATATATTTGTAATAAATGGGCACAATTATTGTTTTATTTCTCTGTAAACTATGGTGTAGAATAAACAGGCATAGCACTGTACTGAGTTGACATCAGTGTAAGGGAAATAGTTCACACAGTTTCTATTGACATTTACAAACAACTGAGCGTGCAAAGCTCTCAGTGCATTACAGCCTTGTAATCTTCCAAAAGCAATTGATGGAATTTTAATGGAATTTATTAGCTAGAAATACATTTTTTTTTTTTCTTAGCAGCTCATAATCATTCATAGCTCTTTCTTCCTCTCCCTTATTTTTTGGATGTTAGTTGACTCTGAAGACAAGACAATTTCGGAAGCCAGTCTTGCAAAGAGTCTGTTCTTTATTTTGTTCTGTAAGAGAAACCAGTAGGTTTCTAACTTTCTTAGATCTTCTGCAGAGAAATCCCTTCTTTCTCCAAAGGAATGTATTTGCATAAAATGTCATTTAATAGACTTAAATATACGCTTACTTCAAAATTTATCAATTTTGTAATACTACATTCTTTTAATAACAGTATCATTATTGTATAATGATAAATGATAGTTAACATTTTAGTGTAAATTGTGATGTGACGGACTAAGTTCATTATCAGCTAAGAAAATTATCATTTCTCCAGTTACACTGGTATAACTTTCTCTTGCAGAGAAGACCGATCTTACAGTTGATCTCTGGAGATCAACTGTGACTGTGGTTGGAAATGCTAATGGAAGAGTTCAGTATTAGTGAATACAGTAGAGAAAGTGTGCATTGCTAGATAGCAAGATAAGAGAAAAATGATGCCTACTCTGCTGAATACATGAGTTAGCATAAATGCTGCTGCTTTGTGCAAAGATTTCAGAGCCTCCTCAGTGTTCCTACAGCTATAAACCTTAAAAAACCCTCCGAGTCAGTTTCAGTTCTGTGTCACTTTAAGTGTATGTAGTCCTACATGTTTATTAAGCAAAATGGAGCTCTAATTTCTTCATATATATTTATATATAATACTTATGTGTACATATATACACATATATGTTTATATATACATATGTAAATACATATGTTTATGTACTTGTTTCTTCCTTTGTCTTGCTTTCTTCTCTATAAGCAATCTGTAGTTATTTGAAGTGCATTACATTTTTAAACATTTTTCCTCCACGGTAATTACACTATTCTTATTTCACTTTGCCCAGGAGACTAATCTGCCCATATTTCTGGTAAAAGTAGGAACCAGAGACAGTGCTCTTTTGGCATGCAAATGCCATTTGCATTTCTCAGATTGCAAATTCAGTTCTTCTTTCTTCTTCTTGTTTTGTTCGCAGCAACAAAAAGAACAGTCAAACCCTTTCCCATAAGGTACATTCTGTATGATCACTAAAGCCAGTATCATACAAACAGCTGCCAAGAAACCCAGGACCAGCCTCTTGAGATACACTGTGCAGCAAAGCTGACTGCACCCAGAGATGTTACCTCTGTGAATCTGGCCAATCTGTTCTTGCAAACGGATTGACAATGCTGATGTCAATCTTGAACTATACTTGTGAGCAAGACTATGCCTTTGCTCCCTACAGAGCCTCCAAACTGGCTGACTTGTCTTGGATTTTCTGACAAAAAAAAAGTTATATTTATTCACTTTTGGTATATATGCCTCAAAAGGAATCAGACCATGTCCTGATCAGGAAGCATGTGGTGAGAGTGAAGCTGCGATATGGCTCAGACTGGTTGCATAAAGGTAAAACAGCTTCAGAAAGCCATTTATTCAATTCAATGCATTTGTAATTTAATCTTGTGTTTAAAGTAAAATACCAAAGTAAGGAGAGGGAAAAAAAAAGTGTTTTAAAGACTTCTGTCACTGAGTTTTCAAGAAATAGCTCTTTTTCTGTCTTGTACTTCAAATATGTCCATAATTTCAGCCAAAATAGTTCTTATAGTTTTGTGGGGGTGTATTTTTGTGTGTGTATCTGCTAAAGCAACCGTGTTTAAAAAAAACTCATTTTAAAAAGAAATAAAAAGCCTGCAGCAGGTATTAAATCAAACTGAATTTTCTTAAAAAGCTTTTATTTCTTCACTGTCTTTCAAAGGTAAGTGTAACGGTCCCTAGGAGTAGAGGAACTTTCAAGCAACTATTCTGATTCGAAGTACTCGTGGTCTCTATGGCTAGTGAAGAATGGTCATGATAATGCAGCTGGATAAACTGGTCCCTACCAGGTCCCACAGGTGTGAATGGCAAGGTTGTCAAGCTGCTTCTCAGGAAGAACTGTTTACCTTCTTGTGCCTTGGTCAGTCTGGTGGTCACCATCTTGCATCAGAACCATTCATCTTTTTTTTTTGAGTCTGCTGAAACCTTTGGAGTCTTTTCCCCCTAAATCACCCTCCAGTGGAAATTCCGAGATCATTGTTAGGAATTAGAGGTTGGGATGGTGTTTACAGCCACTTAAAACTCCTTTCCATCAGTAAGATTTCCTCGGTTGAATTACTCTTGGGAGGCAACTAATCCTTAGGGAATGTCAGACTAGGGTAACTGTCTCCCCTTCTTTCTTTAGCAGCTTAACTATGTGATCCATGTTTATTACAGCTGCTTGCTTCATTATATTTCTTTGGCTGGCAGATTTCTTTAAACAAAGCTGGGAAAGCAGTTTGGGTTTTTTTGTTTTTTTGTTTTTTTTTTTTTGCTGGGATAGGGTATTTTATCCACTTTTTTTTATTGGGTAGTAATTACTCCACAATTTTTGTAATACCTATATTGGAACTTTACTTTCAGTACTCTAATTTTAGTACTGTCGAGTCACACATTGATACGTAATAATTTGTTATGGTTCACTTAGCAAAATGTAAGTCTCCTCAAAGACTCTGTGTAGCTGTGCTGTCCTGGAATCAGTGGAGAAACAGAACTACTGCTCAGAGCTGCAGTTTGCTCCCTGCTATGCCCTCTTGGCCAGTCTCTCTTCCTTCTCCTACCTTCTCCTTTTGTGGAAGAGGAAGCTGCACTAAGCACCATAAGGGAGGAAGAGGAGAACAAAGCTAAATCTACTACCATTCTTGATCCCATCCTGCCTATCCCACGGTTACCCAGATTCGAACGGGAATGACACATTCCCGTGGTGGGTGCACTTCCTCTCACCTTCAGCATTTCCTCCTGTCAGCTGGAAGCCCTGTGATGGGTGTGCAGGCACCTTGGGCAACTCTCGTTTGACTCTCTAGACTTTTATTCTGCAAACAATTTTGTGGGTTTGTTTTTTTTTTTTTTTATGATGTCAATGGGGATAAGTGTTTGCAGGTTTGGACTTAAGTACTACATAACTGCGTATCATTTTCACATAAATAGAACTATAATTTTTCCAGAAATAAGTATCTTCTACAGATGCACAGCCTAGCTCTCTTGCATTCAGCTGTGACCTTGAGAACTGATTAAGAAGATTGTACTCTAAAGGATGCAAGGCTTCACATAAAGCAGTGAAGCATGTACAGGCCCTTGAGGGGTACTTAGAGTATCTCATAGACTCTAATTGTCATTCCTTTCTCTTTAATGCTATTAGATGATTCTGGCCTATGGCAATCTGTAGTACTTTTCTCTTTATTTAATTTCTGTGCTACAGATTTTATGAATTATCCTATTACAGCCCCTCTTTTGTGTTTTAAAGATAAAGTGCTTTATATGTCTGGTATGCTTAGTATCTTGTCCAGCTACTCAGATATTTTGGTTTGTTTTATTGGTTTTACAATGTCACAAACTTTGGCACAGTAAGAAGATGAAAAGTTAAGGAGAGTTATGATTAGGTAAACTTGAAAACTAAGCAGTGTTTGTGAAAAGCATGCAGAGTGCTCTGAGTACAGAATACTAAAAGGAAAAACACTCTACATTCAACTCATTGGCATTTCTTCCATTTTAATGCAATAACTTTTGGATGCTGCATCTAATACTGAAAAAAAATCTCAGGAAATATTCTAGGTGTCATTTTTATAGCTTTTGATGAGAATTAGAATACTGCAAAAGCCTGGCGTTTTTCACAGGTGCAGATGAGAAGCAAATCAAGACTGCAGTTGAGAAGCAAATCAAGACTGCAGTGTGCCTGCTTGGTGATACAGGCACAGGAATTTTCTACCAGTCAATGTGCTGTCTATACATAAGTCAGGCAGCACTTTAGTAGGCTTCCTCCCAGTATGAGATGTTCAGACTGGCCTACATAAGCAGCAAAATATGTGACCTTCTGCTGCTGTCCTCTGAAAGGCCTCAAGGAGTTCCTTGGTCAGAGGCAGAATAATTCATTTCTTGTTTCTCAATTTAGGTATTACATTATGGCTGTGTCAAAACCAGAGTGTCTTCAATTTACAAGAGTGTCTGTGTTCAAAAAACTTGCCACAGAACCTGGGTCTCTGAATTCAATAACATGACCTTCATAACACTGAAATTTTTGTGTTATATTTTATGCTCTTCCTTCCTATGTGTCATTGAAATAAAATTATTATTTTGTTATTTTAATTATTTTTAAGCAAGCAAGTAAATTGATTGCCATTAGTGGCAATCCAGAAAATACATGTAGAGAGCAGAGGGATTAGAACTCTGTATTCTCTGCTAAAATATCTCATAATAAAAACAGAAAAATGCTGTTTCTGTTTTTTTTTTTTTTTTTTAAAAAAAAAAGGGAAATTGTGGATATCTGAAATTAAATGGGTGGCATTCATCTAACAATTTGACTCATCTCAACAGTTTGAGCCACTGATACCATCTTTGACACCCTCACAGTGCCACAAAGGCACATTGCTGGCTCATGTTCAACTTGGTGTCCCCCACAATTCCCAGGTCCTTTTCTGCAAAGCTAATTTCCAGCTAATCAGCCCCATCATATACTGGTGCCTGGAATTTTTCTTCACAGGTGCAGGACTTTTTGCTTCCCTTTCTTGAACTTCAAGAAGTTCCTGTCAGCTCATTTTTCCAACCTGTTGAGGTCTGTCAGGATGGCAGCACAACCCTATGGTGTATAAGCCACTCCTCCTAGCTTTGTATTAGCAAAGCTGCTGAGAGTGCATTCTTCCCCATCGTCCAGATCATTAATGAAGGTGTTGAACAGGACTGGACCCAGTCTTGCCTCTTGGGGTACACTGCTAGTCACTGGCCTCCAACTAGACTTCATGCCACTGATCACCACCCCCGGAGCCTGGCTATTCAGTTGGTTTTCAGTCTGCCTCATTGCCTGCTTCTCCTGCCCATACTTCATAAGCTTCTCTATGAGGATCTTTTGGGAGAAAGTGTTGAAAGCCTAACTGAAGTCAAGGTATACACTGCCTGCTATACAGAATCACAGAATCAGTCAGGTTGGAAGAGACCTCTGAGATCACAGAGTCCAACCATTGCCCTGACACCACCATGTCAACTAGACCATGGCACTAAGTGCCATGTCCAGTCTTTTTTTAAACACATCCAGAGATGGTGACTCCACCACCTTCCTGGGCAGCCCATTCCGATGTCTAATAACCCTTTCTGAGAAGAAATTCTTCCTCACGTCCAACCCGAACCTCCCCTGGCGAAGCTTGAGGCTGTGTCCTCTTGTCCTATCACTAGTTGCCTGGGAGAAGTGGCCGACTCTCACTCCACTACAACCTCCCTTCAGGTAGTTGTAGACTGCAATAAGACACAGTATTCAAGGTGCGACCTCACCAGTGCCGAGTACAGAGGGATGATCACTTCCCTAGACCGGCTGGCTACACTATTCTTAATAGAGGCCAGGATGCCATTGGCCTTCTTGGCCACCTGGGCACACTGCTGGCTCATGTTTAGCCGGCTGTCGATCAGCACCCCCAAGGTCTCTTTCCACCGGGCCACTTTCTAACCACTCTTCCCCCAGCCTGTAGAGCTGCATGGGGTTGTTGTGGCCGAAGTGTAAGATGCGGCACTTGTTCCTGTTGAACCTCATGCCGTTGGTCTCGGCCCATCTATCTGACCTGTCCAGATCCCTCTGTAGGGCCTTCCTACCCTCCAGCAGATCGACACTCCCACCCAGCTTGGTGTCATCTGCAAATTTGCTGAGGGTAAAGTACAATATCCACTGTACTTACCTCATCTAACAAGCCACAGTTTACTTCATGGCAAACTATAAAATTGTTTTCTAAAGTTTGTTTATATGAATCCCACCCTGAAAGTGATGGACTTCTAGACAAATAATTCCCCAATAAGGCTGTTACCTTGTAGAGTGGGGTTTTTTTTAAATGGTAGTAGTTTATTCCACAAAGAAAACTGGGTGGGGGGGCGGGCAGGGAGGAGGCCTGTTGTACGTTTTCATGTTGGGGTGCGTTGGTTTGTTCGTTTTAACACTTGGTTGAATTTAACCTGATAAATTAGTTCACAAGTGGGTTATGATTCCTGATGTAGACCTTGTGGTTACTTTACTCCCTTTGCTAACACCTATGGTATATGGCAAGCAATCTGAAATCTAGCTACTAGCCTAAGCAGTCAGTTCTCAGTAAAGAGAGATGACTGTCCTTTACTGTTCTGTTAAAAAATGCATATTTTTGTCCCTAGAAAAAGAAAACCTTTGTGTGCTGGCGAATAGATCAATTAATTCATCACAAGCATCTAATACAGTGTTTCTGGCAGCTGTCTGCAGAATTTAGTATACCGTGATGTCCTGGTTTGTGTGGAGTTTAACTGAGGTCTGATAATTCTTGAAACCGGCACAGTACCAGAATCTCTCTTCCAGCTGTTCCTAGTGCATAACTCCTGAAGCACCTTTTCTCTAAGCCATCCTGAGATCCTTCTCTTTTTTTTTTCTTGTCATAGAACTGTAATCTTCAGTCTCCACATTAAGTCTTTACTGACTCCTTGATCATCTTGTGCTTTGCTTCCTGACACCTTTTCATCTCTCCCTCTTCCTTTCTGTGAGCCCAGTTGCTCTGCTATTACTGCCCCAGATGTCTAGCTATTTTTTCTTAGCGTTTTCTAAATATTCCTTATACTTGGCTGATGACTTCAAAATACTGGCAGGAAATGATATATCAATTTCAAAAAATTTCTAACTCTCCCTTTATCTGTTGAATTAATCCTCTAGAGTCAAACCATTTAGAAATGAAACACCACCTGATTATGAGGTGGTGTTTATTTGCACAGCTGGCTGCAAATTTTCTACATATGCTCTCGCTAATTTATTTTTGTTCAAGTGGAGGGTTAACTTCCACCTGTAGATTTCTGCATACAAAAGTTTACAGGCATCACTGGTTGTCCCAGCTTCATTTGATCTGACCGTTCACTGATTACTGAATGAATGCTCAGCACTGCTGTGTACATCTGATAAATCAGTGTTCATGATGCCTGCTGATTTCATGTACTCTGCATCCATTAGCCGTTGCTTCTTTGTTGTTTATCTTCCTAAAATTTCTTAAGCATAGTTCAGAGTCCGTCTATGCTACAAAAATATCATATAAGGCAACACACCACACAGTAGCAAAGGAAAGAGAGGAGTGTTTATCTGAAGAGCATCATGTCTTTTCACAATTCGGTCTGTCCTGGCGAGGACGTGAAATACTGGCAAAAGCTGTGAAGCGTACTCTGACAACATGGCATTGTTAGCAGCTGAGGTCAGAGAGCATGGTACTCACAAAATCCTCTAATGCAATTTTTTTTTTATTTAGTGTTGAGAGAGACAATCACAGGCTCTGGGGGAAAAACCTGAGAAATCTACATATTCATGTTCACCTCCCTCCCTCCCAGCATTAGGGTGCCATGGTCAGCATTTGAGAAATATACAGTACACCATAAATAACACAACTCAAAATGTTAAAAGATAAAAAGCTACAAGAGGCTAAAGATAAAACAGAATAGGGACAACTTTAGGATTTTCCTTTTCCTTACAAAAACAGCAAAAGAGATGTCAAGTTTAAGGAATAACAAATATAGCAGAAGGAAAACAGCATAGGTTCTGGGTTACATCCCTAAACTCCTTGGAAGAGGTGGTTATCTTAGTATCGTCATTGTCAGAAATAGCAGAAGGCTAACATCTTTCAGTCTGGAATATCAACAGTTGTTGCATAATATTGCAAATAACTTGTGATATATACGCACACATAATAGAGATATATACACATATGTAGATGTATGTGTGATGTGTATACATCTTATGTGTATATATGTACAGATTTATATTATGCGTGTGTGTATATATATGTGTGTGTCTCTAGAGCTACAGTAAACCCCCAAGATATTGTCTTGTATTTCCCTTTTGCCAAATTAACAAAAAGCTGACACATGGCGCCATGGTACTGAGGAACATCACAAAATGATATTCAGTGCTTTCAGGAGGAGTATTTCACTTTTAATGGTGAAGTTTGTTTAAATTCTCAGAATCAATGCAGGTTTTTTCATATTTTCTAGATGTTACTATCAGCCCTGATTTTTTTTTTGCAGATAGGCCTCTAAAACGAGAATGGATTATACTGGATATAAAGATACAAATATGTTTTTTCATTTTTAACCTCAGGATGAAAGGTAAAAATTTAGATGAGATTTTTCAGGGTTTCTTTGAACTCTTTCAAAGCATATAAACCCCTTGAAACTTAGTAAATATTTTAGATATTGGTAGGTCATCACAATATTAAATGGATCACAGAAGAGAGGAAATATTTTAACCTTAACATTGAGAATGGGATATTGACCCCATCAAGGTTATTGACAAAACTCCCCTGACACTTCAGCAATGCAAGATCATTGCTGAGTCAATGACCCACTCACTCAAAATATACCTGAACAGGAGCCCTTTCAAAGTATTGCTCATGTTTTTAATCCTTGCAGACTTAAATGTCAGTGAAGGACATGTTAGTACCCTATAAGAGATTTTTAATCTTTCATGCAAGTCTATAATAATTTTCATTAGAGGAAAACTAGATAATGGTTTATTCTTCCCTTTGCGTTCTTTAAGGTATGGGATGCCTTAAGTAAAAGGCTCACACTTTTATTTTACATTTCAATTCATAAAAAGTACTGAGGGAACTGAGAAATATTCAATAGATTGTTGAATAAATGATTAGTCAGTACAAAAGTCTGTACCAGGGTCCAACAAGTCACCAGGTGGACTGGCGCATAATTTGGTAGATCTGTGATCTCCGTGCTATTCACTGCACATCTGCAGTGTGGTTGGAAAATCTATTGACCATTCTTTCAAGAAGTATGAACCATTCAGAAACGAAGTCATATTAGAAAGTCTGGCCAAGAAACTTTTAATGATCTAAGAGGCAGAACTCCTAACTGAATTACTAGTAGTGTCTGCTGGGTTTTTTTCCTTACCTTATTATAAAGGGGAAAATTGAATTAGAAGATTTAAGTATACTATTTTAAATGTATAATAAGGAAAGTATGAATTTAATATTGCTAAACTCATGTCACATAGCTCTGTTATGCAATTTGATAAATATGCCTTAAGATTATATTTCTTTATTTTTTTGCTATTGAGAAGTGCTATTCAAACATATTTCATTATTTCAGGAACACATAGTAGAAGTAGTAAAAAAATTTCAAGACAACTATGATCAGCCACATGGGTTTCTGGGTTTGTTATATGCTTTATTCTGTTAAGGTACATAGAATTATATCATACAAGGTAGCCAAATATGGATTCCTGTATTTACAGAGATCCTGGTGAGCCCACAGATGCAGACTGGAGCACCTGCTTAGTGCTCCGTAAGTAGCTCCTTAATTTTCAATGGAAGTTGGTGGGAGTTTGTCATCTCTGGATTATAGGTGGTTTCCTATATGTTTCATCAACTACCTGTGTATTATTTAGGCACAGAAATATATGTATTCAAATTCCCCTCAAGTAGTTAGATACTGCAAGTCTCAGTAATCTGCGGACAGTAATTGTTCTACTATCTGCTTTATTGTATGGCTGCATTGTTGTTTTCCGATACATTATCCAGTCCTTTGTACTACAAATTCTCACTCACAGCCCACACTCTCAAGAAATTCTGAAAAGAGTATCACTTAAAGACTCTCTTTTTAGGACTTTCACTGTTCAGCCACAAAAGAAAAAGGGTGAGACTGTCAAAAAAAAAAGAGTAATTTTCATTCAGTCATGTTCAAATGTCAATATTTATTTCAAAACATTTTGTGGTATGAGTTCAAAGAAATTTATTTAAGACATTAATAGCATCCGGATCACAGAATCACAGAAGGGTTGGAGTTTTAAGGGACCTCTGAAGATTATCTAGTCCAACCCCCTGCCAAAGCAGGTTCACCTAAAGCAGGTTGCACAGGGTCACATCCAGGCGGGTTTTAAATATCTCCAGAGAAGGAGACTCCACAACCTCCCTGGGCAGCCTGTTCCAGTGCTCTGTCACCCTCAAAGTAAAGACATTTTTCCTCATATTCAGATGGAACTTCCCATGTTTCAGTTTGTGCCCATTGCCCCTTGTCCTGTCACTGGGCACCACTGAGAGGAGTCTGGCCCCATCCTCTTGACACCTGCCCCTAAGGTATTTGTAAGCATTCACAAGATCCCCCCTCAATCTTCTCTTCTCCAGGCTGAACAGACCCAGCTCTCTCAGCCTTTCCTCATAAGGGAGATGCTCCAGTCCTCTGATCATCTTCATAGCCCTCCGCTGGACTCTCTTCAGCAGCTCCTTATCTTTCTTGAACTGCAGGGCCCAGAACTGGACACAGTACTCCAGATGTGGCCTCACTAGAGCAGAGTAGAGGGGGAGGAGAACATCCCTCAGCCTCCTGGCCACACTCATCCTAATGCACTCCAGGATCCCATTGGCCTTCTTGGCCACAAGGGCACATTGCTGGCTCATGGTGAACTTGTCCACCAGGACTCCCAGGTCCTTCTCTGCAGAGCTGCTTTCCAGCAGGTCAACCCCCAGCCTGTGCTGGTGCATGGAGTTATTCCTCCCTAGGTGAAAGACCCTACACTTGCCTTTTTGAATTTCATTAGGTTCTTCTACACCCACCTCTCCAGCCTGTCCAGGTCTTGCTGAATGGCAGCACAGCCTTCTGGTGTATCGGCCACTCCCCTCAGTTTTGTGTCATCAGCAAACTTGCTGAGCGTATGCTCTGTCCCTTCGTCCAGATCATTGATGAGTAAGTTGAACAAGACTGGACCTCTAGGCCTCCAATCAGACTCTGTGCCTTTGGAGGCTTCAGGCCTCCAACTAGACTTTGCGCCACTGATCACAACCCTCTGAGCTCTGTCATTCAGCCAGTTCTCAATCCACCTCACTGTCCACTCATCTAAGCCACACTTCCTGAGCTTCCCTATGAGGATGTTATGGAACACAGTGTCAAAAGCCTTGCTGAAGTCAAGGTAGACAACATCCACTGCTCTTCCCTCATCTACCCAGCCAGTCATGCCATCATAGAAGGCCATCAGATTGGTCAAGCATGATTTCCCCTTGGTGAATCCATATTGACTACTCCTGATAACCTTCTTTTCCTCCACATGCTTAGAGATTGACATCCAGAATGAGCTGTTCCATCACCTTTCTAGGGATGGAGGTGCGACTGACTGGCCTGTAGTTTCCCAGGTCATCTTGCCCTTTTTGAAGACTGGAGTGACATTGGCTTTCCTCCAGTCCTCAGGCACCTCTCCTCCATGACCTTACAAAGATGATGGAGAGTGGCTTGGCAATAACATCTGCCAGCTCCCTCAGCACTCATGGGTGCATCCCATCAGGGCCCATGGCTTTCTGGGTGTCCACTTTGTCTAAATGATCTCTAACCCAATCCTCCTTGACCAAGGGAAAGTCTTCCTTTCTCCAGACTTTCTCTCGTACCTTCAGGGTCTGGGATTCCTGAAGGCCAGCCTTAGCAGTGAAGACTGAAGCAAAGGCAGCATTCAGTAATTCCCCCTTCTCTGTATCCTCCATCACCAGGGCACACACCTCATTCAGCATCATGCCCACAGATAGCTATATTCAGATAGTGAAATTATCAGAAGAATCGCGATTTCAAGAGTGTACCTTATTTTGGATTTAAGACTTCATTTCTTTCACACAATAAGGAGTACTGTTTGAAAATACACCATTTGCTACATGCAAGAAGGTTTACATTTATTGTTATTTGCAGACATTGGCAAGCTGTGAAAATCTTGTTCCAAAATTAACTTCCATTATTTAGGGGCTCATAAAGTATTGCACCTTTGACTTTCTAACTCTCTATGTTTGTATTTAAATTATGTTTTGGTTAATGAAACACCACCTTCTAGAAATCTGAGCCATTTAAAGTAATGATTTAAAGCATTCTACACATCCCTCTCAATCTTGCTGCCAATTTTTGTGTCTTTAAAGTCAAATTCGTGTTACACAAACAGGGAAGTAAGCTATTATTTTAAGAAATCATTAGAATAGCAGAGAACATTGAAGGAGTTTTTGTATAAGTGACAAAATGAAAACAGAAGGCAAAGCTGAATAGTAGCTGGTCTTGAAAACACCGTTATGTGCCAAGGTGCAGGAAGTGTTAAAAGAAGGGCTTCCCCCACATCCCCGCTTTTGTATTCTTTGTCGTTAAAAAGCCCATGCACCAAACAGACATTTTTATATGTTTCTGTCTGTCAAAGTTAAGGTATTCCAGTGTTCCTGGAGCTAGAAAGAACAGGGAGAAAATACAGAAATTAGTTTAGTGTATTAGAAGTGCTGTGCACCTATGAGAGGTGAATGCTTCACATGCCGCTGGGGCAATGTGGCTACTCTGGTTTTAGTGCATTTCCCTATCCCAGGACAAAGAACAGAAATTGAGTCTACTGAGAAATCATTTTCTTTTCTCTGATGTCTTTCATTTTATACAATGTCTAGTGTTACTTGTAGTAGTAGGGAATAGAGTACTTCTATAGAGGTGTCCTTATTATGCTGTTAGTGTGTCTGTGGTTATTTGAGGTTCTGCAGAAAAATTAGACCTGAATCATGGCCTCAGCTCAGTAAGCTGTTAAACCTGTGTTCAGCTTACTGCATCTGAATAATGCCATCAAAATCAACAGGATTTAAATGCAGGTGGATGTGCTTTGCTTAGTCAGGACCTAGACTCATCCAGTCTAATCCTTCTACATCTTCTGAATGATATCCTCACATCCAAAAAGCAGTCATGGAATATCTTTAAGTCTGTCTGTGTGAGGTGGGATTTATAATGGTTTTCATCACAGGAAGCAGATCTAATAGTGAATATTCAGAATTTTTTTTTCTGAGAATAAGACAGATGTTCCTGGAAATGTCTGGAGTCATGAGATTCAGAGTATCACTGGAGAGGGCTCTGTCCTCTGCCATTTACCATCTTTTCTGATAATCTGTGCTTATCTGTATGCACATAAAAAGATGTATTATATAGGCTTTATCCTTTATTTTGCTTTTTATCATGTCTTGTAATGACCCCTTGTTTTCAGGGAGATATTTATGGTTTTTGTTCGTACCATATCAGAGCTTCCGGTTTTCTAGAAAATACATTATAAATATTTGCAATTCAAGTAGTATTTATCTAAGGGTTAAAGTATTAACACTAATCTTAAAACATGTTAAAAATATTTCTGATGAAAATTAATCTTTTTCTCACCATGGTGGGCAATGTTTTTGACATTTCAAAATGTGTTACAGAAAAGTGAGCGTTTCTTCAAATTCTAGTTACTGATCAAGAAATAGGATACTATGTGTTCATGTTCCTTTCCTTTTTTAGTTTGTTTGTTCTTTTCCAAATGTAAGAATGTTATTTCTTCCTTTTCCACAGAATTCATAAGATTGTATTAAGCTCCTAAGGAAGCCAGAAGAATATCCTTTGAAGTCCTTTCTTCCCTTGTCCCTCTCCTTCTCCTTGCTATGTTTATTAGATTCTGCAGAGAATTTTAATTTTTTTTTAGATTCAAAGAAAAAGGAAAATGGGAGGAAACAGAGAAAGCAGGCTTTACATTAGATCTGTCGAGAATATGCAGCAGGACATTTTTGATACTAGCAAACATCTTTATTTCATTTTTTCATTTTAAAAGAAAAAACTTTCATTGTATGTTTTATATGTGCAATAAGCAGTCATGTAGTTGAATTGTACTATAAGAAGATTATAAAAACATCCAGTATGAAGCAGATTGGTCAGTATTGTCCTCAATTTTAAATACCAATGTTAAATTTTTTATTTGGGCAGACTATTCCATAAAAATAGTAATCTCGAAAGAAAATTTTCCACTTAGCATTTACTGACATCTGTCTTATTGTTTGCCATATGCAAGAGTGAAAAATATCATACAGGTAAAAGGGTCTGTTTTCAATTATTTTATAAAGTTGCATTTTTAACATTGCATTTAACAGTTATTTTAGCTTGGCTTTTCTTACCATGCATATAATCAGATGCCAATGAAAGATTGATTCTGCAAAGCTCTGAGTACTCAAGTGCTAGTATAGCATGTCATTTAAATGTATGTTTAACTTTAAACATGTGAGTAGTGGCTAAATACACCAACAGAAGAACAAAGACTTACATTAACTATTTTTTCGGTTATCCCTTACTAATTTGTTCTCCTCTAGTGGCTTGCCTTGTCAAGATTAGATCAGAATATCTAAATTCTGAGAGACAGGAACAAAAATGCACAGATACCACAGAAACAGGTACTTATAAAATCTCGATGGGGGTAACTGTCTCCTGGTGTGTGGATTTCAGGACATGAGGCAGAAGAACGATCAAGAATTACTTTGTTAGTGGGAATAAGGAAGCTTAAAAGGCAAAACTGTTTTGGAAACGAAAGGTTGGAACCTTCCTTCCTTGCTGAGACATTTTTTTGTTGTTCCTTTTTTTAAAAATAACTCTTGATCTCCATACAATGTCATATTTCTTTGATATTTAAACCTTAGTTGCTACTTTCATGACACTATACTTTTCTGAAGTTTAATTAGTTTGTAGTAACAGTGCCAGTTAGTACAGTAAGCATGAAGACAGTGATTTGTAAAAAGGTATGGTCATGTAACTAACAGAAGAAATCAGAGAAGTAACAGCTTGGTCTAGGCTCGGTTACCTGTAGGTTAAATATTCTGTAAGCATTGACACACAGTCCACTTTTATGCCCTGGATTTCTGAAACACCACCTGTATAACTGGCATTGCAATAGCTGCCTGTTCAAAGTAAAATTAATAAATAAAGACTTTGCAAATCCAGACCTATACTATCATTTTCTTAGTTTGAGTGTTTGTTGCTTGTCAGAGAAGAAATTTTGGCAACAACAACCACAAAAAAAAAATTCAACAGTGTTGGAGAACAGAAACATCTGGAAACATAACACTCGTGTGGGGTTTCTTCAGAGACTTTGACACCTCTTGTAAAAACAGAGTCATTCAGTGGCTATGTGTTGCTGAATACTGTGAGATGAAATTAGTAGTTTGAGCATTTTCTACAGGTTGCCATACACTGTAGTTTGACTGTGACACTAAATATCCTGATCTCTCTTTTATTGAGGAATGTGATATTATCTAGTTTGGGTCTGATTATGCCAGCTGCTTCCTTCATGTGCTGAAAGAAATACTGTAAGGTTTGCTTGCTTGCCTTCTTGCAGGTGTGACTTGAAAAAAAAGGACAGTGAGGAAACCTACTTTTTCTTAACTGCTGGTCCTTGGTAAAGTATAATTTTCCCTGTGCAGAACAGCTTGTTGGTTTTAGAAGGCTTTGTAGATGTAAGTGGAACTACAGAAGTTTGTATGAATGGTTGTGGTCTTTATACTTTTCTTTTTATTATTTAAGCAACCTTGCTGTTTTGCTTAGCTGCTAGTGGGACTAGCATAAAATTGGCATGACTGCACTGGATCAGCTAACGTAGCTGGCTTACGGCTTGCAAATTGTTGTTGGAAAAGGCAAGCAACCAGCAAGCCCTGTAGTGCTGCCAATGACATGGTATATGTTCAGGTTCCAGAAAAATTGTAGCTTTTTCAAATAAGAGTTGTCACTATTAGAAATACTTCATGGAGAAAAGGAATCTCTGGTCACAAGTTATTAAATCAAAAAAAGCATCCATGGAGAAGGTAGCAAATAAAAGTGTTTTCCTCCCTGGCTTTAAAAGATCTAAGGGCTGTGTCCTCAATGTGAGACTGGGGATTAAACGTCAGTTTCAGGTGAGGATGTTAACTGCCGCCATGGGTAGGGTTTAATTCTGGGTCAGAGATCCAGTGCAGACAGTTTGTATATTATTTTTTCTGTAAAAAGAGAATGAGCCATTTGGTATTTTGATATATTTTAATAGGAAGTATTCAGAAAATATTTATCAGCAAAACTGTGGATGCTTCGACAAAATTCAGATAAGGAGCTAAAAAAAAATCAAGACCAGCATCCTTGTGCATGCCAAGACAAAGGATTTTAAAGACAGTGGAAAGATTTGTTTTCAATTATATTTTTATACACAATTGACAGTTCATGGATCCAATGTTGAGCAACCTAAAGAAAAATAAGTTTGTTACTCATTTATGAAATCAATTTTGAACACACATCAATAGTCAAAATCCATTTTCTCTGGTAACAGGATGTTTCAATGACAGTATCTAATGAATAAATTTATTTGATTTGTTGAGCAACTAAAAAAATTTTTACTTTTTAAAATAAATAATTCATCTTTAGTTAGTTTAGAATGTGAAGGGGCAATTGTGTTATGTGACAATCAGGATGGTTAATCCTGATGAGATGCTTGAAGTGATGATTTAGTTCTGCGTAAATCTGTATCCATTTTGCCTCTGCAGATCTTTAAGGCATGCTAGTGTACTTGTGCTATGGATATGGAGTTAGTCTGCTGGAAACTCAGCACAGACATTTAGATAAAACATATTTGTATGACTATATTTTAGTGTGGGAAGTAGAAAACCAGTACCTATTTTGGGAATCATTTAGACTTCATATCACCTTTGAAGCTTAAAACTACAGCGTTGCCTGCAGGTCAGTAGCGTCTAAGTATTTTATTAAGTTGTTAGATCAATGCCACCTTTGAAAATGTGCTTACTGTTCGAAATTATTGTTGATAATCTCATCGCTACTCTTTGGACAGCATTAATTTTTTCCCTTTTCCCTATTGCAGGGAATTTACAAGTAGTTTCTGCATAACTGAGGTAGAATTTGTACCCAAACAAATGCTTTTCTAGAATTAGTCCAATTATATGAGGTGGCAGACAAAATCTTGTTATCTTTTGAAGCTGACGAGTGTTGCTTTCATGTGCTGGTTGGATGTGGAGGAGGTTATCCTCCCAGTCACCACCAGCAGATTTGCTCAAAATTCATTCTGTCTCACACAACTGGTGCAGAAACAAAGGGTTTTTCACGGGTTGAGGTATCTAACATTGCCCTTCAATAAGCCTGTTTTATATTTCTATTAATTTAGAATCAAACCTGTGTATTTTCTCCTCTCCAGAAGCAACTATATGATCTGATCTTGGCCTTCAGTTTGTCATCTTATGCAACTTGCAAAAAATAAGTCATATATATATATAAACTTGTTTTTGATATATAAGCTTCCAAAAGACATTGCTACATATGTGACGACAGCAAGCTGTGCCACCAGCTATGTCTTCTAAGACCTCTCCATAGACACCTTTATGGAGGCCACCCTGATCTGATTAAAATTGCAACTGAACTACTTCATTTCTCCCTTATTAACTTACATCTTTTCTACCTGTTTTTATTTAATTCTGTTAAAATTTCTGAGTTCTAGTTCTAGTATTTCCCCTAGTGTTTATTTTTCCTTTATTAAAGTGAATAGTTTAAAGTTTTGAGATTATTACCACGAAAAAACAGCAGAATAATAGTTGTCTGTCCAGGGAACCATAGTGTTGTCTTTTGTCACTGTGATGTTATATTCTTTCCTCAGAAAATTTCAGACCTTTGTAACAGTTTTGGTTCAAGTGATATTATTTTCCTTAACTTGTTTCACTGTTGTCAAATTCTTGATGCTTTGTTGCTTAAGTATGTTCACCCTCTCTGTACCAAGTACCTCTTCAGCTCATTCAACCCTGAAAGTCCTGACTTAATCTCTTCTGAGGTCTGCAAGTTTTTCCTTTTTTTTCAGAACCCCAGAGCTTTAGCTTATTTGTATTTGATTGGCAACCTTGAGTTTCATTTGTTTGATTTAAAAAAAATGCAATTAGGTTTATAGAGTGAAATATTTTATGTGCTGATTTTATGAGTATAGCTTTATTATTGTCATGATTTTAAATGGCAATGACAAGAATTTTCTGTGCTGGGTGAGTTATTAAAAACTTCTCAACTCCTACCTTCAGCATAATTTTTTTTTTATTTTATTCTGTTTTTCTATATTTCTTTTAATGATGCCTTCTAGGTAAAGAGATAATTTCATGGGAACTTCTGAAAACACAGCTTTGTGGCTGAAGCTTTGCTTACTTTGTGACCTACATGTGTATTTTGACAATCAAGGACCTTTCATGACTGTTGAAATAGTTATGTGTTTCAAAAGGGTAAAATAAATAATTAACAAAGCATATTTTAACCAAATACCAAAATAAGAGATATTTACCTTGGAATGTAAAGGCTTTTTAAATTAAATGCTTAATACTTGAGTCAAAGATAAAGCTGATATTCTCATAGCTCTTGGATGATGCTAAGTAGCGTGGGTAATGCTTGACAAGGTACCCCCAAAAAGCAGAACTGAAGTAGATTGATCACCTGCAACCATTTTTGTACTTATTTACATTTTATCCTGACGGATCATTCTCCTGACCATAATTACAGCCAGGTTGGTGCCAATTACAGAATTGTACCGCTTACTTTGTGGCCATTTTTATATCCCAAACTTGGCCTTTCCATAGTGTCACATATACTAGGCTTAGCTACATCTTGCTCAGAAAAGGAAAACAAAAAAACCCAAAACTGTTAAGGTTATCAAGGTTATCTTTCCAGTGTAAGATTGTTCTGTAAGAAAGCCCCTGTGGTTTTGTCTAGATTAAATTACTTTTGAGAACAGGACTTGCAGAATATCCTATTGAAGTTTATGTTCTACATCTTCATATGTTTGATCCTGAGGGATTTTTTCATTGTTTATGCTAAATTTGCATGTACTCCATTTTACCTAATTGTTTCTTAGTTATTATATCATCTTTGACCATTCTTAATCATTTTTTTCTTATGTGCTTTAAAACTTCAGTATTTCAAAACCACTCTAATCTTCTTTCCAATCAGTACTTAATGTTGCACTGTCATATAAAGCAGGGAACAAGTGTCAAGCCCATCACTGAAGATGATGGTATTTTACTACTTCTGAATTTGTTAAATATTGGGGAAGTAGGTAGCAGTTGAACTTCAGTGTATTTTATGGGCCATATGTATCTGAGGTAGACATATTCTAGGGGGGAAAGGTAGACCAAAACAATATGCAATTTAAATGTCTCCCAATATCAGTTGGCTGCAGAGGCATATATTTTATAGTTGGTGATTCTCAGTCCTATTTTCCAAACAATAGGCATGCTTTCTTTTTAAACTATAATCTGTTAATTTTTCATCCTTTCTGTCGCTCATTTACTCTGCTTCTCTGGGCTGGATTGACTTCTTTTTATTGATTGTCATCCTAGGCTTGTTTTATCTATTTATTTTGTTCTCTTGTTTCTCTATATTTTGTGTGAGACTTATGTCGTTTGAAGTGATTGGAACTAAAAGTTTAATGCTTTGAATCTGAAATTGAATGCCAGTTGTGTTTTATTTACTGCCTGTGGCTCTGTTTACCCTGAGTGCATGAAAATGACCAAGTGACCCGCTTAGTAGATGAGGGCAGGGATGTGGATGTAGTCTGTCTAGACTCCAGTAAGGCTTTCGACACTGTCTCCCACAGCATCCTCCTAGACAAAATGGCTGCCCGAGGCTTGGATGGGTGGACTCTTCAATGGGTTAAAAACTGGCTGGATGGCCAAGCCCAGAGAGTGGTGGTGAATGGGGCAAAGTCCAACTGGCGGCCGGTCACTAGCGGTGTTCCCCAGGGCTCGGTTCTGGGGCCGGTGCTGTTCAATATCTTTATAGATGATCTAGACGTAGGGATTGAGTGCACCCTCAGTAAATTTGCAGATGACACCAAGCTGGGTGGGAGTGTCGATCTGCTGGAGGGTAGGAAGGCCCTACAGAGGGATCTGGATGGGTTAGATAGATGGGCCGAGACCAATGGCATGAGGTTCAACAAGAACAAGTGCCGCGTCTTACACTTCGGCCACAACAACCCCATGCAGCTCTACAGGCTGGGGGAAGAGTGGTTAGAGAGCGGCCCGGTGGAAAGAGACCTAGGGGTGCTGATCGACAGCCGGCTAAACATGAGCCAGCAGTGTGCCCAGGTGGCCAAGAAGGCCAATGGCATCCTGGCCTCTATTAGGAATAGTGTAGCCAGCCGGTCTAGGGAAGTGATCATCCCTCTGTACTCGGCACTGGTGAGGCCGCATCTTGAGTACTGTGTCCAGTTCTGGGCCCCGCACTTCAAGAAAGATGTTGAGGTGTTGGAGCGAGTCCAGAGGAGGGCAACCAAGCTGGTGAAGGGTCTGGAGGGTCTGACCTACGAGGAATGGCTGAGGGAGCTGGGGTTGTTTAGCCTGGAGAAGGGGAGGCTCCGAGGTGACCTTATTGCAGTCTACAACTACCTGAAGGGAGGTTATAGTGAAGTGGGAGTTGGCCTCTTCTCCTGGGCAACTAGCGATAGGACAAGAGGACACAGCCTCAAGCTTCGCCAGGGGAGGTTCAGGTTGGACATGAGGAAGAATTTCTTTTCAGAAAGGGTTATTAGACATTGGAATGGGCTGCCCAGGGAGGTGGTGGAGTCACCATCTCTGGATGTGTTTAAGAAAAGACTGGACATGGCACTTAGTGCCATGGTCTAGTTGACATGGTGGTGTCAGGGCAATGGTTGGCCTCGATGATCCCAGAGGTCTCTTCCAACCTGGTTGATTCTATGATTCTGTGATTCCACATGAATCTTCTTTGGCATGTAGCTTTTGGATTGGGGCTAAATTTGACCAACTGCAAGATAACAACTTTTGACAAAAAAATTTGTTCATATTTCATTTGTTAGATCCACAAAAATGGTTTACTTCAGTCCAATAAATACCTTCTTGGAGACTGTGCACAGTCTGGCTTCTACTCACTTTTTGATACTTCATTCCATCTTTTTTTTATTATCCTTCTTTGACAGATTTCTTCTGCCTCACATTCATTTGAAATTTATTGCAGAGACTGACCATTCATTTGAAAAATTAACTTACTAATAAAACTAAGATTACCATATGTCCTGTCTGAACTGAACTGAATTCTCTTCTTTACTGCTTAGAAGCTTCTACACGAATGTGTTTCTCTAAATAGTTGATGCTTCTAAGTGTTGGATAGCGATTCTGAAAGCTCAATTCTATGACAATTTTGTATTAGAAGTGCAGCCAAAGGAGAGAGCATAGTTTTATACTTGAGCAGTGAATGGCAGGAGCTTTATCACTCTCTAATTCTGTGGGAAAGTACTATGCACAGTGAGTGAAAGTAGGAAACAGAAAATGCAGATTGAATCATGAGGGATATAATTGAGTTATCTGTATCTCTTTGGGAGAAGGGTAGTTGCTTTGGATAGATAATCTGTCACATGGGAACACATCAGAAAAGCTATTCAAAGCATAAGCAAATAACACAGTGAAAAAAAGCTTTGCCGTGGCCTGAGCAACCCTTTTTCTGAGGTTATGCCATATATATAAGGAACAAACTAGATAGTTCTTTTTCAGCCTGTTTAGTTATAATGTTCCAAAATTAAAATATGAAGGACTTCCTAAGCATTGAAATTTTTCAGGTCATTGAGCTGAATGTGTGCACTTTTAGTTTAGTAGACAGTAGAGGACTGAATGGACATGGGTTCCTTACTTGCTTCAGTCATTGATTTCCTGCAAAGTTGTTGTTAGGCTTTACAGAACGAAATCTCATTTTGTTTCTTAGCTTAGATTATTGTTAGGGATGCATTCTTCTTATTGTTCTTTTCTAAAATACTTTTCAGATATGTGTTGTCACAGAAACTTACAATTAGACTTCAGTTCATTATCAGTCCATGATATGTTATGTTCCCATGAAGGGCACCGAGACGGTGTCACTGACTAAGGACCTTTGCTGCTGCTGGCAGTGTCTGAAGAAAGATCATTTCTATGTTACTCTGTATGGTGCCAAAGTTGTTGGGCATGTTCATATGGGCATTCTGTAAACACAGCAGTAGGAGTTTCAGCATATACTTTTCCAATTTCAAGTAAAAATGTTTCAGCATCTCACTAAGGAACCTGATTACTCAGATGTGAAGAGACTCACCAGGCACTTTGCAGTATTTTTCAGTTCCATCCAGTATCTAGAGATTCCTCAGATCCCAAGTCCATATAAATTGGGCCTGGCGTCATCTTTGGAAGAAGACAGAACTCCCTAGTTTGCAAAGACATTTCCAGACGTTCTCTTCTTGCCTTAAAGTCCTGCTTGCTGGGAGGGAATGGATCTGTACTGAAAATGCTGTGCTATAAAAATTTCAGCTTATACTTAGAATAAGGTTTTCTCTGTTGTTTCGGTCTCATACTCTTTATCAGTCAGCAAATTAACATGGAATAGATGCTTTTGAAAAATATAACAGTAGCAGAAGCAGCTCAGATATTCATTATGAAAACAAACTAGTGACTATGACATGTCTCAGTTTAAAAGGCAATTTACTCATAGCTAACGTGGAACTCATAAATTTTTGGACACTATACAACTCTTTGCTCTTTGTGTAGGTGTTTTAGGAGCAGCCTACAGCAGGCATAAGAACAGTTGAATAGTGACTATTCATTTACTGAGGCAAAAGCAGATTTAAGCTATTACACTGATGGTGCTACAGGCGATGGTGTATCAACTAGACCATCTAACTTCTCTATAGGTAGAAACATTCTTAACAACAAGCTTGTGTAGGATTTTATTTTGGGAAGTGTTGAAAACATCCTTCACCGAAGAAGTAATTTCTGCTTCTGATTTTTTCTAAACAGCTTGTAAATCAGTGTAAGGCGCATTTCACACTTGATGCGAATAGTCGTACACCTCCATTTCATGGCAGGGATTTTCATGGACAGGTGAGGCAAATCAGCCTGCCTCATCCTCTCTTAAAGACGAATTGCTGGTTCTGAGCAGGAACACTCTGAAGCGCACCTAAATGCCATTTTCTTTATATTAGTAGAATATTAAGGAAATATATGCATAGGCAGAATTAGGGTCTTGTCCACTATGTATGAAAGATGCGGTCTTGTGGTACACTTTGTCTTCATCAGACAAAGCACTGGAGGAGAGACAGTGCCAATGAAGTTGCTTTTTCTTTGCTTTGCTTCTCCAGTAGGAAAAGCAAAAATGGGGAGACAGCAAGCCCTATATACGTGCCAAAAAGAGAAGCAGCAGCAGATACATTAAATTGGCTCTCCCTGTGTCCATGCTTGCATTTTTTCAAAAGTCTGTAAGATTAGAAGCAAACATTAAAAAAAAAAAAATTAGGTGAGTCTGGTAATGGTGCTTCACAGTACAGAAGATTGAAACTGGCCTCATTCCTTTTCATTCCTCATTCCTTCCTTCATGTGGAAGGCCAAAATGGTAGAAGAGATGTGTATCTTGCACATTTGGTTGCACTTCCCTTGCCTTTTTCTTAAACAATCAATTACTGTTAATTATGATGGGAAACAATAATGCTTTTAACAAAACATAAGTAACTCAGATTAATCGGCTGCTTTGCAGGCAGACGCTTCCTGAGTTCCCTGGGGTTTCTATCAGCAAATTGTAGTAATGATGCTGCTTTGCACAGAGCTATTGTTTCAGCTGTAAATACCTGAATTGATTACCCAGGAGCCCTGGTCTCAGTGTTGCATTGTTTTGCTTTGTTCTTTATTATGTTAGATATCTTGCATAGCAGGGGGTCTGTAACCACGGCAGAGTCACCTTGGGACTTCAAGTATGGTAATCTAAATGAATTCTTTGTTGCTGTAAATTACAAACAGAATAACAGCAGCCTGCTCCCACTTTTATAAATATGTATGGTTTCCCTGCCAATGAAATTATGGTGAGGCATAGATCAAAGTGAATTAGTACCTGTCAAGCAAATTTGATAGGTCATTTTGTACTTTAATTTTATTCCTTTTTCTCTGTATTGTGACACAATACCAAAACTAACAGTTCTGCTCTCCTTATAGCAAAGGCTGCTGACCACACTAAATATTGTTTCAGAAAATGCAGCATTGACAAATGAAAGATTCTTCTGTATAGAGCAGCTTGATACCACATCTGGTGCATACGCAAAGTGCCCACAGCGGTGGTGTGCGCTTGTACATGGTGATGTATGAACTCTGTCTTGTTATGTACATCTGAAACAGTGCTAACTGTGTAACAGAAAGCGTCTGATCTCTTCTAGTTCTTGTGACAGGACTACTTTTTTTTTGTGCTTCCTGTCATACAAATTGTTAAGCCTTTTGTGCCTGTAGTCACAGGCGCCATCATATTTCTGAATATTTCCCTGAGTATACCCACACCCAGTGCACACACACACATGTGCATGCTCTCTTGCCCCCACCTCCTTTTTGCTCTTCCTTGTAAAATGGGAATTTCTAGATCAGCCTCACTTTAAAGTGGCTGAAATATTCCGAGAAACCATCGACATTTCTTTCTTGCCATTTCCAGTTTCAGCCTTTAATTATCACTTACTAAATAAGACAACTTCATAGCAGGTGGCATCTTTTCACCTTGAAATGGTATCTCAGACAATAAATGATCTACCAGACAAAGCAGTTATTTTCTGCTGTTCCCATACACCCAGCAAAGATCTGAAAACCGGCACTTTAAAAGAAATATTCATATGAAGATCAGAGATGACATCAAAGAAAACCCATCTACATTTGGTAGGGAGAGCCATGTCTCACAAACAACTCTTTTATTTTGCTAACCCAGATCTGCAGATAGATCCTGAAGATCCATGTTAGCAAAGGGGGACTCCTTCCCAGAGAAGCGATGTAAGACAGACTGGAGAAATCAGAGGAACTGGGACAATCTAGCAGGAGTTTCCTGTTGCATTTTTCCTTTTTCTTAGCACACTCTGAGGTTGGAATTCATTTGTCTTAAGATAAGAGTGAAAAAAGGAAATATTTTCATTATTCCTTAGTGCTGTTTTTATTTTGCCAAAGCATTTAAATAGCCCTATACTTGCTTTCTAAAAACAACATTCCCTTGAAATTAATTTTAATAAAACATGAATGGCTCTGTGATGGGTACATTACTCAACCTGCAGCAATAAATTAAGGACACACACCCCAAGGGGAAGTCCTGCCCAAGACAATCATGTTCCCACAGAGTAGAAGTCTAAGATACTGGAACATTGATGTTGTGAGAAATTAAATCCTGATTCTACAAGCATGTGTTAGCAACATTAGTGCAAGTAGTCTCCAGTGGCTTTAGCTGAGTAACTGTTTATCTCTACTATAGAAAGGTGCACAGTCTCTGTAGATATTTTTCCATATCCAGTCTCTGATGAATTTTTGGCTTTTTCAGAACAGCTGTAACCATCCTTAGTCACATGCCCAACATTGTATTTTATATGTGGAAGACGTGCCTACCTCAAAGTAAACAGTGGCAAGAGTTAATAGTTAAAGAGTGTGCTATGTTGTGTTATGCTGTCTTTAGTTTTTTTCAAATGCTTTGTGACAATTGATACAAACCAAACTACCATGCCAGATGAGTATTTAATGCATCCATTTTATAGGTAAGATAATTGTGAAACAGAGGAACCAGAATCAACACATCCAAAGCTATGGGCTTGCAAGGGAACACTGAAGTAAGCAGCATGTGTTTGATATCTGCTGAACTCTTGAGGGTCTCGTTTACTCTCAAGGGACTTAGATATCTTCACAACCTTTATCAGTGAGATTATTTGTGAAGTTAACATAATGCTACTCTTCAGGCATTTGTTTAAAACTACTAGTCTAGAGAACTTCTCCAACTGATGCAGTGAATTGCAGAGTAGGGACAAAAGTATTCTCTGCACTGCTGCTTCTGCTGGCAGTGGCATTCAAGAAGGCCTCCTGCCATGGTGCAGTGTGGGGCATCTGCGGTGGTGTACTAGCAGGCAGCTGCAGGGCATCTCCTGCAGGCAGCAGATGGCAAAGAGATCCAGCCTGAGCTCTGGACAAACCTCAGGATGCTCATTTCCGTCATCCTGCTTTAGTTTGGTTCTTCAGCTCGTCAAGAGAAATATAATCTATGCCTCTGCCTTTGATTTTATCTAGAACAGCAGTGTACCTCCCCGACTGGTTATTACAATACTATGAATAACAAATGATATTAACTTAGAAGGTGTGCTATGGTTTTCTTACATGCCTCTTGTGGCCAAGCAAGGAGTAACATGAATTTAAAAAAAAAAAATAATCTAAGGCTGTTTAGTCCATCTGGATGTGCAACTCAGAATAACTCAGTAAATGAAACTATGTTTACTTCAGATATATTTTCTGTGGCTGAATTACTTTTGTCAGGCTTTGGCCAGGAGGGATCACAGGCACGTATTCTTCAGTGCCTTTCACTCCAGTAATATCAAAAATTGCTTGCTTTCCAGAAGGTGATACTGTTTTCGTAATTTTTACAGGCTTATATGTATATTTAGAGTCAAACTGGTTGTGTAGAGACAGTTCTTTGGGATTTCAACTTAAGAGCAAAATATGGGATAGATGGGCATGCCATGTTTGGGCGTCTTCCTGCTGGTGTACCTTAGACAGAAATGTTTGGTCCAAATTCTTCCCTGGGGTAATTTTGCCAGGCTCCAGTAATTAGGCAAGAATTAGTTTGGCCCATTGACTCTATATGACCTAGAAGTCAGTTTTCTGTAAGAAAACAAAAAAGTGGTTATACCAGTTGAAAAATTACTTACTTTGGTATTGGAAAGGGGATTTTAATACACTTTTAAAGTATATGTTTATTAAATGATGTTGGGAAGACAATTGTATTTTTAAAAGAAGAAGAATTAATTCTGTTGTTTATATTCTTTGAAAGAGCTACACGTCATCCTGAAATGGAGATCAGGGAGTTCACTATCCTAACAGGAAAGAAAATATTCTGAAGAGAAGTCTCGTGTGACTGTGGTATATGGTCTGATTCATCAGTTAATGTGCCAGGTTAGGCTTGGCTGCCTACCTCATTATCATGGTTGTTCCTGTGTTTGCTGCTTCAGTGGGGCTGGGTTCTCTGGTAGTCCACAGCTGAAGAGTTGTAAACAGCAGCATAAGGACAGGAGAGTTCTCTTATAAATGTCTTTTTGCTAATTAGTGTCTAAAAATATTCCAACCAATTAGAATTGCAGGTGGACAGATGATATTCCAATAACCATGGTGCATGAGACTGAGGCAAGTCTTCAGGATGTAATAAGTTAGCAGATGGAAAGGGAAACAATTGGCTTCTTGAGCTTAATGAACTCAGAAGCTTATTTGCTCAAGAAGTGTGGGAGTTTGTTGTTTTTTTTGAGATATCTTGTAGCACAATGATGTTGTGTTTCATTGGGGCGTTGAATTTGCATGTGAGGCTTTAGGCTGATGGGATCTGTGCATGATGCAGAGGTTGTGTACAATATACTGCTGAGCTACTACAGCTCTCCTTGGCACACAGCATCCTCTACAGGCATAGGCTAATGTATACATGGCAGAGTAACAAACTATGAAGCCATCATATCTGACTTAGTTGCTTTTAGAGGGTTGTATGCCATAATTGTTTCTTTCATTACCTGGGAGAATTGTTTTAATGCTGGTTTCCAGTTTTGTACCTTTTTAAGACTGCCTTTTTCATAGCTATTATTTTGTATATGTGAGACAGTTGGGAAGAAACAAAAGCCATCCAACCCATATAAAAATCTTGGCAATAATGCTTGCTATAGTCAGTAAGTGTTGAGATGTCTGCGTTTTCCTGACCTTGCAGGTGGCAGAAATCTGCTGTGATACCAGATGTCAGGCTAAAATAAGAAATAGAGAGAGACATTATTAGGACACAAATTGCTTCTTTTTTACTGCTAGCATTTAATTCAAAATATACTACGTAGGCTTATCTCGGAGATTCCAGAATTTATATTAGAATTTTAAGTTTTCTACTTAAGATTTTCAGTCTTAAAACTGCACTATGCTACATGTACTCATAATCATGTTTGTGCTCTAATTCTGAAGGGGTGAGAACTTTGTCTAAGAGTATAAACTAACAATGCTAGAACTTAAACAGTGTCACCTGATTCTTGATTAATGGACAAAGTTCTGGTCACTTCTTTTGCCAGTTGAGCAGATGTTGAAGAGACACACATTCACCTCATTTCGTACATGCTTGTTGTGCTTCTTGAATCCTCACAAGTAGCTTCAAACTTTAATAATGTGAAAGCTGCAAATAAGTTTTAATAACTTAAATCCTTAGGAGAAAAAGGACCTCAGTCTGAATTTTAAAATGTAAATTATATTTGTCAAGTATTCCTGATTCGTATTGCTCTCTAGAAAATTTAAATTAAAAAAGCAAACATTTCTGTTTATTCACCACTTATTCTTTCTTCAGCAAATCACAAACAAGCTTACATGAAATCAAATTTTATGCCTTCTTTGCTGCAGTCTAACTATACTAGACTACCTTACACTATAATTAATACACTTAGTTCAGTACAACAGTACAAATACTTCTTTCTTTGGAAACCCTTTCCATTGGATGTATTGCTGAAAACACACGAGTTAGGAGAACTGCATTAGAATTATCCTACTAAGTAAAACCAGATATATGACCACTGCTAATATCATATCCTGTATTGCTGAAATTCTTAATGTGTGTAGAGAAATCCATATGATTGTTCATCTTCACTAGACCAAAAGAACAGCAAAGACACTTTACAGAAGGAAGCTTGAATGTGTCCTGTATCCTAAGACCTGAAAAGTCTGAGATTTTTAATGCATATCTAATTTAAATACTTTACTGTATTTTTCTCTGAATTCTGTTAATTAACTGCCAAGTCAGCCATTTTTATTTCTATACTTTGAGGCCAGTTTGACTAAACTTCTAAGTAGAGTTTTTGCTTCCCTCTCTATTGTTACTGCTCATTTCTTGCTGTGTTAATCATTCTAACCAAATCATCGCGTAAAAACTACACATTTTGCTCTTCTGTGACTGCATATGCAAACAGAGTATGTGTGTGTGTTTGTGAACAAGTGCACATGCATTTGCACATCTGTGCAGGTGCATGGATGTATAGATGTATATACTTGTATGTACATATATATATATACTTATGAATGAAATTCTGTAATAGGGAGCTATAAATTTAAACTGGCTAGATTCGATCGTCTTTGCTTTTGTTTGTTTTTAAATACACATCAAAGATGGTTCACATTCTTTTACCTGCAGATTTCCTTCCAAACTATGAATTAATTGGCATATTAGATTAATTTGTTTTCTAATGCTAATCACAGTGCCTTTGCCCTTTACAACAGGAAGGTTAAGGCAATGTAAAAGAATGCAACAAATATGATACATGATCAAAGGTTACAGCAGCCAAGAGTAGATGGGGTGGCCTTAGAACACTAAAAGATTGAAAGAGGGTGAAAGGCTAAGGAAGACCAGCTGGCTCCGTAACATATTGCTGTTTGGAGTGCATTGCTGCTAAATTGAAAAACAGGTTCAGACTGCAGGTTTCCAGGATGCTGCAGAGTGGAATGCATACCAAATGTGGTTACTTCAGCCTGGCTAAAGTGTAAGCGAACATGAACTATTGAATGTTATTGGCACCGTTAGCAGCTGTTTACTCTTTCTCTGGGGCTTAGGTTAAGGACAGGGACAAAGCACAAAAATCGAGAGAAAGGAAGTGGATAAAACCAAATAGACTTTGGAGACACTGTAATCCCTTAACAATTGCAAAGTAAGAATGATGTATATCATTTTCTTTTTTCAAAGTTATTTATTTTATACGCATGCTCTCAGAATGAACCTACAAGCCATTTACAGGGGTTTTTTTTACATTTACTGAGAAAAGGTGATTCTCTCAGTCTGGAAATAGAGACCTGTGACTTCGGCCCCTCTCTTTATCACAAATGTCTGTGTAACTTAGAGCCCGTATATGTCCCACTGCCCCAGGTGTCATAAACAATGTTAACAAGAAAAGGTAAGAAAAAGATGATGCCTGAGTCACCAATCTACATCTAGAAAAAGCTGTATTCATGTTCCCTTTCTGATACGGACTTCCTCTGCGACCTTCAAAATGTTGCATTGTCTTGTCTAAGGCTAAGGACCCCAGAAGCAGAATAGTACTGCCAGTCTGTAACAGTGTTGTGAAGGCAGGTGCCCCACACATTTTGAGAAGACATTTCTGATAGCAGTTAGGTCTAGGCAAGCATGTGTTTTTTATTTTTGGCTGTACTTCTATAAAGACATATCAGTAGACAGAATAGTTTAAAAAGAGCCAAAACAACTGCCAGTTGGAAATAGTTTGTAAAGGTCTGCTTCATAACTGTGAAATGTTTACCAGTGTTTGCACACACCCAGCAAAAGCAAGAGATCATTCTCAAAATGAGATTTTCCATTTTTTTTTTTCCATATCTGTTGAAGGGAACTGAAAAAAGTTAATTTGAAATCAAATTGGCTTATTTTTTCACTGTGCCAAAATGGTAGGTATTCATGCAAGGACCTGCACTGAGGAGAATGAATTCTTCCACAGAAAAAAGTAAGGTTGTGTCCCCAGGTGGACACTTACCGCTTATTTCATGTTCTCTAAGGGAATGTATTACTTATGGAGCAAGATACCAGTGAGTACGATATTTAAAATTGTATTTAAAAAAAGAATTCTCTGCTCTTTTTAATTTTTTGCTTTATTGTAAATTGGCTTTCCATTCTTCTTGTGATTAGATCAAATTTTGCCGGAAAAAGCCATCTTTATATACTTTCTGGCGCAACGGGTTCAAAGCCAGTTTCCTGAAAAACATCTTTAGTCGAATCTGTACTTTGTGTATTTTGTGTGTTGCAGCGAAACATCTGTTCAGCTTTTTCTGCAACAATGTGCAAAGAGCAGGTTGAGTTTAATTATTTATCAAGCAAGGCTCAGCTAGAGTTTGCTTTCCTAGTTTTGTTTCCAAGAAAGGCTCCAATCATATATCCTAAATAAAATGGCTAGTGGATTAGGAAGGGAAATTCATAACACTGTCTTCACATTCACCCGTTTACTTCCTGCAATGCATTAATCCTTAGAAGTTTTTCCCCAAAACAGTATCCAATTGTTAGCATGTCTATATATACAGGAAAATCTTTTGAGCCATTTTTTGGAAATAATTGTGAATTGCAGAAATGTTTGTGATCAAGACGATCACTTGGGGGGAAAAATAATCAAAATACTGTTTTATTAAAAACAGATCTCATCACTGTGGTAGTGTATAGTAACATAAAATCACTGTAGCTTTACTACTGCAGGATATAATGATTTGCATGACTGCTGTATAGTTTTCTAAAAGAAGAAAAATAATGAATACCGCAGGAGAAGAAATATTTTGTCTTCTGCTCTGTTAAAAATCAGATTGCATTTTAATGTAATTTTAATGTATTAATTGATTTCCAAAATAGCTGTCAGAGTGACTAAAAAATGAAAAAATCTTGAAAGCTAAAGTTCAAGAAGACAAAACATTTTAAAATTAAACACACCATTTTAAAATCACAATAATAGACACTAAACTATCTTTTAACAGATTTTTTAAAAATAATTAGATTACTGGTAATATCTCTTTGGCCTACAGACATATTGTATGATATTGTTAATGCCAGCCCTGTGAACCCTTTAAAATTGAAGATAAATTATAGCAGCCATCAATGAAATTTTAACTGTTTACTGAAGTAGCAGCTTATTAGGGTAAATAAACTGGCATTAATATGAGAGGCTGATATTGCAACCTAAATTAAAAAGTAAAGATCCATATTATAGAATTTTTCTTCAAAGATATTAGCCTACTATTATTGCTTAAGCACTAGAAAACCATGTTTTTATATTAGTCTATATTGCAAAGTACATATACTTTTTATAATTATAGTTCTTACAGGTAACTATGCATCACAGTCATGACAGTCTGGCACAACTGTCAATGTGATATCTTGGATCTAGTATTTGAATGCAGGGTGTTGCACTGAAGTGGCACATTGCTGGTAGAAGGTATGGTTAGGATACAAAAAAAAGAGGAAGGCCAGCTGAGACTTTCTGGACCTTTCCTTTACCAGGAATCTTTAGCATCTATTTCATTCTGTGTGGGAAGATCTTTTCTGGCACCGTGATGTCTGATCTCGTCCTTGCCACTTCTCAGATGGTTTTTATGCCTATTTTTTACACTGTACTCACAGAATGATGGGAGATCAGTGGAAGTAAAGAGTGGCTGGCATCCTGGTCCCTTTGCGCCTAGCTCTTTTCACACAAATAAACTGTCTTTCAATAAATAAAAAAAAAAAAAAAAAGAAAGAAAAAAATTACTTTTCTATTATTCTTTTGAGCAGCTGAAGCAGCTCCTAGTAGTCCCTTAGGGCTTCCAGGAACACAGTTGTGATGTTGTCAACAAAGGAAAAATAGCATAGCAAAGCGAATGCAGTGTTGGAGCAGCAGCTGCTGCCTTTTCCCAGCAGTGAGTTCTGTGCTTCTGAGTGTGGGGTAGCCATGAAATTCCCTTGTTATCCCTTTAGAGAACAGCATCGTTTAAAAATAAACCAATGGAGCTTTATTTATTGTTAGCGTTAAAGTGTGAGTGGCCTGTAGTCCAAGTAAGTTTGGTCTGGGAAGTATAATGAGATTTCTGTTCCAGAAAATTATTTCTGTTTGATTTCCTGACATGTGGTCAAGCTGACCTGCTGCTTGATATCTTGGCCAAACTTGTGGTCATGAGCTAATGAATGAACTTAAGGCAGAAAGATGTGGCAACAGAGAATGAGGAGAAAGGTTAAGTTTAATTTAAGTTGGGGAAAAAAGATACAGATAATCAGCTTTACATACGTTATGGGCTTCAAAAAAAACACAAAGATGGTTACAATAATAGAGAGAACATAAAGAAAAAGACCTATTCAAAACTAGAGGTGCTGGATAATTATTCTGTCAAGTTCTCCCAAGTCCTTAAAGGGTGAGTAACTCTATTTGTGTGGCCTAGTATAAAACATACTTCTGTAACTTTCCCCATCTGCAACTCTGCTTGGGCTTGGGAAAATGACTGGGTTTTGCTGTGGCCCCTATGATATACCCAGGACATATTAAGAATAGTGCAAAGTCTTCCCTGTGGATGTCCCTGTGTTGTGGGTTAGACTTGGCTAACAGCCAACCATCCACCCAGCTACTTGCTTACACTCCCCCCACCCCAAGGAAGAACAGGAGGAAGAAAACTCATGGGTCAAGATAAAGAGAGGAAGATCCCTTACCAATTACTGTCATAGGTAAAATGGGCTCAACTTGGGGAAAATTAACTTAATTTGTTGCCAGTTAAAATAAATATTTAACCAACAAAGGCAAGAATCTGTCACAATTCCTCTTCATAGTACTGCTCTTCAGATAAAATGTATTTACCTGCTGCTGCAAATATTTTCCTCGTTGTCACATGTAGCAATTAGCTTACCCCTGAGATTTGGCAGAAAACAGAGAGGAAATTTTCAGAAACAGTGATTGGATTCATGTGGAGAATTAAAAATAAATGCATACATAGATTCAAAATGCAGGATGATGAATGGGCTGAAGCTATTAAAAAACAAGGTTGGGAAGAGGTGTTTTGTTAAGGCAGGCTGCAGAGGTTCCACACTTCAAGAAGTAAATTATTTTATTACTTGCCAAGTCTGTCCTTGCATTTGGGTAGCTGTTATATTCCCAGGACTACGCCAGGAGTAGCACTGGCTGCTCTAGCTCCATTAATTTCTCAGATTTGCACCCAGCTGTAGAAGCTACAGTGGCCATTCTGAGTGGCTGCTTTTGCAAGGAGAGGTGCTTTTGCTTGATACATCTCCTCATATTGGTATATGAGGACTGACCTTGGCAATAATTGTAATCTTCCAGATCTTTCTCACCTGCCATCTATCTTGGAAGTAGACTTATCTTAATTATCACTTCAACAGCTGCAGATTTCTGGATGTCTCAATAATCATCAGCAGCTTCATAGAGTGGGAAAGGTAGCTGTTTATCTGGTTTTCAGTGCTTGGCTGCAGCTGTTAAATATATATATATAAAATACTTGAAATAATTTTTATATATATATATTTAATACTTGAAATCATTGTCCTATAGAAGTTGTAGAATTTAATCTAATTATAATATTATATACATATATGTATATAATTCCAGATAATTAAGGAGGCAAATTGCATGTTCATGTTAGTGTACAAATTACTGTAATTGAACCCTATCTCACAAAGAATATCCTGAAATACCTCACAATTTATAAGAGTTACTGTATAGATGATGTCTTTTTGTTTTCATCAAAAGACTTGAGTAGAAAAGTCAAGCACTCCAAAACTGGAAAAGTCAAGCACTCCAAAGACTGAAAGCAGGCTGACCACAGTTTTTTCCATCAAAACCCTTTCAAAATAATTAGGAAAGTTTTACTGGGTTAATTTGTAAGCAGAAAACCCAATGCTGCTGGCACCAGCCTTAATATTGAAAACTTCTCTTTTTTAAATACTAAAAGCAAATATGTGTTTGTATTCTGAGTAGCATTTATCTTAGAAAAATACAGAAAAATACTGAAAAACAAAAAGGGAAAGCAAAAATGCTGTCTCCAGGAAAGAAAGAACAAATAAACCTCCATCTTGCATGAACCGTTGCAATGGCATTTGGCACTTCTCTAGAAATGGAAAAGTCAGTGTAGGAGAAAAAAAGTGAACAGCTGTTTAGCTGCACAACATAATGATCGTACTTTACGCTTTCTGTTTTTGCATGCATTTGAAGAGATGTGGAGTTACTAATACAAGCTGGGCACTTTATGCTTGCCTCAATGAACTCACAGTGAATTTCAAACCGCAAAAAATGGAAATTGAAAATAAATTGTAACTAAGAAAAACAATTCGTAAGATGAAACTTCACCTTAAACTTGCATACGAACACAATATTACAGTACATTACAAGAACTTCTAGAGAGGTTTATCTAGTTTGCGTGTATCTAGTTTCAAATGCTTTAAAGTATCTTCAAAGATTTTCTTTAATCTAAATGTAGTTTACTCATAGCAATTCATCTGGGACAAGTATGCAGCCTATTCCACTTCAATTAGAGCAGCTATGCGTATCTACTGTCTTAGTGTGATTATTCTGTACAAATTAAGCAACTAGTTTTCTCAACAAAGATTGGAAAATATTTTAATCAAGTGTATCACTCGTTCTTTTTAACAGTTTTCTACCCCCTACCTGTTCAATGTCTCACATCACTAAATCTTTCATCTGATTGATTTCTTCAATGTTAGACATCTCAGGTAAAGCCTTTCCATTGTGATCACTGCCCACAATACATTTCATTATTTTGAACTGTGTTCACCTAAAATCTGCCTTGTCATAATAAATCTATGTTAAAAATCCTAGTCATCCCTGAACGACCTGTCTCTCATAAATTAATCTTAACACCTACCGACCGCAATTTTATTGTGGTTAGAAAATACGTGAACTACGTGTCAGATATGGATGAAGTCTGGTTTGTTTCAAAATAAGGAAAGCCCAGTCATATTCTGATGCCCTTTGTGGTAAACTGTTCAACAAATAAATTAAAAGCGTTTCATTACTGTCGGAGACTTGATTCAGATCCTTTTGACCAATCAACAGCAGTGCTTATTTTGCATTGTAAAAATATCCTCCCCTGAAAAATTCTTCCATTTAAAATTCTTAGAGTGGCAATCTTTCTCTAACATGGAGATGAATTTCATTCTGATGTAACAGTAACAGCCATGAAAATTGAAAATGTATTTCATATTTCATTTTAAATTAAACATATACAATACAAGCATCATTTCAAATATGTATTTCTGATCCAGCTTTGGCACTGGAATCCCATCTCAGTGTGGGAAGTGAAGTACCTGCTGGGTTGCGTTTCCTATTATATCTTTAGGACTCCTGTCTGTGTCTGAAACGTATATAAGAGTTTCCCAAATTCCATAAAAATATTCAGATTGAACATGGACTGATCCAGCTGTCTACCCCACACAGACCTGAGCCCCTCAGCATGCTTGCAGATCAACAGACCTTGACTATTCTGTTTGGCCTGCTTACACTTTGTTTCCCTTCCTTGATTGGATGAGCTAATTTTTCTAAAGAGAGACTTCAGAGCAGGTGACAAATGAGTAACACCTAGAAACAATTGCATCTTTGCAGCACTTCTGGTGACTTCGTTGTGGTAGCAGTGACCTGGTCTCTCTAGTCAGCAAAGGTGATTGGGATTGGATAGAAATAAATACCACATCTAAAACTGTGATTTGTGAATATACTCACTGAAAAATCTCTTTTCCTCTTACTGCAAGGGAAAAGACCCCACAGCAGCCTTGTTACTTCTTTTTGAATCCTAAAATACAATTAAATCCGTACAATTCAACAGGTGTCTACAGGACAGTTTTCATTCATATAGTAGGAATATTCCTTCTGTGGTGGACCAGCATGTAGTCATCGTGTAGGGTTATACATATGAGTCTGGACAGAGGTTCTAAGTCAGTGTCACAGAATCACAGAATCAACCAGGTTGGAAGAGACCTCTGGGATCATCGAGGCCAACCATTGCCCTGACACCACCATGTCAACTAGACCATGGCACTAAGTGCCATGTCCAGTCTTTTCTTAAACACATCCAGAGATGGTGACTCCACCACCTCCCTGGGCAGCCCATTCCAATGTCTAATAACCCTTTGTGAGAAGAAATTCTTCCTAATGTCCAACCTGAACCTCCCCTGGCGAAGCTTGAGGCTGTGTCCTCTTGTCCTATCGCTAGTTGCCCAGGAGAAGAGGCCAACTCCCACTTCACTACAACCTCCCTTCAGGTAGTTGTAGACTGCAATAAGGTCACCTCGGAGCCTCCCCTTCTCCAGGCTAAACAACCCCAGCTCCCTCAGCCGTTCCTCATAGGTCAGACCCTCCAGACCCTTCACCAGCTTGGTCGCCCTCCTCTGGACTCACTCCAACACCTCAACATCTTTCTTGAAGTGCTGGGCCCAGAACTGGACACAGTACTCGAGGTGTGGCCTCACCAGTGCCAAGTACAGAGGGACGATCAATTCCCTAGACTGGCTGGCTACACTGTTCCTAATAGAGACCAGGATGCCATTGGCCTTCTTGGCCACCTGGGCACACTGCTGGCTCATGTTTAGCCGGCTGTCGATCAGCACCCCTAGGTCTCTTTCCACCGGGCCGCTTTCTAACCACTCTTCCCCAAGCCTGTAGCACTGCATGGGGTTGTTGTGGCCAAAGTGTAAGACGCGGCACTTGTTCTTGTTGAACCTCATGCCATTGGTCTTGGCCCATCTATCTAACCCGTCCAAATCCCTCTGTAGGGCCTTCCTACCCTCCAGCAGATCGACACTCCCACCCAGCTTGGTGTCATCTGCAAATTTACTGAGGGTGCACTCAATCCCTACATCTAGATCATCTATAAAGATATTGAACAGCACCGGCCCCAGAACCGAGCCCTGGGGAACACCGCTAGTGACCGGCCGCCAGTTGGACTTTGCCCCATTCACCACCACTCTCTGGGCTTGGCCATCCAGCCAGTTTTTAACCCATTGAAGAGTCCACCCATCCAAGCCCCGGGCAGCCAGTTTGTCTAGGAGGATGCTGTGGGAGACAGTGTCGAATGCCTTACTGAAGTCTAGATAGACTACATCCACAGCCCTGCCCTCATCTACTAAGCGGGTCACTTGGTCATAGAAGGAGATCAGGTTGGTTGAGCAGGACCTGCCTTTCATGAATCCATGTTGGCTGGCCCCGATGCCCCCATTGTCCTGCATGTGCCGTGTAATGGCACTCAGGATGATCTGTTCCATCACCTTGCCTGGCACCGAGGTCAGGCTGACAGGCCTATAGTTCCCTGGATCACCCTTCCAACCCTTCTTGTAGATGGGCGTTACATTTGCTAATTTCCAGTCAGCTGGAACTTCTCCAGTTAACCAGGACTGATGGTAGATAATAGAGTGGTTTGGCAAGTTCGTTTGCCAGTTCCTTCATTACTCTGGGGTGTATCCCATCCGGGCCCATAGCCTTGTGGGTGTCCAACTGGCACAGCAGGTCACTAACCGTCTCCTCCTGGATTACGGGGGGTTCACACAGCCCCCCGTCCCTAACTTCAGGCTCTGGGGGCCGAGTCTCCTGAGGACAACCGATCTTGACATTAAAGACCGAGGCAAAGAAGGCATTGAGCACCTCTGCCTTTTCCTCATCCCCTGACACTACACTACCCTCCTCATTCAGCAAATGGTGGAGGCTCTCCTTGACCCTTCTTTTGCTGTTGATGTATTTGTAAAAGCTTTTTTTGTTATCTTTGACTGTAGCAGCCAAATCAAGCTCTAATTGAGCTCTGGCCCTTCTAATCTTCTCCCTACACGACCTGGCCACGTCCCTATAGACCTCCCAAGTTACCCGACCCTTCTTCCAGAGCAAGTAGGTTCTCTTTTTTTCCTTAAGTTCTAGCCTAAGTTCTCTGTTTAACCAGGCCGGTCTTTTTCCCCGACGGCTTGTCTTCCTACAGACTGGGACAGCCTGCTCCTGAATATTTAGCAATTCCCTTTTTGAAGCATGTCCAGCCTTCCTGGACTCCTTTGCCCTTCAGGACCAATTCCCAAGGGACTCGGTCCACCAGCCTCTTAAACAGGCTAAAGTCAGCCCGCCGGAAATCTAAGGCAGAAGTTCTCTCTTGCCTCTCCTTACTTCCCCCACTATTGAAAACTCTAACAGTTCGTGGTCGCTATTCCCAGGACGGACACCGACCCTCACATCTCCCACTAGTCCTTCTCTGTTCACAAACAACAGGTCAAGCAGGGCCCCTCCTCTAGTGGGCTCATTTACCACTTGCATGAGGAAGTTGTCCTCCACACATTCGAGGAACCTCCTAGATTGCTTCCTCTCTGCCATGTTGTATTTCCAGCAGACATCCGGCAAGTTGAAGTCGCCCACGAGTACAAGGGCCGGCGACCGGGCGGCTTCTGACAGCCGCTTGTAAAACGCCTCGTCCGCCTGCTCATCCTGGTTGGGTGGTCTATAACAGACTCCCACCATAATGTCCGCCCTGCCGACCTTCCCCCTGATCTTCACCCATAAACATTCAACCTTGTCATCCTCACCATCTTCCTCAATTTCGACACAGTCCAAGCGCTCCCTAACATACAGCGCTACCCCACCTGTCAGGATAGAAGGATAGAAGGAAAGAAATCCAGTAACATTTTTCCTCCTAAACTCTCTAAAAATTCTTCTATTACAACGGATAGTCCATTCAGGAACTGTAAAGGAATGCCTTCAGGATTTCTCTCAGGTAAAAGCTCAAAAGGGAATGGAATCAACAGAAAATATGCTTGCTGTTCTGAGAATTTGTTAAGCATATTTTTACTTAATATGCATATTTTTGGATTAATTTGAGTATCACAGAACAAATTTTGACTTTGCTGTCTTCATTAAGGCAATGATTTCTATGTATATGTATTATGTTACCAGACAGTGTGTCGTAAGGGGCTTCCCTGTGAATGGTGAATCAGAAGTAATACCTGTATTGGTGGCAGGGCTGCAAACTCAGTCTCTCTCCCATTAAGTTCAATAGGTATTCTTCCATTGATTTAATAAGGAAGAGATTGAGTCCTCATAATAAAGCAGGGAATAAGATAACAGAATGAAAATAAATTCTGTTGTTAGAGGATGTAGGGAGGCAACTAGGAAGGCTAAGGCCTCCTTGGATTAAACCTTGCAAGAGAGGTCAAGGACAACAGAAAGGGCTTCTTCAAATAAATTGCAGGTAAAACCAACACTAGAGGCAATGTAGGCCCACTGGTGAATGAGGTGGGGGCCCTGAAGACAGAGGATAAAAAGAAGGCAGAGTTACTGAATGCCTTCTTTGCCTCTGTCTATGCTGCTGGAGGCTGTCCTGAGGAGCCCCGGACCCCTGAGGCCCCAGAAGAAGTCAGGATAGAGGAGGAATCTGTCTTGGTAGATGAGGGCTGGGTCAGGGACCAATTAAGCAATCTGGACGTCTGTAAATCCATGGGCCCTGATGGGATGCACCTGCGGGTGCTGAGGGAGCTGGCGGAAGTCATTGCTAGGCCACTCTCCATCATCTTTGCTAAGTCGTGGGCAACGGGAGAGGTGCGTGAGGACTGGAGGAAAGCGAATGTCACTCCAGTCTTCAAAAAGGGCAAGAAGGAGGACCCGGGTAACTATAGACCGGTCAGCCTCACCTCCACTCCATCCCCGGAAAGGTGATGGAACAACTTGTCCTCCGTGCTGTCTCTAGGCACATCAAGGATAGGGGGATCATTAGGGGCACTCAGCATGGCTTCACCAAGGGGAAGTCATACTTAACCAACTTGATAGCCTTTTATGAGGACATAACCCAGTGGATAGATGATGGTAAAGCTGTGGATGTGGTCTATCTCGATTTCAGTAAAGCGTTTGACACGGTCTCCCACAGCATCCTCGCAGCTAAACTGAGGAAGTGTGGTCTGGATGATCGGGTAGTGAGGTGGATTGTGAACTGGCTGAAGGAAAGAAGCCAGAGAGTGGTGGTCAATGGGACAGAGTCCAGTTGGAGGCCTGTGTCTAGCGGAGTCCCTCAAGGGTCGGTACTGGGACCAGTTCTATTGAATATATTCGTTAATGATTTGCATGAGGGAATAGAGTGCACTGTCAGCCAGTTTGCTGATGACACCAAACTGGGAGGAGTGACTGACACACGGGAAGGCTGCGCAGCCATTCAGAGAGACCTAGACAGGCTGGAGACTTGAGCGGGGAGAAATTTAATGAAATATAACAAGGGCAAGTGTAGAGTCCTGCATCTGGGCAAGAACAACCCCATGTACCAGTACAAGTTGGGGACAGACCTGTTGGAGAGCAGCAGAGGGGAAAGGGACCTGGGGGTCCTAGTGGACAGCAGGATGACCATGAGCCAGCAGTGTGCCCTTGTGGCCAAGAAGGCCAATGGCATCCTGGGCTGTATTAGAAGGAGTGTGGTTAGCAGGTCAAGAGAGGTTCTCCTCCCCCTCTACTCTGTCCTGGTGAGGCCGCATCTGGAATATTGTGTCCAGTTCTGGGCCCCTCAGTTCAAGAAGGACAGGGAACTGCTAGAGAGAGTCCAGCGCAGAGCCACGAAGATGATTAAGGGAGTGGAACATCTCCCTTATGAGGAGAGGCTGAGGGAGCTGGGTCTCTTTAGCTTAGAGAAGAGGAGACTGAGGGGTGACCTCATTAATGTTTATAAGTATGTAAAGGGCAAGTGTCATGAGGATGGAGCCAGGCTCTTCTCAGTGACATCCCTTGACAGGACAAGGGGCAATGGGTGCAAGCTGGAACACAGGAGGTTCCACATAAATATGAGAAAAAACTTCTTTACAGTGAGAGTGACCGAACACTGGAACAGGCTGCCAGAGAGGCTGTGGAGTCTCGTTCCTGTGTGATATGGTCTAGGCAATCCTGCTGCGGCAGGGGGATTGGACTAGATGATCTTTCGAGGTCCCTTCCAGTCCCTAACATTCTGTGATTCTGTGATTCTGTGATAACAGGGAAAAAAACGTATCATTGACTTGTGTGGTCAGATTCAGGGTTTTGGAAAATGAAAGGGAACTTAACGATGAGCAATTTGCTTTACTGGAAAGAGTATCTTATAAAAGCAGTGTGTCCTTGAGATAGAATTGAGGAATTTAATCTTTAGGCATTATTTTCATAGTATGCGCCTCCCTATGTAGATAACCACCGACAGTTGAGTGAATAAGTCCAAAAGATCTTTTACTAGCCATTGAGGTGACTGAAGAAACTATGGTCTAACTCTTTTCAAGTGAACTTACAGAGGATTGACTTGAGAAAATAACAAAGTAAAGACAGGCCCTTGGTGTTGTATTTTTGTTTGCACCTGTGAGTTCAGGAGCTGTAAATTTTATGTCTCCTTTGGAGTTTGGTTTCCACTAAAGTGCTAAAGGAAATCCAATGATTTAATTTGTTCCCAGAGCTTGCTGCTTTGCAGACTATTGTGTAAAAGAAAAAGTAGACATCAGTAGTCCATACATCTTGCCTAGCCACAGAAAGCTGATGATCATTAGGAAGGCTTTCAGGAAGGTCTCAGACGGAAGAAGTAAACCACGGTACCAATGTCTCATCTATTTCAGGAATTCTACTTGAAAAAACAATATGAATGGAAGTATGTATTTATGCAAGAGTGGGACCTTAGTCTTGGGATCTTAGCCTGGACAATATAAAAAAATTACCACTTCTAACATAATTTTTATTTAAAGGTGTTTGACTTTCAATTTATGCAGTTAATATTATTTAAAATTTTGTTCCTTATTTGTGGGGACACTTAAAATAATAGTTAATACATTTTTTGATGTCCTAATTCCCATTACATTTTTTTTTAATTATCATGACTGTCCTATAGAAATACAATTCTTCATTTCTGCTGTACCTTTCTGTAGACATAATTGACCTGTGCTTAAACTTTCACTCTTGTTGCTATTGTGTGACTTTCTTTACGAACAATGCATTCAGGTAATCCAGAATTGTAATGTTTGCCAGGCTTTGTTCGTATAAAAATTCCAGTTTTTCATTTCAGTCGCTTTCACAGCAATCTCACAAGCATAACTCAGCAATTTCTGGAAATGGCATTGTGAAAGACAAGTTTGTTTGGAATAGGCTGGGATTTTATTTTAATAACGCAGTCATGAGATTTACTATTTCTAATGAGTTTGAAGGAAGACAAAGATGATTTTTCTAGGTTGGTTTTGGCAACTTCATTCCTTGCTGCTCTGCTGGAAAATCTGTAGCTCTTGTATGTGACCAAATGTGCTTGTTTGATTTCAGCTTCACTTCATTCTCCCTCTAGAGTTGCCTTTTTTTTTTCCCTATATAATCTTTGTAGGAGTCATATGCACTGGTGGTGCTTTCTCGTGTTTCACGATGGATTTTATGAAGCTTTTTCCTCTCATGAGCACCATGGTGCTTCTTCACAACAGTTTCTGTAAAGGAAACAGCAGAACAAATGTATTACGCTGGTCGGTGGCTAGCAGCGAGCATTCAGCTAATGGTCTCTGAAAGGACACAGCTAGAATAGGTATTTGTCACATAGCTATGGCACTATTACTTCTTCTGTACTTTGAAACCCACTGTAGAACAGAGGGGCAGGTATTAGCATTATGCAGTTGTGTTTATTTCTCACCCAAAATTTCAATCACTAAGTCATGGTATTGCATAAGAACCAGATCAAGTGAAAGAGAAGGCAGATTTGCAAAGGCACAAAGGCTCAGTAAGGTGAAGAGAATTGGCCTTATGGGTTATTAGTGGAAGGTCTGAGAACATGCAGTTCATCTGGGAGGAGATATTTTTGGATTTTGGATTGTGACTGTGGGATGGCTTTTAACAAGACAGAGATGCCGTTCCAAAAGTGGCATCAATGAAAAGAATATCATAGTAGTGGAATGGTAGGAGAGGCAGGTGGAGAATTGCGTGCATGATTTCAGAGCACACATGCACACTAATGTGAAACTTAGTGACCTCTCATACTACACATACATTTGTTAACTTTTGAAGGATTGGGGCATAGATACAATGCTAAAACAGATTGACTGTTTGACGTGGCTGTGGGGACTTTTAAAAATTTCATCAAGATTGCTTCTACTATTAGATCATTTGGCTGCAAACATAGACCCCTCAAATTAGTTCAAAGATCAAGCTCCTGGTCTGCAAGACCGGTTCGCTCCTGAACTTCTTCCATGGTGCCAAGTCAGATAAGTTTTCAAGAACTGTGTATAAGAGGAAGACACTGGGAAACTCCTTGACAAAAATCTGGGACAACAGTGGCTTTATTTTGGCCCTCACATCTGTTCATTTTATGTTGAAGTCTTGAACTTGCAATCTGGACCAGTGCAGCTTGACTATCAGTACCTGTTTGGAGCATATGTGTAATTTTGGGGAGGGGGCAGAGGTAGGTGGATGAGGAGTGGGGGTGGGTTTACACATCAGAATTCACCTGTTCAGCAATAATCATATACTTGAGTTCTATATTTATGTGCTATGTCTGTTAATGTTAAACCATATTCATTCCAGTAAAATGGAATCAAATTAATTCCTGCCAGTAGGATGGTTATGGTACATATGAAGAACTCTGCCCAAACATATAAAATAGCAGATATTACATGATAAATTTTTGTACAGGCAGTGATACCAGTTATTCTTGATGCAGAACATTTTTACTTGGTTTTGATTTAAATATGAGAACAAATTTGTGGTCTTAACTCTGAAAATGTAATAATGCGTTATCATCTTTTTTTATTCAACAAACAACATGGACAGGGAAATACTATAGCCTGTCCTGAACACCAAGGGAGAAACATATATGAGATTATACATGCTAATTTAAATGAATCCAGTACAACTTTTTCACTAGTTTTTGGGAAGTTTGATTGCCTGATATTAACTCAGGCTAAAAGAAGACAGGAGTAGTGAAAACACCATAAAATGTAGGTTTCATTGTATGTGACAATTCTTACATTCCATGTAATGTTATTTTTCAAAAAGCAGTAGAAGATGTTTGAAAGAAAGCTGTAAAAACCTATAAGGCACTTAGTTGTGTAATACTGTACCACAGGGAGAAATTTCCTTCTGACTTATAATTTTCATCCCCTTGAACATGTCTGCAGATACTGTTCTTACTCATGTAAAGTGTCACAGCAGTACCTCCTAGGGACAAGTATAGTACTGTACAAACATTCACCTGGGGCTACAACAGTTAATGACTATTGTCTGAAAGACTAAAGACCAGGAGAAATGGGCATTCACCTCTGCCTAGAGCAGCAAGTAACCCTACATCTAGTATTGGTATTATGAGTCCCATTGTAGATCAGGATTAGTGCCAGTACATTATTTTTCTGTGTGCAACAGCTGTAAGTAATCTCCCCCTAAAATCTGACTGAGAGCTAACAAAAATAAAACTAAAACATCTGTGCCAGCTATGCACAGCTGTGTCTGCCTCTGTGAATATATCTGCAGAGCATTCGGTATCATAGTCGCCCATTTTTTTGTGCCCTGTTTAAAAGGTTATCAATTCATAGGAGTGAACAGCACATTTAAAAGTAAAATTTGGGGAATCATTTAATGTTTTATTAAATCTTTCCTGTTTCCAGTGATTCTCCTTGCTTTCCTAAATTTGCATACTTCATTCATAACAAAATACTTTCAGGCAACCTTGGCAGTAAATAAACAAGCAAAAGTGTTTGATAAGAGCAAGTGTGCTTGCCAGGGAAGCTGTCCTATCTCTCCTACACTTCTCCTTCAGTTCGTCACAATATTATTCGGAAATTACAGCTGTTCAGGCAAGCAGCTAAGCGTACTTAATAAGAACTTTGAGTATTCTCATTCCCTATAGTCTTGCACCTGAGTCTATGTTTTCTGTCTACATCCATGCACCCAGTGATCTTTTAATCAGATATAAACCTGGACCAGGATACCTGGTCTGAACTCCCTTTTACTTGCACTAGATTTCAAATCCCAGCCTTGAATTGTTTACCTCTGCTACTTTATCACCATTTTTGAAGTAGTGTTGAAATCCCCTTTATGAGTTTCTGGAGGACTTACTGAGGATGTTAAATCCTGATATACCTGGTGTCATCATTACATCTATGGGCCAGTATAAGCCAGAGGTATGGCCATCAAAATAAACTTTGAGCAGGTATCCCATTTTATATTCCACTTCCATCCCCTTTTAAATTTAATTTAAAAAACAGTCTTTAGCTTGATAGCAGCATTCTTTTCCTGCTCAGTCACATACAATATGCATATCTAGCATTTCTCATTTCCTGATAGTATGAAGTAATGCCTGCTTAATATCCAGATTGGTTCTCCACATTAATCCTCCCAGCAGGCATGTTAACACATGGATATCTGTATCACTTGTGCTACCCTTTTTTACTACACACGTGGCAGATTCTGAATGATAGGGAAAGAAAACCCAAAAATGAACACGCTTGAGGAGTTGCTTTAAATTGCAACGATATCCTCAGTGTCTTCTTTAGCCCTTGTTACAAACACAAACAGCATATTTTCTTTGCTAATAAATCCTTCAGTCTGTCTTAGATACACACTTCAATGGGGGCTTCCTCAGTTAGTCTGGGACAATTCATGACAGACCTACTGCATATCTGCTGTGGACATTCTCCTTTGTTCCCTATGAGTTTTTTGCCATTTATTCAAATTAGAACTGATCTTCAAGATTTCTTAGAGGATCAATGCTTCATTGGAATCACATTTACAATATAATGATTTTATTGAAATTCATTCTAGGAAGTAGGAAAAAAATTTACTTTGATAACTCTGAAGAAAAAACATCTAACCTGTCATTAAATGGCAGAAATAAAAAGCAAATTCACATAGGCTGGCCATGAATAAGTTTTAAGCTAGACATTAGAAGCCTCCAGCCATGAGAGGAGAGCTTCTGAGCAAGAATGATAATGGGGAACCCCGCCCCACCCTTAACTAATTTTAAGTTGGAGCTTGATTACTAGTAGGATAATATAATTTTTTTTTTTACAGTAATAGATGGATTTTGACTGCCTTCTAAAGTAATTTTGACTATCGAAAGCCTAGGTGAATAGATTAGATGCTCTACAGGAAGAGATTGTGTGACTTATTTGTTAGCTTTGTGTTGATAAAGATCCTTTTCATGGCTTGCTTTGTGCTCTTCTCACCAACGTGAAGGTATTGATAAGTTCATGAATTTACAGCTCCAGAAGCAGAGTCTCTTGGTTTCTGCTGCTGTGAGAAGTGAACTTTCTGTTTTTTATCCATCATATATGAACCCAAGCAAGAGCTTGTATAGCATCTGATATTGAATGCGACAGTAAAATATTTAGTCTTTAATAAGAAAGTGTACTTCCAAATGTACTTAAAACAATTTTTTCCAAAGTCAACCTGTTACACTTTGGTTGTTCCTTAAATTTATAGTTATCTGAGATACAGTCATGCAGGATTACTACAACCTACTGTACATGGACTGTGTTAAGAAACAGTCTCTGCATTGAGACAGAATTTCTCCACCTCCACCCTTTGAAAGAAGAAGAGAATAATTGCCTTCAATTTTTTTGATGATGCTAGAGTACACATATATTGGAAATTAATATGAAGAGGAGATGAAAAGGAGTTGGTTTAGGTTAGTGAAATAAAAAGTAATTATATAGTAAGGATGAGCTATAAATATGTAGTATGTGAGTTGTGTTAACTCCAGATTTTTCCTGCCCACTGTGATCAGCCTGGAGAAAAAGTTGTTACAGGAATATACACGAATCATACTTTCAATTTTACCTGTATTTAAAATAACTTTAGTATGCATTATAGCACTTCTCTGTTCACTCACATCAACACAGGATGCATCATTTTAATAACTCAAATAAGTAACTGAGTTTAACAAAGTTGAAAATTTTTACACCCATATGGCTGGAGAGTGGAGTTTTGAGTCAGTCGTTTGAACATGTCAATTTTCTTATTAAACTTTACAAGTAAAAAATAATTTAAATCATTTTTACTACATATTCAATGTTATGCACATCTTCTTTGATAATATCCTCAAAATATCATAGTTTAATAATATTAAAAAGTCTTGTCTCTTCTCCATTTGTATTTTAGTATCACACTGTCACAAGCACAGATTTGTCTGTTTTAACAAGCTATTGGCAAGTTGCCAAAGCCTGAGCAAACACAGAATCAAAATATACTGATTATAAACTTAATCCAAGCCAAATTTATAGCTGAAAAAATTAGATAAACTTCTGCTGTTAACATTTCTCCTTGATATTATTCCTCATGTATTTGATTGGGTTCAATTATCCTTGTAAAAGTTTTCATGGTCAAATTTAATAGGAGTTACAGAGTGTGTGTTTTTCTTGTTTTAAACAGACCAATTCTGATTCATACCAATTATTCAGTATTTTTTTTAATGTAGCTGCCAAGCATCATGCATTAGTCAAATACATGTAGTGTTCTTAATTATTGAGATTGGAGAAAAAGATTGAGATCAGCTTTCAAAAAGTAATTTTAGTGCTTTTTCATTAGTTGCTAAAGTTTCCACTTCCAGTTAATGTTCTACACTGTTTACAGTATAGAAAAGATTATGATCATATAATGAAGACCTCTGGATGACAGAAGAACAAAAGAAAGTTGATAATCAAAGATTTGATATAAAGTACTATTAGAACAGAATCTTTGATAAAAAAAGAGCTTCTAGTTCAGTTTCTATTTACTAGTTGTGTAGTGTTTAACTCCAAATTGCATCGATATTAACGGTTTTGCAAGTTCATGTGAAAGATGAGGCATATGTCATGGAGTGAGTGAAATAATATTCAAAATAATTAAGTAGCTGTAAGAAAGATCTCTTCCTTCTTCATCTAATTTTCTCTCTCTGTTTTAAGAAGTCTAATTTTTCATGAGTCAAAATTTCAAGTTTCTGGAACATGATTTCAAGGTGAAGTAATATAAACCTTTCCTCCCCCGCATTGGTGTAGAGTTTATGTTGTTGTTTATAATCTTTCATTTTTGGTGGATTACCTATTTGTCCTTAGTAATAGATGTCATTCTGTACATTGCATTGGTTCATTTTACATTTCCCAACAACTGTGTTATTTGCTTCCACATTCAGAGAGAATTAGCTCGATGCTGAAATTACTTGAGAATGCTAAAGATGTTTAACTTATTGTAAGCGCAAGGGATTTTTAACATATTACTGTTAGAAAGGGAAAAATAGAGTAAAACCTATGCAAGTCTGCAGGGAAATAAAGAACTGAAAATCTTAAGACTTCATTTGATTAAGAAAAGTCAGAACGAAAACTGTCATAGAAATGTAGAAGCAGATATACCTCACAAGGCCACCTAATCAAACCTCTCATCCACGGTAGGATTAAATAAGACAAAATTAATCCAGACTGATATTTGTCTAGCTTACTTCTGGAAATGGATGAATCCTTCTCTGAGGATGGAGATATTGTACCCTCCAAGCAGTCTGTTCCATGGAATATCTGTTCTTTACTATGAGAAAAGATGTCTTGCGTCTTCTGCTCTGGTAGGCAAGCTGATGTTCTTAAGTCTTTTCTCCTGTGAACATTAAGAGCAGAGGGTCACTGCGTTCTTCTGGCTGTTTGCCTACCAGAAAGCCTCCATGATATCTACCTCCTTTATCTCTTTTCTAATCTGAGCAAAGCTAATTCCTTCAGTCTCTCTGTATAGCTCATGTTTAACAAAAGACTTAGTGTTCTGTTATTTTCCTTTGAAATACCTCAAGTTTAGCCGTATTTTCCTTAAATTGTGATGCTCAAAACTAGGTGGACTATTCCAGCTGAGTATTCTTCAGCAGTAGATAGAGCACAATAATTGCCTTCAGTATATTACATGTCATATACATGCCATGTTGAAGTATGTCTCAATATGATCTCGTTGCTCTGTATAATTCATGGTTAGTTTGTATTTATTTAAGGAGGCACTCAACTTTTTATTTATGCCTTTCTGCTGCCTAGTAACTTATTTTGCATTTTTAGTCCCCACTTGATTTTCTAAAGTTGCTCTTTTTCCTTTATCTGGTTCATTTGAGGGCTATCTCTTCAACTGTGATCCTGTCTCTTTGGCATTTGTAATCTTTCCAAGGCTAGTGTTAGAGGTTAAAGGTATGTTCTCTGTTCAGTCTTACAAGATATTATTGAAAACTTTGAATAGATGAAGATTCAAGGCCTGATACTGATAATTGCTCTGGGCACAAGCATTAACTAATGTGTGCATATCATGACAGAAATTTTACCTGGACCGTGTTTTCCCAGATTGCTTGTGAGACTGTTGTAGAAGACCCTATCAAGACAAGACCTTATTTCTAGGCTACTCAGACTAGATTCTGAATCCAACAGGAAAGATTTTCTGGCAGTAAGTTCATACAACCTTAATCAATTTTAAAACTGTATGAAATACTAGAAGGCTACCATGGCTAAGCAGCATGTGACTTCTGGGCTAAATACAAAACAAAGCCAACCACGTAATTTATTTGCAAGGAAAGAAAATAAATCACAGGAGTAAAAGTTGAAAGAATGCATGTTGAGATTCCATCCTAAATGAGACCAAGGAAACATTGTTGCTGCATTGTTTGGCTTGTGTGCTTCCCCTGTTTCTGCCTGTGTCCTAGTATTCTGTGTTTAATGTATCCTTGGAGATTCATATTCTTGACAAGCTCAGAGGATGCTAAGCTTCTTTCTTTTCTGACTGCGCAAGAAAAAAATATATAAAGTAGAAAACTTGTTTTGTTTGATAATGACGGCCTATTAATGATATCCACTGAAAGATTTGTAGCTTACTTACAAAATCATGTGTTCTTTTTTCAAATCAAACTGATTAAATACAGAGGAAGAGAACAAAAAAAAAAAAAAAAGGAAGATCTTTCGAGTTTGATTTGTTCCTCGGGGTTTTGGTTGTTTTTAATTTTTCTTAAAAGAAGTTCTCATGTTAGGCTGATATCAGTTGCTATCAAATTTTGGACAGAGTGTTGGCTTTTTCATGAGGTAAATTGAGTCTGGTCCATCTGAGGACAAAGCAGTAGGCTAATCCAGACCATTATTCAACAAAGTTAATTTAATGAATGCAACAGATCCATGTGTAAAATTTAAGATACTTTAACATCTCAAAACCACTGTGACTTGAGTTTCTATTAACCTTGACACCTATCAGCAGTACTTAGAATAAAATACTGTAAAAGAAACAAATCATCACAAGCAAGGGCAAAGATCAGTAGGGTGACTTCATGGTCACTGTGCAAATTCTGCTTCTAAGCCCATTTAAACCTACAAGGCTGTACGCATTAATAGGCTGAGATTTCCATTACATCTTCTAATTCAGAAAATTGTAGCTAGAGCATGAGGGAAAGTTTGGTTAAATAATATGTTGGGTAATTAGTTTGAGGGTCCTTCTCAAAGTCCTGGAGCAGTTCATATATGTTCAACCTATTAGTATTTTTCTTAAAAGTAGGACATGGCATTTGGTCTTACTGCCATGGTATCTAATCTTATGCCTTCTGAAATGGTGCATTCTTGACTTGGGGCTAGAAAAGGGCAATGCCAGCTAATAGAGTCTGTAATTAGCACTTACTTTCTGCATTAGAAGACTATGAGAGACTATGGTTTTTATCATACATATTTCTATAGTATTATATTTTTAAAAGATATTGCAATTTTTTCTTAACTGTATTTGATATGATTTTTCTCATCCTCCCTCTGTAGTTGAATTTGAGCACATAACCTACTTGTCTATATAGAAGAGAGTAATGATAAAGAACTGTCCCACTAAAACATCTGGAAGTCTCCTTGTAGGTATGGAATGCAAAATAAAATGCTGTAGTGTTATATGAAGTTTTTTCCGCAGTTAATTTTGACTTTATTCAATGATCTGACTTTCTTGAACTTGTGGCAGTAAAGTGTAATACCAACCCACTTAGCCAGATCTTAAAATGTACAATTGCATATGGGGAAGGTTAATCGTGCTTATTTTTCCTAGTGTTACCAACCTCACGCTGTTTTTATAGCATAGAATGCATTAAGGAAGTAAAAAAATATGGCTGTAGCCCAATTAGCTACCACATTATTATTTATAGACTTTATCTAATGTCATTTACAGGATACGGAAGAGACGGACAATAAAAAAGTGCAACTGTGATTACTTTATACCATAAAATACATAATTTTATGGTATAAAAATAAAAAATAAATAATTTTTATTATTACATAATAATAATGCTAGCCTATTAAAGGCTAAATCAGAGTGAATCTTGGGCATCATCAGTTCCTTTCTAAATATTTGTTCTCCCTATAATGAGGCACTGGTGCTGGATAATTTATATTCTACTTTTATTTTCTATCTTTAGTGGTTCCAAATTTATATATGATAACAATGTTCCACAAATCATCGATGGAATTCATTATTTGTTCTTAAATACAGAATCCGTATGCTTTCAAAGAAGAATCAAATTGTAGCAATTACCTTGCAGTCCCTGCTTTATAACATTTAGGATAGTATTTGTAAATGGCTTATGCAAAGTTAATCATACCTTGCAAACTGCATGAGGGGAATTGTTCACGGCAACGCAACATAATCCAGTGGATGAAGCGTTAGTGTACAAGGCAAGAGAACAAGCCTGGTGCAAAATGCCTCTTGCTGTTCCTCTTCTGTGTGCTATCATATAAATAGTGTCACATCCCTACATTGCTCTTTTTTTATTTATCCATCTCTTACATTACATGGGTTTGGAGAAATAATTCTGTCTTACAGTGTTTTTCTTCACTACCTAGGAAAACTGAGCCTTGATATTAGTGCAAACTATTAGGCACAACTGTAGTGCAAATAATAAGTCACAGATGACATCCAGTCTTCATTAATGGCGGCCGGTCACTAGCGGTGTTCCCCAGGGCTCGGTTCTGGGGCCGGTGCTGTTCAATATCTTTATAGATGATCTAGATGTAGGGATTGAGTGCACCCTCAGCAAATTTGCAGATGACACCAAACTGGGTGGGAGTGTCGATCTGCTGGAGGGTAGGAAGGCCCTACAGAGGGATCTGGACAGGTTAGATAGATGGGCCGAGACCAACGGCATGAGGTTCAACAAGAACAAGTGCCGGCTCTTACACTTTGGCCACAACAACCCCATGCAGCGCTTCAGGCTCGGGGAAGAGTGGCTAGAAAGCGGCCTGTTGGAAAGAGACCTGGGGGTGCTGATCGACAGCCGGCTAAACATGAGCCAGCAGTGTGCCCAGGTGGCCAAGAAGGCCAATGGCATCCTGGCCTCTATTAGGAATAGTGTAGCCAGCCGGTCTAGGGAATTGATCGTCCCTCTGTACTTGGCACTGGTGAGGCCACACCTCGAGTACTGTGTCCAGTTCTGGGCCCCGCACTTCAAGAAAGATGTTGAGGTGTTGGAGCGAGTCCAGAGGAGGGCGGCCAAGCTGGTGAAGGGTCTGGAGGGTCTGACCTATGAGGAACGGCTGAGGGAGCTGGGGTTGTTTAGCCTGGAGAAGGGGAGGCTCCGAGGTGACCTTATTGCAGTCTACAACTACCTGAAGGGAGGTTGTAGTGAAGTGGGAGTTGGCCTCTTCTCCCGGGCAACTAGCGATAGGACAAGATGACATAGCCTCAAGCTTCGCCAGGGGAGGTTCAGGTTGGACATTAGAAAGAATTTCTTCTCAGAAAGGGTTATTAGACGTTGGAATGGGCTGCCCAGGGAGGTGGTGGAGTCACCATCTCTGGATGTGTTTAAGAAAAGACTGGACATGGCACTTAGTGCCATGGTCTAGTTGACATGGTGGTGTCAGGGCAATGGTTGGCCTCGATGATCCCAGAGGTCTCTTCCAACCTGGTTGATTCTGTGATTCTGTGATTCTGTTTTTCATAATTGACAGCAGTGAAAACAGTTGATAGATTCAATATTAATACAGGCATCTATCTTCATCTGTGATTTCTTATCCTCTTAAAATCTGCAGAAGTGATAAAATCATTGTCTTAATATGCAGTATTCATAAACTGTTTGGCAGTTTATTTCTGTAAAATTCTGGGTGATTCTTTTTTAGATTAGATGTATTTTCCTTGTATAAAGGCTGGCCTGGCAAAGCATTACAGTGTGAGTAACTGCTTTTGTTGAAAGCACTTCTCTTGTGCTTGAAATAATTCATGGGTGCTCATGTTTGCACTATTAGATTTAGGCTGAAACAACTAAAATCAGAAGTATTATCTAGTATCTGTTTCACCAGAAATAAAAAATACATATTTTTTGTGAGAAAATTGGGTAATTAAATATGCAAAAAGGTCACAGAGTTACCTGATCTGCATATATAGATAGACATTCTAATTGAATACATATGTGCACATTTGGACTAGATTGTTTAAATAGTAACCTAAATGCTTGCCCATGTTTATATGAAATATGTACAAATATGTTTTCAGGAAAATGTCTCTAAGGCATGAATATATTTGTGTATATTTTGGAATTTTTAATGAAGAGAATTGTACAGACTGCAAAATAAAAGATCTGCATATTAAAATAATAAATGGTGAACGTAAGTGAATTCTTAATAGGTTCCCCCCTCCTGTTGGTAAATTGGCTTCTGTACTTTTTGTTTGTTCTTGCTCAGGTTACTAACTATACTATTTATTCGAAATACCAGTATGTTAGTCCTTCTGCTGTTTGATCATTGAATAGCAGAGATAACCAGGGAAATAAAGATTCACTGTTGTCAGCAATGGAAAATTATTTTCTGTATTTTTAGTGTGTGCTTCCATACTTTTCATTGAAAGAGAATTCCATATTCTTTATATGATATTTCTACTGTGAAAATTGAGTATCCTTTTGGGATAAATCTGTCAACAGAAAGGCACATCACAAAAATAAATGGAATAATTGCAAGCAAGCAATTTTCAGCTTGTGTTCTCAGGACTCTTATTTTTATTGATGTTTCACTCACTCTGGGAATCTTTCCTGATAATGTAATCTTGAAAACAGTGTGGTTCTTCTCTGACCTTTGCATTCAAAAACATTTGTTGAAGTGGTTTTGCATGCGATTTTTTTCCCCTAAGGTATCGCAGGAAATTCTGATCAGGGCCATTTTCACTTAAGTGTAAAATGGCTCTGCACAAGATCACCAGTTTAAAGGAGCACACAGATAATATTTCCTTCCTAGTTCAATACAGCTCCCTCATTTTTATCATTCTGGCACTTTTGCATCTGTCTACCCTAATAAATTAAGAAATATAATAGCAACAAGGATGCACCATCAAAGAAAGGGCATGTGAATTTAGTTTCTCTCCAGCATGGGGCTTGACTGGACTGCCTTGCTATCACATCTTTCTTGTTTGGATCAATATATCTATGTTCGACACCCTCAAGCCCAGTTTGCATTATATCACCAGAAAAATTCAAAGCTGATTTTACTTGCTCTTTGTTGATTCCTAGGTGTGAAAAGATAAGCTCAGTACTTGTGGGAAACAAGGAATAACAAACCCTTTTGCTTTTGTACCTTACGTGTGGGGTGCAGGGCCCCAGGGAGGTGTTTGCACGGCTCATTTTGGTGGCTGCTTCGCCCTATGCCACTTTACCATGGTCTGTCTGCACACTGGGGCTGCAGCGTCCTCGCGCTGTTTGGCCTGAGACTGGGGCCCAGCCATCCAGCTGACTCTTCCATCACACTTGAGGTACTGCATCAACTCTCTGACTATTTTTTTCCTTTTAACTTACTTTTCTGACAACCTGGTCTGAGCTATTTACTAGTAATGCCACCTTAGGATATAAATCGCTATATCGTTTCCGGATCACGTAATCCAAAATGCCAAACAGTAAAAAAGGGGGGTCTCGAAACTGATTGTGTAGCTCTGACATCTAAAAAAAAAAACCTCTTTCTTCATGTCAGGATGACTCAGACCTTTTCCCTCTCTTCAAAAACATTTAATATCCTTGTGGCAGCTGCAATGGCTCCTCACATGACATGAAGTGTACTTTAATTAGTTAGAATCAAGAAGCTATTCTAGCAGAGGAAACAAAAAAGGGTGAGTTAGCACTTTGCCTAGTTATCTTTAGCAAGTGTTTCCCAATACCAAGCTTTGAGAACAAACTGCCGTATGTATAAGTTTAAAAGCCTTACTAACAGGGATAATCAAGCTTTTTAATGACAAAGTTTTTGCAGAGTCGCTGTGCAAAATTATGATTAATTTCCTTAGGGGATGCATGACTGACAGCAACTGAAGCTGGCTATCACACAGCCATAAATTGAGATATGGTTAAGCTGCACTGTTTTCTAACCAGAGGCAAGAAATACAGACTGGCATGTTGAGCTGCACAGAACATACAAAATTTTTTTAATGTTTTGTGTTGCCAAGCTAGACTAACAGGGCACGATTAAATCTTCAGTGCTTTTGCCCCAAACTCTTTCTGACCTTTTCACAGAATCACAGAAATAAAAACTAGGAAAGAGTTGCATTTCACAGCTGCAAAACACTACTGCATCTTCTATTCTATGTTCCTCCTTACATTCATTATAAGCTAGAGAAAATCTTATAATGAATTTTTTGAAGGTAGATTTCTTTTGTTTATTTTTAAGATAATATAGTAATTTTGGAGCCCAGACTTCATTAACTTTCAGTGGCATCTGTGATCATAAATGACTTGAGTCTTTTTGAAAATCCCATCCTCGGTCATCACTGTGGCTGTGTTGCCGTTGCAGCTCATCCTCTGTCTGGTCTTTGCAGCATCAGGTGCCTTCATGCAGAGGAAACAGCCTGCTTGACAAAGAGGTGTCAAACCATGGCAGGATAGCTGGCCCATTGTGAAATAGCAGCTGTCAGAAGAAAAGAAAAAGAGTTTGAGTCTTTCTTTTCCTTATCATAGGTGACAGCTGAGGGAAACAGAGCTAGATTTTAATGCAGGAAACAGGTTTTATTTTAGAAACTCAATTGTTTTCTTTTTTTTTTTTTTTTCCCCTAGTGTATTAGGATATACTGTTCCAAAAAAGTTACAATCATCCCATGGAATAGAACACTGTTAAACCTTCTGATTTTTCTTTATGTATATAAACATTATCAGAATATTTTTTTTTTTCTGAAGACTTTTGCCTCCAGTCAGTTTGCAACAGTAAATTTAAGTGTGCACACTGCTACTGTTTTTGTTCGAATTCCTTCTCTTTAGGATGTCACCCCAGCAGAAAAAGTGAAGTTGTGTACTTCTAGTGAAGTTGTGTACTATAAAAATATTTTAACTGCAATCAGCCCAGAATGAGAGGTAGAAGCTTCCTTCAATGGTAGGAGGATACATAAATCTTTGACACTTTTCCTTTAGTAACCGCCTGTTGATATTCTAGTTCTGGGAATGTTTCCTTCTTTGTAAGTGATAAAGCTGGTGGTTCTGGGACTTTCCGAGATTATTTTAATCCCTTTCATCTGAGCAGAGTTTTTTATCAATATCAGTTTTCTCTTCAGACAATAAAATGAAGACAGAGGTGCTTGTGAAATTTCTCCCAGAAGTGAAACATTCAAGCTGACTTGCGTGGCTAATCAAGACAGAAAAAACAAGCCTAAGCTTAGTTAACTGAAAGGCACGACTAAGCAATTACCCACACTGTATAATACTGTTTCCATGCAGCCACCCACACGTTTTACTGATCCCGAAGACAATCGTAATGCTGTTCTGTCTCCTTTTGAAAGGAGTAAAGAGAGGTCTTTTAGAAGTGTGACTTCGTGGTACCCACTCCATCAGGAAAATAATATGCTGCTCAAGAAAACCTTATGTCAGGATCCTTGAATCATAAAAACACCGGCTGAATCGTGACGGAGAGGAACAATTATATCTTATGTAGTAGGCAGGCACCTTGTAGGAAAACTACAGTGGTTACTTTTAATTCTTTTCAGTACTTAAACAATTACTTGATAGACAGAAAGTGAATGGCCAAAGTGTTTTTAATTCTCGTCCCAGTTTAAGTAACTGTTCAATAAGTGATGTAGCTGTCTTCTATACTGGATGGTCACTCTGCTAATATTTTCTGTGCTAACTTGCTGTTGGAAGATGAATTGAGACAGGGATTTCATCTGACCTTAGGAGTAAATGGGAAGCAGAAAAATGCCTAAGTTCGTGGCCACCAGACTTCTGGTTGGTTCAGATGCCTTTTAAAAAGATACTGTGAAGTCAAAGGGTGGAACATTGGGTACACATACTAGCAGTGACATACTTATCACAGTTTGGGATCCAGTGTTTAGTAAGTCCAGATCATTGTTCTAAGTTGAATCTAAATATTAGGGGGGGATCTTGTTGTCCAGTGGTTTAACAGGTGAAATGCAGTCATGTTTATGGAATCAGATAGTGAAGATATCAGAAGGCTTATAAGTCAGTGCTGTAACTTCAAATTAGGCATCTTTTCATCTGTAAAGCCACACAGTGGAAGCATTTAGAAAGTACTTACCTGTTGAAAATACTTTAATTTAGATGGTAAAGATTAATTAATAAAACTTGTCAAAGCAGAGTATATTTTCATTTCAATTATGATAACTTAAGAGGAATATGAGTCTCCATCCCACTGTAATGGTTATAATCAGTTTTTGAACCACAGGAAGATGCATCATGGGTGGTAGGCAGTCAGTCTCCAGGTGTACCTTCATAAATCTTGCTGTGGCAATTCTAAAGAAATATAAACAGAGTCTGATCTAGATATATTTCCTTTAGAGCTGTAATGAAAAAAGCAGGCATAGCCTTCACGTGCCTCTTGTTGTCTTCAGAGTTCTCAAGGCACATAGTGCCTCCTTTCAATGCCAGCTCAGAGTATAGTCTTTCACATCGGAATGGTCCAATCTGCATGACATTGATAAGACAAATCTGAGTTCTCATTTTCCAGTTCCTTGATGTCATGGAAATATTCTTTCACATAGTTCAAAATACATGGATCACTGCTTATGGTTTGTGAGTTTGAGCAATTTGGGAGAAGTTGGCCATAATTTTGAAAATCTGTTTATTCTTCTTCTTTATATAGAATTAAATTGGGAAAAAACACTGGAAGTAGTTATGTCACATAAGGATCAACCAGTTGTAAATGACAGAAGAATCAGGCCTCAGGGATTTAACTGGAATCCTTCCCACTTTAAAATGGGTCTGTGTAAAATTTGCTGTAAACTGTAGGCAGCCTACTTGGAAAAATATTTCCTGTAACTCTTAGCCTTTCAAGGACTATGTCATGATGCTACCTGCAATGAACACCGTAGTCTCTGGATAAATAGAAATTTATCCTAGGATGGTGATTTACAGTCTTGACAGAAATCAGTGGGATGTATATTAACCTGTATATTAACCTGAATATCCATTAACCACCTTCCTGCCTTGAAAAAGCCTGGTTTTAAGAGCTTCTTTAACTCTCACTGGTTTTGTAGTACCTGATAGAATGATGGAAATTAGCACAGCTGCTAGCAGATGTTAATCATGTAGCTTAATGCACTGCTGGAGGGCATTCTCATTATGGTGGTGAGCATGGTGTAAGTACCTGTACAGAACAGATTAGACCATGTTGCCCTGTGTGTTTTCAACAGATGCCATGCTCTCCACTCCAGAGAACCTGCTCGCAATGAAGCCATCAACTACTTTTTTTCTGGCTCAGTGTCAGTGTTTTAGTCTACCCTAACTTCATGCAAACTTTTGTCTGGCTTTGTTGTTCTGGGATACTTCCTTTTCCTGTTCCTCAGCACCTTTATGCTCTAGCTCTCATGAGAGCCCTCTCTTGCCTCTGCTGTAATTCCTCCCATTTCTTTAGTGGCTGTTCTTGAAGATTCTCCTATATAAGTGCTCTTTCTTAGCATACTTTAAGATTTTGCTCTCGACCACTTTTGTTGCCTCATTTTCTTATTTCACCTGTGAGGGTCTTTGCTAATTACTTCCATACCTGCTTCTTCATTCTAAATCTGTCTCCCATGGGAGAAACCCACAGTGTCCTCCCCAGCTCACCGGGGAATTTTCTGTTTTCTCATGTGTAACATGGGTCCAAAGTAATCCACATTTTTTGCTTTCCAAATTGTCCACCTGGTACCCATTCGCCAGTTTTGCTGACGATGCTTCCAATCCCACACCCTGGGCCTGGATAAGTCAGTCTGTGGGACTTGCCCAAAATTGGAGTTAAGATCAAAGTTGTCAAAAGTTTCACCAAGGAAACAGTGCACAGTAGGAAAATTCAGTACTGTGAAAAATGAAGCATTTCACATATGTAGCTTTAATTTTTAATTAATTTTGGTTAAAAGTCCCACCTTGGCTCCCGGGTCTCGTGAGCTGCAGCCAGCCCACCCAGCTTTTTACCTACACAGACCTGCTTTTCTCACAAGGCAGAACTTGAGGTTTGCTGATTTTTTCTATATTCTATTACACACAAAAATTGAAATTTTGGTAGTGTTTTCTGTTAAAATGACTACTTCACACTAATTAAGATCCAGTCCTGTCTCTTATTCTTCCTTATTAGTGAAAACATCTGTCAGTACCTTTCTGTTTTACTGTCTAAATCAGAGATGTGTTGAAAAAATTTCCAGTGCTAGTAACTGTAATCTCCTTCTCTCTGATTTTCCTATTCTTTTCTTTGTAGTGAATACTTCCAAAGAATTGCTCATAAGTGGTCTTTCTCTCCTGTCATTCTGTTGTGCAATGTGTTTAGGGTCTCAAAATGAAACCTAGGCTATATACAGTTGTTGAGGGAGCTTGATCAAGTATTTTACAGTAACTGACATTGTTTTGGGATTAAAGGAAATGGTTTTCATTTCAGTTCTCAATATATTGATCTAAGTATGAGGATTGATTGCAGATGCTGCAGACTTCCCTTGTCCCTATGTTTACAAACTCAAAATATGGTTAAGACCAAATAGTATGAATTTGTGTTTATTTTCCCTGTAATTTTGATTATACTTATTATTATGAATTTTCATTTTGTTATTTAAAGCATCATTGATCATTGTAATCGAGTCCTTCATACTGGTATATTATAGCCAATGAAAAGCAGACATAGTGAGTTGCAGTGAACTGCAAACCAGTACCTCTAGACATGGAATTTTCGGAATTCAAACTCTTTTTTTATTTTCCTCCATGCCAATTATATATAACAGTATTGATAGAGGGGGGAAGAGTGCACATGTACTCCCTCTCTCTCTTTTCTTTTTCTTTTTTTTTTTTTTTCCTAATTTACCCATATCTACTATTTATATTATTAAAGCACTGAAGTATACTAGTAGTACATCCTTCTTTTTAGTGTCAGGTTATGCCTCAAGCGAAGAATTAGACTAGACTTTTTCCCAGATATAGTGTGTACATGTTCAAAATCTGTACATTAAATCATGCTTTTAGTTGATATGGCTTGGAGTGTTACATGGCCAGATGAATAGTTTTTCATTCACTTGGTGTGATGACCTGCACAGTTTGTATCCAGGGTGGTAACTAAACCACTCAAGGTCTGGTAGCTCCCCAGTGACCCCCCCTACTCCTTCATGTGCATAGAGGTGCAAGGGGAGCTTGGTGTGCTGAAGCACAGAGAATGAGGTGATATGTGTCTCCTCTAGAGACATGGGGTGGGGGGGATTTTTGCTGTCCTGTAAAGACAGGGAAGGACGCAGTAACTTATGTAAGACTGTGCTGTGTAGCTGCTTATACCTGAGCTAGGCAATTTTGGTGAGTCAGGCGGGCTGTGCTGTGAAACCTGTGTTAAAACCTAACAAGGTTACTCTTGAAATCTCCTCTGGCAGCTATTTAATGCCTAGCAAGTGCTGAGGCTATAAAAATGCATTTTGCAGCAGCATTCAGATAATAAATACCATGAAGAGTTTAAAGTCACTGCCTTGTCTTTACAACTTTATGCTGTAACAACAGTAAAGTTAACCTTAAGCCAATTCTTGTTTCATTTAAACTGACTCAAGTATAATCTGCATGTTCTTGATATGATAGATACAGTATATTTTAGAAAACAACTGTGACAAAATCATTATACAGAACATGAATATAGTCAAGAGGAGTATTTAAGGGATATCACTGCTCCTCGACAGGTACTGATCTGTTTGCATTACTAAAGTTTTTATTTTATTTAGTTATATTTTGCACTTATGGATTGGAAATATCGATTAAGAAAAAGAGAAAAAGGTGCAGGCTTTTTTGTTTGGTTAAAGTTTTCAGTGGAATTGTTAGACTGTATTCAAAGTGCTTTGCTTTTTGAAAAGTTGAGAAATTGAAAAAAGCTACAATAATAATTACAGTTGAATTGTTTGCATACTGAATGTGGTCTTACCCCAATTCATTAGTTTTCCATCATCTATCTAAGAGGGATAAAGTTAGCTGAGTTCCTTCCATGGGTAAATTCTGTATTGCCTTGTATATAGACAAAGTCTCTGCTGCTTATACAGTTCTTCTCCCAAATTCTGTCCAGTAAAACATATAATGTACTTAACTTGAACATCAAGGTGGTCCTTAGTCTCCAGTGTATTTTCAGCACTGTACTGGGTATCTTTATTGTATATGCAAATACGGTGCTTTTTGAATTTTTACTGCGTGTATAGGAGGATATTTGGCTAAGGCATGCCTGCCATGATGGAGACAGTTTATTGTACGTCCTTGAGTGACTTTTGATACCCTACAGTGTTTTTTTAAGTTAACGCACACTTAAGGACTGTCCCTCAAAGCATTCTGACTGCTTCAATATTAGAGCAGATAGGCAGTGTAGGTCAGAGAAACTCCCCTCAGTGCCCAGGACTCTCTTCTGTGTTCTCTTTTCTGGGGAAAAAAAAAGACATCCTGTAGCTCTACCTGAGTAATGTTATTAATACAGTTATCAGCTTTCCTTTGATTTTTCTTTAATTCCATCAGGAAATGCACAAGTGTTAGAAAATTATCTGCATTATTATTCAGAATATTAATATTCCAGAGGAAGTGATTGAAGCTTTTACTTCAAAAACAGACAAACAAAATAATCCCCTCAAAAAAGAAACAGAAAAAGAGAAAAAAAAAAAGAGAAAAATGTAGGTTCATTTGCCTTTAAAAATTGGCAGTATTCTTGACTACCTGAGCTGTAGCCATAAATACCTGTATAAATGTAATTTAATTTACCTGTATAAATGTAATTTATACACGAGTGTTAATTAATAACACTCGTATAAAGAGTCAAATTCAGAGGAATTAGTGAAGTGGAATTGAGGCATATAAGAGGAAAGATGGCAAATGTTGGCAAAAGTGTATAATCTGTTTTGTACAGCTTTAGTAAAAATATAAAAATATTGAAAAATAATCTGCATTAGAAAATTTCAAAGTCTGATCTAGTTAGAATGAATCCTTCCCTTTCCCTTCCCTCCTTCTGTCAGATTACTGATGCATCTGACAGTGCTACCAGGCTGTTTGTTACCTCTACAGATATCAGAGCCCTGGAAGCTTCTGTCTCCAAGCAGAAAGCCATATTCAGTAAAATGCTCTTTGAGGAAGGATACCTATACAAACAAAAAGAAATCTTTGTCATTAAAAGTAGGTACTAAAAGAGTTTCAACAAAACAAGTCACGATGACATGCTTTTAGATTTCGTAAGTATCACCCTTGTATCACTACAGAAAATTCCATTGGTAAATGTTTGATATAATGCCCACCCTCCTAGAAGTTTTCAGTCCTTAGCTTCTAAAACAGTGCAGTGATATAATGAAGTATAATGTATTTTATGCAGTTTAAAGCAGTGATTTATTTTTAGAGCGAAAGGCTTGGAGTGTTACATGGCCAGATGAATGCTTTACCTTTCCATTGGTTCTAAGTAAGCAGCATAAGTTATACATATGACATCCTTTACTTCACTATTCACTTTATTACTCAAAATTCTTTATATTGGGTTCATTACTAAGGGCATTAAACCACATATTAACAACCGGGATTTTTCATTCTTTAATGTATTTGCCCTCCTTTTTGAGGTAGGAAAATATTATTTGCTTAGCTCTTCATCTGTAAAATGTGGATAAGTGATGCTAAAGGCTTATTTGCAACAAGGGATTTAAATGGAAAAGCTATTCTCATAATAACTGTTGCACTCTGCATGTATTGCTGTATTTCTAAACAAGAATATATTATTCTGGAACAGAATATCTGCACAATATAGTAACTTCAAACATGTTAACTATATCATGATATTTCTTGTGGGATAATTGTTCCTGAATATCTGTTCTAGTTAGTTGTCTGTGTAGAAAAGACATTCTGTCTTCTGACAGAATGACCTCAGCATACCATTTCCAAATGTTAAGCTTCTGCCCAGGTGCAGGGACATCAATCCTTTCATGAAAATTCACATTACAAATTCTTGAGTTCTTACAGTGCTTTGACAAAAAGAAAGCTTTATATAAATGGTAACTATGTAACCCTAACATATTTATATTTACTTATTTTACTGAGAAGTGTGGATTTTCTTCTATCTGGGAAACACATAATAGATATAAAGGTGCAAGTTATTGTACTTTGCTGGCATAATTACCATGATTGTCAGCTGCATTCTGATTGCTTATTTTTTTCTTACTGGTGTGATTGTCAAAGGCAGCAGTGCTGGGATTTTTGAGTTCCCACATGGCTTGAAGAACCAGAAATTTAAAAACAACTCTCTTTGACAGGTAATCTGAACGTATTTGATAGTCAGTCATTAGAGAATAAACCTGGGATTTAGCAGTCTCATTTTGCAGGCTCACCCTTCTACAGCATTTTGTTAACAAAAATCTTGATGACAGAATATGAATATGTTGAAAATGAAGGACTGAGAGCCCAAAGTGAGCTGTAAAGCAGTTGTGAACTTCAAAAGTTTTCATCTGCGCTCTGACAGGCTCTTTTATCCTGATCAACTTCCCACCTATTCAAAATCCAGGTGTTCAATGTGGAACACAAACGAAAAAGGCCTCTCATCATAATGAACTGTGGTTTTTTTGCTGTGCCTCACAAGGGAGCAGGTTGAACACTAATAAACTATTTTCATTAGTGACCTAAGCTACTGTCTGAAAAATACTCAGAGATTTAAAGGTTTAAAACAATGTTGAACATCACAGCTTTACTTCATCTTCTGTCTTCTGCTGACAGCTGTTTTCCTGAAAGCTTTCACAACCATTTTTTCATTTTTTTTTTTTACTTTAACAGATGAGCAATCTGATTGTCTCTTTAGTACATGCTACTTTTCTCAGCAAAACACTCTTATTCAGAGTTTTATCTCTGAATTCAGTTTCCCTGTGGTCTGTGATATTCTGCTCTCCTATTACTGGTCCCAAGAACCATTCAAAAGAAGCTTCTATAGGATCACCTTCGTCCATCCACCATCACTGTCTGGTATTGGTGCAGATCTCTCTACAGATAAAGGTGGCTGCCTAATCAGCTTTTCTTTCGCCTGTCTTCCCAAGAAATGAGTAAATTTTTCACAGTTTTAATTTTACTGAGAAAGTAAGAAGGACATTCCATTCCCTGAACCTGTGACCATGGCAATAATGGTAATTGTAGGCTCTGGTTATTTTTGAGTTAAATGTCTTGATTTAGTTTGTTTGTGAGAGACACTCGTTCTGTTCCCACTGTGACACTGTGAAGCACAGATATCAGACACTCATCCTAATCCAGGATGCCTACCTGTTCTCTTTTGTTCACCTGGTAAACAAATGCCTATTATTCCAGACAAGTCATTTTATTTCCCCACGCCTTTTTAAGTCCTTTGTTTATTTAGATTCTTATCTTTCTTATGTCAGGAGCTGTCTTTTATTCTGTATTTTATATTGTGCCCAGCACAATGAGGTATCAATCTTCCTTGTGTCTTCTGGTATGACTATAATTCAAATAATGAATAGTAATCACTTTTATCTTTGAGCATCTTGTAAATCAGTGGCATTTTCATGAGCTGAGAATTCAGAGAAGCTTCATGAGTATCTTCCTTCTGTTGTAAACAGTTTGATTTATCTCATTTTAATGCAGGGGATTTATATGTTCAGAGCTGAAAAATCCTGAAAAACTTTGGAACTCAGAAGCCGTCTTTACTAGTGGTTCCTCAGTGGCATTAACACTGAGGATCACTGAATCCATTTGAAGACACATTTCTGAGTTTAATATCAGACTTTCTCTGAAGACAGCCAACGCATTATATTACTGTGCCTAACCAGAGACCATGATATGGCTTCATGTGCTGCTTCAGGATTGTGGCGATTTACTGCTGATGCAATCCAGGTGAAAATACTCTGTATGAGGACAACCTTTCTTCTCCTTTCTCCTCTTTGTTATATGTTGCTTACATTTAATAGACCACTGTTCAAAAAACTGTGTTGTGGACTCAAAAAAAGACATTTAAGATAAGTAACAGAAGAAAGAAAAAACAGAAAGGTAGTCTGGGCAAGATATAAACCATAATACAGAGTGCATTTTTTGAGTTCTTGGGCTTTGGGAGGAGTTTTGTGTATCTGTCGTGAATTTTTAAAGGAAATTAATTCACAGAAAAGCCTTTTTTGCTGATGGTGAGGTTAATAGTGGAACAGCAGGTCTCCGGAAGTTTTGTCAAATGTTTTAGAAGCATGTAAACAGCAATACAGAGAAGGAGGAACAAGGTGCACATAATGCAAAGGAGGTCAGAGAAGTGCCAAAGCATATTAGGATCCAGACTCCATTAAAAACCTGTCTGGCAGAGGTGGGCCATTTCTTATTCACGTCTCCTCCAGGGCAAGCATGTGAGACATTTCTCTGATGCTGGCAAAACAAACTTCTGTTACATTTCTTTTATGTTTCTTTAAAATTGCCATGATTTACTTCAGTGGTCTAGATGCTGCTCAAGGAGATTTCCATGTACAGGGTGGATGGGAACTCTTCAACTGACAATAGGGGACTTGGCAACCTTTATATTTTCCAGCTCTTTTTATGCCTTTTCTTTGCCTTGTAGCTTATCTGGCATGCAGTGTTTCAGAGTTAGTCCAAGAAATACTAAAATCTCTCCCACAAAGTTTGCTTAATCAAGCTGGACGTAAATAATAGTACTCTGATTTTCCGTGTTGAATTTACATCTTAATTAATTATGTTTAAAGTATGTAATGTGAGCTTATGTTTTGAGAACAAATACCTTTGGCTGTTTTCTGATTTGTGTTTCATTTCTTAGCATTTCAGGTTATATTTTGCTTTGATTTGGAATTTTTTGTTTGTTTGTTTTTCTCTGCAATGTCATTAAACATTATTGAGAAGAGAAAAAAAAAAAAAGGCAAGACCTTGCCAGCCACAGTACCCTGTTGAATCAGGATGCACATCATATCCAGTATAATTTACCAAGCAAAGCCCCTACTTTTTTCATTACAGTCTCTCTAGATTTTTTTGTAGTTCTTTTCTTTCAACATAAATGTAGACAAGCTGAAATAGATACTAAGTAAGAAAGCAAGAACCAAAGAAGGCACTATGAATTATTCATTATTGCCTTCTTTTCTGATGTATTTGATATTTTCTTTCTTCCCAGAGGATAAAAGATATTAGGAATGGGTATGTGTGCCAACCTTAAGGCACATCAAGCTTGGTATTGTTCAGTATTACAACAGGAAATCCTTCACTGAGGGTGGAATGTGTGTACATAGGTATGTTTTATATCACAGTGAGCTAGAAAACTACTGCATGTTTTTACTATCTTTTCCAAAGAAAACTCTTTTTATTATTATTTTCTGATAAAATGACATAACAATCCCAGGCAAAAAAAACCCCAACACCGTAGCATATTTATTTTCTGTTTTCAGAACAAGCAACTAATACCCTGGGGGAGGTAGAAGGACCCTGCAAATGCTTTAATTGACAAATGTGTTCTGTAGCACTTATAAGGGGATTTTTTGTGAACCAAGGAGCAGTAAAAAACTGTAATTTTTTAAATGCAAACAATTAAAAACCATACCATGAGCTAAAGAGATTATTTCAAATACCTTTGTTTATTTAGCTAATAACTCGGGGATTAGTGTAAGGGGTTTTTTTTGTTTGTTTTGTTGGGATTTTTATCTGTAGATCTGTTCAGGTACAAAGAGACCTGAAGAGTCATTAATGGGAAAACCTAAAGACAAGAATCAAATAAAAAGAATGAAGATAGTCAGTACTAAAACTTCTAATTCCGGAGCTGAAACTGTGGAGTTTGTCTCTGATTTCAGATCTGTAGGAGCTCTATGGCGTAACCTTGATTTGAAATTGAAAGTAAGCAGCACATTCTTTTTGACATTTGGGAGAATATCATATATTATGTTTTCACAGAATTGCTGTATTAGAATAAATTTAGGGCTTACTGTGGGATGGGTGTTGCTAAGGATCTTTCTACTTGATGGAAATATCAGGCCTTCCATCCCTGAAACACATTTCCTGAGGGCTGCATGTCAGCAATGGGGCTCTTTGCTGTACTGAAGATGATGTATTTCGTTTGAGAAGATAACTGACAAGATATCAAGCTTATTTTGGCAGACAATTTAACGTTCAACCCGAACAGTTGCAATTGCAGAACTAGTTTGCAGATTCCAATGGTGAAAAGAGGAATAAAATGAAATCTCAGTGCAATCTCCCTTTCAGCTATTATTGTTGGTTTTACTGAAATAAATTTGCACAGAGGGAGAAGAACACAGGAACCAGTTTGATTTTCATCTGACCAGAAGACTAGAAATTTTAATTTAAATATATAGATGGGTAATTAATGCCAAAAAGATATCTTTTCTAAATGCCCAAACTTTAGGCCAGATTAACAGGCCTAAGACCACTTCATGAAGTGACTGGTAGTTATGGCTGTGGTAACTTCTTTTAAGCATGTCCTTATGGTTAAGAAAAATGGGTCCCTGAACCTGTCATCCCAGTAAGCATCCAGATGCTGTATTTTTCTTGATTTTGGCTGCTGCATGTCACCTGCTCCCTGGATAATCAGACAGACATGCTTCAGCTGCTGGTTTCCAGTTGTTGCAATAATGTGCTAACATGCTGGTCCCCTGAAACAGCCTGCTTATTAACTGTGATGCCCAAAATGCCATCTGGAGTGTTATTCAGACATCTATAATTACTCTGTCTACTTCTGTTTGATTGTCTCCTTTTTCCACTATATGTGCTCTTTATTCCTTTTTATTTTTTATTTCCATTTTTTTTGACTTGGCATGGAATCATTTCATCTTCTCATACAGCAGGACTGACAACTTTTCTATAAATTTCTTTTACATAAAGGTGAATATACAAACTTTCTAGAAGTACTTCTAGGAAACAAACTGCAGAATCTCTTTGTCTTCAAGTTAGAGTAGAAAGAAATAGCATAATAATCACTTTGGCAGAGATTAGTAATCATAGAGGACTGAATTCTTTGCTTCCTGTCTTTGTCCATTTACACTTGTACATAGTGGATATAAAATATTTCTAACTCACGTGACAGTGTGTTGCAGTCTCAGTGTAAGTGGAAATGACTTTAAAGAGGTGCAGGTCAGCATGGGACAGGTTCCTGAAGCAATCAAGTGGAAAGGGAACTGTAAATATGCAAAGTAATTTGTCTGATCTGTTTATATCATTACTGTTCATTCTGCTATGTGAAATCACTCGTGAGATCTTGCCAAAAGAATGAAGAATTCAGGAAATTATTTTATTTGGGTATTAAAAACATTCTCTAGGGATTTACTTTGGCTTTTCAATATAGTGCTCGTTAGTTGCAACCAGCTAAGGAAAGTGTGAAACTGAAAATAGAAAATAACATGAAGGCGATAACTTGCATGGCAATAAATGTGAAAGATATTATGTGCCGTATGTGTTAAACAGAAAAAATAATATAAGCATCCCCTAGGTGTTTTCAACATTATAATATCTTGTTGAAATATCCCAGTACAGGATCTCGTGACAGAATTGTCCCTACATCACTTTCTGGCTGCTGCTAACCCAGGAAGCGTACATAGCTTTCTTCGAGCAGCCATTAGCTCTTCCGTTTTCTGTCTAGCTTTATGGGATTGCAAAATAGCTCTTATTGCAGGGCAGAAAAGGGATGAGAAAGAGTTAAAGGTTTCAATATGATCACTGGCATGTGCCAGCCTAGGCCAGAGAAGTATGTATGAAGGATGAGGGGGTTAATAAATGGGCCGGAGATCAATATATAGTCAGTACTTAATTTCAGCTGCTTGTTCTCGGGGAACTGGATGCGTGAGCCCCGAGCAGCGAGTTGTGGGCAGCGGCCCCATCTAGGGGCAGGTCTCGGTATTTCTGCTGGCGGGAGCTGCCGGGTGGGGGCAGGGAGCCTCGGGGAAATACCCACGTCCAGCCCGAGACACAACTTGAGAACAGAAACGCGTACACGCAAAGCATGGTGCCTTTATTAGTAGGAGGTGGTGGAAGAAGGTGCTTAAAATAAGAATTTGAAGAATCAAGAGGAATTCTAACCCTGCTGGTACTGCGGTGCTGTGGTCCCACGGCACGGTGAGAAGGGGCGAGGGAGGGCCGGGTCCTGCCCCCAGCGCCCGGCGCGTCCTCTGCAGCACCAGGGAACAGCAGCAGCTCGCACTCTGGGCTGTCAGCAAGGCAGGAGCAAGCAAGCAGAGCAGGATATTTGTAAAAGACCAGCTGTTTCTCTGCAAAATGCAAACGGGTATCCGCTGCTTTTTAAGTGTCTTCCCTAGCATTAATTTTAAATTTTAGCTGTTACACTTTAGCTGGGCTCACGTAGGGGCCTCTGATGAGACGAAACGCAGGACCTGAGCCATCACCCAGGCTAGATAACCTCATGTCCTTCGAGAAAATGATTTTACAGATCAGGGCTGAGGTCACTGGCAGGACGATATGGGAAAGCTTGCACTGAGGCCGTATAAATTGTGCTTGATGTGGAGAGAGGAGGTTTTTTGCTCTTAAGCCCTTAACTTTCATGAGCTGCTTTATTCATATATTTTTTGTTGTTGCTGTTTTGTTTTTTCTTGCCTTTTTATACAAAAATGCTCTATGTGAAAATGCATCTTTGAAGTTGAAAATATATAAATAGTAAGCCAGTTAGAAAATATTCTGTGATGTTATTGAAGTGACCTTGTTGCCTTCCTTTTCACTCCATCCTCTTTTTTTCCTGAAATAAAATTATTTGAACAAGATAACCTCTTTGGATCTTTATAGAAAATGTGACCTGCTCAGTCAGTTGCCTTTGCAGGGCTTTCTTAGCTTCAGAAGAGAGAAAAGGAAAAATAACTGCGTGTAAGACTCTAGATTTAAGGTCAGCCATTCCGGCTGACAAATTTAACAGAATTACGTGCAGCATTTTTTCCCCCATCCTCATTCTGATCAAGTGATCCTGAGTAGAAGGAATAACCAGATTAGGGCTTCAGCGTGACTATTTGCATAAATGAGCCTGTGTGTACAACTGGAACAAACAACCTAGTATTGGCATGGCTCCAGAAAGCCTAAATCAAAAACCAGAGAGAGAGAGACAGAGAGGGAGGGATGAATACTGTATTCAAACACGATATTGGGACAAATATTTGCACAGTTGTGTCACTGTGGTATGTTCATGATAAAATAATCCTGTTCATCTCTCCTACCCTAATAACTTTGCACAAGTTGTGGTGAAGCAAATATTTGACTGAACTTTTTTTTTTTTTTAGAAAAAGATATTGTCACAGTGCAGCACAAAATTCCTAGGGCCTTTTGAAATAATAAGCATATTTTCCACATTAACACACACACACAAATATACTGTTGCATAGCAAAGCCGAAGTCCAAGCAAGGCTTCTTTCACCCAATCTGTATTAATAATAAAACTTCTGAGCTGTATTGCTGTTTTTGTGTGTGCATGTGCTGTGTGGCAGCCCGTTTATGCATTTTCCACTGTGCTGAGGCTTACATCACTGTCGTATTAGTCTAAGCAGAGTGGAGCAGATTGTTTATTTTGGTTTAGCTCTGCTTCAGGCTGTAACATCAGATGTAGCTCCTAGAGTGACAAATTCCAATTGCAGTGTCACAGATTAAACAAGGGTACAGAGGAGCTCTGCAAGCAGTTTTGTTTCTCTTGGAAGGGAAAGGATACTGTGCTTGCTAAAGTTAGTATATACAATCTCAACATGAACAAAATAAAATAATCCTTTCCCATAACTTTCGTCTGTTTAAAAAGTACATTGCCCAGAACCCCTCATGCACACTCTTCAGTTTGGGGTTGCAATCTTCAGTTAGTTAGTTGGAGTTAGTCACCTTTTATTAATGAATGGTGCAACTCTGCATTACTTTTATGAAATATAGTAATTTTTAGCTGTGTTTGTTTGTTCTGCTGTATGCTAATATCTCATTCACGGAACCACAGAATCAAAGAATGGTTGAGGTTGGAAGGAACCTCTGGAGGTCATCTGGCCCAAGCTCCTGCTCGAGCAGGATCACCTTGAACAGGTTGCTCAGACCATTTCCAGATGGCTTTCGAATATCTCCAAGGATGGAGATGTGGAATATCTCCCACAAACTCTCTAGGCAACCTGTGCCAGTTTTTGGACATCCTGACAGTAAAAAAGTTTCTCCTTATGTTCAGGCAGAAGCTCCTGTGCTTCCCTTTGTGCCCATTGCCTCTGGACCCGTTGCTGGGCACCACTGAAAAGAGCCTGGTTCTGTCTTTTTTATACCTTCCCTTCAGATCTATACATTGATAAGATGCACCCTGAGGCTTCTCTTCCCCAGGCTAAACAGTCCCAGCTCTCTCAGCCTTCCCTCATACGAGAGATGCTCCAGTCCCTTAATCATTTTAATGGCCCTTCGCTGGAATCTCTCTAGTAGCTCTATGTCTCTCTTGTACTGGAGAGCACAGAACTGGACCCAGCACTCCAGGTATATTTCGTCAGTGCTGAGTAAAGCAGTAGGATCACCTCCCTTGACCTACTGGCAACACTCTTCCTAATGCAGCCCACAATACTGTTAGCTATCCCTGTGGCAAGGGCTTATTGCTGGCTTATGTTCAACTCAGTGTCCACCAGGACTTCTAGGCCCTTTTCTGCAAAGCTGCTTTTCTGCTGGTTGACTCCCATCATATACTGGTGTGTGGTGTTATTCCTCCCCAGGTGCAGGACTTTGTACTTTTGCCACTTATATAAACCTTTCTTGTTGCCTTTGACATCTCTCAACAGATTCAGTTTCAGGTAGTCTTTGGCTTTCCTAACTCGGGCCCTGCATGCTTGGACAGTACTTCTATATTCCTTCCAGGTTACCTGACCCTGATTCCACCTTCTGTATACTTCCTTTTTATGTCTGAGTTTTCCTAGGAACTCCATGTTCATCCATGCAGGCCTCCTGGCATTTTTGCCTGACTTTTGGCATTGGGATGGACCACTCTTGAGCTTGGAGAAAGGTATCCTTGAATATTAACCAGCTTTCTTGGACCCCTCTTCTCTCCAGGGCCTTGTCCCATGGGACTCTTCCAAGCAGATCCTCAAAGAGGCCAAAGTCTGCTCTCCTGAAGTCCAGGGTTGTAATCTTGCACTTTGCTTTGCTTCCTTCTCTCAGGATCCAGAATTCCACCATCTTGTGGGCACTGCAGCCAAGGTTGCCTTCAACCCTCACATCCCCGACAAGCCCCTCATTGTTTGTGAGCATGAGGTCCAGTAGAGCACCTCTTCTTGTTGCTCCTCTGTCACTTGAGTCAGGAAGTTACACATTCATACATTTCACTTAGCAACTGTATATTGCACTACCCATGGTTGGTATCCAGGGTGATTAAGTATCACCTCTGCTGTGGAGCATTAATATTACCATCAGAAAACATTTGGAGGCACTTTCCTCCCAGAAACAGGCACATTAGCTTTACCTCAGCTAGACTTTTCTGAAATATCCATGGCAGATAAGGATAGTGACCTTTTAGAATATACAAATAACTATAGCAAATAATAAAAGAAAAATAAGTAAATTGGATAAAATGGCTAGGGATGAGTTTCTCAAACTTTTCACGTGGCCTGTTCACCCAATTTGAAGAAAAGAGTTTTTGTAATAGGGTTCCTTTCACCTTATCTTTAAAATGTGCACTGCTGTTACCTGTAAAACCTGACTTTGAAGGTTTTGGCCTCCTTAAGACTGTTCCATTAATTTTATTTTTTACATGATAATTGAGGTGACGTTTTTACTGCAGTTTTCAGATTGTTCTGATTGTGACCTATTATCTGAGAAACACTGTGAGAGAGTTGTGAGTACATGGTTTGCCACAAAATTTTCATCTCCCACTGGTTTTACAGTCGACCAGTTTTACTGTCCTCAGTGTGTAGTCAGTTCTGATTAATGCAGAACTAAGCAATATTAAAATTAGGCCCTATCCTCTGAGTACAGATAAGAATCTCGACAAGATTGCTGAAGCTCTTCACCTTTCAAGGTACATAACAAATGTCTCCCATGCAATTCATGGCATATGCAGGATGTTGAAGGTCGTGTGGGCATATGTGGCTTTTAAAGAGCTACAGCTTTTCCCCTGCTCTCCGAGAGTGTGCATTTAAAGCATAACCAACCCTATCATCCAACTATTAGGTAAATGAGAGGTCTTATTTCATCATAGAACTTCTCAAATATTGAATATTAAAAGGTCAAAAGTTTCTTGGTAGTTAATTGAATGTAAAATTAAGATGTGAATAATGCTAAGAATTCTTTTGTCAATGTACAACATGCTGTGTTTATCATAAATTAATCTATACCTGTTGCCCCTGTGTTTCTAGAAATCGGAGTTTGTACAGTAAATGCAGAATCAGACTAATACGAAAAATGTCACGTAGCAGCACTTTCATGGGAGGGTCATCCTTGTTTGTTGAACTAGATTCCTGGCCCCATGGGAACCCAGGGTGACCAAGCTGGCCTTGGTTTGGAAATGATAGCTGAAGGTAGAACTAGAGAGATGTTGAAGGAGGAATCTGGAGGACAGAGATAGAAAAAACAAAGTAGCAGGAAATAAATTTTGGAGGAAAAGGAGTTACTGCAGGGAGTGTTCTGTTTATTTAAATGATGGAAGAACTAGATGCTGAAAGCGTTGTATCTGTCAACGGAAGATGCAGGAAAATATCTTTTAAAAGAAAATAGCTACAAATACATGAAATAAACAAGTAGCTAGCCCTATTTTTAGATCTCTGAGATGTCTCTGTAAAGTAGAATAGGAACAACTGTACAGACACAGAAAGAGGAGCAAAGACTGAAACTGTGTCTGGGGACATGTAAACAAAATGCTTTTTCTATATATATTTAATTGTGGAGTTCACTATTATGTATTTTAGTTCTCCTCTCTGTTACAAGTAGTTGATGTTAGGAAAATCAGAATGCCTCAGCAGAGGTCAGGGATATTTTTTCTGTTGTCAGCTGACATGTCAAGGTGGTTTTTTTTAGCTGTTATGTTCACAAAGTGCAGGACACAGATATTTCTGCACTTCTGTCACTTCGTGTTTAAGTTTAAAAGGAATATGTGAAGCAGAATTGGAAGATATGTAAGCAGCTGACATGTCATATGCACTTGGAAATGTGTTCTGAATACTAACAGTGCTGCTTCTAATCCGATAAACTTCACCCCTTGTAACAAGGCTGGTTGTAGAGGCCAACCCACAAATAGAAAGGTCCTTTGCAGAAGTACACTTGAAACCCTGTGTAGGCACTATTTATAAAACCTGCGCGGCTCCAGCACTCAGCTGAGCATGTGTGGTGTGGTGATTCAGAGCACCAGGAGGCTGCCGGGTTTCTGATGCCACAAGACAAGGAAATGTCATTGACTTCTCACGCTTCGTCAAAGCAGGCTGGGGTTCAAGGGCTGTTCTCTTCTATAGCTTGTGTTTAGAAACAGAAGGCAAATCTGATGAATCATGCACGGCTGAACAGATCACTGTCAGGCTAGCTAATGTAAGAGAGAATGGAAAACATAATTGGTACATTATATAATTCAAAATGTGTGAGCCAGTTTTGATAAGAATTGGCCTGAACCTTCTTTGGGGGATCAATCATGCTCACAGGGTTTGGCGGTTTCTGGAAGAGCTTTGAATAGAACACATACACTTGGACTGCTGAGTATTCCTAGTAGCTGTCATTTCAAGGGCTGTATTTGTTTTAGTTTGTTTTTTCCTTTTCCTTCCCAGTCTGCGCATTGCCAGGGGATTATGAAGTTGCCACAAAGGAGGAATGAGGCAGAGTCAGCTCCAGTACTGGTGCAGCTGAAGATGTAACTGCTAGGAAGCCTGACGTAGTTAGTAGCATGAGCATCCTAAAAAATGGTGCCTTATTGCACTTCCAGCTTTAACTTGGCTGATGAACTTTTGTTCTCTCTGATTCTGAACTCTAAACCAGGTCAGGCAGAGCATAGCAGTGAGATTCACAGGCCTTAACCAGTCCCCCAAACTCCTGAATAAGTGGTATGAGCAAGATGTTGATTATAGTATTTGGGGTGGAGGGGGAAAGGTACTATCTTGACAGACAAGGAAATTCCAGTAAAACTTTTATCAGTCATTTTTTTTCAGAACTGAACTTTCTGTCTTCCCCCACTTAAAAATACAAAGTCGTCCAATGAATGCTGAAGCAGAATGTTTTCCAGGTAAAATTAAGCAGATGTACAGGTGCAAACATGTTTTCTGTATGCAGCTGCTGTGCAATTAAATTTTTTAGATGTGATTAAAACACCTGGTCTGCCCCTGTCAATTTAAGATATTATTATTTTTCACATGGAATTATATCTATGTAGTTATTCAAGAAAGTGTAAGGCCAAATTTTGATCAGCTAAAGCCAATGACATTTTAGCTGTTGATTATAATGAAAACAGAATCAGACCTAGGAAAGAAGTGGCAAGTCTTAACTGCTAAGTTAGTCATTTTGGTAACTTCCTGGCAGTGTCCTGTGTAGTTTTTCATTGCTGTGATATTAGTTGCTCCTTTGCAGACTGCAACCAAACACATTTCTGTAGTATCCTCAGAGAAGCAACACCAGATTCCTACCAGATTCAGTCATTGCTTTTGTGCTAATCAAAGTGTGTGCGGTGTCCATGTGTATAGAAATGAGTGGGGCTGAGCACAATACAGCACTCTTTCTCTTGAAGAAAGCATAAATCCTTTGTATGAACTACTTTCAAAGACATGAAATAACACTGAGAGCAGGATGTGTGACTTCAGACAAATTTGTACTCCTACTAGCCCTACTTGTTAATGTAATTTGCACAGCAGAATTTTCTATGTGCCCTCCATTTCTCATCACTGAATTTCAAGGCTCTCTTCATTATTACAGAAAAGTTTCTGTCTTCATGAGAGTAGAATTTGGCAGAAAAATCATATATATGCTAGAAGACAGACGAATTAGAATTATTTAAAAATTAAATATCAAACATCCATTGACATTTCCTTTCTGAGTATTGTTACATGTAAACTTGATAATAGTGTAATTGAATAATGTTTTACATGAGCCATTATGAGTTGTAACTTAGGATTTGGAAGTTCTTGCAGTCCGTTCTGTTAACGGAGCCTTATACCGTGTGGCCTTTTGGATTTTTTTGAAACAGAATAAAGAAGTGAGACTCCGTAATTTAAAAAGGTCTTTTTCCTTAACTTCTCTAAGGGTTTTCTATCTGAAGATAATGCAGTGCAGAGATTTGAGGCAGAGAATCTGCACTTTTGTGTTCCAGTTTTTTTCCTTATTTCGTCTGACAGAATCTACAGACTACAGTCTAGCGAATGTACTTTTGTCTTCATTACTAACATCCTAAAAAAAATTGTTTATTTTTTATCATGAACAATCTTAATCCCTAAGGATATTTCTACATAGCATCTAAATTAAAAACCAAAATCTGATCAAGCCATTCCCCTATGTCCTGGCGTTTGTTTTGAAAGAAAGTAGGTACATGTCCAGTCTCTTTTTAATAACACTAATTTTAAAAAACTTAGGACTGTAAAAACTTTAAGTAAAACTTTAAAATTTAAAGTAAATTTTAAGGGTAAAAGATATAGCTTGGAGTACAGTTCTCATATATAATATTTCAATTGATTAGAAAAAGTACAATAGTTTGAATGTTTCACTTAAAAACAAAAGTAGGGATTGATGAGTGATCTAATTTCCAATGATCATTGATCAATACCATTTTAAAGAAGGTGCGGTTGCCATTTATTTGAGGCGCTGCTCTAGAATTTGAAACAGAGAAAATGCAGGGCTTCAGAAGCATTTCTTTTAGGAAATGTTTGTTATTTTGTCCTACATTTTGAATTAAGTGATGCTTACTTGTTTGTTTGTTTTGTCAATGTTTTGAGAAGTAACGTATCTCTTCTTGTTTCCTGAACAAAAGAAGGAGCAGGAAGAGTTTTGTCACAGAGTCCAAATGGATTCCTTGGACGCATTTTAGTGGTGTACAGATTGGTAGGGCTGAGCCAGCTCTTAGACCCCCTGTACAAATATGCTTTCTTTGCCATTGTAATGGAAGAAATCTACCGTTTGTAATGAAAGATTTCTGTATATAGTTTATGGTTTGATCAGCCTGTGAATGAATATAGGTGGACCATGAAGCTAAGTAATGATGTTATCCATGATGATTGCAAGACATCTCCTGGATATTATTTCACACATTAAATGAGTTTGATTATGATAAAATTTTGGCTTGCTTGTTTTCCATTCTGTTTCCTTGTTCTTTTTACTCCTCCTTTTTTTCCTGTTAGCTAGACTGTAATCTGGACCTAGCTCTCATGCAGTAAGTATGGCATGTTGAGAGAGCTGTCGAAAGGAAATTGAAGTCAGGGGTAAATGCCTGTTAATATTTCTGAATTTATTTGTCTTAGTTTTTCTCAGAAATTACTGGGATACATATCAAGTTCCTACCTATAACCTGTCTTCTCTCCTGAGGCCAGGTTACTTCCTGTAACAGAGAGAGAGAGTAACAGAAGAGTGAGGATGAATAGTCTCTGTGGGAATGATCTATGTGTTCTGGGAAAGCTGTAGATAAATATGAGAATTCAAAACTATTCATTAGCGCTGACAATTATGGCTGTTATATCCCTTCTGAGAAAGTTGCAGTTTGCTTGCTGTGTCCTCCTCTTTGAGCAAGCGCTTAATGAGAACAAGGAGGCGGTAAGATCAAAAATCCATACTCCTTTCCCTCCCTGTGTGTCAGTCCATGTAACTAGCTCAGTGTGAGGTGGGTAGTAAACTGCTTCATCAAAACAAGGGAAAGATGGGCAAAAATGAAGTATTAGTGAGGGTTCCCAAGATACGTGCCCTTTCATGCACACTCCTTTTCCAGTGTCTTCATATAAGTTCTGTGACATTTATATGAATAGTATATCACTATTTCATTAACTAAAAACCTGGTGTGCTTGAAGAGCAGAGGAAATGGCCACCACAATTTTTTTTCTTCCAATATGTCTTCTTTCAGAAGTCAGTCCATGTTAGCAGCACAAACAGTTTCCACAGGATTGTCAGAGATTATATTCTAAAGCAATGTTGTTAATACCCTTGCTTCCATTCCTACAATATTCAGTAAATTTAGAAGAGGGATAAATCTCACACATGCCTATTTGTTATTGCCTTTCACTGTACTCCATGCATCATTTGGGTATCAAGATCTGGTCGTATAGAATGGTCCTATAGAAATGCAAAGTTATGTTTAGATGAATGTCAGTCTTCATAAGTGTTACACAGATTATTAGGTCAGGTAGACAAATGGGAGAAGATTTTCCCTGAGTACTTCTGTACAAAGAGCAGTAGATTGCCTGAGTCCTTGAAAGAACATTCACAAAGAGGACCAACCAGCCTCCAAGCAGGCAGTACAAAATTAATGAAAATGTATGCTTTTCGTAGGTAAGAGGCACATAAAATTATTTGAACTTCCAGAATCCTCTTTTGAGTTGAGTTTAATCTCTATAAATCTTTAGAATTTTCTGCAAATGTTTTTCTTTTTTTATTGGCTCACTTACAAACTCAGAATTGATACTTCCCAAATAGTAATATTGTAGTAATTTTTCTGGTTTTTACTATTTAATTTGTGTGGTTTGTTTTTTGCTTTTTTTTTTTCTGGTTGGAAAATTGGTTCCATTTTTTCTTCTGTGTAGTGGGAGTTGACGTGTACAGAAAAAGATGGAGGAAGCAAATGAAGAAATTTAAACATAGAGCTGTGTGCATGTTGGGCATTTAAATTCCACACTTGTTCTTGTGACAAGGGCTGTAACAAGATCAGAAAAAAAAATCACAATATGAATATCTTATGACAGTGGTTGTAAGCAGCATAGAAAAATTACATAAACAAGCAATTCTCACTGCTAGTACAATTTTCTGGTGGACGTTGCAAACTATTTTCCTCATACTGTTAAGGGGAATTAACTGCTTTGTACACTTAAAATCTATCAAGTCATAATGTGTTCAATGAGAGTTGTTAGCCCAAGGCTTGTTCTTCTTCCCTTCGAGTGGCGGTGCTGATGTAGAAGGTGTTTCTCAGATAGCTGCACCTTGACGTTTGTGCTAAAGTATTTGCCTTGAGGAGGAAAGGGTAAAATATTATCTGTAAATTATGATGATAGTGAGGAGTTGAAAAAAGTTGTTTTCTATAAAGAAATCTCTTTATTATAACAGTAACTTGAGGGTGATTTTGTTTATAAGATAATAATCATATCTTTGGTTGACACTGAAGACTCATTTAATGGGAAGCACCCTCAAGTTATTGTTTGGATGAACATATAAATTGAATATTCATATTTGAAATGAAAGATGAGAAAAAGCATAAAACATAATTTTAAGGTGGTAAAAGACAAATCTCTAGGAGCAAATGCACTTAATGTATCACTTCTCCCTCCTGCTCCCTCTTACATCTTTCTTTTCTCCCCCCGCTTTCTTCCTTCTCTATGTTACCTTGTTTTCCAGTCATCTTTTCTTCTGTACACATTAAGAGACACAATCTTAATGTTCATGCACCAGCATGTATTTTCAAAGCTAGCTGGAAGGGAAAACCTGAAATTTATGTGGTGGAATCATGCTATATCCAGCAGTCCTAGTGTCTCCTGGAGTCCCTGGGTATGAAGAAGATAATTTGACAGAGTCCCTTAAGATGATATCCAATATTCATTTCCTCCTGTGTCTTTACAGGGATTTCAGCACCCACAAGAAGGCAAAAAGAGGTCATGATTCTGTCTTGTCTTTCGTGTTGGGAAACTTTTCTTCTATGTAATGTATTTACAGTCCACATAATTTTCACAGACTTTCTCAAAAGGTTTGGTTTTGGGAATGGAACTGTAAGTCTAAAAATTAGAAAACAGAATAATTCAGTAAGCTTTGGTATTAAGAGATGGATATCAGAATAAAACTCTTCTACCATAAATCTATACTATTAAACTCTCTTAGTTTTTAAAGCAAGGTGGCCACATGCAAATTGCTATTGCCTGTTGGAGACATGAAGCAGTTAGGGACTTCGCTATTTGGCAAGCCTAAAACCATGCCAGGGCCCATCCTAACAATTTAACAGCATAGACAGTTGCATTCCAGTGGCATAAGAACATTTGCTGACTGTGTTAATTTTACTAGCATAGGTGTAGGGAGTAAGACTAAGTAAGGTTTAAATCCTTGAAAGGAATCAATGGGATCCACAGCAACCAGCCAGTAGAATATGAGTCCAGTAGGGTACAAAGGTGTTTTGACTTTTTTTATTTATTCATCTTTAATTACTGGAGGATCACATGGTGCTTCTTGAGCAGGTAGTTGGCCCTTCCTCCTCTTATCGTGATATCCCATCATTCTCCCAGCTTCATTGTTTACCTCACTATTTTTTTTTCCCTGAAAACTAAACTAGGCTGATTTCTGCCTGTATGTCTCTAGTCGATCAAAGCCAAATATCTCTAGTCAGAAAGTTAGGAGCCTGTGCAAAGGAGGCTCTTTGGGCAAAATGGAGTGTGTGGCTGGTGTGGACTGCCCACAATGTGCAGTTTTCCCTGTGCTGCTGAAGGCTGGGTGCTGCCTCGGGGGAGAGAAAAGTCTGCTGTGAGCCAACTTAAATCCAGGGGAGGGTGAAAGAAACATTTGCCACCCCTCGGTGGCAAAACTGAGAGTGTAAGTGACAGGCTCTAGGAGGTCATTGCATGCAAAAGAGCCAGTATGGAGGGATAGTTTCACAGTAAGCTGGTGCTCAGCAAGCTACAAAGGTTCTGGGTTAACTTTTAAGGAGGCTGCTCTGCCATTCCTACTGTGTTCCTGCTGGTGATTATGGTCTTACTTCTGGTGTGCTACTGAGCACAGTTGCATACACGTGTAAAAAGTCATGGTGAGCCTAATGCCAGGGCAGTCCTTGAGCTCCCATGGGATATCTGGGAAGAATAGAGCAGATCAATATCCAAGGGTCCCTGAGCTCTGAAGAACCACATCCATGCAAAGTCCTCCATGCTCTGTGAAAAGCAAAGAGATTGTGCGCTTATACTGTCCTGTTGGCTATTCTCATAATCCCACTGTCAAGTGGCATCAGGGCTTGGGTTAGGGCAGCTTATGAGCTGCTTCCTTTGTTCACATTTGTCATCTTTTGCTTCTGTTAACAAGGTCTTTTCCTTTCCTCTCCAATGGAGCATTAATGAGGTTTTAAAAGCACAGATGAAGGAAAAGGAACAGGTTCTACTGAACATGGAGTTCAGACAAAGCATGTCTGAGCAAGCAGGCGTAGCACATATTTAGTGCCAAGTACTAATATGAGTGTACCAGTACATGTAACATAGAATTCTCTTGCCTGTGTCCTCAGGAGACAGATGCTGTTGCCTGCCACAGTGATCATAGATTTTACAGGCAATAACGTGTGCCACTTCCATAGCATGAAAAAAAACTTAACAACAGAATTAACAGGAGCACTGCTGAATGAAGCACTTGCCATCATGTGCACTAATTTTAAACGTGCTTGTTCTTCCCTCTTATATTCTGGTTTATTACTGTCAGGCTGTTCCTGGGTTCTGGCCTCTTGGCACTGCTTTCCAATAGAAATAAAAAACATGAAAATATATTTTAGAGGAGAACATGTAACATAATAGAGGAGAAAGTAGGTCAGATTTCACTTGCCAATGCTCCTTTAAGTTAACAGCTGTGGGTCAGAATACATTTTTATACAGAAGCACAGACAGAAAATTTAAGCTCGCACAGCGATGTCTCACGTTGTTCATAACCTTCACTTTATGACCTTTGATGCATTGTGTGGCCAGTGATCAAAGACACAAAACCAGATTTTTTTTGGTTGTTTTAGTGGATTTAATATGTCAGTTTTCTGAGAATACTGTATTTATATGTACTGGGGTTTTTAATTGGTACAGTCTATGAGGAAGCCATGTGATGGATGAATAATTTGGCTTATTTAGGCATTGTAATTTTGTTCTACTACAAGGCTAGAGCCAAAATTGATTGAGTGCTCCTCAAGGACAGTGTTTCCATTTAATTACTTTGATTGTTTATGAAGAAGGAGAGTGCCTGTAGTGTCTGTCATCAAAGTGTATATTTTCCGTAATTTCTTTTTTTTTTACTCATTTTATTCAGTGATTCATCTTTTCTTGAATGGTGCTTATCGATCTGACCTGTGAGTTACCAAAGATTCATTTTAGAATGGCATGGAGATCCATTTATAAATTAAATTATTTTATGGTACTTATATAGAAAGCTTTCTGAAGTACAGGAAGATTGCCAACATGGAGAAGTGTATTAGAAATGCAGAAGTGTGTTATGATAAATATAGCACTCATAGGTGGGGTTAAAGGCTGTGATATAGCTGTGTGCATTCAGATTTATTTACTGCACAGAAATGAATCCCAAATGGCTATTTTTGCTTCACTGACTGTAATCTCAGCAAGGCAGACTTACAGACATCTGCTAAGGTTTTTTATTATTATTTGGGTAAGATTTTGAGATTGAGGTGAGAAAAATCCAACTGTCACCTAGAAATGACCTCAAGGAGGTTTCACAGATTTGTCCAACATGCTTTCCACAGATTTCTACAGGCTTATATATATTTCTTGCTCCGGCGTGCTTCAGACTGTGGCTACTCACATTTTCTGAAAAATAACGAACTGATATATGTGGCGTGCTATTTAACCTTTACTCAGTGAAGCTTTTTTCAAAATATGAAGGTTAAAGGCCAAGCAAGGGACAAATTGCCCCATATTTTTCTTCAGTAGGCATTGAAAGATATATCAGTTAATCCACTCTTATGTCTGCAAGTAATTCCTTATGCTAAGTAGCCCCTCACATTCATAGCCATTGGACTTACTCTCAGTACATTAATAACTGTCATGAGATTTTGGGATATACTAGAACAATTTATTTTCCAGTGGGTTTCTTATCTAAACAAGATCAAGTCTTTGTATCTTTATTTAGACAGTATACTGTTGTAGTCTATCTGAGAATTATCTGTGTCTTGCTGCTTGTCAGTTAGGAGAAGGAGGAAAGACTGTACAGACCAGACAGAGCTTCCAGCCGTGTTGTGCCACACAGTTATCCGACAGTAATAACATGGAGCAGAAACATTTAGGTTCTTCTTTCTTTTTCATTTAAGTAAATGCATGCTGATAAAATTCTAATGAAAAGGAATCAGAGCACAGGAGTGAGTGACTTATTATGGAAATATTCTGTGATTCATTGTAATGTTGGACTTTCAATTTTTAAAACTGGTTACATTCCTAATTGGTGAATGAAAAGGACCAATTTATCCCTTGCTGTGAGAAACATTTTTCTTATGTATTATTCTCATGAAGCCTCTAATTCAGCCAAACACATTATGTAAATGAAACCTATGAAATACCTTCTAAAATATACATCAGATTTACATTAGTAGACCATTACGTTAGATTGAGCAAGGGCCCTTGTTACACTATATGGCAAATTTTTTGACTTTTGTAATACTCCTTTCTAAAATAAATTGTGTTTGGTTCAAGCAAGGCTTCTATTAATAGCTCTTGAGGTGATCATAAATGAGTATTTACTAGCTTCATCTGGGCATTATGAACATAATCTCTACATCTTCGTCTTTAGTGATGTCAGGAACAAAACTCTTACATCTCTTTTAAACTAAAATGCTTTCTTTTGATACAAAATCTGCAAATGCTGGAATTCAGTGACTGCTCCAATGCCAAATGAATTTGGATAAATCTGCATTGCGTACCGATTGAGTTTCTCAAAGCTTTATGACACAGATACTGTAGGCTGTAAAATTAGCGGACAGTGTAATAGCTGTGAAAGCTAAGCTTGTGTTTTGTGAGAGAGTCAGAACCCAGAGTTATATCTAGTTTGTATGCATTGCTTATGAGTCTGATAGTGTTAAAAGATAGCACATTTTAAGATTAACATTGTTCCTAAAGTTGCAGTGTAAATGTGTACATATATGGCTGTGCCCCTTCTGGAGAATATAGTTAGATTTCAAACAGTTGTAATATATTAAGAAGCAAAATTGATTATCACAAAATAATTTACATTAATAACTGATTTTAGTAGTTCATTTGCATAATGAAGTGCTATTAGTCTTGGTTTCATACAAGTTTAGGTGGAAGCGTTAATAACAGCCTTTTCTTTTCTGGCCTGGGTTTTTTAAGATACTCAGCTTTTGATGGCTTTCTCTTGTGGATCTCTCCTCACACATAAGATTTATTTTGTCTTTGAAATGAAGGTCAGAGAGGTGTGAATTTAGATCCAGGGAGCTTCCCATGAAACTAAGATACTCAGATACTGAAGCAATAACAATGAGCAATGAACCCTAAAAGAGAGATATCCATTAAAGCTATAGTCAAATTTGATTATATCTGCATTTCAGGAAGAAATCTTTGGGGTGTTTTTCTTAAGGTTATATTTGACCGGTGAGCCATGGGGACTTTTGCACTGTAGGGACAAGATAACCACTTCTCCAGTTCTCTATAATGATTTTAGGACCATTCAGAGCTCAAATGATACAGATCAGCTTCACATTTTGCCTTACAGCTATCTTTTTAAAATTATTATTTGTTACATTCAGAACAGCAAGTGGGCAACTAATAAGGATTAGTAATGGGGAGGTTTTATTTAATTCAGTTTTTAAGCTGCTTTATTCAACAAAATCCTTAAAACACAGAGATTATATTTTTGGAGATACCAACACACTGCCATGAATTCTATAGTATGTGCAACTGTAAAGCATATTTCCATGGAAGATTAAATGCTTATATACAGTATCTGAAATTATCATTGACTACATTTTGCAGTTGTATTCCCACATTGAGGGCTTGATGACTTACTGTTTCAGTGGGTTTTCAAAGCATCGTCTATCAGGATTTATAGAAGTTATAGCAGTATTGCTAACTCTAATGCTTCTATCACAAGACCTGCTGTATTTGATGTATTTTAATACCTGTCTCCTGGAGTACAGTGAATATGTGAGAATTCCTCCTTTTATTTTTAAAAATAATTCTCTTTCTTCCTATTTACTAAAAAATGTTCACATTTAACCCATTTCTATCTATAACTATTTGCCCACAGACAAATAAAAGGAGTAAAGTAGTTCAGCGTTTGAATGGGAATCTCGCTGTTCTTTTCAGCTTAACGTGTCTCTCTCCTTATTTTTCCAATTTTCATACTTGGGATTGGTAATACTCCTCAAGGAGAAGAGATAAGCAAGCAGTATTGTATAACACTTACAGAGCACATAACTTTATCAAAGGGGTCATTGTCATTATTTTGGAACTGGCAGTTAAGGTATGTCCATCAGGAGTTAGCAGAAGTTCACTTATATTAGAGCAAACCCATTAGGTTTACCACTGTGTTCCTGCAGTGAAGACATGTTTCATGTGTATGTAATATTTCCTATATTACTTATTCTTTCTCTCTCACTTCCAGTGTACTGGTCCTGAGCAGGATTTTGGGAGCCACTGCCCCTTCTTGCTGTGGGGGTGTCTGAGTGCAGGCCAGCTCAGGAGTAAAAGTATTTGTCCTCACTTATCCCAAGTGTTTCTTCTCTGCGTATCCACAAGCAGTATCCTGTCAAGCTTGGGATACCGATCTTTAGTTGTCACCATGTAGGTATCTGCATGTGTGGCGGGTGTCTGAGCTCCCATAATGGTCCACAGAGATTTAGTCCATACAGACAATGGAGCCAAGCAGGTGATTCAGCACACCCTGATGTAGATACATGGAGGCTGATCAACTCCAGCCTCCACTGAGTGTATTGACTACAGTGGGAATTTCTTGCTTAGCGTGCGGGTAGGTATTTATATAAAGCACTGAAGCTTAGGTGTCTTGTTCCAAAATTGAATCCCATACCTCAGACCAGAAGCTTGTTGCCGCTTGTCTGCGGCAAGCTCCGTTAGGTTGCTGGCTGGCCTGAGGCTATCCGCACCCCAGGGCCATTGAGCACTAACACCAATGTGAGGATGCAACAAATGGCGTTTATTTCTGCGCAACAGCCTTATATAGTCGTCTTGTCCCGTACGAACTCGCACAATACTTGCACATCCTGCTCCTTTCGCCACGCCTACCTTCCGTTACAGCCCGAGATTTTCCGGTCGCCGTACCCTAATCTACCTACATTTCCCCCTCCCCATGCTTCAAGTCATGCGAAGTAAAGCGTATCGCTGATTCTGGAGCCTTGCGTCAAAGCGTAAGCGTAGCTGGCGGATACAACATCCCGAGCCCAGGTTCTCCAGTAAGATTCCCCTGCAACTCCTGAGATGCAAAGCAAAAGCAAGCTAATCATGAGCGCATTGTTCAAAGCTTTTGTTTCACTCAGCAACGGTCACCGTTCCTCATCTTTCTTGGCGCCCCGCCGCTTTACCAGACTCTCTGTACTGTCATGACTCCTCACGTCTGAAGGTCGAGGCTGGTGCTGTTTCGGCTTCCCCCACAGGTACTCCTGCAAAACATAAAGCTCGGACAGCGTACATATTACTTTGGGTTAGGATTTTGTTTTAAATCAGGGCGCAAACAGCGTGTAGGGACCCACTGTATAACATCATCCCGTTTGATGGCGGCATACCCCCTCCCGTGATGTAGCAGCTCCCAACCTATTTCCCACTCCGCTGTCCCAGGGAACTGAACCTTGACTGTGGGGCCCACTTCTGGCATCCCTGGACCCCAATGTCGCTCAATTGGGGCACGCTCTTGGTCTCCCCGGGCAAAATGATTTAAAGAATAAAGAGCGCGATGTAAAATGTGAGATTGGTAGTTGACAGGAATTACGTCTGGGAATCCTTCCCCCTCCCCAAGAATCTTAATTCTGTGTTTTAGCGTCTGATTAGCGCGCTCTACAATGGCCTGCCCGGTAGAATTATACGGAATGCCGTGTTTGAGCGTGATACCCCACCGCTGACACCACTGACGTGTGGTATGAGCAATAAAACAGGGGCCATTATCAGTTTTGATCTCGACAGGTAGGCCTAGCCAAGCGATTGCAAGATTCCAATGTAGCTGAATGGAGCGTGCTGTTTGTTTCCGATGCGGGGTGGCCACAATCATCATACTGTAAGTGTCCACGCGCCTCTATGTTAGTTCTGATTGGCTTATGCTAAAAAGCTATATCTTGCAAGTGCAGCATTCTTTCTTATTTTTCAACTTCCCCCATATCTTTTTGGTCTCATAGCCAAGGCCCTTGTTCTGTATTATGATTGGCTAGTTCATCACCACCCCATTACCACCCCCTGGACATGCCTGGACATAGCTCGTTCAGTAGCTCGTTCCCACCATTGTCCCGTGGGAACCCCACAATTCCCCCTTTTTGTTTTTGAACGAGCTATGTCCTATCTTGTCCTTTTTGGTTTTGTTTCTTACTCAAACCCGGTTCCCTGTGTCTCGCAGAGCCCAGTCAGAGAATCCCAGCCTTGATTACCCATAAATCCTGCTCTCTGTTGTTGTGCCAAAAAGGCTGTATTGACCATTCGTTGCACAGTTTTCTGCAAACATGCAAACAAACAGGGTAACACAAGTAGGATAATGCCTATTATAAACATTCCCATAAGCAGACTCTATCTACAAAACATGCAGTTTACTTCAGAACATACTGTTATTCTCTATTATTCTAGCTGAAAGGAAAATTACTGACAGGAAAGCTGATTCTGTTTAAAGGAAACACAGATCAGGCCTTTTAGAGCCTACTCTGAGGCCTACTCTTGCTAAAGTTAAATGGTTAAGTACATAAACAGCTTTTGCAAGTCTCTCAGAAGGTTCAGTTTCCTCTCCCCCTTTTTGTTTTTGCAGAAGCTGTTTCAATGTACTATGAGCACGTTCCACAATTGCCTGACCCGTAGGCGAATGAGGAATCCCGGTGACATGTGTAATACCCCATAGTTGACAAAATTGACGAAAAATCTGTGAACAGTATGCTGGTCCATTATCAGTCTTAAGTTGTTGTGGAACCCCAAGACTTGCAAAGCAAGCAAGTAAATGTCGTTTGACATGACGACCTGTTTCCCCAGTTTGTGCTGTTGCCCATATTACATGTGAAAACGTATCAACAGATACATGAACACATTTGAGCCTTCCAAATTCTGCAATGTGAGTAACATCCATTTGCCACAGTTGCAACGCACTCAATCCTCGAGGATTTACCCCTATTCCAATTCCCATGCCAATTTTCTGACAACTAGGACAAGCACTAACTAATTCATGTGCTTGTGCCATGGTGAGGTGAAATTGTTTCGCTAACATTTTCGCTGATTGATGAAAGAATTGATGGGATAGACGCGCTTGTTCAAATAGATTTGGTGATATTTGCGTATAGGACACAAGTGTGTCTGCTTTATTATTTCCAATGCTCAAACCTTGATCAAATTGATGACTACGAATGTGAGTGACAAAATAAGGTACCTCTCTGAGGTTTATTGCCTGATGCAATTGTAGCAAAATGGTGTAAAGTCGCATATTTTTCCCTGGTCGTATAAAAGCTCTTTCAATTCGATTTACAATGCCTGCTGCATAAAGAGAGTCTGTTACAATATTGACAGGTAAATCCTTCCATTTTACAAAAACCTGATATATCGCAAAAAATTCAAGTGTCTGCAATGAGTCCTCAGTTTGTCCTGAGAACTTGTAATGTTTCCATTGTCCATCCTCTTGCCAGGTAATAACTGCTGAATGTGATCGCTTTCCTGCATCAGTAAAAACAGTTAGTCCAGTCACAGGTACCTCTGATCTGATAGGTTTTTCTTCCCAATCCTGTTTGCAAATAAACTGTAGCTTTTTATCTTTTGGCAAATGTGTTAACAATTGTCCAGTAAAGTCCTGTAAGGCCATTTGAAAAAGAGTTGACTGATTTGTTAACCACTGTAGATATTCCTTCTTGATAGGTAAATAGATATAATCTGGGTCTAGTCCAGTAATGTCTAGTCCGGTAATGTCTAGTCTGGTCGAGCATTGCCTTCTGCAATAAACCCAGGCAAATTAGTATGATTTCTTATATATAAAACATAAAACAATGCAGTTCGGATTTGAATTTCTTGCCACAGAGCTCGCAGCAATTCAAAACCACACGGATTACATATATGCTCTATAACAGATCTATCCAATTGCTTTATAATGCCAACTACATATGCTGAATCAGTAATCAAATTAAAGGGAAAGGGAAAATTCTGAAATATTTTTAATACAGCTCGTAATTCTACCACCTGAGGTGAACCCTTTTGTTGTACTACCATAGATTCCCACTTGCCATCAGAATACCAGACAAGGCCCGCCTTGCCTGTGTTCCCAGATCCATCCGTAAAAACGGTAATTCCATCCACAGGAGTGTCTGCGCACCACACTCCTGTGGCAATTGGAAGTTCCACACTCAATTTTATAACAGGATGGGAGGGCAAGTGGTAAACAACCTGTCCTGAGAAATTCTCCATGGCTGTTTGCAAAGCAAAGCTATTAGCCATACACCACTCAAAATATTGAGCTGCAATAGGAACGGTTAGTGATGCAGGGATCTCTGGCCACAAGCTCCCGACATCGCATCCGTCCTTTGATGAATAATCTGTGCCAATAGCTCTGTAACGAATCTGATCATTCTGAATTCCATTGACCAATTATTGCATACGGAATTTGCCTATCAAACAAAGTGATAATTTGTATTTCCTGATTCAAATCAATACGATGTACAAATTTGGAATGTAGCTTGCTTTCTATTTCTGTAATCAGTTGCTGTACCTCTGAAGTAGTGTGTTGTGGTGCTGTTAAAGTTGTGTCCCCTGCTAACAATTGGAATAGAGACTGCAATTGTGATGACGTAAGCCCCAAGTACGGCCGCAGCCATAACTTGAGCCTTATGTTCCACAGTACCCACTTTTGTACATGCCTTTATCATAGCATTCAAATCTGTTTTTCCAGGTAAAGCTTCAATGATCTTTTGACAATCAGCATTAGCATTATCCCTGTTTGCCACAGGTCCAAGGCTTGGCAGCCGCACAGGTTAACCCCGTGTGGAAACACCAGTCCTGCGCTCCCTGCGGTTCGGGCTGCGAGTTAACTGTTTAGGTCTGGAACTGGTTGGGAAGATTCATTTGTGTCAGCACACAGTTCCCTCCCTGTTCTTTCTCCAGTTTCCCTGTACTCTGCAGCTGGTTGTTATCAGCTGACCTTGAGCATTATACTGAGACCTGCACAGCTTCACAAAATGCCCTAGCTTCCCACAGCAATGACACATCAAAACAGAGTTATCTCTCCCACTCAGCTTCAACTTCTTAAGGCAGTTTTTCTTAAAGTGACCTTCCTGTTCTCATGTATAACAACGATGAACTACCTTAACTGCCGCTGCAAAAGTTTTTGCTAAATGCTCCATCTGAAATGTGGTGGTTCCTACTTTCTCACAAGCATCCATTAGCTCAGTTAAGGTGGGGTTACGATTTGCCATCCCTGCAACAACTTTCCTGCAGTCCTCACCTGTGTTGTCCTTCGCTAACTGTAGTGGCAATGCTTCTTTTACAATTTTCCAATCTAACGGTTGCCAAATATTTCTCCCCTCAGGACCCGCCCCCACAATCACCAGATATGCTTATGGAATTATAACTCCTTCTAATAAGGCATCTCGAATGACCCCTTTCCATTTCACTCCTCCCTCACCTCCCCCCCCTTCCCCTGTATACGCGGGCGGACGCTGACCCTCTCCCTCACCTCCCACATTACCAGATGGACGCAAACCTCCCCCCCGCGCCCTGATCTAAAGGTGGAGTAGGGAGTTGTAAAGGAGGTTGAGGTGGCCCTAATACTTGTCCCGAACACAGAGGGGGGGGTTTGGGGGAGACATAGTCACGTGTCCCGAGGCATTGGCTGAATGATGCTGCTGCAATTCCGTCTTTAATTCTTCCAGTCGTCTACCAAGCTCTGTCATGTCAAGTTCGTGTCCATTTCGTGATGGTAACAGTCCTTTAAGTCCTTGTGACTCTGGTACTGCTGACTCCATAAATGGCGAATCCGGTAAAGGTGGATACGAAGCAGGTTTACCCTCCTTCTTGTCCTCCTGCTCAGCCTCATCCGTAGAGAGATCAATGAGAGGAGGGGGTTTCGGCCAAGTCTCCTGTTCAGCGTCTGAATCAATTAGTCCAAACTGAGTTTGTGTTTTAGGGCGCACTACCGGTTCTAATGGATCTGTATCTATTTTACTCGCTCGCCGCTCCTCAGCTTTTTTCGGAGCCGTCCGTACCCACGGTGATAAAGGAGCTGCCACCGGTACAGCCACCGGGGCCGTGGGAGGTGTTGGTCCCACAAACAGTGAGGGAGTAGTAGACGTCTGCGGTCCTAAAGCTATAAAAGCTGTATGTATGACTTCTCTCTCTGCTTTTATTCCTTTTAACGCTTCGCTAACCAGCCTCCATGTAGCAAACAATTTAAAGGCTTCCTTATCACCACTTGACACCACATTCCAGAGAGAGTCACCAATCTTCTCCCATAAAGGCACTTCAAAGACATCATTAAAGGTTGTAAAATGTCCTTTATCTTTTGCCCAAAACGGTAACTGCTTTAACGCAGCTTCGTCATATTTAATTCCTCTCTCAGAGAGTATATGTTGGAGGAGTTTCACCACTGCCACTTCTGTCTTGGTCAGGGCAGACCCCATGTAAACACGTCCGAGCCGCATCCCATGTCGCCCAGTCCTCCCACGCAGCCCGTAGCAGCCACAAGATAACTCCCCATGTTTTTAATTCTTTGGCAGAACCCGCTGCCATAGCTCGCTCAGCGAGCTTCATCGAGCACCGCTCCCAGGTATTCGGCTGTAAACAATCAGCCGGTCCTGCCACCGCCCCCCCCCTTTAATGAGACAGTCCAGACACTGGACTACGTCTTTTGATTTCACAGAAATCTTAAATTCCCCGCCCAGTAACGAAATCACCTTTATCAAGGTTTCCATGGTTTGCGAACCCACTCTGACCGCCTGCGGTCCGCCAGCACAGCAATCACGTCGGGGTCACCATTTGTTGCCGCTTGTCTGCGGCAAGCTCCGTTCGGTTGCTGGCTGGCCTGAGGCTATCCGCACCCCAGGGCCATTGAGCACTGACACCAATGTGAGGATGCAACAAATGGCATTTATTTAACTGCGCAACAGCCTTATATAGTCGTCTTGTCCCGTACGAACTCGCACGATACTTGCACATCCTGCTCCTTTCGCCACGCCTACCTTCCGTTACAGCCCGAGATTTTCCGGTCGCCGTACCCTAATCTACCTACAAAGCTGAATTATTTTACTCATTATTGGTGAGGGAATGCCCTCTATGTAGATTTCCAATGGCTGCCTTAAGAGGCTGAAAGCACAGGTTGGTCTTCACAAAGTCCTACTTAGCTTTCCTAGCTGGTCACATTTCTATTTAGTCCTACCTACCACCATGTAACGTTTTACCATTTATGATCTTACCTCATGCAAAGGATTTCTGTTACTAAAGCACTTTTCTTTCTTTAGGTTCTAATTTTCAGTAAAGTTTCAAGTTTCGGTAAAAACTTATTTCCTTTTCCTCACATCTGATTCATGTTAGAAACCATGTCTTTTTAAAAGTGCTGCAATATGCCAGGCTAAATTCTGGTTGTATGTACATAATAATCTTGTGTACCACTAGTGAAACATTATTATAAAATAAGAAGTTTGAAACAAAGCTTTTTGTGGAGTTTGGTCCAGTCCTTGTTCATCATTTTCACTGTTTTGTTTTTAACAGGAGTCCTGTGCTTGTGTTCCAGTGCGTGCATCGCCATGTCATTTGCCTAGACTGTTTCCATTTGTACTGTGTGACTATGCTGAATGACCGCCAGTTCATCCATGACCCGGAGCTTGGCTATTCCCTCCCTTGCGTAGGTATGTTTTAGCCGATTTTCTTTTTAAAAATGTATGTGATTTTGATTTCAGGGCAAGATTTTTTTGTATCACCTATTAGTTTTGAGTATATCTGTGGAATTATACTGTTTTCATAGGAGTTGTTTCATTTCATGGAGAAAATACTTGAATATTGAAGTGTTTCTTGCTGAGCATGTGAACTGGAGAATTAACTGGATTCCAAAGAGCATTTATTTTAAAAGCAAATGCATACTTTCTTTGCACTAGTATTTTATAATCATGAAGTGCTAGCAGATGATGGCATTACACTCTGATTAAAAAAAGTCACCTTGACCTACACATTTCCACTTTCAAATTAAATAAATTGTTAACTTTCTTAGCCTGTCTTCAAGTACTAATAAAAAAAGGACTGCAACGGGAATTTAAAATACCCTTCCTTTTGATGAAGTTATTCCTGCTAATTGTAATCTCATTGAATGAAATGTAGATCACCCTGAGAAGACGGTAGATAATCTGTTTTACCTGTGTAGGAAACAAAGTTTGACTTAACTAATCAAAGGCTTACACTGAATCTGGAAGATGTGTTTTGAGAATTGATTCAATTAAACTGGCACATGGACTGCAAAATTCTCAAAAATTTTGCTGTGAAGAAATATATTAGAATTTATTTTTCCTGTTACTAAATTCTCATATGTGCATATATGTTTGTCACAAGTGCTGTATAGTGGTATGAGAATAATTTTCCAGCATATTAGAAGCTGCACAGAAGATGGGTTTGCCTGGTTACCTGAATGGCTGACAAATAAGTTTCAAATCACTAGATGGAAGAAAAATTGACAAAATTTCTTAGGAAAGTGGCATTTACTTAATGTGAGGACATGTCTTGAAGATATTGAAAGTACAGTAGTAAGAACCATTTAAAATTATTTATTTTTAATTGCTTCAGGACCAATCTTGCAATGGTCATCAGTTCACATTTCACTAGAATTGCTGTTTATGTGCTGTCTCACCAGGTCTTATTTTGCTTCCCTCCCAACAGTTTGCTCTGCTATTGCATTTACACACTATGTCATACTGAACACTTCTTAATGTTGTGTAAGAAAACGTGTCATGAGGAGCCTAACAGGAACTTTATACCCAGTACTCTTTCCTTGACGTTACTGTAGTACTGTGTGGTCAGTCTGTACTCTCAGCCTCCCTCCTTGCGTCTCCAAAAGTTAATCCGTTTTCTGCTCCCACACAAATTAACCAGCTGCTTGAGACTAGCCCATCCTTTTTTCCACTCGTTTATCAGTTCTCTTCCCTGTTCTCCTCTTCACTCCTTAGGTTAATCAGTTATCCCAGTGGTGCAGCAGGCAACTCATCTTTCTCCTCTCTTGTGTGCCTCCTTGCAGCCATGGCTAGTGTCACAGAGCTTCCTCCAGTTCAGGCTGTTATGTTAAACTGATGGCGCTTCCACCTCTTCTATCTGTAAACCCATTGCTAGTCATGCTGCACAAAACTTGTATTAGGATTTTTCCATATATCTTGCAACTTTAGTTATCCAGTTCAGAAGTTTTATCTGTCCTTTTTTCTCGGAGAGGAAACTAAGAAGTTTGCAGAAGTTTTTACTCCTGGCTGGCAGTAGCAAGCCAGTCTTTTTCTCTCTTCTGTGTGTTGAAGTTGAACACTCTGGGAACTGAGCAGTAGAAGCAGAGTAGGAGTGAGATGAGAAAAAATGCAAGAAGACAGAGCTGAAACGCTCAGGGATGCGATTTCAGTCTTTGAGAGGTGAGGAAGGCATAGGCTTGGCCTTAGGAAAGGATACCATGAACTATGCACAAAGGATGAGTGTACTTCTACTGTTCAAGTGAGATAGGGTTCAGCTGTGGGAATCAAAAAGCAGCTGTTGCTGCCAATCTAACCTCAGCTGCCTTATACTTTAAGTGTTAAAATAGCTGAATATGGAAATGCTAAAATACTGTTAATCTTAAAGTTTCAGAATTCCCCAAATCAGAAAGTTGTTGTCAAAATACTATACATTAAAGTAGTACCAATAGTAGTGGTAGTAATAATAGTACAATTGCGATACATTTTCTCTCTCTTCTCCAGTTAGTAAGAATGTTTCTTGGAAAATTTTCTGCAGAGGTGCTGCCCTGTACCAGTGGAGTGCATGGTTTAGGCGTGCCGCAGCGCAGTGCTGTGCAGTACAGAGATTCCTGAGCTAGAGCTGAATCGTGATGCTGAAGGGAAGGAAGTATAGTTGTGTCAGTATAGCACACAGGATGGGCTCTTTGACACTTCTGGTAGGCTGATGAGGACTGACCAGGCAAATACGACTTCAGGACCTGTTCTAGTATCTCTGCACAGTGGTGTGTGTTGCTGTCTAAGCATACCTGCTTGCTCAGAGCCAGCCTGATTATCTCTAAGAAATGTTGACATTATACTGTGCTGGTGTGGTGGGTTGACCCTGACTGGACCCTAGGGGCCCACCAAAGCCGCTCTATCACTCTGCCTCCTCAGCTGGACATGGCAGAGAAAATATAATGGAAGGATAAGGACAGGGAGGGATCATTCACTAATTACTGTCACAGGCAAAACAGACTCAACTTGGGGAAAATTAGTTTAATTTATTACCAATCAAATCAGAGTAGGATAATGAGAAATAAAACCAAATCTTAAAACACTTTCCCCCACCCCTCCCTTCTTCCTGGGCTCAACTGCACTCCCACATTCTCTGCCTCCTCCTCCACAGCAGTATAGGGGGACGAGGAATGAGGGTTGGGGTCAGTTCATCACACGTTGCCTCTGCTGCTCCTCCCTCCTCAGGGGGAGGACTCCTCACACTCTTCCCCTGAGCCAGTGTGGGGTCCCTCCCACAGGAGGTGGTCTTCCATGAACTTCTCCAGCGTGAGTCCTTCCCATGGGCTGCAGTTATTCACAAACTGCTCCAGTTTGGGTCCTCCACAGGGTCACAAGTCCTGCCAGAAAACCTGCTCCAGTGTAGGCACCTCTCTTCACAGGGCCACAGGTTCTGCCAGGAGCCTGCTCCAGCACGGGCTTCCAACAGGGCCACATGCTTCTTCGGGGGCATCCACCTGCTCCAGCATAGGGTCCTCCGTGGACTCCGGATGGATATGTGCTCCACCATGGACCTTCGTGGGCTGCAGGGGGACAGTCCACCTCACTATGATCTTCACCAGGCTTCAGGGGAATCTCTGCTCCAGTGCCTGGACCAACTCCTCCCCCTCCTTCTTCACTGACCTTGGTGTCTGCAGACTCGTTTCTCTCACGTATTCTCACTCCTTTCTTCTGCTACAGTTGTGCAGTACTTTTTCCCCCCTTCTTAAATATGTATCACAGAGGTGCTACTACCATTGCTGATGGGCTTAGCCTTGACCGGTGGTGGGTCCGTCTTGGAGCCGCTGGCATTGGCTCTGTTGGACATACGGGAAGGTTCTAGCAGTTTCTCATAGAAGCCACCCCTGTAGCCCCGCCCCATTACCAAAACCTTGCCATGCAAGCCCAGTACAGCTGGCATGCTTTGTGTTGGAGAGGTTCTCAATCACAACCTCCAAGTATTCAGTGGTTTTAAATAATATTCAATCTAAGCCTGAAATTGATTGCTACCTCCATCAGTTCTCTTTGTTGTGTTAGCAGTTCTGTATCAATAAAAGCATTTGTAAGCATTATCTTTCAGACTGCTTTGCAGGATGAAGAATCTTATCAGTGCTGTTGTAACTTCACTGATTCATTTCTGCAGCTCCCTGAATCTGACTTTCTGGTATACAAGGAAGTTGATTCTTTCTAGAACTAGGTTATGTTTGAGTTATGAACTGATGACTATTTTTCGTCACTTGAGAAAGTCATGAGGCTGAGTTGCATCACACCTGTGAGGAAGACGAATGCCTGAGTTGCCAACTCCTTCTCTCTTACTGTTCAGCTACAAAGGATTTTAGCCTCCTTCATAGCAATGGATCCAGCAGCTTTCATCAGCAATTAATTCAATTAAGAAACATTCAGAACAGTATCATATGATTTTGTTTTCCACTTATCATGGCACTCCTACTGAATAGTATGAGATTACATTTTTGCAATCTACAGTGTCCAGTCTTCATTTTTGCAACTGCAATTTGCAGTTTATGTTTACATGTGAGAATGATAAAGCACTGTTTGACACATTTTTCTCCAATTACCTCAGAGAAGTCTAAAATGAATTCCCCTTGACAGGAATGAATACTGTGGGACATGCCAAGAAAAGACTTTTCTTTCTTACTGTGTCAATGTTGGTTTAGTACATGTTATATCTAAGAGAGCATGACTCAAAGCAAAAAAAAGTATTAGATCTGAGCTTTATTGAAAGGTTAGATGTTAATCTGAGCCTGATTCTAAAAGGAATACAAAACAAAGTCATATTTACTGTAATGAGATTTATGTTATGGTAGGTGACCAAGTTGCACAGACAGATCAAACCAGTCTGTATTAATACATGTATTTTTAAACATCACAGACTAATGCTAAAGTAGTATTTATGGTGTCTTGAACAGAAAATACTAATGTTCTCAGTTTGGAATTCATGAAAATTATTTTACTTTTCCATTTTCATATAAGAATGGATTTACTTAAACACTAGCACATTTCTTCAAAGCATATGTGCACACATTGCCCTAGAACTGTACAGGAGGATTTGGTTTTGTAATTAAGCCTATTTAAATTGTTTGCGCTTCCAGTTAGTTCTGTTCATTCTAGTGTTTTTCAAAAATAGAGATAACATAATGAACATAGCCTGCAGTTTCCATTAACATTTGACTCACTGTTCCCAATTTTTATGAAGGGAATGTACCAACATAGCAAGTTTTTTATATCTTTTATTGGATCAATCTAGAGGTGAAAGCACCGCACACACAACAGAATAAAAATAAACAGCAGCTGCTACAACAAAGGGTCACTGTGACAGACAAGATCAGTGTTATCACATGTGTAGGATAACTTGAGCTGGAAATGATCTAGGGATTTCAAATGAACAGTGCTTCTCAAGTAGATTTAATTTCTTGCTTCCTGGCACAGATATACCAGAGGATGCATTTTGTCATTGTGTTCAGGTATTTTGTGTAGTTATATCCTTGCTTTTCTATGATTTCTGTTGTGTGGCCTAATTAAGCCAGAGATAATATGTGTTCAGAAGGCAGCCATCATCTCAGCTGATGAGCTATGATACATCACCTTGATAATGCCATAGCTTCACTTTGTTCCAACATAAAATGTGTCTTTGCTGTGATCTTTGGAAGAACAACATTAATTCCTTAGTGCTTAGCTGCTAATCTAGTGCCAGGCAGCACTACTCCAGCTGAGGACAGCCAGTGTAGAGGATCAGAGCTCTGAGCACGGGAACTGGTGCATTGATAGGATTAGCTGTTCAGAGTAGTGTGGCAGCAGCCCCATGATTCAAATCCACTGTATCAGCTCAGAGCAAGGACTTACAGATAGGAGCTGGCTAGACTTCATTGGTCATTAAAATAAAAAAGTAAACATTATACTCTCTCTGCCCTTGTTAAATGGCAACAAAAATCTATCCCATCTCTCTGTATGGTGTCTTGTATTAATGAGGCTTCATGCATAGAAATTTCCATGAGTGGTGACCTCCAAGTATCTTTGAAATAATTAATAAGGTGCTTAGAGGGACAGATTTGCATATGCATGAAAGATCATTTATGGTTATTTAGTTACTGTGCAGGGCAAAGAATCTCAGAGCATTACCTCAAAGCATGAATTGTATACAAATATACAACGTATTACCCCATTTAAACACATACTGTTCTTATGATCACCATTTCATTTTTTAAATAGCATTACAGCATTATGGGTCTTGGTCCCCAGGGTAAAATAAACTTCCATGGATCTTTGGTAGAAGAAAAGTTGGTGAGGCTAAGGAAAGACAAGGTTTTACACTGCTGTAGGCACTTTGCAAAAATGTCTTTGCGTCACTTTATTTCTTACGAGTAATCATATGCATGATATATTTTAAAGGAATCCGGATAAAAGATGCAGTTCTCCTAATGAAACAGTGTTGTATCTGGAAGTAATCTGATTTTACCACACATACATAAATAAATAAGTGAAATTACCACCAGTTTGTGTATGGAACTGCTAATAAAAAGGACTAAATCTTTAAAGTATGATAAATTGCCTGAAGAGCTGTGTTCCATTGAAAGAAAGCTTCTAGGGAATTATTAAGGCATATGTATAAAGATTAAATTTTTTATCCCCATTAGACTGCTATTTGTATAGCCAAAGTATGTTCTTATTCCTACAGAGGATGTCAATGCAGTGGTGAATCTCTGAATCATCTTTCAAAATCATAGTATCCAAAAAGAAAAGGGGAGAATAAATAGGTAACTTAAGCAAAGTTTGCAGGTAAAAGGAAGGACGAAAACTGTATTTGATTTGATCACTCCAAATACTGTGTTTGAATCTTTTCTGTTATAGACAAAATCTCTATTAAATTTAGGAAGGCGTGTATGTACAAGGCGTTTTAAAGCGAAGGTCAGTGATCTACGAACAGAGCCTTCTCAAGAATGTAGTGAGGAAGCAGGTAGAGTTTAGTGGGGCTTAAAATGAGAGAGTAGTTGGTACAAGAAATAAGATTTACCTGGCATGAAACCTCAATAGGTCAACAGTTTCTGAAATCTGTGTTCTCCAATAATCCTGTTTAAAAATATTTGAAGTAACTTAGGAAATCTGAAAATTCAGGAAATGGCAGTTTATTATTAGAGGTATAAAATAAAAGGGATGGAAAGCAGACACATTAGCATCTTTCAGAAGTTCTTCAAAGTGCTCCTTAAGTTCAGGGGGTGTTAAATTCTTGACCACTATAAACTTTTTGTAATTTCTTGTTGGTATGAAATATCTGAGCATACAGAAGCAAGTGCAGGAGGCTGGAGAAATGCTTTTTATTTTTTATATATTATACATCTTAGAAGAGGTTTTTTTCCACTCTGAGGAATGAATAAACAAACAATTACAGTTTTCAGAGCATTTGTGGTAGAAGTTCTAGTTGTATTTTTCTTTTTCCAGCATTGCCTATGACAGAGAAAATGCAGATATGCGACCATATTGTCTATTCATGTTCTTAAAGGGATATCTGAGCATCTTTTGGAAGAGCATTTGGCAATAACTGACTTTTCTTTTCCTCTTTCCTGGACTCTTTCTGTCATTAATTTCCCAAGGCTGAATCTTACTATCTAGTCTAAGGAGGGGTTGCATGCCCACTAAGCTGCTTCTTTTCATTGTCCCCAAGGGGAAGCTGGTTACTCCTTCTGCAGAGAGAATGCAAGGACCACAATGGTGAAGGGCGGTATAGAGGAGGAAACCCTTTTCTTCCTGTCATTCCCAAAAAGTTCTTCATAAAAAGCAGATTATACAAGCTACTATACGCATGCATCGGTTTGAGGAACAGTGAAGCTTAGATCATTTCCCTACATAAGAATAATTCAGATATTCAGCCTACTCATAATTCTGACCATATCTTTCCTGTGTGTTATGGGCAGAATAAGTATTTATTAGGAATTATTTCCCTTCTTCATGTTCATACTGTTACAACTATTATTCACATAATGGTAGTTTGAACATACTCCATTGATTTAGTTGTTGTATATATTTCTTAGTGAGAGGCAATGCCTGCCCCTTTGGGCTTATCATTTGAGTAGGTAAAATGTGGGATGAGAAGCAGAGGCAACAAATCACACAGAGGTTACACAAAAGAACACTGACTGAATTTGTGTTGGAACCTAGGCGGAGTCAGTCTCATTACAGTGCTTTTCCCATGAGCTTTTTCACCCCTAAGGTGTTTTAAAAGTAGATTCCTCTAATTTCCCTTCTTTTAACTTTCTACAAACTCTTGGTCAATATGCTACGATGAATAATGACTTTTTTCTATAAGACTGTATGTGCACTGAACAAGTGGCATGGCTCTGTGCAGCACCCTGTAGGAGAGAGTCTTGTTGACAAAAGATCATCCACTTCCCTATTATTTTTTTAAATTGTTGGAAGCTTATCAGAGAATACAGCTAGACTGCTTTCTACCCTGGTCTAGCAGGTATAGCTAACCCGACTTTGTTCAAATAATTACGAGTTTATTCCAACCAGACTTTGACAGACAAGGGAACCAAAAGCATATAGATAAACCAGATTTTTACTCTCAAGAGATCATTGAATTTGCTGCAGTTTTCTGAAGAACTTTTTACGGTCTTCTGCATTTGTCTCTCACTGTGGGCATAAAATATACATGAATGAACAGTGTATCACGTGGTTTTCTGTGTTCCTTTACTAGCACAAGTGCATGAGGCTAGCTCAAAGGACGCGGTTAGAAGTTACAACATCTCCTTCATTTCCATTTTCAATATTGACTGAAGTTCAAGCAGTGACATCTGAGGTTTGTTCCCTCAAGTCTTTGCTCTGCTTCCATAGCAGCAGACTGCCAGCTCCGTATCTAAACAGTCTCAAAATCTTTAGAACAAGCAGAACTCAATCGCATGGTATATTTGAGGCAGGCATTGGATTCTTATCTGGGAACAACTACAGTGAAATCATACCATGTGATCCTCACAAAAATCCGAGTTGCCAGAATTAAATTCAGGATGAGATATCTTACCATAGGTGTTTTCCTCCCTTATCTCTTACTAGTTCTTCTGTTGCAATATATTTTATTTGTAAATTGCATGGAGATGACAGTGCACATAGGCTCACTCTGGTTAGTAATAATGAAGGACAAGAAATAATGAAAAAATCTTGCTTAAAAATTAATTGTCTTTAAGAGCAACTAGGAATGAACTTTCAGAGTAGAATTCTTGTGCTATAAAATAAGATGTCCATTGTCAAAGTAGAATAGACATACTGAAGCAGTGGCAGAAGTGTGTGTGTGTGGGTCTCTCTGACTTTCATCATTTCTATGTCCAGCTGAAGTGGAGGTGAATTTTTATCTCAGCTGGAGTCAGTGAGAGCTGTGACTTTTTCTTTGGAAATGAAAGGTATTCATTCTGACTGAAAGTGCTATTGCCCATGTTGGTTTATCTTATAATAATCACTTGTGGGTATATCATTGGCAAGTCACTTTTAAGCTGCCAGCGGACTGAGAAAAACCATCACCTACGTGAACAATAAAATCAAGTAACAGAGGCTTGTTAGTAGTCAACTTTACACTCAACTGCTTGAAGAGGTTTTTAATACAAGCTGTTTTCTAATTCATCTTATGTAAGAGCTGTTATAGCAAGTACAATGATTTTTATCGTATCTCCTTGAAGTCTGTCTTCTCCAGAAAATTGTATTCTTTAAGAAAGAAGGATCAGTTTCTGAACGAGAACTTTTGTGTTCATTCATGGCTGTGTCAAATTCACTTTGAACCAGCACTGGATTCAGTTCTCACTGGATGATGCTTAGAAGTCTCAAATGGCCTTGCTTGGTGCTCCCATTCTGGTCCATGGGAAGTTAGTATTAATGAGCTAGATTCTGAGTGAAAGATGGGGATAATGGGGATAAATAGAAGGAAGGAATAATATACAGGGAATAGGGGGAAGAGCAGTCATGAAGGGAGGGAACTGAGAGAGGCATAAGAGGCAGTGCATTAAGGAGAGGTGTTGGTGACTATTAAAGGAATGAAAGAAAAAATATCTAAAGAGGGAGGGTGGGTAAAATGAGAAAATAACACCTCCAGCTTCATTCATGTTTTGGTGAGGCTGGGAATTTAGTTTTTAATGACAGTAGTTCAGTGTTTTATATGTGGACTGTTCTTTCACAGACTAGAGACACCTGAGTGTTTGTCCTAAAAATGTCCAACAGACTGTAGAGGATGCTAATTTTAACAGCTGGAATGTGCTTGAGGTGTTTATCTTAGATCTTTAGGGCAGCATGAGGGGAAACTGACCTTTCATGCCTGGATAATTAGAGATTTCCTAATGGATCAGTTTTTATCGGAGCAGAGGGGGTCTCTTTCAGTATAGCGCCATCTCTGAGGTGGGCTGTGCAAGGAGCAGCCACTATGAGAAATCATTACTGTCTGCTACCTTATATACTCCATAAATAACCTGCTGGGACCAACTGTGGCACATACAGCATGTGTTTAGTCTCTGACGCCTGGTGATTAATATTCCCCGAGTCACTTTCTGAGCCTTGGTCTCCCACATGGCAGCATGTAGAGCTGCTGCCACATCACAGAACCAGCTAAGAACATTCCCCTTCAACAAGGAGTTGGCTTTAATTAAATTTCTGTGTCTGGAAAGTGAAAATCTAATTTTCTTTTTGACATTTTCTATATTACTACTTAGACAAAATTATGAAAATAATTAATCCCTGTGAAGCAGACATCAGCATTATAAGGAGTACAAAAATATTGCATATAAATAATACTACTAATCACCAATCTGTTATAATTTATTGATGCAAGTTCTTATTAAAACTCTTAAATCAGATTTGTTCTTGATATAGCAGATGTGTCAAATGATTGCACAATGTAGGTGCAAGTGAGGGTTATAAAAAGTAACATGGTTCAAACTGCATCTCAATAAATTCTATGTCCCCAGAAATGTATTTCAAGAAAAGAAAGAAATGGGGGGAAAGAAGATAAGGTGTACGATTTAGAAAAGAGATTTTTATTCTGTATCTGGGTCAAATACAGTCCAATATAGTGGTGGCTAACATTGGTGATGGATGAAAAGTCTCTATGCAGTAACTTAGTGTTCTCATTCTGGTCCATGGGGAATCCACGTTCACATTAGAAAAGCCATCATGTCAGCTACTGTCAGTTGGTAGCCTTGTTTCCTTCCCTAAGAATGCAGAAAAGGATCTTGTAAGCGTGGAAATCAAACCACCTCTTTGTAGCTGAAGCACCTTGTGAAAATCAGAAGTGAGGGTGGAACAACATGGTGTCATTTGCACTGATGAAATGCCACTGAGATGCAATCTGCAGTGCTTTTGTCAAGATCCTTTCATACTAACTAAAAAATAAAAGGTTTATGAAATCTGAACATCTGCACATTGCACTGTGTCAGTCTCCAAGCTGATGTGATAAATTGGGCATTGACTGAAGTATCACACTTCAGCATTTTTCCTTAGAATTTGATGCCATAGGCCAATTTCAAGAATTGGTCCTTGGATATTGCAGTTGTAATCTAACTGCTTGAGATTTGTTAGGGTTTTTTTGCTGAATGGTTTGGAACTGCTGTTGCACAGAGAGGGTAGATGGAGCAATAGCACTGAACACAGGTAGTTGGGAGAAGACCATGGGAAGAGGTACTGGTCCAGGTAAGTTTGGATTGCAGGGTCACAGCCTATTACAATAAGAATACACTAAACCATCAAGCTATTCCTTGTACAGATTTGCCAACCATATGATGACAGAGTAGTCTTATTTGGAAATAAGTCTAGGTTCTTTAAGATAAAAAATATATGTGTTTAAGCAGATGGCGAGTTTTAATAAGGTCTTGTAAGGGAATTATCCAGAGGCTTACAGTTAGCTTTTTTTTATTTGATGCCTGATAAATTTGGGCTAGATGAGAAATGTTTATGTTTTGTTTTTCAATTTTAAAAACAATGTGGCCTCATTATTTTAATGAAAGTAACAGGACAATAGGATCTACCAGAACAATTTAATACCTACTGCAGTATTTTATGTTTTTGACCTTTAAATATATGTAAGGACACTAACATTGCAATTTACAGAGTTTAGGTGAATAGCATGGCTGGACAGAATCAGGGACACCTTCTAAAAAGGAAATTTCTTAGTATAGGATTCAATCTGATTCATAGCCAAGGTAGGAGATAAAAGGCAGGAGAGACACAGTTGAGAATGACAGTGGAACTTATATTTTGCTTATACACTGTTTAAATGGCTTGAAAATGAGGGTGAAGTAGGTTCTTTTATGACTTTCCCACTACTGAAATGCTCATGGAAGTGAAATTTGCCAGACCTTTGCTTGTTGCATCTTTCACTAACAATTTTAGTTCGAACAGTATTCAAACATTCCCTGTCAATATCTTTGCATATTTTACTTACTGCAAATGCTCATGGATAAATTTCAACAGTAAACAATAAGTTGTAATACAGCAACATTCATAAGATTACATAATTTGTGGAATGTTATGCATTACTTGCTATGAACATACTTAGGCTGAAACACCAAGGTACATCCTATAATCTATTTATTTGTAAGAGAGGTCCAAAAGTTATGGGAACTATTATATTTGAAACTGAGAGCACCTAGTAGCATCCTGGTGTGCTCTCAGAGTCACCCACTGTCACCTGTCAGTACCTATTTTCTTCTCTGTTCCTCTTTGCCCTAGATGTCTCTTTTTAAACCTCATAAAAAATGAGGCACCTGCTATAAAAGCAGTGATCTGGCAAAGTGTGCAGTTGTCGCCACTTGGTGCACACCTCGGCTACTCCACCTTCAGCTTTGTGGCTCACACTGCACGAGACGCTCACCGATGCTTCAAGAATGCTTATACTGTTATGACTTTCACTGAGATGGCCAGAATATCCAGGGCAGAATTTTATTGTGTTAACATCAAATTAGAATTCCGAAGAAATCCTCAGCCTGTTTAAGATATTTGTTTGTGACTGTGAATTCATTTTATATATCTGTGAAACACAACCAACTTAGTTGAAGATGTTAAAAAAAAAGGCAAATAAAACATCTTACTGGGAAATACAGTGAAAAAGGTATATGCACAGTAAAAGTCGTCTGTTTAGTTGTTCTAATTTCTTTCTTTCCCTTTGTTCCTTTTCTTTTTCTTCCCCAAGAATAAGCCTATCCTGATTCTACATTATTTCTTTTCACAATTTCTTTTATTTTTTCCATTTTTTTCTTCTTTCTGAGAAGCAACATATTTTCTGTTATTCCCTGCCATTCCCTTTGTTGTCTGCTCATCTTTGTGGCCTTATTTACTGATCCTCAAATTTTATTGTCTCACCCTCTGATTCCTGTTATTTTGTCTTTTTTTTTCCTCTCCCTCACCTTGTCATGCCTTGCTGTCTTCTCATGCCCTGTTTTTTCTAATTGAGATTCCAGTCAGTCTTGATCTCTTCTGTAAGGACCACAAAGGAGTGAGGCCTCTTGGCAGATAAAAGCGTAAGGAAAATTGACTCTGGAGATGGAGTAATGTAAAGGGGTCACTTCTGAGGGTCAGTTTAATTGTCTGTGATCACTGGGAGAAGGGCTTTTGGTATTGTCCCTTGGCTGCATAGGTGAGCTAGATAGGTCTTATGGCCTGACCTCTCTGTGCCCAGCTTAGACAACCACCAGTGAATCGTAAGCAGGAATATTCACATTCACTTGTTGCTCACCTGATGCTGTGACTGCATGTCCCCTTGAGAGAGGCCATGGGAGGCGTAACAAATAAAGGCTGGTCCTCTCCGATAACTTGGCCCAAGACAGCTGCTTGGGAAAGAAAATCTTGTGTCAAATGGAGTGTGGGGCTTGGGGACTTGCTTATTTGTTTTGTCACTAACACATGATGTTTCCTTCATTATCCTTACCAGGTAGGAAAACAGTTAATAAGAGTTTGGGGTTTTTTCCGCCTCTCTTTTCTTCTGTACCCATGCATGCACACAGCCTTCAGCAGGGTTTCTGACCAGCTAAAACACAAAATAAAGTACCAAAAGGTTGAAAAGTCTTTTTGTTTGCTTTCTACTGTGTTTTTAGTATGAAAGAGTGTAATGCCAGGTACAAAGGAAGCTCTACTTGTCAGTTAAATAGGCTGGCTGGCACAGTCAGATTTTGTTTTTCATGATCCATTGCCCCAAGTAATATCCTCTGTTTATATCACTGCTGGAGGAAGGCTGGAAATTATGGAGGTGTTTTTGGTAATAACTGCTAGCAGGGAGACAGTATGTACCAGAGAGTCTGCGATGAGACTCTCAGGTAAATAATAAGCATTTTAGAAAAACTACCTAATTATGTATTTAATCGCTTGGAGCCGTTCCAGTCACTTGGGAAAATAATGCGCGTTTTGTAAATCTGCCTAATTATTTATTTGTGAAGGAAGTCATTCTAGCCTCTGGGGTATGTAGTGGGAATTTTATGACTTTCCATACAGGTCTGTTCTGCTTCAGAATGTCAGAATTTAAAAAAAAAAATCAAAGAAACCCACCACCACCCCCCCAAAAAAATTAAACCAAGAGAATGCAAAAATATGTTATTAGAAAATGCAGTGTTTTATCTACTTTTCTAACCAGTGCTCTAGTATTTTTATAAAGGCTTCAAACTTTATTGTGCTTTAACATAACTATTTTCTTTTCTCAATAGGAAGATAAGCAGTGAAGTGCAAGCAGCCATATTTGTAGATGGCACACTGTCTGAATAGGGAGTTTTGAGGTCATTAATGAATCAGGCCAACTCTAGACAGCAGTTAGTAAAAGCTGGAGCAGAGTTAAGGTCAGAAACTGCATAGCCTCTTTGCACTGGACGTGACAGTTTTCTCTTACAATGGTATGAATAATGAATTGCATACTTTGACTATAATTAGTTACTAGCAAGAGAACTGAATGTCTGATACATATCTGTCAGAATTAAAATAAGTAATTTTTTTTCAGTGTATCTGTCGGTCCATAGGGAGCTATTTATTCTACTAGTACACGTTCTTCCCTCTCTCAATTTTTGCTTTTTTCACTCTGAGTTTTTTCCTTTATTCGAGAATTTATACTTTCCATAGACTATCATGAAAGCTATTCTGAGTTTAGTTGGTGTGACTCTGTATTTGCTGTGTGTTTTTAAGTGCTATAGAAGTCCACTTGAGAAATTAGTTTTTGTTTTTGAAAAAAGCTTGAAATAATTTTTGTCAGAAAATACCTCAAGGCAGAAGTATTTGTGAATTGTATGTTTACCCTATTTAATGCAAAGTAGAATTTTCATAATAATAAATCTAGTCAAGAGGAATTATGTGAGGAATCAATTTCTTGACATTACATTTTCTTACAAAGTAAACTGAAGTTTACTTCTAAAAATGCAAAATGTTATTAGCATTTAGAATCTTTTCATTATCAAAACAAATGTAGAATATTGTTCAAGAAAAAAATCTCAATGGGTTGATTCGGAAAACTAATTGTAGCCTCCTTCTCTCCTCCCAACTTCATCTGGATTTATGAGCATGTTACATGAAATTCTTTTCCCATCACAGAAGCAACATCCAAAAGCTGAGGACAAAACAGTAATATTATGCCTATAATAAATGTTGCCCCTAAAGGGCCTAATCTCTTGTGCTCAGTTGGGTGACTTACACAATAAATAAGAGGATGAAATTCCAGCAAAGATTTCTTATGTCATTCTGTTCCTTTTCTGGTTCATCTGTGAGTAACCTAGGACTCCCCCACCTTTTACTTATTACCCTTATTGCAAGTAACCTGTAGCTCACTCCTTTGTTTCCCTCATTTCAGAAAATTCTGGGTATGCTGCTACTTAGATTCAGTCCTTCACCAATGGAAGGAATATTGCTTGTCTGCAGTGCACAGGCACATGCATAATTAGCAACACATGCTTAACTCAGTTGGTTGGTACTCAAATGCTTATGTTTATGCATGGACTTGCACACTTTCCTGGATAAAGGAATTTTCATGCATCAAACTTGTTTCTAGATAGCATCAATGTCATCAAGATGGACTAATTCACTAAACTGCTTCACTATTTCTAAATAAACCCATTTTCCCTGCATTTTTACAGTGTATGTGGGAATACATCCTAACCTGAAAAACACATTGTTTCAAAACACATTGTATTCAAAAGTAATTTCAACCCGTCATACATTGTATGACTATCCAGATGCACAGAAAGCATAATAGCGTGTTTCATGTACTAGATGAAGCTCACAAAAATGTTTTCCCTCCTTTGTTCCACTGCTTTTAATTCTAAGTCTCAGATAAATATCATTCTATAATAGATTTAACATTTAAATGTTGCACATATAAAATCCAAGTTGCTAATGGTAAAAAACCCCCAACCTTCAATCCATCTATATTATTCTAATTTTGTTTACAAAATAGTAGGCATTCACAGCATTTGTAGAACTGAAAGAATATATGACACGGTGGATAGATCTCACACTTTATAACTACATACTGAAGTTGTGCAACACAGTGTGATTTAGTGCAAATAGCAAGGTCCAAACTGAGGGCAACCCTAAGGTGACTTAACCTGTGCTTTCATTTTAGCCATACTGGAACCTGGACATTAACTAAAATTTGGGAAGGGAACAGGATTTCTCTAGTATGGGCCAGCTCTATGCTGTGTTTGTTCTCCAGGTGCCGTACAAGTTGTATCAGGGATGTTGTTCAACAGACTATGACCATGGAATTCAGGATAGCCCCTGCACATCTTGCACTGGGAGAGTTCCCTAACTCTAGCGTGATCCTCCTGTGGTGGCTATGTGTGTGTTAAGGTCACTTTCTCTGTCTCTCAAAGCAGCCAAAAGCTGTTGATAATCAGTTTGTACAGACTGACAGGAAAGTAGAATAATTGAAGTGATATTATATGCAACATAGAGAAATTTGCACTCATACTTCTGGTATTCCAGAAATCAGGACTGGTGTGTGAGCAAAATGTTTTCTCAAAGATGATTACTGCTTGAATTATAGTAATTAAAAGTACCATGTAATTCATATTATCTCATACGTTAAATATTTGAAAGCAACATTAAATTGCAACTGAGAGTCACAGCTTCTTTTTACTAGAAATCTTTATAATCCTTGTAGAACAGTGTTCTAAAGTGATACTTATTATCCTGCAATTACTGGAGTTACATATTTTTAAAATGGGAGATTTTGCTGCACAATGCCCGATGAAACTAATGGGAGCTCTGGATGGATCTTGGTAGCTGAGGATTTAAGCTAAAACTATTCATGGTTTGAAATCCTTCTTCCCCAAAGTTTAAAGGGTAGCCATTTGAATCTTGAAATTGAAAAGTACCTAGGATGGGGAAAAGTGTTTAGTTTTAATCATAACACTGAAATTCTTTATAATGAATTCAGCCCAATAACACAACACTCCTGAATTTGAAAACTTTGGTTTTGGTGGGCTCATGCTTATGTAGGCTACTTCTTGGCCATTTAAATAGACTGGAAAACAAGTACTATTTCTTAGATAAATTAAATGTCTTATCTTAGGTACTATTGGAAAATGTGGATTTATGCCAACAATAAAGACAAAATGAGATGAAGCTCTGATCTTCAAAATTCAAAAGCGCAGAAGAGTCTTCTTATGAATGACAACTCTGTATTTTGGGGAGGTTGTAAATATAAAATGTTCTCTAGACCATATGTTGTGATATATCCAAGGAAGCTGAAAATATGGTCCTCTGTCTTTTCTAGTTTCTCACAGTTCTAATATGATGGCATTCTTTTTTAATTCACTCTCTACTCTATTTTGAGAGGCAGTTTTACATCTGAAATTAAGGCATAGTACTAACAATATGACACATACAGTATGTTATTGTTTGCAGCCAGAAAGTGTGTACTAATGCATCGGAAAAATCTGGAAGAGATAACACTGAAATCTTGGCTTGCTTCAGCCACCCACTTACAAACTGCTGATCTGGCAGCATGTAGACATAGACTTACACCCAGAAATTTGGGCAAATCCAAGCAGAATGTAATGATTTGCACCTGCAAAGAGTAGTCCTGATTCAACTTGCTGTTCTGCTGGTTTGAGTATTTATAAAATGAACTGAAAGGACTAAGGTTACTCTAGATTGACATTTCTGATCCTTGTCTATCAAGTATTTTGCCTTCACTTTATGTCATCTAACTTCATAATGATAAAAATTTTATTTTGGGCAGATAATGCAATTCAAATGCACAAGTACATCTTTATTTAGCTTTACATTACATTTGTACATTTTTACATTAAAGTACATACATTATTTAGCTTTATCAGTTAAATTTAACTCTATCAGCTAAATCTTGCTCTGACCATTCTTTTGACATAAATCAATCAACTTTCCTGAATTTTTCAATATACTGGTTAACAGCTTTACACTGTAGTTCAAATCCAGCCACCCCACAGTATGTTGCATATCTATATATAATAATAAAGTTATCACAGTTGAAAGTAAAATATGATTGCAATCAAAGTGATTTAAGAATGAATTATCACTGTAGTTATCCATGTTTAAAAATGTATTCTTGAAAGACAATTCTCTTAAGCACATTTTGTAGGTTCTTAAATTCTGTCACAGGAGTCTTTCCCCTTATTTTAAAAGACTTTCTCTATTCCTTCTAAGTGGCTAGAGAAATGTAACTTTTCAATGTAAATATATTACTTTGCCTATTAAGCTTAGAAGAGTTTTTGTCTTGCCCTTGGAGAAATGAGATCTTCCAGGCTTCTTGAGACAATCTTCACTCAGAAACTGGCCTTCTCTAACAGTCTTACCTCATTTTGTTGAAGCCAGAGTCGAAAAATTTACTGCCGAAACACTTGTTTCCATTTCCATGTGCGTAAACTAAAACTCTGACTTTTGTTTATGTTATCTATAATGCATGTTGGTAGCCTGTATGTAAAATGACAGATTTATACTCAGATTGTGTAGCAAGCTTCCTGTGTGGCTTCTCCAAATACCTCTCTTTGCAGTTTCCCTTGTGTGCCTGCTCAGCCAATGTGACTCCTGAAAAGGTCACTTATTTTATTCGTGTGTCACATTGCATAATGCCACATGCATTAGGTATTCATGTGATCATTTATAAGCTGTGAGGTTATGTGCAGTTATAGCCACTTTAATCAACTCTCCTGCCCTTGTCCCACCAGGATTTAACTGGAGCACCTTTACAATTCCAGACTTCAGAGGGGTACCAAGTTGCACAGTTTTTAGTACAGCCTGCAAGAGAAACATTTTTTTGTTTTCATGTTTTTGTCTTCTCAGAATGTGCACAAACACTGCTAAAAGTTAAATTTGTTGAAGAACTGTCGAACAGTTCAGTGCTAGAGCTGTGCTGATTAGAGATATCTTACAAATCTAAGGAATAAAAATGGAAACTTTATGCTCTCAGGGAAGAATCCTTGATTTCCATTGGCACATGCTTTTACCTCACAGCAGACTTTAAGATTGTGTCACTTTTTATATGTTGGAAATCTGCTTTGCATAATTTGAGAGGTTTTAAAAAAAAATATATACTATTCCTCTCCCTCAGGGCCCTCTACAGTTGGAATCTTAGTACTAAGGGAGCCTGCTTTTACAAGCAGATGGATATGAAAAGTAATCCTAATAAAATTTGTAAAACTCTTTTTATAGGAATATATTTGTAAAATATATATAGCATACAGGATAAATGGTGGGGTTTTATGGCTTAATATTGCTCAGTTAGGATGACTTGCATAGCTCCCTCACGGTTTGCACTGTTTATTTTATCCATTACAAACTCACGCTATGCATTTTATATAAACATAAAAATTTGTGTGTGTGAGTGACTAGTACGCATATATATTCAAACACAGTACATGTATGTATACACTCACACATGCACATAAGTATATAGAAAGGTATAGCTTTCGGGTTAGAAGTTAAGAAATGTTAGAAATTGCCATACTGCTTTGGCTACTTCATTTACTGAAGTCAGATTTTCCTTCTAGATATTTCTCCGCAACTCCAAATGAAGTCATTTGGATATGATTCTTTATGTTATGTTACAAGAATTGAACCACTGACTATTAAGAAACTATAAGCATTTAACATCATAACATGAACCCATGCAAGTGGGTCAGTTACAGTGGGGATTTCTGCCTCTATTTTTCACTATTTCTTTAAGTTGCATTCCTATATTCTTTCCCTTACTGTGGAATATTCTGTTCTTTTTTCTCTTTGTACTTTTGTTCATTCATTTATCATTTCACTTAAAAAAAATAAAAATTCATGGGTTTTACCTTAATGTGATATGATGTGTACCACATTACTCGTGTCGGTATAGGAATAGGAATGAAGGTGAGAATAGATATTAAGAGAAATAAGCAAACATAAAGGAAAGATGGAAGGGGACACCAGCCAGTAGAAACAGCTACAGACAAAAAAAGAGACTGTTGACTGCAGGGAGAAGGCATGGAATTGGCAGTATCTCCTTCTTGCATACTCTTCAGACGGTCACAATAGTGTGGGGGAGATTATTTCTGCACCCTGGGAGAAGCTGCAATGTAGGTGATACTTTCCTTCTCTCCACGTTTTGGCCTTCAGGGTTAAAAGTACAGAGATTTTCAAGCCAATATACCTACTCTGAGAAACTGAAGGGGACTTTCAGAAAGCTGTTGTTTTTCTGGGACTGTCTCTACCCTGTGCTGAATGGCTGTTTTCTTAAGCCTCCTCCTTAGTTTTACTCCATAGCTGCCCATTTACTCATTTTGCATACTCTGTTCATTCACCTTTTCTTCTGGACTACTTGGCCATTCACTTTTCTTCCTTCTTTTAATCATATCTCTTCTTAATGGCACTTTTCCCATGTCCTAAAACAACATTTAAGGAATAAATTATATTTAACACTAGGGATATATTATCTCCATGTGAATTTTATGTCTCATCACTTCTTCACGTGTGTGTAGTTTACTTAAGACCTATGTAGTTTGCTTAAAGCAAGGGTTTGTTTGCCAGTCTAGCTCAAGGGGACTTTTGTTGGTCCTTACTGTTGTAAGCTTGAATTTCCACAAGAAACAAAAAAGGCAGTTAAGGGAAAATTTTAAGGGAAAAAAAAGTTGCGTTTTAGAAGACTCTAGAAAACATTTTAAAAGCAGGAGATTCAGTGAGAAGGATACTAAAATATGCATAGGGGGATGAATCAATGCATAATGTTGCAAGATTTAAAGACGTTCTAGATGAGTCGCTGAACATAGGTGAAAAACAAAAGCAGAACTGCGGTACAATAAGATACTGTGGGAATTACATTAGAGATAGATATAAGCGCAAGAAAAAGTTGGTAGAAAATTATTCTGTCATCTAATTTTGCTGGCTAGTGAGAATCTATATGGCTATTAAGCTCTGAGTGGTTAGCATCTTGGAAACCCTGCTGAAGGACACAAAGAGATCACAGTTATTAGAAGTGAAATGGGACACGATGGCTCTATTAGAACCCCCATTTCTAATAGTCCTTTGCTGCTCTCTGAAACGGTCAGCAGAGCATCTGTCCGTTTCTTCACTGTAAATGGCTGAGTATTCTCTGCAAATAATGCAATCAACTACATTACTGGTAATGCTTATAAAATCCTTGGTGACTGGGAAAGGACCTTTCTTACCTCGGACATCAGTTCTAGGAGAAAATAACGTACAGATGTAACAGATCCTGTTGTGTATGGTGTTACGGTCCCTGATAAACCACAATAGAACTAAGGCTTACAAAACTTAATACCACAACTCTAAAACTTGGTTTCATATACAAAAAACTGTTAGAAATTTGGATGTCTGGCTTAGTTATGAAATAGGACACTTCTGAATAGTGATCTTGCTCAGAGAAAGAACATTAGTGATAGATGAAAGCAGCAATGAGATACGTAGTCCTGAAGAGTTCTCCATTGGGAAAGATGTATTGATTTAAAAAAGTGCTGTTTAAAGTTATTCTTGAGTATTTTGGTTTTGTGTGCCCATGTGTTTCTGGCCAAAATGTAGATCATTAATGAAATACTAGTCAAATGTATTTCAGGTTTCTTCTGAAATCACTTTAAAACTTGCATTTACATTTTAGATGTGGGATCAGAACCTATAGACTTCAGAGCATAAACTGAAAATAGAATTACTTGTTACTTTACCACTTATTCTTTCCACAGAAATTTTATTGTGTCTAGTCACTCTACAGAATTTATGGTGCGCTTTATATGAATTGTGGCTTACTTGGCTTTTTTAATATTACTTTATATTCAGATTTTCTTAGTGGAAATTTGGTACTAAAACTCAAGTTTCCTGATTGAGCAAACAGTATGGATTTGTAGATGCAGGTCTGGAAGTCATCAGGTGCTGGCAAACTGCAGATCAAACTGCAGTCCAGCAAACAGCTCAAAGTTCCAGAAGCAGTGATATCGCTGGTTGCTGTTCCGGAAGCATTCTCGATCAAAAGCAACTATAGCTCATAAGAGGGAATCTGTTTGCGGGACAAAAGATAAAGTTATTCATTCTCAAAGGAGTCTGTGCTGGTATATCTAAGACTGACTAGATCATCTTATAAGTCATGCCAATGAACACACATCCTGAAGTCCCTTGGTCTCATTCTTGGCATCCTTTCTGTGCGCCTTCAGGTCTTGCCCGTTCAGCTTGCTCTCTTGCAGTATTTCATCTCAGGTTTACTGGAATACTTAGTGGCAGATATTGTTTCAATTCTTTGATTTTAACGTCATTGCTTCCCTCATTATCTCTCTCCCACTCCTTTGTGTTTTCACGTCGCACCTTTAGTCAGCTGAGATCTCCTGATGTCCTCAGTCCAGTGACACTGTCTTTCCACTCTTTAATTCCCTCCCATGTAACTCTCTTCATCTGCACTCTGTGTCTTTGGTTGCCCCCCAACCCCATCCTCCTTTCTTCTGTCTGCCATTCATTTTATTCTTACTGGACCATTTCCTCTCCACTCTCTTCTTTTCCAGACTGTCACTGTTTTATTGCTTTGGCAGCATGAGGTATCTAATTTGCTTTCTGTCCCCTCTTTTTAACTCCATTGGCTAGCTTTACCTTTCACTCTACTCTTTGGCCTCGTTATGCCTCTTCCCTGCTTTTATCACCTCCCACCTCTGCTCCAATTATAAACACTGAACAGGGAAGCAGTTGGCAGTCAGCTTTGTGACTGCTAATGTCCTTTGAATGACTCAGAACCTATGGAGTGAATGAAACACAGCCCAGTTTAATTTGGTCAAGCTGTCTCTTTTTATAGGAGCATGAGTTCGAATCATATATTCCTGATGTTACCATTTCTAGTGGCCTAGTGGGTGAGTGAACCCCCCTACTCTGTTCCTTGGCACAGATACTGCCATCTGTGCATTTCAGGGTTTAAGTTGGGGTTTTTTTGGAAGGGGACGGAGTTGCAGGGAGAGGGTCTTATCTTCTCTTTGTTTCTCTATTTTTCTTTTCTTCCCCTTCCCAAATTTCATTATTCTCTTTCTAATGCCCCTTTTTTAACTTTGCCCACCTTTAAGGCAAAACCTTTTGAAGATGGGTTCTGTTCTTGAAGCTGCAGGAGAAAGTAGTCAGGCTTGCCATTGCAGTGATTTCTCTCAACTATGAAAAACCATGAAGAGTAGTTTCCCTTGTATTTGTGATTCCTGGTCAATTGACTGTGGTATCTTAGAACACAGTCACTGACTGAAAAGTTTCTCACAACTGAGACATTGTAAGGTCTGTCTTTGATGATTTTTTGCCATCTAATACATTATGAGCTCTTATATCTACCTTTCCCTTAGACACTTAGAAGGTCCCTTTCCTCTGTCCATCTGCTTATTTTTTGCAGGACTTGTGATAATTCTGATTTGTACTCCTCTGCAAAATGAGCCAATGTGTTAAAAAACTGGGTGGGTGAGTGGTGCAGGAAAGGGAGGGAAGACTGTCAGATGTGCACAGTAAGATAATTTTTAAAAGGTCCAACTCCTGAGGCATAATGTCAAATGTGTTCCTAAATGTCCAAAATGGAATAAACCAGCTCAGGTTTTTTTCCATACTGCCATTCTGCTGATGCAGGGAAAGGCAATGGCATTACCTTCCTGATGACTTACGGTAGTAGTAATTACTTATATGATGTTATTAGATTCTCAGCATTCTGCATTATGACAGTTATGATTGACTTATTGATTAATTCATTAATTCAGTCCAGAGGACAGAAGTTTAAATATTGACTTTTTAAGATTTTCACATATAGGCTTGACAGGCTGAAAAATATCTAAATGTCTAATTTACAGTTCTTTGAAATCACCAGCTTTTCCAGACTTCTTCGTTTCAACAGTTATTAGGAAATAAAAGTCAATTAGCACTTCCAGTATATACCATGAAAAGATATTTCCCCGAGGTGTAAATGTGTTACTTGGTAGAATTCTATCCAGTTAAGTCCTGTCAGTACCTAGGATGTGAAAGCTTTGGCTACATCTAAATAATAATGAGAAAATCAGATTACACTTCACATACTGGAATAAGTCAATAAACAAAACTTCCCAGTGTCCTTTGGAAAACTGCAAGGTATGCTGGGCTGTCGTTCCCGTTAACAGATGGATAACTTAAAACACTGTGAAACTTTTATGTGTGCCTATGGAGTGGATGAAAGGAGTGACTTTCAGTGAATATATTAGTATTTTCTAACCTCCTTAAAGTGAGACATTTACTCCCCAGAGAGGAGAAAAAACCCTGTTTTACTGAGATTCCTAGCCAGGCCAGGGGGGGTTGGTTGTTAGCAATTAACCTTCCAACCAATTCTTCCTTCTGTTGAGGCTTCATGTGTTAGAGGAGACGCACATGCTTTCAGGCCGGTTACTACTTCCAAGCAGTTTCATCATTCCTTCTTCCTCCTCTCATCCCCATTCCCTCCTTTGGTCCTTTGCATTATTTTTATATCAAATGAGAAGAGTTCAGCTTCTTAAGATAAGTCCTTTGGTAAGTGACGACAACCCAGCAGCTTTCTCTCTTTGATTTTAACTCCTTGCTTTAATATTTGGGAAGATGTTTGCTTTTCTGAAAGGGAATGGTAATTCAGGGTGAATTTCTCACTCTCTTTTCTTTTTCTTTTTTTTTTTTCCCCTGTCTGGGAGAGAATTCTCTCCTCAATCCATTAAAAAACAGACACACATGGATTTTTCATATCCTGGCAGCTTTTACTTCCACAGCAATCCCTATTCATTCCAGCCTCATTAGAAAGACCTGCAGAAGGTAACAAGCTCTTAATTAATTTTGAGTTAAAAAAGGCAAAGTAAACTTGCTTTAACTGGGCCAGGATCATAAAAGCCAGGTTTTAACTTCCACCGAGATGAGTCACCATCATGAACTAATGCAAGTAGTGACTATTATCTTGTTGTCACAAATCAAAAGATATACAGAGGCAGGCAAGATGATACATTAAAAGGTCATGTATTCAGAATCAGAATAACAAAAAATATTTCCTGTGATTAAAAGAAGGAGCTGAAAGATATTAGGGAAAGTTTTATCTAGGGCATTCTTTTATGGTTTTTCTTTTAAATGAATTTGTATGCATGTGTTAAAAGGAGCTTATGATGTTTGTACATCTCCATGGTTATTTGCACAAGTATAATAATAGCTATAGAATACATGTTTTTAAATACAGTACCTAGACAAATAGGAATGTGCTTTTTTAAATTAAAAAATTAAGTATTAGGTGTTCTTCAGAATTATATAAACTTTCTATTATTCAGCCTGACATACAAAGCTAAGAGGTGTATTTTACTGACAGGAGAGGATAAGGAAGATTAAATGGCAATATTATCATTCTAATAATGAAAGAGAGCTAACCTTGCTCTATGCTTAGCTATGAAAGGTGAATTTCACCTTTATACACAGAGTCCTGTGGAAGACTGTTCCTATAGCATTGCAGAAGACTGGTTCGTCAGATTGAATATTAGCCATCATGAACAAATGAGTTGCAATAACCATCAGGTAAAATGTTAAGAAGATGTTTAGAGATGGATTCTCTACTACCTTCCACTTTGTCTAGTAATTTCCATCTGTAGTGTTGTATATCTACTTCACAAATTTGTAAAGGGCTGAAGATGGAAAAAGGCTGGAGCCTTGTGTCAAGTCCTCCTAGTCCCTTTCTCCCCCAGTAGTGGTGTATGTGAATGGCTTGAGAATTGCAAAGTCATGTTTAGAATGCCCCAGCCATACGGAAGAGAAGCACTAGGGACCACATTTTTCTTTCCTGTTTATCAGTGTCAATTTGCAGTAGTGCTACTTAATTCAATTTTAGGTACTCCAAATTTACCCTTTATCTTAGTATAATTAAATAGTATTCTGCCTCTGTATTTTGTGCATACATTTAGATGAAGTTAAAAAACAGTAATACTAAATTGCTTCTACTGCATGGGATACTGCAACAGAATAGTTCGAGTGTTTTGCTGCAGACCCAGGGATACATGCTTGAGCCTTGTCCTAAACTTTCACTTTAACACCACCCTGTAACTGGGGACCTTGACCTTTGAGCTAGGAAATCAGAGGCTTCTGGACACAACATCAGCCACATCACTTCATAATGTGCTATAAACCACAGAAAGGGACCTAACTTTTTTTACCAGTGATAGCCCAGTGGTCAAATGGACTTTATGTTTATATGAAACACTTTGTGCAGAAAATGGAAGAGTATTTTGCATGAAATACATGATGATTTTTGAAAATTCCATAAAAATCTTAACACGAGTCATTTTTGTTCAGATAAACATCACGGTGTAGTACAACTCATCTCCCTCACCAGCTGCTGGATCCCTATTAAGGTATTTCCCCCACTTTTAAACTACATTTGTCTTTGGAGATTTCCACCAAATTCCATTAAATTCTGGTGCTCTGCACAGTAAATAGCCATGAAAACACCATGCTGCTTAGCACAAATCCTCAATCCCCTGCTAACACCTTATATTACAGCTGTCTAATTACCATGTTCTGCAGTAACCTTGTGGGACTTCCATAGGTAATTAGAGCTCCAGAGCATTTCTGCAATAATCCAGTAAGGACCTCTTAACTAGAAAGGATTATGTGGTACTAATATTTTTGCACCCACATGTTCTTCATAGTTAATTGTTTCAATTAATATTTGGCAGCAATGAAGAAATTCATAAAGGTTCATAAACTGAGACAATTCCTAGGAAAGTTTTGAGGCAAATGAGTTGTAGTTGTGATCACTTAAAGATACAGGGCACTTTAGAAAAATGAAATTCCTAGTAGAATCATAGAATGGTTTGGGTTGGAAGGGACCTTAAAGATCACCTAGTTCCAACCCCTCTGCCGTTGGCAGGGACACCTTCCCCTAGACCAGCTTGCTCAAAGCCCTATCCAACCTGACATTGAACACATTAGTACTTTAAGCTATTGAAAAGCACATTTTTATATTGCTTCTAGAAGGGATGACTTAGCTTGCCTCTCTTTTCTTTCCATGGAAGTTTTAGCAAGTAGCTGCGGATGAAGAATACTGTATGAGTAAAAAGTATAGTGAGTATGCTCTGATACTGTTCTACAGACAAGTCTTTGATGACAGAAAATAGTAGGAAGAGCTATTGAGATGTTTCCTTGATTCTGGGTGGCTTTATTTCACTTTAACCTCACCTTACTTCTTTTTTTCCTTTGAGAGTTAAGGATTCCACATGCTATGCAGCTATACAGGCCCTGTGTACACTGTACACACTGGCAATTATACAAGTCCTTCAAACTTGGATTTATATACTACTGACCATTTTTAATAATGATCCTGATTCTTCACCCCTTTATAGTCAGTGTCAGGCCAATGGTATTTCTGTAGAGTTATAACAGTGTAAAATCTGTGCAAGAAAGAGAATGACTCCACCATTTCTGAAGCACACAGGGATGCAGAAAGCAGCTTTGATCCCAAAAGCGTGTGTCCCTCCTCCCTGCCTCTTGCTCCCCTCCGCCTTTGGGCAACCCTCCTCCACCCTCACTTCGCTGCTTTCTACAGGATCCCCCACTGCTTTGGAGTGGCCCCAGACACCCACTTACTCTCATGCTAGGATAGAAGCAGCAGCCCTAGGAAGACCAACAGAGAGAGTGGGCATGTGAGGGGCATGGTGGGAGCAGGCGTGTTACTCCCCATTCAGCCGTGTGCCCAGAACTGGTTTCCATTTCACACTGCGCTTTCTACGTCGTCAAGTATATGCTCTATCTTGAACTGAAAGACCTAACACTTTTCAAATTTGTGTGTCTCATCATAGGTACCAATCTATTTCATTACTTAGCTGTCTGTAGGGTAATGGCTGCACTTTAGTACTTTGCTATCAGTAAGATAATGACTACATTTTATGGTTATGTAGCCGTACCCTTTTAGTCTTAAAATGTCTCAGTTTTTTGTTCATTGTTGTTTTCTGCTTTCTGTATTGCATAATTGTAATTATTGGTTAACTGTAATATCCTGTAAAATAAGGAGAACTCTGGAAGGAGTCATTGCACAGGTTGATTAGAAAGCCAGTTCTTTTTCTTGCATTAAAAGGGCAGAAGAACAAATGCCATACCAATTTATCATCATACGCGACCTTTGATTAAACAATTTTTTACTATATTAGTGTGAGTGGCTTTTGGCTTCAGAGCAGATCACTGAAATTAAGAACTTTAGCACAAAACAAAGAGTCATTTGTTTAGATGATTATTAAATTAAACAATCCAATCTGGAAGTCACCTTAATTAAATGTAAAATCAAGTCCACTGAACCTCTGTACATTTTCAAATCAGAGCATGATACTTCCCTAAAATATCATAAATTGCCCCTATTCTGCCAGTTAGTTCTGCTGTTTTGCAGCCAAGATTATAAGTTAGACTTGATTAAAATAAAACGAGTTGTTTCTTAGAATGTCCTAGTCAATAGTCTTTCCCTAATGGCCTTCTATCTATTATCAAGTTAAGAATTTCATTTAATTTATGTCACAAAGCTTCCAAAGAGAATACATGATAACAATCTTAAAACTGTAAGACTAATAGATTTATGTTTATGCCATTTCTCATTCTTTCTGAAGCTTTGAGAAGGTTGTATATTTTCCCTCTGATGTATCTAAGAGGGTAAAACAGCAAGTACATAGGTGAGTAGATGTCTACACAAGGAGAACCACATGTAGTTTTGCTATGAGAATAGGCAGTCACCATGTAAAATTCTCAGTGCATCTCAGAAAGATAGTACAAAATGTTCTCAGAGAGAAAACAGATCACCAAAAGAATCCCTCTATGTGGACAAACATTTGAATAATGTCCACACAAGTCACTGTTCTTAGTAAATGGGCTATGGCTTCTGTTTCTTACTGAACAAAAGAAAATTTATTGGCTGCCACAGAGTGTGGGTAAAATTCAGATTTAGTGATGCCAGCAGCAAAGCCAGCACAATTTACATGTTTCCACAGGGTAGGATTTTGACAGCTGTTGTAGATTTTTACAGCCTAAAGCAAGGACACAGTCACTGTTGCTGTATTGCTGAATAAGTTCTTCTGTTATCAGGTGATTTTTTTCCTTTTCTTTTCTTCTTTTATTTTTAAATTTGTTATTTATAGCCTTTGGTGATAAATTGTTCCCAGAAAATATTTAAAACTCTTTTTTTTTAAACAAATCTTCAAAAGACAGAAAAACTGATTCTAGGTATGCAAAATTTCTAAGAATTCTCTAAACCTCCAGCAAATCTTAGCTGAAGATATGTACTGTTTTTCTCTACACAGGCTTATTCTCCTGTGACATGGGATTAAAATCTCCACAACAAATAACAAAGCAGAGTTTCTTGGCATAGCAAAAATGAATCTATGCAATATGCCCACAGAAGGCTTTTGCCTGTCTATGTGGGTTCTCACTTCTTCTCCAGTGTTTAACTTTTAAATTGGGTCTTAATTTCCTCATTTTCTCAGAGCTCTTTTAACAGTAAACAGAGGCTAGGGACATGTAATTTTCTAAAACTGGGGGTGGGAGAGGGGATGCTGGTGAATAGACACACACTATTGATCCCTCTAATGAATCCATACTAATTATGATGGACCTGGGCAGCCCATACATATAACCCATGCCAGCTCAGTCACAAGCCTGAACAGTAGTCTTCATAGGACCAGAAAATGAGTAGACAAATGCCTGTTTCTTCCCAGGGAAGGCAAACCTCCCTGGGAATGCAAACCTCCCTGGATGTATTGACACTCTGCTATGAAGAAAGTCTGTAGAGTCTCCGTTTTGGAGGCAATCCAGTGTTTTTGCAAGGGCTAAATGAACTACTCTCTAGACCCAGCTTTGTACAATTTGCTGAGCTCAATGAACTCTTTTCTTTTCTCCTTTCCTCCTCATACTTCTTTGTTACTTTTAACAATGTGTAGTAGAAAAATTGGCAGTTACTCAATGAAATCACTGTTAAGCTTACACCAAAAGGAAGATTTTTTTGGTGAATTTACACTTCCAAGAAGATGTCATAGTTTTCAAATGAGATGGTGAGACTCTGAGTTAATGGTTTTTGAATAGTTTGAATAAAAGATTGTCCCTGAGTCTGTAAAACAGAAGCAGCAAGGCACAGTACCTCCTGGAGTTCCCTTTGGCCAGTTTGTCTTTGCACTGCCCTTAACTTGAGTCTTTGTCTGTTGGACACAATCTTGTGCAAAGTAGTCATCAATACAGATTAGAAATATCAATGGAATGGAGGCTCTGACTGATTTATTCTTCCTCCTTTTTGTTTGTCTGCATCAAAACAGAGTTGGCTCGCAGTATTTCTTTGCTCCGTCATTACTTTTCTTCAGGGCTTATTCATTAAAGCCTCAGGAGGAAGATGTCACATTTACCTCTTTTTTTTTTCTTTTGTCTATTACTGCTGTACATCACTGCTGCTTGTAGCATGCCATTAGTGTCACAATTGTACATGGCCACCAGAAGAAATGTGCTTCCTGGCTGTAATACGCAAAAAGCAATACAAAGCATAATTAATGGAACCAAGCAAAGTGACTCATGTGACATTTGTTCTCTTGAAGATTAAATGAACATTGTGAAGACCCTGATGAGGTTGTAAGAGAAAAAGTAAAGGAAAAAAATGTAGGTAGGATTTTGCTAGTTTTGTATGTGTGCTAAAACAGAGATCTTCAGCAGTATGCACCAAGGCCTTTCCATTTTATCTAGCATTCTCCCCGCCCCAGTCTGTGAAATATGAATGGATGAATTTTCTTTGCTAGAATGAATAAGGAACATGATATCCAGTGATTATGATTTTCATTAAAGTTACACAAACCTTTTTATATAGAAATACCAAAGTTATCATGTTATTTGTATTGCACCACTGATATTGTAATGAAATCTGTCATGTTAAACCTAATTGATGCTAATGAGGAGGTATTTCCAGGACACTGTTATAAATGACACCAGTGGTCCTTTTCTCAGCAAAGCATTAACCATCAGAGATGAGTTCTGAGTGTCTCCTCAATCCATTTTTGCTCCTGATATTGTGAAATTAAAATATGACACTGTCCATACACAGTACTTTTAACAAGCTCACTTTATGGCTAATAAAAGCTAGGAAACTAAGAGATCACAGTAACAAGTGATCATGTCAATGTACTCCCTGGGGAGGTTGTACCTTTTTCCAAAAGAATACGCAGGTGACACTAATACAAAATAATTATAAGAATAATTTTGCATAAATGATTCTATGTTTTATTAAGATCCTCAACAGGGTGGCATTCTGTCAGTTCTGTCCAAGTACAAACTTGTGTTATTTCCTTTTGTTAAAAAATAGTTGCCGTAACAACTTAATGTAAAGTGCATGTGGCTTATATAGAACATTATTTTTAGAACTTTGGTTGCTTACAAACTGAAAAATATTTATATGTAGATAGCAGTGTTTTGTCTTCACTTCTTTTGCTTCTCTTGAAAAGAGAATCCAATGTTTTTTTTCCTTCAATAAGCTGATGAAATGAAAGCATTTAAAAAAAAAATTATTCCCAAAACCACAGTTGAAATAAGCAATCATGTTTTCAATGTAAAAAATCATCTCCGTAGTCTTTGAAAGGTCTGAACATTATGTTTAGTTACAATGAATCAAAAATAGTGAATGACAAAGTTAGGTTGTTGCTTTCAATTATTTCCAAGTGAGTAGGTTGCAATATCACTAAACATATCCACCTAGCACTAACTAGCCACCTTTTTTGTGTGCTTCAGCAGAGAGTCTGTAAGCGTAAAAGGTAGTGAGGTATTGGGAACCCCTTATAGTATTCAAGGAGTTCAGAGTATTGAAGTGTTGAAATGCAGGTTGTAGGTGGATTTGGTGTAATGTTTTTAGTTTAGATTTGAAAAAAAAAATGAAGCGCTTTTGGGAAGCAAGATTATCTGCTATGTGTCCTACGTTTGTACGTACTAAGATAATTCAGCACTTTCCTATATCCTTAAAATTAGACAAAAAAAGGAAAGGATGAAGTGGGTGGTTTAGTTTTGTACAATTATTAACTTGGTTATAATTTTAATTTTAATTTGGTTATGAAGCTAAACATTCTGGTACACCATATCAGTCTCCATTGGATGAATTCAGTTGTCACAGCTTTGAATGTTTATGGTTCAGGATTTCTTTCCAAGTTTATATTAATTGTGCCTCTGCACTATAACAGGAAATACACCGGAGGCTTATCTTTGATAACTGTCCAAGAGGAGAGTTTGGTCGTTGGTTGTCAGAAGGTATATATAGCATCTCAAATATCCCCTTCAATATTTTCTCTTGAAAATGAATATATTATTTGAGGTCTTGTCATAGCTAGCAGTAAACATGTAGATGTTCACTCTGGGGGTTTTGGGGTTTGTTGGTTTGGTTTTTTTAATGTGTAATAGTTCTATATAAACTCCTATTTTACTTGTGTAATGCATTGGTGATGCTTTTATCTACTTTGGGCTTCTTCTAAATGTTCTAATGTCTCCACTACCTTTGTTTTCATCTTTTTCTTCTACTATTTGTCTTTTATATATGATTTTGCTTTTGCAAAGTAAGAAATGGGATCTGTTTTCTCTGGTTTGATTTTTGACTTCTAAGTAGTACATGCCATAATCTAACAAAATGAATGTTAAAAAACAATTTGTAATTTGTGATAGTTAATGTATTTTGTTGTTTTACGGTAGGAAAAAATTTAATCTCTATCTTTATGATGTGTCGTATCATTGATTTTTCAAAGCAAACCCCACTGAAATCAGTTGGGAGTGCTGCATATAAATCCATGCTATACTATGGTTCTTTATTTATGGGATTTAGTTAAAGGGGAAGGATGCTAGAAATCTCTCAGTACAACACTGTTGAGGTCTTTAGGATTTTTATTTTTCCGAAGTTCCTTCCCTTTTATGATCCCATCAAAATGCCCAAACAAGATGTTTATCTAGTCATGTAAACCAGCTGGGGAAAGTAGATAAATTTAATAAACTGAAGAGCTTACAGCATCATTCAAGCGATTAAATGGATTCTGCACCACCTCTTCCCTCCTCCATATCCCCACTCCACATTGTTTTTATCTGCAGGATTGGATTCCCTCTTAGCTCTTCTGATAAGATTTCTTGCACTTTCTGAGAGACATGCAATCGTCAGGCCACAAGGGCAAAGTACTGTACCTGTGGGTTCATATATTGTATCACACATTAAATCAAGAAGAGGATTCAGGCTGCAGTAAAGTGAAGACTGAGCACGAGTAAACCTTTAAGAAGCAAGGCATGGAACTTGACTTTAAACTCTGTGTCATGTTTAGATATTGAACTGGGTGCCCTGTGATGTGCTAAAAATACCACTACAAATCAGACCCGTATCTTTGAAAACAAACCAGACTATATATTCAATAAAATTAGCACATAGAACAGTTGTCTGAGATCCCAAGTGAAAATGAGATATATTGAATAAAACGCTTTCTTAATGTAGTTACAAATAGGGTTTTAGTTGTGGGTTTTGGTGTTTTGTTGGGTTGTTTTTTTTTTTTTCACTGATGAGCAGAGTTCTCCAGGTGAGCACTTGAATCTGTTGCAGCTATTAAGGTCACTCATTAGCTCCATTGCAGTCAGATGACTAAGGTCAGTCCTTGAAGACAAAAGATGCTCTGACAGCCTGGGGGTCTCAAGCTGTGACCAGGGGTCAGCTTGGTGGATATTTAACTTTGAGAAAAATGGATGGATATTTCCAGATTCATACAGCCTATGTCTCCTACCTCTTATAGACATAATCCCTAAATAAAAGAGAGGACTTTTAAGTATTTCCTGACCAAGGGCTATCAGAGAGTGGACAATATCCACACATGAGAAACAGTTTATGCTTTCTTTTTGTATGATTACATATTCAAAGACACACAGAAGTGTCTGTACACATTTATATGCACATATGCCCACACATTTCCATACTTGTTTTCAACCATGTATGGTGTGTCTATATAATTTTTAATGTATCAAATATGTGTAAGTTACAAATAGTGCTGCTTTCTGCCACTTCGAACACTGCTACATGGGGCATGTGTTCACTAATCAGTAGGTTCTCCAGCTAAGCTCTTGATACTGTTGCAGCTATTAAGGTCACCCATTTGGTGACCTTATATCACCTTCATCTGTATGTTTGGGTCTATTAGCTACAAATAATGTTTTCCTTCATTACTGTGTAAAATCTAAGACTCTACACCATCCATGGATTTCAAACAGCAACTCGTTCTTATTTGACAATAATATTGTGATCCAACCAATATTTCTACAGAAACTTAACTCATGGCGCAAGAATAAAAGCACTTAATTTTGGTTTTAAGGTGATTAATTGCTGTGAGGTTACTGCTACTGTAACTTTAAAAGAAATGAGTGCAAGTTATCTACAGGCTAGACCAAAGTAGTTCCAGTGATTTTTATATCAACAATGAATTGGCTAATGTATTGTTTTCCATTTCCAAAGGGTAATACTAATTTTGTCACAATGGTATATCATGCCAGTGAGTCAGGGAAATAATGTTGATTTGTATCCTTTACATGTTATGGTCTGCATTACTTCTGGGCAATTCTCTTTACCAGTAGAGAGCAAGAGTCTGTTGAGTTGCTCCTTAAGTCAAACCAAATAATAACAATTTTCTACCAGAAAAATATTTCTCCCCAGCTGAAATTTATATTCCAAGTTGTAACTTGGAGCTGCATTTTGGTTTTCGGAATGTCAGATTATACAGACTTGTTGACAGAGATTTTGCAAAGTGCAACCAACCCTGAATTGTTGTATCAGAAATTTATGATTTAAAAGTATTGCAAACCTCTGGTTTTGAAATCCAACTTCGTATAAATATAGCTGAAGATATTCCATAACTTCTTAGCATCACCAGTAGCAGCTATACAACATCTGAAGTATCAATATTTCCCTACTTAACTGAGTTTAAGATAACTGGTTTTGCACTCACAACCAGATGGAAACAGTGCGGGTTTTTAGATAAATGTAAGCTTTTAATCAAAGGATTAGCAGGCCACCAGAACTGTGAATAAGGAGGAAAGAAAATTAAAAACTTCATCAGCATTAAAAAATTTAGAAAGTAAAGCAACAATGCTTGGAAAATTGAAAGTTCAGTTTGGATAGCTGTTCAGGAAAAACACATAATGAAATTGGACTGTCCTGGAAACTGGATTTCAAAACCCTTTTTTTGTTGTCTCAGTTGAAGTATTTAGGTCCTGTTTACTTACTAATCACTTTCTTCTCCACCTCTGTTTAAGGCTAGGAAATAGAAATAAGTGAATAATGTACATTTGCACATCAGTGTTCTGTTTGCAGTGTATGAGAATCTAAGTCATTTTTTACTTTAATTACTGCACAATCTGTACTGGAAAACACCCCTGGTTCTCTAGACCTAAAATTCTCCCTGTTTTGTGGGGTGAATTCCTATTAATATGTGTTTGAGTGCATCTTTCAAAACAAAAACTTTACGTTTTGAATGAAGTACTGTTTTAGGATTCAGAGAATATGGACCAGTGTTGTTTTGGTCATCTTCTGATAAGCCTAACTTTACCAGAGGGTAAGATGGAAACATGTAGTAGCATCCACAGTTCTAAATCTGTGCCATCATAACTCATAAATGCTGTCATTCAGGGCTTTGTGGCAGCACACTGGAATGAAAAATGTCCAAGAAGTATAGTGGAGGAGCTTCTTCCCAGAATTCTGCAGCAGACTATAATGGATCATTTCCAAGAGGATTTGAGATTAATATGACTTCTCCTTTTACTATTGCGTTGATGAGATGTCTCATTATGCTCAGTCTTTTCTAATACACAGGCCATACTACAAGATTTAATTTATTTATTCTGTAGCTGATTTCCATGTCCTTTCATTTAGCCTTCAGGCGAGGTAGCCTACTACACAGCAGCCCCTGCTGTTTGTAAGGGACATGAAACTTAGTTTATTTGTCACAAGAAATTGAGTCGCTCAGTGCAGCTCCAACATGGCTTCATAAAAGAGGAGTAAATGATAGTAAAGTATTCCTATGGTTCAATAGGATTCATTTCACTGGGGCTTTCAATAGTACTTTTTTATTGGAATATGATTTTGCAAATTTTTTTTCAGTCATTAGCACCCCAGCTTCTAATTGGGAAAGGATTTGAATCTGTACATTTGTATACTATATTGAATATACTGCATCTGTAAGTATATTTTTAACTGTTATATAGAATGTTTAAAACATTTCAAGGCTTCACAACTTTAATAGAGTAGGGTTTTTAAATATAATATTTTCACTATTAAAATATGAGAAAAGATTTTAAACTTTCACAAGAGCAGTTTTCTCTTTAATATTTGAAAAGATACTCTTCTTGCTCGGTCCTTTAAGTATCCTAATATCTTTCAAAAAACAGTCAATGAAATGTTCAATGCATGTGTTATATTCAGACTTTAAAAAATACACTTCAGCAGGATGCATTTTCTGTGAACAAAATAGTCCTAGGATGTATATAAAACAAATCTTGTTGCAGCAGGTTATTGTACGGTGGGGTATTTATATTTAATTTTGGGGGATTCGGCACTGTCCTGGAAAAGTCTGGCAAGGCAGGTCCAGTTCACTGCTTTTATATTCAAATTGCTTTTTAAATCCCTACATGAATACTGAAGCACTTTCTACATACTAAGTTCCTTGAAATTACAGTTTTATTCAAAAGGAACAGCCTCAAAGACTCCCTTCAAGTTTCATTTATTTGTTATGATTTTTCATCTTTGAATTATCCAACACCTAACACTAAGGGTTAATGGTTCTTTACAATGACAGCCTGGAAGCGTCCAACATGGGTAGGCATGATTACATATTTGCCTAACATTATTTACCACACTGAGGAGTCTAAAGGTCAAATTTACTACGTTTATTCACAATAATATTTTTTTTACTTCTTAGTAGTACTAGTGAAATTACTAGTACTTGCAGGGAGCAGAGATTTCTTCAGCACAGAGCTGGTCAGTTTTTTCCTTTACTTTTTACGCTCACTAACACTTTGAAGTGCTCCAGGTACTGCAATGTACTGATTTTAGAAAATGATCAGCTATTTAATGGTGCCCATTTAATTCACTTGGAAAAATTCAGTAGTTTTAACATTTTCCATTCCATTGATATGATACAATCGTGCTGCAAATGCGTCAAACTCTTTCTGTTCATTTTTCACCCTGCCACCATATATTAGCTGAAACAGAGAGGAGGCAGTTCAGTTCCTGATTACATTCTTTTAAATACATTTATAAACCAGTTTGGTCTATGCTCATTACAGAACTTTTGTTCAGTGCTTTTTGGCAATTTCTGAAAGAGTCCATAAGCTTCAGCCTCATCAAATATGAAAAATCATACTTTTCTTTGACAAAAATACATAATTATCTATTGACTAGGTTCATTATCTCTTTTAATGTTTCATTACATTAGTAGCTTGCTTTTCCCTAGTGGCACATTTCTCTCCTGATGATGCTAGTTATTCTGTATCTAATGAACAAAAAGTTGTTCATCTAGTAAAAAAGAAACAGACGTGCTATTCATATTCTCCTTAGTAAACTGTCCTAAATAATTAATGCAAATAGATTTCCAGGGTTGTGAATTTTGATGAGAAGATACTCTCAAAGATGAATTATTTGTTTTAGGATCTTTTCCCTGCTAATCCACAGGTTTTTGTGTTGATTCATGTAAATCTGGTTTTGCCTTAGTCTGGCAGGGAGGAGGGAAGCACGAAGTTTAAGTTTTTGAACAGATGAGAAGGGAGCAAGTGCCATCAAAACAGTGGAAAGCTAGATTAAGTTAAAAATCCTCTGAAAAGCTGTAAGACATTTTTGATGGAGTTTGCGTGTGTACATGGATTTGCAGTGCTGGAAGACCTCACAGCAAGAACAGTTTCCTTATGTTACTATAATAATTGAGTTCCAACTTTATGTTTGATTAAAGGAAACAGTGCAAACACAAAATAAAGGACTGTGAGAGATTTACAAAAGAGATCACGTTTTCCCCCTTTTAAGCAGTCTCTTGGGAGGGGAGGAGGGAAAAAAGAGTGCATTTTTGTGGGATGATGCATTCTGCCCATCTTTTCATCCACATAGTTTGTGGAATTCTTCCAGCTTCCCTGATGTTGCACAAAAGCACACAGTAATACACTTGTGCAGCTCTGGGGTCTGAGAAGAAAGTGAGCCCTGCTGATGCCAGCACCCTATCAAGCAACATATCCTGCGAGCTCAACATTGCACATTCACTTCGCTTCCTTCCTGGGCATTCAGGCACAAGTGAACTCAAAACAGATGCCATCAGTAGAGTCCAAAGTGTTCTGAAAGGCTTAATATAAATTCCTTGCTTCTGATGCTGTGATTCAGTTGAACTCTGGGAATTTATATATATATCTACTACCATTTTTTTTCCTTCTTGTGCTGAAGATGGGGGCACAGGGTTAGCTTCCATTAGCTGTTTTTTCAGTTCTCATCTCTTTTTTCACTTGCAGCCAGGGATTGTCGGAGGAGGGATATTTTATGCGCTTTGAGTTTTCTTTTTATTTAGCCAGCACACATCTCTTGGTGTCTTGTAATATCAGATGCAGTGCTAGCAGAGTAGCTGATTTTACAAGACACCTGCCTTCATATTTGAGGGCAGGATCAAGCCCTCCCTTGATGACTGAAGACAGAAGCTCAGTGCTTATTCATGATGCTGTATCTAACTGTGAACAGGAGCTGGGAGTTTAGTCTCTTTTATGCCACAGGCTATGTACTATATGTTAATCCCATCCTTCAAACTACTTGAGTCCATTTGATAACTGTTTTTTTGTAAAGTTCACACTTCAAACTTCTCTTCACAAGTTGCACGGGCATCTGTATTCGGAAATGCAAATACAGACAGAGTCTTTTTTAACTATTACAGTATTGCACCACACGTCAGCTGTTTCATGTGTCAGTGAAACGTCTGCCTTCGTCGCATAGGTGTCTGTGTTGATGAAATTTGTTTATGGAAAATTATTTCCATAGGGAAGACAAAGACATGTATTGAATGGAGGCTTTGCTTTGGAGAGGCTTTGCTTCTTGCTGTATGTGCATTCTACCATTAACCATGTTAAGAGCAACTTCACGTATCTTTAAATAAGTGTTAAAATCACTCATTTAGTGTCCCCTACTGGTTTTTACAGGAACAGTTGAAGCAGGGTTTGAGTCAACATGTATTTGTGTGCTCTTCTTGTTTTCTAGCACAAATTAAGAAATATGAGAAAATAGGAGCACGTAATTCAAATCTTTATCTATTCCTGAGATAACTTAGCTTGAGCAAATTTTTATCCCAATGGAAGATGGCAGTTTACAGAAACCTTGGCTGAGATGGAATGGAAAAGCAGTACTTTAGATTGAATTTAAATACATCCTCTGTCTTATGGAGGCAACATCCTCCTTCTTTTCTTTCCCTTGCCCCCATCTCCTTTGAGAAATGTCAGCCTCTTTACCCTGCATTCAAATTCTTCAAAAAACAAAAGGCAATCGATTTTTCTGGTTGGTGCCATTATCTGAGATGAAGGAAATTCTATTTTTCTTTTAGGACAGAGGTAAGCAAAAGTAACTATAGTCTGTCTTTTGTAAGTTAAATTAATAAGTGATGAATAGCTGCAATAAGGAAAAAAAATAATCTATTAAAGAAAATGTGAACATTTGCCTTTCCTCACTCCAAGTCATACAATATGAGCTATGAAAGTTTTCAGGGGAAAGTTAGCCATTGCTTCAGTTGGAAGACTTTTATAAGTGTTGCAGAAAACATGCTTCATTGATGTATTTTCTGAGAAGTAAATAATTAGAACTTTTTTCAATTGCCAAAAGTTTTAATGTGTTGAACGTTGTAAACTGTAACACTGTAATCTCTATCACTGTAGTTACGCAAGTATGGGAAATCATCAAAACTCATGTATCGAAAATCCTTTCTCATACAATATTTACACTGATCTCAACAGCAGTTTTGCTGGTTAGGAAATACTGAGTTAGGACTTGAGGACCTGCATTTAGGTCTGCAGGCATCCAGAAAACATATGTCTTAGAGTGGTTCTTAATTTGACCATAATTGAGTTCTGGGTCCTTTTTGGACCTCATGTCTTTCCATTCTGGAAACTTTTCTTTTCCCCCAGCCGTAATACTCATGGTTGACACGTACAGCGTGCAGCGGGATTAGGAGCCACAGCTCCCGGATCCATCATAAGCTCTGCCTCTCCCGTTTTCCAACAGAGGATGCAGCCTTCATTGGGAAGGGTGAGGCACCAGCACATTGCCTCAGCAAGGGTTAGGTGGTGAAGAAGTAGGGCTTTTTTCTTTGCTCCCCTCTCTCCCTCCCTTTCCTTTCTTTGAGATGAGAAAATAGGCCACCAATTTAGTGGGAACTGAGACTGGCTGGGCAGCGCTGTCAGCTTTGTGTGCTCTGTGGCTGCCCGCCATTTCCCAGATCATCGGCAGCCCTCTCTTACTGTTTTCCCTGGCTGCATAAAGAGAACATTGTGTCTCTTGGAAGCTCTGGCTCATACCCTGTCCTCTATGTGAGAAAAGGAAATGTTCCCTCTGTTCATGACTTAGCAACGGTTGGCAAAAATGATGTCATATCCATGGTAGCAGAAAGACAAAAAGAGAGACAGAGAGGGACTGCTTTTTTAGACAGATTTTACATACCACACTGTTCCATGGAGGGCTGAACAAAGAACAGGCATTGTAATGCTCCATTGAGGACAGAATACCAGACTATTTTTTCAGGCTGGAAAGAAATGGGGATTATTTACGACTGTGTTTGAGAGTCCCACTTAGTAACACTATAGCGTGGAATATATGGGATTATTTCTCTCTAGGTTTGCATCACTTTATTGTTTGCTGCAACCCCTCTATTATAAGTACATGTGCTAGCATGCTGTCCTTTATTCTCTTTTATTATTGCTACTAAGTATTAGGTAAAAGAATATTGCAAATTGTGCATGAAATGTTACAGACTATCACACAACTGCAGTATTTTACTTTCATGGTCCCTCATTCTGTGTTTTAATAATATAGTGTTACTAACATATCCATATGGACTTCAGTGAATTGAGCATCAAAATGTGAGCTTTTCTTGGCGTGTAGTTTTGTCTCTCTTTGTTCAGATACACTACACAATATCAATGTTCATGTGTAATTGATAGTTTTTGGAATAAGCCTATTCAGGAAGTGTTTGTCTGTGTATGTGTTTAAGACTGAAGGGGAAGGAGAGGGGGAACGTGGAAATTTGGGAAGTCGTATTATAAAGCCAATGACCCTAACCTCCAGTTGAGTTTTAAGCAAACTCTAAAGCTGGTATGAATCAAACTAGTCCCCTCCCTAGTTTTCTGGTGTGTGATGCTGTATGATCTTCAGTGGCTAGTTATTAAAACTTTCACAGATTTATGACGAAAGCATACACATTAAATCTCCCACTCCATCTCCATTCTGCAGACCTTTCCCTGGAGAACAAGGGGTAACCTTTTTTGCTTAACAGCAAAATTTGGAAACTCATAAAAAGACAGGTCCCTGAATATGCGAAGTGCTCTGATGCTAAGCATCCTTTGCTGACTTGGAACATAAGTCCCTCCTAGCATAGATTCAATCCAGAGTGCAAACTAATGCTCTGCATGTTTAAATCCCGAATCTGAACTGAAAATAATTTTCTTTCAAATATATGTGCCAGGTTCTTTGCTATCTTTTTGTCATGCCTGTTCTCCTCACTTTTTGTTCATTATAGATGATGAACATTGCTGTCAGCAGGGATTCCCATACCACATCCCCAGATGCCAGGTATCCAGTTTATTGGCAGATGTCACACATTGTGGTTGTTACTGTCATGGTCACTACTTCCTCAATAATTTCCCCTAAGAATGAGCAATACTGCAAGAGATTTTACTTCTTTTTCAAAGACACACTTTTGGGAATCAAATGAAATAGGATAATATAGCTTTAAGTTGAGATGAAAGCTTCCAGTGGGGTGCTTTGAAGAATGTAGTAATAATCTACATTAGCTTCTTGTCCAGTCTGGTCTTCCCTTTTTCACCAAGACATGGCTTTGTTTTGAAGTTGAATCAAGTATTTCTAAGGTCATCCTATTTTGAGGTAGAGAAAAATTCTGTTGGATACTAAAATAGTTGTTGCCAGCCAGTCTAGTATAGAGCTTTCTGCCTCCACAAGCTCCTATAGCATTTTGTTTATTCTATCTGTGAAACAGAATGAACCTCTTTGGAATAAACATTGCCAGCCCTTCTTGAATCAGGTTTGATTTGATTTTTACCACTGCTGCAAATTGATTTGAAACAGAATTTTATTTCTGTTTTCTGCCAAAATTTTTATGTCATTAATTTGTACTGACTGGAAGCACCATCATAAATAGCAACTCTGGCAGGTATAAGGAGGCCATCTCCCAGGTACACAAGGTGCTAGGAATGGTCTCCAGAGACCCTCAAGCATGAGCTACAGGTTAAATAACACTACTTTTGTGTTTGCTCTGCTTAAAATGTGGGCTTCAAAATTTAGTATCATCTTTTGGATTGGAATGGATTTAAACTGTAGCCACAATAACAATTCTAATAGTGTAGTTATTTCTGAGATATCAGACAGAAATTGCACAGGTGGCATATGCATCCAAAATAAGCATTTGAAACTTGGTAGAGGGCTGAACATGATCATTTATTGTAGCCATGTTAATAATTTTTTGCTTTTCTTGAGGGGCGTCCTTTCTGACTTTTTGCTATTTTCCATTTTAGGTAAAATTGTTGCTGTCTTCATTAAAATTCTTTTGTGAATATTCTGATGGATTTGTGGTAGGAGCACGAGTACATCAAGGAAAAATAATCAAAGGTTCTCAGAGTGTGTTTGGTTTGTTAATTGGCTGTGTCAATAGCAGATGGACATTTCTGCCTGTCCACATGTCCTTATGTGCCTGGAGCTCCTTCATCTAGCTGCAAATTTAGTATCAGCCAGAAACAGAAGAGTGTCCCACTGTTACAACGTGAATCTTTTCTGAAGGATTCTCTGATGACAAAAGATTAGGTTATTTCTCTCAACTGCCAGATAACACCTGCTTATCTAGGGAAGGAGCACAAGCTTTTTGCATGTAAATTTTCAAGACCTGTGAAAGAGTTTGGGCTCCATAAACGTGAGTGTGAGATATTGCAAAAATTGAGATTTTTTTAGGTTGAATGAGAGAACCAAAAAGAAAATTGGGGTGATTGTAATATTCAAATATGCATTAATTTACTGTCGAAAAGAAGAGAATAACCTATTTCTAAAATTGCAGAAAGGAGGTGTCCATTGCACAAACTTCTAATTCATTTAATTTACAGAAAATTTATGTTCTCCTGAAAATAAAGATTTAATTTTAAAAGTACTAGTCTAAGTACACCGAAGTGAACATAGTGGGGCTTGACCTAGATAGGGTCTTGCAGATCCCAATTTTCCTAAAGTTAGGAGGTTCTCTTTGTCGGAGAGGCTGTATTAAAAACAGTTACCTCAAAGAGTGAGTAAAAAAAGAGCACCTCTCATCTTTTAGTATGTACTCAGGGTTCTGAAATTTGTTTCTTCATGAGGACCATCTTTGTGTATCTGCCTTTTCTATATGAGACTTCTAATCTGAGCAACATCTGTCTTCTCTACTGAAAGCTTGCTGGTATTTCTCTGAATCCTACATTCTGTGCACCCAGGTGGAAATTATCTGTTTTCCTGAAAGAAACTGGGTCATGGAAGAATCCTGGCCACAGCACCCTGCATTTGCATCCAGAGGGTCTGAATCGGCTGTCACATGCAGGCCCTATTCTGTAATCTGTGACTTCAATGGACTTAGGTGTACTGACAAAACCTGCAGTTGTGGCACAGCGTATTTATTCACTGATTTATTTATCCTCAGGAGCATGCCTGCCCTAGATGCCATGTAATACTGAAAAATGCAGCAGTAAAGGAAACAAACCTTTCCTTAAACAAAGTTGAACATTATTAAAAAAGCCGAGATAACCTCTTATCTTCTGTAAAACCAAACCTTTCGACAACTCTTACAGCATACAATGCTCTTGAGTCCGCAGGGCAGGATATCTGAGGCAGCCAATACACTAGAATGCAATTGAGATATCCTTACTGACAGTGTTGTAGATTTTTTTTAAGTCCACATAGCACAGGGTAGTGCCATTTAGATTTTACCACATGTATACAGGTGCAGTCAAACAATATCAATCTGGTGTCAGCATACTATTGTCCCTAGATATTAGATCTTGCTATATGACCTCTGTTAGACTTCATGAGTCCCAGCTTCCTACAGCTGCATCGTTGAACTCTGCTTCATGTGAACTTTTGTGTCCTCCCACACAGACCTTCATATTTTTTCTTACCTCCTCTCTTGCTCCTGTATACCTACCGCCTTTATTTTATGTTTCCATTCTTTACTGTCAAACATAGCACCAAATCTGATGCCTATTGACTCACTCTTCCTTCTAGTCTTCTCTCCTATGATGCCCATTCCTTTTCTGATGCTGTAATAAATTCCTTGCTCATTACCATTTAAATCTTTATTGTTCGCTTGTGATATAAGTCACTTCTTTTCTTTGACTTTATCATGATGTCTGCTTTAGCTTCACATTTCCTTTCTTTCTTTTCATGCTGACTTATGATAGGAATGTAAATTCTGTGGGACAGAGCATAGTATATTTACTGTCCTCTTGACCATAGTGGTTTTCCCATTCCAGATTTGTTGCAGAAGTTCTCCACAGTCTAATAAAGTACCATGTTACTAGCATGAAATTGCACGCTAGCATGAATGTCAGCAGTTTGTACTTGGTACTCTCTTTTTTTTTATAGCTCTCTGATATAAATACTCTGAGCAACACTGCTGGTGGTTAATTGACCATCTGACTTGGCATGCATTTTGTCATCTTCACCAGGGATGTCAAGAAAGATAATAGTCAAGGAGAATACACCATGTATTTACTTTCAAGAGTGGCCCCCGAAGCTTTAAATTCAGGAGAAAGGAAGCCAACTTCCCTTGAGCATTCACCTGCATTCACTTCTGAATAATTTTTTTTAAAAGGAGATCTACAGTGTTCTGTCTTCAGGTGTATCTGTCATTTCAGTTATTGATACACTGTTTAGTTGAGCTTCATAGTGGCAGAAATTTAAATACCTTCAGTAATTTTTCTGTTTGTTTGCTTGGTGGAACCATGGCTCCGCTTATTGCAAATCCTATCAAAATGCTATCGCATGTAGCTCTGAGTTTAGTTAAACCTGCTGTTAAGCAATTTGTTTCCTTGTGATTTGCTTGTCCAGGACCTTTCAGTTATTTTTCAGAAAGTTCACAAAATTAATGGAATTCCCTCATTTGCAGAACAGACTAACGCCCAATGCTTAATGCTTGCAATTTCAGTATTGGATGATGTCACGGTTTAAAGCTGGGCCAGCTATTAAACCTGTAGCAGATGCTCTCTGCTAACCCTCCCCCCACCCCCGAAGGGAACAGAAAAGGCAAAAGGGAGAGAGGCTTACGGGTTGGAAAGTTAAAACAGTTTTAATAGACTATAATAATGAAAAAAGAGTATAATAATAATATTGGAATAATCAAATATATACAAATATATACAAATATATATACAAAACCAAGATCGAGCTCCTCCGATGTCACCACCGGCACTGCAGGGCAGGCTTCGGGAAAGCCCAGGCTGGGCCCAGCGATGGACGGGAACTGGATTCAGGAATGCACGGATCGGGATCAGGAGCAGCAGGAGAACGGACAGAGTGCTCTTCGGACACCGGCCATAGCAGAAGTGAGAGCGAGACCCTCGTGATCCCCCCGCTTTATACCAAGAATGACGTGTATGTGATGGAATACCTTTGTTGGTCACTTTTGGGTCACCTGCCCTGTCCGCTCCTCCCTGCATGTGTGACTCCCCTTCAGCTCTTCACTCGTAAGTAGTGAGGAATTTAGCAGTGACCTTGGTTCCTCTAACAATAAGTACAGCAAGAGCCTTTCTGCATAACATCCCTACCGGTGCCTCAGTGATAACTACAAACTTCGAGCGTTATCAGTCCTGGAAGCAGACACTGTCTGCAAAACATGCAGTTAGTTTCAGAACGTGCAGTTACTTAGAAGAGACTTAGCTGAAAGTAAAAATCACTGAAAGGAAAATTGGCCTGGGTTAGGCCAAACCAGGACAGATGAAGTATATATTTGAAAGAATGTATTACCAGTGCATTTTGGATTGCTGCTATGGCTTTCCCCAAATCAGGCTAGTATTTCAAAAGTGAGCTTGCCAGTATCTTTGGCACTCTATTGCCCTGGCACCCAATGTCTATACTGCGAAGCACTTCATACCTTGGCTGCGCTTTTAGTATCTATTGAATATCTGGACCAGTGGTATCAAAACAACAAATTAATGCTTTGTGGCAGTTATTCCGAGAAGAGGAAGAGTAGCATTACGTGAAATCATCTAATTACAAATATTGTTAAAACAGCTGTGGTTCCCACTGTGGAAATCAGGTACAGAATCTAGGTATAGCACAAAGCCTCACATCATTCATGAGAAATCATACAAATTAAATTAAAGCCCATAAAATGTCTAATTTTTGTTTGTGTTTGTGATTGATACACTATGACATTAAAGTGAGCAGATGTAGAACTGCTCATAGGAGCAGTACTAGTTTCTGCCTAGATTCAGTTGTTAGGTGGCTTTATGAAAAAACAGAAATTGCTTGGGAGACAGAGGCTGCTATTTTTAAGAAGTAAACCTTTCAGCATTGGCATTCAGAGACTTAGCTCTGTGGGAAGCCAAATTCTGTAAATTTAATATCTGGAATAAGAGAAAAGCTCAAGGAGTGCTGCCAGGTGTGTTCAGCTGGCATGGCTCTGAAGTCCTTGGGCGAGTTCAGTATCACATGAGCACATGTTCTGTTGTATTGTATCCAGAAATGAAAAGCTATTGTAAGTGATGCCTACCTTCTTGCTGAAATTCTCAGCCAGCACTAGACAGCTGTCGTTCTGGTTTTATATCTATTAGTGTTCTGTCCAAGTTATTCTAGAATAAATAGCTAAAATGTTAATTGACATAAATTTGTGCTGTTATAAGGTGTGTTTTAAGAGAGGTTCCTCCTGAGCTATCTAGTTGATGCTGCTTAGTTTCAGTAAGAAATACTTGGCTGAGTAAAATGAATAATTTTAGACAAAGGTGAAAACTGTCCTTTATTTGCTTGAACAGGAAGACACATTACACTTCGAGATCCTCTGCAGCTCTCCATTTTTACACGCTTGGCTACAATATTGTTTCTACTAGCCATTCATTCAGTGCAGAAGAGGTTTATTTGTTTCTCTTCACAATTCTTTTGTGCTCATAGTTCTGCTTTGCTTTACGAGGTATTAGGTGCAGGTTGTATGTGTATTTTGTGTGTATATTTTATGTACTTCTGTATTTGTATTCCCCACATGATCAGTAGAGACTTGGCAGCACTATGACACTACTATTCTGCAATACAATGTGCTGCTATCAGTCTTAACACTTCTTGGCCTATATTCATTATTCCTGGGACAGAGTGAGTAGGGTAGGGAGTTCCTGCGATAAATGTGAGTACTTGCATGTACTTCACAGTGATCTGTAGACATTCAGTAAGGTGTAGTCGTGCCTACATTAAGGATACATGATTACCTTTTTGTCCTATAAAGTTTGGATCCTTGTAATTTTCCTCCAGGGATTCTTAACATATTCCATTATCTCTCTATCACAATGTATGCAGAACTGCATATTTGAACATGTTTCTTGTGACTCCGTTTGTTGGAGAAGAGCAAAAAGAAGGAAAACTTTATGGAATGAAAATGTTTGACTATGAAAGGAGATTCCTTTATGTGGAGGAAAATTCAAGTGAAAAGAAGCCAGAGAGTAGTGGTCAGCGGGACAGAGTCCAGTTGGAGGTCTGTGTCTAGCGGAGTTCCGCAAGGGTCGGTTCTGGGACCAGTTCTATTCAATATATTCATTAATGACTTGGATGAGGGATTAGAGTGCGCTGTCAGCAAGTTCGCTGATGACACAAAACTGGGAGGAGTGGCTGAGATGCCGGAAGGCTGCGCAGCCATTCAGAGAGACCTGGACAGGCTGGGGAGTTGGGCGGGGAGAAATTTAATGAAATATAACAAGGGCAAGTGTAGAGTCCTGCATCTGGGCAAGAACAACCCCATGTACCAGTACAAGTTGGGGACAGAGCTGTTGGAGACCAGCGTAGGGGAAAGGGACCTGGGGGTCCTAGTGGACAACAGGATGACCATGAGCCAGCAGTGTGCCCTTGTGGCCAAGAAGGCCAATGGCATCCTGGGGTGTATTAGAAGGGGAGTGGTTAGCAGGTCGAGAGAGGTTCTCCTCCCCCTCTCCTCTGCCCTGGTGAGGCCGCATCTGGAGTATTGTGTCCAGTTCTGGGCCCCTCAGTTCAAGAAGGACAGGGAACTGCTAGAGAGAGTCCAGCGCAGAGCCACGAAGATGATTAAGGGAGTGGAACATCTCCCTTATGAGGAGAGGCTGAGGGAGCTGGGTCTCTTTAGCTTAGAGAAGAGGAGACTGAGGGGTGACCTCATTAATGTTTATAATTATGTAAAGGGCAAGTGTCAAGAGGATGGAGCCAGGCTCTTCTCAGTGACATCCCTTGACAGGACAAGGGGCAATGGGTGCAAGCTGGAGCACAGGAGGTTCCACTTAAATTTGAGGAAAAACTTCTTTACGGTGAGGGTGACCGAACACTGGAACAGGCTGCCCAGAGAGGTTGTGGAGTCTCCTTCTCTGGAGACATTCAAAACCCGCCTGGACGCGTTCCTGTGTGATATGGTCTAGGCAATCCTGCTGCGGCAGGGGGATTGGACTAGATGATCTTTCGAGGTCCCTTCCAATCCCTAACATTCTGTGATTCTGTGTGATTCTGTGATTCTGTGTTAATTAATGAAAAGGTACCTTCATCTCCCTTTATGAAAGCAGTCCCATCTATAGGGTATGACCTGAGTAAAAATATACTCTAGGTATGCTATAAATATGCTGATATAGCTTTAGCTGTAGTCAATCACTGGATACTATTCTATTTACTAAAGTAGAATAAGACTAGGATTAAAATTAGAGGCTGGAAATATCCGTCTTTTGTCAAAAGGGAAGGATTAGATGAACTGATGGATCAGTACAGCAATTGTATATTTTTTGTTTGTTGGATCCTTGTATCACTCTCTGATAGCAAACAAGAGTGTGTAAAAAAGAAGCTAGAAGCACATTGCCCTTCTTAGGTTCTTAACTTTATTTATATACTCATGAGTCTATCCATATCTAGAATACATCACAAAATGAATTGTTATTGTTTTACTATGCTACATAAGTTTAGCTGTTCAGACAAGGTAAGTCAAGAACTAGACTCCAGTTGCATTGCCATAATTATTTTACAGCACATAATTTTAAAATATTTTTTCCTAATTATGTCTCTACCCATAGCCATCAGAAAGAATTCTGCCAAAAATGACAGGTTTGGTGCAATTCATATCTGCCTTGTGGCTGAACACAAATTGCTGCTTTTTTCACGGCCACAGTTCCTGCATTTTGAAGTAACAGTAGGGGAAATACCTACTTTTTTTGCCTCACCCTGGACAGAAATAGAGATCTCTGTTCCTTTATCCCAGACAAACGTTTGAATAACAAGTATGAGGAAGCTCCAAGTACCTACTTAGTAGACATGGTCCAACGGTGAGAGATAAATAAGCCAGAGGTGTAGGCTTATTTCTACCTATTAATAGGTAATAGGAAATAGTATCTTTTTCCAGGTGCATTTTCTACCTATTTTGTGTACTTGTATGGCTTCCATTACTGCTCTCAAAATGCACTTATAACGAAGGGAACTGTTAATATTCCTGCTTTACTCATGAGGAACTGAAGCATCAAGTCTTTGGCTTGCCCAAGGTCACATAGGAAGCTGATGGCTGAGTAGATGTCCCAAGGAGTATTTTTGTAATTCCCAAATCTGAAATCACCATTTTATGGCCCCTGAATTATTCATTTCCCATTGGAAATAATTACCACTGAGAATGTATGCATTTCCAAGGATGCTACCAGGTAGAATACAAGCATGTAGTAGTACTGCTGTTATGAGGCTTATATAAGTCTTTCTTTAAAACAAACTAACCTTATTTTATGTGTTAAATTTATGTATATATTATGCACTGACCTTTGTTATTTCAAAGTATTGTGTGTGAAATATACACACAAAAAAGAAATAGTGAATACATATATCTCATCAAAGAGAGATAAAACGTACCCAGACTTAGAAAAAAATGCCTGAGCAGGAAATTACGTTTCAACAGCAGTAGCCAAAACAAGCAGTATTCCAAGCTAAATGTATCCTTCATCCTAACACTAATATTGCAAACTCTTTGCTGAAGTGTCTTGGTAGTGATAGATGAAAATGTAGTTCTGTTACTGAGCGAACAACAATTTTACCACACAAATTACTAATGAATGTTTCTCTGATATATCAGATAACAAAGAGTGTGAAAATATACATGTTCAAAGTTTTTTGATCGACTGGCTTTTTTTCTTACACAAGTAAAGATTTAAGTTGAATTATACAACTAATTATGTCTCATATTTTCTAATTTACAGTACATTAGATTTGATTTTAGGAAGTGTTTAAGGGATAGCAAAATCATGTAATATGTGTAACACATTTGGTGTCCTCTATTTCTTGGTCTCCTAATGCAAGTACAAGTGAGAAACTGCTACATGGATAATTATTTACGTGCATGTAGTGTGCTGTAAAGATACCCTCTGTTCCAGACAAAGAGGTGTTGCACATCAGCACAACACAGATCATGGAAAGGATAAAAAGAGAGTGAATTCATGGCTATACAACAAAATATAAAAATTTCAGGATTGAAAATTAATGCCATAGCTGAGATTATGGCCAGGAGAGAATGCGTGGGCTTGCATACATGAAATTCAATGGATATTTAAAAGAGTAGATGACAAAAAAGCTCTCCAGAAAGGTACGGCCAAGTCACGTCAGAGATCTTTCTTGCCTTTACTATTAAGGCTTCAGGAAAGTTATTGTGAACAGTGAATTTGTTATGATAATGAAATTATTATTGTTCAAAGCATGATATTTGGAAACACCATTTTAACGTATTTGTTACAAAGAATATGTGAAAATAACAATTCTCTGGTAGAGCATTGGTTAGCCGCCCATATGTCCATATGCCCAAATGAGACTATAAATTTAGGAAAGTGTATACCTCTCTTCTCACCTATAGAAAAAAAGTTTCATGAACTCTTAGGGGATCACTTACTCTCATTTACCAGTGTAGACCTGGACTAGAGATGCCGGCTTTCTCTCAGTGTGCTATTATCTACCAGTAATTGTAACAGCAGCAAGCTAGTCAAAACCAATTGTCATTGTGTGCCTGGTGACTGTGCTGACTTACTGAACTCTTAGTGCCTTTAGCTGAGCAGTTGATACTAAAGCTTGCTGATGGTTGCTAGCCATTTATTCAGGCTTTATTGTCTCTGTGGCTTAATAATTCAGTGGAAGTTAGCAGTAGAGATAAAACATGGTAAAATTTTAAGAATTTCAGGGTTACTTTTTGTTCTGTGAATTGCAGTGCATGACCTGAGCTGTGATCAGTGCTCTGTATGTGCTCTTAGCCCAGAGCAGTGAAGACACTTTGCTTAACCTTTTCAAGTGTGTGCAGCACCTCTCTGCTGAGACTGGATGGGCAGGCAGTTATCTCAGGTGAGCTCTCACAGCTGGTGATAGTGTGTCTCGATGTAATGACTTTGTGATATATATGAAGCCTTATACAGTAAAGGACATTTACAGTGCCAAATAGTAAATAAACATGGAAATATAAGAGGTTGTGAAAGTTTTTGGGTAGTCTTTCTTTTCATGGTAGTCTATTCAGGAGCTCACATAGCACATGTTGTTCTGGTTGCCGGTTCAGGAAAGCTGATGTAAACTGGAAGAGGTGTAACATATTGTGAGGGTGAAACAAGAATGGGAGAGGAGACAAAAGAATTTGGTCCCTTTAACCTAGAAAAATGAAGATCTGAGAGGGGATGTAACTGCTGCTGGGAACTATTGCAGAAATGATAAATATTAGAGCATGAGAAGAGCAAAAGAGCTATGTTGACATAAAACCAAATGGGCATAAACTGTCCGAAGAGCAGTTTAGAATGAAAGATATAACTTTTCTAACCAATGAAAGCTGCCGTTCTAGAGCAAGTTTTGTGAATGTTGACAGCCTCAACACTTTTACAACAGAGCATGATAAATTTCAGATAGGGATTGTAAGAAGTAGCTGCCTATAGAAGTAAATATCCATACTTGGTGACTTAGGAAGTGCATTTCTGTGATATGGTTTAACTTTTGTTTTTATTTATATTTATTTTTTCTAGTTTCTCTTTTTTCCTTGAAGTCAAAACATACAGAGAAAAGAGATAAGACTGTATGGAAGCAGATGCTGAGATTTGTGGATTCTGTTTTAGAAGAGGCACAGCAGTAGGTTCTCCTGTATGTTTGGGGGTTTCTGGAGGTTATTGTTAAAGCTTTTTTTCTTTGTTGATTAATAAGGTTCCTCCTTTAAGTAAAACAATATATCGACACAGTATCAAAACATAAATAAACAAAATATGCATTATAATTAAAATGTTAATAGGCTGGTACCAAATTAATACAATGTTCAACCATTTTTATATCCTGTATTTAATGAAGCTAATGATATTTCTCTGTTAGAAATAGTAGTGAAGCTGAGACAAAGCCAAAATATTTGGATCTAACTGTTCAGAATATAGGAAAAATTTGGTCCAAGATGTGAACTTTGTGGCTCCAGTTCATTTTTAGGTAGCAGCTCTTAAGAGCTACAATGCTCCAGAAGTCCAATTTCTTGTACTGATAAATATCATATTATTATGGTGAATGTAACCATTTTCAATTGCTGTGCAAAAAAAATTTGTTTTCCAACATAAATGTTCAAATGAGAATAAAATTTTCTCAAATCACGTGTTTTAGTGCAACTATGATATTTTATATTGGAGGGAATCAAACTATTACATATATTTAGTTCATACTATAAAACTATTAGAATAAAATTCTCCTTTCATTTACACTCAGATAACCACACTGAATTAGTAACTAAGCAGAGTAATACTTAGAGTGGTGCTCAGGGACTTGGTTGCATAAATCCCATTAATGTTAATTCCCAGGCACAGTGCTGAAAACGTACCCTTAAGTGTCTGGCAGACCAGCGATTCTTATAAAAACTTATAAGCCAATTTCATTTTAAAGTAGCAGTCTAACACAGTGCAAATGCAAAGTTATTAAATATTAATGCTTTAAGAAATCAGTCTCAGACTTTTAATCTAAAAAATATTTTTTGACAATACATCTTCCATTGATTTATGAATACTCTCTAACTGTTAATTCAGGTGTTGTTAGTTTTTATCTACCTAAGCTTATCTTTTCTGTTGATTTAACATATCTGTTATACTTCTTTTGTCAGAACTTTTTTCTAGCTTCATTACTTTTGAAAATGAGGAGAAAAATCTTCCAAAAATGCCATCTCTAGTTCGTTTATTCATCATAAGCTATACTAATAATAAACCTTTGATTGTTAATATTATTGCAAAGTATTTCTTTTTGATTTCTAAGTTAAACACATTTTTGAGAAACGGACAGTGTCAGAATATATCCCCTTTTTTTTGCAGTTTTATTCAAGCTGTAATTATTCATTGCACTTCAGAGCACATTAACCCAACAGATATGTAGCAGTAAGATGACTCAAAGCTTAGGTAAGAAAACCTGATGACTACCACAGTCATTGTATGTTTGCTGAAAAAAAAAGCAGATCCTACTGATTTATATTGAGAATTTCCAAGGAAGAAACCGCAAGTAAATGATACTGCACAACAAAACGAGAGTTATAAATTCAGCTTGCAGCTGCAGGAGCATAATTGCATTGAAGTTTAGAAAGTGCAGGTAGCAAGATTTTGAAAAGAGAAACAGGATCCTAAGTTTTGTTCAGACAGGTTGAGTATAATGTTACAGTTTATCCTAAATGAGCTTTATCAATGCTAAATCTGATTCAGCCCTAGCATATACTGCCTTAACGATATGAATGCTGTTTGGTCACACCTAGAATCGTGTGTGCCATAACTTCAATGGTACTGTCAAACAGTTTAACAGTGGTTTATCAAAATGTGGGCCCGAGGTATCAGAGCCTGCTGCTGGCCTACACCCCAGAATGCTGCAGAAGAGGCAGGTGGTCTCACAGCAGTGGTGCCTGGGGGAGAGCGGCCACTCCCTGACCCACACCAGGGCTTCCCCAGCATCTCACTGCTGCTGCTGCAGCGCTTTCCCGAGGGCCTCCCACTCCATGGGAGAGCTTCATTTTGAGCAAGAAGCGTCTTTGGAGAGGGTGGCTACTCGCTTTTCTTCTCTCCCTTAAGCCACTACAACTTCCACACTCAAGAAGACTTTGGGGAAAGGAGGCAGTATTTCTCCGTATCACAGGCTGTGTCTTGAGGCTGACAGTCCTGACAGAAATGGCTTGAAAAGCCTGTAAAGAAACAAAGACTTCCTGGCGCATCTGGGTCTCCTGCCAAGACTCCCCATCCAAACATTTTGAATCAGTTTTTCAAAGAGAGAGATTCACAAGAAGATTAACCAGATTCTTCTAGACAAGTGTTACAGTACATTTCTGCTCTTGTTCTCGTTCATTTTCTAATGTGAAGTTTGTTTGCAAGTTTTCTGATATCCTCCACTTACCAAAACAAAAATATTTTTCTTCTTCTTTGACATTATTCTTTTGGAATTATGTCAAATGTTACAGCTGGAACCCCTTACTGCACAGCTTTGCTTGAAAGGAGCTAGCTGAGAAGGTTTGTAGACTCTTAATGTTGATACACGATAGGTTTTAGAGAACAGTTTTGAGGGGAGAAGGAAGCTAATGTGCTAAAATGTTTCAGAAAGGAGAAAACGGAAAACTCAGGTAACTGCAGGCCTGTCATTTTGCTTTCAGACTCAAGTAATGAAGAGGTAGAGAAGGATAATGTTAAAAACAACTAAAAATGAATTGTGGAAAATATATGTTTTAAAACTAATCTTTATAATTGTCATGAGATTACAAATTTTGTTTGAAAATGTATAATGTTGAAATAACAGGCTTCTGACAGCCTTTTATCACAGTTTAGTAAGGCAACAGATCTTAATGTGCTAGAAGAGCGCAAAGTACATGGCATGCTTTTCAATTATGTGAAAAATCTCAAATGTCAAATAAGGAATCATAGTTAAGCTGCTAAATTATAATAGAAACCTGAAGGATAAGAGAAATATATTCTTGGTTGTATTTAACTTTCATGAAACAAGCAGTGGCAGGAGAAATAAAGATTGAGTAACTGTAAATAATGGAGAGAAAACATCAGTGATACAGAACAATCTGGCTAAATTGATAAATTGGGAAAAGAAAAAGTGGGCATTTCATTAGGGACACATATCTGGAAAAAGGAGTATCAGTCATATTTACAGAAAAAAGGAATCCATTCCTCAAAAGCATTTAGTCTGAAAAAGATTCAACAGGTCACGTTAAATGATCAGTCTGACACTGATCTCAGTGCAATGCCATGGCATACAGAGCTAAAGTGGTCCTGTATAATCAAGTGAATATTGAATAAAGAAAAAAAAATGCTATTACTGCCATTTTTTGCAGTATGGTGAGAGCTTCTGCAATGCTTCTGCAGTTCTGAATTCCATGCTTGAAGAAGTTGATACTGTGGAGGGTTTGGCAAAGAGTCACATAAATCACAACAAGAGGGAAAATAGATGTCACAGGAAAATAGTTTCATGGAGTACAAAGAAACAAGTAGCAAGGTCTTCTTAGTTTAATAGTGAAAATCTTAATGAGAACTGTTACACCTCTGGGAGACAGAATTTTGATAGTAGCGGTTTTTCATCGGTCAGTGGTGTTGAAGACAAGCAAATACAGTATTTTTAACAGTGAAGGCAGTTAAACATTGGATCGAGTTATCAAGGATTGTGATGAGTTCTTCATCACAGACATCTTTAAAATAAAAGCTAAATGTTTTCCTAAAGGATGAAAATATGTTTGACTTGAAAAGGAGTCAGCTGAGGAAAGTTTTTCGGAAGGTATAACAAGCCACATGTACACAAAGGTTCCTTCTTATTTTCAAATATATTAATCAGTTAAACACAATAATCTTTGATTTAAGTATTGTACATTACTAGCACCATGGTCTACTTCATAGGCTTTCTACAAGAAGCACATTTGTAACCCCATGATTTTGAAAGATTACGCACAGTGTTCTAAAATGTTTTTTTCTGGGTTTTTCTTCTTGAAAGAAATAGTGTTTTCTGTTCTCGCTTTCCGGTTAAGCATGGAGAGGTGAAATGACTTGCCCCATAAAGTACAGCTCCCCTAATTTCCAGGCCAGTTTCCTATCCGCAGCTGTGTTTCAGCACCCTGATTCCAAAGGTTCACAGTTCATGCTATTTTTATAGAAAGTCATATCCCTCAAAGGAATCAGACATTTATGTATTTTAACCCAGCATATTTCATTTAAAAGGAATTATTCATATGGCAGTTGTATACACATTTGGGAGTTAAGTTAAATAAAGACATGCTACTTTATGCCATATGGAACAGAAAATCATGGACAAGATTAACAAGTGAAGCTCTGCTTTGTTTTCCTTTCATTTTATTCCCCATTGAAATAAAAAAAAAGAAATAAATGGGCCACTTCAAGAAATGAGTGTAATTGATGGAAACTAAAGGAATAAGTGTTTCTAAATTGGTCAAGCATTTACCCCTGCATGCTATTGAATGGTGTAGTAGTTTGGCTCTGAATCTGCTTCTGTGTACAAGGAAAATTGCATGATCACTTTATCTTATTTTAGCAACGCTGTTAGACATAGTCACACTTATTTCTTGTTTGATGAGTTCTGCACCTATCCCTTTACTAGCCTTTTTAATTTCTTCTTGTCATTGCCAAAATACTAGCTTTGTGCGGTACTGCTTATGTAATCCTCCAGCTTTCCATAGAGAACTGTTGGAAGATGCTGGCAATCTTTCACTGTGCTTTTATCCTTTCGTCAAGTAAACTGCACAATTTGTGGAAACAGTATTTACCTGCCAAGGACTCTTTATTGATCCCACTCAGTGCTTGCTACCTTTGGCACAAGTGGTAATCATGCAGACTAAAATAGCTCTCCTGAAGCACTTCCTCACTCTTTATAACCCCCAAAGTAGTACTTGCACAAAAGTAAAACCACTGCCTGTTAATCATTTTGCTCCTTAATATTTCTTACCTGACAGGCATAAGTTTATCAAAGTTTCTCTGAACTTTCTTGGTTTCAAAAAATAGAAATTTAGTCTATCCAATTCTCTGGTTACTTATTTTAAAGTGGGCTTTAGATGTACCCAACTTTGATTAGTAATGTTTTAGAAGACACTTAGAAATCACAGAATCAATCAATCAGGTTGGAAGAGACATCTGGGATCATCGAGTCCAACCATTGCCCTGACACCACCCTGTCAACTAGACCATGGCGCTAAGTGCCATGTCCAGTCTTTTCTTAAACACATCCGGAGATGGTGACTCCACCACCTCCCTGGGCAGCCCATTCCAATGTCTAATGACCCTTTCTGAGAAGAGATTCTTCCTAATGTCCAACCTAAACCTCCCCTGGCGAAGCTTGAGGCTATGTCCTCTTGTCCTATCACTAGTTACCTGGGAGAAGAGGCCGACTCCACTTCACTACAACCTCCCTTCAGGTAGTTGTAGACTGCAATAAGGTCACCTCTGAGCCTCCTCTTCTCCAGGCTAAACAACCCCAGCTCCCTCAGCCATTCCTCATAGGTCAGACCCTCCAGAGCCTTCACCAGCTTGGTCGCCCTCCTCTGGACTCGCTCCAACACCTCAACATCTTTCTTGAAGTGCGGGGCCCAGAACTGAACACAGTACTCGAGGTGTGGCCTCACCAGTGCCGAGTAGAGAGGGACGATCACTTCCCTAGACCGGCTGGCTACACTATTCCTAATAGAGGCCAGGATGCCATTGGCCTTCTTGGCCACATGGGCACACTGCTGGCTCATGTTTAGCCAGCTGTCGATCAGCACCCCCAGGTCTCTTTCCACTGGGCCGCCTTTTAACCACTCTTCCCCCAGCCTGTAGCACTGCATGGGGTTGTTGTGGCCAAAGTGTAAGAGCCGGCACTTGTTCTTGTTGAACCTCATGCCGTTGGTCTCGGCCCATCTATCTAACCTGTCCAGATCCCTCTGTAGGGCCTTCCTACCCTCCAGCAGATCGACACTCCCACCCAGCTTGGTGTCATCTGCAAATTTACTGAGGGTGCACTCAATCCCTACGTCTAGATCATCTATAAAGATATTGAACAGCACCGGCCCCAGAATTGAGCCCTGGGGGACACCGCTAGTGACCGGCCGCCAGTTGGACTTTGCCCTGTTCACCACCACTCTCTGGGCTCGGCCATCCAGCCAGTTTTTAACCCATTGAAGAGTCCACCCATCCAAGCCCTGGGCAGCCAGTTTGTCTAGGAGGATGCTGTGGGAGACAGTGTCAAATGCCTTACTGAAGTCTAGATAGACTACATCCACAGCCCTGCCCTCATCTACTAAGCGGGTCACTTGGTCATAGAAGGAGACCAGGTTGGTCGAGCAGGACCTGCCTTTCATGAATCCATGTTGGCTGGCCCCGATGCCCCCATTGTCCTGCATGTGCCGTGTAATGGCACTCAGGATGATCTGTTCCATCACCTTGCCTGGCACCGAGGTCAGGCTGACAGGCCTATAGTTCCCTGCATCACCCTTCCGACCCTTCTTGCAGATGGGCGTTACATTTGCTAATTTCCAGTCAGCTGGAACTTCTCCAGTTAACCAGGACTGCCGGTAGATAATAGAGAGTGGTTTGGCAAGTTCATTTGTCAGTTCCTTCATTAGTCTGGGGTGAATCCCATTCGGGCCCATAGCCTTGTGGGTGTCCAACTGGCACAGCAGGTCACTAACCGTCTCCTCCTGGATTACGGGAGGTTCACACAGCCCCCAGTCCCTAACTTCAGGCTCTGGGGGCCGAGTCTCCTGAGGACAACCGATCTTGACATTAAAGACCGAGGCAAAGAAGGCATTGAGCACCTCTGCCTTTTCCTCATCCCCTGATGCTACACTACCCTCCTCATTCAGCAAGTGGTGGAGGCTCTCCTTGACCCTCCTTTTGCTGTTAATGTATTTGTAGAAGGTTTTTTTGTTATCTTTGACCGTAGCAGCCAAATCAAGCTCTAATTGAGCTCTGGCCCTTCTAATCTTCTCCCTACACGACCTGGTAACATCCCTATAGACCTCACAAGTTACCCGACCCTTCTTCCAGAGCAAATATGCTTTCTTTTTTTCCTGAAGTTCTAGCCTAAGTTCTCTGTTTAACCGGGACGGTCTTCTTCCCCGACGGTTTGTCTTCCTACACACCGGGACAGCCTGCTCCTGAATGTTTAGCAATTCCCTTTTTGAAGCATGTCCAGCCTTCCTGGACTCCTTTGCCCTTCAGGACCGACTCCCAAGGGACTCTGTCTACCAGCCTCTTAAACAGGCTAAAGTCTGCCCAGCGGAAATCTAAGGCAGAAGTTCTGCTCTTGCCTCTCCTTACTTCCCCCACTATCAAAAACTCTAACATTTCATGGTCGCTATTCCCAAGACGGCCACCGACCCTCACGTCTCCCACTAGTCCTTCCCTGTTCATAAACAACAGGTCAAGCAGGGCCCCTCCTCTAGTGGGCTCATTTACCACTTGCATGAGGAAGTTGTCCTCCACACATTCGAGGAACCTCCTAGATTGCTTCCTCTCTGCCATGTTGTATTTCCAGCAGACATCCGGCAAGTTGAAGTCGCCCACGAGTACAAGGGCCGGCGACCAGGTGGCTTCTGACAGCCGCTTGTAAAACGCCTCGTCCGCCTGCTCATCCTGGTTGGGTGGTCTATAAAAGACTCCCACCGTAATGTCCGCCCTGCCAACCTTCCCCCTGATCTTTACCCATAGACATTCAACCTTGTCATCCTCATCATCTTCCTCAATTTCGACACAGTCCAAGCACTCCCTAACATACAACGCTACCCCACCACCTCTCCTGCTTCGCCTGTCCCTCTTAAAGAGCTTATAGCCATCCATAGCAGCACTCCAGTCATGAGAATCATCCCACCACGTTTCTGTGATGTGCCAGGGCAAAAACGTATTTATACTAGTCAAGAAGAAAAGCAAGCAGAAATTTTTTACTTGCAGAGTATTTTATTTCATACTGTACAAAAGCTACCAACCTTGCATTTTCACTGGGCACTTCAAGTGAGTTATCTGCCATAACAAAACTTTTTTTTCTCTTATGAAACCCTTTCATTTTTCATTATATACGTGTATATATATATATATGCACACAAAGTAATGTGGGATAAAGGTTGAGGAGAAAAAAATAAAACTAGAGCATTCTATAATCTTTAGAATCTTAACTATTCTGAGGTTTAGGCTACAGTCTCACTTTACAGGCAGACTTTGGCATTTCTTGATTTAAGCAGAAGGATAAACCTTATCTCTTCAGAAGTACACTGCTTATGGAATCTGTCCCTTTCTACTACCGTCTCAAAGCTTGGGCCATGTTTGTGTTGCCTCTGAAGTTCCCATTTTCTCACAATTTTCCTCACCATTTCTCCTCACCATTTCTCCTTTTTATCATTATTATTAGGACATAGCAATATTTCTTCTCAACTTAATATCTTTCAAATAAAGCCTGTTGTTTTGTTCCCTTCTGGGTCAGTCTATTCATTTCTCTGTTCTCTCTCATAAGAAGTGCATTTAGTAGTCCTAGTTGGAAAAGACATACTATCCTGCTTTGTACCAGAGTTCCTGGAAAGATACTTAGCTGCTAAAGAAGACAAAAACATTGATGTGATAAATTACAGACAAGGCTTTTTCCAGCCTGTGTAAACTTACACTTTACAGAAAATATTTCGCTGTATATTTTTAAATATACTTCTTATTTCTATATATTAATCTCTGTGAGTCTGAAAGAAGCCACCTGTGCATTCATATTGGCCAGATTCTAGTACGTTTAGCTATTTAGATTGCTATTTCAGACATGAAACTGTAATCATGGTGCTAGAAATGGAACCATGGTTCTAACCAAGGTGTTTTAGTGGATTTTGTTGGAGTTTATGTAATTATCCTCATCCTTGTAGATAATACTATGGTTTGAATAGTAAAAAAAGGGGGGTGAGGGAAGAGCAAACTTTGCAAGCACATAGACTCTATGATGGAAAAATGTATTTCAGTTTGAAAATGACAGACATTCACTTAATTATTGTCCCTAGCTGATATTTAATTAAAGTGTATATGCAATTTGAATTAAAATGCCTAGTCAATTTAAAGGTCATGTCAAACTGAGGGTTTTATACATAATGGACTACTGTAATATGTTTTAAAGTAATTGTTACTGGTGTGACTGATTAGAGAAGAAAAGAATGATGCATTCTGAATCTACCATTCAGATATGTGTGTGTTTGGACTCCTTTCTAGGTTTCAGAGGGATGTAAGTGTACCAAAGGTATAGATCAAATAGTGCCATGTATCACAAAAGGGCCTTTTTCTGTAACAAAGTTCTTGGCATGTAGGCAGCTTCCTGTCTACAACTTCTGTGTAAATGGCAAGTAAATTGTTAAAGCAAGTTAAATGTCAGTAGAGGTCCAGCATAAAATCCCCGCTTTCCAGTCTTCCTGATAGCCTGCTCTAAGGTCCTTGGTATCTCTATGGCCTACTGTACACAAAAGCAATTATTTTACTGAAACCACGAATCCTACTCAAGTTGGTCTTTATAAAAGAAATCAGACCTGACCTCTGTGGGGAGAGTTTTGTATAGAGTAGAACAGCTCTCCCTGCCTACTCTTATTAGTTCTTAGTCTTTTCCACTCCCCATAGGAAACACTTTATCATGGAAAATACCATGTGAAACATTATCGGTGGAATTGCTACTAATTATGAAATGCTCTAGTCTCTTAATTCTGAATTCTCTGATTTCTGGGAGATCCTAGCTTGCTTCCTTTTTTCCCTCTCACAGTGGAATTTTCAAAGCTACCTGCATGTGTAAGGTGTGTGGACACCACTGACTGTTAATAGGAATTATGTATCTGGCACCCTAAGACACCTCATAAACTCATTCAAAAGAGGTTTCCACCATTCCCCTGAGCAGCTGAAACCCCTTTTCTCTAGAAAAGCAATTTCAGTCTGATCGGGGGGATGGACTTACAGATTCTAGACCTTATTCAAATGCATATTTAATTCTGAAATATCTAACTGGTAATGGAGAGGAAAGAAAGAGATGGGAAAGAAATTAAAATGAAGCTTCCAGCTAGCTGCTTAAAATTATCAGAGCAAGTGAAAACTCAGTCAGTGGCTGACTTCCCAGATGCTATTGCTCATCAAGGCTCCAGGCCAATGAAGAGGGAACATTATGGAATTTGGTTAATAAAGTTATATTTGATCTATTGCAAAACCCCTGTAATAAGTCTTTGCAGAACTGTTTCTCACTAGTTCATTTGAAGTTGGATCCATATGTGATACCTTCCAAAAGTAACTCAGAAGCAGCTCCACTGAAACTAGCATCACTAAACAATGTGTTCAAATGCATGCGCACAAAAGGGCAGATCTGAGCCTAATTTTAATTTACATGTATTCAGAAATATGTAGCTCTGAAATATTTTTGTTAGGTTTACTTCTGTTCTAAAAAATAGTGGAATGCACATGCAATTTGGTCGAACAAGAGTCTGACACTTAGTTTCAATTTGAGCTGAAAAAAATCTTTTTATTTTCTGCAGTTGCTTTGAAGTCATGAATTGGCCAAAGTTCAGTTGAAAATGTTTGCAAGCTTAGGACACCTCTCATTGAACCTGATATCAAATATAAAAAAGAAAATAGGTGAAGTTCCCTTTTCATTGATGTTTCCTTGGAAACATTTCCTCAGTACTTCAGCACAGTACTTTTTACAGAGTTCTATGGAGAAACAGGGATTTCTGAGTATTCCTCTAGAATCTTGGGTTTTCATTGCAGCAGCAGTGAAATTGCTGGACTAGACTAGAAGAAGAAAAGAGGCTTAGTCCTGATTAGGCAAGTCGGAAAGAAGAGAATTGTTGAATCCTGGAGGTTCACTGTTGTCCAGAGACCCAGTGAAAATTAGAAGGGCATTATTTCTCTGATTATCTGAAGGTACTTTGTGACATTTTTATTTTGGCCAAGTGATAAATAATATTTCGTTCAGGGATGTAGGGGAAAGGTCTACAACAGGGCTAATATTTCTGAGTTTTTGGTTTCTTAGCAGAGGCAGATGTAATGGAGTATTTCAGAGGCCTTTCTGTATGCTAGGTGGTGTCCTAGACATAGTCGTCAGAAAAACAAATTGCTCTTTGCACTTCTGCTTTCGGCAGGAACAAGGATTTTAATATGTGAATTCTATGACACTGCTAGCCCTCCATCTGTCCAAGGAGCTGGCAGTGGCAGCTAACACAGCTATTAGTTGGTCACTGCATAATGAGTTAGTGCTTACGAATCACAAAGCTTCCAGTACCCTCAATATGCACGTCGTGTGTCATGCCAGGTGCAGAATTACTGACATAGTTGCCTCTTTCCAAAGTTTGTGTTATGTTTCATTCACATGGAGTCACTAAGGAGTTTGTAGACCATGTGATACTGAACCAGGTACGAAAAATGTGGAGTTTGTGCAGCACCCTGTATTCTATGATTGCACTCTGAATAATGAATGAAACAATGGCACTGCAGTGCAGTGGTTATTGTGTTTTTGAGTACTACTAAATAAACTTTGTCTGCAACTAAAAATGACACTTTCTCTGTCAACCCTGAAAATTCAATACTTAGCCTACAGTATGAAAATAAAGGTTGGTTGGATGCCTTTTTGCTAATTGTTGCTGCTGTTCTAAACTTCCTTATCCCATTTTCTTCTTGCCCCTTCCATAAGGGGCTCAGTTCTGGGGCCGGTGCTGTTCAATATCTTTATAGATGATCTAGACGTAGGGATTGAGTGCACCCTCAGTAAATTTGCAGATGACACCAAGCTGGGTGGGAGTGTCGATCTGCTGGAGGGTAGGAAGGCCCTACAGAGGGATCTGGACAGGTTAGATAGATGGGCCGAGACCAACGGCATGAGGTTCAACAAGAACAAGTGCCGGCTCTTACACTTTGGCCACAACAACCCCATGCAGTGCTACAGGCTGGGGGAAGAGTGGTTAAAAGGCGGCCCAGTGGAAAGAGACCTGGGGGTGCTGATCGACAGCTGGCTAAACATGAGCCAGCAGTGTGCCCATGTGGCCAAGAAGGCCAATGGCATCCTGGCCTCTATTAGGAATAGTGTAGCCAGCCGGTCTAGGGAAGTGATCGTCCCTCTCTACTCGGCACTGGTGAGGCCGCATCTTGAGTACTGTGTCTAGTTCTGGGCCCCGCACTTCAAGAAAGATGTTGAGGTGTTGGAGCAAGTCCAGAGGAGGGCGACCAAGCTGGTGAAGGGTCTGGAGGGTCTGACCTATGAGGAATGGCTGAGGGAGCTGGGGTTGTTTAGCCTGGAGAAGAGGCGGCTCAGAGGTGACCTTATTGCAGTCTACAACTACCTGAAGGGAGGTTGTGGCGGAGTAGGAGTCAGCCTCTTCTCCTGGGCAACTAGCGATAGGACAAGAGGACATAGCCTCAAGCTTCGCCAGGGGAGGTTCAGGTTGGACATTAGGAAGAATTTCTTTTCAGAAAGGGTCATTAGACATTGGAATGGGCTGCCCAGGGAGGTGGTGGAGTCACCATCTCTGGATGTGTTTAAGAAAAGACTGGACATGGCACTTAGCGCCATGGTCTAGTTGACAGGGTGGTGTCAGGGCAACGGTTGGACTCGATGATCCCAGATGTCTCTTCCAACCTGATTGATTCTGTGATTCTGTGATAAGATTCCTCTTATAGACTTCTTTGATCCTCATGTTTCTGCCTATGAAGATTCACTGTCACGACATTTATACATCATACTGCAAGAAAAATTAAATTCATAGTCTTACAGAATTCTTTTTTATTCTGTGAGTGTTTTTTGAAGACTAATCAGAAAGCACATGTGGTGAGACTATTGACATAGCGAGACTAGGAAAGAGATATTTATGTTCAATAGTGCTTCCCCCTTCCCCATTGCCTTATTCTGATTTTGCAGAGATTTTTTTCTAAGGACACATCAGTAAATAAACTTATGACCAAAATTGAGTTTGTAGCTACTATTGTGTGATGATACTATCTGCAAACCTCTTTGTTTTGATCAGTGACTAAGACAACTGTAGACCTGTAGCAAGGTTTTATTAAATAATTCTGAGAACAAATAATGAACATAAGGTAGTTCATTCATCCTTGAACTGTGCTTCAATAATGAGTTAAGAACTAAAATCTAATAAAGATAGAATCTGAATAAGTTGGTTGTGGAGCAATATAAAATTCATATGGAGTCGCTTTTTGATTACAGAGTTACACTTTGCAAGTTTTTTTAATGTCCTTAAGTGCTTCTTACAATGGCAAATTCAATTTAATAGACACCTGGTAAAATTAGATTATTTGAATGCATAAACTGAATTTGTGCACTTTTATGGGCAGAAGGAACTATTACAATTAAAACAGTATAGGGTTTACATGTGCAATTAGCCATTGATTTCACATGCACATTTCTTTTCACAATGTATTTGGGAATCAACAGATTAGATCTCTTTGTATGAGGTAAATTGAGCATGCAAATATTATTTCTTTTACAATGCAATAACAAACAAATAGCTCATTTTCTTGCATAATGTTAATTGGTTATGTTAACCACATTCATGAATGCACCTTTTATCTTTGCTACATGTTCCTATTATTCTTTATAGTACTGTAAAAATGTATAGTACATAGTCCTAGGCAAAGGATCTTATCACCGTGCCTTACAATACAACAATAAATAATATTGGGCTGGGTTTTAAAAATAGCTTCATAATGCTGCAGCTCAAAGTCAGGCATCTAGTACAGAGACAGATTTTTCAGAAACGCTCAGCACCCAGCGGTTCCCACTGACAACAGTGAGAGCTGATGAGTAGTGAGCATTTTTGAAACTCTAGGCTCTTGTTCATATCAATTGAATTTAAACTGTATTTGCCAAGAAAATTCTATGCTGTCATCTGTGCAAAACTTTTTCTTCCTAGACATACAGTATTCCAAGTATTACAGCTCCAAAATAACCTTATTATTTTCTGTTTGAAGAAGTAGCTAAATAGTATAACGGATGGGGCAGGAGGAGGTGAAATAACTGGAGTATACCTAGCACAGAAAATGGAAGAAAACTACTTATTTCACCAGAAGTTGTTTACTGGCCTTTTCTGCTTTTGTAGATGTATGTCGGATCTGTTCTTAAATTAAGTTTTAATTGTGCAGATGTCCTTCGTTCTCACTAACTTTTATTGCTTATTTTACAGACATACATAATTTAGCTCGGTGCATGTACATCTTCTACTTTTCAAAACCTCGCAACAATGCTGTAGGTTAGTGAAGTTAGATATTTATCATGTAAATCTTGCATTAGAAAACAGGGTCAGAAAATCCTGAGGATAAAGACTTGCATCCATTAACAAAAACAAAGAGTAATGACCATGGAATCCCATTAATTTCCTCCACCAGTCACTCAATGTGTTTCAGCTCTGAACAAGAACTGTCTTCTGCAACAAAAGAAATTAGTCTATTTACAGTCAGTGGCTGGCTTCTTCACTGAGCTGGCAGCCATCAGGGTTGGAGGCATTTTTTTAGCTAATGAAAGATGAAGAATGCCTTCAGGAAACATAGTGAATCCAGCTCTCACGATCCAGCAATGTGAAATTTTGTTACCTGTGCTTGAAATTCTGGCTTAAAATGACTCTTCCATTTTATTCTGAAAAATGAAGTGAATGCTAAGTCACATTGAGCTGGAAAATTGGCATGTGTTGATTTTGTTTTTAACTAAGGCACCAAAACTCTGATTTTGTCCTGCTCCTTCCTCTGCTTTCTGAGATTGAGACATAGTAATGTGAGGAGCCTTTCTCACAGTTACTGTTCATTCCATATCTTTGCTAAGATGGCAGAAACGTGTCGTTTCTGTCCTTGCTGGTTTTAGCCTGCCATCAAATTCACTAAGAAAGCACTGAAAAAGTGCTAAAGAAAAGCAAGAAATATCCTGATTTACTAGAGATGACAGCAGTTCAGTTGTATGTAAAATAAGAAATAATTTATGAAACAAGAGTTTGAGTTAAAAGGAACATAATTCTGTCCTCACATTGTGTGGCTACCTTTCAAAAGCTGCAAAAACTTTCTTTTCAAAACCATGGTTGAGATCATGTTATTTTACCCTCTTGCACTCTGCTTTCAAGTAATTGCTCATTTTTGCAAATGTTATTCAGTACAATCTATTTGCTATTGAAAGAATAGTATTGAATTTGAATTAAATCAAGCTCCAAAGAAAGTACACTTTACTTTCATGAAGGATTGCAACATACTCCATTCAAAAATACAATTTCTTTTCAAGAAACTGAAAGATGAGTAATTTGTAAAGTTTAATTGCACAGTTTGGCCATGAACTAATTCAAAAGGAGGGCAAAAAATGGGTATTTTATTTAAAATTAGTTCATATTTTAGTATTTTACCTGTTGATGGTTGGTTATGTGCTATATAACCAGAAAAAATCAAACAGAGAAGCAAAAATGAGCAGTGTTCAGAATGCTAAACCATGTGGGGCAGAAGTTTTTAGCACTAAAGTGAAAACAGCAATGGCAAAAGCATTTTAACATACTACTAAGAACATTTTGATGAGATTTATGAATTCCATACTTTTGTTCCCACGTGTAAGAAAATCTTCAAGTTTGATAGTAAATGAGAAAAGGAAGAACAATAATCGAGTCAACTAGAGAGTAAAAAGCCTGTAATTTGGAAAATTATATATTCAGCCCACCTGACATATCCAAGCAATCAGTTCACATTCAGTACACTTAACGAAATAAGAATTAATTTGGCAATTAACCAAAAAGTAACAAAAAATTTTAAGATTATTATTTACATGTGATATATTTGGTAAGGGAAGCTTTACCTCTTTGCAGTGGAAAAAAGAAAGTGTTGTGCAGTTTTCTAACTTTGTATCTGAATGTACCGGCAGTTCTAGCTAAACATTGTTATCTTGATGATAGCACTACTCTTCAAGCAAGTAAATTTTTCTCTGGACAGAAAGAATTCCTAAAACATTGACTTCACACCTGCAAAACACAACTTGCATTTTCTTTTTTACTTTATTAAATGGAGATGAAGAAGAAAATCAAACAGCTTAATTTGAATAGAGTATTGCAGTTTCTTTAAGTTATATAGAAATTATTCCACCTGCCCCTCATCTTCAGAGTGAGAAGCACTGAAGCTACTCTTTGATTATTATTATTAAAAGTTATGTTGTTTAAGTCTTGTGCAATTAGGTCTAATGTATTAATTGTATATCTTGCCAGTCATGACCCCAGCTACAGCGTAAACTTCAGTGGACGAGGTTTATTTATTAACAACGTACTCCAGAGCTGCTAACTGTAATTTAGATTGAAAAATTCAGTAAACTAAAGAGATGAGAAGCTCCTTCTTTCCTCTGGTGATTTTTCTCTATAGAAAGGAGCATTTTGTGTCTCATGAAGCAAATATTCTGACATGGTTCTGATCCTAAGTACTCTGTTTTATAGGAAGCTCAAGGTAACGGAGCTCGCTGCTTCTTTTCTCCCTCTCTGTGGAAGATGTCCTTCACAGAAATGCAAGGACTTTTAAAGTGATTTCCAGGCTTTCAATCTTCCTCTATCAGCTGCTTAGTGCCTCAAGCTAATCTAACTATGATATATGGTAAATATTTTCCCTTGCAGGAAAAGTGCTTAAAGCTATTTCTATGCATTGATTGAGCACATTAGGCTAATATTTATCCTTTTGAAACCTGGAGATTTAGCAGTACATCACTTAATAGCTATGCACTGATTATAAGAAGTAATTATACATAAGAATATCAAAGAATATTAAGTCCCTTGTGGAGGAACTATCATAAATGGTTTAATGGTGATTAAATCTGGGGAAGCTGGAGTAGTTTGGAAGACTGCTTATTAATTTTAGAAGGTGCATGGCTCTCTGAGAACTACAAATAAATAGGAGTACTAACGTTTATGCCTTTGATGACAGTTTGAGCTGCAGGAATGTGGCCTTCAGGTTTCTTGCTGCAATTGAGTGCATTTATTTGTTGCAGAGGCTGCTCTCCGTGCTTTAAATTCACATTGTTTCAAAACTGTATCAGTATAGCATAAGTTCTTACAGAGCAATAAAGCTTATCCCTTTTGTTTGTGCTTGAAAGAGTGCTTCAGCCAGTATGATCTTCTCTGAGTTCCTGAGACCCATTCTTCCTCTCCTGCTCCTCACTCTCTTACTTCAAAACAATACCACTACCTTTTGTCTTCATGTTGCTGTGCACTGTTTTCTGTCGCTTGTTCAAGCCAGGGGAAAAAAAAAAAAAGAAAGGAGAACTGCAGACTTCCCAGGGATGATCGGCCAAGCCAGTGTTGCATGTCTGAATAGTCTTCATCAAATGGGCCTACATTAATTACACATTCTATCTTTGAATTTTTTTTTAAGGTCAAAGGGTCAAATTCTGTTGCTCTCTATGGAATGAAAATTTGTTCTTGATACTGTGAGTTTAGCTCAGCTGGGGATGACAGGCAATGTCTTCAAGTTTGATGTCGTATATTAAAAAAAAACATTTCATTTTCATATTTAGCTGTAGTTACTGCCATGGCATTATATTGTGAAAGCACATAACAAAAACATGCAGTATGTTTGCTGAAATATTGTTCAGTTTTTGTGGTAGCATGGAGTTAGTATAGTTTCACTGCAGCCACTATTAAAACTATAAACGCAGTTGGGAAAATGAAGGCGTAGAATAATCCCATTGACTTTTGAGGTCTGCTTGCACACTGGCCTTAAAATCTGACCTATTCTCTTTGTATGTGCTATTTGGCTATTTGGAATGAGACCCCTTGTCTCATTCCATAGAGTTACATTAGAGATAAATTTGGCATAAGTACAATAAATGTAGGCCCTTTTAATTCCCTTATGGAATGGAGAACATATGTTATTTATTATGTATGGTGATGTCAGACAATAAATTAATTTTTTTGCAATTTTATCTTGTTAGCCTTAGATGTGAATGGAATGCTAACTTGCAATTACAGTCTTTGGATAGTGTATGATAGAGTGATCTATACTCCCACAATTGATTTTAATACTCTTTACAGTCTAGACACTCTTTGTATTATTGTTTAAAGTGCAGCTCCGCTTTCCAAGGTGACTCTGAAAATGCTGTAGTATGATTCTGTGCTTATTCTCTGCCAGTAACTCCAGAACACAGTTTATGCCTTTAAAATTTAGGTTTGGATGCTATTGGGTTTTTTGTAACTGAAAGTCTCGTTTATGTTGAAGAATGAGTTTATGCCTGCTGTCTGCTATCCAGTCCTCTCCTCAGGTTGATAAAGAATGTACCACCATCTTCTATCACCGTCTACCACTGTCTTAGAGGCAGGGATGCTAAGTCCACTGATGCGAAGTATGATATGCTGTCACTGACACAGCTCATGTGAGACAAAGATTAGAGACTGACCTTTGCTCTGGTCCCTTAGACCAGCTTAAAGGGCTGCAGTGCTGGAAAGGGCTCTCATTTCTACCAAGAGGGGATTCTGTAGTGATGATGTGGTTGAAGACCGATAAAGTTTCATTCTGAGTACTCTCTGCAACCCTGGCATGAGGATGCATGGGAACTGGAAAGGGAACATAGGGAAGGAAATGCTGTGGAGAGTCTGGGAAGCTCTGTAATTTATAGGTGCCCATAATTTAAAGCGTAAATCTAAATTGGAAATTTACATAAATTAACCTCAGGATTTTTCATTAATGCTACAAATTATTGTCTGAAGTAATTCAGCTGTGCATTCCAGCTATAGAGTAGCCAAGAATCAAGAAATTTCAAAAGACGATATCAAACTTTCCCTCAATTTTGCCTGACCTCCTTTCTTGAATGCCTTCACATTCTCATTTCTCTGTTGTAAAACGGGATGTCACGAGAGCTACATTTCCTTGGACAAGGAGAATGAGAAATAACCTTGTCTCAGTACCTGAGACTTCTCATCTGTAGCTGCTTCTTGATTTGCTACAAATGAATTTGTGGAAGACAAGGGCAATGAATGTGCAGATGTCTGTTTTATCTTGTGGATTAAAAGATGTGACAGGCTATGTAGACTTCTTATAAGAGAAACTGGAAGTATATCATGTGATATACTTGCAGTATACTCTACTATTTTCCCCTGAAATAATTAACAGTAGGCTTAGAAATCATCTATAAAACCTGAAAACTCTACGACTACATCACAGAACACAAGGCCATTATAGTGGTGCAAACATGACGTTCACCTGCAGTGGAATGCCAAGCTCTCCAAGAGCTACCATTCGCTGATGCTTCGGGAAGGAATTAAGAAAAAAACAGACTGATCATGGTATAGCTATTTGCATTTCAGAAAAGATACAGTGTTGGCCCTTCCTGAGCTCCAACATCCTTTGGACAGGGTGTCTAACCTCTCTTGGTCCAGTTTGTCCTGGTCTTCCTCTAATATCCTGGGGCACTGAGTCCCAAGTTGCATATAGTGTGAGAAAAACGGGTCGAAACAGTCCTAAGTAGCGACATCAGAGATTCACGAGCGGTTAAAGGCTGATTTCTCACAGTTACGGGCTATTTTGATTGCAGATAGATTAGAAATTTACAAGACAAGGCAACCAATGTCCTAAACCATCTACTAAATGCTTCCCTCCCCACCCCGGACGCGGGAGTTCCCGGCAAAGAATCAGGAGGGGGGGGGGCGTAACACCACCCCCTGTTGATTGGGTGATAAAGAGCCTCTGGGAGGACAGGGACTAGTCCCTTCCCAGAGGGGAGAGGGGGAGTCAGCAGTGACTGGGTGTGTCCCAGGGCGGGGGAGGACACAGCCGTTTGCAGCTCGTTGGGGAGGGTGCTCATTCCCTCCCAGTGCACAAGGCGAGGGAGGCGCCAAGGAGCTGTGATCCAGGGGTGTCACCAACAGGTATTTCCCAGCTCAGTGAAAGAACAATGGTCTCCACCCGGCGGAAGAAGAGCAAAATGGATGTGGGAACCCAGACAGAGCTCCCACGGAAGGAGGCAATGGTGCAGGTCACAGGCTGCAGGGAATGCTACAGCGTCTCTGTGGTGACAGGGGGCTGTGTGCGCTGTGAGCAGGTAGATGATCTGCTCAGCCGAGCGGCACAGCTGCAAAGCCAGGTTGAAAGGCTTCAAGCCGAAGCATAAAGGCTTAGGAGCATTCGGGAGGCTGAAATGGAGATAGACTGGTGGAGCCAGGCTCTGCCCTCCCTGCAACAAAAATGGGAGCACCTGCCAGAGAGCTCCCAGAATCGAGGGGCCCCTGTACTCTGCCCCTCTCAGGTGGAAAACAATAACCTAGAGGAGAGGAGTGAGTGGAGGCAAGTCTATGGCCGTGGCAAAAGGCGAGTGCCCTCCTTGCCGACCTCGCCTCCACAGGCGCCTCTGAGCAATAGATATGAAGCCCTAGTGGAATACAGCCGGTCCAATGGGGATGTGGTGGAGAGGCAACCTATATCAGAGGTCCCACCACAGTCAGAAAAACCTGACAGGCGTATAGCTACCTCCTCCACAAGGAAGAAGAGAAGAGTTTTAGTGGTTGGAGACTCCTTCCTAAAGGGAACTGAGGGCCCAATATGCAGAGCTGACCCCCATCACAGGGAGGTCTGCAGCCTGCCTGGAGCCCGAATCAGGGATATCACCAGGAAACTCCCCAACCTGGTGAAGGCCACAGACCACTACCCCCTGCTGATCTTCCAGACAGGTGGGGAAGAAGCTGCAGCCCGTAGTCTGAGGGGGATGAAGAAAGACTACAAGGCCCTAGGATGGTTGGTGAAAGAGTCTGGGGCACAAGTTGTTTTCTCCTCCCTTCTTCCATTTTCAAGTGATGACGTGGGATGGAATAGTAGGATTCTCTCTATTAACGCCTGGCTACGAGACTGGTGCTACAGGCAGGGCTTTGGGTTCTTTGATAACGTCTGGTTTTATAAGACACCAGACCTGACAGTAATACATGGGAAAGGCTTATGTCGTAGGGGCAAAAGGGTTCTGGGACAGGAATTAGCAGGGCTCATTCGGGGAGCTTTAAACTAGATTCGAAGGGGGATGGGGTAGTAGCTGGGCTTGCACCACTGGGGCAATGCTCTAGTGTTGAGGTAGACCAGGAGGCCTCCCATCCCCCTGGGGTGAAATCGGTGTGCCCAGCTCGCTCCCTGAAATGCCTGTACATCAATGCACGCAGCATGGGGAATAAACAGGAGGAGTTAGAAATCCGTGTTCGGTCGGGGGGCTATGATTTAGTGGCAATTACAGAGACTTGGTGGGACACCTCGCATGACTGGAATGTGGTCATGGATGGCTATGTCCTGTTCAGGAAAGACAGGCCACTAAGGAGAGGTGGTGGAGTTGCTCTTTATGTGAGTGAGCAGCTAGAATGTATTGAGTTCTGTCCAGGGGCGGATCAGGAGCGAGTTGAGAGTTTGTGGGTGCGAATTAATGGGCAGGCTGGCAGGGGTGATACTGTTGTGGGTGTCTATTACAGGCCACCGGATCAGGATGAGGAGGGTGATGAGGCCTTCTACAGGCAGCTGAGAGCAGTCTCTCAATTACAGGGCCTGGTTGTCATGGGGGATTTCAACTACCCTGATATTTGCTAGGAGGCCTACTCAGCCAGCCATCCTCAGTCCAGGAGGTTCCTCCAGTGCATTGATGATAACTTTCTGATGCAAATGGTGGATGAGCCAACTAGGAGAGGAGCGCTGCTGGATCTTATCCTCACTAACAAGGAGGGTCTGGTTGAAGAGGTGAAGGTTGAGGGCAGCCTTGGTTGTAGTGACCATGAGATGGTAGAGTTCAGGATCTCATGTGGCAGGAACAGAATAGCTAGCAGAATCGCAACCCTGGACTTCAGGAGGGCCAACTTTGGCCTTTTCAAGCAATTGCTAGGGGAAATCCCATGGGACAGGGTACTAGAAGGTAAGGGGGCCCACGATAGTTGGTTAGCATTCAAGGACTGCTTCTTCCGAGCTCAAGATCAGAGCATCCCAGCAGGTAGGAAGTCAAGGAAGGGTACCAGGAGACCTGCATGGTTAAACAGGGAACTGCTGGGCAAACTCAAGTGGAAGAAGAGGGTGTAGAGATCATGGAAGGAGGGGCTGGCCACTTGGGAGGAATATAAGTCTGTTGTCAGAGGATGTAGGGAGGCAACTAGGAAAGCTAAGGCCTCCTTGGAATTAAACCTTGCAAGAGAGGTCAAGGACAACAGAAAGGGCTTCTTCAAATACATTGCAGGTAAAGCCAACACTAGAGGCAATGTAGGCCCACTGATGAATGAGGTGGGGGCCCTGGAGACAGAGATAAAAAGAAGGCCTTCTTTGCCTCTGTCTATACTGCTGGAGGCTGTCCTGAGGAGCCCCGGACCCCTGAGGCCCCAGAAGAAGTCAGGATAGAGGAGGAATCTGTCTTGGTAGATGAGGGCTGGGTCAGGGACCAATTAAGCAATCTGGACGTCCATAAATCCATGGGCCCTGATGGGATGCACCCGCGGGTGGTGAGGGAGCTGGCGGAAGTCATTGCTAGGCCACTCTCCATCATCTTTGCTAAGTCGTGGGCAACGGGAGAGGTGCGTGAGGACTGGAGGAAAGCGAATGTCACTCCAGTCTTCAAAAAGGGCAAGAAGGAGGACCCGGGTAACTATAGACCGGTCAGCCTCACCTCCATCCCCGGAAAGGTGATGCAACAACTTGTGCTTGGTGCTGTCTCTAGGCATATCAAGGATAGGGGGATCATTAGGGGCACTCAGCATGGCTTCACCAAGGGGAAGTCATGCTTAGCCAACTTGATAGCCTTTTATGAGGACATAACCCGGTGGATAGATGATGGTAAAGCTGTGGATGTGGTCTATCTCGATTTCAGTAAAGCGTTTGACACGGTCTCCCACAGCATCCTCGCAGCTAAACTGAGGAAGTGAGGTCTGGATGATCGGGTAGTGAGGTGGATTGTGAACTGGCTGAAGGAAAGAAGCCAGAGAGTGGTGGTCAGTGGGACTGAGTCCAGTTGGAGGCCTGTGTCTAGCGGAGTCCCTCAAGGGTCGGTACTGGGACCAGTACTATTCAATATATTCATTAATGACTTGGATGAGGGAATCGAGTGCACTGTCAGCAAGTTCGCTGATGACACAAAACTGGGAGGAGTGGCTGATGTGCCGGAAGGCTGCGCAGCCATTCAGAGAGACCTGGACAGGCTGGGGAGTTGGGCGGGGAGAAATTTAATGAAATATAACAAGGGCAAGTGTAGAGTCCTGCATCTGGGCAAGAACAACCCCATGTACCAGTACAAGTTGGGGACAGAGCTGTTGGAGACCAGCGTAGGGGAAAGGGACCTGGGGGTCCTAGTGGACAGCAGGATGACCATGAGCCAGCAATGCGCCCTTGTGGCCAAGAAGGCCAATGGCATCCTGGGGTGTATTAGAAGGTGTGTGGTTAGTAGGTCAAGAGAGGTTCTCCTCCCCCTCTCCTCTGCCCTGGTGAGGCCGCATCTGGAATATTGTGTCCAGTTCTGGGCCCCTCAGTTCAAGAAGGACAGGGAACTGCTAGAGAGAGTCCAGCGCAGAGCCACGAAGATGATTAAGGAGCTCCCTTATGAGGAGAGGCTGAGGGAGCTGGGTCTCTTTAGCTTGGAGAAGAGGAGACTGAGGGGGGACCTCATTAATGTTTATAAATATGTAAAGGGCAAGTGCCATGAGGATGGAGCCAGGCTCTTCTCAGTGACATCCCTTGACAGGACAAGGGGCAATGGGTGCAAGCTGGAACACAGGAGGTTCCACATAAATATGAGGAAAAACTTCTTTACGGTGAGGGTGACCGAACACTGGAACAGGCTGCCCAGGGAGGTTGTGGAGTCTCCTTCTCTGGAGACATTCAAAACCCGCCTGGACGCGTTCCTGTGTGATATGGTCTAGGCAATCCTGCTCCGGCAGGGGGATTGGACTAGATGATCTTTCGAGGTCCCTTCCAATCCCTAACATTCTGTGATTCTGTGATTCTGTGTGATTCTGTAAATCAAAACTGCCTAAATAACTTTTATAAGTCAATTAAACAGAAATTAATAAAAATAAACAAAAAAAATCTGTAGGCAGAATCATTAGATGAGCGATTTTATATTGAAAAGTGTTTTTCAGAGAATCAAGTATATGTTTATGATATGCATGCATATTTATAATCAAAACTGTTCAGTAAACTATAAATATCACATAAAATCCTATAATACTGCAAAATCCTGAGCACAAGAATGTAATGCATTGCTGGATATGAAAATACATATAATCGTTTATTTTGACCGAGCAGTAGTATCTGTTTCTCTTGCAGGAATACTGGAAATATGCTCCTGCATATTTGTGATTGGGAGAAGAGTGAACGATCTGTCATTTTTCCTAGAAATATAATCCATGTTTCGGTGTTTAGCTCAAGTCGTTTGCTAAGAAAAACTCTGTGATAGGTTTTAATTGGAATTACTAGGAAAGTTTAGATAGAGGCCCACTTTTCTTCAGCTCTTTAACACAGGACTTCCACGGAACTGTTGACTGAACATATCTCCCTTTTTCTACCTGCAGTAATGACAACTTCAAATCTACCTTTTTCAAGTGATAACTTAGGTACCTTTCTGCTACACCTCATCGTTCCTCAGCAACATAGCTTCTGTCTTACCTGCCTGGTAATAGCAACTCTGAAGTGCCAAGTTTTCTAAAACACCGTGCATTGCAATAAGCTGAGCTGTATATTTCTGATATATAGCAGAATACCTGCATCATTTATAAATGTGTAGATCTGTAGCTTTTGGCAGTAGAGCCAGCCACATAGCTTGGATGCAGATATGAAATTTCATAATTGTTTGCTTATTTAGCACTAAAGGTCTGGTTCAGGTTATTTCTGATTCGCACTCATATCTTTAAATGTACAAAATTTATTGCAATCTGCTGGTAAGATGGGGTCAGCTTTTTTCATTGCCTTGACTAATAGTCATGCTTAATTACTTAATTTAACCTTTTTTATACATCTTCATGTTTACCATTATTTAACAAAGTTATTTTGAAGGATTTCTTCAGAGTTTCCCAATATTTGTGAAATATACTGACCACAGAGGGAAAAAAACTTTTTCTTATCCTTGTTTTATCCTGGCATAAATTCATTGCTTTTTCTGCACTGGTCACTGAAGAAATAGAAATATAATTATTCTGGGGGACTTTCAACAATGATTGTTCCCTTCAGTCTGCAAATCCTAAGCCAGAGTTATAGGAAAAGTCAATATTTTTGCTCAGCCCTGCAGTCTGAAGATTCATAAAGTAGAAACACTTTTCACCAGCAATAAAATGCAAATATATCTGAAACCAAAGTTTTGATTACACTTGTCATCTCAGAGCAAGAAAGCTGTCACCAGCCCGAGGCTTGAAAATGATATCATCTGACACTGACAGGTAGTGATCCTATTGTAAGAGACTGTAAACAAATTTCCAACCTGTATAATACTGATTTGGCAATCAAAAAGAAAAGTTTAATCTTTAATATTTAAACAATGATAAATGTTTAAAGAGTAGAATATTTTATTTTTCTGTGATTCATCAAACAGTATTAAATCAGGATGGATGCTTCTTAAAGTATCTCATCTCTTGCAGCTGTGTAGCTGGTGTCACAAATGATATTACTTTTCAGGCAGATAGATGCCATCAGCGGGTGACTCAGAAATCCCTGCAGTAATTACCTTTATTTTCAAATACCTTTCTCAATTTATTCATGTTATAAATGATGGTTTAGATTTTGCAACTTTCATTTTATAGAAGTTTGGTCTGGTTTTTTTTTTTAATGAGTGAAGCCAATGCTTGCAGTCGTTAGTTATAGAAAATACAGAAACATATAAACATTTGTCATGCCAAAGTTTAATCACCCCCCTGCAGTATTATGGATTCATTAGTTGTAACTCTACAGCCAGTGATTAAGTGAAAACTGGAGCTAAACAGGGGGCTTAGTCCATTGATCTGTGTGAAAATACTTGTCCATTCATACCATTTTGGCTTTTCTCCCAGGCTTAACTGAAGCTGTGGTGTCTCCTCTGCACCCGTTACATAGCATGCTGTCCTGTTTATAATCTGACATTACTGTACAGTTGCAACAAATGGGATAAGTAGGGAAAATGCCCTGCTTTGTGAGAGACCTTTTCTATATCCATCACGGTTTTAGTGAAAATACAATTTTCCTTTTCATCCCACCTCCAGATTGTCTTCTGTCTTTCCCTGGTGAGGCAGAAGCAGAGAAGACAACCACTGTTCTTGAAAAGTAGGCACCAGAAGCAGAGTAAACTACTGTTTCTAAGGAGACTAAGCAGTAAATTCTGTTTCTAACTAGAAAATACTTTATAGAGTAAGAGGAATTCATCTTGGGATGCCTGCAAAACTAGGTTTCAGGCAAACAGGCCTAGGCTTTTGTTTCCTCATTCCTAATGGCAGTGGAACTGTCTTGGTTGCGTTGCTTTTTTTCTTGCACATACCCTGTGACCCTTTTGAGACCTCTAAAATGGGCAGTATTTGGGGATATCAAGGTCCTTTCATGCATAACCACTTAAGTATTCTTATTTCTTAAAATTCCTCCAATTAGTCTAGTTTTCCTGCCTACCCTTGGTAATGACGACTATAGTAGGTTTTTTTCCCCTGCAGTATAATGGCAATTTTGCTCTGTGTTTTGGGAGCCCTGGAGTCCTACTTATGACCAAAGTGGGAATCTTCATTCGGTACTGCATTTGGAGCAATTGCTAAGAAAAATCAGCCTCCCAGTGGAGGGTAGCAAATATGTGATAAAAAAACTAAAATTGCCTTTGTGCAAAGGTTTACCTTTATGAATCTGTCTAATTGGTTTTGCAAACAAAACAAATCAGCCAGGCAGTTGTTTCAGAGTCTGTGTTACTGTAAGCTTATGGAACAGTGAATGATTCTCATTCACAGAGTTCTCTGATTTCTAGTGAAGAGCTTTATGTTGTACGATTGCTTCTAACTCACTTGTTAACCATCTGAATGCATATACTACATATGTGATGGGTGGCCCCTCTGCTCAGAAAAAGAGTACGTTTTTCACTATTAGTTGTAAAAGACTGACGTGTTTTGGGGGTATGAAGTCTGTTATGTTCTGTACAGTTGCAGCTTAGATTGCTAACAAAGTGGTTCTGTGACCAAAAATACAGCTTTACATAATGATTGAATGTTTGTCAGGTTTTCAGTAAGTTCAGTCAGCAGCTTAGTTAAATTAAATGCCAGGGGGGAAAAAAGGGTAGCAGAATTTTAGTGTCTTCTTGTAGGTTTCAAGTGATGGTGGTTTCTGGAACACCGTGGTTGTAAATTATTGCAAAGTATGAAACATTTTTGCTGTACTACAAAATCTTAAAGGGAATCCCTGGGGTAATACATTGGAAAGAAATCAAATTATTTGCACACAGCTGAGCTGGAGCTTTAACTTCGTGTTATAGTAGTCTTCCAACTCTTTTGGAAGTCCAAAGATGGCTAGTTGATCTCTACTTTTTTCTTGCTCTGTTTTTCCCCGTCACATGCTTCCTGGGTCATCACATCTTGGATGAGTCACTTTGTTCAGCTATCTCTTTCTATGTTAGAATCACATATTAGCTTAACTGTATTGCATTAAGTGTTTCATGTTTATGGAACAAGTTCCTAAACTCACTGCTTTTCTAGCAGATCTTGTGTTGAACTAATTTAGATTAAAATTTCAACAAAAACTGGAAAAGTTTCATGTATCAAAGTTTTGGTCATTCTATTCTGAACAGTAGAAGTTCTACCATTAACTTATGTGGGAAGGGAGTTGGAGCAAAATTAGTGAAAAAATATACTTTCTATAAGCAGAAAGAACTATTTCTCACTTTTAATTCTTTCTCAGTAGATAACGGTGACTGGTGCAGCATAAAACATATTTGTTGTGTTTCCAACATAGGAAATTTGCTGAATAACTGAGATTTGTTTTCCATTGTTCTGTAGATGTATTTCTAGTCCCTGTTTGACCCATGGTTGACTTGTAATGCTGATATTTGTCAAAATGTGTCTTTTCTTGAGTTGATTCTTGAAAATGAGCTGCAGGTCTTTCGGCTTGAGGCTTGATCCTGTTTGCAGTGCATTGCTAGATTTTTAAGATTCATCCAAGAAGCCCACAAAGCCCTAAATTAAACAGTCAAAAGTTCCAATAGTAAAACCACTAGTAAGAATGTCAATAGCTGATGCCATCCACTACTGCAATGTAAATTAACATCCTAGTTTTCTGCCTATTAACTGTGTCACTAAGTCTGCAAGTAGTATCTTGACTTTTGTTTCATTGCTAGTCAGCACCCAAATATGTATGCATGATAAAAAATTGATAAACAGGAATAAAATAAGATGTAAGAATTTCTTTTAGTAGTGCACAAAGGAAAAAGAAAAAATATCCAAATGCATTCCAAATCTGTGGATGAAAAGGAGGCTGAATCACAAGGGAGTAAAAAAACATGTGCCATATAAAGCCATGTCAGTGGGGAGAGACTCAAGCTGTTCATATTCCAAACCTAGATTTATCATTTTACTTGTTAAACCATTAACAGGCTGTTAACGACGTTTTCATTAAGTGATGTGTGACAGAGTAGGAATATAAATTTTGTAATGTACATGGCCAGAATGTGGCATAATACCCGCATCAGAATGTTGTGACAGTAGGTAGATATATTGTTAAAAATGGTGGTGTGCCTATTTAGAACATTGTAAGCCTAATATTCAACAAGTGTGGTATTTTTCAACAAGAAAATACAACAAATCCCCAAAAGAAATTGTATATATTTAGTGATCTGTATTACAAGGAAAAACATTAGTTGTGAATCACTAAAGTCTGAGTGTTATTTAGATTTGAAGCCCAACATTCCTATCATTTAACACAGTTGAAAATTGATTGCATGTCTGGCAAACTGCAAAGCCTAAGAGTTAGGAAACTGATATTTAAGTTAGTTTTAATTTTTTATGTTTTCAGATTATCCACTGATTTTATTTGTAGTTGAGGAAGCTAAAGACATCTAATATATCATACCAAAGGACTTAGGTTTCTCTGCTTAGATATCTGAATATACATTTTTAAATTGATTTCCGGATGCTAAATTCTGAAGTGTGCATCGACTCTCCAGGTTTACTGGGAACTATGAGTTGTTTAAGCGGTCCTGGTGTTTAGTCCATTTCCCTCCCATGCATCTTATTTCAACATGAATTACAATCGTTGCAGTTGTTTCTCTGGACTTCTAGAGAATGGGAGAAATTTTTTTCTTAATATGCAAAACTTCTTAATGACTTGTGGTCTGTTCCTTCTATGTACTGGATTTTCATTATTTCTGGTAGGTCCTACTTTTCAGTATGGAATTTTTTTCTTATGGAATTCTGTGATGAATAATCAAGTACAAACAGTAGATATATATAGATAACTACACATTTCCCAACCAACAGAGGAAAGAGGTGCAAAAACAGCTTCCTGGTGTTTTCCTTAGCACATGAGAGATTGTTCCTGCAGGTTTGTCACACAACTTTTTATATGGAGAAGTTACTGTGTTGTATGTACATTGAGTGTTCACAGCATTGCACTTCACCATGTGTACCAATCCTTCTGCTTTTGCAGCAAAAAACATGAGTTGGATACGGCTCTTTACTCCTACTGTCTTCTCAGCATAGAGGTCATTGCTTTTTCTGTTGATTTTCTAGCTGTATAAATTGTGCACTGATTTTGCAGTACATTTACCCTGACTCTATGCACATAAATCTTCATGGGACAGGAACTGAACTGTTCTGAACTCCACTAAAATCATTAGAAATGTTCTGACTGACTTCCATGCATTTAGATGATGCTCATAATATTCATTACACTATTTAAGGAAAAAACAAATGTGGGGGGGAAGCCTTATGAGCAAAATGTTGCATTTTTGCTATTTAGTCTTCTTGATTTAATTCCAGTTTTATTCCTCAGTTTGCAAGAGCATCAACATTTTTCCCCTACAGCTTTTGTTCTTTCTCTGTTTTCCAAAGCTGCTGGGATTTCTTGTCTATGGACAACACATGGCGATATAGAATTTTTTTGCAGTTGTTTTTTTTCCAGCAGGAATGGTAGTATTGTCCTTTAAATATGCCTTCTAATACTCGTCCGTGCTAGTTCTGCAAATCATGATAATCCAGTTTATTGAAAACCTAAACATGTGTATAAAGCTATGACTTCTCTTTGTTTCTCCAAGATAGAGCTGTCTCAAATGGACAGCTTTGCATTCAAGTCTAATGACATCTGAGATTTTAAATTCATGTTTGCTGTTTTAATACTCACTGGTGCATTCTGCAGCATATTCACAGTATTAATCACAGTATTACCTTTTCTCTGAACAGAGAGGGGCATCCCTTCCTTTGGCAGGTATCAGAACAGCCAGTTGTTGACTGACTGCTACAGCCATCCAATTTATCCAGCCCTTTGAGAAACTGAAGTAGTTTCATGGTAAGTTCATAGAGATCTGTTTATTAAAGCATGTTGGCATTTCCTATAACTTGAAAATGGAAGAGTAAAGGAGATCTGTATTCTGTTGGTTCCTGGGCCACTCTAAGCTATCACAAGTTTAAGTCATCAGAATGAAATAGAAAATGGAGGGCTGCATTCTACCTCCCTTGGTCAGCAGTGCAGTTTGTCCCTTGCTTAGCAAGGTGGAGTCAACAGATGGCAAATGGTTTGCGTTGTCTTCCCAGGCACACAAACGTAAGAGTGTTTATATGTCCCTGTGATCTCATTCTTTCCTCTTCTAACCCCTGAGAGATAGACTATATCTTGCAGGACAAAAGGGAAGAGAATGAAGAGGGGACAAAATGAGGCAGAGGGAATTTAGGAAGGAGAGTGATGCATATAGGCATAGACAGCATGGGTGAAAAGTGTAAAACCGATTAATATAATTTATCCTATGCCTTAATTCTGTTCCTCTTGGAAGTTACCAGCTGTTTTACCATGAAATTCAGTAATGACACCCTACTTGTAAATATAACTATACTTTGGTGATATAGTTAATGTGACTATGACATTTTCTTACATAGGACCACCTACACAGAACTTCGTTCTGCATCCACTCTGAATTTAAGCCTGTCCTTTACAGCATAAAAATCAAACCAAAGCTACTATATAAATCTTTTAATTTGCATTCATCATCTATAAAAGCAGTTTGATATTTTTTTTTTGTTTGGAATAACTTACTTTAAAATGGGACTGTGTATACGCAGATTTAATTTGAGGACATAATGAATGTTCATTGTCATATTGACGTAAATAAATCCCTATAATAATTCTCCCTTAGATTTACTCATAGATTACTCAACATATTCTACGAATAACTGTGAATTAATTAACGAGAAGATTTGGTCTGAATTGTATAGCTTTTCAGTAACAGTTATGTAATGTTTGTCTGTCTTACCTGTTTCTGCTGACTTTATTACAATCACTCCCATTGGTGTAAGAGTGTCTTCTATGGTCTCTCTCAGCAACTAGTGATACAATCATTATCAAGAAAACATGGTTTATATTCCAGGGTTCTGACTAATAATATTGTCAGTGATAATGCCCAGCAGTTGGAATTTAATTTGTTTTCTTGAATCTTTATTCTTTTTATGCATATGCTGTATTAGACAAAAGGGAAAGAGCGGAGGAGGTCTGGGATCAAATTCATGCTGAGTTTGCTTACTTCTTGTGGAGAGATTTTAAACTACTTGGTATCATATGACTGTATGCTCATTATCAGGAGACAAATTAACCATGTTTAAACCAGGTCTCCTATGAAACAAACAGAATAGAAAATACATGGGAATTCACTAGAAATGGCAAATGAAATCTGGACAGGCAGAATGTGGAGGCCAGTGAAGCAATTTAGTGCTGAGATTTCTCCTTAATAGGCTTCTGTCATACAAAAAGGCCTATGACAAATCTATACCAGAACACTTCCAGGTCACCGCTGCATGTCTCAATATAACAGAGTTATATATAACAGAGTATATATAACAGAGAAGTAATTCAGCGAGTAATTCAACTGCCAGATACATAGTTGATACTTGTTAATTAGTAGTGCTGATGTACGCTGTTCCTTTGCCTGTATCCATTGTGCCCTTGACTTCTTCACTCCTTTGTGCTCAGTTGTGCTCTTGTTTTCAAATACAGTTTCATTTTAATATGCCATTTTATGAAGCATCTGAAAAGCTCATAGATATCATTGAATCCTCACTGGAATAATATGGAAAATACACATTGTAGATAAATGTTTGGAATTTATAATTAGTGGTACACATATCATTCATTCTCATATTCTTACTCTAACATTATGCTATTTTATTTCTTGTCTTTTACTTTATATATGTCTTCCATCTACATATTGCTGAAGAGATGGCAAAAACAGAGGAGATTGCCAATAACAGCAGTTGTCATCCTGAACTCTCAAGGAGATCTGGAACTCAGGAGCAGGGCTCCTGATTAGAAGGACCCTCTGTCACTATTCACTGACTAGAGAAGGAGCCTCAGAAAATTGACTTCTGTGCATAAACTTATCTTTATAAACACTTTTCTTATTCATAGTCAACTATAAGACCCAGGTCAACTGACCTACTAAGGTTATTTAATGCTGCCTGATGCCTGTGGCATCAATACCTATTCAGTAAACTTCAAAAGCTGCTTAGCTGGTTGCAAAGAAAGATCTAGATGTTTATTCAGACCTCTTGAGTTTATTAAATGGCATTGGAAATCTCTCTACAAGAGGCTTTTGAGAGAAAGCCATTAATTCTCCAGCTTGTAGGAACAAAGCAGCATGAAAATAGCCTTTCTCACATGAAAAATGTTTCAGAACATTTTCAAACCTCACTAGGGCTTCAGTTCCAAAAGTGGAAAGGGGCTGAATCATAAAATTTTGTAAAAGCCATTAATAAAAGCAGAGAATGCAAGAGAAGGTTCTTATAAGCTTTTTTTCCCCCAGTCTTAGTATTTTCTGCATCCAAAGATTTTTCCTTAGTGAGCTGATATATATAAGATCTAACAGTAAGGTGGGGAAAAAAGAACGTCTTCATCTGACTTTTTGGACTTTTTGTATATACTCTCACAAACCAGACTATTTTCAAAAAGTAATATTCTCACTTTACAGTGCATTCTGTCTTAATTAAAAAAAAAAAATTTTTTTCCTCCACCTTTGACATTGTTTTTTTCCTAGTATTCATTTGTGAAAATGTTCTCCTACTGCAATATAGTGGATACCCACAAAGGATAGTCCTGGCTTTGTGAAGCTGGGTGCCTTTATCTTCCCATATAATCAAGGATAACAAGTCCTCCAGCAAATGACAAAGCACACCAAAATTAGGCTTGTGCTTTGAACTGGCGTCTGGAGAAATGAAGCTCTCACCATCAACCACAGAGAAACACTAAAAAGTCTAATCTTCCATATGCAAAGTTATGAACATACTAAATTATAAACGTATTTGTTAACACCCTCTTTCAATTAAATAGTAAGAAGAGCAGATTGTAAGCTTGTGATTGTGAGGACAGCTCTAGGTCTTGGTTGATAGACAGGTTCAGTTGGAGAAATCACCATGTTTCCATCCACCCAGCTGAAAGGGATACTTTCAGTTATGGAAGTGATTAAAGGGTCCCTCTTACCAGAGTCCTCACTCTTTCTAAAATGGTACCTTATCATCTGAATCAGCAAACAACTATTTTTATGGCGTAGTGACAAACAAAAATATCTTTTGATTGCAGTAACAACTCTACTTGGAACTGAACTTCATTTCTACTTGCCATCTCTCCTTAAATCTCCACTTAGTCTAGAGGAGATTTCCCTTTAGAACTGGATTGATTTCTGTTAGCCTATCTGCCATCTTCATTCCTCAGCTCTTCCTTGAAGTACAGTGCTTATAATTTAGTAACTCTAAATTTCCTGTTAGCATTTTTATAAAGGGGAACATAAATGTTCTGGTGGTGTTTTGGAGGATGTCCCCAAGGTTTTTATACATATATTGCCAAGCAGACTGGCGATGGTCAGTGTAGCCTTTCTTCTGATCAGCATCAGGCCGGGTTGGATGGGGCTTTGAGCAACCTGGTCTAGTGGAAAGGTGTCCCTGCCCATGGCAGGGGGGTTGGAACTAGATGGTCTTTAAGGTCCCGTCCAACCCAAACCATTCTTTGATTCTATATGATTCTATGACTCAGTGGACATCTGAGATGGAAGAAATTATATACCCTTTATTGTCTGTTGGACAATTTCAGGTGCTTTCAAACAGGAAATAATCTTTCTTTTAGTCCATATGATACCAGACGGTTCAAGTTAGCAACAGTTTAGCAAGAGTAGGCCTCTGAGTAGGCTCTAAAGGCTTGCTCTGTGTTACCTTTGTACAGAACAAACTTTCCTGTCAATAATCTTCCTTTTAGCTAAGAATAATATAGAATAATAATAATAGGTTCTGAAGTATCTACATGTTTTGTAGATAAAGTTTGTTTATGGGATTGATAACAAGGTTCTAGTAAACAAAGATTCATGCTGTTTACACTTACTCTTAGATAAACAAAGGTCTCTGCTAATTATATAAGGCCAAAAGACAAAACAAAACTGTAAAGAACAACTTTGTGATGTCTAAATTAATTTGATTCATAAACTCTTGTGTCAGAGGAGAGATAAGTCCAAAACGATATCTTCTTCTCGGGAACACATGTACTTGTAAACAAGAAGGCCTCAACCACACTTGCGCACAAGCACGATTTAAGGGGGATTGGGACCACCAGCGACCCCCAGAGACCACCAAAGACCCCTTCCCCAATTTAGTACGCATGTGTAAAGACATTACGTAATGCATTACATAATGTGTTATGTATAAGTTGTTTTTTTAATTGAGTGGGTTTTTCCCTTGGAATTGTATATAAGGGGCAAGCTTTTGTTCTTAGATGTGCATGCTAGGAGGAGATATCCCCCATGCACCCAGCGCTGCAATAAACCAATGTCGGCTTTCTAAACTATCATTTGGTTTGGAGAGTTTTCTTGGTTGCTATTTTCCGGTAGCAGAATTTTTTTATTTTTTTTTTTTTTTAGTTTAGAAACTATTTTCCGGTAACACATATTCCTCATGATGACTGCAGTTGCTTTGGAGAGGGATTGTCTCACGCAATATTACAAGCTTATTTTTATGGCATTTAACTCAGTGAGATATCTCTCTAGATCAGGCTTCAGACTTTACCAAATACATATACAAAATAAATTTAATTATCCCCATTTTGTGATAAGTCAGGAGCAAAAGTAAATCCTCTATTCACAAAGGCTATGAAAAGTGATGAAGAAAAACGATTTGCAATAAAAACATTTGACAATATACTTTTCCTTTGTATTTCAAGATAAGGATATTTTTCTGCGGCTGCTACTGTTTGGATCTTTTTACAGGAACATATTCCTCTGATTGTTAAAAACCATCCTCCATTTTCTATTCTAAGTGTATTCATAGCCATCTTATATCCAGTTTTTATGGGAAAATGAACATTGACTTAACTTTTTTTTTCCGCCTGGCATTTACCTGTATAATGTCATATCACATATCCTGCACAAATTGCCAATCTTTCTATCTACTTGCCTGGACTCTGTGTTGATATTCATAGAATCATAAATCGTGTAGGCTGGAAAAGACCTTTAAGATCATTGAGCCTAACTGTTAACCTAGCACTGCCAGGTCCACCACTAAACCATGTCACTAACCACATCTACACATCTGTTAAATACCTCCAGGGATGGTGACTCCACCACTTCCCTGGGCAGCCTGTTCCAATGCTTGACAACCCTTTCGGTGAAGAAATTTTTCCTAGTATCCAATCTAAACCCCCCTGGCGCAACTTGAGGCCATTTCCTCTTGTCCTATTGCTTGCTACTTGGGAGAAGAGACCGACACCCACCTCGCTACAACCTCCTTTCAGGCAGTTGTAGAGAGCAATATACAGGTACTTTGGTCATTTCTCCTTGACCCCACACAAATTACTAGTCTTACTTGGTGGAGTCCTAATGTAACTCTTGTTATAGGTATTTCTTTCTAAATTCACATGTAGGACAACTTTTAGGATAACATTTTTCTCAGGAATTGTGAGAGACTTTACCTTTAGAAGATGTTTTTGCAGTTCTTTTGAGCCATTTCAGTGAGATGGTACAAGAAGTAGGTCATGAGACAGATAAAAGCAAAAAATAAACAGGATGCGATACATGATAACTGTAATGCAATATGAAGGGAGAAAGACAGAACAGCATAGCACACATTGTGAGATCATATAACTGAGTAACTAGTAGGTGAAGATTCATGCTTGCTGCTCTGCACCATTGTCTGTAAACTTGCTCACCAGCACAATGCAACACATTAGATGGCACCCTTATCTTTTCTTTTTGCCACCTAGAGTTAATAAATTATAAATTTTATAAAATAAATTATTATCCTATTTGCAAATATTATAACTTCTTATTCTCTTATAGTTGTTATTCTAGTGTGAAGGTTGATGTTGAAGTAGCTTCTTTGTTTCCTTGGTGACTGCACACTGGTCTTATCACACCACAAAATGCAGACTTGCAAGCAGGATGAGCAGCTTGTGCGTAATATTTGAACCTCTTTGTTAAAAGTGGTCTGCTGCTAAAGAGGAGACAGAGATTCTGATAAATCCACATTATAGGGACAAACTTTTCTAATTAACTCTGCGTTTATTTGGAAACTTGTTAAGGATACACATTAGCAATTTGCATTCAAAAGGTACCAAATAGGACACCATATTTGATAAGAACATCAGTAATCAGGGTGTCTGTTCTTTGGGGGTTTTCAAGGAAAGAATTACAAATCAAATCATATTAGTGCTCTTCATCTTCTCTAAGTCTCTTTCATTAGCAAGTAGATAAAGAAACATGCATTGTGATAACAGGGTAATACATTATAGTTCCATAACCCAATTAAGCTGCAATGATTACATGGAAATGAATCCATAAAGTATTCAGATTATATCATCTCAATGTTGTTTACATTTGATTTTTAATCTCTTTTGTTCATTGTATACTATTAACATCTTTGACATAGTAAGATGACTTGGTTTTGTTTTTTCCTAGTAGAATGCTATATTGGTAAAGCAATGGATTTTTTTGTGTTACCTGCTCCAACTACTATTTACTCACTAGTGGAGGAGTGCAAATGAGTCATGTAAACAAAAATAATGTAAAATTGCCTCTATGTTACTAGACTCACCCAGTGTCTATGAACCACAAAGAAAATTAAAACTTCCACATAGTGCCAAGTCAGAAATGCTGATTGTTGTTTACAAAAGTTTTGTGGTATGCATTCAGTGGGATCAGAAGCATCTATCGCTGCAGTTTCCAAAACTGGAACGCATACTGGAAAATCATGAGTTTGTATTAAAGTTATCAAACTAAAGTTGAATTTGATTTAATTTCAGTGCTAGGAAAGAGCTAGTTATTTGAGGAAATGTGTAACAGTCTAAACCAAGAATGTACGAGTAGTATAAATTGTGTTATTTGGTTTAGTGATATCACCTTTGCTGCACTAGTGTCTCCATTTTATAGTATCTAGAGTTGCAGGGGAAAAATGTTATCTTTTTATAGTGTGATATGAAAATTTTAATGCCTAATATATTCTGTGATGGACTGTAGTATGTTTTACTACTTTGATCTTTTCAGTGTTCAGTATTTTGATTGGCTGGGCATTTTGCTTCTTCCCCACAGGTTTCTGAGACTGTAAACAGGGGAGAAATTAGAGTAGCCAGTCAGTCATATTATGGAATATTGAAAAGGTCAAAGCCATACAGAACTGTACTTAACTTATAGAATATATGAAGCATTAAAATTCTGATAGCTTGTTCTTGTACCATGGATTGCAACAAGAGAGAAAAATGCCACAGTTTGAATCTATAGCTATGATGGTAATTATAATGAGAATGGAAAACGGTGCAAACATAGCCTACTGTCATTCTGACAGTCTTTTAAATTTTAATACAAAGGTCTTTTAAAAAAGTGTTCTACATGTAGAGCTAGAAATATATTTGTAAGTTTATTGAAACTGAAACTTTATAATCAAAGAGAAGACTGTAAAAACAAAGTGACAGAACAAAAGCATTTTATAGAGCTTTGCATAATGTAATGGACACAAAGATGTGATCATGATTATAGAAATAAATTCACAAAAAATGTCTGTTCTGATAGTTTGGTATAGTACCTTTAGGAAAAACTGATGTTCCAGGGGAAGACAAAATATGTCCAAAATACTGCATGTGTTTGCCTTTGCAATGCAGATATTATTTTCCAAAGTAGTGGCAAGGGAAATGAGTAGTGGAAACACTTTATTTAAGAATTAAATTTAAAATTCTAATTTAATTGTTCTTTTCTTCACAGAAAGAATGAGATTTTTTTCCTGCTTGAAAACTAACTAGTCCCTTTTAAAATCCTCCTACACTACTTTTTTTCTTCTTGTTTCTCTGTAAGTGTGAATAGTATGACTCTCTAATGTCTCCATGCGGGCTAGAGCTGCAATGGAAGCATCAGGATACAGAGTTAAACTCTGCCAAGCTTGTTAAGTATTTTAAAACTACTTCTTAAACTTTTAGAAACTTGTAAATTCAAGTGCCAGCATAGCCAGCTCAAGGACAATACTTCATCAGAACCCAAAGCAGTTAGATACTACTTGGCTTCCCACTTATTAATTATAAAATCCCAAGCACATGGATTTTACTTCCGTGTTCTCTCTTAAGGCAGTTCAAGTCAGGTGGGAAAAGCAGAGAGGGATGGGAAAAGAGATGAGGGAAACGAGAAGGGTTAAGGGGATTTCTAGACATATCAGGTAGTCTTTTATACCAGCTCTTCTGCCTTGTTGTGAGCTTTACTTTTTGCCAGGTAGCAAAAATTGATGTTTCACCACCTTTGTAACGATTTCTTTTTTCACAGTGCATATGCTTCTGAACTAAAGAGATTAATGATATATTTGAATAAATTTTTTATGCTGTAGTATTACTTGGTGGAACATAATGATTGTAAAGAAGTAACTGACATGTCCTGGTTCAGATCTTGTTGATTAAGGTACAGACAGATTTTCCACATTATTTGCTTCTCTACCAATTTCAGTTACATTACTACCCCAGACTGAGGTATTTGTATCAAATGGTGAAGTTTATGTGGGCTGGCTAAATCTGTGAGTTGTGTGAGTGTTAGGGACAAAATCTTTTGTTCATGGAAAGTTTATACACCCAGTAGAGCCATGGGTCGGAGAAGGACATCTCAGTAGGCATTGTATTTGTGATGTCCTTTTGCATGGCCTGTTTTTTTATTAGAAGTATATAGTGGCATTATCTCAAATTAAGAAATAGGAATATATAGGAACATTTACCTAGTGTCTACCCAGCTAAATTGATAACTGATGTCTCTTAAGTAAGATGTACCTGACTTCTCGTATTCCCTCTTAAAATATGTATTGATACTGTGAGAATAAAAATTTGGTACAACAGGAACATTTTCTCCATATAGGGGTTTGTGAAAACTTACTCCCTCCTACTGACTGTTCAAACATGCCCTGTTGTGTTTCCATTTTAGTAATCCCCTTTTAGCATTACCTTACTAAAGGAATTTTTATAGCAATGATCCCTGTCCATTTCCTGCCTCCCCTCTCTCTGTTGGAGAATTAACGCAACAGTTGTTGCAACTGCATTGTTTATGCACCTTTAACAGAATGGGGTCTCTTGTGAGGTGGCTGAGGGGCACTACTGTAAAAACTGATTAATATATACATGAATATGAAACCTTTAAAGAATTCACAGCCTTACAGGAAGAGTTGGAGACTATAGTCTGAAAGGACTTTAAGAGGTCCCTGTCCGCTCACCTTCCCAAAGACAAGTCAGTCATGCCATGCCATGCCATGCCTGAAAAGCATTTATCAGGTTTGTTCTCCAAAAAATTCCAGTGACATAGGTTTCACCTCATCTCCAGTGTTCGTCTGTCCTTTACATCAGCAAGCTTCCCAGAACAGATGAACTGAATCTCTTTTGCTAGGATTCATCACATTGTTCCCCTGATGGCTGCAGTCATGGAGAGCACTACCTTCTTGCCTCACTGCAGTTACTTTATCCGTATTTGAAAGCTCTTACCTTCATTTTCTTCAGTTTTCTCCTGTCTAGACAAAAACAAAACCAAGCAAAAACCAAATAAACGAATAACCATTTTTGCTTCCTACACTATCCTAGTCTGCTGTCTTGGACTGCATTACACAAAACATAACATAGTCCATTTGAGTCAATCTTATCCAGGCTAAGTAGACCGGAAGAACTACTTTGCATCCTCTGTGCATGACATTTCTCTTCACATAAATATATTCCATATTAACTTTTTCTGTGCCACATATCAGATATTGTAGAATTGGGCTTCACAAATACAGAACATGTGCAACTCCATGACTAAAATTGTGAGGCACTGTGGATACTCAAATACTCTGATTATTAGTTCGTTTTATTTAAATTTTCAAATGAAGTTAAAAAATTCAGACCAGAGCAAATCATGAGGAACTCTGCTGACTGCTAATAAAGGTAGAGGATTAGGCAGCATGAAGGCAAATGAAATTCAACATGCCAAATACAAGGTTATACATACTGGAATTAGGCTGAATCATACATGCAGCAGGGTTCTGAATAGCTTATTTGTGTTTAACGTTGCTCTTAATGTGCAGCAAGTATAGATATTTTAAACCTAGATATAGCTGTGTTTGTTAGAAAAAATTATGTAGATAAACTGGCTTGCTAATTGGTGATTCTTTTAGCTTTATTAGTTTCTTCCTCTTTCTGCCTCTTAAAACATCAGATTCATCTGGATTTTTAACTCAAATTTTAATATAGAAGTATTCTCAGCAGTCTTTTAGGAATCACAGACAAGAGCATAATTTAACGTCTTTCCTTCACAATAATATGGAAGTATGACAAATGACAACAGTACAGTTTACTGTACTCAACTGGAAGAAAAAGTTTTACAGTAGAGAGATTACTGAAAATATTGGGCTGATTAGTTAGCTACACTGAAATTAGAAAAAATATATAATAAGTGCAAAAGACCTCCACTGGTTTGAATTCTCTGCGATTCTTACAGCAGAAGGCAACTGATTTTCAGTAGTGGAAAAAGATACAGATTCAGTGTATTCTTTAAAACCATGGGTGTCAGAGAGAAAAAGGCCGAAGAAACTAAACAATAGGGTGAGAATTAATAGTATTCAGACCAAGAACTTGGGAATTCAGAAAACACAAATAATCTCCAGTTTGGTCAACTAGGATGCAGTTCCAAATTATATTTATGGAAGTATTTGAAAGAAAAATTAATATAACTCCTGAGATATGTCTTGGAGCTAGTTTCTTTCTGGGGGGGCAATAATGTCCTCTAATCCAACCACAATGTAGGTTCTGTTCCAATACCTCTTTATTTATACAGACGTACATTTTTAATGCTAAAATGAAATTCACTGTTTACTAATGTGCCTCAGTGTTGCTGTGTGTAGCAGACAGTGTCACTGGACCTTCATAGTATTGGCTCAGGTGCTGATGGGTTAATAGTGGATTTTTGCAAAGTTAGGCATATAGTCTCAGCAGATTTATGCTACACTCTTCATGTGTCGGTCACCTAGTTCTGTAAATGTAATGCGATATTTTTCTGTAAAATTAGAATTATTTATGTAATCTGTTTACTGCGTATTATTGTAGAGAACATAATAGCTAGTTTCATTTTTTATAATGCCAAAAGTAGTAGATAAAACGTATGGAAAATCAAAATTCCCAGTAGAAGAAACTAGAAAAAACAGAGTTTGAATGTTAGTGGCCTACCTCTTAAGATGTTTGTAATTTCTACATATCAGTCTTTTTTTCGCCTTTCATTTTTAACATTAAGTGTAAAGTGGTCACTTTATGTTTCACTTTGCTTTTATGATACAAAGAGCTTGTTTAAAATAATGATGATTTGAAGAGACCTTCACTATTAAACATCAAAGTACAATACAATATATTAATCCTGCCTGCAGATGCAATATCACAAGGGGCAAATTCTTTTAGATCACATTTTCTAAGGTCATCTTCAGTGTGTTGAATGCTTGCAGGTTGAATTGTTTAGCCTTCCTTCCTAAGCTTAGTTAGACTAACCCTAGATTAACCCCCTGGAAAAATATTAGACTAGCTGCAACTAATTGCTTTTAAAGTTATTACTGATATATACTGCAAAAATATTATGCAATAAATATAATTAATGTCAATGTTATTGCATGTTTGGATGTAATTTTCCCTTAATGTTTCACTGATTTTTTTTACATATCTGTGCAATTATGAACTGAATATTTTGTTATCTTATTTAGTTAATTTTGATACAGTTAAATAGAACGGAGTAGCCTCCTCTGAGACAGATAAAATGTTATGTCCCCTGTCACTTGAAAATTAAGAATTTTTTCTGCATCCTAGTGATTTTAACTTAGAAATTATTTTCCTTGTTCGTAGTATACAGGTAAAACTGATTAGCAATGTTCCCTATCCAAAGTTAATCCCAATGCTAAAAAACAATGACGCAGTGTGAAAATTTCTTCAGCAATAAGAAAACAGCAGTTTGTGGTTCCAGAAAGAAGCTGAGTGTTCGTATCCCCAGGAGCAGTGGTGGAACTTCTCAAGTGATAATAGATGTGAACGCTTCAGAGGAGATAGCAAGTTGGCTGATGATAAAGCAAATAATCGTGAACAGTACAGAATGATCCAGAGGGATTTAGATGAGTGAAGTGTCTTGGCCAGAGTATGGTAAATTGAATTTAATTTAGTGTGTGTAAGGCTGAAGCTTATAAACAAAAAGAGGGAAAATACCATGAAAACAGAATATTCTGAACTTCTTCCTTCAGAGAGCATTTGGTACCTTTTCAAAGAGGAGAGAGAACACTGAACCGTGCCACACTGACACGACTCCTGTCCTGCTGCAAATGCTCGCTCTCTCTTTCTGGACATTTCAAAGCCCCATCCAACCTGGCCTTGAACACTGCCAAGGAGGGGGCATCCACAGCTTCACTGGGCAACCTGTTCCAGTGTCTCACCACCCTCACAGGAAAGAATTTCTTCCTGATATCTAATCTAACTCTACCCTCTTTCACTTTAAAACTGTTACCCCTCATCCCATCACTACACTCCCTGATAAGGAGTCCCTCTCCATCTTTCCTGTAGACTCTCTTTATGCCACCTTGAAGTTCTGTGACTAAGCAGAAAGAGGACTTGAAGCTCACACATTGTTAAAACTTTTAGAATAACATATTCCCTCATTTCTTGGAAATGAAACTGTTGTCTTGGAAAAGAAGAATGTAGGTAAAGACAGGCCAGCAACAGATGTAAAGTTTATCCGCAGTGTGGAAATTTTAGAGAGGCCAAGTCTATTCCTACAAAACTGTTTTGCCATTAATAGAAGGTAATACACAGGAACAAATGAAACTTCTGGTCCTGCTGCACCCTTTCATTGTGCTATAGATGTGTTTGGAGTAACCAAACAATACAGTCCATAAAACAAGTGGGAGGAGGCTGGTCATTTGCTGTAACAAATGAGCCTGAGCTGCAAAAGTGATGCTGACACCTAAATTTCTATTTTGGTTTTGTCAGAATTTTAAAGAACACGTTTCAGTCAGATAATGTTGGCATTAAAATTAATGTTGCTTTGTCTCTTAGGCACTGTGTCCTATGTGACACATTGAAAATACTATAAACTGGAGTTCCCTGTTGATATTGTTATGCATACAGATTACATGCCACATCTTGTAAGATTTTCCACGTTAGCCACGACACCGCTGTTCTGATCTGGAAAAAGGGACCGGCTGCCTCCCACTATCTTGTAATCCTGGGCCTTCTCCAACACAGAGGGAGATCAAGTGTGAGGCACTTTGCAGGTAGAGGTTTTACTGGGCATGGTCTCATTTTGTTTGGACTGAGAGTTGGTCCATGTTTTATAGATTTTAATGAGATTAATTTCTTCCCAGCAAAGAGTGTATTCAGACAATTTATGTGGAGGTGAAGAGTACTGTGTCTCATTACTTATCCCTTCAGCCACCAAGTCTTTGTCAAAGAAGATACCATATTCGCATGCAGGTCTGAGGTCTGTTATAATTGTACTTTATTTTTACAGATTTATCTGTTTGTTTATTTAAAGATGTATATACAGGTAAATATGTGTGGCTTTTGTGTTTGTTATTATTACTATATTCATAATGATAAACCATGGCCTGCAAGCAGTAACAACCAGCTTCTTTACTTGGCCTGAATAAACTGACTGATTTATTAAGTGTATCATGAAGAAATCTAATAAAATACAAAGGATTTTTTGCCTTAAAGAGCATTTCACAGAAAGTGACCTAAGTTTAAAGAATGACATTATATTTGTAGGAAGATCACTCAGAGAAATACATTTTTTTTTCCTGTTTCAAATATCAAGAGACGGAGAGAGACTGGTTAGAAAATTAACACCCTTTCAACTGTACGTAAATAGCCTGGGTTGCCTTCCGTGAGGGGGCTCAGTACTGTGAACACAGAGACAAGCAGTATGAATAATGCTTTGTGAAACCAAAGTGTTAAGAACAGCAAAAAGTTCTATTTTAACTAAGGACTGTTGTCCTCTCTCCTTTCCTTGAAAACTGTATTTCTTTTGTCAGTGTATAGGCTTGACACTGTGCCTAGGAATTATTCCTTCCATTTCTCTTCCTCTGTCTTCCACAAAATGGCCTAGGTTCCATTTCACCAGCTCACATATCATTTAAAAGACAAAGACAGCAACATTTTATAAATTGACAGCTATGACAGTAAACTGATGTCAAATGTTACATGAAAATATAATTTTTTTTCCATGCATAATTTAGGTCTCCTGAAACACAAATGTCTGGCAGTTTTTAAACTGGAATACTGGTGCATATATGCAGCTAATTTTTGTATTCTCAACATCTTCATTGCACCAATAGCAACAGCATCAGTATCCTCAATACTGAAGCTAGTTAGGAGGTACTTTAATGTGCCTATGCATAATATAGTAAAGTTCACTGCATTTTGATACAGTAAAATTCTTTTTGAGTTAAAAATCAGAGATGTGATTACAGCTTTCTCAAATTTGTTTCATGTCTCAGTATAAGAGAGATTTGTTGTTGTTGACTGGAATTTTCACAGGCATTTTACAGAGCTTGGGCATGAATCAAAGGAATGTTGAGGATCCTAACAGTGCATTCAAGTCAATGGTTATTTAGGAGCCTAAATAAGAGTTAGACCTCTTAAGGCTTCACTGGATCTATGTGATGCCTCTGCTTGTATATCAATGTCTATCTACCCTGTTTATTCCCATTTAAGAATTCCAGACCTATTTAGGTAGAAAAGAAGTTTAGATTTTGTGGTCATGAATCTGACAATGTCACAGTATCAATAGGTTGCAGCAGCTCAGTTTTGTGTCCTTTCCTTGATCTGGCAAGGATGTGCTGCAAATCTCATACTGGAGAGGCAAGTCCATCATTTTTTTACCTGAGAGAAATGCTAGCGTATTTATTACAGGGTGTTTTCTCAGGAAACTGGTCAGTAATTGAGATGTAACTATGAGGGTTAAAACAAGTTTTTAAAATGCTTCTTAAATATATTCTCATTATTCTACCAAGATAACATGTAGATCTATAAGTCAGATCAGTTGACAGATCAAATATTATCTCTCAGAAACAACAAGGTTTAGGAAAGGATTTGAACCTGAAAAATCAAACTAAGATCTAATCCTACTGCCATGATCTGTATAGATGATTGGAAATGGTAATAGAAAATCCTTTCTATATTGTGCTGATATCAGGTACAATGCATGTGCAAGCTAAGTTGCAATTACTACCTGCCTGCCAACTATAATGCTTGATAGCGTAATAGATTTTCTCATGCTAAAACATTCTGCTTGTTCTGTATGGATGCATGTATTCAATACACCTGATTTTCTAAACTAGAAGAGAATCAATGACTCAAATTTTATTTTAAAAAGAATTTATATTATATTTTTGACTGGTTTGCTTACCAAATGGATCAATATTAATATAAGACATTCTCAGAATGACAACAAACACAATTACAAAAATCTCAGCTCCAGTTTCATCCATGATGCGTCCTCGATATACTGAGTTGGAATATTTGACACTTTCCTTTCTTTCATCATTTCAATCTTGCTATCTTTGACAAAATTATGTATTTCTGTAGTTTTGCAAGTGAAACCTAGTCTGTTATCTCAGTGTATGACAAAGAAGCTATTGTAACAAGACATGCTAAGGATGATTTTTTTACCCACCAAGGTCTGTTCAATCTTTGAAATGCTTGGATGTGAACCGCAACATAATAATAATACCAGCTTACTGCGTGGTATTTTGCATTATTGTAGAGTGCTTTATAAATCCCAAAATTTCTGACAAGTAAAACTAGTATTTTTCTTCACATTTTGCCAGTGAGGGAAACTGATGTGCAGACAAGTCAAGAAATGTGTTCATGGCTGGGGACAGCAGCAGCAGCAATAGGGGCCAAGCTGCTGAAAGAGAGTTCAGTAGCTTGCTTGTTAGTCATCTGCTCTGGGTGGCTTGAAGAGCACTGCTAACCTAGCATTGGGCTGTTGGAGGTTTTCTTATGACTATATCTAGATCACAGAAGATTTTGTAAGCTTTGTCACCCATTCTGCTAAATAGAGGCTTTTGTCATACTGCTGTTTTTGCTATTTCCTAGCAAGTTTTTGTTCAGGCCCCATTCATTTGAACACATGAAACATCATATATGTCTCCTCTGCTTCTGAATAGCTTTCTTTCCCATGTGATTGTTTTAGCAAAAGTAATTTCAGTGAAATTCATTCAACCATATGGGAAATTTCTGTCATTTATTTATTCAGTACTTACCAGGTGTACTGGGTTTGGCTGGGATGGAGTTAATTTTCTCACCACACCCACAACACCAAGCTATTTTAAGATTTAACTTCATTCAATACCTTGATTTTTCTTTCTTTTCCTCCAGGAAATTGCTGAGCTGAAAAATGCCTATTTCAGTTTCGCAAGGGTGTGATCTCTGATTGTTGACGTTCCTTGCGCATAGATTGTTCTAGTAGTCCACAATGTGATAATCTGATCTATGCATACACAGTACTGCTCTCACAGTACTGTGAAAACATGGATGCCATCAGCCGTAATAACCACTTCTTTGCATTCAGAAGGTGCTTCTGCAGCATGCACAGGCATTTGTTGGTGTTGCCGGTCTTCATACCTAAGTCAGAAAGGATAAGTGCTAGACAACAAGCTTCATTAAAGAGAAAAAAAGTCTCCCACCAGAATATGGTACCTACCAAAACAGAAACAAAAGCTTAATTCTATAGTTTTTCTTGCCTTTCGGTGTAAATAGATTTTGTTGAGTGGAGCTGATCCAGGGACTGTACCAGCTAATAAAAGTCATTGGAGGATGTTGATTTGAACTTACATGTCCTGGGGAAGTCTTGCCAGCAAATGTTCATCTTTCAAGTACAATGTACATTTATTGAGAATTTCAATAATATTTGCCTATATGTAGTGTAGACCTGCAACTGAAAAACCTTGCGTACACATCAGAAAGAATCTGATAATACTTTGATGTGAACTGGAAGTATTTTGTATTTGTGTACTGGACTGCTGTTGGATGCACATTCACAGAAAACTGAGTGAACTGGAATTGGAAGAAAGTTGACAGAACTTAATAATAAATATGGTGTTAGTTGTTGGATGTGGTTTTCAAACCTATATGTGAATGTTTGAACTTGTCTCCTCTTGGTCCTGCCGTGAAGCATTCGAAGAGAGGTGGCTATGGAAAGCAGTTATCTCTCAGATTCTGCCCTCTGTTCTGCTTCCTGGCTTGTTATGGTTCAAACACAAGAAACTTCCTTTGTATTGAGAAGTACCATGTGCCACTGCTTTCCAGTTTACTCCCTTTCAAGTTTGTTGTTGTGCGAGGAGGACAGGGTGATGGAAGCAGAGAACAGGGAAGAAATTAAACCGACAGAACAAGAGAAATATTCCCTCCTATGAACACTAAGGCAGTTAGAAGTGCATAATTATATGACATACAGAAAGGAAAGACTTGACTTTATGGACATCCAGGTAAAATGCTTTTGTGTATCAGAAAAGCTGTTATGAAGATATTACATTACATTACTGGGTGCCAAAATGCCATCTCTTATATTTGAGTTTTTAGGAGAAGTCTTTCTGATGTTTTATGTTTGTCCATCATCACAGTATTTTGTCTCCTTTTCCACTTTAAAAAGCATACAATTCATTTTTTATTTTGTTGATGGCTGCTTTTTAGCTACTTAATCTTTTTATTATCACTGGAGGGCAGTCCCTCTGGCGCATACTGTTTCATTAGGAACACTCGACTCCCAGAGGTAGTTGAGTACTACAAGACACAGACTGCCCGCAAGCTGCTTCTTTCTGAGTTCTGCTCATGTGATAGAAGATAATAAAGCTTTATGTTTCATTCTCAGAGTTGGCACTGAGAGCACTCTGTCAAAACAATTAGCCTTTGAGGGGATCATTGCTACGCGCAGCACACCAACTGGGTCAATCAATCAGATTTTACTCTACTACTCAGTTTCAAAAACTTAGTAACGTTAGAGGGCCAGAACAACACAAAAACCACTGGCTTAGCTCATTCTCTATGTTAATTCTAAGAATGAAGGGAATCTGTGATTTGTACAAATGCATAACTACTATAATACACATCTGACCTTTATCTAAATTTTTCTGCATACACTCTTAGAATTTCCTCTTAAGAGCAAATTCTGCAGCTATTATTGTTGTTAAGGACATGTCCACAATTAACATTTCAAGTATAATTTCTGTTTTAAAAGACTAGCTTAGTTATACCACTATAAGCCAATTGGTTGGGGTTAATAGCAATTTTAGTTGAAGCAAAGATTTATTTTTTTTTTAAAAAAAATAGACAAACCACATGGTATTCCTTTTATTGAGATATGAAGCCATAATATACACTAACTGGCCAAAGTTGTCAGTTAATGTAATGCCTATCATTCATTCTGATGTAATTTTTTTCTTCATTTCCCATTATGGCAGGGAGGAGTACTTTTAGGGAATATAATTTGTACCATCTGATATGCTTAAACTCTGCATACCTTGTTTTCATGGTGGACCAACTGACTTAAGGTGAAGGGCGGAGAAAATACTTTTGCTGTAAGCTAATATTTTAAATCAGACATTTGATCAAACAGAACATCTTGTTTGGGCGGTAGGGAGTTCTGAGATGTCTTTCACTTGCCAGGTATTTCTCCTGGTGTAAACTTAGCATCCCAAGATGAGATGACGCTATAGCTCTTTAAACTCTTGTTACAATAGCTACTAAGACTTGTTATCTTTAACAAGATACTCAAGGGGAAGCAATGAAAATCTAATATGGTTAGCTGAAATCAGGGACATTACAGCTATCTTTAATTCTTTCTTTACATCTTATTAAACTTTTTATAAGTGAGTTTAGTGTTTACTAACAAGGCTCAGCTAATATCAATGGAGACAGGGGACTCATTTGTCCATGGTGTAGATACATTGCTGTTATCAATATGCTGCTATCTGGTGCTAATATTCTTTCAAAAAACTCAAATACTCTTCAAAAAAAATGAGAATATCACTCTGTATCCCTGCTCTCTCCTGAAGAGGCTATTATTCGTCAGCATTATTCATTTGCCATGACTTTGAGGAAGAAGTTGCACACCAATACAATTTGACTCTAATTACTCCAAATAGTCCACAACTGCATCCAGACCAAAATCTGATACAGAAGAATTGTTTAGCTAATATTGCAGTGCACATGATTAACCTGAACAGCTCTGAACTCCCACTAATTGAATGAATAAAAAGAAACCCCCTTTTTCTGAGCATTAAAATAAAAGTTTCCACCCTGTCTTTCAGGATTAATTTATATTAAGGTGCAGGTTGACATTTTAGTTAGCTCTAGAATTCTTTAGCAGAACATTTTAATGCTACTTTTATTCTGAGCAGTTTAAGAAGGACACCAAGAAAAGTGAAGGGGAAGTTCTAGGGTCTTATCTAGTATTACCTTTCTACAGAGCCCCAACTAAGAATCACTTATGTGAATACCAACATGAACTGTAATAATACTAAATATCTGTTCCTGAATTTTAAGTTGCTCATGAAAGCATCAAAAATTGTATTTCTGAAAAAATATCATCCTGTAGAAACATTAACCAAACCCTCCAAAATTCACAGAGAGGTGGATACATATTAACTGAGAGAAAAACCTTGTAGTGCTGTGGACTAGCTGTTATCTAGCTCAGAACAACTCTAAATGACCTCCTGTAAAGCCATTATTTTATGTTAATAAATTACCAGAAGGGCCATTTAGCAGTAATTTATTAAATTTAGATTAAATAAAGGATGAACTTAATTTACCATTATGAAAAGCAGAGCTGAAGGCCATAGAGTCTTGACGAACAGGAGAAAGGATGATGGATGCAGGCAGATAAATACCCATTTTAAAATAGATTCTATCTGGTTTTGAGTTGTGAGCAGTTTTCTTCCTAAGGAGATTTTAGGAGAGCAGAACGATTTTTTTTTTTTTAATTCAGTGCATTTTCTTATTTTGGTAGTTGAAATATTGCCTACTGTATTTGTAAATTAATTGTGCAGTAACAAAGAGCTTGAAAGAATCAAAAACCAAAAAGTTTGTTTTAAATAATGCCTTCTGTTATTTTTTGTATCCTGGTGAGTCAAAAGATGACATATTGATCTGGACAGAAAAAGAATATGCAGGATAATAGGCTCAAGGAAAATCACAAGTGTGTTTCACACACTTGTGTTACACAGCAAGCATCTTCTTTTCTGTGCACGTAAATGTCAGAATTCCAATGCCATGCACTACTGACTAGAGAAAATCAGGATTGCAAGTGCTTTCTGAAGAGCAGTCAACAACCAGAGTGCAGTGAAAACACCATTTTTGGCATGTGAGGAGCCCACACTACATCAAGTTTTGAAGGGATTTCCTTTACATTTAGTAATTGAGTTATGCAATAGATACCTGAAGGGGACTTCAGACAGAATAAGAGGAGTCCTGCAGTCATTTGACTCACATCCAGCAAAAGCATCATGTCTCAGAAACCCCACAGAGAGTCAAGACCCACAAAATCTCTGTAGCAGGGGTCTCATTTGGGGGACTTGGAAGGGGGAGTAAGTTATTCTTGTTGATGTGTGTGTCCTTATGTAACTCACGAGTTTGTTCTGTTAGTGAACAATTTTTTGGCCCTGGGCTGACTTTCTTGTTAGTAAGGGCCGAAGATGCTGGTCAGATTTATTCACTCCGCTGGTTTTGGCACGTTATAGAACTCAGCTCTTTGTAGCAATTAGTCTTTATGCAGTTCTTTCATCAACTCCCCTCTAACAAATAAATATAGCAGATTTCTCAATATGGCTGATATATAGGTCTCATCAATATATGGTCCTTCTTATATGCAGAAAAAATTCAATATGCTTTATATTTCTCTTGCTTTCATTTCAATAGTCTTTGACATAGTGAATCCTTAACAAGTTGCAATAGGTTATGGCAAGTGGGTAATTTAATTTTCTGAGCAGTCAAAAATGGAAAGGAGGAAGAAGCAGCTGTAGCTTCAATGCCAAAAAAAAAAAAAAAAGGCATTGAAGATGGCACTGGCGCAGGTCCTTGAAGTCAATACACCTTGTAGCACTGTTTAGCTAGTCTATACATGTGTTCTGCAAATGGGATAAGATTACAGGCTATCAATCATGCTAGTCAATTTGTCTTTCTGACACTGTTTGTTCCCTTGTTGTTCTTGTTTTGTTGTGGTTTTATTTTGTTTGTTTTTTTTTTTAATTAGATTGCAAGCCGTATAGGACGTCTTTTTATTCAGTGTTTGTAAAGCGTAAATCACTTGGTCTGTAGCTAGATGTTATGCTGATGGTAGTAGTAATAATCTCAGCAACAATAATACCATAAGTAATTGTTAGCAATGATCAATCAATGTTTGGCAAAGAAAAAAACTATTCAGCTTTTGGTTTTTATGGCTAGAGTATCTGACCAAATATGTTTGATAGCACTATTATGTGTGTGGGCCTTGGATGGCAATTTTGTCTGTAGATTTTGAAGTGCCTTATAGATACAATTAGGGAGATTGAAATCCAAAGAGGCTAAAATGACGGGTCACTCAGCAAGTCAGAGGTAAGGTGAGGAATAGGTCCCCCAGTGTCTTGACTGTGAGATCTTTTGCCCCATCTTCTACATATTGCTGTAATTACATGGAACCTAGCAGGTGCCTCATTGTTATAATTTTCTAGGAACTCTGTAGGGCAAGTGATATTTTATTATATAGGAATGGGAAACTTTCCCTTTAACTTCTGTTCTTGACAAAGATTCAGCACAAATCTGGAGAAGGTTCAGCTTCGTGGATAAATTCACATGGTAGATAAGCAAGATACCGCACAATGTGCCTTAACTTTCAACTCCATAAATATTTACCTTTCTGCTGATGTGAAGTCTAATGTCATAAAACCTACATATAAGTGAACTGACACTATGGAATATTGCTTATGTCATGTGATTGAATAATACATTTGCTTTTCTCAAAGTATTCTAATTCAGTTTATGTTCATGCTCCAGCCATCCTAATGTGTGACACTAACATAACTGGGTTCAGAGTTTTACAAAGAAAAAAGGTATATACAGAAGTGCAGACACTGCCTGATTTCCCAGTCAACTTTAAAATATCACATATGAGAGTATTACCATAAGTGGTACCAGGAAGTCTCAGCCATTCTTGATTGCCTGTTTAGCAATCGCAAAACACGGCTTGCTCTATACAACACTGTGGTGGATTGGCCCCAGTCAGCAACTAGGCACTCACCCAGCTGCTCACTCACTCTGTCCACCCCAGGAGACAGAATCGGAAAAGCAAATGCAAAGCAAAAAAAATCGTGGGTTGAGATAAAGACAGTTAAGCAAAGCAAAATAAGGAATTTACTTCCTACCTCCCATCAGCAGGCAGATGTCTAGGCATTTCAAAGAAAGCAGGACTTCATCACACAAAACAGTTACTTAAAAACACAAATAGCATTAACATCCCCACTTCCTCCCTCTTTCCGCTGAGCTTTTATTGCTGAGCATGTCATCATATGGTATGAATTATCCCTTTCAGGGATAATTCAGTTCAGGTCAGCTGTCCTGGTTGTGTCCCTGGCCAACTTCTTGCCCACCTCAGCCTACTCACTGGCGTGCAGATTGGGAAAAGGACGAAACCTTGATGCCATCCAAGCACTGCTCAGCAAAAGCTAAGAGACTGGTGTGCTTTATTCACAAATCCAAAACCCAGCACCATATGGGCTGCTCTGAAGAAAATTAACTCCATACCAGCCAGACACTTTAAAATAACATCTGCAGCCCAGTACAAAACACTTTAAAATCCCAGTACAAACATTTAAAAATAACATTTATATTTGATAGCACTACAGTGGCAAAGGAATTTTCAAATGAAAAGGTAGATTTATAGAATAGTTTTGTAGTCTCTCTTCATATTAATATTAATGTTACAGATGTGCTTTATGCATACATTAAGCAAAATCATATCATACTGTGCTTTTCATGGGATATAAAAGAGGAAATCTATTTCTTAAATATATTTCCACATTCATGGAATCTGATGCATGCTTTTGACTATTATGGATAATTTGCCAAAGAGTCATATATTGCATGGTACTTATGATTTTTGCTTCAGGACATAATGTTGTACTACAAACTGTGCTGAAAGAGTCCACGTCAGAGATTTGAAATTAAATATAAAGGATTATGCCTTGTAATTTATGTAGACATCTGAATCAAAGCTTGAAATGTAAATTACACCTTACCACATGCACATTTAAGTGTCTGACCAGTGTTTGTTCATTTGTGTAGGCCTTTATTATTTCTTCATGAGCATTTTCTCATCCACCGTTTTCCATGAGGAGGTACTGGAGATACTGATTCCCAGTACCTGATTGTGCAGGTTTGGAAGCTCTTATTGAAATTCTACTGAGGTGTCTGAAGATGGTTGTTGGTATGTTGCAAGAGCATTGTACAACCATTATGCACAGTTTGGCACATTTGAAAGTCCACATGAGGGTAAAAAATTGAGTGGACATGAAACCTGACTGTCCGTTTTGCTTTAGAAGAGATGGCACTGTTAGGTCAGATGTGAAGTGGATCTGCACTGATGGAATAACTTTGCATTGCTTCCACTTGAACTATTCCTAACTGATGCGTATCTAGGTAAGGCTCCCATGCGGTCATTTCTTCACCCATCATGAGCACCACACTGGTAATAAAAGCTTAAGTAAACAATGAGGGGGAAAAAGCAAAACCTTATTGAGTTTATTTTATTTCAGTGAGCTGCAGAGCATATTAAATTTCTGAGATGCATGAAAATATTAGGATCTTTATTGCTCAATTAAATTATGCTTTTTGCATGCTAACTCTGCTTTAAAAAAAAAAAAAAAAAAAAAGAGTACCAAAAGGCTAAAAGCACAAGACAGAAAAGCAAGACTCAAAATATACAAAATTGGCAAGAGACATTTCCATGGTAAAGTGCTCTTAACAATTGAGTAAAGAAACAAAACTGATTTGTTTGCTGAGGTTGAAAGATTAAAAGCATTAAGCAAGCCCCTCATCTAGAAGTTAATATCTGTTCCTGGAAATGGTAAAAAAGATGCCTGAATCAGCATTTCAAACATTTAAAAACCTTCAATATTTATACTGATTTAAAGAAAAACCCCATTTGCTGTTGGCACTTCTTTCATCATCCTACTCCCTACTCCTCCCACACCCATATTCGGTGTTACAAGCTGAAGTGATTAGTTCTCAAGGGAGGGGTGGATTTAATTGCCTGGATTGTCTTCTTGACTTTCATTGTCATCTCTATTCGCTTCCTTTTCTTTCCAAATATTCATTGATTTTGTTCATTACTAACAGATGTTTGGCAAAACTCTTCAGAACTAATTGATAAAATGGTGTTTGCAATAGCAAATAGAAAACAACAGCAGCTATTAGTTACCTCACATTAGTTAATCTGCAGTATTCTCACTAATGTAAAAAAAAACTTAAATAATTCTGTAGGCCTTAATGTTTAGGAAAGATTTTCAAGTTTTAACAAGTGGACCAGTCATGGACCAGTTGAAAGTATTAAGCCACTGTAAATTCCTTTTTTATCAAAAAAACCCAACAAAGTAACAAAATAATTAGTAAGCGTGAGCTCTCCAATCTACTTTGAAATGAGTTCTTAACTTTTAATTTCAAAGTTATGATCTTATTCCTTTATTGGACTTCCTAAGACAAAGTTTGAATCATGTTGCAGGTTTTGGGTGAATACATGTTATATGATCTACACCATTTGCGTAAGGAGTGCATGGTTAGTTATCTTATAATCAAGGTATTTTTAATTTGCACTGTTTCATCCAGATAGTACAGTTTTGGGGTTTTTTTAATAAGCACTTGTCATTTGCATTAGGAATTCTATGGTGGTCTGCCTCTGTGCTGCATGCCTCATGAGATTTTATGCTATGCTTTGTGGTCTATCTGCCACAAGTCAGTATAATCCTGGGGCTTGAGTGTTAAATTTAACAATTCGTGTAATTTATTTTCTTCCATCCCATCATCTTTTTTTTTGGGGGGGGGGCAGGGGTGAGCCAAGTCTATTTTCAAAATACTCTTAGACAACAGGGAAAAATGTCAACAAGTGTTCTGCTTTTCAGATGATGCATCTAAGCAGGCTACTTCAGGCATATTTAAATTCACTCACTGGCTTTAGAAACACAGCAAGAAAAGTTCCTTTAAGGCAGAGAAAGATAATGTAATAGAGTTTCTCTGTGTGTTTATCTGTATGCATATTCACACTGCAGAGCACGCATATGCAAGCGCTGTTAGCCAGTGTTACTAGGGTCATGCTCTAAACTCCTTGCCTCTGCATGTTCTTCTATAGTTTTAAAAGGAGTGAGGCATACTGTTTCCTCTCTCTTTCTTTCAGTGTTCTGCTGAGTCGAAACAGTCCTTCTGTGACTGCCTAAAGCAGAGTACCCTCAACATTTCATTATTGTTGAAACCCTCTTATAGCTTCCATGAGGACCTGTGCTCCTCATAGACCAGCACAAGCATTAAAGTGGCCCATATTTGACAGTACTACAGACAAAGTTCTAAATATGCTTTTTTACTGTGTACCATGACCCCGTTTTATTCAGATTGTCCTGTGTGAGTTTTTACTCCAGTAAAAAGTCCTTTTCTGTCACACTACGGCTCCCATGCCTCTTTGCACCTCCTCTCAGTGTAGCAATACTAAAAAGGGAGTTCTTGGCTATATTGTCACTAGCCTCAAAGCCCTCTGATTCTTTTTTCCGGGAAAGTCTACTTTAATTACCAGTAGGAACTGCAGTAATTCATATAGTGGCATATGATACATATTAGTCATTCCTGGAGCTTTTAAATAGATTAGCTTCCTCTTTGACTATTTCCCTTGAATAATCTTCTGGATAACACGTGGTCTTGAACCTCTAACCATTATTCAGCTTCTAAATTTTTCTTGTCTGTTAGTGCAGGGCTTTTAGATCCAGCATGTTTAATTTGACACAATGCAGTTTTGGGGGAAGATGGGGAGGGGAAGAATGTCTAGGTGAGAGGGAAGAAGGTCCTGCATTCCAGGACAAGATATTAAATTTCTTATAGCCCTTCCTCTCTGGAAGCTGCTGCATCTGCTGAAAAGAATAAGGGAACTAAGACTTCACATATTTGTTCCTTTGAGGAGGAGGGCGGGGGTGGGGGAGTTTTCTGCAGCTGTGCTGCATTTTTCAGATGCACGTTATGTTGCTCCATAAAGTCCTTGCTTACTTATTGTCTTTTGTGGGGTTTCTACTGCAGGAATTTAGAAAAGGACTCTGATATTCTTTTAACAGTTGCAATTGCAGCTATTTCCAGGGATCCCTAAATATCTGTGACTGGTCATCACAGCTGTGGTTCTTAGAAGACATTCCTAGTAACAAATGTGAGGGATTCCAGAAGGTATCGTCTTTGATTCCAGATTTTCAGTTGGAGAGCAAAGACTTATTCATTTCTTGCATGTTGAGGTCACACCATTCACATGGAGATTTTTGAGCACTCCAGGGACCATTAGCTATTTAAAACTAGCTAAAAAGAGGAGATTTAACTATCAATATTCCATTTGTTTCTGATCTTAATGTTCGGCAGTATTGTTTTTCTTGCAATTGAGGCACCAAGAATCTGCGAAATACACAAACTGTTTTAGTTGCTGCTGCTCACTAGGAATGCATATAGCAGTAATGCAGCTCTTAATGAGAGACACCCCTTCTGAAGTATTTTTCCCTTCTTCAATAAAATCCCTGTGTACCTTAAGCCAGTAACCTCTGGTGAGCAGACTGCCATTTTTTTTAACCAAATTATGTTATCTGTCATGTGAAACAGATGGAAAGTTCTGGGTTTTTTTGGCATTGCCACCTTCTGAATGTTCATCCCTTCTTCTTCAGTGACCACTCTCAAGAGTGTCAGTCATGTTTGCATCTCCAATGTAAAAGAACTGGTGAGAGTTCATTGCTCAGGGGAAAGGGCTCCACAGCCTTAGATACTGAAAATGTAACTCTTTTGATTGGAAAACTAACATGCAGAAGATGACCTCTATGAGTTATTCCATTGCTCCAGAAGGGAGATAGGATTGCATCTTTTGACCTGCAAGATGCTATCAAGTTGTGACATTGGATTATATCTAATATTGGAAACAGTGGGATTGTTACCAAATCAGGGACTTCCTTTAGGTCTTTTCATGGCAACCAGTATCGTTACAAAGGCTTTGGCTTTGATTGTTCATAGAAGGGTATGATTATCCTTTATACTTGACTTATACAGAATAGCGCTTTTGATCAGCTGATGAACTCTGACAACCTCATTCTAAATGTCTTAGATTTTCTGAGTTTAAGTGTGAAATACCAGTTGGTTCACTGTCAGTGCTTGGCATTTACAATAGCAAAATGGACATGATAGTAGCCTCTCTTTAGCAACTAGAATCTCTTTGGTAGAAGGAGCTTTGTTCCTCTGTTTTCAGTTTCTGTTGAATCTTTTAACACTAGCTGGCATTAAAGTCCTGCCTTACTTGCATGGGTCATATGATTGTACAAGTGTAATTATGTGTAGCAGACTTTGAATATGATGTTTGTATGCATCATATCTTTTCATCAGGTGTCCCTTAATGAAAAAGCAGCATCAGTCAGACCACTATCTGCTTGATACAAACCACAGTAATTATTGTAATTAATATACATACCTCCCCATGCTACTGAGAGACACTAAATCACATCTGCAGAAGCATACCATTTTGTTTTCTTCCTTTGTGCAGGATGATAACCAAAGATGCTTTTCTTTGATACTGAAGAACCCATTTAACTGGACCAAGAGCTCAAGGATTATATGCTGTGAACAAGTTCAGTGTGCCTGAAGATATTTTTGTCAAGCCTTTATACCATGTATTGCAGAACAGCAAATCTGTAAGGTGATAGGCAGCACTACTATCATTCTCCTACATCAAATAATGGTACTGTTAGATCCCTTTAACTATGCATTAATTATGCATTTTGTCTCTGGATTTGGTGCACAGGCCACCAGATTAGAATCATAGAATCACAGAATCATAGAATCATAGAATGGTTTGGGTTGGAAGGGACCTTAAAGATCATCTAGTTCCAACCCCCCTGCCACAGGCAGGGACACCTTTCCTCTAGACCAGGTTGCTCAAAGCCTCATCCAACCTGTCTCCAGAGGGAAAGACACTGTCCTTCATGGAATGATACGAGGTGTTCCTCAGCCTCAAGATCCTATGCCTGAGCTACTTAGGAAGTCACTCAGCAGTCAGATGTTTTAGCCTGTTTCACACTGAACTGAGTTCTTAGTGGTTGGAAGAGTCTTGTCCAAAACAGAGACTGGTATGGTTTATAAAAACTTCATGACTACCTGCCTGTCTGAGCAGCTGAAATTTTCTTATAGATGTGTCCCTCTAAAGTAAATTTCCCTTGGGCTCCTAAAATATTCTTCATATTTTAACAGAATAGAAGAATTGGGCATAAAAGAATCCATATTAATCTCTGTATAAAAATACAAATATGTATTTAAACAAAAAGATACAGATATGTACCTATGCAAGAAAATATTGCCTCAGACACAGATAATAGGTATTGTGCAATCTTACTTGCTATACACCCCAATATCATATTCCAACAGGAGGGCTTTACTAAAATATAGACTATTAATCAGAAAGTACAGTTGCCACTTAATACTGAACATTTGGCTCCTCCTTTTGAATTCAGGGATGAGAAATCTGGATAATTGTGACAGTTGTTTAATCTATCACAAGAAAGCTGCTGTATTGCTAAAAGATCAGGTTTTTTTATAAGATTTAAAATGAAGACCCTTGAAAGTGCTGGTGCACATCCAATCTTAATTCATGTAGATGTTAGAATCTGTGGGTTTTATTCAACAACTGAAAAAGTGATATCGTTAGACAAGCCAACACTTGCTCTTTCATTTCAAACCAATGTCATCTAATTGGCACTAATATTCACATATGTTTTTTCAGCATTGCTGAGTATAAAATGACTTCTGCATCATCTGCATATGTCTCTGTGGCCATTCCAATATATTCCTTCATAATCATATGCAATTAGAATGCCCTATAGAGTCCTTCAGACTTTTCTGTCAAATTGCGTGAGGGTTTTTTTTTCCTCTTGAGTGTTTCTGAGAAGCAGAAAAGGGGCTAAAGCTGTTAAAATGCAAGTCGTTCAAAGTACAATGGTTTCTCTAACTTTCATTAACTTTCCATTGCCAAAAACTTAAAAAGCTGAATTAGTAGTGTACTGATTTTGTAAGCAGAAAGCTTGACTGGAAAAACTATCCTTGAGTCACATTTTCTGTTTTTCTTTTTTTTTAATCAATCTTTCCAGGAACATTATAGTTCGTAATCAGTCGGGGTTTTTAAACCTACTTTCATTTCTTCCCCAGTTCTCTGATGTATGGCTTATGCAGATATCTATGACATTATGAAATTACCTTTCAGAAACTAAATAGCTTCCACCATTTTCAGCCATATTAGCAACCTTCTATGTTAATTTATTGACAATAACAAAAAAGTGATGCAGTTTGATGTATGCAGCATCTATTCTTACTCCTTATATTTTACTTGTGATAAATCCGACCTATAGGAAACATGTAATAACTTGCCCTGAGGACATTTAAAGTAATCTTCATGGGACAAACGTGTTCTCAGCACTTACCAGTAGCATGTAAACTCCATCCCAGTCCTTGGAGTTAGCACATATTTGTGCTATATTTTTTTCTGTCTTAAAAATTGCGACATAATTTTCTAATCCACTTTAAGTTTTAGCCACTGATACCATTCATTTTTATTGCCAGGATTATGTTGGGTTTTGCCTTGATGGAAGATTTTTAGCAAAATACAGCATTAGCAATGGTCAATGTCAATAATAGCAATTGCAATATTGGTTAGTTAAGGGAAATGATGGCTAACTTTTTTATTGCTCTGATCAGGATTTTGGAAAAGGCTTCATTCCCAGTTACTTCTTCAAGAAATTCCTTAGTGCTATTAAAAATTCAACGTTTTGTTTTGTGTTTGTAAAATGAGCACAACAATCTTTCTAATGATATAGGTAATCCTGCTCCGGCAGGGGCATTGGACTAGATGATCTTTTGAGGTCCCTTCCACTCCCTAACATTCTGTGATTCTAATAATATTCCAGATTCTGTAATAATTTTGAAAAGGTGGGTCATAATCTGAAATAATTTATAGACTATTGTCTTTTCAGGATGTACTACAAGGATGGGAAAATATATGCTTATGGGATTGCATGTAGATTTCCCATTTTATTTCCTTTATTGTACAGTTAGCCTCCTAGTAACTGAGGCACTAGACAATTAAAGTGTCCCAAATACAGGATGTATGGCAAGATAAACTGCAGACTGCAGTGGAGATATCTGCATTTCTGTTTACGGTCAATGAATATCCAGTAGGACTTACAAGTTCAGATTCAATGCCACACTTGACCAAGCTATTAACTGTTGTGGTGGGTTAGCTTTGACTAATAGCCAAAGTGTCACCCAGCTGCTCACACCTCTCCCCCTGTCGAACAGGAGGAGAAAATAAGATGAGGAAGCTCATGAGTTGAGATAGAGAGATTGCTTACCAGTTATCATTGTGGACAAAACAGACTCAACTTTGGGAAAAATAATTTAGTTTATTGCCGATTAAAATAGATTAGGGTAGTGAAAAGCAGAGACAAACATTAAAATACCTTTCATCCCCACTTTCTCATTCTCAACTTCACTCCTTCACTTTCGACTCCTCTACGCCCCACACACCTCCCCAAGCAGCTGTATGGAGTATGGGAGAGGTGGTTACAGTTATAGGGACAATCACTCACAAAGATTGTTCAGGACTGAGGCAGTGCGATCAGCCAAGAGAAGCTGAGCAAGTGCCCAAGCTGCGGTTTCCTGTGAACAGAAAGAGAAGAAACTTTTTTCCTTTTCTCTTATTTTGCACATTTTCCTGTTCACATATTCTCCTTTTCAAATGCCTCTATCAATTTAAAGACAGCTTTTACATTTTTCTTTTTTTTTTTTTTTTAAGTGTGGTAACTGTGCTATATTGATGCTCTGATTTTGGTCATTGCAGCAGTCTGAAGTACAGATGTGTCATGGTTTAACACCAGCCAGCAACTAAGCCCCACACAGCCGCTCACTCACTCCCCTCACAGTGGGATAGGGGAGAGAATCAGAATGGCAAAAGTAAAAAAACTCATGGGTTGAGAGTTTAATAGGTAAAGCAAAAGCCATGCAGACAAGCAAAGCAAAACAAGGAATTCATTCACTACTTCCCATGGCCAGGCAGGTGTTCAGTCATCTCCAGGACAGCAGGGCTCCATCACATATAACGGGTACTTGGGAAGACAAATGCCATCACCCCAAACATCCCCCCCTTCCTTCTTCTTCCCCCAGCTTTATATTCTGAGTACGACGTCATATGGTGTGGAATATCCCTTTAGTCAGTTGGGGTCAGCTGTCCCGGCTGTGTCCCCTTGCAACTTCTTGTGCACCCCCAGCCTACTCGCTGGTGGGGTGATGTGAGAAGCAGAAAAGGCCTTGACTCTGTGTCAGCACTGCTCAGCAATAACAAAAACATCCCTGCATTATCAGCACTGTTTTCAGCACAAATCCAAAACACAGCCCCACACCAGCTACTATGAAGAAAATTAACTCTATCCCAGCCAAAACCAGCACAAGATAAAAGCTTTCTTTTGCCTCTCTTGTCCAATGTTATAGGACAGGCCTAATATAGTGAGGATTTTGTTTTGGTTTTCACTGTTGTTTGCTGTGTTGTATGTGGAGTGTTGCTGGAGGCAGGTAGTGGATTGGCTAGGTGATTCATCGGTTTCCATGGGGCCAGTTTTTTATGCCGTGGTTAAAAACTCATTGCGCCTTGTATTGTACACAGTTGTTAACAGAGATACAAGGGAACAGCAGGGACCAAGCATAAGATGAATAATAAAACACGAAGCAAAGTAAAGATTGCAAACCCAAACTGGGAGATGACCTAGAAGACGCATCTGTAAAATCAATACAGCCATATCATATGATACTAACTCAAAAGTAATTCAGTGTCTACATTAGTCTAGTAACTAAACCAAATCCACCTTCAGTTACATTGGACATGCTTTAAACTCAGCCCAAAGCAAAGTTTATGCAAGAATGGTCCACAGCTAACTCTAACCTGTTGAAAGTTAGATGAAGGCACTTTGCTCATCAGCTAGAGCCAATTCTAATTTGTTACAATCAGGGAGCAGTGGAGCTGGGACAGGAAAGGTGCCTGATCACAGGCAACACAACTGTGAAAGCAGCTGTTGGGGGATTTCTTCTTTGATAATTTCCTCACTGTCTTCAGTGGGCTGCCCTAGGACTGAGATCACAAGTGAGATCTACCACTCCTGTCATTCAGAAACCACATCTTTCACCCCTACTGTGACATTATATCATCCTGTGCTGCCTGTACTGAGAGCTGCTTGCTGGTTCTCTCCTTGTTGATGGAGTGTAGTACAACAGGGAGGTAATCAAAGTCTGGCCATCAGTCTTACAAATCTGCACATTTTGAGCCTTTTCTGGGTTCTAACTCCATAACATACAGGACTGAGCTGATTCTTAAGAGGGTTTTTTTTTCAAAACAACGTTATTTAAGTTTTAGCTCAGATATGCTAGTTTGGAAATAACCCTAATTAACTGTATTTGTTGGCTTAAGGTAGCTGTACTTTGCCTTAGGCAATTTTGATTAAGAGAACATATAATTTAGTGATACTTCCAGTTTGAAGGGCTACACCTCCTTTAGGTAACCCTAAGCTGTTATTTTCAATCCATTTACTTCTGACATTCTGTCAGTCTACTCTTTCTTACACATAATGCATGATAAGAATATTTAAAGTACACTTGTGTTTTGACACTAATGAACAGTACTCATAATACTTGTATTTTCTAGGAGCTAAACCCACAGGAATGAATGATGGTTGGGAAGATACACATGTACAATACAAAAATGCCTAAGTCACAAGTGCTATATTGCTACTAGAAGTCATGTCTCTGAATTACTATTATGAATTTCAAAATGAACACTATCACTTAATCACATTCATCTACAGTTCTTTATTTATTTAATATATGTAAAGGTTAGTACCTAGGAAGTGACTGTTTTGAAATCCAAGGTTTGTAAAAGGTGCTCTTTGTTACTAAACCTGGGGATCTGAATGTCTGTTTCCAGAGGAAGGATTGTCTTTTGTTTGTGACCTCAGCCAAGAAAAGCAGCCATTGACAACTGAGCCTGTCACTTCAGACTCCCTTACCATCAAAGGTGAAAAACATGTTTCTAGAGGACTTCCAGGTGCTAAAGCAATAGGAATAATTTATGAACACAGTTCTCAAAAATACTTTATCCATCTCTAGAGAGTGAATTCTCTGAGCAAGCATAGTATGAAGACATTGGAGTTCTCTTATTTTGTTTGGGATAGCTAGGAAAATGGAAACGGACGTAAGTTTTCTTCATAAGGGGCAGAGGAACTTGAGACGAAGGCTTGAAGATAGCGCAGTATGATTCGAGTTATGACTACTCAGTATAGCAGGTGTTCAGATTTTTTTCCACAAATAGAATTATTTAGTTACTAATGAAGCGGACTACTGGGTCATTTTGTTGTCTTTGGGAAGTATCACCTCACTTTTTTTATTATGTAAAGATCGCTCAGAAGATACTAATTTTTTCTTTCACTCCTTTTTTCTCCTTTTGTACCGTAAGAAGAATAAAACAAAGACACACTCTTCCTGCATGTTCTTGCCCTTGACAGTTTAATTGGAGAAAATGTATTTCAGCCATTTGACATTTATTTATGGTAATGAAATTGATTCAGATTATGTAATCTTCCAAAGCTCTTGGGGGTAATGTGCTTTTGGCTGTTATATGTAGTAAATTTAAGTGGACAGCTGGGGAGAGTAATATCAGCAAGATAAAAAGAATGTCATGGATCTAGCTTACAAAAGTGTAACTACAAAATAGAAATGATCAACCAGCAAAACGTGCCACAAAGTTGCAAGTTTGTAAAACTCATTCTTACTTTTATTCAAGAAGTCCCATTTATTCTAGAATCCCATTTCAAATCCTATTCTGGATCATGCTCTATTAACTCTTATGAGAGGTCTCATACTCCACCAGTTGCTGTTTATTTCATATAAGACACTTGTGTGAGATGACATGGCATATTCAGTAAAGGCTGTTAATTCTGTGTGCAATCTAATCTAGAATCACAGATAAAGATCATAAATAAACATTCATATTTAAAGAGTTCAGTGCACTGATTAAGTATCCCTATGCTTTGCATTTTTTTCTGTTTGTTGAATTTTACTTATGTATGTTGAACATTACTAGAACTTTTCTGATACAAGTCAGTGCAGCCAAAAATACTGAGGTGCATTTCAGATTTTCAGAATCTGCAGTAGCTGTCAGGTACCACTTTGAGTTGTAGCATTACTAATAACAGCCTGACAGGCCAGCATCAGGATTGGTGTCTGGCATTCAAATGCATAAATACTTGATGCGGAGTTGCATAGTTCTCTGTTTTGAACTTTGTCCTCCTGACCTGATACTTTCAGCTATTCTGCTTTATATTCTTCCTTGCTAGATATCAAGGGACACTTTGGACAAAACCCTGCTTGTGAAACACCTGCCAAGAGTGATAGCTCTAACTTTCATTAAATTATTTCAGCAGCCCTTCTGCAAATTATTCTGTCTTTTTTTTTAAACTTTCTTATCTGGGCTAGACTGCTTATACAACGCTTAGCCATGACTGTGCAGCATACTCAGTGGGGGGATTAGCATTCAGTTGTGTGGTGCATTGTAGTCTCTGACATTTTTTAATGAAAAGAAAACTCACCTTCCTTTTAATATTGTCATTAGTCATGTTTATCGCAGCACTGTGCAATAGCCACTGAAAACTGGAACCTGCCATGCTAGCCCCTGCACAGGAGAGCAGCAAACAGGCCCTCTACATTCTGACCAAGCCAGACCCAAATTGAGGGATGAAAGAAGGTGGGAGAATACGTAAAAAGACCAGACAGTGGATGGAAGAAAATAGCATAACTGTTCTAGCATTTTAGAACTGGTTTTGAATGCAGATGTGTTAAAAAGGGAAAGAAAAAGATAAATGAGAAATCTGAAAGGAAAGAGGATGACAGGAAAAGAGGACTCAAACATCGTTAAGACAAGCAGTTACAATAGCATTCAAGGAGACAAGGGATATAGCAGCATATATACCTGCCAGTACGTGGGAAATAATGCATACCTTAGTATTATGATAGGTGAATAGAATTCAGGGCCAGAAATATACCATCATAAGTATCTGACCTCCTACATAACACAAGCCATATGCAACCTCCTTCAGTAATGTCATCCTCAAAAAAGAATAGCAATGCAAATAGAAATAAAAACTAGAGAGGAGAGCAGTGAATACATAAAGTTGAATTCGTTCAGTTTAACTTTTTTTGCTGTTATTTCTACATTTTTATTTTATTTACATCAGAAACATTTTAAAAATAATTTCATTAACTCTACTCCCCCCTAGTTTTTATCTTTACTTTCCTTTATTTTTTCTCATTATGAGAAGGACCAAGAATGAAGGGAATTGCACATGTGAGGTAGAGAGAGACCTTTCCTCACAGTATTTCTACCTGTTATTAACCTGGAAGAACTGGAAATTTCACAAGAGATTTTGCTTCTGCGTTTCAGATTTGGCAGGTATTTGCAGGCAACCTGGAATTTTGCATCCTTATTCATATTGAACCTCATGACATTTTAAAATTTCTTGTCACTGTTTGTCTTATCAGTATTATATACCAAATCTGAAGCTTTGTGGTTTGAGAATTTCCGTTACCAAGCAGTCATTGAGTATAACTGTAGCACATTTGTTTTTATTTTATATCAAGGATGAATGTATCAGGTAGATATTCTCTACAACTGGATTGAACTAACATTGCCTTGCTGTTTTGTTCCATTGACTGAATCATATAGCAGCACATCACAGTATTATATGATCAGTACAGCACTTAACCATTATGAATGTCTGGGAACAGTGTGTCTCAGTCATTTATCATTACGCAATTATTTGACTTCCTCATTGACAGAGGAAGGTGCAGAAAGGGAGGAAATGCTTTTATTTTAGCAATTATTTTATTTGAAGCATATCTCAGTTGATGGAATAAGACCTTCCTTTATCACTTTATGAACACATGGCAACTGTATCACCCTAAATGTGCTTTGCACCATGGAAGCCTATCTGCTGCAAATTCTATACACCAGTACAGATGTGCTTGTTGCTTTAATGTGTGGTATTCTAATCAGCTCTTTTCAGTCTCTGTTAAAAGTCCATAATGCTAATTTGTTTGATTAATTTCAAAAGAGCCTAGCCAGATTATCCCATTAAGTTAATGCTACTGATTTTTAACAGATGTTTAAAATAGTAAATGCTACTAAGGGGAATATTGAAGAATTGCAGTAGTCTTTTAGGAGCTGATTTTAGTTACAATAGTCTAAATGATTTTAAAGCTTCATTCTATAGGTACTCTAGTAAAGAGCTATGAACTGTGAGTTTATCTAAGATGATAATAGTTTGTCTAGAGGGTCTCATTTTGTAGTGTGAGCTATTTGTCTCTCAGCACCTTCAAAGGAAGGTCTAAGAGGCCTGGATCACTTCCTGAAAATGTCACTCTGATAGTGGGTGAGAACGTCTGTTTAAAGAGCTCCAAGTGAAAACTTTTCAAGGGCTGCCATGTGGGAAATTGTTGGTACCTCCTGGAGGGAAAATGTGGGAATGGTATCAGAAGGAGCAGATCAGTTGGGGAAATAGTGCCCCGAATACTCTCTAAAAAGCAAAATATTAAAGCACTTCATATTTAGTAGCATCACAATTCTTTCTAATTGCAATGTAGGGTAAAGATTAAATCAGCCCAGAATATGTATCCATGCAGGATTAGAATACTATTATTTAAGAGACATGAGAATTTGAGAAGGGTTGGAAGATAGTAAAATTAATCAAAGTAATTCACACCACACTGGTAAGGGTGATCAAATATGGACTGACTAGGATTTAAAGGAATGTGGGAGATTTGGGTCAAACTACAGTGTTTTAAGTAATAGGGCCAAAGTTGGGCAGAAAAAAATACACTTTAAAACTAAGTGTAGAGCATTTTCAAAACCTATTTTTCTTGTGCAAGGATCTTATTTTAAAAAATACATATTTTGCAGGGCCGTCTTTGAGTCAAATGAGTTCTGTAAAGGACAAAGGTGCCACACTTGCATATCTATGTGAGAGGCTGCACTGTCATTAAGTGCTGCTTTGTCATTTTTTAGAGCACAGTAAAAGAAGACAATCTTGAGATTAAGCCAGATGCCTCAGATAACATGTTAAATCAACAGAGGGCCAGAAATACAACCTAGCAAACCTGTCCCTCAGGTACTTACACTGTAAACTGTACTCCAAAGAAGACTTTAGTAAAATACAGTGCACCAACTAATTTTCATGACACAAAGATTGAAGAAGAGTGAAAGAAATACCACTGAGGTCTTTCCTATTTTTTTAATCTTCCTTCCCTTTTCCTTTTGAAACATCAAAATAGTGCAGAGTTTGTAGTTTTCTTTCCCATTAAACTGAAAAGGTACAGTGCAGCAACTGATTAGCAAAGAATGGAGTTGAAATGGAAAGAGCCTTTCTCCCAGTCTCTGTATTCATTTATAACACAGAAAGCCTATTCACTTCTTAATGTACTGGCATTTCGTGGCAGACACAGAAAAACATTCATTATATTTGCTAACTCTTCTGATTGTACAAACACATACTTTCTGTAGTTTTGTTTCTCCTTTTTTTAATTATAGAATTATTTACATGAAAATGAGTTTGAATTTTAAGTGTCCATCTTATAATTTCACTAAATGCAACAGATACAAATAATTGGTTGCTGTGGAAATACTTATGATGTCATAAGAACATTATTTAATAATAGGCAGGAGCAGATGAGCTCTTTAAAAGAGTATCCTGTTTTCATATGACTATTCTTCGCAAAACTATTACAGATAATAAAAGAGAAATAATATGCATTGTGTGTATCTTGCATCAAAATATTTGTTTATAAAAAGAATTTTATGTAAAATATTTTAATTTTCACTGGTTTATTGAACTGTTAGACCTCTCCACGAAGGATGAAAAACTCAGGCCAGTTAATGAGTAATGTTGCTCATCTATAAGCTTCTAACTTTAAAAATGCTGGCTTTAGCCTCATGCAAGAGGATTGCCTTACTCCCTTAAAACAATAATCTCTTTGTCCAGTTTAAGTTTTAGCACTTGGCTGTGGAGGACATTGAGGAAGAAAATCAGGATATTCTTGGAAAAAAGTGTAGAGGACTTTCTGTGTCACATATACTTCTGCTTGCCCCCACCTACCCATCCAAAAAAACCTGAAGTCCTGTATAGCTTTTGGACTAACCACATAACAAATTTATCCAATAATTAGAAGCAGAGGGATTCTACATGACAAGACATTACAGAGTTTGTCTGGTCACCTAGTTCTCTTCTGAAAGTTAAAGAACTGTTTGTATTTGTTTTTATATTAAGTTTTTTCCAGGCACAATTGTTTTACTTCTTCCACAGCTTTCATAACCTCAGGCCTCATCTATATTAATGAAAAGAACGTGTAAAGATAGAGAAGCATTGTTAAACTGAATCTATTGGGTTTTCTTTTTTTCGATAGTCTCTTCTCACTGTCAGCTTGTAAGTCATGGTGTTGTGAAGGTGCATATATTGCTTTTAATTGGTAAAGCAGTTCTTGTCCTTCTGTATAGAGATACAGTCTGCTTTATTTTAATATTCGTCAAGTGTTCATGCCAACAGCCTGTTGAGAATATTTTTTCTTTCTAAGGGAAAACGTAAAGGTAGTTACCAGATTAGCCGTTGCTTACAACAATTGCCAGAATCTTACCTGAGAGCAGGAGGTCTGGGTATTGCTGAGATAAACTGCTTAGCATTGAGGTCACCACTGCTACCTTGGATTCTGCCAAGACTCTGTAAAACAGAAATGAAGAGCTGAGAACACACAGAAAAAAATAAGTTTAATGGTGCAAACTTAAACTTGTAAAGTCCAGGAAATATGGTGTATGCCCTTTTCACTGTGTCATCCTAATTCTGTGTCTGTATCTCCATGCTTCTCAATGATGAGGAAGGAAATTAGCTGGAGCAGACTGGTGTAAAGTTACTGTTCGAATATGATAAGCAGTGTGTGTACCTCTTGAAGGACAAAATATATCTAATTTCAGTGCTAAATTCTAGATAGTGTTTCAGGACTGGTGCACAGATGGGATTTATCAGCAGTCTGGTGGCAAACATGACTGTTTATGGGCCCTTGTGAGGAGTAAGTGAAGGTTATGTCTCAAAATGAATTCTAAGGGCAAAGGTAAGTCAAGTGATAGCTGTTACAGTGACTTCCTCCTTTCCCCTTGTCAGGACATGGATTTTCTTTTCCACCAAATAGGGAAAGAAAATGTTAGTCACATTCACTATGCATTCAAATACTTATTTATTGATAATAAAACGATGACCCTTCCTAATGTGGAAAAATAGATCATCTTTGCCATTTGCAATAACCCAAATGCTACTGTAGACCCCAGGAGTTCCTCAGCTCTTCCTTTTTTTCTAATATTTAATAATAGCATTTTCAACTGGAACTTAGGTGGCTTTTTAGTTAAAGTAGGGCAATTATCAGCATGGGATTTTTGTAATTGTTTGTAATTGAAAACCTTTAGTCTTGGGACTTTCTCGAACAACCTAGAAAGCAGTTATTGTTTAGCAAAAGAATGCAAAGTTACTGCTTGGCTTTCTTGGAGGTGCTCACTGATCATCTGTCTATATTAAATTACTGCAGCCTGTTCACTCATCAGTTCTCTTTCCTTTCAAGCAATTCCAATGCATTGAACAGAATCCATTTAAGCAACAAAGATCTGTTGATCTCATAAGAAGTTTGGCACAGTGACATAATGATAGATAATATCATATGCAGTACATAATTGTACATAAAACATGTAAGACTACCTAATATATTAAATATTATTGTGTTAATATGATTAAGAGAAAACTAATATATGCAGTCCAAATTATCTATAAATTGGCAATCTGCATCAAATATTAGATTTAAACCATGGATTTCCCTTAGGCTTTTTGCTATTTTGTAAATTACTTCTCAGTACCAATATATGAACAAATGAATTTAACAGTCATACTTCAGCTTTTCTGTAACTGCACAACAGTTTTGTTAATGTATGAGTAAGCAGTGTGATTTCACCCATTTACAATAACAGAGATATTACACATGTATACTGAGAAGGCCATAAGATGCCTTTGTTTAACCCTGGAATGGTAAAAGAGCAAGGCAGACAAACAAACAAAAACAGCCTTTCTGCTTTCCTGTAGTCTTTTTCTTGATTTTTAGCACGGTTACTTTTACTTTTGATTTCTGCCCTTATGACACTGTTTGCTTCCAAATTTGGTAACCATTTATCTGATTCTCTGATTATCTAAGATCTGTTTGGGTTTTGTTGTTTTGGAAAGGCTATCAAGACCAGCCCTTTCATTTTTTTTCTATACCAGAGCAATAACATGGGGATAGGATCCTTTCTCTCCGTTCTTTTTCTGACAGTCTGCTGACAGGCTGGAACTTGGTTTCTTCTAAATGAATCTTGTCATTTGCCACTGCTCTGGACAAGCAGATCTGAATGGGTGTGTTGTAGATGTTGTCTTGTATCTTTAACTCTTCACATCTGGATTTATGGACGCAGTTGATTTCCTTATAAAAGGTTGGAGATTTTAGCAGGTGCACTTCCCTCTGATATTCACATTCTCATTTCTAATTGCCTGGCTTCTTCACCTTTACTACAGCCTAGAGTTTCCCCATTCCCTCCCTGAGCCCTTTGGAATTGAACAATGAAGGAGCTGTGCAGGTTAACTCATTCTTACCTGCAAGATCTTTTCCTTTTCCTGCCAAAGGGGCAGTTATTAGTCAAAGCCTCACTGGCTGAGTATCTGCAAAGAGAGTAAAGGAATAGGGAAAGGTTGTAATGGAGTAAAAGGAAATAGAAATTGTGATTGTCCCTGTAGACTGGTTGGGACTCAGAGAAGGACCCTACTCCACACCCCTTCTCTCTATGGTTTCAAGCTGTTTTAAGACAGAAAAATGTCCACCTGGTTTCTTGCTATCCCACGCCTATAGTAAGCTTGCAAAGGCATGCAGAACTGTGGTAACTGAACACATCAGCTGTGTACAAGGAATAGCAGATTAGATATCTGGTGTTCTGCTCCAAAATCAGACCTGGTGTCTACAGCATATAATATGTCAGAAGACATGAAGTGGCCTCTTAATCACACCTCAGTGTTCCTAGCTGAAAACACCTAGTGGAGATAAATAAGGTTTGAAACAAGAGCTCGGTGGCTGTGAATTACTCCATTCATCTCAGTGTTCCCCTTCTCTGAGTTCTTCTGAGCCCACAATACTGCCAAGTGTGTCTAGTGCCAGTGTCAGTCAACCTGTTGCTCTGAGACGTGCTGGCTACACTGGAGCACAGTTGAAGTCTTACGGAGATGAGCAAGGGGCTCCTGAGGTAATAGCAGCTAACAGGGAAACACCTCATAAAAATTAAGGGGTGTTCCTCTAAGAAGGTGACACAGCTGACAGCCCAGCTGAAGTGCCTCTACACCGATGCACGCAACATGGGCAACAAACAGGAGGAGCTGGAAGCCACTGTGCTGCTACAAAGCTATGACCTAGTTGCCATTACTGAAACTTGGTGGGATGAATCCCATGACTGGAGTGTGGCTATTGATGGCTATGGGCTGTTCAGAAGGGAAAGGAGAAGAAGGAAGGGCAGAGGCATTGCCCTTTACATCAAGAAATGGATAGAGTGTGAAGAGCTATCTCTGAAGAATAGCCACGAGCACGTTGAAAGCTTATGGGTAAGAATTAGAGACCGAGGCAACAAAGGAAACCTTGTGGTTGTTGTCTACTACAGGCCGCCCGATCAAGGGGAGCCTTACTCCAGCGACAGAAGGCATTGTGCTTGCAGGTTCTCATCCTGCTGGCGGACTTCAACCACCCCGACATCTGCTGGAAAAGTATCACGGTGAGCTGTAAGCATTCCAGGAGACTCCTGAAGTGCATTGAGGATAACTTCTTAAGCCAGGTAATAGACAGCCCTGCCAGAAGGGATGCAATACTGGACTTGATGGTCACCAATGCAAGTGAGCTAATCGGTGACATCAATATTGGAGGCAGCCTGGGCTGCAGTGATCATGCATTGGTGGAGTTTGCAGTCTTGAGGGATATGGATCAGGTAAAGAGTAAAGTCAGGACCCTGCTTTTTAGGAAAGCAAACTTTCAGCTGTTCAAGGAATTAGTCAGTAGGTCTGCCCGGGAAACTGCCCTCAGGGACAAGGGAACAGAACAGAGCTGGCAGACCTTTAAGGGTACTTTCCATAAAGTGCAAGAGCTCTCGATCCCCAAGTATAAGAAATCAGGCAAGGAAGACAACAGACTGGCATGGGTAAGTCGAGACCTGCTAGTCAAACTAAAGGGCAACAAGGAAATGCACAGGCAGTGGAAGCAGGGACAGGTATCCTAGGAAGAGTATAGGGACACTGCCCAGTTATGTAGGGATGGGGTCAGGAAGGCCAAGGCATGGGTGGAGCTGAACTTGGCAAGAAGTGCAAAGAATGGTAATAAGTGGATGGACAGCAAGGCACGGACTGGGGGATCAAAGTCCCTCCCACTGTAAGAGAAGATCATGTTCATGACCACCTGAGGAACATGAATATACATAAGTCTATGGGACCTGACCAGATGCATCCCAGAGTCCTGAGGGAATTTGCTGATGTAGTTGCCAAGCCAGTCTCCATGATGTTTGAAAAGTCATGGCAGTCAGATGAAGTCCCTGGTGACTGGAAAAAGGCAAACATTGCACCCATTTTTAAAAAAAGGATAGAAAGGAGGACTCTGGGAACTACTGACCTGTCAGCCTTGCCTCTGTGCCTGGGAAGATCGTGGAACAGATCCTCCTAGAAGCTATGCTAAGGCAGACGGAGGACAGGGAAGTGATTTGAGACAGCCAGCATGGTTTCAGCAAGGGCAAGTCCTGCCTGACCAACCTAGTGGCCTTCTATGATGGAGTGACTACATCAGTAGACAGGGGAAGAGCTACAGATGTTGTCTGTGTGGACTTCTGTAAGGCCTTTGGCATGGTCCCCCACAACATCCTTCTCTCTAAATCGGAGAGATATGGATTTGATGGATGGACTGTTCGCTGGATGAGTAATTGGTTGGATGGTCGCATCCAGAGGGTAGTAGTCAATGGATGAATGTTCAGATGGGAGTAAGTGATGAGTGGTGTCCCTCAGGGGTCCGTATTGGGACCAGTACTGTTTAATATCTTCATCAATGACACAGGCAGTGGGATCAAGTGCACCCTTAGCAAGTTTGCAGACACCAAGCTGAGTGATGTGGGTGACACACCTGAGGGACGGAATGCCATCCAGAGGGACCTGGACAAGCTCCAGAAGTAGACCCATGTGAACCTCATGAGGTTCAACAATGCCAAGTGCAAGGTCCTGCACCTGGGTTGGGGCAACCCCCAGTATCAATACAGGCTGGGAGAGGAAGGGTTTGAGAGCAGCCCTGTGGGGAAGGACTTGGGAGTACTGGTGGATGAAAAGATGGATGTGAGCTGGCAATGTGAGCTTGCAGCCCAGAAGCCAACCGTATCCTGGGCTGCATCAAAAGAAGTGTGGCCAGCAGGTCGAGGGAAGTGATTCTCCCCCTGTACTCTGCTCTGGTGAGACCCCACCTGGAGTACTGTGTCCAGCTCTGGAGTCCTCAGCACAAGAAAGACATGGACCTGTTGGAGCGGGTCCAAAGGAGGGCCACAAAAATGATCAGAGGGATGGAACACCTTTCCTGTGAGGAAAGGCTGAGGGAGTTGGGCTTGCTCAGCCTGAAGGCTCTGGGGAGACCTTATTGCAGCCTCATCAGTACTTAAAGGGGAGCTATAAGAAAGATGGGGACAAATTTTTAGCAGGGTCTGTTGCAATAGAACAATGAGTAATGGTTTTAAACTAAAGGAGGGTAGATTTAGACTAGATATAAGGAAGAAATTTTTTACGATTAGAGTAGTGAAACACTGGAACAGGTTGCCCAGAGATGCTCCATCCCTGGAAACATTCAAGGTCAGGCTGGACAGGGATCTGAGCAACCTGATCTAGTTGAAGATGTCCTGCTCATTGCAGGGGGGTTGGACTAGACGACCTTTAAAGGTCCCTTCCAATCCAAACTATTCTATGATTCTTTGAGTCTATGATTGTATTACTTAATGTAAAATCTTTCATCTTACCTCTGTTTATTTAATACTAACATCCTCAATAGTACCAAAACAAAATCTGTGTCGGCCTTTGAGCTGAAGAGCTCATTTACTTAAATGAGTCAGATCTTAAACCAGCTTGACCCTTTACACCCTGAGAGGCAGAAAATTTAATGGTGTGAGTCAGGATTTTCAGAATAATTTGAACTTGAAGAGCATCTTTTATACATCTAGCAATTCGCCTTAACTGGAGCGGAGTCACTAATTCTTTGTAGTTCTTTTGAGATTTCCTTCTACAAAACTGTGGTATGGCTTCTAGGCTCACAATATACCTGCCTTTCTAGTGACAGAAAACACAAAGGAAAGATTTCTGTGTTCTCCCAACCTATATGGTGGAAACTATCGAGTTACTGGGGTCTCTCTCTCTTTTCTTTTTTTAACATACTGAGTCAAGCCAAAATTCCTGTCTCTGATACTATACAAGTGGGCACATTTTTCCCTCAGAGGACAGTAAGGGAAAGAGTATGACAAAATCATATCAGGATGTAAGAGCAAGCCTGTAGTAGTGCTTCCTCCTGTACAGCTTCCCAGCTACGGCTGGGAGATGATTTTCCAGCCATCGGCAGTTTAGGACACCCTGATTAGGGAACCTGCTTTCACTTCACTTTGCCTCCACCACTGTTATGTCTGGCAAAATGAAATTGGAATTGCACTGAATATTGAAGCTGGGTTTTTTTTTTTGTAGGTTTGTTTTTTTTTTTATCTTCTAACCTTTTCTAAGTAAGGTACTCCAGAAGTATTAGCTAATCTAGAAGCTAGTGATTAAAAATATGAGTGTGAGCATAGATATAGAGGTCTTCTTTGCGTGTCAGATCTGTGAACAAAAAATGTGTTATCATCATGTAGTAATAGATGAAAATTGTAGCCTGTTCAATACTCCTGATGGCAGTTTTTTTTCTGCAGCAACTACTTTAATCGTAAAACTGTGGGCTTTCTTTAGTTTAGTGTCAAACTTAAATAAGTTATTTTAAAAGCTAGTGATTTCCCCCTTGCTCTTTGCCTGCATCTTGCCATGGTCACGTGAAGGACAAATATCTCTATATAAAGGGCAGAGTTGTAAATGATGAGACAGTGTCTGAAGCTGACAGCCTTCACTCATTGTAATATGTGTAAAGGATACTGTTATTGTCTTAAGTGATGCTGTCATGTTCAGCTCCTGCTCTTGGAGAAATTTCTGTTCCTTTCAGAGCAACAGTCTGACTCAAAGAGTCAGTTTTGTATTGTGAAAATAACAGAGAAGACAGGTATCAACTGTGACATTCTGTGGTTCTCTTCAATTTCTTCTTGGTCGTTAGAAGTTGAAAAGCTCATTATTTGAGTCCTAGTCAGGTGTGCTTTCAGTACCCTACTCGCTACGTAGATGAAGGGCTGCCAATTTCCTGAATCCTGTACAGAGCAGAAAATCTGCTCTTTTAGCTGTATGGCAGGGGGAACATTCTGGGTTTGTAATGATGAAATGTTATGAATATTCACAGAAATATGGTTAAGTTACCTTTACCCTAAGGCAGGATCAGACAGAGTAGGCAATTACCCACCTAACAGCTATCGGTCTGTATGTTCCTTGTCAGTTTTTCCTGTGGAAACTAGGTGGCCCGTACCCTAAAACTACATTTGCATGACGCTCATTAGTGCAGTTTTCAAATGGAGTAAGCTACTTGGTGACCAAAAAGGACTAAGAGTGTTTACAGATCTGCTGCAGCTCCATGCTGTGGCTAACTGTGCCTTATCCTCTTTGTGTAGACAAGCCCACAGAGACATTTTTAACTTTCTGACAATTAAGAGAGAACTGGATTTTTCTGTTGGTTAATGGAGACGAATACCTGTGCTAGAGCCTACTTCTAGTTATACCCATTTTTTATTTTTATACTGCAGGTTCCAGTCCCCTAGAGCAATAAAATGTTACTGTTCTTTATTTCCCTTAGGAGAGCAAATCCTTCACTGTACTCCACCCACAGCCAAGAAGCAGTAGCGTAAGTGGCATATAAATTTGTGTGGTGGGTGGTTTTGCTAATGGGCTTGGTTCCACTGGCTACACACATCATGTCATTAGAGTTCTTTCTTTAACCCATAGTGTCTTGAATCAATTCCAGATAATGGGTGGAACGCAAAGCTATATGTCTTATTACTAATGATATGTATCCAGTGTCCGAGTCCATTTCCCAGTCACCTATCATGCTATTTTTGCATGAGACCTAGTGAAAACAGTATAATATTTTGCTTCTCTGAATCAAGAAAATAATTGGGTGAGTAACATGCTTTTATAAATGAGGTTTTCTCATTCTACTTTAAACTGCCATAACTACTGATCCATGGGTAGTCCTACCCGCCCCTTCTTGAGTCCCTCTTTTTCTCCATAAACATCCACAGACTCTAACACTTTTTCACACTGGTGCCCTGAACATCTTTCATTGGGTAAAGTAGCTATGTCATTCAAAGTACCTGATTTCACAAAAAATTTAAGATATTATTAAAGTCAGATTCGTGACGTACCAAGGTGTAGCTCCATCTGGAGAGAATTGAGAGAGAAAAAGAAAGTGCTACCAAAAATCATGCATATCAATAACATGGAATTGCTTTTTTAAAATAATACATCAATGGCTATTCCACCATTGAAAGGAAAAGAGAACGTGGAGCTGGATACAGAGTTAGAACTAGGGAGGGGGGGGGTTCATTTTAATGTTTCTGGACTGGTTTATTTGTCATATTTAATGCCTATTAACAAAAGTCTTATAAACATTTTAAGTAAATAAATGTATGGAACCAAGGAAAACAAATGGAATTTGTGCATTACCCTACTTGTATATATTGCTAAATATTTTAAAAAGAAAAACATTAGCTAAAATATTGGAAAAACAATATTGTTTCAGTTACTCTTAAGATTGCTTTAAATTTTCTTTCTTTTGTAGACATTTTAAGACTCGTTTTTATAAATTGCCTTTAGCCCTTTTTATTAGCTTTTGTTATAGCTATTGGCTCTGTTAATGGATTTTATTTTTTTCTGCTTGTGTCCCAAAAGTAAATTACTGTAACTAATGTACCACTGTAACTTTTCATGACTGTCTGCTGCTGAAAGCAAAAAGCAAATTCATCAAGTCAAAATATTAACACTTTTATGTCCTATTAAATATCAAGTCAAAGAAAATTGTGCTAGTGTCTACAGGAATAAGCATTAAACCTACGAAATTTAATGTACTGTAGCAGATTGAGATTGGACACGATTTCCCTCTGTGGAAATTGTCCTTGCTGTTACAATGCCCATACTAAGCAGCAGAACTGGGATAAAACAGAAAGGAGCCCCATTTGGAACATATGTTACTCTTCTAGCAGATCGAGAAGTGTAGTAACCAGTGTTTAAAATAGTCTGCGTTGTACCTAGAAAACTTTAGGGCTCTCTGTCTGGGTACAGACATGATGCCATCTCCTCACATTTAACAAGCTGTCTTCTGTATTTTTCATTTGTGAAGTGTTTTGGCTTTCTACACAAATAGACTTACTGAAGTATTAGGGAAATAATGGATGGGTGTACCATCAGCTTTGAGTGTATATGCAGGTGTTACAGTAATTTATGAGAAAAGAAAATGGCTTTCTAGCTCACGCAGCAGTGGAATAATGTGGCATTGTACACAGAGCATTGTAGAAATTAAACACAGCAAAAGTTCGATTTAAATTTGTTTTTCTCCAACCAAATTCAATATGTTTCATGCCTATTTTGTTTTGTTTTGTTTTGTTTTTTCCTCAGTGACTGTATTTATCTAGCTCTGATTATACTAGGCAATAGCACTGAGAATAATTAGCCCAAAGTCATCTATGACGAGCTAAAAAACTATTTCTTGTACCTTGTTTTCTAAATCATTGAAAGAGGTTATATTGTTGTAGGCTCTACAGTAAAAAAGCTTGGTTCCCACTAGTTTCCTGTTAATTTTTAACAAATGTTTTTAGAAATGCATTCTTACATATCACTGCAGTACAGACTGCAACACAGAAGAAGCCAGAAGGTTGGCACTTACCATAACATGCAAACAAGGGAGAAATTGCTGAAGATTTGAAGACAGTAAGAAGTAAAAACAGTCCATGAATAACCAAGGATGATATTGTGTATGCATGAAAGCTCCTGTGGATACTTAAGCAAACTTGCCCAGATGCTTTTTAATACACAAAATTGTTTAGCATTTTCTCTTTCTTGAGTTTTATTTTTATTTATCTTTCATTTTACATACTGACATTTGGAGCATGGCAAATAAGTTCTGAGACAATGGCTCCTTATGGGGCCCATTTCCTTTATTGCAAATATGTTAAAAAGAGCAACTCCTAAATTTGGCTAAAAACAGGAAAGGGGACATAAAAAGTAGTTTAAAGTTTGAATTTAATTTCTTAAAAGAGAAAAATAAAAATAAGAGTGCTTAATAATCTAGACTAAAGTTGGGCCTTTGCTGTATGTTTTTCAGAATATTTTATGTGAATAGTTTTGCACTGTATTTTGTAATTTAAACTCTAATTTTAAGCTTATGCATATGTCAGTTCTTTCTTTTGTTTGCTAGTCTTCACAGATATCTGTGTACGTGCATGCATTTTATTTGTATGTCAGATGTTAGAGATGCTCTATTAGCAGTAGTGACAAAATATCCCCTATAGATTGGTTGGCTGTTCTAGGGTTCAGGAGCATCACTGGCATAAAGCTGATTTTTGTCCAGTTTGGATGTTGGCAGAATAGACTGCTTACCATCAGGTTATCCTAAGATTGGTAAAATGTAATTCACACTTACTACTTTTGTAAGACTCAACTCCTATTAGGCATGCTAAAAATTAATACAGAAAGTCACAACCAAACTCAAGGGGAAATGAGGAATTACAGTTAATGCTCTCTATTTGTAAAGCCAAAGAAGCATTCCTATGAAGCCAGAGCTTGCTAGTAATTTGTTATCCCTCTCATACAGTTTTCTTGCCCTAGAACAAGGTGACCAATAGCTGTTAAAAATATATTGTTTTAAGAGCTCCAGAGGGCTATTTTTCAAACATGCCCTTTCACAAACAGAACTGTCTAAATGAGAGATGTTTCAAAACACATTTTGAGTTCTTTATTTTGCTGGTTAAAGAGCAATGTATTTACACTTTCTTCCATTCTGTATCTCTAACATCATTTAGTTCACAGTGACCTATTTAATTCAATATTTTATCGAAATCCTCTGTAGTTACATTGATTGTGCTTATATCTTATCAAAATCTTTGGTGTAAGAACAGCCTAACCTCCAATACCTTGTTAAAATATCTTCACTACAATTTTGCAGCACTTTAAATACTTTTCAGTCCAAGAGATCAGCACTTAACAAGGCAGTGTGTTTTATCACCTTTTAGCCAATTAAAAATGCTTTCTATTGTTTGAAGTGCAAACCATTCCTATTTCTGTCATACCAGCCAATAAGATTTCCAATTAGCAAGGTATGTCAAGTCCTATTTTTCTCATTCTCATACTACCGTAGTAGAAAACCTGTATATATAATCAATTGCATCATTTTATCAGTGCTTATCAGAGGAATCCATGTGAAGTTGGGGTTTTTTTCCCCAATTTGAAGGCTAAAGTATTGACAATGAGAAAGATGGGTAATTGCTTTACTTTATTCCTCAGTGTCATGGAAAGTGAAAATTACTTCCTTGCACCAATAGGTTCAAACACCCCATTTTTTACCCTGGGGAGTGTCTTCCATTCTGAGGCTGTAGGTTTTGAGGGAACCTTGTCTTAGTGGTTCTTAATATGTAAACAGGCAAGCAGAGGCCCAGCTGGGCAGCGGTCCTCAGGTGGTCCATAGAACTGTATTACCTGCTTTCAATTAACATATTAATGTTACAGTTTTAAATTAAAAGAATCCTGATAGTCAAAAAGAAATTTGGAAGATAGATTGGTCTATGATCCAGGAAGTTTGGTAAGGAGTGATTTTTAAATGATTAAAATGTAGAGGATGGAGACTGAACACTTAGGTTCCATTTGATATTAGTTCCCTAGCAGTATGTTCTTCCATGTGATGAAGCATGTTTTCAGCTCTAAGAATAAAGGCAGACCATCAGGTTTATCCCGATAAATTTCTTTCTCTAGTTAGTTATTTGTGGGGTGTTTTTTCAGCAAATGATTTTATGTTTTATTTGCTTTTGGTTTTAATTTCAAAAGTCTGGCAGATTATAAACACGCTTTTCATTTAGGTTCCCGATCTCATTCCCTGGTCTGTTTGATATCAGTTGTTGAAAATATGAATATCCAAGTAGATTTTAGGAACAGAAGATGGGCAAAGGAAGAAAATGTTCACTGTTGACTTGGCAACTTTGAGTCTACCCTAAGGATTAATGGTGCCTTTAAGCAATTAGTATCATCCCTGTCTTCCTGAAGTTTGTAATGATGGGTCATGCAGTACTTCTAGAAACGCCAGCTGAATGTTTCAGTTGCTCGTCAGAGCCATCTTTCATGGACTTCTAGTGTCTTTTTGCCCTTTTACATAGCTGAGTCACAGAAGTTTCACTGGCAGGGAATCCTCTGTCCCCATCAGCTTCTGAATAAAAATATTGTTTGAACTGTAGTCACAAAGATCAGTAGTCTGATTCCATAGATTTGTAGATTTTAAGTTTAGGGTGCACAATTAAATAATTTAGTCTGATAACCTGTATGTCACAGAGCATCATATTTTGCACATTTGCATGTGTATTGCTCCCAAAACCCCGTAATCTGGCAAAGCATAACTATATGGCAAAAACATACCTTTCAGAAAGGCACTCAATTTATATTGGAAAGTCACAAAGGAGCTGCCAGTTTCCTTGCTATTTAGTTCTAGGAGGTTAATCAGCCACCTTCGTACAAAAGAAATTGTGTTTCATTGCTTCATCCTTATTTGGATTTGCCTGGCCTCTGCTTCCACCAATAGTTCTCATTAAGTATTTTGCCACTAGATTATAGTATCAGGTACTGTCCAGGGTTTGGGGTTTTTTTTCCAATGAAGATACTTATCCTTTGTAATCAAGTCAGTTCTCAATCTTCTTTTTCAATAAATGTAACAGATTAAGTTCTTCAATCCATCACTGTAAGACTGTTTATTTGCATCAAGTTATCACTTGGCAGATTAACAAAGTGAGAATTTGAAACATTATGATTAGTTTAATAAACAAGGCTGGAAAATAAAGAGAATAGGGAGAAGACATTTTAAATCTGCCATCCTAATCCAGACAAAAACTAGCTATGTCAATAGCATTTCAAGATCATGTTAAAGAAAGCACCTAACTAAATGCTTTTGCCAGTTCTTGTGTGTGTTCCTGTCCTTGTGATCCTTTTGGCTGCAGAAGAATTTGGACATCTTTTTAAAATTCAGAAAATATTCAGAACAAGTTCTTTGCAGAAAAAAAAAGATGTTTTCTTGGATGAGGGAGGGCCACAGCACTTTGTATGTTGGCGTTCTTCCTGGAATTACCACAGCCTTTCCTGAAGATAATTTTAAATTTTTTGCACTATTTATTATTGAAAAATGGATTCCTCAGTATTTCAGCTCAAACACAACTGGAATGAAATTTCTATCCTTTCATTTTAGTGTGTTCCTGAGACTTGTATTGTATGAGTAATTTCTTTGGACATACACAACAGTTCCTCACTAGAGAACCCAAAATAACAGTCAGGAAACCAGAGTGGATTTGGATGGGTTCATTAAAAACTGTTAATATTCAGTAGGGATTTTCAGAATAGCAGTTCTTATCACAGAATCACAGAATCACAGAATGTTAGGGATTGGAAGGGACGTCGAAAGATCATCTAGTCCAGTCCCCCTGCCGGAGCAGGATTACCTAGATCATATCACACAGGAACGCGTCCAGGCGGGTTTTGAATGTCTCCAGAGAAGGAGACTCCACAACCTCTCTGGGCAGCCTCTTCCAGTGTTCAGTTACCCTTACAGTAAAGAAGTTTTTCCTCATATTTGTGTGGAACCTCCTGTGTTCCAGCTTGCACCCATTGCCCCTTGTCCTGTCAAGGGATGTCACTGAGAAGAGCCTGGCTCCATCCTCATGACACTTGCCCTTTACATATTTAAAAACATTAATGAGGTCCCCCCTCAGTCTCCTCTTCTCCAAGCTAAAGAGACCCAGCTCCCTCAGCCTCTCCTCATAAGGAAGATGTTCCACCCCCTTAATCATCTTCGTGGTTCTGCGCTGGACTCTCTCTAGCAGTTCCCTGTCCTTCTTGAACTGAGGGGCCCAGAACTGGACACAATATTCCAGATGCGGCCTCACCAGGGCAGAGTAGAGGGGGAGGAGAACCTCTCTCGACCTGCTAACCACACCCCTTCTAATACAGCCCAGGATGCCATTGGCCTTCTTGGCCACAAGGGCGCATTGCTGGCTCATGGTCATCCTGCTGTCCACTAGGACCCCCAGGTCCCTTTCCCCTACGCTGGTCTCCAACAGGTCTGCCCCCAACTTATACTGGTACATGGGGTTGTTCTTGCCCAGATGCAGGACTCTACACTTGCCCTTGTTATATTTCATTAAATTTCTCCCCGCCCAACTCTCCAGCCTGTCTAGGTCTCTCTGAATGGCTGCGCAGCCTTCTGGTGTGTCAGCCACTCCTCCCAGTTTTGCGTCATCAGCGAACTTGCTGACAGTGCTGTCTATTCCCTCATCCAAGTCATTAATGAATATATTGAATAGTACTTGTCCCAGTACTGACCCTTGAGGGACTCCGCTAGACACAGGCCTCCAACTGGACTCAGTCCCATTGACCACCACTCTCTGGCTTCTTTCCTTCAGCCAGTTCACAATCCACCTCAGTACCCCATCATCCAGACCACACTTCCTCAGTTTAGCTGCGAGGATGGTGTGGGAAACTGTGTCAAATGCTTTACTGAAATCAAGATAGACCACATCCACAGCTTTACCATCATCTATCCACTGGGTTATGTCCTCATAAAAGGCTATCAAGTTGGTTAAGCATGACTTCCCCTTGGTGAAGCCATGTTGACTGCCCCTAATGATCCTCCTATCCTTGTTATGCCTAGAGCCAGCACCAAGGACAAGTTGTTCCATTATTTTTCCAGGGATGGAGGTGAGGCTGACTGGTCTATAGTTACCCGGGTCCTCCTTCTTGCCCTTTTTGAAGACTGGAGTGACATTCGCTTTCCTCCAGTCCTCAGGCACCTCTCCCGTTGCCCACGACTTAGCAAAGATGATGGAGAGTGGCCTAGCAATGACTTCCGCCAGCTCCCTCACCACCCGCGGGTGCATCCCATCAGGGCCCATGGATTTATGGACGTCCAGATTGCTTAATTGGTCCCTGACCCAGCCCTCATCAACCAAGACAGACTCCTCCTCAATCCTGACTTCTTCTGAGGTCTCAGGGGTCCAGGGCTCCTCAGGACAGCCTCCAGCAGTATAGACAGAGGCAAAGAAGGCGTTCAGTAACTCCGCCTTCTTTGTATCCTCTGTCTCCAGGGCCCCCACCTCATTCATCAGTGGGCCTACATTGCCTCTAGTGTTGGTTTTTTTCTGCAATGTATTTGAAGAAGCCCTTTCTGTTGTCCTTGACCTCTCTTGCAAGCTTTAATTCCAAGGAGGCCTTAGCTTTCCTAGTTGCCTTCCCTACATCCTCTGACAACAAACTTATATTCCTCCCAAGTGGCCAGCCCCTCCTTCCATGATCTGTACACTCTCTTCTTCCACTTGAGTTTGCCCAGCAGTTCCCTGTTTAACCATGCAGGTCTCCTGGTACCCTTTCTTGACTTCCTACCTGCTGGGATGCTCTGATCTTGAGCTCGGAAGAAGCAGTCCTTGAATGCTAACCAACTATCTTGGGCCCCCTTACCTTCTAGTACCCTGTCCCATGGGATTTCCCCTAGCAATTGCTTGAAAAGGCCAAAGTTGGCCCTCCTGAAGTCCAGGGTTGTGATTCTGCTAGCTATTCTGTTCCTGCCACATGAGATCCTGAACTCCACCGTCTCATGGTCACTACAACCAAGGCTGCCCTCAACCTTCATCGCTTCAACCAGACTGTCCTTGTTAGTGAGGATAAGATCCAGCAACGCTCCTCTCCTAGTTGGCTCATCCACCATTTGCATCAGATTATCCATTGATGTGCCTTTGATGTGCCACATTATCCATGATGTGCCTTTTTACTGGTCAAGAAGACTAGCTTGATAGAAGAGGCTCTAAAACTCCTTGTTACTGCTGAAGGAGCAGGTCCATTCAGCACTGGAATAAACCCTCTCCCCCAGGCAGGTCATAAGAAATCATGGTATCCTACAGAGAGGTGCCAGATCAAAGCAGTAGTCTCTTCCATTCCACATCCCACTTGATTGTGAGTGGCATTTTCCCTTTTGTCCTTTTATCCTAGCACTTTCCTGCACAGGCTTTTACTGTTTTCATTTCTTGCTGACACAGCCAGTCTGGCTTGTTCATTGTTTCAGCACTTTCCATCGTCAGTCACAGTTGTGTAGAGTGAGTATAAATGCCACCCAATCAGAATGCAACAACTACAGTCATCAAAACGATTATGCATGTTTCAGGGCAATGAATATTCAGCACTTCTGCCTCACTTATTGAAACAGGTACTCCTCCTATTCCACAGTCCCATTTCCACATTACCTTAATCTGGACAAAAAACACCCCTTGCTCCAGGAGGAAAGGGCGAGAAAGAGATAGAACAAGTGAGCATATTGAATCAAAGCTTTTTTTTTTTCTTTCTTCTAGTATCTGTATGTTATACTTCAGGTTGAGGGCAATATCTAGCTCTTTCTTGCATTAGAATCATTTTGCCAAGACTAAATTTTTAAATATCTTTAATTACACTTAGTGAAGGTAAGACATGAGTACTGGTTTAATCTTGTAGATGGTCTTGCAGATTAAAATTAGATTTATACATTTGCATAATAAAAGTAATGTTGTGAAAGAAAGCAGTTTGAGTATGTGAGAGATAATTGCATTTGTATGACTTGCCTTGGGGCAACCCTTATTGGATTGAGCTCAGCAGCAGCCATTATACCACTGGAGCATTTTGCATTTTTATGTAGCAGTGCAAAAGAATTTAAATTTTATGCACAATTAGTCTTGTATTGATGTACAGTTTGTAGGTAGGTTTAAGCTATAAAACTGACTATCTCTAATGCAGCTTTCTGTTTGGTGGAAGGGAAGGGAGCAGAATAAAAAAAAGTAGTTTGTGAAGACAGTGAAATTTCTGGGAGTCCAGCAACATTAAGACAATTCTACTGGTTTCCATCCAGTAGCCTGAATTAACAGTCTTCTGCAGTGCCATCCCTGGTATGGTATTTCATACACAAGAAGTTCAACATGAGTATTGACAAATCCTGCGACAGCTTTAATGATGTCTCTTAAATCTGAATTTTCCCCAACCATTTGCCTTTACACACTACAATATTTGAGAAAAGAGATGGAGCTGAGGTATTTACGAGTTGAGTGCATAAGATAGAATGCTGTTGCTGCACACTGTGTTCTAATAAGCAAACAGTATTTAGTAATTTGCTCAAATAGGGACAGCAATATTAGCAATATTAATTTAAGAAATGGTTATTAACAGTTTTCACTCAACAAAGCAGAACACACACACACAACTGCAGAAATGGAAGGCTTACTTTGCAGCACTGACATCTCGGAGTATTTTGCAATATTGCTTCACAGCTGACATGACAATAGAATGACCTGATTAAGTGTGACAATGTTTTACACAGTATTCAGATTTAAAGGCAAATATTCAGTTTCTTTGTTCATTCTGGTGGGCTTTAAGTAAACCAAATGCCTAAGAAGGCAGATATCCTTACAGCAGCACAAGAATTTATAACACTCTTAGCCTCTCAAATACATCCTTCATTCTGTGCAGGAGTGGGGCAGAGTCAGAATGCTAACATATCTCTTAAGTCTCATTGTTTTGTTCTTCTGAATTTATTCTCATAACTGCACAAGCCTTGTCTTTGTCAACTGCCCTCATGACATGACACCCACCAAATCACTGGAGGTTTCTAATGATAAGCCAAAAAATGACAGGCAGGCAGAAGTTTCCTGCACATACATAGTCTTGTGCCTTTTATGCTTTCTAATTAATACTATTGAAACTATTGTTGTTATTGTTATGGGCTTATGGTCTCCATACTGCACACCCCTATCTCTGATACTCTTCATTGTCTTGAGATAATAAGTCTTTTCCCTGCTTCTTGCCGATCACTTCTTCTCTAAACATTCTTTCAGTGTTTTTTTTTCAAATGCACTGAATCTGGAATGAAGGATACTCTGTGCTTAGATTTTAAATGTATATGAAAATGCCTTTTGAGATGCAGGAGTGAAAAGGACTTTTGTGGGAGGAAAAGTTGGATCTCCTAGCAGGGAAGAGTCACCTTTTCATTCTAGATTTGGTTTATTGCGTTGCTTAAGTTAAACCAGATCTTTGTCACTCTCCTGCACTCCTGCTGCATTCCTTTATCCATGATGGCTTTTACAGAGACCCTTCACTTAAGGCCTTAACTTTTACCTCTGCTGTGACCCCCTTAGTTTAAGGGTGTACTTAGATGAAGTGGTGTGTTCAGTAGCAAAAACATCTTAAATTCACATGTGCTCCCTTCCCTTCACGTCAGCCCCTTCTTACCCCTGCACCTTTTTTTACTATCTCTTCAATTGTGTTGATATAATTCTTTTTGAGCCTAGGAAATAAATCAAATCACTATTTTATTCAAAAAGCAAAGCAAGAAACATATGTGATCGGGATGTTTCAATAATCAGGTTTACAAGCAGCTGGCTTGACGTGGCTGAGAGGATAATGGACAAGAGACACCTGTTCATCTAGCCTTGCTACTGCAGTTTCTTTATGTAGTCAGTCATTAGAGAAGTGTAGGGCTACAGGATTGTACACATCAATTGTATTTTACTCATCATAACCAACTATGTAATTAATTTGTTTTCTGTGATACATCCGTACAACATGGTGATTCTGTTTACTTTTGTAGTCTTCCCTCCAATTTTACATAAATCAGGATTATGCTTGGAAATATTTGATAGCCCTTCACTGAAAAGCCAGTTGGAGAGCACTTGTCTTGCCTGCTCCTGTGAGTTTTCTGGATAGAAGAAGAGTGCTTACAGCTTGAGGTTCTACCTTGAGAGACCTTGTCAATTTATGAAGAAAGTCCTATTTATTTGGACACAGCAGATGATAATGCATTTTTTCATAGTTCCTAACACCTTTTGGGGAGCAATCATCCCAAAATGGAATCATTGGAATGGGCTACCCAGGGAGGTGGTGGAGTAACCATCCCTGGAGGTGTTTAGGAAAAGACTGGATGTGGCACTTAGTGCCATGGTCTAGTTGACACAGTGGTGTTAGGTCAAAGGTTGGACTCAATGATCCCAGAGGTCTCTTCCAACCTAGTTGATTCTGTGATTCTATGATGATATTCCTTTCTAGGCTTTTCTCAAAGCTCTACTTTCCTTAGACTTTTCTTGCTGCCTCTCTCTCACATCACACTTCCATGTACCATTTTTTTTCACAGCAGTGACAGTTTCAGGTATGCCTGAACTATCTGCCTCTGGATCCCTGTTCCCAGCTTCTTGTCATCTCCATAAGTGGGCCAATGCAGTTTTTGGGGCTGCATTGAGATGTAAAGCAGAAGAATTAGCTGGGTTGAGCACAACAGGGCTGTGGTGAGAAGTTTGCAGTGTTGTTTTTAATGTGGACTGTTCCCTTATATAGTTCACAATGTAGACTCACAACAATTACGCTAGCATGGCTTTGGGGCAGCAAAATACTTTAGCCAGATGTTCAGGGATGGAGCGCCTTAAAGTCACTTTTACTGATGAAAAGAAGTTGTGTGGGATAGTTTTTTCACTCTTCCTAGTTCTCCTACACTCAACCCTTCACAGAACAGTAACCAGGAAAACTTCCACTTACACATACTGCTGTAGTTGCCTTTGCTTTGCATGCTCACCTGTGCTTTTGTTTGGGTGGGAGACCAGTGCTGGGTCAGTTGCTCCTTCAGAAATACGCAAAATCTCTTCCTGAACGTCTCTTAAAAAGATCCAGATATTTCTACAGTCTTTTTCCTTCATTGTGAGGATAACATAAAGGGGAGGAAGGGAGGGAAAATGGCTCTCATCTTTTTTAGACTGTTATGGATATGATGGAACCCAGTTGTCTTCCAAATTGTGGATGATCTTTAAAAACCTGTCTTTTAGAAAAATGTCCTTAAGGACGGGAATTTAATTTCGTTTTATTGTGTATGTTGACAAGTTAATGATGAACTTAATGGCACCCAATCGTAATTAGGTCCTCCAAACCCTAATTGTATTATAAATTCATTATTAATTATCTTCATTAAACTGAAATTTTCCAGTGGCCAATTTGAGGAACCCAGGTTTTCCAGTACTATTAACATTTTAAATGGTAAAAGAAAACCTAGATTGTTTGAAATGGCCATTGGAATATTTCATTTTTTGTGTTGATATCATCATTGGGAGTGAAAACAATGCAGGTGTGACGTGCTATGCCAAGCAAGCTGTTCTCAGCTGTACACAGTATTCACTTTAATAACAGGTAATTGTATTTTGGGAATATTAGCAAAACTGCTTTAATTTTCTAATCTGAACTTTTTCTGGGGTTTATGAGGTGGATTATAATATTATCCAGTATTGTACAAAAAGGAAATTTAACGTATATGATATCATGACTGCATATCCTGTCAACAGGGTGGAGTAGGGGAAGAGGGAGAGTGACTACTGGGGAAAGAGTCAACATCTTCAAAGATTCATTTCTGGGTTTTAATCTCATGGGTTAATATATGGGGATTAAAGCAGGGAAACATTGTTTTTCTGTGAGTAGCTGAAAGAGAATTCAAGGTCATGATACATAATGAGAACTTCCCCTCTAAAATTGGCTTAAAAATGAGCCAAGTACCATTTTGAAATAATTGTCAAAATTTGGGAAACATACTGACATTTGGAACGATTTTGGTAGCATTCCAACATTTGATTAGAGAGCTTTGGAGTGACGAATGAATGTTCTGTAAAAAGATCAGCTGGAATATGTGGGTAGTTCTACTGAAGTGAAGGGATTTTTCACATGTGGGCATCTTTATTAATGCTTCAAGAAAAAAAGTAAGGTAGTGAGGATTTTTAGCTAATTGGTAAGCATAGCTTTCTCTGTGGGTTTCTAAGGATATTTTGAATATCCCAGGTTTTCAGATTTTTTTTAATTTTAGTGTTATAATAATGGCAATGTATTTAACTTTTAATGCTAATTACGTAGTTATGCATCCAAACACATTTCTAAGCTATCACAACGCTATAGTTATTATAGAACCAGTTAAGGTATGAATTTATGAAATTTGCTGCTAAGTCAGAGCCAAATCTGTTGCTTTTCTGCTGCAGCCTAAGCTTAATCTTTTAAAATTATATTTATTCTTATTTGTTGCTTTTTAGAAGTTTACCCATTCATTCCATGTTTGTGAATTGTCTGAAAACTACTAAGACTCTTTGTTTTTTTTGAATTTTTGGACAACTTAATTCTTTGTATGGCTTATAAGTATTGTGGAAGTATTTATTACTTCAAGTTTGAACTGTTTTTATTGTTTTCATGATATATGTTTTACCCAATTATATAATAATAATTTTACAATGGAATTTTGAATGCAATTGCTTACATTTACAATTTAAAAATACATTTTTTCACTATGTATCTAAAACATTTATTTTAAAAGACTGTTTCAGCAAGGTTCTTTACTAGTAAGTGCACTTTCCAAAAGAGTTGTGAAATATTAATTAAAAATTGTTTACCAAATTTTGTGTTCCAGGAGAGGAATTAAGTGAAAGTCAAGTTCATAGTAAGATCGTTATCATCATTTCATAGAATCCTGAATTATGAAGATATTATGTTTTCTTCCAAAATCAAACATTGCAAACCAGAAAAATTCAGCACTAAAGTTATGCTTAAAGTAAAGCATGAGAAACACAGCTAAGGCATCTAGAAGCAACCTTTATGCAGTTACTTAATGTTATAGTGCAGTAGCCATTCCATTCAAAATGTTCAAATAATCCTTGAAAATGTGCAGCTCTGGCTGTGTCTTAAATAATTACATTACAAATTCCACCACCACGCACCCTCCTAAAAAAAAAACAAAACAGGCTTGAGTAAGAGTGCAGATTTTACTAGGCAGTATAGGTCACAGAAAGGTTGTGTCATTGTGAAAGCATGGATGTAGGACAGAAGCTGTTAAAATATGAAAGTATTATACTCAAAAAGTCATATCTCTGAGAAGCTGATTTAAAACATTATTTTAAAAATATGCATTTTAAACAGGTTCATATGCAGCCCCTTGACCTCTTGCTTTTCAGAAAAGGTATATGAGTTCACCTGCTGGGAAAATTAATATTTCTCATACAATGTTGCTTGTTCTATTTGGAAAGTGGCCAGATCTGCTGCTTTGCTTACAAATATATCAGCACAAGCATCCACATACTTAACATTAAACAGTTCTGCAGTACCCTTGGCTAGCAGTACCTTGCTGCTTTCCAGTTATGTATATTGTGGTCATTTCCTTTGCTGTAATTCCTTGTATTATCATTTATCCTTTTGGATCTTTTGTTCTTTTTAGAAAGGGAATGATAGCTGAACCCCTCGGGTGTATCTAATATTGATCTTTTCTGCAGTCAAGGGAGAGTTACGGAGCTTTGTGTTGGAGCTTCTGCAGCCCTCCACTGCACAAGTACTGGAATGCTAGATGAAGTATACAAACTTACTCTGCTTTTATACTGGTAATTATGTGCGGTTTAGACATTTAAGCATTCTGGAAGAGAAGAGAAAGCTCTAAAAAAATATAAGTTTAACTTTAGGCTATTTTATGAAATAAGCAATCACTTAAACTGCTTCTGAGACTTGATACTGATACATATTTGCTGTCCGGTGGAAATCTAAACTTGTAAATTTCTTCTCTGTAGTAAAAACCTTTCACTGTAGACAACTTAATGTTAACAATTTGTAAGGGAAGATAATAAGTCCTAACCGAATTTAAGTAATAATTTCCAAAGTAGAGCTATAAATCTGCTACAGCTGAAGTTCGTAAGGTTTCAAAGGAAAGGGAACTTATGGCCATTGAAATGAATAATCTGTAAACTGCCGGTAACTCACACTGTTATTAAGACTAGTAATTTCTTTGATGGGAGCCTTTGAGTTAGAATATTAAAACAATTGAATGATAAGCTAATACAGCAGCTCGTACACATGAATTTCTATTATATCAAATGATTTGTGTTGCTTCTCTTTCCTGCAGCTCCAGCAATTATTGTAGATCTTAAGTAGTATTTTAATCCTCAGGACATACTATAAATCAAAACATAGATTTCAGAAATTGTCATCCCAGCAAGTGAGGTTGTACAGAATCTCACTAATAGGAATTGACAGATAGCAAATTATATTTCTGCTCTTAGCTTGGACTGAAATTTTCTTTGAAAAGAATTTCCCGTTTGCTACAAGCACCACATCTGTATTGGCTTTTCAAAACCACTTCACTCTGGCCCAAGTCTGCTTCTGTTTTAGGACAATGAGAACTTTAACTTTGCTTTTGCTGAATTAAATAGTAAGTTAATACTAATTACAACTGAGGGAATAATTTACTTTTTTCTAGTCCAGGTCTGTTCTTGTGTTATAACACTAGAGATCAATAGAGTAGAACATTCAGGACCTTTTCACATGTGTTGGACAGAAGCAGCAAGATTTTTCTACAGACTTGGTATCTAGATCAGTGAATTAAAATTGAAAAGGAAGGTACCCAGGAACACGAAGGCTGCCTGGCACAAAAGCAACCTATGTCCATGCTAGGAAGTTCTTCTAGCCTCCAAACCAGGGCATCTATATGCAGAAAGCCTTTGGAAAATGGCCTCTGAAATGTTATTGTTCTGAAACCGTGCTCAGGTATTTTTGGGGACAGTGCATGGGCCCGACGTGCACCAGGGACCATTCTGGCAGTTTAACTATATAAATTATGACCATATTTGTCTAGAGTACAGAAGTAGCCAATGTGTCACCAAGTTTGCTATAGGAAGGCCTGAGCCCATTTCACAGATGAAAAGGGGTTTCTATTTCTTGATATCCTAGAAAGTATCCTAAATATACCTATTCATTTCCAGGGGTTTTGTTTGGGTTTTTTGGCACAGCAAAAATATCTATATTAATAGTCCTGATAATATCGATTTAGCACCAACAGTTTTTTAGACCTGCTAAAGCTCCCTTGGGTAGACTTGTCCTCAGGCAGATTAGTCCTTTGTCAAGGCATAATTTCCAAGAAAAGCAAGGAAAATTCTGTGTCCAGACTCTTGTTCTCCCCATATTCAAGCCTGGGTTCTGGCTAGTTTGACAATGTTTAGCAAGTTGCTGAAACAGCATTCAGGCAGTTCAAGCCCAAATGAAAAGGATTCTCTGTCTGCTCACAATGCTGTCTCTCTTCCACAGAGACTGATTTGTCCTGTTTTAAATTACCTGTTGTCTTTGAAGGGCTGAAGGTGCCCAACTGCTTTTCAGGTGTGCACCTACCAGCTGTATCAGCTCAGTGTAGCCCTGCTCAGCACTCCAATGAATTGTCATGACCAACACTAGGTAATCCTCAAAGGATTACAACTCCAGTTTCCTCTGTTTCTGATATTTTGGGAAATCATAGGTTGTTGGATCTTGTTTTAGGCATTTGGCATCATGTTGTTTATTCCATCCTAATGTTTATGCCATCATCGCTTAGGGCAAGGACAATACAGGTTTCATGGTGAGCCCAGCAGACATTTGCTTCTGAAACAATAAAGTCACTCCTAAATCCCAGCCAAAATTTCTTCCAACCTCCATTTAATCCCTCTGTTAGACCTAGACTCTTCTGGAGACTTCTCTGATCTGGGACAGACTGAAAATCTGATCACATCTGATCAGAAGGAATTGGCTTAGTCTCTTACATCATCCTATGTTTTCTTGTAAATTCAGAAGGGTGAAGGACAGAAACTGAATATTTCTGAGCCACTGTCTAGCCAAAAAGACAGTTCCAGTGACAGCTTCATAGTCTGTTAAAACATTTTAGGTATTTCACACTTGGCTGTATCCTGAACTTTTCCACATTTGGGTTTGGAGGGGCTTGGGGAGCATTTTCAGCCATGTGTTAAAATACTAAAAATAGTTTAAGGTCAGGGGAGAGGTTTTCAGTCCCATGTCTTTCTGCTTGTGTAGCTATTGATGCACATAAAGTTGTGCCAGTGTTCTTCATAGATATGGTCTTGACTAAGATGATAAAACAGTATTATACTTTCCTTCACATGTTTCTTGCTTAAGAATTAATCTTCTAGGTAGTGTTGAGAAGGGCACAAAAGAAAGGCAAACTTTCAAAATTATTTTAACTGCCTGGCTCAAAACTTTGCAAATACAAAGTATCCCTGTAGAAAATTTAAGCTTCCTCTGAGGATTGTGACAGGATTCTGCCATATTCGGTCAATAGCCTTGCCTCATCACTTCCAAGGACTTCATGCCCAGCTCAGCAAGGCCTTGATGTTACAAGGTCCTTTGAATTTTACCTAAAGGGAGCTAAAGCCCTTTCACACTCCAGTCCTGCATTTTGTTTCATTTGACATTACTCAATAAGTTTTGCTGTGTCGAAATTAGAACAGTGTATAATAGCTGTCTGATTGCATTCATCATTGCTACAGCTTGACAGGTCTGCAGCATGAAGGTCATATCAAATCCCAGTTCACATAAGGCAAAGTTCTGATTTATTTCCGTCCAGAACTCTTGCGAGACAACCACAGCCCCCTGGACTTCTTCACACATATGCTCTGTGGATTGTTGGTTAGAATCACACTTATGGATGTAAGGGTTAGGGTTTACTTAGTCAAAGTCTTGGGGTACTCACCCTGCTATACATTGATAGTTGTTTTTATTACTTCTTTGAGGGATGAATCTTCAATTTTCTTTTTGCTGTATGTGTTTTCATACCATGCATTTATTTTAAACCCATTATAAGTTTCTCATTGCTGATTGACCTCTAGGTCAGTGATATGCCACTCCAAAAATGTTTCTTTTTAGAAGAGAAGTTTATTAATGTGTTGCCTTATAGTAATACAAATATGATTCCATTATCAATTATGCAGAGAAAAGCCTTGCAATATTACTTATCAACACACTGCCTATATACTTTTCACCATGACACTAAGTCACTTTTTCTTTCCTACTGTATCTTGCTTCTCACATATTTCTGGAAAGGATTTATCATTTGGGCATCTAAAAAATTTATAAACCTCTTCCTATTCTGACATGTACAGCACTCCATCTCACTTCAGCAGAAGTCATATACAATGCACATGAAAGGGAATTTAGTCCTACAAAGAAATGTTTGCACATCCTTTTCTGCAGAGACTGAATAAGTGGTTTTCGCAGTGGTGGGTAAACTTGTATGCTTTGTATAGATACGTGATGGATAAATACATTTGCTGCTCACATTTGTAGTTGGTAATCTCCCTTTACCTTTTTCTACAACGGCAGTATTTTTATCTTTTTAAATGTTGGCATGCTGTCATGGAGCACATCCAGGCCTTCATCAAACTGCAAAACTGAGGTGACTTCAAGTAGTCAGCTGAGATTTCCCTTCCTGACTGGTAGCACAGAGCTATGGAACTGCCATCAGAGACTCTAGAGAGGGATGTGTAGAAAAGGGGTGTCTGTTAAAGGCACGCTTAGCAATCTCTCATTGCCAAAACATCTTCAAAACACTGCAGTTGGCAAAAATTAAAACGCTTCATAGGCTGCTATGAATCATGCCATAAGCTGAATTAGCCTCTCTTTGGCTCTAGAGGTTAGGGATGGAAGGGGCAAGGACTGTACCTTTTAATACCTCTTTTCTGCTATGTTGCTCTCCTTTCGGATTCCTCCTGAGTTCTTATACACTGTGTGTTGCACAAATGTTAATATATGTCACTGTTGGAAAAATTGTATGTGAAATATGGAGAAATGAAAAACACTGAACACAGACCCTGCAGCTGTCACCGTCAGTTGAATTTCACAGAGGATCTTGAGTGATAGGTCAGCCCAAAATTATTCTTAGGGGCAAGAATCTTGTCAGCATTGAGCATACTGTCAATCCAGCTATTTAAGGTTGTTATTATTTCATATAAGTCAAGGACTTAAAGACATTTTTCTCTGGTTTTACTAAGGGAAACCTCTTCTGCCTGTGTTCTCAAAGGAAACTGTCAGAAGTCGTGGGTTTGCTTCACTGACTTCTTTATCTACCCTGTGATGAAGTTTGGGAAGTTGTGTTCATGGAACACCTTTCCATGGTTGAGAAAATGAATTATCTTCCTGTCAACACTAACTATGCAGCCATGTACTTACCTCTAGATCATACCTGTCTTTACCTGATCTTTGACACTCCTCCAAAAGAACTAGTGGGAATAGCCCTAGAATAGCCTCTTCATGTCTGCTCACAGAGCCTCCAGTTCCTTTTGATCTTCCCAAGATCATTTTGCAGTATAGCTCATGTCCATAGAGGTAAACTGAAAGTTTCAGAAAGCTGATACGTCTGTGAAGAGAATACTTCAGTCTCTTCAGTAAAATGCACATTACTATATTTCATAAAAGACTAGCTCCCATCTGGGAGCCAGATCTTGTATTTTGTAAATCTTATATAATACATGCATTAATATGAAGTGAGCCATATTTAAATATTGTTAAGACTTTGAGAGAAAAGTCAGAAAATACAAAACTGATGTTTTGTCATGCAGCTATGACTGTTCTTCTTTCTCCACAAAGTCATAAAGTGAGGATTCAGAGCCAGATGTTATAACTTTCAGTTGCCATCACCTTCAGTGGACATTCCCAAGGTAATTGCATGGCAGCATTGCCTTGTCATTGTCAAACATGGGTTTGAGTCTACTACAGATTTTTTGTTTATATTCTGTAAATTCAAGACATGGAATTTATGGTTTTCTGTTTGTAAATGGTAGCTGGAGAATTATTTTCGTCAGTGTAATATTGTTTTATGTAAGTTCACTAAGTTAGGCCAAACTCATAGCTTATAATGCTGAGAGACATAATTAAAATCCCAGTTTTGCATTGGTCATTATGTCCATAGCACAGAAGAACATACAGTTTTCTTGTACTGCTTCAGCCCTCTCCCTTGGGAATCTGCCATATATTCTGCATCACCCTTGCACATGGCACCCTCTGGTAGACTTACAGATGATCATATCATCTGTTTCATTTGACATGTTCGGCCCCTATTTAGCACAGTGGGGTTATTAGCACAAGGGAGGCTTTCCGCTCAACTGCAATATAAATAAAAATAAATGTTTCAGCACCTTTGCACAGCTAGTTGCAGCATACTTTACATAACCAAGATTTTCAATCACAAAAGAGCTTGTCCTGACAGCTACCAGAGATGAAGAAAAAAAAACCAAAACCAAACCTATAGAGGGACCTGCAGATTAAAGGTTAAGCTACAAATGGAGATTTCATTTTCCATTTATTATGGGTCAGATGCCATCTAAGTTCGTGGTCCTTGTTTCTCCTAGCACAGACAAGAAAACTGAGGGCACAGGACAAATTTTCTTGTCCTCAGGAATTTTCTGCATGAGTTCAGTACAGACTCTACATAAACAGAGAGTGCTCCAACATGCTGTGTGCACAGGTCAGGTTGCAAGGAACCTTGTACTCTTTATGAAACTCCAGGGTTTCACATCTAGGGTTTAGATAAATCATTCTTCATAGTTTTCAAATTCAAGTCTATAAGGCACATATGCAAAAGTTCTTTCTGTTTCCATTGCTCTTTACTTTGATGAAAGGAAAAGAACTGACAATATCATATACAATATATACAGCAGAATACAGTGCCTTTGCAAATACTGTGTAGTTAAGGGTTAATTACACTACACTTTTCTTACATTACTTAATAACATGCTTTGGGGACAGTGGAGAAATTCCACTGAACATCAGTCATTGTCTAGTGTTGAATTTCCAATCCTGTGACATTTCATTTGTCAGAAAATAAAATGATCCTTGTAATTTTCTTGTTACTGCATGATCTTTATAATGAAAATTACAAGGCTACTTATTACAGAGTAAATATAGTGCTCTTTGAAAAATATTTGTCCTTTAGAAGATGAAAAGGAGGAGGCTGATGGTAGTTTTCTTTGTTCTTCCTATTTGTTTGCTATCCTGATCTTTTGTTCCTCGGTTTCAACTTTCAGATAAAAGCTTTTAGTTGTTCATTTTCATGTGTTAGTTTCTGATTATCAGATTTTTCTCCATTTTGTTTTCTTCCCTCGTACCTCACACCACAGCTTACCTCCCACATCCTTAACTCCTTAGAGACTATGCAAGTCATTTTGCAGTCTTGTATAGTGACTGCTTGCTGGCAGGACGTGGAGAAGCAGAGTGGCAGGTTGATGCTGGGGCAGCAGTGAGGCCAGCTGTGCCATGCTGTGCCTTGCTGTGTCACTGGGGAAGTCCCAGTGGTGGGGAAAGCTGAGGTGGAGCCAGGAAGGCAAGTCAGGTTAATGGGGTACATGCCCATGGCCCAGAGTTGGCTGCAATGCTGCTGCAGCGTCGCTCACGTGCAAGGATGGAGTAACAAACTGATTCAGTTTACAGAGATGACTGTCAGCGTGACACTGCTAGTATTTTTGACCACTTTCCAGTAAGGCTTCTTAAGAAGCAGAGGTGGCATCATTTGGAGCGTACAAGGGCAAAAGCAGGCAGCGTGGCACTGATCTCTCATCTGCTGCCTCATTTATTTGGCATCCTCTTTGGGTGGTTCACTGAAAATAACATCTGATCACTAAGTGAAAGTCAAAAGGGCAGTTAAGATCTTAGGAACTATTTGGAATTCAAAATGTTACTTCTCTGTGGTAAATCGAGAGCGCACCCTGCTCTGCACATACCAAGTGCAGTTTTGGTTATTGCCTCTGAAAAAGAAAGCGCTAGCTATCATTTAAACATAGGGCAGCAAAGATGGCTGGAGGAACGGAGAAGTTTGTATGTGATGAGCTGCTTATTTTTCTGTTCTGACAAGAGATATCTGGATCAAGATGTGATCAAGGAGTTTTCTAAAATCATGAGAGGAATGGAAAAGATTAATAGGGATTTAGCCATCTTATTATGTGAGAAATGGAGATAGCCATACAACTATGAGGCAGCAGGTATAAAGCAAACAGAGGAAGCTCACCCACTGCAAATTAAAATTGTAGAACTTATTGCTTAAGGATATTGTAGTGACCAAAAGTATTCAGGGTTCCCAAAGTGACTAGGTACAGTAATGGAGAATTCCCAAGAGTGGCAAGGGAAGAAGGTGATCTGGTTGCATCCTCTGTCACAGAATGTCCCTAAAGTGCAGTCTGCTAAGGATGGTATACAGAGATATTTAACTCTTTTCTTGGTTCTTATGCATTTCTCATAGCATCTGTTATTGGCCTGTGCCAGAGACAGGGTACTGGGAGAGAGATGGATTTGTTAGGTTCAGTACATTTGTTTATCTGTAGTACTTACTGCTAGCTCCAGCTTCTCCCAAACCAAAGATCTCTTTTCTTTCCCAGAAGGGGAATGAGGAGGGAGAGGAAGAAGGAAGAAGCAGGGCTGAATGATTTCTACCTTTTGTGCATTGTGGAGCTCACTGCTGCATCTGTGTCACAGGTGTGTGTTATGTCCAGCCAGCATTGTGGAGAGCACAATTCAGCCCAGTCCTTTTTTGCTCTTGCTGACCTCTCAAAGGTTATTTTCCCAGCTTTTTCTAGCAGAGAGTAATGCTAAGAGCAACAGTTCCACAATATTGTCAAGCGTATTATTTTGTGGCCAATACAGATGGATTACTGAGACCTAATTTTGAAGGTAGTTAGCTTTTCAACTAACTGGCTCAGCTGGGGAAAAAAATTTGGGCAATTATTTCTAACACTGGGTTTCTTCTTTATCTAATATGCAATTTTCTGAAAAACTGCTGTGTCTTTTATCAAGAAATAGAGGCTAGCTGGCTTGGAAAATCTAAGATAAGGAGTCTCTGAGGCAGGAGAAATTGGTTGTGGTAGACTGGGACAAATTAGAATGGTGCTATACAGAATTGTTTACTGTACTGTGTACATGCCACTTATTTCGGCCACTTCCAGTGTGTTTTCCTTTGTCTCTATTTATTTATTTATCTATTTAATATTGAGATAGTCATTGACATTAGCTTACTTTCCTACATGAGACTCTCCTGAAAAACAAAGACACAAAGCATTAGCCTGAAACATAAAAATGTCGCATGTCCTCTTAGATTATGCACAGTCTGTCTTTAAATGTTAGCATTAACCTTCAGTTTGGTTGGATCTGTAGATACAAGACTGAAAAAATGCAAACTGACACTGTGGTGTACTTTTTTATTGTGAATATTTGTGTTTGTCTTCAGATCATATTTTCCAGGTACAGAAAGAAGTTAGGAATTAGAGTTGTTGGAGATTCAGTTGATTAAGCACCTGTCACCTGAATCAGTTTTATATCAGAGCTCTTCTAATGCAGTGGCCATTGCACAAAAAAATATCATTGTACCTTTCAGATGTTTTCTACCTTGATTTGTTATTGTCCTAGTGAAGGAGGATATAGTCCTAATGATCTCAAGTGTGCTGTGTTCCCACAGCCCACTCTCCATCAAATTCCAAAAGTAACAAAAAATAAAAATAAAACTAGATAATGCTCCCAGCCTTGAAAGGGGAGCAATAAATATATAGAGAGAAAAGCAAAAAGTGAGAGAAAGGAGATGTGCGTACACATACCCAAGAATTTCTTGCAGCAAAGTTAACTTTTGCATTCAATGCCACAGACTGATTGATGGCAGCCACACTGTTGACTCTTTTATAATGACTGCAACAGTTGTGAGCAGAATTGAAATGGGGAAATGGGTGAAAAACCCATGAATGTAGCACCCATTGATGCTACATTCATGCAACCCCCACAATGGGTTGTTGCATGAATGTAGCATCAATGTGTCACAAGTTAGGCAAGGCATACTTGGCATAACCAGTAAAGCAGGGAAAAAGCTCTCTAAATGGAAAGTCACAGTTAGCTGTGGAAGCAGAGATAGGAAGATTATCAGTGACAGCAATCTGTAGCCAAACATCAAAAAAAACCTGCTTTGCTCTTTTTTTCCTCCTCCCCTGTTTCCCTCAATAGACATCCATCAAACTGCAGTAGGATTTCTGCTGGCCAGTCTGTGTCTTGTAAATTGACAAGAGAGGGGAGAATCACTTTGCCCGGAATCCCTGCTAAATTACATGAAAACAGGATTTATGCTGCATGTAAACTGTGTAAATCCAGTCAGCTTTTAAGTGGAAACCAATTTTGTAGTGTGTAAGTATCATTGATTTGTTAATCTGACAATTTTTTTAAACAAGCTGATGTGGATTAGCCAGTTCTGGTTGTATGGCTCCTACAAGTCATTTGAGTTCTGGATAGCTTGGTGAGTAAAGCACTAGAAATTAACCTTTAAGGCCCCTGCCTATAAATAAATTATTGATCCTTAAAAAAGAATCAGATAATCTCATTAGATACAGTTTTCTGTAGCGTGAGTCTAAATCCTGCCGCACAGAATCATTTGTCATAACTGACAATCTTTTTCCTGAAGCAGACAGGAGCTAAGCTACAATAGAAAGCAAATCCTGCAGGAATAGGTACAGAAGAGCAGTATGAAGAATTTCCAACCGATTTGATGCCTAAGGGATGTTTTGTTTCCCCTCCAAATAATGCTAAGAGCTTTTAGCTTTTATGTATGCTTTTATAGCTGTACATCCAATAATTCTCAGTCAGGAAAAAAAGTGTCTGTGAAATTTCATGCATGATGTTACTCTGGAGATAGCCAGAAGTAGAAGGAATGAATTTCTGATCCATGACATAACAGACACAAGTGAAAAATACATAGCAAGCGATGTAATATTGAAAAGCAGAAGTGATACAGAGTTCAGTACTTAACATATGAATGACTGCACAGAAGTACTCTTAAGAAAAAATAGTTAACATGGTGTCAAAAGGTAAGTGTACATGCGGTGAGACCTAGTGTTATTTTTTACAACTGCAACTCAGTGATCTACTGAAATGAAACAAAGTCAAGTGAGCATTTTAATGACATGAGGAAAAAAAAGCTGAACCTTATGGTTAGTTTCAGTATCTTGACTTGCCATTTTGCAAAAGGAAAGAAAAAACAGAGGAGACTCATGCCTGAGCTCTTTTTCTCTGTTGCTGGTAAGGGGGAGACTGTGTGTGAGAGGGAGAGGGGATTCCTGGGGGTACACCAGTTCTGACTTGGCTTATCAGCCTGCTTAAGTGTTACCATCAAGGTCAGAGATGTTCCAGTCCTGATTTCTAGTGTCTGCATCAGCATTCATAGTGCCAAGCTATGTGACTCTAGGATCCCACTAGGTATAAATTTTCAAAAAGACTTTTTTTTTCGCTGATTGGAAATGATTGATACAGAAATGATTGATACAGCAATAACCGTACCCAAGGAGGAGGGAAAAAATGTGCACCCCCCTCCCAAACCCTCTGCAATTGGACTTTATACCCTATGGAGTTTCATATACGCAGTTAGTAAGGTTGGAGATTTGCTCCTATACCTGTCTATTCTGCTTCGGGCTCACAGCTTAGAAACACTGCGCTGTTGAAAGAATACAGAAAAAAGTGTAGCTGAGGGAAAAAACGTGCGTGCTCTAGATATGGGAAGTAATTCAAATATTAGAAGAAATAGTGTCATATAGAGTGTCTAATTTAATGAAGATATATTGAACTTGTGATAATGGAATTATTGTGAGTTTAAAAAAATGTCATACAAGACTAACTAATTACAAGGCATAGCGTATCTCTATGTAAGGTGGTAAAGATAAAAGATGTGTGCTGTTGCTCTGGATTAACTCAGAAGTTATTTGTGGCCATGTAAGTAAAGACTAGAAGGAGTATCCTCTAGTGTGGTGCAGCAGCTGTTCTGTACTAAATTGCTAGCGTAATCTCATGAAATTGCTTGCACTAATTCACTTCAGCGTACCGATGAGTATAATGGGCATAATGCTGAGCTGTGGGGGTTCTCTCCTGCCCTGTACGTAGTAAAGCATATCCATTTTCCCCTGCGTTCCTAGTCCAGTGCAGCCACTGAGCTTGGGGTAAATTGTAACAGCCTTGGAAATTTATGACAGCCGTGCAAGCGCAGCATCCTTCTCTGACCCACTGAAAGGGCCTATCCTTCTAGCAAGGGCTGTGATTTCTCTGTTATGCACAAGGGACAAAATTAAGTCAATTCGTATATCAGCATGATGACTAACCAGAGCAGAATATTTTTCAATATTTTGCAGAAATCTGTGGGTATTTAAAAATAGATATTCCTCCACCAGGTAGAAATTGTTCAGTATTCCTTCACTGGTACTAGTGTACCAGTTTTATCCCTCCCAATTAAAGTGTTTATCCCTGTTGATTAAAAAGAATACACACTGGACTGCACTTCAGCTGTACAGTAAAAATGATCAGGAAATTTTTTGTTATTCTCAATATTTTTTTGAAGTGTTGCAGAAGGAGAGCCGGATGTTAAAGTGTTTTGTTTATTTCATAGGCAAATTATAAGTCGTGCGCCATAAAAACGGATAGGCCATCTTTGATGTTCATTGACAGATCCAAAGCAAAGCATTCTTTACGAGAAAACACTGCATTGCTAATAAAGTGATCCCAACAGCCGAGCTTGTGCTGCTTAATTTGTTTCCATGGAGTGACATTATAATTCTGACATACTGAAAAATCGCCTCGCAGAGACTCATATTGCATTTGTTGCTGAGTGCATCTTTGATATAACATTTGTTATTGTAGTGCTTGGGGTGTCTTCAGAGGAGTAATATTCTAAATGAACCTGGCTGTATTATCCGTTTAATGCAGAGTAGAATTTTGCATTAAATTTTCAGCTTATTTCAAATGTGTTTTGCCAGCTATTCATCATGAGTGGTCTGTTCAAGAATAGGACCAGTATACCAATATAAAATCAGAAAAATCTTTAACTCTCTATCTTTGGGGAACCTCTCAGGTCATTCCAATTTTTTTCTGTTAGATGAACAGACAGCATGTTCTCTTGTATTTATGCCTGCCTGTCAGGTTTTTTTATAGTAGAAACATGAATCACTGTTTGTGATGCAGGATTAGCCTGTCTCGCACAATGTTATTAGAATTAGACCTCACTAGAGAGTGACTTAATTTCTTTTTCTTCTGTATTTAGCTTTAGTTTTCATCCCACACCAGCTTTTGCACTCCCAGGAACACTCTGCCTCTTATGTTAGAGTAAATATTGAAGAACATATGTATTATTTGCCTGGATCTGAGCAAACAATAAGAGCAGTATGTAGTCCCCCCTCTGTGGGCTTCTCTGTTCTGAGCTGCCTGTAAAATGTAAAAGGATTGTACTATCATGTCCTGTTAGACCTCAAGACTGGAAGGACAGTTTGTATTGAACACAGGCATTTTTCATAATTATGTTGCCTGCAGGGTTACCACCTGCCCTAATTTAATCTGATTAAGGTGAAATGCAAAACCATCTTCATTTCACAAGTGGAACTTTGCCATGTTCCCTCACAGACAGCAATAAGATATGCATACATGTATTGCTGCTGTGGAGGAGAAAGAAAAATTTTAGAATTAGTTAACAATTAAGATTTCAACTCCATTACGAGAGTGCAGGTCACTTTTAGACAATTGCTTCATTCTTTAGTGTTCTGGAAATGGTTTGCTGTCATAAAATCCCTATGAAAAAGAGAAAATCATAGCCATTCATCCAGATATGTCTGTACTGTTCTGTGAGACGTAATATATTCCATGGCTTTTTAAAATTCTCTTTTGGTTGGATGGGCTTATTGTCCATGAACATTTATTTTTACAGTAGCCTGGGCTTGCCTTGTAGTCTGAGTCATTTATGTAGCAATTTAAATATTTGTCTAAGTTCTCAGTGAAGGGCTCATGTTGAAGTCTTATAAATGCTGCACAGATTAAAGGAAGAGCATTTTTTATATACTGTTTGTACAGAATGACGTCATACCCCACGAAAAAAAAGAAATGCAAAAGTAGAAAGAAAAGCATTGCTGTTTCTGGGTCACTGAGTATTGTTTGCCATTCTCCTTTCTCCAATGGTAATTCTGTGCATGCTTATGCATGTGTGAGTAAGCGAGCGGGACCTACATGTGTGCATCTTGGATTTTCTGTCAGATTTTTTTTGAGCTTGGCATATTGGTTTTGCTGTACTGTGGACAGAAAATAACCTATAAAATTGCATTTTAATATCCTTGAGCACTAGTTTTGCAATTAAAGAGATGGAAATCTGTGTTTGTTCTCTGGCAACTGGCCACATCTTTCTTGATGGTACAATAGCTTATTCTGTATTACATAGTCTGTGTAATAACCTCACTTGATAAAGTACAAGTGAGATGGAAATTTATTGCAACATGAATTGCTGAAACTGTTCTTTCTATCTGTCATTCCCAAAATTATAGGAGGACAGTTTCCTTAAATCAACTTTTAAGGAGAAAAAGAAGAAATATTTACTCTCCAAATCTGATTCTCAGCACTTAGGCTTTACAGTATACTTCTGTTGTCAAGCCATCAGCTGGAAAACGGCTGTGTGAACTTTGGTTTAATTTCAGCTTAGAAACCTTTTAGTGTTATCTATATTGCACCTGCTTAATTCTGGCATTCAGAAATGACAATCTTTTAAAGACTTGCCCTTCAGTAACTGGCAAATGAAATTCTTCTATAGTTATTTTTGCCTTGTGTTGACTTTTATTCAGAGATAGTTGGATTTTCCCTGAAAAGACAATCTCCTCTCTTATAGTCTCCACCACATGCTGAAAGCTCCTGACCTCTCTCTTGCCTTCTCAAAGGTACTGGTCATCATCAAAGGCCAGTGCCAGCACGAAGGTGAGAATTTGAGAGAACAGAGTTTACTTTAGAGTTTTCAACTACTTTTTGAATAAAAGATGAGAAAACCTTTCACAAATTGAGCTGATTGAGCTAAAAACCTAGTATACTGAGAGTGAAGAGCTCCTTTCAGCCCAGATCCCTACAATGAGATTTTCGCTACCAAGGTTTATAAGGCAGAAGGTGTTGAGTCTTCCAAAAGAAGTTTAGAGCAGCTCTGTTGTATCTCAACTAAAAAAAAAAAAAAATCACCTGGTAACATTAGGAGCCTTAGACTTGCTGATTTTCTGACTCTTTGATGTTATGAAGAAACTGTAGGAGTAACCTCTGTTAATTAAGAAGCATTTTTAAAAAATAAATTATGTTTTTTCTGCAAAATTTACTTTAATTTGAAAAAGTACTTGCATGGAAAGAAGGGAGTCTCCTTTTTATTTCTGCTTCTGGAGCTGCTGTATTTGAGCAGTAAAGGTTGTAGTTCAATTTCTCCTTACAGATAGACAGCACAGATTTTGTTTTGTTGCACGAATTTAGTATTAACTGACTTCACTGAGAATTGCATGGGTGAATTTATGCCTATAGTTTAAACCGGAATATCGAGCAACCAGATGGTACAGACTATTAGTCAAATATGTTTGCACTATTGCATGGTCACCCTGAAGTCTTAGTCTCCTGGGCAATACTGAATTTTTTTTAGAAAATTTCCCCCCTCTGACAGACTTTCAACAATCTGTCAACAGTTTGTCTCATAGCGGTGCAGCATATACAGAAAACTGCCAAAAATAACAAGGAGTGTCATGCTGGCATTGTACAGCTCAGTACAGTTCAGGGTTTGAATTCTGATGTGACTAAACGTATTTATTGTTTTAAATATGCAAAAAGGAAGCAAGGAAGCAGGTTCTAAACTAAAATGGCAGGTCAATATTCCTACTGATATTTTCTGTTGTAAAGATTAAAAGAGAGACCCTAGTAGAAAATGGCTAATGTGGTTCATTACTTCCAGTCATTTGGCTCTAAAACATCATTAAAAAAAACAGTGAGTGGCAGCACAGTGGAGGCCAGAGTTGTGTGCAATGTGAGAAAGCCAGGCCAGCAGAATTTTCTCTAATCTGAGATGCTCTGTTTGCTGCCTGTAGCCAAACTTTATGTGATACTTTCCCAACTCTATAGTAGTCCCTTTGCAGAATTTTTTCAGAAGTACTTAATGAGACCAAAAATACCTTTTGCATCTTTGGATGATTTTGAACTTAAGAGCATAGAAACAAAAATGTAACCCATTCAGTTGGGCAGCTAACATCTCTGGTAACTGGTCAGAACAGGACAAATATTGTGTCCTGACAATCAAGCTTTCATGAAACTTTCTTGAATATTAGCTTCAGCAGCCTTTTTGATAGCAAAAAAAATTGTATAGGACTGTTTACTGACTTCAGCTGTCAGAAGTCAATCAAGAAAAAATAAAATTAACATAATCCTGTTTGACAGGGTTATTAATCAGGAGAAAAGGTTATTTAAATTCTGAATTTCTTTTTTAAAAAGCAAATAGATTTCTTATTGCAGATTAAGTTTTGAGAAAGGGGCACTTAAATGTATCCTTTACTGGTGCACAGTCTTTTTAACAAAGTATTACATTTTGTGTACATAGCCAATTTTTTGCCAGTATGAATATGGGTAAGCACCATTAACTTAATTGTTGCTATGCTAGGTTGCTTGAGCTGAAGAAGTGCCCCACCATTCGTAGTTTTAGAGGGACTTTTAAAGACATACAGGAAAGACCTTCACCATGTTGACTTCTGGGTATGTAAACCACATGCTAGTACTGCTTGTCGTGCTTCCTGGTTTAGCATTGCTCAACTGCAGAGTTGAGCTTTGCAGTCTAAATACATTCCTGCTGACTTTGAAAGGACAGAATTCAATACTTCTTGCTTTTGAAAATATCTCCTTTTATTTTTTTTTCCAAAGGAATCTATATTATTGAAACACACTAACGTATCTCTTTTCGGGCATATATTTGTTTTACCTTGCTATCTACTTACCTAGATTACTGTACAGAAAGATATCATCTGCAAACCCATGTTATCAATATGGCATGAGAACAAGTAAAGAACCCCATGTACTTTTTTACTTTACTTTTTTGGTTTTACTGGATATGCTATTTCCTACACCAATCGTAAAGCGGACAGTACAAGATATTTGGGTACTAATGGGTTGTCTCCCAATTTGTAAATATACTGCTGACTGCAGTCAACAGTACATTTACAAAAATAAATCATCAGATGTTTTAGTGTGTCCAACAGGCTAGATCTATAGCTAAGACATATTATACTTGCTGAAAAAAATTCTGATACCTATAGGTAAGGCAAGGGAATAACCACTGTGCATTTGATGAAAAAAAAGTCATTTGGTTTTCTTTCTTGGGGAAAAATGTTCCATGACTGAACCTGCCCCAATCACAATAGATATTCAAAATAGGTATTGGAAGCAGAAGTATGAGTTAAGCGGTCAGAGAATTTCAGTTTGCAAATGTGGCTCAAACGCATGATCAACATTGAGAGTTCAGAAGGTAAATAAATAAGGCCTTTTATTAATAATAAACCAATAGGTACACCTAGTGATTACAAGCTGATTTCATGAGAGGGTATTGACTCTGATATGTGATTTTATGATTAATGGTGGTTAGCAATCATTGATCTTCCAGTAAAGTTGTATGCCCTCATGAATCCCCTGCATTTTAAGACCTGCAGATGTAAGGCTTGGGACTTGAGATGACAGGTTATTCACAGAACAGTTTTATCACTTTTATTTCTTTAAAAATTAAATCTTTCTTATAAAAAGGAAGATATCTGTAAGCACAGTGTAGGTCTACAAATTAATGAAGCTTTAAGTTTGGTTACATTAGAAAATTGTCTAGGTAACAACAGCGAAAAAAACCTCAATCATTTACTATTTACAAAATTATTGCTCATGAAGGTTTTAAAAAAATTGTGAAAATCGTTATAATATCCTTCTGTGGGATCTGTGAGAAAACATTTTTACATCTTTCACAATGCACAAGCACAAGCAGCATTCCAAAGATAGGGTTATGTGCTTATATTCTGTAAATTACATACTTGATATTCTTCATAATATCTTTCTCTCTTTTCAATAAAATATTTATGCATTCCAGACACTCTCTTTAGTTTTGCCTTTTTTCATGTTCACATAACATCAAAAATGAGAAAAGGTCACCCAAAACATCAAAACATTTAATTAACACAAGCACAATGAAGTCACTTCATGCTTTGAAATCATTGTCAGTTCCCATAAGGGTGACCGCACTGTCACCAGCACAGGATTGCTTTTCACTAGAAGAGACACAGACAGCAGAAAGATGTATTTTTTGCACCAATATTCCAATTAGCTGAACAGGTTGGAAGGAATGGGGAAAATGATATGACAAACAAATGCACACTAATTACGGGATTTCAAACCTGTTAAGTTTTGTGTGAAAGTCTAGCCCAACTCCCTCTTCTTGCTACCGTTTTACCATTCCCCTTGTTACCACCCACAGTGCAGGGCTGTGCTCTTCTTGTCATTCCTGCTCACTCAACAAAGTTGTCTGGGCTGGGTTGTGCTGCGATGAGTACTTGTACCTTGCACATGGAGTCCCAGCTGCTGTGTCCCAGCATAGCTAGAGGTTGGCTGTGCTCTGGATAGATACCTGCTGCCACAAGCACCTCTAAGCTGTGGGCTTCCTTGCCACCTTCCCTTGCTGTGCTCACATGGCAGGCCAGTGTACACTTGCCTATATGTATAAAAAATATATTTTTTTAATATATATATAATCGTTGCTATATTGCAAGTACTGCCATTAGAGTGCTGCATTTCCAAACTTTTAGAATGATTTTTTTGAATATGGAACATTTTTCATATCTGTACTTAAGTCAAATACGATTCTACATGGAGCGATCGGGGAAAAAAAGACACGTGTCCATTAATTTTCTAAGCATGAAGTGGTTATTCTCTTGCATCTGAAACATTTTCCAGTTGCAAGCTCAGTTTAACAATTAATACTGTGGAAAGATATCCTTTGAAGGACACTGATAGATATTCTTACATGGTTATGTTCAGAGCTCACAAAAGGGTATGTACTTTTCAGAACTAACAAGGGTTGATGCAGACATAAATTTTAAGTGAAAGAAATGGAAGTTATGCTGTGTTCATAATGTAAGTGCTCAGTTTGCAAGAAGCTAAGTATGATGGGAAAATTTACATGCTTAAAGTTAAGTATGTGCAGAAATGATTGGGATTGCAGCTGTTGGGTGAAATTAAGCTCATCTAACCTTAAAAGTCTAAAACTTAGTTGTGTAATTCTGACCTAGTTGCCTTAGATTCCTCAGTTAATGGAGATAAATGGAAACCTTTTTTGAGCCTATCTCAAACAATGGGAATTACCCTGTGAAGGTGTGTATTTTCTTCTATTGACTAAAAGGGAGCGTGCAATGAATGTGTTAGATTCATATAACCAATATTTACATGCTTAAATTCAGTGTATTTACCAATTGGGGAAAGATGAAACTTAACATTCAAAGCTGGAAATAATGCTACAAACGTATGGCAGAAGATAAGATGTAGCACACAATCCTACAGCAGAGGTATACATGATTGTAACTACATTTACTGAAGATGTTATATGATTTTCTATGATTCTCTGAGGCGAAAATTCAGTCCTTGAGGTGAAAAAATAATATATTTAGGATCAATATGCACTTCAGTTTGGTGCAGTTTGGGCAGCAATGTTCATCTCCTGTACCTATGACAAGGAGACAGAGCCACGCCATAACCCCCACTGATGCTGCAGGCAGCGGTGCACGGGCACAGTTAGCAGTGCCTCCCAGTTTAGGGGACTAGCAGATCCAAAAGCCCGTTAGCCTGTTTGTTTTCTTGGGAGCTTAAATAGTCCAGAATCCCTTGCTGTTTGGGCGTCTCAAGGGCCAGTGGCTTCCTGGGGGCATTGGGGGCTCTCCAGGGGGATCTGTCAGGGCAGGGCCTGGCAGCCAGGGCCCGTCACAGCCCCAGCCAGGAGCAGGCAGCCGGGACACCAGGGCAGCCCCAGCCTCAGGCATCAGGCACCTCCCTGGGAATGAGGACTGGCCAAGGCCAGGCCGGGACGTGGGACCATGGGTAGGCCTGGCTCGAGGGGCCCATGGCCAGGCAGGGCTGTGGGGAGCTGGAGACCAGCCCTGCTGTGGCATCACTGGCACAGGGGCTGATGGCCCCAGGGGCTGACATGGTGTCACGGGCTGTGGGGAGCCTCGGGGGGCCAGGCAGGGACAGTCTGGGCTGGTGGTGCCTCCGGGACCCTGGCACTGGCGTTGGCTCTCAGCCAGCTGTATTTGTAACAGCAGTCATTTTTTTGCTTTCATTTTGCTGGTTTATGCAGTATTATAGGGTTGATTTGATTTTTCCTTTGCCTTCTCACTGGAGAACATAAGTCATACAAAGTGATAATTTTAAGCAAAAACAAAACCAGAAGCTAATTCTGTCTGAGAAATAATATGTGAAGACTTAGGTAATTAAATTGGTAGTAGTTAGAATCATAGTTTAATTACAAGCGTTGCTGAAAATGTGTGTTCAGACCAGTTGAAATCAGGGGATTTAAGATGTTAGGAGACATTAAACTGTCCATCCTAAATTTTGCTTCTTTACTTTTCTCTTGAAGATACATATCCTTACATGAACAGATCAAAAATATATTTTATATCTTTATGAAAAGAATACCACAATGTAAATTGTAAATTTACAGTTGCAAATTTCTGTAACTTTGAATGTACCTTTCATTCATAAGTGCAGCATTTAGAGTTAAATAATAAAGCAATATCAGAATCAAGCAACAACACAATTATTCAAATAAGTAATCCGGGGTATGATGGAACATTTAGAAGCAAATAATATGCTTAAATTTAATTTAAGTAATAAATGCTTAAATAGAAGCAAAGAAATTACTTGTGGTGAGTTTATAAAGCTGCTGGTGCTTTGAACTGGGTATCATCCCTTCATAACGTAGTTTCCTGCTCAAACTCAGGCTCATTCCTAAACTGTCACATTAGTTTTATGGGTCTTACTGCTTTGAGGTCAGTGGAGCTATGTCAGAGGAAAAGTGGTATAAAAATACTAAAGATTTGCATCAGTTTTATATTTCATACATCTTGCTCTGCCTCCACAGTTAGCAAAAACCTGTAACAGTCATTGTAGCCAAGAACATATGAATCACATAGGTTTGAATGTCAGTTGGAAGAAGGAACTAATAAACAATTTAGCTGTCATTTTATCAGTCTGCAGATGTCCTCAGTTCAGAGTTTTGGCTTCTGATTAAAGGCAATTGTCCACACTTTTGCATCATGTCCTTTTAACGCTCTTATGTGTAATTGTTATTGATTGATTTATTCAAATATTTCTGTGGTTCGGTTTATGTCTGTGGAAATTTCCTTTATGCCTGTGCTTTGTCAAGTAATAATTGGGACGAGGGAAATGGAAAGTTTAAGTAATTGTTGACAATATTTATTATATGGGTTTCTGTGCTACAGAGGGCATAAAAACTAATCCTCAAACCATCCTATACAAAATAGCAGAAATCTGTAAAGTGCAGATTATTATTTCATGTGGCAAGCGCTAGTTGCACATCAGAGATTTAGAAAATGTGTTTTTCTTTTAAGCTTTGGTGTGCACAGTTTGCCAGTGAACCCATTGGGTGCTGTGCTTAACTTCTAATAATTTTCAAGTCACCATGTGTGTTTGCATATACATGAATATGTTGATGGCTATATGGGTGGTTTTGTGGGTGAGACGACAAATAGTTCTTAATGCCCTTCAGCAGAATAGGTATTTTTTAATGTCTTTTCTTTTTATTTATGGAATGGTTATTTGTCTATAGCCTTTGTCTCTAGTCACAGTGCAGGAATTTAACATTATCCAAGACTGTTTCAAAAGTCCCAGATATTTGGTAAAAATGGGTCACACCATTGGAGCATGTTTTACAAAGATCCGCTTACGGAACAGAAGAAATTAAAGTAGAAATAAGAAATATCAAAATGCATCCAGAAATATCCAAAAAGAAAGGAAGATGTTTCAATCTTACTTCTTTTTGGTTTCCATGTTTCTTCTTGACTTCCATTTTTTCCTCAAATTATTGTTTGACAACAATAATTGTTTGACAACAATAATTTCCATTGTTTCCTCAAATTATTGCTTCTGCAATGTGAAGATCTGAAAGGACTTCTTAGAGACAGCAGGCTGTTAATGTGTGTCAGTATAATTCAATATTGCATGCATTTGACCTTTCTGAACTTGCTGCTGGAAAGCATCTTGCCAACGGTGACATGGTTTTTAAGCTCTCATTCCTCTCCCTTTCCTAGTAACTTCAAGATCTCTTGTATAATCAGCTTTCAAGATCCAGTGAAAGTCTGGACTGTGAAAAGATTGTAAACTAGATTGGCAAGTCTCTGAAAAATAGACTATACAAAATATTCTATTGGGAAGAGGATGTAGCAGTGGACAACTAGTAACACTTAAACATATACATGTTTATGTATATGTCTATATGTATTTTCATACTGTAAAACATTTTTTTACAAGCAAAGATCCGGTTTTCAAAGTGTTTATAGTCTCTAACATGGAAGAAAGAGAGGATGCATGTAAACAGTTCACATAAGGGAGATTATATAAATTATGCATGAGGGCAGAATGGGATGGATTTCTGGGAGAAATAGGCATTCAGGAAATATGATTTCAATGAGAATGGAAAGAGAAAAAGTTCTTGCTAGGCAAGAATCATAGAATCGTTTTGGTTGGAAAGGACCTTTAAGATCATCGAGTCCAACCATTAACCTAATGCTGCCAAGTCCACCACTAAAACATGTCCCTAAGCACCACATCTACTCATCTTTTAAATACCTCCAGGGATGGTGACTCAACCACTTCCCTGGGCAACGTGTTCAACTGCTTGATAACCCTTTCAGTGAAGAAATGTTTCTTAATATCCAATCTAAACCTCCCCTGGCACAACTTGAGGCCATTTCCTCTCATTCTATCACTTGTTACTTGGGAGAAGGGACCAACACCCACCTCGCTACCACCTCCTTTCAAGTAGTTGTAGAGAGTGATAAAGAAGAAGGAAACTTTCCCATTTTAGGGGATTTAGTGCATAATAAATTGGAAGGGAGAGGGAATAAAGAAATTCTTACCATATGCTTAAACCGTGGCCACCTTAAGCCTTGGCTACCTTTAAAAGGGATTGCTGATGAAGTTATGTTGATGGTGCATTCTCCACTTGTACCTCCTCTGAATAGAGATAAAGCATTTACCAGCAAGAAGCTGTTCTGAATATCATTTAAATCAGTTCCCTAAGTAGAAAATGTTATACCAGTAGAAGACTTGTACAAGTATAATTGTGTCTATGGTAGGGTTTTTGTCTTTTTTAGTTATGTTGCTTGCAAGTATAAAGGCTTTTCCCTTTGTATCCCTAAGACAGCTATGCCAACAGAAGTTGTGAGTGTAGACCATGCCTCATTGGCTTTGAGTGAAGCCACAGTGCTGACGGAGATTTCCTGACAACCATCTCCAGATTCATTTGCATTCTTTTAATAGCAGTCGTTAAGGGTGAGAGGTAACTATTTGTAGTTGCATCAGCAGAAAAGCGGGTTGATAAAAATTGTAGTTCCTCACTGTTCTGGGGAGAACTGTGCTCTTAATTCCTTTTAAGGAGTTTTCTCTGCTCACAAGTAGATGCTTCAATTTATAGTAAGAAGAATAAAGCCCAGATTGCTTTCACAGTCTGTCCCTTACCAGAAATGAGTCTAGTAGTGTACAAAAGTGCCTTGGATTTCATCACCAGGAAGGTAATCACAGCCTGAATAGGCCAGTGAAGTGCACGGCATCTAGCAAAACATGTTCTTTCTCACTGGCTGGTACAATCGTGAAAGCCTGTAGTGACTGAACATTGATCTGATTGCAAAGTTCTGGCAAATCGCTCCGCTGCCTGCATAGCTGGTTTGTGTATTACACCTGTGGGTGACGACTATATGTTTGTGAAATGGATTATATTTATGACAGCCAAAATTAAAGTGATCTGTGGGGATTGCAGAGCCTATGAATTCCCCTTCAGGGAATCAGGGAAAGCCTGTATTACGCTTAGAAATTAGTCCAAACCTGGTGCGTGAACCAGAATTCAGCTTTGGGCAGCTCCAAGGTTTTGATGTGACATCCTCTTTTAACAGGCTTTTTGGCTTACAGTAAGGGGCTGGTGTTATCTGGCAGACAGTGCTGCCCTTTTCGTCTTGCTTTTGTTTGTAGTCCTTTGGGGAAAGGGCTAAAATATTCAGAATATAACCTTTCTAAGTGTTCTCAGTAGCATGCTCAGAAATGTGGAAGGATTATTTGATAGATGGTTTTCAGCATTCTGGTGCCTGCAGAACCCTGGCTAATCTTTCTAATCTTCTTCATCTAAGGTAATCTGTATATTCTATCCTCTCTGCATCTGTGTGTCTTATACTGAAACTGCGCTGACAGGAAGATCTAAAATGCCTATTTTTGTTTCTTTCCAACAGCTGGCTGTCCAGACTCCTTGATTAAAGAGCTTCATCACTTCAGGATTCTGGGAGAAGAACAGGTGAGTTAGCATCTCAAAGGCAGCGTCTTAATGTCATGAAAGACAGACGCTAATGAGACAGTTTTGTCTCTCTCCAGGGAGGCAGAGTGTTCTCATGACCCTCAATGACCTGAAATGTGAGGGAAAAAAAATCACACAGGAGATATACGTGAAATTTTTTTCTTCCTTCTATCCATTAGCCTTAACAGGTTATTAATTGGTACATCTGCTACCTGCTACAGCTTTTCGGCTTTTGACTACAGCAGTAAACAGGCTCTCTAAAACAGCAGATCTGACTAAAGGATTGATACCTACAGCTACTCATTATATTATCCATCTCTTTTTTGTGGCTTTTTTTCTCTTTTAAAAGTGTGTTTCTCATTCATAATTATAACTGTGCTTTTCACTCAGAAAACTTTATGTAGAGGGATCTTAGGAAAGCATTAAGTGAGGTATGCTTTACAACACTCACAAGATGGTCATAGTTATTAGTTTGTCAATAATGAAATTAACGTACAGAGATATTGAGAAAATGGCCTTAAATTTTGAGAGACAAGTTGAATTTTCAAATGCTCAGTGCTTTGAAATTCAAGTTGTCTTTGTCTGTGAAGTATCTCTCCTAATGTACTGGTTATAAAGCCTAACTGCCTGACATAGAGTTGCAGGTACTAGGGATCGAAGGCCTGAAAGCTCAGCATTAGTGTGTTTTACATCAGAATATCTGTGTCTTTTAATGAACCTAGAACCAAGGGAATTGCACAAGGTTATATGAGGGCTGTGACAGAAGTAGGAGCAGGTCCTGGCATGTTAATTCAAAGTCTGGTTTCTTAGCTTTATATCAGATTATATTGTCAAGAACACCCTGTTGCTTCTCCTTTCCCTGTCACTCTCCTAGAGGTATATTTTTATTACAGTTAGGGCTGCTGGTACATTTTCTAGACTTCCAGTTTTCCTCCACCAGCCTTCCACTTCACTTATTATAGAAAGTCAAAAGCCAGATTCCTCAGGGACTCAGCTTCTCAGCAAGAAGGCAGCATGAAGGGTAGTGCGGGAGGATTTGTCTGACAGGAATAGAAAAAAAGACAGAAAACAGACCAGGCCAAGGGGGATACTGGAAGCAGGAATCTGGTGAGACTGAGGATTTAGGAAGAGGAAGGAAAAGAAATTATGACCAGAATTGATGGGGCCAAGAGACTGGTTAGAGCCAGATGATAAATGGAGGGCAGACTGAGATGAAGCCTGGGGACACTCAAGAGAAGGGGCTGGCTAGTGAAAGAGGGTAGGAGTAGAAACCAGAATGGTAGGGATGAGGGTGTGTCAAGGAGCTGGGGCCAAGGACTGGAAGGGAATGACCAAATATGGAAACTTGCTAAAGAGACTGGTAAATAAAGGAAGATATGTACTTAATGAGCTGCATGAGGAGGTGAAGCTAAGCAGAGTAGGAGGAGTGGGACAAAAGGAGAGATTTGAAGGAATGGTAGGGAGCAGCTAAACTGAGAGACTGCGAGTATGAGGGAGAGGGCTGAACCAGACAGACTTTGATAGCTCCAGTGGCAGAACTCTGAGGATGGAGTTATACACCCCAGCCTTGCTAATGACTCCTGACAGAGCAGTATAGTTTAATTGATGGACTTACTTTTTTTTTCTGTTTGCTTTTTAGAAAAGGAAATTGTAGACATAAAAATAAAGGCTAAAAGAGTTAAGAGTGCAAATGAAGAATTCAGACATTAGGAAATGTCAGATAAAGATTCTTTATGTAATCTTAATACTTCCTTTCTTTGTTCCACTAGCCTACCCTTACACCTTTGCACTAAGAGAGTATTAAATTATATGATCATATGCAAACTTCAGAAGTAGGATGATGTAAACCACAAGGAACCACAAAAGAAAAGATATTTAATTTCTGTCCAATAGTAAGAGAAGTCTTGAAGAGAGTAGAGGAGTTTGATGAGGAAAGCCTCACTAATCAGATGAACACAGTATTTTTGCCACTTGTAATATTTTTGGTATTCTTTCAGACTTCCGTAGTGAAACTACTCCTCTTTGTATTGGATACACCTAAACCGATGAGAAATTTTTGTCAACATGCATTAGGAGCATAAAACTATGCAGATGGAAAGTTGTTTTGCAGAATGGGTGTGACCTATAAATATTTGCCTTTCTCTGAAACAGGCTACATTAACAGGTTGTTTGGATACAGTGGGTATCATCACGGTCTTAACAAATGTCTTTGCAAGTAGTGAACATTGCCCTGAGGCTTGAATTATTCTATAAGCCTGTACAAGTATAAAGAATATTGCAATTATATTCTGTCCCTACAAAAACATTGTTATCATGAGTCTGCTGATGACCACAGTAGCTCTTGCTTGAAGTTAGCACACACTTTGACAGGGACAAGTTGGTGCAAAAGCAAGGTAAAAAAAGTTAAAATACATCTAAATGAAGAAAGAAAGGAATTTCAGGCAAAGTCCTTATTCACATGGCTATCTAATTATTTCTTATATTTTTTTAGTTATATATTTGCTTTTTAAAAAATATCTAAAGTGTGTCTTTTTCTGTTGTCGTGCATACTAGATAGGAAAAAAAATCATAATTATAACACTGTTTTATTCAGACTGCTTACAATTTCAGTATTATCAACCAACATCTATTTTCTTTCACTCCAAGCAACAGTCAAAGAATAATAGGGGCGTGTTACTGCTTCATGTCCAATCTTGATTTATTTTTAAAATGCTCATGTATTTAAGGCCAGATTATAAAAGCAGAATGGACTATTGGGATAATCTGTTCTGATCTCCTTTAGAATACACATTACATGACTTTCTTGGATTAATTCTTGTTTAAACTGGAGTATATTGCCTAGAAAAACATCCATTCTTTGTTTACAAATCACTTGCAGACATTAGATCCTATCATACCTCTCAGTAGTGAAAGAGAAAAAATTCCCAGCCTCTTTTCTTTCCACCACTCTACCAGCACCAGTATGCTCCCTGCATTGCGTATCTCCCATTCCCCATCTCCTTTACATTCCCAATTCCCTTTGTCCTGTCACAAGGCGATAGTTGATCATCATCATAAAAAATTACTTCAACCTATGAACACAAATCAGAAAAAGACACCATACCCTGAAACAGGACTAAAAATATTGTTTACACAGCAAAAGGGAGTCTGTCAGTCAGACTGTCAGCTAGATATGTTTCAGACAGAATGAAGGAACCTTTCAGTTTAAAATGGACATTCCCACTGGAACTTGTGGGTTCCAGTTAAACCAGTGGCTGCCCAATAAGGAATATAACTTCCCTTCTAGAGATTTCTATTTATTCATCTAAGAGGTGCCTTAGTGCTTTTGGACGTGGATGGACACAGCTCAGATTCAGCTCACAATCCATCACACTGCTGCCCAGACAGAAATCCTGTTCTTCAACTGTGGGTAATAGTTTCTTCCTAGAAAAATAGCTTTACATGTGACTGTGCTGAAAAGTAAGTTGTTTGCTTAAGCCTCGTTTACCAACAGGCCAGATACCCCTGTAGCATGAACTTAACCATTCATGTTACATGTTCGTTACGTCCTCTTCTCAAATTGTTACAAGCTTTACCACTGATGTTTCTATGTTCTTCATTTTCTTCTAAGTCATTGATAAAAATTTTAGGTGGCAAAAGGCCAAGAATCGGTACCTTCAGGACCTTTTTGGAAACACACCTGCTTAGAAATGATTGCCCGTTTACAAATATATTTTAGACAGGTAGCTAAGTTTCCATCCTCTTAATATATGGCATGTTAATTTTGTATCACTCTAGATACATAATCAAAATGCCATGTGGCAGCAAGACAAGTGCATTAGAGAAGTCTGCTTCATCAACTCTCTTACCTTTGTCAACCAAATTTCAGTCAAATTAAAATCAAGCAACTGTTCCTAATACAAAACCCTGGTCTCTACCTTTTGTTCATCAAGTATTTGTTTCCTGTAAATACTGACCATATATAATTTTGGTTGATGTCATTAAGAGACTTTTTGAGCAGCTTGCAGGATCAAACCACTTGAAAACCTGTGTCTGCCTGTCTATCTGTCTACCCAAATAAAAAGTTTCTTTATCTAAATGTAACATTGAAGGAAAACTAAGGCTGAAAAAACAAGGCTTTGTGTTTAACTTGAAGCATGAAGAGTTGCTGATTAATATTTCCTAAAAGGAGTTCTGTAAATAATAAAACAGTTGTCCAAATAGCCAAACTTCTCTGTAGTCTCCTGGACATGTAAATCTCCCATGTCTTCTATTCCCTCGGGAATGTACATTATGGGAAATTCATTCTAGCTGGAAAGTCTGTCTTTTAAGGTTTAGTTGGTGGCAACAAGATAGTTTTTAAAGCGGGAATTGTTTTTAGACTTTATGGAAAGAGGTAATCATAGTCTGTGTGATACAAGCTTCCCTGGTACATGATATGTATTGTGGATACCTAACTTACCACGTAAAACCAGCTTCCAAAGTAATTGGCTTAATATGCAACACAAACGCATTTAGCAACAGATTGCTACCTGACTTGAAACTTGACCCTTGGAGAAGGTGCCAAAAAGCCTGACCTAGAAAAGTCAACAAAAGCAGCTTTGAGTGGTTTGTTTTGGACCTCCTTTTCACAGGCTCTCCCAGTGCACATAGGTCTGTACAAGGCAAAGAGAGCCTCCTGGACATGCAGCCCCAGGAAGGGTAAAACCTGAAGGTTTCTAGCTGTCCTTAGCTCTGCTGAGCTTTTTCTTGCTATTTGATCTCACTATTCATAATCCATCATTTCACCTAGCATAATGGATGCTGTTCAACATGCTGGCTAACTGCTTCACTTCACAGATACCTGAGATGATACACTTAGGATTGGGATGAAATATTTATTAACTGGGGAACTATTGAAAAATAGCACAATATAAGAAAGTTAGTCTCCTGCAGTAGCCATTTGCCCTGTCAGGCTGACTGTCTCTGCAAGTAAATGCAAATGGTTCTACAAGTGGAGATAGTACAAGCTGCTTACAGAAATATGTTAGAGATGCAGTAAATATGGGCTCTGTCCAAATACAGTGGAAGGCAGGTAGTTCAACAAGACAGTGACAGAGACAGCAGAGAGAACACTTTAATTCAGACCTAAACACCACTGTATACCAACATAGCAAGATGACTCACAGTGAACTGTTATGGAGTCTCCCTAATGACTCTGAAAAACTTTCATCTTCTTTCCAAAGTGACAGAAAAAATCTTGTTTAATTGTTTAAATGGAATATTGTGATTCATGAATAAAATAGCAGCTACATCTGAAGGCTGGAAGGGAAAACAAATAACGCAAGAGCAATCTGCTGCTATACCTGAGTGCCCCCAACAGGTCATAGCACGGATGAAGCAGATGACATGCTAGTGGCAGGAAAAGAAGCTGCTAAGTAATGTATAGCTGTGCTTCTCTGGTATATCATCTGCTCTGACAACTTTGCAGAATGTATTGGCCAGTTTCTTGATATTTTGACAGGGGAATGATCAATTTTAACAGATCTCTCCTATCAGCTGCTACTGCAACTCATATCACTGCTCACTTTTTCATTAGAAATGTTGTGGGCATTTACATGCCTGGAATCAGAGCAAGCCTGAAAGGGGACACTTTCTTTTTTTTTCACATTTCCTTGCCAGTTGGGGAAAACTTATGCAAAGGAATACCCTGTTTTGAAAATCTGCAGCTGCACATCCCCATGCTGTTCAAAGGTGGTGTGGGCTTGTGCTAGGTTTTCCTGTGAGATGTAACTTTAGGAGATATGCAAATCTAGTATTAAAAGAACACAATGTGGACAGAAATGATTTTACATTAACTGAAGTTTTAAAGAAATTTGTATACGATATGTGTGTGTGGCAAGGGGAAAGTACTTTTGATTTTTTTTTGCTTGCAATACTTGCTAGAGGAATTTTTTTTAAGTATATGCTACAGAATGTTAATGTAAAGTCAGTCTTAAACTAATTGATATATATTTACCTATTCAGGCAAAAGTAATGTCATGTGACAATTCTAATTAATCTGCTGAGTTTAATGCAGGAAACTGTCAAATATTATCAGCAAAGTGTTTCTCAAGTATTTGTGGGTCAAGATTTTTGGATAACTACACTTAGAAAAAATGTAAGGTAAATTTCGATAATTCACATGCACTAAAAGAAAAAAAGAATAAATTTTCACTTAATAATTTCTCCAGTTCATAATTACTAAACCAAAGCTATTTTGTTAGTATTCTCAAATCTGTATCTTTACAAGTATAGTTCCTTACATATCTGTGCTTTCCCACCCAGTACCCTGGCTTCAGCTACTACGCAATATGAGTGATACCTACACACATCTCTCAGTTTCTTCCACTTTTCTGTCTAACATCTGATTTCTGTCCAACTCATTTGGCTCATCTTTTGGATTTATCATCACCATCCCATCACTCTCTAAAATTGAGCTACTGCATTTAACGCCTGATCCTCTTTACACCACCTTTTTTTTATAGCTGGAACTACACCACAAACTTTACAGTCCTCCAATATCATATGACCAGTGATGTGTCTCTCTTTTCTCCCCATGCTGTATCTGCTTTGAATGCCTCCTAACAGCCTTCTTCCCTGACTTCAGAAGTAATTGGAATCCATGTGACTTCCTGAGCTTTGTCTCTCCTGAATTATCAGAAATTTATCCTCTTTGAGTTCTTGTCATAGGCAGGGCATCTGTACTTTCTTACTCCTTTTTTAACTTGTTCTCTGTGTACTATACAAGGAAGAGTAACTTATTTTTAGTTCAACAGCTGAAATAAAAAAATGGTGAGAAAGATGGGAGAAAGTACTTGTGATCAAAACTAATTTAAAGGCTATTTTTTTCCTGTCAAAACCAAAAAAAATGTCGTTTTGTGTAGTACCCAAATTTCCATTTGTTTACTTCTCTGTAACAACTATCAATGCTGGTAGCAACTTGACTGCTTCTAAAGATAGATAGAGGAATTCTCTTCCACCCAGCTTTCATTAAATTCAGTGAGAGGATTTGAACCCCAGTGTTCAGGATCTCGGGTAGATGTAGAAGTTGGGACTTCTTCTGTCCCTTGTATGACTTTGACCTGCTTTCATGGAATATGCATATATTCACTTTTGTGATCTGAGAAGTGGAATTCCTGGAAGCCACTATCAACTTCAGTGAATCTCAGTTGCACAATTTGCAACAGCATCAGCTGAAAAGATTTCCTTGCATCAATTACAGCCTTGGTGGTTGTCATTTGTAGGGGAGAAAGGAATGTGTATTCGAGCTCCACAAGGGCCAGAAGGGACTAAATGTTTATCTCCAGCATTCAGTCCATGCAGACTGATCCCACAAATACCTGCTGGAAGATCACTAACTTCCAATAGTTTGTAAATACGGTGCCAAGCCATACACTGTGCTTAGTCCATCTTCCAAGCCATACACTGTGCTTAGTCCACTTTCCACATGCTGCCTCTCCTATATTCAGTTTGCTTTCTGCTATAACTTGCTCCAGTGTCCTCTCTTCTCAATATTCTTTATTTTCTATTTTCATACTCCTCACTGTGTGCTTGCTTTCATATCATTCTGCAAACTGCAGTCTTTCCTTTCTTTCCCCCTCTCTTCTCTAGTTTAGTTTTGTCCATGAATTGTGTTGCATTGATCCAGTCATGGGTTTCTTATCTAAGCATTTTCTCAAGACTGCCTTACCCAATTTTCCATGACTCCCCAAAGTCGGCAAATTCCAACCCTGTCGAAGGTGGTTCTCTTTCTGGTCTCCTTTGTGGTGCTCCAGTGGGAACAAGAAGGAGCTGATGCTCTAAACTTGCTCTTCCCAACATATCACTGGCCAGCAGAGGAGCCCAGTAACTCAGGAAAAGTAAAGTAAGGGTGCTCCATGGAGAACCATGTCAGTCCATCTCTTTTAAATCTATATTTTAGATGACACTTCGGTAAGTATTTTTACTAATCCAATTAGTACTAAGGGTTTTGTACTTAAATTGCCTAATTACATTATGGAACTAATTCTTTTTTTTTAATGTGTATAATACATATAAATAAAGTGCTTAGTCTACATTATGGACTAATAGCCTCCACAATCTAATTTTGAAACACACAGATGGTTATTTGATTTATAGGAGCAGTAAAAACAATCTGACTCCAGAAAGTAGATTTTCTTTCCTCTGAGACCGTTAAAAGAAACAAGTAATCAAATTACCTTTCAGAGATTAGAAATTTTGGCTTTACATCTACTGTTAAACTTTTGTCCAAAGTTCCCTGTGAGGCTACTACTGAGCAGATGCTTTTATGTGTGAGAAAAAAAAAGGGAAAATAAAGAAAATAAAGAAAACTGTGCCCAAAGTGTAAAAGCAAAATTAAAATAGCACAAGGCACATGTGCTGTGGCGGGGGACGTTGGAATAGATGATCTTTTAAAGTCCCTTCCAACATAAACCATTCTATGGTATTAAAACATAACTTGCAAAATAAATAACATGACAAGGAATCACTGTGTTCACATAGTGTATTTTGCAAGAGTTCTGTGCATCCAGGTGCATTTCAGTTTTGTCTTAGTGTCTGAATCTCAATGTAATTGAAAAGACTGCAATCTATAGTTAAACCTGTTTTGTTCCTGTATCAGCCCAATGATTTAGTTTACATTACACTTGATTTACAACATTAAATGATTGAATATCTGCTGGTTGAAAACCTGGTACCACTCTAAGACTCAAGGGAAATCATCCCACTCTGGAAAGTGAGGAGCAGGGAATAAAGTACTACAATTATCCAGCCTCCATGTCTATGTCATACTATAATTTATAATTACAGAATCACAGAATCAACCAGGTTGGAAGAGACCTCTGGGATCATCAAGTCCAACAGTTGCCCTGACACCACCACGTCAACTAGACCATGGCACTAAGTGCCATGTCCAGTCTTTTCTTAAACACATCCAGAGATGGTGACTCCACCACCTCCCTGGGCAGCCCATTCCAATGTCTAATAACCCTTTCTGAAAAGAAATTCTTCCTCATGTCCAACCTGAACCTCCCCTGGCGAAGCTTGAGGCTGTGTCCTCTTGTCCTATCGCTAGTTGCCCGGGAGAAGAGGCCAACTCCCACTTCACTACAACCTCCCTTCAGGTAGTTGTAGACTGCAATAAGGTCACCTCGGAGCCTCCTCTTCTCCAGGCTAAACAACCCCAGCTCCCTCAGCCGTTCCTCATAGGTCAGACCCTCCAGACCCTTCACCAGCTTGGTTGCCCTCCTCTGGACTCGCTCCAACACCTCAACATCTTTCTTGAAGTGCGGGGCCCAGAACTGAACACAGTACTCAAGATGCGGCCTCACCAGGGCCGAGTACAGAGGGACGATCACTTCCCTAGACCGGCTGGCTACACTATTCCTAATAGAGGCCAGGATGCCATTGGCCTTCTTGGCCACCTGGGCACACTGCTGGCTCATGTTTAGCCAGCTGTCGATCAGCACCCCCAGGTCTCTTTCTGCCGGGCCGCTTTCTAACCACTCTTCCCCAAGCCTGTAGCACTGCATGGGGTTGTTGTGGCCGAAGTGTAAGAGCCGGCACTTGTTCTTGTTGAACCTCATGCCGTTGGTCTCGGCCCATCTATCTAACCTGTCCAGATCCCTCTGTAGGGCCTTCCTACCCTGCAGCAGATCAACACTCCCACCCAGCTTGGTGTCATCTGCAAATTTACTGAGGGTGCACTCAATCCCTACGTCTAGATCATCTATAAAGATATTGAACAGCACTGGCCCCAGAACTGAGCCCTGGGGAACACCGCTAGTGACCGGCCGCCAGTTGGACTTTGCCCCATTCGCCACCACTCTCTGGATTCGGCCATCCAGCCAGTTTTTAACCCATTGAAGAGTCCACCCATCCAAGCCCCGGGCAGCCAGTTTGTCTAGGAGGATGCTGTGGGAGACAGTGTCAAATGCCTTACTGAAGTCTAGATAGACTACATCCACAGCCCTGCCCTCATCTACTAAGCGGGTCACTTTGTCATAGAAGGAGACCAGGTTGGTCGAGCAGGACCTGCCTTTCATGAATCCATGTTGGCTGGCCCCGATGCCCCCATTGTCCTGCATGTGCCGTGTAATGGCACTCAGGATGATCTGTTCCATCACCCTGCCTGGCACCGAGGTCAGGCTGACAGGCCTATAGTTCCCTGCATCACCCTTCCGACCCTTCTTGTAGATGGGCGTTACATTTGCTAATTTCCAGTCAGCTGGAACTTCTCCAGTTAACCAGGACTGCCGGTAGATAATAGAGAGCGGTTTGGCAAGTTCATATGCCAGTTCCTTCATTACTCTGGGGTGAATCCCATTCGGGCCGATAGCGTTGTGGGTGTCCAACTGGCACAACAGGTCACTAACCGCCTCCTCCTGGATCCTGGGAGGTTCACACAGCCCCCCGTCCCTAACTTCAGGCTCTGGGGGCCGAGTCTCCTGAGGACAACCGGTCTTGACATTAAAGACCGAGGCAAAGAAGGCATTGAGCACCTCTGCCTTTTCCTCATCCCCTGACACTACACTACCCTCCTCATTCAGCAAGTGGTGGAGGCTCTCCTTGACCCTTCTTTTGCTGTTGATGTATTTGTAAAAGCTTTTTTTGTTATCTTTGACCGTAGCAGCCAAATCAAGCTCTAATTGAGCTTTGGCCCTTCTAATCTTCTCCCTACACGACCTGGTAACATCCCTATAGACCTCACAAGTTACCCGACCCTTCTTCCAGAGCAAATATGCTTTCTTTTTTTCCTTAAGTTCTAGCCTAAGTTCTCTGTTTAACCAGGACGGTCTTCTTCCCCGACAGCTTGTCTTCCTACACACCGGGACAGCCTGCTCCTGAATATTTAGCAATTCCCTTTTGAAGCATGTCCAGCCTTCCTGGACTCCTTTGCCCTTCAGGACCGATTCCCAAGGGACTCCGTCCACCAGCCTCTTAAACAGGCTAAAGTCTGCCCAGCGGAAATCTAAGGCAGAAGTTCTGCTCTTGCCCCTCCTTACTTCCCCCACTATCGAAAACTCTAACATTTCGTGGTTGCTACTCCCAAGACGGCCACCGACCCTCACATCTCCCACTAGTCCTTCTCTGTTCACAAACAACAGGTCAAGCAGGGCCCCTCCTCTAGTGGGTTCATTTACCACTTGCATGAGGAAGTTGTCCTCCACACATTCGAGGAATCTCCTAGATTGCTTCCTCTCTGCCATGTTGTATTTCCAGCAGACATCTGGCAAGTTGAAGTCGCCCACGAGTACAAGGGCCGGCGACCGGGCGGCTTCTGACAGCCACTTGTAAACGCCTCGTCCGCCTGCTCATCCTGGTTGGGTGGTCTATAACAGACTCCCACCGTAATGTCCGCCCTGCTGACCTTCCCCCTGATCTTTACCCATAAACATTCAACCTTGTCATCCTCACCATCTTCCTCAATTTCGACACAGTCCAAGCACTCCCTAACATACAGCGCTACCCCACCGCCTCTCCTGCTTCGCCTGTCCCTCTTAAAGAGCTTATAGCCATCCATAGCAGCACTCGAGTCATGAGAGTCATCCCACCACGTTTCTGTGATGGCAACCACATCATAACCTTCCTGCTGTACAGTGGCTTCTAGCTCTTCCTGTTTGTTGCCCATACTGCGTGCATTGGTGTAAACGCACTTCAGCTGGGCTAGCGGCCTTGCCCCCGATGCAGGCCTGCCACCCCTAGGTTCATTTGTGGCTGTCCTGGTCTTATCCCCCTCCCCCATCGAACCTAGTTTAAAGACCTCTTAACCAGCCCTGCCAACTTCTGGGCCATAACCCTTTTCCCCTTCTGACTCAGGTGTTCCCCATCCGGCATAAGCAGGCCCGGTGCCATGAAAGCCGCCCCGTGGTCAACAAACCCAAAATCCCACCTACAGCACCAGTCTCTTAGCCACATATTAATCTGTTGTACTTTCATAGTCTTTTCCCTATTTTCACCAAACACTGAAGGAATTGAAGAGAATATCACCTGGCACCTACCCCCTTTACCAAACGCCCCAGGGCCCTGAAGTCCCTTTTGATTGCCCTGGCACTTCTCTCTTCAATCTCATCCCTACCCACCTGGAATACTAATAGTGGGTAGTAGTCAGAGGGCCTCACCAGTTGAGGAATCCTCCTGGCAACATCCCTTACCCGAGCCCCAGGGAGGCAGCATCCCTTACCCTCGCCCCCCACTCATCTCAGTCGCTATCGCTGCAACCGCTGCTGCCGACTGACAGCAGAAGATTCACAGCTCCTTGGCACCTTCCTCTCCTTGTGCACTGGGAGGGAGTCAGCGCCCTGCCCAAAGAGCTGCAAACGGCTGTGGCCTCCCCCGTCCTGGGACACACACAGTCACTGCTGACTCCCCCTCTCCCCTCTGGCCAGGGACTAGTCCCTGCCCTCCAGGAGGCTCTTTATCACCCGATCACGGGGGGTGGTGCTACGCCCCCTCCTCTCCTGATTCGTTGCCGGGAACTTCCGGGTCTCGGGGCTGCTGCTCGGGGCGGGGCGGGCCAGAGCACGGAAACCGCAGCTACGGCCCGATCTTGCCCCCACTCACCTCAGTCGCTGCCGCCGCTGCCGCTGTTGCCAGCTGACTGTTTGTTATGGTTTCACCGTGTTAATAATTTATAAAAAGTCATTTCTAAAGGTCCTGACAAGTTTTTATGAGCAAAGATTGCATTAAAGAACTTCATCATATGGTTGAAATACTATAAGTAGAGCTGGGAATTTTTTCCACCCAAATTTTTATTTCAATAAAAGTATACATTTGGGTTGACTGGGACAATTCACAAACTGAGGGGAAAGTTCACAGGAGGATGCAATTTTCAGAGAAAAAACAATCAGAATGCTCTACGACTATGTTGTTCACATACCTTTAGCTGTCTTACCACTAGTGGTTTAGAGTAAATCATATTTTTAAAGCCTTTTTTTTTTTCAAATAAGCATTGAAATATATGGTTCTATGGTGAATCCAGCAACTATTTACCTACCTGTATTTCTGAGGACCTTGTTACAGTAACATATAAATGGCTGACATGCGTTGCTCAAAAGCTGATTTCTAGCAGCAGTAGATGGCTGGTGATTTCTGTGTAATTTTATGCCCCTCATTACCATCGTATTTGATGTCCTCATGACTATTAATGGAGTTTGCCTCTTAACACTACAGTGAAATCAGCAAGTATCATCCTCCCTCTTTACGAATGGGGAACTAATGAGAAGCACAGATTAAGTGACCTACGTGAAAACCACTGGAATGCTGTGATGCTGCCAGGAATTGAAATCAGATGCCATGGATGCCAGTTCAGTAAAGTTCCCCATATATTAAACTTTGTAAGAGTTTTTTCCTAAAAATGATTGCAGATATTTTTCCTCTTTGTAGTATGCAGAATTGTGTTACACATGATGAGTGCATCTCTAAATAGGAAGCCCATTGATAATAATTGAGTAATAGATATTGTGAAATATTTTGAATGTACAGAAGAGTTTGGTTCATCTTTTAATGACAGCTCTTTACGTGTTAGATGTCTAGCCTAAGTTATCTTTCTCAACTTCAACTATAGCACTTCCACAGGGTGATTCACCCTACCTATCAGACATCGCATGTAAGTCAGGATAAATTTGCTCCTTGAGATCTTGTCTCTTCTCATTCAATATATTTGGAGCCTATGTGAGTTGTTTAGGTTAGATGTTTAATTTTTGAAGGGCTAAAATTGTGTGAGGTGGTTCACAGTCTAAGATATTTAGGTGTCTAAACCTTGGTTTCAAAAATAGCTTAGGCCAGGTGACTTAGGATCAGAAGTACTGGAACTGAAGAATCTATTGTGGAAGTCACCTAATTTCAGTTGTCCATATCCAGCAAATTCTGTTCTATTATCTATAAAGAGAGGCCAGGGCACTCCAGGGTTCAGTTCTTCTCATGCTAATGGATGAATCTGAAAGAGAAAAGATGAATTGCATCCTATCTTTCTTGTTAATTATAAAATGAGTCTAAGCAGCCAGTGCAACTGTAAGCATCATCACTGCGGAAATCCAAACTAAATGAAATTAATCTTCCTTTAAAGCTCCAGTTAAGAATAAGAGGCAAAGTAAACCAGTGGTGGTTATCTGCTGGAATATTCTTAAATATCTCATCCAGACTTGTGATCAAAAATATATCACAGGCTCCAAAGATGTTTAAGGGCTTTTGAAAATTGTCATGCGTTAAGCATGTTGATTGCATCAGTACTGTGTGATGTGTATGGCTGTGGTCTATATGAGAAAATGCCTCTAACAGATATAATATGTCACAATATGCAAATAGTTAATTAATAATTAATGAATAAGTGCTTGGGTCCTTTACAAGCCTTTTATTAATGCACCCTTAATGTAAAATGAATTTCTTTGTTTTAGGCCACTGATTAAAGCATATAAATCCATGTATGTTGTGGATAACTGTGTTATGGCTGCAAATGTGTATACATTCTGCTACTGCATTTTTTAGTTGTTTGCTGGGTTTTAAATGAGCTAGTGTACAGGCACAGGGAAAAAGAAATTGGAAGATGACATCTTATAAATGTATCTGGACTTTGAAGGTAGAGAAGAGGCTGGTAACTAGATGTCAAGATGTGCAAACATATTTACTAGGATCTTTCCTGTTTTCAAATTGATCGTTGTTTTGGCTTTTATGGTGTGAAATTCACTGGTGAGAGTGCTATACTGGTTTGGCATGAGTCCTGTGCTGAACCAGTATAAAATGTCAGACTTCTTGGGTAGAATACAATGACTTTGTCCACCTTGCCAGTAGGTGGACTGGACATTCCCTTTCTGTAACTTTCTGTAACAAGACAGATTGATTCCCATCTTACCTATCTTCCATTTTTGTGTATCAAGAAAAAAAAAAAGAAGAGACAGTGAGAATCTCTTCATGCCGTTTTATGCTAAGTTAATGACTGGAAAGCATACCCTTTTTTTCATCTGAGAATTTATAATAGAAATGCTGACAGAATCTCAGTTACAGTGTCACTGATGTTTGCCTCCATAATGAGAAGGTGCTAACAATCCCACATCCAGCACAATGTTCTCTCTTAATGGGGTAAGACAATCGCTGTCCTCACCTTCAGGTCCAGTCTCTGCCCTGAAGAAATATGAGGTCAGCAGAGAGTTTTGCAGCTGTGGCTACCCATATTCCTGTTCAAGGCCAGCAGAACGACTCAGAGCACTCAGCATGTATTTAGTGCAAGGATCACAAACTTTGCTGAAAATTGATAGAGTCCAACAATAAATATTTATGCCATTACTCTAGGTTTGAGTATAATAATAACATAGAAAAACACCAGTTGACTTGTTGAGCCCCCACATTCCAGGAGACTTTGCAGACAGGTCTTGTACATTTGTCAAAATACTGGTATCTTCCAGATCCAAGATCTTTAGTTCAGGATTTCTGGCTGTCGTTCACACACAGAGTGATATTTTGAAGGCTTTCTCTCCTTTTAGATTTTGCTTTTCTTTTGAGAGGAAGTTTCTTTGGACTTTTTGTTAACTGACAAAGGTGGATACTTCCAGTTTGGTAACCTTTTTTTTTTTCTGTGGTGCAAAACTTTTATGTTTATATATTATAGTGTTTTAATAAGTCTCATGGTATTTTTAAAAACCAAGTGTAGCAAGATATGTTATGGCAACACTAGCAGAAGAATCATCTTAAATGTACCCACAAAATATGCAGTGGAGCTCCTGTCTTTGTAATTTAAAATTCTTCTTTGTATCCTTTGTGTATGAGGTTTCGGTACTGTTGCTTCAGTTTTCATTGTGGGATTTCTTTGGAGAGAGGTGTGGACTGGTGAGAGAATTTTTTTTTTGTTATCCCAAAAGAAAAAGGGAACAGGATTTTCTTGAGCAGTTATGGGATAAAAGGTTGTAAAGCACTGAACACTGTTGTGAGTGCTGTAACATAAAGCTCTGTTTTGTTCTTTTAGCACACCATAAAGTCATTCTGCTCCCAGAAAATTCATACTACTCTCTTCCTCTTTGGTCTTTTGGATTTTTCTGTTTTCTTTGGGGCAGTTAGGACCAAATACTTTCATTTATTTCGTTCTACAGTAGACCAGATTTACAGGCAAATCTGAAGCCTGGTTTACAATGGTTATATAGCCACTAGTGTGGAACTGCACCAATGCAGAACCCTAGAGTTGATGTGATTTACATGTACGCAGCATGATTTGTACTTGCTCAGCTTATCTCCAGCTGAAAGCAGGGTAAGTTAGACCAGGGAAAGTTATTGCAATGGCATCAGTCATTTTAGAGTGGGCGTTTTTGTCGATGAGGATACAGTAAGCATGTTATTTAGTATTGCTGTGTGTCAGTGTCTCCATCGCTAAAATGGAGGCATTTCCATAGCCTTCTAGGCTATCGGGATGGAACTAGACGAAAACTGCAAAAACTAAGAAAATTTCCTGGGAGAACCTGGAAAAAAACTACACCTAACGTTGAAATAAATGTATATCAGAGAATTATTTTGCCAATCAATTTCATGAAATCTATTTTTAAAATAAAATTGGGCAATTTTTACAACCCTTTAGCTTTAAAACATTATACTGTACTTCTAGCGATAGATCCTTGGGGTTTTTTGTGGATCTCTTTTCAATTTGTGTACAGCATTTATCACTGTCTGTTGTTGGACTATATTTATGATGTTTACAATAATTTTTTTATAGCAGTATAAGAGTTCTTGAGGTTACTTACAGAAACAGTCTGCTGTTTTCTTGATTTTAATATCCCACACAATTTTCTGGTGGTGAAAATGATAGCTGCGAGTCAGTAAATTATGCAAATGATGTGAGTTGGATCAGAGTGACACCCTATTTAGAGACACTGCAAGGTTCTAGACATTTGACAAATATCCTGGACTTAGCATGTGAGACATTAGGACAGCTGACAATTATGTGGGATAGATTCAAGCTCAAAGTTTTGCGGCAATTTTTGCATGCTGTTGGAAGTTTAACACCAGTCTGTTGTATTGCAGTACAACCGCTACCAGCACTATGGGGCCGAGGAGTGTGTGCTGCAGATGGGAGGAGTGCTGTGTCCAACTCCGGGCTGTGGTGCGGGTTTGCTTCCTGAACCAGGAGTGAGGAAAATTGTATGTGAACCAGGCAACGGAATAGGCTGTGGGGTAAGGACATACATTTTCCTACTAGCAGTGTGGGAAACAATTGATACTGTACAATGTTAGAATAAGGGGGGAAATGTTTTTTTGCTTCTCCATCAGTGACTCTGAATTGCCCTTCATACCAGAGTGAGATACTGTAGTTCAATATACAATTTAAGTATAGCACCATGGCTTGGGAATGATGACTTCATCGTGTAGACTATGTCGATTCCAGAATTCTTTGCTTTGTTTGGTTTGAGAAGTTGCTGAGTAGTTACAGTAAGAAATTGAACTGTGTAAATAACAATCTAAATACACTTTGACTTTCTTCTCACTCAGCTGAAATGAACAGGATCTTGAGCAAACCATTCATTATTATATTAACACCAACTTTCTTTATAAGTCATAGAGAAAGGAGAGAGAATGAATGATCAGTCTGTGATAAGCAGACTGTGTAAGCAGTGACATTGCTTACGCATATTAAGATACATGATTAAAAGACACAAAGAAATATTTTCATTTTCTCATTAAAATTGTTTTCAAGCAGGGGAATGCACAATTAATGGTGGATTTCTGGAAAACAAAAACAGATGACACTTGAAAATGTTTTTGCTAAGAGGTCAGATCATGTGAATCAGTGATTTTTTTGGCAGTAAAAAAACCAGGTACCTTACAAGAATACAGCTTTGGGGGAAATAAATAGAAATATGTAGCGAGAAATCTCTATATAAAAGAATCTACTAAATGTTAGGTCAGAGTGACTAACTGATGTTTGTACTAAGTGACTCTTTCCATGGTTGGTATTATTACTGAATTCCATGCAGGCTATGAGAGAAGAGAAAATATCTATATTTTAAAAATATTATCATGTTTTTGCTGTTGTCTTTGTTGTGGAAAATGGACTTTCTATTGCAGTTTTAATGTTGTCCAAACTGACTCCATGAAAGAATAATAGTTTGCTGAACTAGGAAGTCACAGTAACTTTTCTTCTGTGAGTAGGTTAGCATCTGTTGACCTTGGTAAAACTTCCTATCTGTCCGTGCAGTGGTGCATGTAAAACAGAGTACTCCCCAGACTCACTGAGCAGACATAAGGCTATAAAATAAAGCAGAAGGTGGGAAAGTAACAAGAAACAAGACTGAGTAAACAAAAAGAAATGCCTCTGGGTTAACTATTAGGGACTGGTTAAAAAAGATAAAATCACAAATAATTTTTACTCTGCTCTCTGCCTTGAAGTGATGAAAATCAAGCTGTATTTTGCAGCTTCATTCATCATCATTCAGAATCTGCAAATGCCTTGTAAATAAAGTGTACATAGCATAAAGGATTGATGTATTGCCTGGTTTAGCAAACTGCTCTGTTTCCTTTTATGGATGCTGTGCTGTGCTTGCTAGTGACCAGATCTGCAGCCTTGAGTTTAACTTCACCCTTTGTTTAAGTTTATGTGATGTTTTGAACATTAGGGGGTACAATTCACTGAGAATGAAATGAGAAGCAAGAGGCTGGTCTATAAGCCAAATTTTGGTAACATTAAGGCCCTTCCTCAGAATCTATAATGGAACAGGGTGAAAATACATGTCTGAATCTTTCTTTGCACCCTGCCAAATAATAACATCAAGGAAGATTTGTTGCAGATTTCCTGTGGTGAAGATCCTAGCACTGAAGTCAGCTGCCAGTGAGAAAGCTGACTGAAGGTAAGGATCCGCTTGCAAGAACACCAAGACAGGAAAGCTCTTTATTTCTACTCTGTTTTCTGTAGTCACTCTGAGTGTTTTCTATTCAGAAAGTTAAACTGTGGTGGAATTTTTCCCAGATAAAATCTGCCCTTTTTTAGTGTGAAGGCCTTCCACTCTTCTTTATGGAACCCAGGCATATCCACTTCAGAGCTCTGGGTTCCCTCAGAAGTGTACACAATGATTTACAAGTTCAAAGAAAGGCCGAAGATGAAGAATGTCCCTTTTGTCCGTCCAAATAAAGGTAGCGAAAGATGCCTTGCAATGCTTGTACAGCTTAGGTTAGAGGCACGTTCCTTGTTAAAGCTGGTGAGCAAAGAAATAAGGAAGGCAATGTGAATCTGGAGATTTTCTATGAATATCTGTGTCATCCTTTAAGCTATACTTCAGATATGTAGAGTCTCTTTTGGGGTATTTGAACCTCTGTCTTTGGGTAAAGTTCAGAGTTGATAACATATTTCTAACAGCAGAAGTTACATCTAACATCAATGATCTGTTATTCACCCAAAAGCCCTTGTAGAGAAACAGTTGTCTACTGCACAGAACAAACTGATTGTTCAGGCCTGAATTGCAGTATAAGGGTAGCTAACAACTGTCAAGTAGCTGAGGATTTTGATTAACTGATGAGATGGATCAAGGGAGGGAGGAGAGAGAACTTTTCAAGAGAAAGTCAAGACAGTAAATTAAAAGAGTTTTCAGAAGCCATTTTAGAAAAGAAGAGGCAGAAGAAACCAAATAGAGAAAGGCTGGCTCAGGGACTGAGGTGAAAAACATTCCATTATTCAGAGAGAAAACTCTGTGAGGCAGACCCAAATATTTGTCCAACCAAATCTGAAAGAGCATTGAAAATTGAACAGGTAACTGAGCCAGGCCAGGACACAGACATTTTGCCTTCCTCAGTTTTTTTCTCTGGTACGTGAAATGAGGAACTAGAATCTCTTTTTGCGAAGTCATTGCTGTTGGTGTCAAAGCTAAATGTGAGTCTCCAAGAGAGTGCTCTTAATTTGCTAAAAGGGCCTTTGGGAAAGTTAAAGATGTTGGATTTTGCTTTGTCTCAGGAAATTTGGAAACAGAAATATGCGAAGCCCAGAAATAGCCTGGTAAATATCTAGACAGAACTGTACCAAAAAGGTGAAGAGAGAGGTTTAAATTTAAGCATCTCCATATGTACCCTGTGCAGTCAGGCACCACAATTTATTCAGGCTTTCAGACAAGGAAATAGAACGAGAAGAGAGATTAATTTTGACTTGAAAAGTAGCATGCAGATATTTTTTTAATGATTATGAATAGTCCTCACCCAAAGCCGTGTTGTGGTACCACTGACTGACCTCACTCTTGCCTAATCTTCCATATTTTTTATCATTAGCCATAAACATATTAATTGTTTTACCAAGATATTACCATTATACACTGTGGTTCTACCTTCATTACTATGCATCAGACCTATGTTACTAACTTTTATTGCTCAGATATAAAATTTTGACATATTTAATACAAAAAAACAACAGTAAAACATAGAAGACAATACATGTTGTACCTGCAGGCCTGGGTACAGGAAAAGCTGTGGTAATCAAGGCATACAAAAGCTCTATGAATAAAACATTTTTGTCTTGTTTTATATTGTACTGGCATATTATTTCCTACATATTAAATGAAAGTTTGGACTTAAAAGCAGGTTAGAATGGAGCTTTAAAAAGGACTATACTACTTGTCTATTAAAAAGTATGCCTTGGTTTCTACACATACAGCTCATCTGTCTTACAAAACTTCCACTGTCGATATCTTTCAGTGGGATGATAACTGACTAATATGTGATTGCATCCCAGCCCTTGCTCCACAACTGTATAAATATTATGCAGCATGCAATATTGCATGCAATATCAGTTGACCTTTCCCTTGGAATGGGGTGAGATGGAAGATCGGGGATAGTGGAGATAAAGCCTCTGTCGGTCTTTTCGCCTTGAGTTGACTCATTCCTAGCATAGTCTATATAAGCAAGAAGAAGAATAAGGTATTTCCAGACATCCTTTGTGGTTTGACAATCACTTACTAGGAGACCTGACTCTTGAAGCTGTAACTAGGTTCATGGAGGTGCTGAGACCACTCCAAACTATCCTAAGGCCTGGGCAACAATTTAAATGGTCTTAGGAACAAGCTGTCATAATTGATGTTTATGTGGCCTTTCATTCAGATCCCCTAATGTGAAACTCTGGTCCCCAAGTGAATACTCAACCTTAGTGTATTAAATGTGCAACGATAAAGGAAGTTTTATAGCCTTGCAAAGGCAGCACAAAATTTGGGGTCATTGCACCTCTTTTACACCATATTTACCATTCTGTAAGCATAATGCCATTGAAGAACATCAAGATTTCACAAAAGATATGTTCTCTTCTAGGACAGGTGAAATTTTAAGACCGCAGACTGCAAGAGGTCCCTGAAAAATCAATAGATATAAATACTGTGTCTTCCTTATAAACAGAATTCCTAGACTATTGTATTACATAGAACAAAATCCCTAGGGCAATTTCACTCTTCCCGCAATTTTTTCCCATTGATTTCTTCTTGCATTCTTCTTCCATGGCTAAGGAAGCACATGTCAAAAGCAATTGCAGCATATTTGTAGATTTAATAATTATCTGCCTTTTCAGAAAGCTTAACAGAATTGAGGACACTCCAAAAAGCTTATATGAGAAGTGTAATACACATTCCTGTTGTTTGCAAAGCTCTTTTTCGAGCTTTATTATCTCCTGTTCATGCATTTCCTTGCATGCATGTTTCATCTTCAGTGTTGTCTTTGTTAAGCACAATAACATGCATGTAGGCGAACCCTGAATAATTGAGGAAAATACTTTGTTTTGAGGAGATGAATCTGAATTAGAAAAATTCCAAGCAACAAGTTCCTATTCATTTAATTTTGATAATTCAAATGACGATTTTTTTAGTTGGGTGTGTCCTCCTAAACTTCTGGAGTGGAGTGGTTTATTTTAGGGGTTTATATCTCAGTTTGAGTGATATGTGAGTGCGCTTATACTCTCTCTGGGACCTGAACTGGCTTGCAAATACTGATTCATAATTATTTCATATATATGAGAGTGCATAATAGTTTGTAAGAATTCCCCAGTCCAGAAGTGAAAAGCAGTTTCCACATCTGGCAGTTGTAAGTCTTTTGTTGTAAAGTTCAGCTCTAATGCAATGTATTGTCATGATCAGCGTGTGCTTTCTTTGTGCAATTTCTATCCCTCTTGTGTCTGGTTTTGGCACATTATTCCACATATATTGCCTGATCAAAATGTTTGAAAGTCTGACTAACCTGAAAGACTTTCTTTTCAAACAGAGATGTAGGTATAAATGTTTGGTTCAAGACATGCTTTGCTTCTTCAGTACCAGGAAAATCTTGAATGTATATAAAGAGAAAATAGGCACCTTTTAAAATAATTCAAGGTATAAAGATAGTCAAGATGAGTAGTGGTAATTCAAGACAATCTCTGAAGATATTTGCACTGAAAAATATCTTTTCAATTTTATAATCAGATGAATAAAAGGTCATGGGTGAAGAAGGGCTGTGTGCACAATGATCTGAATTTTTGTCTCAGTTTTAAGATGGGAATGAAAGTTGAAGCAGGAGCAGAAACAAGAGGCTCTGAGGTTTTGAAAAACAGAGGAATAATTCAGAAAAAAAAAGACCTTGAGACCTTTGTGTCGTTTGCAAAACACTAAAATGGGAATAGGAGATAGCTGCTATCTAACACCTGTAGTAAAATTGAAGGGTTTGTTATTACATTTCAGGTATCTGTCTTTGTTCTATATGTCATTAAATTTTTGCTTTTAAGACAATTCACCAGAAAGGTATTACCTGAAGATTATTAGCTGAAGATATTGCTGAGATGAAGAAACCAACTCACAGCAGGAATGTTTCATAATATTGTATAGGGAGCTTTTTCAAGGGGAAAGAAAATGAGACGGACATTTTCCATTATTGCTAAATGCTGAGTTGCTAGCATTGTGCCACGAGCTCTAAGCAGTAATCATGTATTGCTTTCTTCTATTGAGTGGGCACTCTAGCCCTTAGAAAGTGGAATTCCATCTTGTTGACACATTATGCTTCAGTACCTAAGGAAGTTGTTTCATTGCTAAAATATGACAAGTTTTCTCAGGCTGACTGAAATTCTTTTTGGATTTGTAGGTTTTTTTCTGGTAATGTTTTACGTGGTTTAACATGAACTGTAAAAACATGGGGCTTTTTAAGATATGGTAGAATGTTGATGTTTTAATAAAACGTTTACCCCAGAATAGCACCGTATAATTAACAAGATACGTATTGCTGTCAAGGTGCATTATTTCCATTGCCCATATCTTTCAATGCTGCAATTCATTGATCTGGTCACTGATATAAAACTCAGCTGTCAGCAATGAGTGGATAAAGCAATCTAGAGAATGTTTCCATTATTAATAACATGGATCACATTAGTTCGTAGGACTAGCAAAAGCAAAACAAATGCTTTTTATAAGGTGAACAAATCAATTACTTGCATGTGGTTCAATAGGTAGAATAATAACTGCTTTTTCCTTTACCTCCCAAATCATGGAGAACTACCTGGTCAAATTACTACAGGTTCAACAAGAACAAGTGCCGGGTCTTACACTTCGGCCACAACAACCCCATGCAGCTCTACAGGCTGGGGAAAGAGTGGTTAGAAAGCGGCCCAGCAGAAAGAGACCTGGGGGTGCTGATCGACAGCCGGCTAAACATGAGCCAGCAGTGTGCCCAGGTGGCCAAGAAGGCCAATGGCATCTTGGCCTCTATTAGGAATAGTGTAGCCAGCCAGTCTAGGGAAGTGATCGTCCCTCTCTACTCGGCACTGGTGAGGCCGCACCTTGAATACTGTGTCCAGTTCTGGGTCCCGCACTTCAAGAAAGATGTTGAGGTGTTGGAGCGAGTCCAGAGGAGGGCGACCAAGCTGGTGAAGGGTCTGGAGGGTCTGACCTATGAGGAATGGCTGAGGGAGCTGGGGTTGTTTAGCCTGGAGAAGAGGAGGCTCCGAGGTGACCTTATTGCAGTCTACAACTACCTGAAGGGAGGTTGTAGTGAAGTGGGAGTCGGCCTCTTCTCCCAGGCAACTAGCGATAGGACAAGAGGACACAGCCTCAAGCTTCGCCAGGGGAGGTTCAGGTTGGACATGAGGAAGAATTTCTTTTCAGAAAGGGTCATTAGACATTGGAATGGGCTGCCCAGGGAGGTGGTGGAGTCACCATCTCTGGAACGTGTTTAAGAAAAGACTGGACATGGCACTTAGTGCCATGGTCTAGTTGACAGGGTGGTGTCAGGGCAAAGGTTGGACTCGATGATCCCTGAGGTCTCTTCCAACCTGGTTGATTCTGTGATTCTGTGAAATAATGTTAGAAAACAACATGTGAGTCTCTTCAGCTCTAACTGAGCTAGAATTTAAATTTCATTAGTTTTGTCTGCTAGATATCCAGCATATTATGGGATGTCCCATATTATGTGATCAAATTCTGTATCCCTTAATTTACGCCAGGTATAGCTTTCCCCTGATTTCTGCATCATGCAGGCATCTGGAAAATGGCTGTTGTACATGCACTTTGCAAATTTTACATTGAATGGGCAGTGTCTTCAGTGTTTTGGCTTGATTTATTATTCTGTGGCTTACCTAATATTTCACCATTTTAAATTTGTCATATATGGTCTGAGAAAGAAGGAGCAAGGAGGTAGAGAAAAGAGGTAGTTACCTGATAAAGGGATGGAGGCTGCTGGACTCTGTAATCTAGCCTGAGAACACAGCAGAATAACGCTAAATTTGAGTCAGGGAAATTGTATTAGAGAAAACTAGGATAAAATCAAGTTCTTGTTTGTAAAGATAAGTCAAAAATGGACACACAGACCTAGGAACCAGAGAGGATAAAACTGGTTTCTGTGAATGTAAACCAGCTCACACTGGGATTTGTAAACCAATGTTTTGCAGAAGATAAATGGTCCCAATTTTACCAATTTGTCTGAAATAGGAATGAGCTAAAATTACGAGCATGTGAGACCCATTTTAAGTTGAGGGCTGAGATAAAACAGAAGTCAGTTTTGAAATCACATTGGTAGTTGATTTTAGGATTTATCAACTAAATCTGAGTCCTTGTAAACTTTGAGATCAAACAGTAGCCTGGAAGAGTGCTAGGGATTTTCCTGTTAGAGATACCAAACACTCAACTTTGTCACTCATTCAATATTCAGATTCCAGAGCTGAAGCTACCTGGGCTTCAAATTTCTTCACCTGTGGAAAGAGAAGAATAACATTTTACAGTAGATGAAATGCAAAAATGTGCACAATTTAAAATATCCAGAGCTTACTGTAAATTGATTTTAGCACATAGACTTGGAAAACCAGCTACAAAAATGTACATTCTCTGGTCGACTGTGATTCCTTTTCTTAGGTACCCATTGAGTATATCATACACTAATGCTCAGGTCAGGATTAAACTGATCACCAAATCTGAAGAAGTCAAAATTTTCTCAGGTCTCATTGACAGGGACTTGCCATTCTGTGCCAAACTTGGTGGATGAGCTACATACCTTCTCCAGGAATTTTGGGGGCATTTCTCACCTTCTTATTGCAACAGCCTCAGGCTTTGATGACATCTTTGTCTATTTTGGTCTATGCCTGTGGCACACTGCAGTTTAGTCTCTTGACAACTGAAGTGCTCTTGTCTAATTAAAATAATTGGGCTCCATGTAGCAGTATCTGGGTGATATTTAACGGCTTATGGTGCTCAGGAGATTATATTAGATGAACTCATAATTCTGTCAAGCCTTAAATATAATGGAAGTTTATGACTGGAGAGGACTTAGAACTACTTTTTTCTTACTACTCCTCCTCTCTTCAGCAAAGTGCCTGGAAACATGTCTGACAGTCAGGGGACAATGTTCTATCGTGTGGCCCATCAGGAAAGGCATGGAGTACAACAATAGGAGAGAAGGAGAAATAACTGTTTATAGGAATCTCCAGTTAATTCTGCATGTATAGGAAACTGATCTCTGTCTTCTGACTTCATATTCCACTTAGATATGGGATGTGATTATTCTCCCTTTTATGATAGAGAGAAACACTTTGCACATGATGGAAAAGTGTAGCCATTTTGAACCAACCTGTATTTCCTTCAGCTAATGGATTAAAAAATCGTGGTTATAACAGTCTGTCCTGGTCAACAAGAGGTGCCTGAGATTTTCTGATTGTACAGTCTATATACTGACTGCAGTTTTATAATCGATAAGACAAATACAAATAAATTTGTAAGTTAGCAGAACTAGAGGTTAATGGAAGATTTGATATGAATAAACAGGTCACTGAGTTACTGGAGGGGGAACAATAATGCAATCAGCAAAGGATGTGCTGCTTGAGAATGGCAGCCACCGAGGGCAGGATTCTAATTGTGTAAGAGACTTATTTGAGCAATCTTCTAAAAACTTTCTGTATTTGAACAGGAAAGAGAAATATGGGCTGAATGCAGAAAATTACTTATAAATGAAAGGGAAAATAAATATGAATCAAAGTAAGCTTATTTATTGCCTTTCGTATGAAGTTTTGTATGAAGGCCTTCTGAGGCACTTTGGATTGTATTATTGCATTATTTTAAAATGGAAGAGCTGCCTAATCAATGACAAACAATGGAGTAAAAAGGTAGGACCAGAACAATAAGATCTTAGATTAGAATTAATGTATTGGCTGGCATATTTCTCTATTAGCTGATCGAAGAAATGCCCAAAGAGTTTCTTTCTCAGCTTTGCTTTGACTCTGAAATACGTACATTCTCTGTTGGTAAGCCAGGCTCTTGGTTCATTCTTTCAAGGCTACAACAGCTTTTTCCATGTGGAGGGCCTAAAATGATTACTTACTGAGATTGTGAAACTCTTTGTGATGAAAAAAGGGATGGCATGAAATGCAGAGTACAAGCATACCATAGGGAGGGGCCATAGAAAAGCTAGGGGTAGTGTGCATTAACACTTCCCTGAAGAAAATCTTTTCTGTGAAGACAAACAAGAAGTTGTCTACAGCTTCCTAGTGCTCTCTTGGGCTTATAGCAATATAGGATTTCATACTGGACCTTTAAGCAAAAGCTCTTTCAGACACCTTTTTGTAATTGCAACAGTATGTCTGTGGAATAAAGCAAAGGAACTGCTTGTCTTTTCACCAGTACGAGAGAAACATTTATTTTTCAGTGCCCGTGGTGCATTATTTACGTATACTATATAGAACCCAGATTGACTGGGCACTCTGTAATGCATTTGGTTGGGCTACACTCCTTGAAGAGTGAGGTGAAAATGTCATTAAAAGATTTAAAATATAACTAAATGCAATTTCCTTACAGAAAATAAACAAAATATTATTAAGTAGAGCAGAGTTATTCTGTGGTCAACTTTCTTCATCACTACTACTTCAGTAAGTTATTTAATAATGATGTCACATGCAGAACTTTATTATTTCAAAACCATTTCAAAGAGATAGCAAAGCTACCATTTCACAATCAAAGCTGATTTTGAAGTGCTGAAACACAGCTGATTTTCAATTATCAGAGTCCAAAAAAAACCATCTGAAAACTGTCTTGATTGCTGCAAAACTGCTATCTTTTCATGTTGGGTAACTCAAAACAAGTAGATGATGCTTATGAAGCTTCAAACAAAAATCCACTTCTAACAAAGAATAAGTATGAAAAACCCTCAGCCTGAAAGAGAAAATCTGGGAAAAGTTATAAGCTTGTGAAAGTGAGTTTAGAAGTTGCATCTCAACCTTAAAAATGGTATTAAGGTCACTAAGCTGTAATGGAGGGAGTAAAGAAAATGTTGCAAAGTCAAGGACGAACTACGAAAATAAAATAAAGTGAAAATATAGTGAACTGATTAAATAAAAGACATCCCTTACACAGTAAACTAATAATATTCTTAATGAAAAGGAAGGACAGATTTGGAGAACAATGACCAACTGTAATTCAGTGGGAAATAATAGAAAACCAGAATGCAGTATGCACTTATAAAACCATCATGAGGGAGAAGAAAAGGGAAAATTCTGATAAAGGTAATATAATATACCTGTGAATGGAGGCCTTGACTAAGGGCGGAAAATTATGCGTGGATAACCAAGTCTCAGTTAACTCCATTTCATCCCTATATGTCTCAAAAATTAAATCATTCATACCACTCAATTATATTTTCTTTTCCAAAAGCTTTCACGTTAAAGAATGATAGAAAATCTATTCCACTGACACTTAAAAGACATAAGTGAAGAGATAAAGAGTAAGGTTTAAAGGTACTGGTTGCTCACTTGTTCAGACTAAGTGAGCAGTAAAATAGGCTGGTTAAGCTTGGCGTTTTTTCCATTAAGAAATATCAAATAGCAGTAGTATGTTTTGTACTCATCTCTGTCATTTTCTCTTTTATGCCATGTAATTCTTACATATGTAATACCAAGTAATGACAATGATAAGTCTCTTATACACACCTGAAATGGTTATATTAAAAAAGATTTACTTTGAGGTGACCAATCTAAAGGCAGTGCTTAATATTAAATACAATCTGCAAATAAAAAACAGGCATGGGGCATGTTCTACATTATCATATATAAAGAAAGCTTGACAAGACTTTGTTTTCTATTTACTTTTCCCTTCAAACAAAAATGAATGTAAATTTTATTACCTTATTTTGTTTAGGGAACTTCTTGTATGTCTCTTAAATGTGCTTTTTGAAATTTCTTAATCTTTATGGTGCTTAATCTTTAAGGGTGCTTATGTCAAAATCTTATTGAGCGGAGTTGTTCTGAAAAAAAAATTAGTTGAATATGCCTGTTGTTGGCATAGTCTTTCAGTGACATTTTTGCTAAACCAGAGAGTGAAAATCTTAAAAATTGCCAGAAGATCAAAACTGAAATCGACAAGATCCACACTGAAGATGGAGAAGGGTTAAACAGGAAAATGAGGACAACAAGGAAGCAGCCGTAAGGTGAGGTCTGAGAAGACCTTGTGGGATCGTACTGAGTATTCAAGGTATCTCACAGGAGCACCAGTATCTTCACTCCCTCTCTTGACTTGAAGAGTGAGAAACTGCTCCTGTGTTTTGTGGGAACAGCCTGGAAGGAGACAGGAGGAATTTTAACTTGCCTCCCCTGATGAGAACCATGACTGTGCATGAGGCAGTACCACATGTCTGGTTGCTTGCGTGGTCCGTAGTGAGCAGGTGGAGGTAGAGAGTAACAGCCAGTAAAATGGGGTTTTATCCAGAGATCCCTAGCAGAGTCTGAAAATCCATATTCTGTAGGAAAACCTATAGTTTATTAAATCCTTTGATGGGTAGGCCTGGCATAAAGGAGTAAATGTGTACATTAGAGTGTATGTGCCTTGGCTGCATGTATTCAGAATCATGGGAAACTGCCTGCCAAATCTGTGTATAAATGAAGATGGAAATGGGATGCGGATATCATGAGCTGCAGCTAGAAAGTGCTGTGTGTGGGTGTGAAAGAAGCAGTGGGGGCACTGCAAGTCTGTACAGAGTGAGTGGCCTATTAAGTGGATGAAAGCTTTAACTGTACAAGCTTTGGACTTACAAAGAACAGCCCAGCCATGTGACCATGATATTTTGCTTGAGTTCCTGGTTGTTGCAGAATTTTTATGCAGATGTATATTGATTAGAGCCTAGCAAATTTTATGTTTCCAAGTATCTACAGTTATCATATTTTAAAATCCTTTACACTGACAGGAAGACTTTTCTGGGCATGAAGCAATTAGCTAAAGTTATTCAGGAAAGCGTTTCAGATTTCGAGATGGAAAAAAATGTGGCTGACAAACAGCAGCATTGCTCTGAGCTAGTAACTCACCATATCATCCTATCAGAGGAGTGAAGACAACTGGTAATTGGTGAGCTAAATGAATCAGAGGAAATAAACTTTGCAATAAATGTACAATACAATAATAGCTTTTATATGCTGCTGTGGTTCTCACCAGTGGTGTTTTCATAATATGCATCACAAGCTTTCACTGTTCAGGGAAACACGTTAGTGGTTTTGAATTGTTTTTATTATAAGCCATGCAAATAGTGTTTGTCGCAGTGGGATGTGACATTAATTATTAGCAAAAGATCATTTACATGATTTCAGCCAACAGAGAACGAACAGTTCAATCTTTATTTTCAGAGTGCAACATATAACTATTCAAAACTGCATTAAAAAACATTTAACCCATGCAGAGTATTCCTGCTGAAGAGATGACACATGGCAGAAATAAATTGCCCTAATAACATTTGCAAATGTTTCGTGATCACAAAAATGTTATCTGTGTACTTTAAACATGTTCTCCCTCATTATGTTTCCAAAAAAAACCCAGCTTTTAAATTTTTTCATATGGATGGCCAGTGGTCAACTCCTGCAATAAAAAAGTTTTATTCTTTTAGAGACGGAATTTTTTAGAACGTGTCTCCCAGACAAACGCAACATGCTTCTGCAAGTGAAGCAAAAAGAAAACAGTGACTTCTGGAAAGTAGCAATAAGCAAACTTGGGTAACGGATAAGAAATCAGTTCTAACCAGAAAAAAGGAGCTGACAATTCATTGAAGAAATCATATTAAGGGCACAATGGTAAATTATTTCAACGTAAAGAAGGATTAAGAAGAGTAAGGAAAGAATGACTTGCTTGAACAACAACCATTTTTATGACCTGGAAAGTAAGAAAGAAGTGCATAAAAAAATTAAGTAGGTTGTATCACTAGGAACAGATAGAAAAACAGAAAACACACAGGGACAAAGTCAGAAAGTGCAAGACATGAAATAAAATACTTCTAATATAAAGTCTACCAAAGCATATTTGGAAGGATTTCCATAAAGTAGTAATAGAAATAGTAACATGACAGATCAAGGAAGCTGTTGGTTGGCTTCTCATGGGAGAGGAAAATGTATCATTAAACAGCTCCAAGAAGGCAAAAGTGTTTACTTGTTTTGTTTCAATCTTAAATTAAAAGGTCAAACCTGCTCAGATGGTTAGCAGAGCTAAAACCAGAGACACAGAATTAAAAATACCAGCTATAGTAGGAAAAGGACAGGATAGAGACATGTGTTCAAATCAGCTGAGCCTGATGAAGTTTTTCCTGTGGGAATTGCTGAAGAAAATCCAGAACATTAATGGTCACTTCCAAGAATATGGGTAGGGAAGATTTTGAAAAAGGCAAATACATGAAGTCTGTGTCTAAAAACAGGAAAAAAGGAAACCTGAGAATTATAGACCACTAGGTTTAACTTGAATTCCTGAGAGAAAACTGTAGGAAATAATCAAACTACTGGTAATTACCTAGAGGACAAAAAAAGGAAAATCTCATGAAGCATGGATTTAACAAGAGTTTATCACATCAATCTAACTTTGTTATGCCACAGTAACAGGACTTGTGGGTACGATAGAAGTAGATGATGTCATCTATATTGAATCCAGTAAAGCTCCTCACATTGTTTCATATGAAATTCCTATAGGCAAACTAGGAAATACAAGATTAGATTATAATTTCATTACGTGGATACGTAATTAGGTGGATACATAATTAGTTGGAAAACTGTATATAGAATATTTATCAGCATTTCACAATTAAAGCGGAGGGATGTTTCAAATGTGTCCTGAGGTTGACAGGTTTTAATATTTTCTCTGATGCCTTGATGAAGGATTACATTGTAATGTTATTAAATTTGCATAGGATATGTAGCTGGGGGGCAACAAACAGCTTGGAACTTGATAGCAATTCAGAAAGGATAAATGTAAAGTTTCTATACTTAGACAAGTACAAGCAGCCGTATGTTGTGTGAGAATAAATGCTTAGAGAGACGGCAACATGGCAAAAGCGGATCTGGGAACTGCAATGGATCACAATCTGATCTTGAGTCAACAATGTGGTAGTGTAAAAAAGGCAAATGCTGAAGTGAGGTGTATAAATCACAGTAATTATTTCCCCTAATCCAAAATAACTGATTAAATGCACAGTGAGGAAACCTGAACCTGAACAATGGCCCTGTTTTCTTTTCTGATGTTATGACTCAGTTAAAGAAGGAAGATGTACATTTTAAAAATGCTCCTTATCCAAGAAAAAGGTCTTTTTTCTACCCTCTTCCCAGTCCACTTGGTTTTGAAGAAAATAAATTGGTGAGATGTGCCATCAACAACTTTCTCCATATCTGCTTGACTCTTTGCTCATTCCAATCTATAGCAGACTCTGCTCTAGAAATAGAGTCCCAAATAAAAGCCAGATGAAACATAAAATCTAATAAGTGCAATGTTGCAGAATGCTTATATGCTGTCAGCAACTAACATACATAATCCTAAGGAGAGTTTATATCCCTGGTGGCTTTCTAAATACTGCTTTACAGAAAGCCAGTCCTAGCTCAGAGTGACATTAGTTCTTTCTCCTCTCTTGTGAGTTCCCACTGCCAGAATTTGATTAGATAATCTTTTTCCTTCAAATAGCCAGCTGCTTATGAAATGACACTGCTGATACTTCATGATAACATAGAATAAAATAGTCACCATGTCACAAAATCACTGTGGACATTTTATGAGGAAAGAAACATTCCACTTAACCTTTAAAAAAGAAATGTCTAGTTCCTACAGTCCATGATTTCAGAGCTCCCAAATGTTTGAGCCGTCTCCCAGCTCTTTGGAGCATCTGGAAATGACATAGGAAAGTCCACACTGTAATTGGACCAATTCTGCAATTGATTTGGTTGAAAATTTTCATGGAAACGGAATTTGAGGCATAGCATTGTGCAAAAGGAAGGAAACTGTCCAGCTGCCTCCATATACAGCATTAATATTAGAATAAAAGAGGATCAGGAAAGGCTTCAGTCACAAAGTCCTTCACTTGTCTTTTTTCTCTTAGCAAAGGTCCTTCACTTTTTATGCCCCATAAATCTCAATTATTTTATTGTATTTTCTCTTGAATGTGTATTAAAGTGAGGAAGAAAGTCACCATCACTGAGATCCAGAGACCTTTGTATGCATACTCGTTCTTCAGTGCCATTTTCTCTTCTGTCCTTTGGACCAACCTACTCCTTGTAGGAGTCTCTTTCAGAATTAATGATGCGTAACTGTGCTCTGTATGTGTGTGTAGGTGCATGTGGGTTTTCCATGCCTTTTTGTACTACTGCAATTCTACCATTTCTCTTGTGGTTTCACCCTCTCACCCCCTCACCCCTTCCTTACCAAATGCTATGAAGCTTTCAGATCTGTTACCAAGCAAGTGAAGAAGCATTTCAGTCTTTCTTTCTCAAGTATTTTCAACTAACTCTGCTTTAAAACAGAAGACGACCCTCAATTTTTTGGACGTAATTTCATATTTGTCTTGAAACTTCTGAGTACGGTTAGATTCACTTAATTCCCTCCATATTTTATTTGTAGTATATTGGTTCTTCGGCACTTAGCTATTCATGTAGCATTTCTATTTCTTGTGTGTATGTGTTCTTTTTCCTTTCTTTGTGTATGGTTTATTTTCTTCCCTTTTACAATCCTCTCAAATGCAGCACTTACCTCAAATATTTTTATTACTATTTTTAAATAACCCGGTTCCTGCTGCATGAATTTGTTGAAGAAGTTTTTCACAGTTTCTTCGTTTTATGTCTTTATTGAGACTTTCCTGTGATTTTACCTAGAGAACAATACATGTGTATATACAGTGCAGCAAAAGATGGATTTTGGAACATTTGCAGGCAGTAGGGAAGTCATATTCATTTAAAGGTACTCCTGTACTACAACTGTGTTTTCTCTAGCATTTTACCTTGTGGTATTTTTATTTTGTTTATAGTATAATCCCTTTCACAGACCTTCATTTTATTTTAGTATTCATTATACAGTGGCAATGAGACTTTGTCATTAATTTTTTCATGTATTCCTCTTTTTGGACTTGTGTAGCCAAATCTTTCTATTTGAATATGCTGAGAAGATGAGTAAGGAAAAGTATTAGGTTTCTAGGAGTGCAGTATTGTTCACATCTGAGTTTCCTTGTCATGTCGAGCTTGCTTAAAATAGTTACCCAAACCAGATAAAAAAAAATTGAAAATCAAGTTCAGTCACACTTTTTATTTAATCTGTTTTGATATCTAAATTATGGGAGTTTTTGACATTGCCAAAGGCAGGTTATCATAAATGGAAGTTGCAGAAATATTTGAGTGACAGCAATCAGGAAACACCTTTTTTTTTTTCCAAGCTTCTTCAATAAGTTAAAAAGGTGGTTTTTGCACATATGCATATATGGTACCTATGAACAGTTCATGGAAATTGCACAGAAATGTTAAGAGCAGCAAGAACCCTTTATCTTACTGATACCAGTGCAACTAATCTCTTGTTATAAGCTATAAGTGTATTTAGGACCTAAGTGAAATTCTTAGTTTTTCTATGGACTCATGCATTTGACTGTTTCTAAAAACGCGTATTAAAGCATATATTTTTCTCAAGCATCTGAAAAGATTTATTTTTGGTTCCCAAAGAATAGTTGTGCACCTCGCAAGCAATATCCCTAGAAATATAAACCTACTTTCTGAAAATAAATATGATGTTAATATTTAACAAACATGTCACATTATTATTACTTCTGATGAAGTAGTTGTGACTGGTATTTTAAACTTTGATCATCAGGCAGAAAGAAAAAGCTAATGGGAATCTTAACTGGGAGTTTCCTTTTGCCTTAATATGTCACTTTTGGCATTGGCTACTTTCATTTGTCTGGTAGTCTGCTTTGATTGTTTGATATTCTAAGCAATTCACAGTGGCTCCAAGATCTTAATAATCATAGAGTCATAGAATCGTTTTGGCTGGAAAGGACCTTTAAGGTCCTCAAGTCCAACCGTTAACCTAGTGCTGCCAAGTCCACCACTAAACCATGTCCATAAGCACCACATCTACACGTCTTTTAAATGATGAGACCTCCTTGCATACTATACTGTTTTCACTCAGGTGGGAAGAATCTTTTCTAGTGGATGATTAGCTGTTCATATATGGCCTTTTTTAGATCTGGTCTCTTGTGACTAGTCTTGGAAAGCTTTTTTCCTTTGTACTCTTTTGAAGTTGAAAGCATCACATAGTGAAGAAAAATTAGAATGGACAGTTTGAAAGCTGGAGATTCATCTTTCTAACTTGCTTTATGATTTAAAACTAATAATTTTTAAAAAGTAACAAAGACTACTCTTTCTGACCATGATAGGTACAGTCAGATCAAGCAGGTATGTTGTCTAGTTCAGTTGTACCATCATGTAGCACAGTTTAACTGTAGCTGTCATGTCATTAGAACTTGTACTGCATTGTTTAGCACTTGATTGTGGATCAAGGAATTGAAAATAGTGACCAATTAAGTGAGCTGTCAATAAGATTAAAGGACAGGGATGGAATAACTTCACATGTTAACATTCTGTTCTTGTGCATACAAGTGAGCTCTGTAAACTGCTACAGAGATAAGAACCACACAAGATCATTCCAGTGAAATATTATCACTGAAATTTACAATTCCTGATTTTCATTATTAGAAATACTCTGAAAACGTTGCTTCGGATGTTTCTGGTTTTACATTTTTCAATCTGGGTTTGTCAGTGAAGGAAATTGGAAGATTTTTTCTGATGTCTTGACTTGCTCCACCACATATCTACAGTAAGTGAGTACCACTTTGATTTGTTTTCTCAGAGAGCTGTTTCATTCCATATACTTCGAAGTAATGCGGGAAAAGCCCAGCAGTATCAGTAGCATGGAGAACTTCTATTTCCTTGTCATTTTCAATAAGAAAATTCTGAGGACAATAGAGAATTGTAGTCAAAAGGGCCCTGTGTCCACTTACACTCCTGAAAAAAGTGTTTGTCCCTCCACTGAAGCTGCTGATTTTGTCAGAGTAGTAGTTACCCAGACATCATATAGTTGCTTCTGGAAGGGGCCAACTGCAAATCAGCCAATTCTGCTGTTTCTGTTCATGCTGTCTTTATACGGTGTACAGATGAACCAGTCAGAGGAGGAAACTTTGAGCAGGTCACCTGAAGACAGAGGACAAGACTTACCCTCAGCACTTCTTTGAAACACCATGCTCACTTAGAAAATTTGAAGTAGTATATCTAGTGTTGGTCATGTCTTTTTTTGGGAAGCAAATCTCCCTATAATGTCTTCCTGATACTGATTAAACATCTGGACACATGTTGTAACTCTACACTTTTACCAAGAGGCGCACACTGTCATGCACAGGTGAACATCTTCAGGAGCTGCAAGCAAGCAGGAAGATGGGCCTGCACTGCTGATGGAAACATTTTGAATAACAGCTTGCTTGAACCATGCTTGGAGCTGAATCAAGTCGCGTGGAGTTTGCCTTTGCAAAACTGGGATAGATAGTTGGTCAGGTTATACTTTCCCTAAAGCCTCCTTGATCAAGATATCCAGATAAGGGGTCATAACTTTGCTTGATCCACCACATAGATCTGATCTTTATGTGCAGCATTTTCTGGTGAAGACACACTTGCTCCCTCCTTTTCTCTCATAGCCACCCCTAAGTCCCCTCCAACAGTCCTAAGTTTTCAACTTCCTTCTGAAGCTGCCTTCCAAGGCAGTCTGTCTGCAATGCCACTTAATCCTGAAGCATCTTCGTCAGACTTGGAGGAGGTTTTCTTCCCAAAGAGACAGTCAGATTCGGAAAAGTTTTGTTATTCCCTTCATCAGATGATTCCGCTATTCATCCTTCTCTTCCCACATACACTTAAAGAATCATTGCCTCACCAAAATACTCGAGACTTGCAGGAATGCAGGTGGAGGTAACTCAGGAAATCCCCAATGCATCCAAGTCTTGCAGACTGCCCCTACACCGCCCACTGTTTTCCAAGTATGACATGTCCACTTTATTTTCCTCTTTAGACTTAGCTGGAGATTGCAATGAAGAGTGCACTTGTGCAAAAATAAAAGCACAATTGCGGAAAACAGCTATAGATTTTAAAAGCATTCACTATCAGAAAACAAATATTAAAAGTTTCTGTATCCTCCCTGTTACTTAGCACTGTTATGCTGTTATGCTAGACAGCTATCTGAACTGGCTAAATTTTTGTTCTCAAACTTACCTCCACCTGAAAGCGAAATGCCTGCCACCTAGTGTTATTCCTGTCTCCTCGAGGTTTTTTTCTCTTTTCTTTCCCTGCAGATTTTGCTGCAGTTCTCTACAGAAATGAAAGGCCTTTGAATTGAAACTGGTGCTCCTAGACAGTACACTGCTGTTGTCATCTATGCATATACATTTTCCATTCTCCTTGGCTTGGCTATTTACTAGAAATACCAGCTTTCTATAGCCTTAAGACAGAAAGAATGTCTTACACTGTGTACTTCTAGAAGCTGTTGCAATGCCCTGTAGGGCATCCTAACTGTTGTCCTAAATTGAGATGACAGTGTTGCTCATATTAAATTGCCTTCTTGCTTGGCTTGACATGCTGGGATCCATATCTATTAATGCAGGAGTGTCCAAATGTCCTGCTAGGAAAGCAATTTGTTCCTCAGTAGGGTGTCAGGGAAGCAGCTGGTCTGAGAAACTATCAGAGGTGATGTTAGGGGCAAGTTGTGTTTTTCTTGATTTAATGGAAATTTTTACTGATCCATCTCCTTGCCTGTCCCCACCACTTGTCAACAGGGCAGCACATATCCATCTTCAGCCATCTCCTATCCCTCCTGACAAGCCTGTCATATCTCTCTTGTGGAGAGACAGGCTTTCACACAGGCTGAGCCTCATAATAGACACTTCAACAACAGCAAACATGTTATTGATGGATTTTTTCAAAAAATGCCCTACAGAAACACAATTTCAGAACATTTTTGCTAAGTATCAGTTTTTAAACCTCCACTTGGAGAAAGACTCTTTCACAAACTGAGGTTTATTTTTGTCCCTCTTCTCTTTTTTTTGCACACATACCATAAAGTACTTTTAACCCCTTGAGTAACTTTTATCAGTTTGTCTTTTTTCCATTTATATTCTAAATTAGATTTTAAGTTATCTAACGAAGGAGAAGCATGAGGTTTCTGGAGTCTCATTCAATGGCTTATTAATATTACTGTATATTAGCTGCTGTTTGAGAGAATTATTATGGGGGTGCCTACATTTATGAAGTTAGACTATGGTTATGGCAGGAATCGTTTTCTGGTGATCTTAAGAGGAAGCAGTGTACAAGTAGGGTTTGACAGTCTATATCTTTATGGCTGTAGTTACATCATGCTACAACATAAGGTGTATGATACAACTTGCTAATAAATAAGGAGCATGCATATTAAACCATATTTCTTAATTAGGTCTGCTTGAAAAATTCATGAGGGCTCCACATATTTAATGATACTGTCTATATAGGTTAAACTGTAGCAAACTTCTTAACTTAGAGACCATGATATTTATGTCATGGAATAAATCAGAAGCCCTGTGAACAAATTCTGGATTAAGGAGTATGTAACTGTTCAGTTAGAGCTAAATTCATTTTCTTTCTAAGATGCAGTAAAATAGTTTGAACTCTCAATGTAATGAAATTCAGTAAAGAAAACAGCCCTAACCTTAGCTTACTTAGCTTACTTAATTGTTCCTCAGTGCTCCCAGATGTCTCTTAGGATTGCAAAAGCTGCATCATTTTTCAGAAGGTAGCTGCTGAGAAGTAGTTTTTTAATGTAAAATGGATTGTCAGATTTTAATCTGAATTAACCCCACTAGGATATGACCAGGGTATGTCAACTATATTTTTCTTATTACTTTAAACAGCCACTTACACTGTCTGTATTATAAAATACACCAGTGAGGCTAATAAATGCTTCCCTGCTACTTATTTTCATTTTCAATGTCTTTCTGGAGTTATACATTATAACAGACTTTTGAAGTTGAAAGTTAAAGAAAGAAACAGTTTTAACTTGAGCTGACATCCTTCATTGAAAATTCAAATGGTTATATAGACCTGGCCCACTTTTTTCCTGATATCAGTGAGAAAAGTTTGCTTGATTTTACTTAGATTATAGCTGATGTCATAGTATGGAAGTGTCATAAAACTTCAGCCTGTAGTTTAGCAAAATGGATAGTGTGGTGCAAGATAGGAAGGACCTCTATTTTGACAAGGAAGAATGAAAAGTTAGTTTTACAATTTATTCCAATTAGACTGAGAAACTCTTTTAAAAGCACCATGTAATCTCCCTACAGTCCTCTAGTGCTATCTCATCATGTATTTAATCCGTAATATGCATTTGTTACATATGAAAGACTGATGGTTAATTTTTGAAACAATAAAGAAGCACTTCTTTTCTGCACAGCAAAAGGGTTTTCAATGTCATATTTTTGAGTTCTAAATGTTTAATCAGATAAGTTTAAGATTTGTTAGTGTATTTTCACAGGCAGTTTTTCTTAGAAATGTCTTTTTTTTTAATTTGTCACGTATTTTCCATAGTAGGGTCATTATAAAAACACCAAACATTACCAAAACATATAATTTAATCCACGGGTTGTATATTTTTAAAACACTTTACTTTGGTTCAGAGATTTATTGATATGGATGTTATAAGAATGAGGTTTTGCCAGCATTAATACATTTACCTGCTGTCTCTTGAGGGAATCTTAACATCTTCATGGTCTGGATCTAGGAATAATATTTTGTCAGAGCTTGATTTTAGATTTAGCTGAGTTACAACTATCTAAAAATTATTGTTTACAGGTATCTTGTTGGAGTTCTTTTCCAAATGCTGACAGATAGGGTTTTTTTCCTTCTCTCCGCCTATAGATATTGTGATGTAATACTGTTCAATATATAATTTATTCCATCATTACCAATTTTCATCTGTATTCTCCAGCCAGGAGTTTTCTCGAGCCCTTTGTTTGTATAATGCTTAGCACGCTATGGTTCCTAACCCATACACTTGTGCTTAATGAATTAAGAAGAATTATACATATGTGTGAATATGTAATTGGATGCATATTAGTATATACTTCACCCTTACATATATGATTTTCCAGTGGATGCAGTAATAAAATAGCAAACTTTACAGAAAAAAAAGCCAAACAATAAATTATTTTTTAAATGTGACAAAAATATCAGGGAATTTTGGGCCTTTACCTACTAGGACATAGATGCTTTTACTTATAAGCCCAATGAACAAAGTAAAACACACCAGAAATAGTTTAGTGCAAATATTATGAGGGATTTTTTTTTCTTTTTGTGAACCAAGGTGTATAGTGAATTGCAGATACATATGCATATTATAGTCACAATTGAAGGAAAGAAAACTGAAAACTGTATGTCCCCAGCAGGTTTCCAGTTTGCAGTGTCATGTCGAATGATGTTTACTATATTACATAATTGATGTTTCTGCACCAACAGTATATTGCAGATTTGCATTTGGGTTTGTATGTTATTGTACTATATATGGGAGACTTTCTAACATCCAGTCCATTATTTAGATCTTCCATCTTACTGGAATATATGACAAATGATTCAATTCTGTGCCACATAGTCCATATGAACATGAGAAAGGTGTACCATCATTTCAAATACACTTCAAATACACAATGAGATTGATTTAAAGGTGTCAAGGTGAGAGTAACCTAAAAGGGAAGTCCTTGGAGATAATAACTTGAGGGGGTGGGATGCACAAGGCTGTAAATATTTCCTACATGCATGTGCTTATTTATTTGCTGTTGTGTTTTAAACAAACTTTAGGTACAGCATATATGTAAATAATCATCACTGTAGAAAGAATCTGAACTCAGAAACTGCATATGAATACTTTGAGTACTTTCACATCTTTTAATGAAAATTACTTCTGACTTGATTTTATATTTGCACATACAAATTAATGGAATAGAGAGATCTGAAATATTCCAGGCCATCTTCTTAACTCCCTTGCTGATCTCTTTATACTAATCCATCCGTTCGCAGCAGTAAAACTGTATTAATCAGATTAGCGCTAGGGAAAGTCAATTTAAGATAAAGCAGTCTCACTGAAACTTTAATATGTCTGAGATTGGCCTGAAAGTGTCTGGGTCATGATTTGGTAGAACATGAAGGCATCTTTTCCCCTTGTTCTCAGCTATGTCAACCCAGCTCAGAAGCTGAGTAAGAATAAAAAAAAAGTTCTCTGCTAAATTGCTTCTCCAATGAAGCTTACTTTTGTTGTTGTCTTTGGAAATCCTTAAGATGAAGACAATATGGAGCTGGGCATAGACTTGTTATTCATTGTACACAGGAAAACTTTGAAGTCATCTGTAAGACATTTTGCTTGTGAAGTGATGAAATAGGCAATAATGAAAGCTGGAAATCTTAGTTTATCTAAGGACAGCTGAGTTTTCAAATTAAAATTATGTGAGAATGTACATGAGGAGAAGTAGCATACAGACACTTGTCATACAATTCTAATCTCAGAGTCTGAAAATGAAAAACTTGAGAAATAATTTAGGAGTTCGTCTGTGTTGTGATAAATGGTCTGTATGTATGCTTGTATGCAAATAGGTACCCTTCCACAGAAGGGTGTGAAAGGCTTCTTTTCTGGGTATCTCATTTTCAGTAGATCTACTGATGGTGATAATACTGCGGATGGACACATTTTTTTATAAGAGATGGATTTTTTTTGTTGTTCTTTGTTAAGGTGTTTTAATTCAGCCGTTTGATTTTTCAGAGTTTAAATACTGCCCTTTTTCAAAGTGCCCACTCATTTTGCACAAATTGTATGGTATTAATAAAATTCTCAGTATTCTCAGATTAATCTCCTCTCCCCGCTTTCTTTCTTACATCTTTCTTATTGTTCTTTTCTTTCCAATTTCCTTATAAAAATGAGTAGTACGGGCTATGTTTAAACTGTGGACCAGACATAAGCAGATGTGCAGAACAAGATATTTCAAAGTCTGAGATGTGTGACGCTTTCTTATGTAAGCCATTATTGTTGAAAACCAGTAATAGTTACCACAACAAATGTAGTAGTGTATGTACATTTTGTCCTCATTCGTTGTCATATGTAAATTCTTATTCAAATAATAGTAAAATGCTCTCCTGAAAATGTTGACTTGTGAACAGTGAATCTCATCACTGGCCACACTTATGACACAGCATGTGTCCAGATCATTAAAGGGTACCTGCATGTTAAACCTTATTTGAGAACCCATGATTTGAAGCTTTGGTACCTCGAGATTAAGTTCAGAGTATGTAAGCAAAATAATATTAATATGAGATTTAACATTAGAGAATTATTATAGTGACATTGAGGATTTGTGTGTGTGTGAGAGACAGAGAGAGAGAGAGAAAGAGTGAGGAAATTTAAAAAATTCTTCCCTGTGCTGCAGCTGAAAGTTCACAGTGAGAAGAAGTCCATCTCATGATAACAATGAATGCCACTGCAGGAGCTGTCTCCACAAAACTGAGATATTGTTTTCTCAGTCTAATGTTTCTCCTGCCAGTTGCCAGATTTTTTTTTTGAAAGCAACCCATCTGCTGCTTGAACCACATAGTAACTTTGCAACTCACTGCTTGCACTCCTGTTTCTCATCTTGACCTGTGATCAAAAGGTATTTGTGATTCAGTGACATTGCAGCTAAGCAATAAAAGAGCATTTTAAGCAAACACAATCCGGGAAATAATTGCATATATTTCTTTTCAAAGAAGGGTGTGTGGCAACTGATGACATTAGTAAACATCAGAGGTTTTAGGGGCTCCTAGAAATTAGTGTTCCCCCAAAGACTGTGCCCTCTTAACACAGTTTATCCTTTGTTCCCTCTAACAGCAATTCTCACAGCAGTTCTGTGAAATTTTTAAAGGAATAGTTATCAAAAAGGTTCATTACTTTTCCATGAAAGGTGGGTCACTGAAACTAAAAAAGATTGAGATTACTGAGATTGCTTTTGAGAGTATTGAGATTATTTCCCACTTGGGGGAGATTATTTTACATTTTTGTAATAACATTTCTTGTTGTGACATATATAGCAATGGATGATTTTTACTGTCTCTCAGTCCTTGCTGGAAAATGTACTTCTGTTTGCAAAAAGAACAAATTGACTGCTTTAGTTTAAATACTACTGAACTTAAAATACAGTAGAGACTCTATCCTTTATAGGCCTTTGCTTCCTTTACTATTCAGAAAAAAATGCTGTTTTCTCCTTTGAACCCAGGTGTGGTCGGCTTGTATGAGAGAAATCTGATCAATGGAGCTTGGTACTTGTATCACAGAGGATGGTCAGGGATGGGTCATCTTTCTAAAGTGTGTTCTGAGTCTGGATTAATTTCTTAGTCCTTTCTCCACTGATGATTCCTCTGATCAGTAAAGGGACCACATCAATGACCAATCCTTTGGTTCAGCCATGTAATGAAAAAGAGACTTTGAGTCACCAAAGGAAAACAACATAGTATCATATAAAAATGTTATATTTGAGCAAAACTAGTATGTTTCACTTCTATAGCGAGAAATATTTCTGCTATAAACAAAGCAAGAGAAATGCTGGGCTAGATTTAAATCAAATCAGCAAAGGAGGAAGAGGAACTGCAACTTCCCTTCTCTCCAAGAGGTGGGAAACACTTGTCCAACACTGTTCATCTGATGGTCTTTGAAGTACTTCCAAGGAGACTTCTCCAAACATGCAGTGATGTTCAGGGCATTTCCTCTGAGAGACAAGGGTTCAAGGCTCCTCAGGCAGAAGAAGGAACTGCTGTCTCCTTGTCATCTCCTCCTGTGCTTTCTTGATCTTGTGAATATACCCTGAAAAGGAGAATCCAGCAAACCTATCTGTCTAGCCCATGCCAAATCCACAAATAGTGTTGGTGGGGCTGAATCAAATTTTCTAGTGGATAAAACACATACCTGCTAAATCTGCTTTCCCTATTCAGCATGTGGAAAAGGATTTTGGCTTCTGTCATATCATAAAGTAAAATCAAACAGCAAAACTATTTCTTCTGTAGTTTCAGCAGGCTCCACACACCCCCAAAAAAGACTACCCAAAAAAAGCCCCTTTCAGACAGTTCTGTCTGTCCAGTAAATATCCCAAAGGTGTCTAAGAAACTTAAAGAGGAGAAAATGAGAGAGACCATGCTGAATTTGTTAAAAAGGACAGATGGCTTGAACAGAAAAATAGCTTATTCTCTCCCTCAACTATAATGTTCTCAGCAAGTGTCTCCATTGAAAGGATAAGCATGAGAAGAGATAATAGGTTCTTAAGATAACTAGGAATAGGAACATACCAACAAAGCCAGTCTGGCACAGAGTTACAAACAAAAATTATCTTGGTATTATATCTTGGTATCTTGGTATCTTGAAAGCCCTCTGCACGCTGGGAAATACAGCCCCTGCTTTTTTGTTTGGAAGAAGTATTCATCACATTGTTGGATAAAATCTATCAGGAAGTAAAGCCTGTTTGGTTCATGTTAGTCAGCCGTCTAGGACCTACTCTAAATATTTTTGGAGAAATTTGGCACAAGTGTTAAACACCCACTTTTGTGAAGCATATGGTGTGGTGTAATGGGGTGTCTAACTGATTTTTAACAGATTGTTGGGTCAAAGAGATGATAACATCAGCCTTTTTTTTTTTCTCTTCCGAATTCACTAAAAACCTATCGGAGGGAAAACAAATAACATGACAGGGGTGAGGAATAGAGTAAAAGACCATTTAAAATCGCATACCCATGGGAAAGACAAATTAAGTGGCACTAAGGCATTAAGAACAAAGAAATCTAGTCATTTTTTAAGGACACGACCATGTCAACTAGACCATGGCACTAAGTGCCATGTCCAGTCTTTTCTTAAACACATCCAGAGATGATGACTCCATCACCTCCCTGGGCAGCCCGTTCCAATGTCTAATGACCCTTTCTGAGAAGAAATGCTTCCTAATGTCCAACCTGAACCTCCCCTGGCGAAGCTTAAGGCTGTGTCCTCTTGTCTTTTCGCTAGTTGCCTGGGAGAAGAGGCCAACTCCCACTCCGCTACAACCTCCCTTCAGGTAGTCGTAGACTGCAATAAGGTCACCTCTGAGCCTCCTCTTCTCCAGGCTAAACAACCCCAACTCCCTCAGCCATTCCTCATAGGTCAGACCCTCCAGACCCTTCACCAGCTTGGTCGCCCTCCTCTGGACTCGCTCCAACACCTCAACATCTTTCTTGAAGTGCGGGACCCAGAACTGGACACAGTATTCAAGGTGCGGCCTCACCAGTGCCGAGTAGAGAGGGACGATCACTTCCCTAGACTGGCTGGCTACACTATTCCTAATAGAGGCCAGGATGCCATTGGCCTTCTTGGCCACCTGGGCACACTGCTGGCTCATGTTTAGCCGGCTGTCGATCAGCACCCCCAGGTCTCTTTCCGCCGGGCCGCTTTCTAACCACTCTTCCCCCAGCCTGTAGAGCTGCATGGGGTTGTTGTGGCCAAAGTGTAAGACCCGGCACTTGTTCTTGTTGAACCTCATGCCATTGGTCTTGGCCCATCTATCTAACCTGTCCAGATCCCTCTGTAGGGCCTTCCTACCCTCCAGCAGATCGACACTCCCACCCAGCTTGGTGTCATCTGCAAATTTACTGAGGGTGCACTCAATCCCTACTCCTTTAAAAAGTAGGAATTTTTAAAAGTTGCTATGATTTAATAAAGAAAAGCATAGCTCAAGCTATTAAAAATGGGTATGCAGCAGGTGGAATTTATGGGTAAGAATCAGGGGGAAAGCCAACAAGGCAGATATGGTGGGAGGCTGCTATAGACCACACAACCAAGATGAAGAGGTAGACAAAATATTCTATAAGCAGCTGGGAGAAGTCTCACAGTCGCTAGCCCTTGTTCTCATGGGGGACTTCAACTTACCGGATGTCTGCTGGAAATACAATACAGCAGAGAGGAAACAGTATAGGAGGTTCCTGAAGTGTGTGGAAGATAACTTCCTGACACAGCTGGTGAGTGAGCCAACTAGGGAGGACACCCCACTGGACCTGTTGTTTGCCAGCAGAGAAGGACTTGTGCGTGATGTGATGGTTGGAAGCTGGTTTGGGCATAGCAATCACAAAATGATAGAGTTTTTGATTCTTGGAGAAATAAGGAGAGGAGTTAGCAGAACCACCACTTTGGACTTCCAGAGGGCAGACTTTGGCCTGTTTAGGAGCCTGGTTGACAGAATCCCTTGGGAGGAAGTCCTGAAGGGCAAAGGAGTCCCGGAAGGCTGGACACTCTTCCAGAAAGAAATCTTAAAGGTGCAGGAGCAGGCCATCCCTGTGTGCCAAAAGACAAGCCGTCAGGGAAGACGAGTGGCCTGGCTGAATGGAGAGCTTTGGCTGCAACTCAGGAAAAAAAGGAGAGTTTGACCTTTGCAAGAACAGACAGGCAACTCTGGAGGACTACAAAGATGTCATGAGGCTATGCAGGGAGAAAATTAGAAGGGCCAAAGCCCAACTAGAACTTAATCTGGCTACTGCCATAAAAGACAATAAAAAATGTTTCTCTAAATACATTAGCAGCAAAAGAAGGACTAAGGAGAATTTCCATCCTTTATTGGATGTGGGGGGAAACATACTGACAAAGGCTGAGGAAAAGGCTGAGGTGCTTAATGCCTTCTTTGCCTCAGTCTTTAGTAGTAAGACCAGCTGTTCTCCGGGTACCCAGCTACCTGAGCTAGAAGACAGGGATGGGGAGCAGAATGAAGCCCTCATAATCCAAGGGGAAACGGTTGGTGACCTGCTACACCACTTAGACGCACACAAGGCTATGGGGCCGGATGGGATCCACCCAAGGATACTGAGGGAGCTGGCAGAAGTGCTCACCAAGCCATGTTCCATCATTTATCAGCAGTCCTGGCTAACTGGGAAGGTCCCAGTTGACTGGAAGTTAGCAAATGTGATGCCCATCTACAAGAAGGGCCAGAAGGGGGATCCAGGGAACTACAGACCCATCAGTCTGACCTCAGTGCTGAGGAAGGTTATGGAGCAGATCATCTTGAGTTGCATCATACGGCATGTACAGGACAACCAGGCGATCAGGCCCAGTGAGCATGGGTTTCTGAAAGGCAGGTCCTGCTTGACTAACCTCGTCTCCTTCTATGACAAGGTGACCCGCTTCCTGGATGAGGGAAAGGCTGTGGATGTTCTTTACCTGGACTTTAGTAAGGCCTTTGACACAGTCTCCCGCGGCATTCTCCTGTAGAAACTGACTGCTCATGGCTGGGATAGGCGTACACTTCGCTGGGTAAAAAACTGGCTGGATGGCTGGGCCCAAAGAGTTCTTGTGAATGGAGTTAAGTCCAGTTGGCCATCAGGCACAAGTGATGTTCCCCAGGGCTCAGTATTGGGACCGTTCTCTTTAATATCTTTATCAATGATCTGGACAAGGGAATCGAGTGCACCATCAGTAAGTTCACAGACAACACCAAGTTGGGCGGGAGTGTTGATCTGCTTGAGGGTAGGAAGGCTCTGCAGAGGCATCTGGACAGGCTGGATCCATGGGCTGAGGCCAACTACGAGATTTAACAAGGCTAAGTGTCACATCCTTCACTTGAGTCACAAGAACCCCATGCAATGCTACAGGCTTGGGGAAGAGTGGCTGGAAAGCTGCCTGGTAGAAAAGGACCTGGGGGTGTTGATCAATGGCCAGCTGAGTATGAATCAGCAGTGTGCACAGGTGGCCAAGAAGGCCAACAGCATCCTGGCTTGTATCACAAATAGTATGGCCAGCAGGACTAGGGAAGTGATCATCCCCCTGTACGCGGCACTGGTAAGGCCACACCTCGAATACTGTGTTCAGCTTTGGGCCCTTCACTACAAGAAAGACATTGAGGTGCTGGAGTAAGTCCAAAGAAGGGCACAAAAGCTGGTGAAGGGTCTAGAGAACAAGTCTTATGAGGAGCAGATGAGGGAACTGGGGTTGTTTAGTCCGGAAGAAAGGAGACTGAGGGGAGACCTTATCATGCTCTATAACTACCTGAAAGGAGGTTGTAGCAAGGTGGGTGTTGGTCTCTCCTCCCAAGTAACAAGTGATAGGATGAGAGGAAATGGCCTCAGGTTGCGCCAGGGGAGGTTTAGATTGGATATTCGGAAAAATTTCTTCACTGAAGGGGTTATTAAACATTGGAACAAGCTGCCCAGGGAAGTGGTGGAGTCACCATCCCTGGAGGTCTTTAAAAGATGAGTAGATGTAGTGCTTAGGGATATGGTTTAGTGGTGGACTTGGCAGTGCTAGGTTAATAGTTGGACTTGATAATTTTAAAGGTCTTTTCCAACCAAAATGATTCTATGATTCTGTGATTCTATGATTCTAATCAGTTGTAAACTGTCAGTGTTATTGAACAGCTAGAATAGATTAGTTCACTGATGTTCAGTGAGTGGACTGTGGTACAGAAGGATGTTGGCAGTTACTATAGCTGGTCTGCAGAGTCACAAGGAATGCCATTCTAGTGCTTGCCCCTAGAAATTGAGGATATGTAGGACATTTTGAGGACTGACGGTGGTCTGTGAACTCAAAGGTTTGAGAAGCCATTGTTTTCAGATGTTTTTACATACTAATAATTTACTTTACATGCTAGTAATTTACTCTGAGGCCTTCAAGACAGAGTTTACATGGGATTAAACTGACATAAACAGGTTGAGCTGAGTGTTTTCAAAGGGGTAATTATATTCCCAAGAGTTATGCTATGGTAGCATTATTTACAGTGATGACAGCTTGAGTCATCGTTTTACCTGTGATTGTTAAATGTGTGGCAGGTTTTGTGTTTGTTCAGTGGCTGGTGCAGCATGTACCTGATTGTGAATGGGGTTCCTTGACATTACTACAATAAATTTTTTTATGTTATCAGTAACATGCAATAACAGGAACTGTATTTACTCCAGTAGAGCTATTTCTGTTACAGAATGTTTTTTTAGTATGTGAAGGTGGCCAAAACTGTCTCTTTGCTAGAATTGCTAAAATTCATCAAATTTGAAATTATTTTTGTTACTGTTGTACTGACATATCTGACTGAGATTAGAAAAATCCCTCTCCTGAAAAAAGTCAAAGCTTCAAAGACAAAACAAAAAAAATCATTGCTCAATTTTTAATCAGTTGTTATTCCTATTTATTTCAGTAGGAATTTGCTTTTGTTAAAAAATGGATCAGTACTTGAAGGTTTTGGTACTATAACATTTTTCTTCATTGATATCTCCAAATGGTGAAGGTAACTGTATATCACCATATCTTATGTTTCATGAGCAAAGATGATTAACCTGACTGCAGTGTATAATCACTGTTCAGCAATCTAGAAACAGAAAACAGCAACAGTCATTAGGTTGCTCTTTTCTAAATCTCATGCGGGGCAACAAATTGAACCCTGTGCATTTGAACAAGAATCACGATTGTTAGAGAATAAATTTAGTCATATCCTGAGGTACTGGTAGTGTTGAAATAAAGGGGTCTCAATCTGTTGGTGAGTTAATATATCAGAACATCATACTTTATATCTAGTAGTCAAGAAAATAAAACCTATCATGAGAGCTAAATAGTTAAATATATTTTTTTCTGAAGTCTGTCTTACACCACAAAGAGAAAAGTTATAATACTAAAAATTGTTAAGTCTTCTAAATCGCAGAGCAGTGTCTGTCTAAGACACCTGGCAATTTTTACTTGTTATTTGGAGAACACTGTCTGTTTTTGCACAGTTTGTGCCATACAGTGTTAACTGTTCGTGCTCCCTGTTCTGGCACGTTCAATTTCCTGCCTACCCCAGTCACTCCATTGCATTTGAAAAAACATCTACATCAAAGCCAGAAAGAGGGACGAGATGGGAGCACAGCTGCCAGAATTATACAGTAGCCATTACCTGTGTCAGCTTTTCCCAAGGTTATGTTTCTTCAAGATCTCAGAAGAGGCTTTTCAACTGTTTGAAGCTGTTGGTTTACGTTTGTTCACAGTAACTTCTAACAGCCTCACTTACAAGAAGTAGCTGAACACATGCTCATTCACATCATGTGGTGATAATTCTTTTCCTAAATCAGATAAAACAGCATGATAAAGGAAACATTAGGTTCTACCAGCCTAATTTGTTGTCCAATGAATGTATGTAATCTAAATAGAGATCTTGTATCACAAGTAGCATCAGACTGTCTGCTTTCATTAAAAGAAGATTATAAAGCACTTATCACTCAAAAAAAAAACCCAAACCAGTCTGATAAAAAACACAAGGGATGGAGTGATAAATTATTGTTAAAGAGTTTATTATCTAATCTGGCCAACATTTACATAGGTACAAATGTATGTCTCACTGGTGGAACTTCAGTTTCGTTGCACATAATTGGAACTGAACTGAGTTTACAGTGACAGAGTGGTTTAGAGGATGATTGAGCAGCGTCAGGCATCTGTCACTGTGCAGGTGTTGGAGTAGCATAGTCATAAGTCCAACATGCAATTCTATACTTCTTGCATTGGGATTGTCACCATTTTACCTGCTGCCTCTGCATCAGTAATACCATGGAAAAGGTATAATCCTTGCCTCAGAGCTGAAACTTCGGAAGTGGCATGATGAAAGGAAATGATGACCAGAAGAGAAGCAGCAAGGGGAAGGAAACAAGAGGGTTACAGTAACATGTTATTCCAATTATGTAGGTTAGTTTGGTTTCTGCTTAGTTATTTCCTTTTCAAGACTTACACTGTGCAGGATAGGTTTCCTAGGGGATTTAATCTGGCAAATGTTTTAACTGTCATACCAGATACAGAAATATTTTAGGAGATCTTTTTTTTAATAACTAAGAATCAGATCCTCAATTTTTTACTGCTTTGCAATACTTGGGCAATGTAAAACAACTGGGAAATGCCCCAAGGAGGACCTTTGACATGCTTCTGCATTTTGGCTGATTCTTGCTTATGTAAAGGTCCCATGGTACATTATTATGGTTCAATTTGAGTCAGGTCAACCCTGTTTAGCTCCTGAAGATACTCGGAAGATTCAGGATAGTGGTTTGCAAATGTTTTCTCTTCTTCATTCTAATATAGGAAATTAAATTAAAAGACCAATAAATGATTCACAGGAACTGCTTAATGAATAATTGGAGTGGGGAAGCAGGGAAGAACTCAAAGAGGAGGAAAGTAGATTTCTTTATCTATCTAGATAAAGACTATCTGTCCACAAGATAATAAGTGATGCTATCTATAGAAAGCATTATCTATAACCATCTGTCTTTTAACATTTCATTTAGTCATCATAATGGGTTCTGCAGTGTACATTGTAAAATATACAGACTTGACAAGCTGACTGAGCTAACAATGCTATTGGATCCTCACTTGGGAATTTCAGAGATTTTGCTATTTTAACTGTGCAAATTTAATACATTGCTGTGCTTTCTGCTGCTTATTCACATATGGCACAGAAATGCTGCATAGCATGTAGAACTTTGCAAGTTGGAAAGTCACAGGTATTAGTTTATCAGATAAATAACTGAAAGTTTGCAGCAATAGCGAAAGCCTCTGAGTATAAAAGAATATGCAGAATGAATCTAATAATAATAATTAAGGAATCCAGAAAAAATGTCCATACTGGTTCCCTCCTCTGGAGAAGCAAAAATTTGGAGTAATAAACTTTAGCCTTTAATGGAACATCATTCAGAAACAAATCAGCTGTAAGGAATGGCTGTCACAGCCAGAGTACTTTAAACCATGATAAAAGAATAGTAAATTGCTAATGTTACTGTATTCAAGGGGAATTGCCTGTAGTGTCTAAGGTAAGAAGATTAATGAAACTCCAGCTGCTAATGGCTAAGAGTAGGTATTTGACCTCAGTGCAATCTGAGTCAATCCAGAAGCTTGCAGAGAATATCCTTAGGCTATTTTTCGATTGTTAGATGACCTGTCTTTGTATACTAATAAAGCATTACTCTTTCAGGCTGGCAGTCTGGTACAGGTATACAGAGAACAGCTGTAAGGCTGTCTTAAAGAAGCCCTTTGTAAATCTCATCATAAGTAAATGTCCTGGTTTGGACTAGGACAGAACCAATTTTCCTTTCAGTGACTTTTCCTTTCAGTTAAGTTTCTTCTAAGTAACTGCACTATCTGAAGCTGACTACATGTTTTTCAGACAGTGTCTACTTCTAGAATTGATAATGCTTGTAGTTTTTAGTTATTACTAAGGTAATGGTAGGGATGTTATGCAGAAAGACTCTTGCTTATACTTATTCCTATAGAAACCAAGGTCACTGCTAAGTTTCTTGTGGTCCACAAGTGAAAGGCCGTAAAAGAGTCACACTTGTGGGGAGGAGCGGACAGGACAGGTGACCCAAAATTGACCGACGAGGTATTCCATCCCAAACGTGTCATTCTCAGTTTAAAGCTGAGGGATCACAAGGGTCAGCCTCTCTTCTTCTATGGCCGGTGTCCAAAGAGGACTCTGTCCATTTTTCTCCTGCCTTTGATCCCAATCTGTGTGTTCCTGAATACAGTTCCCATCTGCCACTGAGTCCAGTCTAGGACTTCCAGGAGCCTCTCCTACAGCACCAGTGGTGATGTGATCATCATCAGGGGAGCTTGATCTTGGTTTTGTATATATTTGTATATATTAATGATTTATATCATTATTATTATACTCTCTTTCATTGTTATTGTTTATTAAAACTGTTTTAACTTTCCAACCCATAAGCCTCTCTCCCTTTTCTCTTTTCCTTCCCCCTTCTGAGGAAAGGAAAGGGTTAATAGAGAGCATCTGCCCTCTGTTTAATAGCCAGCCCACCTTTAAACCTTGACGGAAAGGAGGAGCTTGTTAAAACATACAGTCACAACTTACAGTGCCACAGATATCCTGGACACAGAATAACCTACAGAACCCCCTATAATTTAGAGAGGCCCATATTTCTGTGTTAGATACCCACTGAACTAACTGTGTGGGGTTTATACTTCATCTTTTAGACCAACATCTTTCCTCCCAGCTGGGACACACTGTATCATGACAAATCTAAATGTAAAATCAAGATAATGAAATCACTGGGTCACTAATGTGCTTGGATTTCCCTGAATATTTGGTTCTTGCAACTGTCACCCTTTATGAAATAGGGGAAAACACTCCAGTTGTCATCACTGGCACACAGTAGTACAGCTCCCACAGAGCAGGGTGGTGGCAGCTAACATTCATTCCAGGTCTTCTGAAAGCTTTCACAACCCAGTTCTACTTTTTCTGTAAAGGAAATATTCCCTGCTCCTAAAAGACTAAATTAAAGGAAATGTCAGTGATGAGAAATTACACTCCTTTAATGCTTTAATTATTTATATCATAGATCATAGAATTGTTTTGATTGGAAAGGACCCTTAAGATCATCAAGTCCATCCATTAACCTAACACTGCCAAGTCCACCACTAAACCATGTCCCTAAGCAATATGTGAGAAACCCTTTTACAAAGCTTTCTGAAATCTGGATTTTTTTTTGTTTTATGAACTTAACCAAATTCCTATTTTCTGTGGTCAGGAAAAGAACAGGGTTATTGAATGCCCTTTATAGAAGTAAAATTGCTTTTTGGCTTGCAGGAGGTCATGCCAGTAATTAACTTCAATCAACAAGAAGTGTCAGGAGTCCAGGGGAGATTATGCAAGTAGGTTTCTCAAGACTTAGTGATAATTGTCTGCTCATCATGCATCAGTTCTTTAAGGAGCTTCTAAAGGTAACAGAAAAAACTTCTTGCCTGTTGAAAAAAGGCTTTGTTATTCTGGATATGACTTAGTAAAGTAGTCAGGAGTTAATTTATTTTTAATTAGGAAGTTAGCATTATGCTGCTGTATAGCCTAAAAGAATATCCTCCACTTTGATGGTGGCTTTTTATTAATGAGTGATCAGGTAGTTTTATTAACAGCCTGGGTTTTGAACTATTAGGCTACAGTCAAATCATGTTTTCAAGCTTTTTGGAGAAATATTTTTATTTAAGTCAAAACTAATCAATGGCTCCTGGTGCTAAAGCATTTAGATAAACTTTACTATTACTAGATGCCAAATTAGTCACACTTTTGGCAGTTCTGAATAAACTCACAGAAATTATTCAAAGTGTAAAGCAAAACCCTTTGGAAACTCAAGAGTAATACCCAAGTAGAACACTTTCTGCTTGTTACAATCACACAATCCTTATTCTATTATCTATTAAATACCTGTGCTTACAAAGCAGTCTGAGCTATTTGGCAATTGGCTTTATTCAAGCCTGTTGGCCTGTTCTGTAGTCAATAACTCTTAAGGTACTAACTTTAATTAGTTCAAATTATCTGCTTTTTAGAATCGTTTTTGTTAGAAAGGACCTTTAAGATCATCGAGTCCAACCATTAACCTAACACTGCCTAGTCAACCAGTAAACCATATCCCTAAGCACCACATCTACTCATCTTTTAAATACCTCCAGGAATGGTGACTCCACTACTTCCCTGGGCAGCACCAAGATTTTCAGGCCTGTGTATACAACGTATGCATAGTGGCCTGTTCTTTTAAAAGGTGAATTAGTAGTAAAGTTCCTCACCGTGTAGATACAATCTGAAATACATTTTGCAAAAATGGCACTGTGAGAGTCCATGCTTGGTACTGCGTTAAGCTTTCTGAAGCAAGGAACTGCCTTTATATTTCATGTCTGTAAGGTGCCTAGGAGAATGCAAGCCTGACCACTCACTGTTACTATGGCACATCCCACTGCCATACAATGGTGATACCTCAAGAAGCTGACAGGGTAAAGTTTTACTTATTGGAGTTTTTATTACATATTAAAATATTAAAACTTATCAGCCAGTTGGCTTAAATCTTAACATGGAATGAAAAGGAGCAACTCATGTTGTTCCCACTTATACCCATATCCAAACTTGGCTTATTATTTTGGAGCCTTAACTGGACATCTTTTTAATGATTGTCACATTTTAACATGGAGAATCAAAAGTTGTCTAGGGAATATTATTAATGGACTTTTAGATCCCATGCTCTCAAAGACTAAGATTGGTTATATGCTCCTTCTGTTAGTATAAAGAGTTGCTTTAAAAGTACTTCTGTATTGAATGAGTGTTGATTTACTGGCATTCCCACTAAAAAAAGGGCTTTTTCAGACCACCTTGTTATTTTTGACGTCTAAGTTTCCCTGACATATTTATAGGCCAGAAAAGGAATCACTGTTTGGTAGTATAATTACAGTAATTCTGTGAGTTGCTCACAGTTTGTGTGTTTCTATGGGTGAAGGTATACTTACCCATACTCTTTTCAGGAAAATGGACAGAGATGTGGGATAAGCAAAAGCACAAGCCAAAAATAAATTCTGCCAACCCCCAAACAACTAGGGACAAAGAAATGAAGAAGCATGCATATATATTAATTTGCTGAAAGCTTTGCTCCCCAAAGATACTGTAGGAAAAGATTAATCAGATATTCTCAGGCAGAATTTCGATGTTATGTTAATCTGTGTGGAAATTAATACTGGTATCACTGTCAGCATATGAAAGGGAAGTTAGGTGAACAGTAGAGAAATGGAATTTCATCAAGTGCATCTTTTTATACAAAAACATAGAATCTGATCTTTGGTCTTTGATCCCTTAAAACAAGAACTGCTTTTTTATGGCTAAAGAATATGAAATCAAACTGCTCTTCTGTTAAAGGTAAACTGAAGAAAGTAAAAAATAAGTATGTGTTTCTTATGCATAATAATGCATTGAAGACAACAAAATCATGGTAGGGCAGTAAGAATGGCTTTCAGGTGGCTTCTAAATATACAGAGAACAAGTAAACCAGACATAAAATGGAGAAAGTAAAATATACATATAAGACTGAAATTGTAATTATAAAGGAAGAAGAAAGCTAGTTAAGTCATGAAACAAGTACCCTTTATATAAGGCAGTCTTCTCATTGGAAGAAAGGGTGGAAGAACATAAGAGCACCTAATATTTTTCAGTAGCCTGTCAGTAAAGAGATATACTAAATTAAATATTGTTCTAGAGACAAATTCAGGGCATACCCATTTGAATTAATTAACTGAAAGAAACTATTATTCCATCTGGTCAATTTTGTGCTCCTTAGAAGCAGTTTTTCAATAAATAACAGAGTTAATAAGGAGTAGAATTTGAATCAAATGTACTTCTTTTAGTGGGGAGTTTTTAAATTATTTTTCATAGTAGAGAAATGCTGACTTATCACTGTAAATTGTCTTTCTTTAAATATCAGTTACAAGTGAGTCAGTCCTAGTCCCCTTTTAAATACCTTGTTTGAAGGTAATGAGTTATTCTCTCTTAAAATTTGTTTCTCCCTATGAAGTAGTTGCAACTGTTGTGAACACTGTCAAAGGATGGCTATGGAAAGCGTGAGTCATACACAAAGTAGTAGACTGTCCCATGTCAACAGGCTAGTGCTTTGACCTGAAGACCATCTCTAGGGTGAGAAAATTAGCTGAGTCACAAAGCTTTTTTTTTTTTGGTCTCTTTGCTGTGTGCTAAAGTTGATGTTTGCAATATGAACTCTTGTCCTCTGGAAACTAAACCAGGGTAGCAGTTCATTTCACACAGGCTACTGAGCAACAATCAGATGGTAATGGTCTGACTAGAACTGAACCAGTGACCTAATGGTGATAGGATGGTTCCTTGAACCATCTAGGTCCAACACCTCTAGGCCATAGATTTCTGTAATTCAAAATATATTTTATTGCAAAGTATAGGACAAAAGGAGACTCTTTTTTTCCTGGAAATTTCTGTTTGCAGTCTGTAAGTGTCATTTTTGCATATTTATGCAGCATATAGAAAATACCTTTGCTTTTTTGCTGGATTATTAATAGCCCCTTATAAATGAAAATTAATGTTTAGGGGTTAATCCATCACTGATTTTGGATTTAGCAGCTTGGCATTATATTATACCATGTTATCTCAGTGCATAAGAGAAGGGTCTTTTAAAACATTATTTCAGCTTCTTTGCTTGTAGGAATAGTAATGTGTATGAATGCAAGTAACGAGAGTTCACAGCTTAAGTGGACTCAGAGTCCAGTTGTATATTGGTGGGAGACAGTGTGAACTCTGGATGTATTTTACCATCCGTAGCTGGCCAGACAGAAGTTTGCAAATTTTCCTTTCAGATGTGGAACTAATGTGATTGTGCCTGATATTCTTACTTGAATATACCTGATATTCTTACTTGAAGTGCATGAGCTCTATAAGGGGGTGTGTCTGTTCTGACATTTCAGGGTACTAGGGATTCAGATGTTCACAAAGCAGAGGACACTTAGAACCTTATATCATAAGTTTTAAGTCGGTAGCTAGTTTATTATTTAGCAGAATTTCCTAAAAATTTCCTAAAAATAAAGTTTGGTGTGTTTTTAGATGACTGTGTGTTGTGTTTTCACTTAGTTCAACTCAAGTCTAATAGGAGCTTTGTAAAATGGTCTAAAATGATTGTATTGAAATGCACTTTACTTATGAAAACCCTGACCCACTGATATCAGTGGCAAAACTCTCATTAGGTTGAGCGGGGTCAAGATTTTATTCCTCATTTCCAGTGGGACTGGAAAGTACTTGAAAGAGCAGATACGACTCCAAGACAAAAATGTGGATCCAGACTTCCAGCTCACATCTAATCTTCTTCAGGTGGTAGCATTATGACTCTCAACCTAAAGTAATTTGAATTTACAGATTCTGTAATCAAATTTTTGTATGTACGCAGAACTTAAGTTTAATCTGCAGACTGCAACACATACCAATTTGAGGTCTGTGTCTCCTCAAAACATGCAGAGGATCATCCCCTACTTCACTTCTCTATAGGTCGCTGTCCTGCCAGTATACTAAGGCTGTATTTGCATTAGCAAATGGAGTTGCAGTAATGGATCTGTAAAGTGAAATAGTTGGTGCTAGAGACACAGTGACCACCCTATTAACATTTGAGGAGTTCTGCCTCAGGTTAGCTCTAATTCATCCTATAGACATAATGCCCACTAGCAGCATATGGCATTAAGTGAGCTCTTGGAGTACATCTTTCAGTTCAGTTTCATCAGAAAAGAGTCAAGTTCATGCTCCAGATCATGTCACAATGTGAACCAAATCATGGTAGGTGAAGGTGGCTAGGGGTTCTGCTTTGAAAGTGCTTTTTTTCTCCAAACTACAGTGCTCATGTAGATGCATCCTGACAATTTTTTCTTCTCCGTTTCATGTGTTTAAATTCTTTTGTAGATTCAGACTTGTCTGTGGCATCATTTGTACAAGACCTTCAAGAATTCAGTGTCAAGAATTCATTTCCATGTCTGTTTATTCATTGTAAAACTGTAGCATATAATAAAGCTGAGCTTTCTTCTGTGCAAAGAACTCTTGCTCATGGAGTCATTGATTTATAAATACAGTGCAAACATTATGGGCACTGGTTTTGAATGATTTAGCATTGTTTATATAACTTCTTTGAAATATGTACACCAAATTGTCATATGCAGAGAATCCTGCAACAAGGATTCCTCAAGTCTGATAATTCGCACACTGTAAAACAGGCAGACAGTGATTACAACGATGGGACTCAGCTTGAATGAGTGAAAGCTTCAGATCCATGAATGCAAAGTATTTAGCTTTTTCCCTGAAAAGTTGGCTGTTTAGTCAAAGCAGTAGTTTTTAGCAGTCATATATATAGTTAAGAATTTAACAAGGATAAAATGATCTTGAAAAATTTCTTGGATCTATCAAGTAAACATTTTCCTTTCAGCATTAGGCATTCAAGTCATCCCATTCTGTTTACATTATTTAACAGTAACACATATTCATTCAAGGTTCATCTCTTTGGTTTTGTGTTTGAATTCCCATAAGAACCTACTGCAGCTCCCCAGAGCATTGATGTAGTAGGGCATTTTCTCCCTTGCCTGTACATCAGCCTACAGGAAAATAGTTTTGACCAGCATTTACCACATAGCGGTGCAAGGATGACAACAGGCATTAGTATCTTCTACAGGGTCTTTGAAGAACTGCAAATATTCCTCGGTAGAGTCTGGTTTTACTAGTTGAACCATAAAGAGAGAGTTCAGCAGTTCCTTCAGATTTTCTTGGAAGATTTGCTTTTGGTCATGAATCAATTCAGTTTAATCTTATAGTTTCTTTGTTAAACAAGGTAGAGCTTAAACTTATTATTTTCAAAAAAGTATTGAAAGCCATATTACTGAGAAAACCAAAAAGCCACTGTCCTTGCACATATTTATATTTTATCTACTTTGTCAATATTCCCTTTATTTTCAGATTATCATTAATCCTAGTAACATGCACAAGGCTAGACATGAAAGACCTGCTACATGTAGCAAGATAACTACAAAAGCGGTGACAAGCACGACCATGGCCCAGGTTCACCTTTCCCAAGAGCAGCAGAGCTCAGCACTGGCCCTGGGAATGGATTGTTGCAAAGGAAGGGAAAAGTCAGGAAAGGAGAGAAGTAGTCAGATACAATGTACGAGACTTTTGGGGACAGAGGTAGGACAGTAGGAAGGTACTTTTTAACAGCTGTTTCACTCTGTTATCTAAGAAGACTGGAAAATACTTTTTCTTAAGAGAGCACAGACTGTGTTTTGGCATGTCTTCAACCTCCCAGCAAAACACTTTTTGAAAGAGTCCTCATTCCTTGCCTTAGATCTCTGGGATAGACCAACTTTCAGGAATTACTTTTTTTATGCTAGTTCAGGAGCAATTAGGTGCAATTTCTGTGTCATATCCTGTAGCTATATGCTGGATTTGGCAGTGCAGCAAAGATTCCTTCTGTGGTGTTTCTTTTCAAAAAGCTAAATTAAAAAGATGAACAAGACTGCCCTATATTAGTAGAAGGTAGAGACTAAAGAAATATTACATTATTTTCTGTTCAATTTGCTCAAGTACTGGTATCCAACAGTACTGCAGTACTCAAGGGAAGATATTACAAACAGTATTCAGTTGAAGTGTACAGTAGGTTATTGCAGTTTAACGAAGATGAACTCTGCTAGATTTCAAGGATTTCTCCATTTTCCTTATATTCAACTTAATGTAGACTTCTCAGCATTATTTCATAGAAGTGGTCTGTGGGGACTAGGAATGAAGCCTGACAGATAGATTTAAAATGAAAGGAGACCCTTGACAGGATTTTGTGACTACAAAAGAATTTAATAAATAGCGGAATGATGATTCACTGATGTAGTGAAAGTTACTGAATTATAAGATGCACTAGAAGAGTTCGCAAAAAAAGGCAGCAGCTTCTGCTGATAGAATGATTTTCTGCTGTTATTTCTCCTCTTACTTCATGCCTTCGTTTGCACCCAAACATGAAGTTTTTTTCCTATTTTTAAAATTTTGAATTCAGGAGTATGAGATTTTTAAAACATCTGAGTTCCAAAATCTCTTCCATTCTGTAATCTTGAGCCTTGGTAGGAAGTCTGCAAAAGTTAGTGAATAATCAAGATGTAAAGTTTCAACTTCTTCAAGCTCTGTGGGATAATTGATAGAGATGGGGATTTAGGCAGCCTTCATACATGCATTAGTAAGAAGGTGTTATTTGTCAATTGTTTCGGTCACTGAAAAGTATTGAAGTGCTTCATGATAGTGGTAATTTTATGTCATGGCTTTGTCCCACACAGTCTGAGAACAAATTAAACTTAAATCAGTCATTTTGGCAAGGTCCCTGATTCTTGCTGGGAGTTTGTTGGCAACTTAAATACAGGGGAAAAAAAATAATATAAATGCTAAACTAAATGGTGAGACAAATAACGCACTAGCATGTGATATTCATTTTGGTATTTAATACAGAAGTCAATGAATGTTTCACGACAGTGAAGATTTTTCAGCATGCCAAAGGTTTCAGTGCAGGCACACAGCAGTTATCAGTCAGCTTTGCTATAGAATTTTGTTCAATATTGTTGTATAATTCTGTAATTCCTTTATACTGGAAGACTACTGTATTTACCCTACAGTTTCTCCTGGCTCTGTGAAGGAGACACATGGCAGAGAGTACTTAAGGCTTCTGCTCCTGTGATATTGTCAGAAAAGACATGCAAGAAAGTCTCCTCTTTGTCATAGGCAGCAAGCTGTGTTTACTACTCTGGAACAAAAAGAAAGAGGGCCATGAAGAAGAGCTGATCCAAATACCCAGCTCCTTGGCACTAACTATTGAGCTAACGGGTCTCTCTCTTTTCACTTACGTGATGCTTTGTATCTTAGGTTACACTTTATTTATGGTGCCTAAGTAGAAATCTCTCAGGGATGCATCAATGAGACAGTGCTAGGGCGTGGTAAAGCTGCAATGCAAACAGGTCAAAAGCCAACACAATGTGCCCACCTCGGCATAGTACGGAAGGCAGTCTTTTGCTGAAGGTGGTGTAGCAGATGAACTGTGAGACCAATTACATTACTTGAACATTTCAAGGAACACAAGAATCTGCTTTGAGTTAGAAGCTAGTAAATACATTTCCCACTGGTAAAGTCCAGGTATGACTCAGTATGAATATAAGTAACCCTTAAGAGATGAATATGAGATGTGCATTTCCCTAAAAATTTTTAAAACAATTATATCTCACTGCTACAACTGGAAAATAATACTAAGATCAAGTGCCAGTTAATGCAGTGTTTTTACACCCCAAAATCTGTACTTGTATTCCACCTGCATTCTGAATACATTGCATATTCGAATTACAGAATGGCATTTGTTGTAGACATTATGAGCAAAAGTGTTGGAAAGAAATCTCTTTTCTTTTCTTGGCCCAAGCAGTAAGACACCTGTCCCATGGCAGGAGGCATCAGGCACTCATTATTGTCTATTTGTTACAGTGTGAGAAAGTATTACCCCCATTTTTTACAGATGGAGAGCCTGGAATTGCAAGATTAAGAAACTTGTTCAAAGCCTCAGGGGTTCCATACTCCCATTTCCGACTCTAAGCATTTAAATTACAAACTCTCCCTTGGAAAAAAGAAAGTTCTTTTGTCATGTAGAGATGAAGGGCATGATGTTCCTCTCATGTACTGCACTGTGAATCACGAATTATTCCATTGCAGTGAGTGGAATTGCCTGGGTAACTCTGAGAGAATAAAACCAAAACTGCAGGAGATTTTTAAATGCAACAAAGAAATTTAGGAGCACAAATCTGTCAGTCTGAATGTGTCCTGTGTTCCTAAATGATTTTGGTGCTACAGAAGCTGCCATACCATGTTGCATTATCTCTTTCTAGGTGGTCAATTTGTCTTTCCGGTGATTATTATTTGGTTGAGAGCAAAACAGAGAGCCCAGGCAGAAACAAAGCAGGTTCTTTACTTGCCTATTAAGGCTGCTTTCTGTAGAACATAATAGAAATTTAGAGAATTGAGGTGATGAGCTAATTATGTTAAAAGCATCCTCATCTTTGGAAATGATTCTACGTTGACTGTTTCAAAGACGGACATTTTTTCATACATACATAAAATATGTGTGTGTGTGTCTGTGTGTATGTATTTGTGTGTGTAAACAAATTAAGATATTTTTCCATTCATCACTTCTAAAAATCTTCTTTTGTCGCTGCTCATTTTAGCAGGAATAAGCAGCTAACATATTGCTTACCATTCCTCCAGGGGGACAGTTCTCTGACCTTGTTTCTCCTGGCACATATATAAATTACTGTTAATGTAAACAGCAAAACAAAAATTCCTACTGGAAGAAGACCGTGTACCCAGTTCCCTGTGGAGATACCCCAGGAAAACAAAAACGTAGAAAGCATTAGCTGCATTGTTCCTTAAATTGCTGAAAGATTCTAAAAGACTGTGGTGTTGAGCAGTGAATAAAAAGCGAGCAAAATGGAAGAGACTTGCTTGAAACTGTATTGTTATGCATTGAAAAAAATATATGCAATTGCAGTAATATTTACATTCTGCCAATATGCAGAAAATAAACTCCTAGTGAATTTTAAGTGGATAGTGGAATATCTGATGAGCAGTCCTTTAACTGCCATTGTGTCTCTGGATGTAAACAATGTTGTTTAAGTCAACAAGTATGACTTAAAATCCTCCCCAACAAAACCAGAACTGCTTTTTTCTGCACTTGGCTAGAAATTGTACTTGGTATTTTTGAAAAGAGAAAGAATACCTCTTTCTGAAAATTAACTGCATTAGAATATTAAGTGCTTTTGGCTTTTCCTCAGGAAACAGCTGTTTGGCATCATCTAAGTGAATTAAGAAACCTCCTTGCTTCCTTGAGTGTCTCACTGTTTAATTAGGGTAATGTATGCTGGTTCATATTAAATTGAAGTTCACCTTAGCTCACCCAGTAGTTTTTAAGTTAATAACGTGTAAACTGACATCTAGTTTTTGTCTTTTTGTCTGTTTTGTGTGTGACGGGTGGTGATACACAACCATGAAGTAGGAGCTCATTCCATTGTTATTGTGGCATTTCCCAGTAAGAGTCAGGACAAAGGGTGGTGAAGTCACAGTAATTCTGGTTTGTCTCTAGCACTCTCACACTAGATCACTGTGAGATGTCAGGGGCAGAGTTCAGTACGTCATGCAAGGGACTGCAAGTTTCATACACAGCAATGCTTTTGTTTCTTTTTGTAGCCATTTTAAACATGTCCTTCAACAGCGAAAAGTGGGAGGTAGTTCTCTTTAGCCATTTCACTTTAATACTCCCATGGATTTAAAGTCATAGAGCCTTTCTGGTCTCTCATTCAGTAAGTTTCCTAGGAAAAATAAAAAAATCTGTTGTCTGAACAGGTTTTTGTACCATTCTCATCACTACAGAGTTGTCGTCTTCCTGAAATGTCCCTCAGATATTCATCTTATTGATCATTAATTAGTGACTTTTATTCCATACCCAAGAAGAACTAACTCAAAGGCTCTGTGTTCTCTACAACCTAGTTGAACAAGTTTGTAAATCACCCAAGGCTGGATTCATCTGTGACATTATGGGGAGGTAAAGGGGGAAGATTTTGAGCAGTGCTGTTCTTTTCTGTATTGTAAGATTAGGCACTCATTTGGACAATGATAGTATAACATTTAACTATTCCTGTAACACATACACTCTCTCACACACACATGCACATATAAAGTTTCTTCCTGCAAACCCGCACCTACATACAGCCATGACAGATACAACCTAGGTGGCAAATTGATAGTAACCACACTGGTTAGCTTTGTTGTATCCTCATTAGAAGCTAAGGTTTGGTATTTGATTGCCTTCCAGCAAGTGACTTAATAAGCTAATTATTCTGTTGAGCAAAAAGCTCCCAGAACTGTGCCTGCATAAACAATTTGGCCAGGATTCCTTCCCATCAGCACTCTGTGCAGTCAAACATTTTCTGAATTGTTGGCTATTTTGCATCTCTTCTGGACGGCTTATCTACATAATGGGATAGTTGTCCAGATTTTACCGGTAAGAATGGATACAAACATAGGTAGACAGCATGTTAGGTGTGGCTCCCTAAACCATGTGCTAATATCACATTGCAGCGTTTCAAAAGAATGGTTTAATTTAATTGGACTTGTCACAATGAGGACAGATATACCGAAAGAGACTTTGTGGTTGTATTGAGGAGCCCCTGGAGAACTTTCAGTTTTGAAGACACTTACTTATTTTTCTAATATCTAAATAAAGCAGGTTTTAATTTCCTAGGTAGATGAAGACCTGCCTTGCCTAACACCATTTGAATGGTCATTTATTGCTATGAGGATTTGGCTGGGGGAGGAGGATTTCTGTAAGAAGTAACAGGTGCAATCACATGTTGGATGGCAAATAAAGCCAATTTTTCAGCATTGTCAGAGAGGATAGGATTTTTTACAAAGGAGCCAGCATTTACAATATTATGTATGCTGCCTGTCTAAACCTACAGTCACTTGGCACTGAACCCCTAGAAATATTGGCCAAGTAATTTAGATGGCACATGTGTTCAGATGGCACAGCTCCACCCAGACTCAGAGTCAGCCAAGAGATCATCCATCTACGAGCATCAAGTGGTACTGTAGATAGTAGGGTTTCAAGCCAAAAAGAAGTTTCCAAACAGCTGTCTGTCCCTGTATCATATACCTATAGCTAAAATGGTATGTGATTGATAATCTAGTTTTTGCTTGGATTATTTTTCAAAGTATAGCCCCTCTGTAGATGTAGATACCTTGACTCTGCAGTGCAGAGCTGGTGCTTTGGTGGCTCAGGAGAAAGATTTACAGTCTCTGTTGCCTTTTCATGTTCAGATAGCTGAGGAAGCAGAATCATCTCTGTCCTTCTTTTCTAGAACAAATGACATAGAGAATTTCTGCTGAAAACTTCCCCATTGTTATCTGTCAAAAGCAATTAGTAAGAATATGCAATGTGTAAAGTAGTTTAGGTGTTTGAATAGCAAAGCTTTTTGCGGGCCTTAAAAGTCCAAAGGTGTTTTAGTCGTCTCTGGTATACAATGAGGGAGACCAACATTTCAGTAGTAAAATTCGTGCTCATGACATCCATGCTTCATGCAAACAATTTTGTAATTTTCTGTGCCTCCATCTATTTTTTTTATATCAGAAAGAGTTGAAAAGGTACCATTTAGAATATCACACTGATAGAAAACTATACAGTTTGTTTCTTTCCTTTAGTTATATATTTGGCCAATTCAAAACTCCACAAAGTGACAGGATGTATAATGGTGGGAAGGAAATTCTTATTTCCATTAAAAAATTACAAACTTCAGAGTGGAAATAATATTGTTATAAATTCATAATACCTTGCAATACCAGAAGGTGTGTTGGCCTCACAGTTTTCATCTGAGAAGAGCACATTCGAAGCAAATTTCTTGATTGTTCCCACTCACTGCACTTTGATTCACATCGTAGCATGATCTCAGGGCACATCAACTGGCCTTTTTTCCTGAAGAAATTAAACTGGACTATGAGATCCAGGAGCTCATACCATGCATTCCTGCTGCTAATGAGCATTCAGTCCAAAAGACAGAGTAAAGCTGGTCTGAAATAAAACCCCTGAAACATTATGTGTGGACATTGTGTCGCCCATACCAACTATTGGACTTTTCAAATCTGTTAGGTTGCACTACCAAAGCAAGCTGCTCTGAATGCAGAGAAAAAAAGTAAAAGGTATGATTTTGAGCTTACACTGTTGAATTAAAATTATAATTTTTTTTTTTGGTGATTGTGGTGATTGTGGTTTACCTCTACAGAAAACAGGACTATCCCCCTTTTTTACTGCGAACGTCACTACATCAGTCCTTAGAGTACAGTCTGGATTTCAGCATGTGTCTCCTGCTTGCAACAAGGTAAAAAGAGGATTCCACACCTCCTTCTCCAACTTTTACACCATTATTCAAAAGCTACATATTACATAAAAACTTTGGGGTAATGGTTGGATAGACTGCTAATGTAAAACTCAAGTACCATTTTGGCTTAGAGGGTTTTCTTTCCATCAAGAAACACTTTAATGACTGGTCAAATGTACTAACCATCTACTCCTTGCCTTAGGCCTTTGGACTAATTTAGAAAGTCATTAACCATTCAGTAATAGGAAAGCATATGCCATATTATCCAGTGCATGCAAAATCAGATAAGAACTTCTACTCCACCATTGGAACTGCAAAATAAATAAATAGCTAAAATAGCTCGTAGTCCTATAAGAAGTCTGTGTCCTGTGAATGTGAAGCTGCAACATCTGTGATAAAGCAAAAATGTGTATTTCTCCATTTGGTTCATGTATATAAAATTAATTGAGATGTTCAGTCTTGCTGATGATTTGATCCATTCAACAAGAATGCACTTTTCACAGTACCTTACACATTGCCAACACACAGAGACTGTCCCTTTTTTTCTTTCAATGCTGTGAATTTAAAAATTTATACATTTGTCTCTTGGTCATGTGTTCAAAACCAGTTTTCCCATTCTGCTGGTGCCTGTGAACCTGTTCAGGTTTAGTGCTCTGTCTTTTATCATTGCTTGCTATGCAACTTGGATTTTCCTGTGGACTGAATGAGAAAGTGATAGCATGTGGTCTTTCTATTTAATTGCATATGGCCGCACTCACTCTGATCCCAGCATGTCTCAGGGAAAATGTCAACAACCATATAATCATAGAAGGGTACACGTGAGCAAAAAGAAGAAAAATTATATTAAAAATTATCCACCACTTAGTGCTTTAATTTAACCTCCTATATCTTGTTTAGCAGAGCATTTTAAAACAATTTTTCAAAGAGCCTTAGCAAAAATAAATGAAGACATTTATTCAAGGAGAAATATTTTTTATTTTAAATGAGTTGCATATTCAGTATAGAACTGAAATATATTTTTCTCCATTTGTCAGATGAAAAATTAGTAAATGTTACAGTTATTAATTATCTACAGTAACTATTTGCTGAATGAATATTATTTTTTATTAATTATGTATCCAAGATCCAAGAATGCTTTACCAGCTGTAGTTTCAATTCCCAGTTGATGTAAATTGGCTTTGCTTCACTGAAAACAAAACATCTATATCAGTTTACACCAGCTGAAGATCTGGCTCCAGCAATGCAGGGCAGCATTGAGATTTCAGACCTGCTGAGCAACATGCAGCTCTCCATATTTAAAATATTTAATATTTTTCCAAAAACACCAGAAAAGGCCTTGATTTCTGCAGTAAAAAGCTCAAAACCATGTGCTTCTGAGGACTCGCTTAATACCAACTGAAGGCTGAACCCTCCAGGTATCTCAAAGGGACGGGGGAGTGTGTTACAGTAAAGAATATCTCCTGCTGCAGTGTCCCAAACACACCCTTGCTCCTACCAGCTTCCTTTCACTCACCCAAAAGTGGCACACCACCACAACCACCACCAGGTTTTTTGCTAACCTCTTATTATCATAACTGAAAGATCTACTCAAATAACTAGTCTAAGACTCTGATTTTGTAATCTCATCTGTGACTTATCATTTAAAATGTAATTTTGTATCATTTCATGGAGAGAGGTTGGCATTCTACCTGTTCTGTAGCTTCTGCCTTAGAGGTAAAGGAGAAAGCTGGACTGTAAATAATTTTCCAAAAGTTATGTAGTGGAAATAAGGAAGGTATAGCCTCATATAGTTCTTTCTCTGCCACTAAAACAAATTGTGGAACTGTGACAGGTCTGATTCTTTTTTTAGTATTTTTTTTTTCCCTTTGCTGGTACTTGTTCAGTCTTCATGGCTCAAAATTGAATTGTAGAGAGTGCCTCATGCCTCAAAAAACTTCAAAACATGTGGGCCAGTACTGAAATGACATTGTGGTTTGCCACAGTGCTTTGTAAAGACAATTTCGTTGTACTACTGGGAAACTGCAACTTGAATTACTCCTTATATTTCCTGTCACTAAGCCTTGTCAATACGGTTTAAGTTGAATGCAGGAGAAGAAAACAAATAATTTCTTCTGATTCAGACATTGTGAAGTGCTAGGGCAACTTACTCATTTTTAAGAAGATGCTGTGGGTAGTAGATGGGCAGGCTACTGTTTTGTGGTAAGTAAGAGTCTTATCGCCCTGGTAACATGCCAGGATCTCAACAACTGTAGGAAGCACAGCTAAGTAATGTCTCACTGACTATTGTCTTAGTGCTGAAGGGTTGTTTTACATTTCTTTTTATTTACTAATTAAAATTTCAGTCTTCCTTTCTCAGAAAGATGATGAAAATGAAAGGACATTTCTAAATTCTGAAGACATTATCAGAAGTTTCCAACAGTCAGCTAGACTCACAGGACTTTCTGTGAATGGCTGATACTGTTTATCACCTGGGTATCCGAGTGCCTGGCACACCATAGAGCTAAGTGCTGCTCTTTGTAGTAGAATGATACTGCACATATAAAGTTTTTTTGAAAGCTTAGTAATAAGAAAAAAATATTTCTCATTTTTCTATAAAGCATTCCGAGCATTCAAGGTAATACTGAAGGTAGTCATTTTCCATATCATAGTTCTCCCTGTGTCAGATAATGATTTTGCAGTCTTTGAAATCGTGACTCAAAATTGCTCTATATGTTTTTATTATTATCATTTTTTTTCAAAAAAGCTTTACAAAGGACAGACAACATGAGCACACCGCTTTTATTGTGTGGGCGTGTGGTTGCCTCTGTATAATAGACTCCCCAATGTTCTTGGTTATAATGTGTAGCAATTCACATGTAGAGCTCTAGATTTCCAAACTCCATTTTCAGGCTCAATAATAGCCTTTCATTCAGCCAAAGGATTTACACCTAATTATAGAGCTGTGTGCTTTCTGTTCTGTTGTCTGGTCAGAAAGTATACTGGGCAGCTTGTCGCTGTCATTCAGGGCAAAGACCCAGTGCGTGTCGATATGCTTTTGAAAGCTTTTGATTTTTCTAAGTATACGGCTATAGATTTTAAACAATGTCTTCTGTAGGCTTACTAAGGATAGTGATAGGCAATTGCCAAGGCAGTAGTTTGCCAAGGCAGTAGTATTGGAATAATTCCTTTTTTGGGAAATTGCTGATATTTACTTTGTATCTTCACTAGGATTTCACAAGAATGGATGGGGAAGGGAACAGAGAATTGTTTTGGTTGTTTTTTACCCCATCACCTTTCTGAGTATATATCTCTTAAAAACTGAACTTCAATTTGTTGAATGCAGTTTATATCTTAATGTAAAAATTTGTTTCTGTGCATTTTATAATAAATCTCTCTTTCTTCAGTGGTTTCAGTTTTAAACTTTTTTGAAAGGAGCTTTAAACATTAAACAGCAATAATAATAAAAACATAAGTATAATACTGAGTTTGAAACTCTGTTAACTTCATTAATTGATTTCTGTTCCCCTTCTGACCTTGAGTATGGTGTTGCTACCATCTCGTACCTGTATTCAGACACATGCAGTTATTTTGTGCCATGCAATTCATATAGACTAGCCAAGGAACAAATCCCACTATGAAAGGTATCAAAAAAGATGGTAACAAAACTAAAAGGATAAGATACAAGACAACAGGTGGAGATAGAGAAGTGAAGGTACATGGGAAAAAATACGACAGGACAACAAGTAGGAGTCTCAGCAGATGAGTGTCCTAATTGTTCTCAACTATTTTTGTAGGTAGACATTAAGGCAAACAGCTGCTTCACTGTCAAGGATGTGAAATTGGTGAAAGAAATGCTGTGTGGCTATTTATAGGGACCTTTCTGAGCAGCAAGGGCACTAAGGTAGAAAGCAATAATACAACTGGATGATTGAGGCTGACATTATCACAATGGGCTGATAAGAATGGGAATCAGTATTTTGTATTGGTGAATGACAAACGGTAAGTGAAGAAACAATAGTCCGTGAAAGGTCTTGAAAGAGATGACAAGTAGCTTTTGCTAAATATGGTAAAGAATAAAGAGGTGAAGGAGGATGCAGAGGGAGAGTGACATAACTAAAGGTACTAGTTAGGTAAATGATGTCTGCAGCAGCAATCAGAATGGAAGCAAGAAAAGAGGATATTATATTAATCAGAACACCAGCCAACACAGCTCTCATCAAACATTTCCAGATATGCGTATAAATAGGAAAAACACTTCAAAGCCTCACAAAAATGAAAGAGGTAAAAATGAAAAGTTAGTACGAAGTTACGCATCTAAGGATAGTTCTCTTGCCCATGGTAATCAAGGGATACAGTAGGGAGAAAAATAAAGAATTCTAATTTAAACATATTTAACTTTATGGTATGGCTAGGAATCCATGAGGAGACATTGGAGACATATGAGAAACTTAGTGTGGATGGCAGAGGCAAGTATGGAATGGAGAAACAGGCCTATGAATTGTCAAGTTAAATCACAGAACCACAGAATCAACCAGGTTGGAAGAGACCTCAGGGATCATCGAGTCCAGCCGTTGCCCTTACACCACCCTGTCAACTAGACCATGGCACTAAGTGCCATGTCCAGTCTTTTCTTAAACACATCCAGAGATGGTGACTCCACCACCTCCCTGGGCAGCCCATTCCAATGTCTAATAACCCTTTCTGAAAAGAAATTCTTCCTCATGTCCAACCTGAACCTCCCCTGGCGAAGCTTGAGGCTGTGTCCTCTTGTCCTATCACTAGTTGCCCGGGAGAAGAGGCCAACTCCCACTTCACTATAACCTCCCTTCAGGTAGCTGTAGACTGCAATAAGGTCACCTCGGAGTCTCCTCTTCTCCAGGCTAAACAACCCCAGCTCCCTCAGCCATTCCTCATAGGTCAGACCATATCCAGTCTTAGTCCAAGCCTTAGTCAAGCTCAGCTAGTTCGAGCAACCCTGGCCCTGCAAACTGTGTGATCCAGCAAAATTCATCACTAAACGCACATGTTTAGCAGCTAAAAATTGTTAGAATATCTTGCACAGAAGTTACAGAATAGGTTGTGTGAATTTCTGACATTTTGCTAGGTTGAAAATCTTATTACCTGCTAAAGGCGTTCATTTCAGAACAGGTTCATTGTATATGTGAAGTAAAAAATTTATTGTTAGTTTTATCAAAGTCTTAGCAAGCTAATCAAAGAACTATTTTTTAGTCCATTTACAATAATACTAGGACTTACAGTTCAAATTCTATATAGTTAAAATTATGGATATGCAAACTTTCTGGTAACACTCATTTCTCTGGTGTTACATTTAACCTTTCACTGTGTCTCTGGGTCCTAAGCTCAATGGCTTCATTCTGGGACAGGGGCTGGCTTCATGAGTCCTTTACGAGGAGCAGCGTTATGTCGATATTGGTGGGGTTTTTCCCCCTTCAATGTAGGATCTGCTTGGGGTCACTTTTATATGTTTGTCAACACACTCGTTCACTGGTCTGCAAGTTGATGTTGCATCCAAATTTACTATCTTTGGTGTGTTTTACCTAAGTTGGTTATGTCTTTGTTCTCTCTGTTATTCCTAAAACCGTTTTTACCCAGCTCTCAAGGCTGCATTTGGGTAACTGACCACTGGAGAGTTGTTTACAGCACCGAGGCCTCCCATATCATCCCATGCCGGTACTTTCAAGGCCTCTGCTATCATCCCAAGCCTTTACTCACATGTGTGGCATTTTATTCTAAGGTCAGCGATAATTCACTCTGCATATAATACCTATACTTGTCATTGCTGTCTATTAGTTACAAAAAAAAGGTCTAATGTTGTTAAACCATGCAGTTATACAAAATTTTACAAAAGCAAAGTAGGTAATAGTCACCTGGTCATTAGATAATTGCTGTCACTTGCAAAACCAAATCTCTAGGCAGGCCAAGACAAGTCTAGAGAAAGCCTGACAGGTCCTGAGGCCTGTGGTGCTGGCTTGGCGCAAAGGCTGTGGCCTCTTACAAGAAACAGCAATAGCATTTTTACTAAGCCACAAAGCTACATGTTCTAAACCTCCATCTACAATCTGTTTCAATATAAGTTTATAGCCAGTGCTGTAAAACTTAACTTCAACTCGACTCCAAACCTGTGGGATGCTGCCTGTCCCAGCTGTAGCCTTAGGCTGGAGGGCTTGGTCACCCAAATCTACAAGCCTATCCCCAAACCTCCCACCTTCAAATCAAACCTCAGCTGTTTGCTATTTGGGACCCAGTCCTTACTGTGCTCCAGTAGCTGATGCAGGACCCAGATACTAGCTTTGCTTTTCTGGCACTGGCAGTATAAAGCTTATTGAGAAGCACTGTCAGCCCAGGAACCCATCAGACCAAACCAAAACTAGTCCAGTGCCTCAGCTGAGTCAGTGCAAACCTCAGAGGTATCATTTTTTCCAGACCTGATTCTACTCATAAGTACATGCCACCTGGGCCCTGACTGCAACCCTAACCGTCGTTTCAGTGCTCAGACCTAACTCAGACATGAGCTCTCAGGCAAACGATCACCTCTGAAGCAAACACTTCCTAGGTCACTTCCCAGAAATGCTTTTTGCTGCACAGGTGCAGCATAAAAACAAGCCCATGGGCACATAGACATCCAGGGAAGCCTGTCACATCACTTGGCACCTGCTGAAGTCTTTTGTAATGTAGTTCCTGGAAAAACTTCCAACTCACTTGGACTGCAGATGAGCCCACAGCCCATCTTTTCCTCCCACTGCCTCATGTATGCAGATCTCGAAGTTGCCAGTAGGTGGTACAAAATATACAGACATTGCTTGCCAGGCTTCCCTTTCCATCCACTGAACATCTGTCGCATCTCTTACGCCGTTTTGCCTGTAGATTCCCAGCAAGCATGTAGGGTTGTAAAGCCTGGCCTCTATGTAAGTGGTGGTTTGCTGTAATTATGCAGCAGAAATGTATTGGCCCACTGTGAGCAGAAGATAATTCAGAACTTGATTTTAATGTGGAATTCCCAAATAAAAGTGCTTTCAAAATATCCTTAGCTGAATTATTGTGATGCTAAGATATGAGATATCTAGCTAACACTTCATGAAAACCAGGCTTGGTGTAATGTATTTCTTACAATATTGTTGTGGAATTGAAAAACTATGTAATGCGCATATTAAATTGTAACAGAAAGACATAATGCTGACAAAAATTAAGGAATTGAATGTCTCCTGACTTACTGTATGAAGGAAGCAGCAAGCTCCTTTTTCGCTTGAACCTTCAGTGAAGGGTGAGTTCTTAGTGAAAACATATATATTACAGTGGACTCCACAGTTATATGACCTTCTGAATCAGTTCTTGGTTATCAGTGTTTTGTATTTATGCTCTAAATATTGCAAATATCACTTTCACAGAATCACAGAATCACAGAATCAATCAGGTTGGAAGAGACCTCAGGGATCATCGAGCCCAACCGTTGCCCTTACACCACCCTGTCAACTAGACCATGGCACTAAGTGCCATGTCCAGTCTTTTCTTAAACACATCCAGAGATGGTGACTCCACCACCTCCCTGGGCAGCCCATTCCAATGTCTAATAACCCTTTCTGAAAAGAAATTCTTCCTAATGTCCAACCTGAACCTCCCCTGGCGAAGCTTGAGGCTGTGTCCTCTTGTCCTATCGCTAGTTGCCCGGGAGAAGAGGCCAACTCCCACTTCACTACAACCTCCCTTCAGGTAGTTGTATTTATGTCTACAGATTAAATCACCCCAATATATATTATATAAAAAGAACAAAACAGAGTTAAGGACAAAGTCCTTAGAACTGTTACACAAAAAAAAAGTGAAAAAGGGTGAAGCAGTTGCTCAAGAGGTTGCTCAAGCTGAAAGAGTAACTTGAGTTTTTCAAGACAGAATGGAGAGGACAGAGTTGTGGAAAGAAAGGAAGGACAGTAGTTTTGAGAAGAGCCAGCAAAATCTAAAGCCCCAACAGGTGAAAGGAAATAAAAATGGAAATTTGATTTTCAGCACAGGCTAGAAAAAGCCAGAGAGAAGAAGGAGGAAGAATGAGTATGGCAGCAATCCAGAGGAAGACTAGGGTGAGGATTAAATGGAGGCTCAGAAGAGGACAACAGCTGAGAAATAGCTTGGTTTGACAGGGGAAGAGAATGGAGTTGTATGATGGTGAAAGTGAGGGGAAGGTATGTTACATTTTTTACAATGAGAGAAGGTTGAATGAGCAGCTTTTCTATGGGAGAAAATCTTAAATAAGCATTACAGTATTGCTACTGATAGCAGTCCAGCAAATGTGTAAGAAAAAAAATAGAAGCATTAATAATTGACAGTATATTCTTGCCCCACATAGAAAGCAGGATTAAGATGTGATTTTCTGTGTGATGACATAAAGAGATAAAACATATTACTCTTCTTTCGTACTTTTGGTAATATAACTGTGTCATGCTTTGTGTACTGCCATGCTAATAGATGCCAAGCACTTAATACAGATGTCAATATATTTAGATCTAGTTTCACATATGTCTAGGACATAGTTACTTTATTTTATATTATTGATGCTATCTAAGAGACTCAAACCTCCTGACCCCGCATAATGTAGGAATCACCGGAATAAGGCAGTTCAACATGCAAAAGTGGTAGTAATAAGTAACTATAAATCAAGTCCCAGTAGAAATATGTGACACAGAAGAAAGGTGAAAAGGAATAGTTAATTACAATATGAAATAGTAAATGATCATTAAGAGGCTGATCATGACTGAGATCTCACAAAAAAAGCTTGGTAGACATTTGTTTTGGAATTTACACAGCCAAAAGACAAGAATAGAAAAAACAAAAGAAATTCATGGCTCGCGGCAAGGGTGGTGACTTGGATAATCTGTTTACAGTCAGTTTCTCAGTTTTGACTGATGCTGAGGATTATTTCTTTTCATGTGAACCTGAGAGTAATCTTACTTTCTTGTTATCTTTTTTACCTGTTTTAATTGTGTGGGATGAGAGCCCCAGTAAGCACGGGCACAGGATTGACAAGAACAAGTCTTCAGTTTCAGGTGTTCTCTCCTGAAAAGGATTGATTCAGGGCAATAGGTTGGCTTCTGTGCAAGACAGTTAGCTTAGCAGCGGTGACGCTGCCTGAGTGTATTAACCTGTCAAAGTGGATCAGGAGTCTGTGCCACAGAAAAGTGAAAGGTTATAAAAGCACAAAGACAGTTCTATGTCTCTGACCATTTCCCCAGTGGAAATAGAGATGATTTGTTTTGGGATCCTATTGAGGCAGGGGAAGTCCTGACTATTTCATCAAAGGTGAATCATTCAATTTTTAAGGAAGGGGATGCAAGAGTGGATACCATTGCACTGAAAGTATTTCTTCTTAGCACGTATCTGTAGGCTTTTTTACGTTTCATGTGTTTAATAAAAAGTAACTGAGTTAGAACCTTCCACAAAGTCCATGTTCGTTTGTTACAGAGATGAACTTAAACTCAGTCCTTCAGTGAAATGCTGAGGAATTCACACTGTAGAGGTGAACATGTAGGTCTAAACACAGGAACAGTGATGTCAGGCAGCAAGCATTGGCTTGATGGTCGCACTCAAAGAGTTACGGTCAACGGCTCGATGTCCAAGTGGACAACAGTGACAAGTGGCGTTCCTCAGGGGTCGATATTGGGACCGGTCCTGTTTAACATCTTTGTCGGCGACATGGACAGTGGGATTGAGTGCGCCCTCAGCAAGTTTGCCGACGACACCAAGCTGTGCGGTGTGTTCAACACACTGGAGGGAAGGGATGCCATCCAGAGGGACCTTGACAGGCTTGAGAGCTGGGCCTGTGCAAACTCCATGAAGTTCAACAAGGTCAAGTGCAAGGTCCTGCATGTGGGTCGGGGCAATCCCAAGCACAAATACAGGCTGGGCGGAGAATGGATTGAGAGCAGCCCTGAGGAGAAGGACTTGGGGGTGATGGTTGATGAGAAGCTCAACATGAGACGGCAATGTGCGTTTGCAGAGCAGAAGGCCAACCATATCCTAGGCTGCATCAAAAGAAGCATGGCCAGCAGGTCGAGCGAGGTGATTCTGTCCTTTTACTCTGCTCTTGTGAGACCCCACCTGGAGTACTGCATCCACTCTGGGGTCCCCAAAATAAGAAGGACATGGGGCTGTTGGAGTGAGTCCAGAGGAGGGCCACAAAGATGATCAGAGAGCTGGAGCACTTCTCCTATGAAGGCAGGCTGAGAGAGTTGGGCTTGTTCAGCCTGGAGAAGAGAAGGCTCTGGGAAGACCTTCTAGCAGCCTTCCAGTACCTGAAGGGGGCCTACAGGAATGCTGGAGAGGGACTTTTTACAAGGGCAAGTAGTGACAGGACGAGGGGCAATGGTTTTAAACTGAAAGAGGGTAGATTTAGATTAGATATTAGGAAAAAATACTGCAAGGGTGGTGAGACACTGGAACAGGTTGCCCAGAGAAGTTGTGGCTGCCTGCTTCCTGGCAGTGTTTAAGGCCAGGCTGGAGGAGGCTTTGAACAACCTTGCCTAGTGGAAAGGTGTCCCTGCCTGTGGCAGGGGAGTTGGAACTAGATGATCTTTAAGGTCCCTTCCAACACAAACCATTCTATGATTCTATGAAGCAAGGCCATGTGGGTGCCTATATAGCAGCTCAGCAGTTCTCAGTGAAGGAAGTTGAGTCAGACCTTTGATTAAGTACACAAAGATAAACCCACCATTAAATTTAGTCATGCTACACTAATATGAATAACAAAGAAATATGTTTCAGAATTTCTGGGTTTCCTTCTGAATTATGCAGTTGCTTTCTCATGCTTTTACTAATGTGTTCCATGTAATTCACGTCTGAATAGGAAGTCTATCACGAAGATTTAAGCAGGACTTAAATGGTACATAGGCGTTGTGCTGGCCCCCTCCATAAGCAGAAGATGTTGGTTTGGGGTTTTTTTTGCATTTCATAATACATGCTTTTTTGCTTTTCTGGGCAAATTGTTTTGCCGCTGGAATTATGCTGCCTTCTGTGAGGATAAAACTGAACCAGCGAACCTAAGAAAGGAATTAGATTTGGCCTTAGCATACATGACCAAAGGAAAACGCTGTTGAGATGTATCCAGATGGAAGAAGTTGGCACTCCAATGCTAAGGCTATCTACCACGCTCTTTAAGGTTTCCATACCCCACACATTTTCATTGTTTGATATGACAGACCTTAGCGTTTCTTGAGTCCACACTGCTGTGTGATCTTGCTGTTTCAAGAAGAGATTTCTTTGGGGCTTCTGGGAATCTGTTTTCTTTTTCACTGCTGACCTCTAATGATAGATGTGTCTGAGCTTACGTGACAAATATTTTCAAGCCTCACGTAGGTTTGTAAACTGTATTTGCTGGGGTTTCATTACTTCCTTCCCAGATCACAAAAAAGATTTTATTATAAATAGATAGGCTTTTATGGTAGCATTTGTTTGATACTTATTACCATATGTGATTTCTTTTTCATACCACAGTTAGAGCTGCCTGGGGATAGAATGAATATAGCTATACATTTTTTTGTCCATTTTGACAGCTACACCAGAGGAAGAATAAAATTGCATACCTATCATATTCCTTCAGAATGCATGAATACTAAGCTACATTATCTAAGCTATTGTTAGTTTTATATTATTACTGTAATTAATTGAATAATTTATTATTTTAAAATCAGGAGTTCATATTAGTCCTTCTCTTCTGTGCTTCTATAAACTTTTAAATCTTGAATTTGCTGATCAAAAGAGGAACATTATTAAAGAGTAAATGTGGTCTAGTTTTCAAGGCAAAGGCCCTGGTGTAAAGGGTTTGGGTTGTGCTGCTACTACAGTCAATATATAAACCTGACAAGTAGCTAAGGGACATATTTTCACTTGAGTGTCTGAAATAGTCACTAAAATCCAAATAGTGGTACAAAAAATAACAGACTGTTATTCACTATTATAATAAGTAGGTATTTGTCAATAGTGTCTTGATGGTATTTGTAACCTTGGCATATAGATACATTTTTCACATTACGATGGCTTGTCCCCAACTTGTATGGTAAAGCAGTACCACTGGGAACTGTGGCATAGCAAAATAATTCTCTGAGAGAAGTGGAAACAAAAAGCAGATATTTAGTGTCCCAGACAGTGACTTAAATGCAGGAGCATCTTCTTTTGGGAAATATTAATTAATATAGCCCTGAAATATAAATGTGGAAACAGGTGTTCAGTTTCAGGTGCCCAAGTTTAAAAGTTTAGCCTTAGATAACCTGTGCCTCATTTCATCTGTCTTAAAGTAGGGATCTAAATGTTTGTAAGGACTACAGAGTTTATGAAGAGCTTTTTTCTTATGATCTTTACATATTACACTCCTTTAAGTAGATGTAAAATTATTTTCAAATGCTTTAATGTTACCTATTTTAAATGCTACCTATTTATGCCATGAATCGTGAAAAGGCTATCTTATCTTAAAACCTTACTGAAAGTAGCTGTGGATCTGTAAAAAAAGAAATCTCAAAAAATTAAAGCCATAAGTCTTCCATAACTTCTGAATGTTTAGAAAGCATTCAAGGTTCACCCATCACTAGTGTAGTGTGTTACTAGGTCTGTTATAAACACGTCTGATATTATTAATAGATCAAAATTGGGTTTTAAATTCCAGTTGTGGTATGAGTAAAGAAAGCTGGCTTAGTGCATTAAATTCAGGATGACTTAAGAGTGAAGAAACATGGTGTGGTAAGAATTCAGATTGCAAAGCCGTGCAGATATTACAATCAACTAGCACTAAATGGTTGAGGTGAAGAGCAAGCAGGAATAAGAAGTAGTCAACGATTTATGTTAGGGATAAAAATATGTGTGTTTTAATACTCTGCCATGTTAGCAGAATATTCTGTTGAAGAGATTGAAGTATCAATAATTATTTGTTACTTGTCCAATATAGCGAGTTAACGGGTTTGGTACTTAAACTGTCACCTCCACTTTCTTCTGTTAGATGAGCAATCTAGCAGAAAAAAGCTGCTGCTGCTGTTACTAATTCAGATAGGAATGCCATCGCTGTTCATGAATGTGCAGTCTTCAACTGTGAGCTTGGGATCATGCAGCTCCGCAGCAGTGGCCAGTGTTGCCACAGCGTAAGAAGGGGCACCTTTCCCATTTGGTCCCTGCACTCTCAAGTATTTGCCTTCTGCTGCTGGGGCACATTTGCCCAGATTTCATATTCAGAGCTCCATGTATGTGTTGTGCTTTTTTCCTTCTGATTGCCTTGTATGTGTTTACCTGAAACCTATACTCCTAAGGTATCTTAGACACTTGGAATTTTTCCTGCAGTAGTGAATTTATCCTCAAATCTGCATATATAAATCTGTCTCACTCAATCTCTCACAAGCTGGTCCAGGTGAAACAAAAGAGAAGTATACACACTCATGCCTGTTTTCTAAATCCGCTAGGTAATACTTCGAAATACACATTTTGAAATGTATTTTTAACTCGTAGCTTAAATCAGTCTAGATTATTGCAGTTGGCAAAAATCCATCAAGTATTACATTTTCATAGGCATTGTCCATGCACTGTCCCCTAAAAACAAGCAAGAAAAAAAAATGAAACACCTGTGATTCATCAGCAATGCAAGTAATATAGGTGGGGTTTAGCCTTGAGTTCTGACTTTTTCCATGTCCTCACAGTTCCAGATCTCCCAGAACTTTCTTCCTCTACCCAGCCCTCTCTGTTCCTCCTTTTTTATAGCTTCTCTAAAAATGCAGGTTTTCCAAGGGTGCCTTTCCAAGTCATAGTACTTTCAAGTAAGTGTGGATTGTTTGAGGTGCAGGTTAGATGTGTGATTGTAGAGTGTAGCCATCTTTAAAATTTCTGCAGCACCTTTGTAAAAATGATATTTTTCCTGATCACAGTTTAGGTTTTCAAAGGAAAGTAATGACCAGCCATATACTGAAAACCAAAATTAGTTTAAAAAGAAATGAAAAAAAGAGAAAGAGAATCTCAAGGAAGGAGCTGATTGCACAGTAAAAAAAGAAAGGACAGTTAGACATGACATAGACCTAAAAAATACAAAACTGCAGTCTGCTCCGTCCATTAATTATAGTACACAAAATAAATGTTGCTGTGGTGCTTGTTATCCATGAAACACTCTCACTGTGAAATAATGTTTCTTTTCCCTTTCTATAACTTTGTCAGGATTGCACCATTTTATCTTTGTAATAGGCTATTGTACAATATTAAGTGTTTTATTTCTGTGTGTAATACCTAGACAAGCTAGACCACATCTGTTTAGATTGCAGCAGTAGAAAAAGTTTAATTTCTCAGCTGTAATGCAATGGACACAATAGATTATTCTAGACAGACTAACATTGTTCCTATCAAAATGGTGGGATTGTATCAGGACAAGGCATTAGCTGGAAATAACTGAATCTCTGCTACCCCCACCAAGTACTTCCTTTGCTAAGCTATATAGAGATGTCATAATTTTTTAAAGATGTTATTGTGATAAAGAGACAAAGAAAACAGTTTTCTACTTAGGCATTCCAAACAACTCAGAAAACACTGAGGGTGTTTTATGTTGAGCTTGCAGTACCAGAGAGAGGTTGGATTAAAAAACAGAATCTGAATAAAATAGATATGCGACTCAAACATGATGCTTTAAAATAAGTTATGTGGAATTATATAGAGAGAGTAAGTAAATGTATTTAATTGGGTCAAGTTAAGCTTAAAATGCCTTTTTAAGCATCTTAAGATATAGTAGAACTTCATTAATTCTCAGTTAATCTGTCAACAATACCAGTCACTGATCTCCCAAGATTATTTCCAAGCCTGTAGGGTTTTCCTGTAGGCTTTCCCACTAAGGAAACCCTAAAAAGTGAGCTGCAGAACCTGAGGTGTTTTGTAGTTTAGGAGATTCTTACTCCTCTTTACATGTTTCAGCTCAGCATATGTATGAATTTATAGATAGAGTTCTGAAACTATATAGGCACACAATTCTTAAATGAGGGAGGTGGTCTCTTTAGGGTAAACTGCAACTCCTGCTATTAGCAGTCACAGTGTTTGCATATCTATTCAATTTTTTAGTAAGAAAAAACAGACAGTGACTTCATTAGTAGGTCTTTTAACATACAATGTTTGTAGTGAAACCATTTCTAAGAGTCTTTCTAGGGGAGAAGGTTCTTTGGTGGATGAAATACATCTTATTCCTTTGAGAAAGAAGACTACAAGAATGCTAATATCCTTGTGTCACCAACTCAGAAAAAGGATACAGTCAGGGAGGTTGACTCTGGTGGGAAGAAATGAGGAGCTCAGTTCATTATCCTGTTGATGACTTATTTTAACTATAACTTCAAAGTTATTCTGCATACAGTTGGCGAAGATCAAGGAAGAAAATATTTTTAGCACTAATGGGCTAGTCTGGGATTTTTTGAGGCGCTCAGCAGCATGAAAAAGAGTCTGATAAACCATCCAAAGCAAAATCACAGTTGTATTTTTTTTTCTTTTAGTAGTAGTAATGTTGCTTTTTTTTAGTCTGTCAGAGAACCAACCTGAATGGCTGAATAATTATCTCTGGGATAAGGTATCAAGCATGAAAAAGAGATCTGCATGTTAAAAAGAATATTTGGGGCAATATAATGAAGATGAAGGAGAATGTTTTTCACCAATATGCCTTGTAATAAAGTTTCTGTCACCCTTAGAGAGTGGATGAGTAAATGAGTCCATTGATAAAGAATCATGCTGAAAAAAGATAGGGTTCTCCATCTTGTGGGAGAATCCGACTCTACATTGTTGTTTTCACACAGATTGGAATGAAACACTGATTTTTATTTTTATACTCTCAGATTCAATAATCAGATATATATTAATGCAGATATGACAAATATTTCTTAAACAGAAATATTCTGACATTTTTTCAAGGCAAAATATGTAACTGTTACAATGATCTGAGAATCCAGCTTGCCACAGACACGTGCATCAGAGCTAAATCACTTTTCACATGATCATTATCAGATTCTGGATCAATGTTAACAGGACCAGCCTTTTGCATGTCATTTTATGGCAATGTCAGGCTTGAAGAGCACTGCTCGGTCACTAATATTTGGAGACATGGCAAGCACTTGTAGAGAAAAGCTAATGCCTCCTTTTTCTCTGGTATATTGGATGTCTTAAAGTTTTGGTGTTGTGCAAGCATTAGAAAGTTCACAAGAGTTAGTTAAGGTTTTGGGGTATTCAAAGCCACAGAAAAAAAGAATGGTGCTCAGTGGGGAGTCCAGGCCAATTAATGTATTCATTTCTAGCTGGTGCCCCTCAGATCAACAGATAGCCACAACGCTGCAGTCAGCACCTTGTGTTCCTGTGGGGAAGCAAGAACCTTACATTGTGGAAGAGATCTCTTTAAGTGACGTAGGAAAAATGCCAGATCCACAGAATGGCTCCCTTTTTGTTTTTCACCTTTTAAGGGCTCTAGTTGTAGGAGGCTTTGATGACTAAATGTAGCATGAACGGTAATTTCATGGCTTTCTTTAATCTTTGAAAGAGAGGTGGGTGTTGCGGTGCATCTTCAGAGCATTATTATTATTATTACTATCATTATTATTATTATTTATTATAGTGCCTAATGAGCTTGTGGCTAGAAAAAACGCTGTTGGAAATTAAAAGACAACCCTTCAGACCTATGGAAAAATATCCCTAACCAATCAAATGTAGCTATAGTTCAACACACATAAAAACACACAATAAATTAAAGACCTTCAAGGCTGCAGTAAGCAGCATATTCTTTCAGAATCGTTACTGAACAACAGAAGCATCTAGTGATATGGAGCCCCATCTGTTAGATATTAAAGTCAGGCAAGAGTCACAGAGGGTCTGTCTACTCCACCCAGTCCCTCCAGCTATATTTTTTGTCTGCTTTTCTTAGATATGCTGGTGAAAGTGAGGCTTTTATGTTTTTCACATTCTTGACATGTCAGATGCTAGCAACTTAGTGCACCATTTGGGAAGAAAACAGCTAGATTGCTTCAAGAAAGTATTAGTTGCTTTTAATACATTTGATTCAAAAGGAGAAAGAAGAAAAAAGTGTCTGTTCTCTATCGTGCTGGGACTAAGGTTCATGACACTTAGGAAGTGCTGCCTGATTCAACCATGCAAGACTGCCATGATTGCAAAGCATCACTCATGGTTTTAGCCCATGTCAAAACATTGAATTTGAAAGAGAAGAATTCAGAGCTACCAGCAGTGACCCTTTAGAATGATGGATGAGTTTTGCCACTTGCTGGGACCTGTAAAGCCTCTATGAAACTGGAAATCTGCTATCAAAAATCCCAAACTCAATTGAGAACAATTTGTGCATCATCTTGTCTTAGAAGTGCCTTAGAGACAAAATGTTTCAATAATTCTTCAAGAAATTTTGAGACTTCAGTTAATCAATAGTTTAGGTATGTAAACTTTATATAAAAGATGCAGACATCTTTTCAGCCTTTATTAAAATTCATGGTATGTCTGCCAAATGAAAATCACTGAAGTCTAACACATGCAAACCTGCAAAATGGAAAGGGGCAGTGATAAACTCTTACAAGTTTTGGCAGGACACTTTTTTTACCTTTTTTTTGTACAGCAGAGTGGTATCATCAGCAAATCTGTCAGCCTGCAAAACGCAGTTGCTATGGAAGAAGTGGCAGATATGGATCCATTTTGCTAGAAAAAGTAACTAACAGCTCAGGTCAGTGCTTATGCCAGAACTCTTCAGTTTTGTTTAGTTCATCCCATTTTTACTGTAAATAAGAAATAATGATGAAATAGCTTGACCATATGGGAGCATGTACACAATAGACCATGAAATAAAAAAGCATTTGAATGGATAACACTGTCCTTAGAAAAGTCAGTAGACTTTGAATTCCTGGTGTGTTTTGCAGCTTCACTGTTACCATTTTGACTTGTTTCTCCTTCTCTCTCAATGCGAACAACTTTCAAAGAAAGGTCCGCTCTGTAAGGCATATTTAAACGATGTTCCAAATACCTTATGAAGAGATCTTTATTAAACCCTGTTACAGCTAAGAGAAAAATATGAAACCAGTGTCAAATTAATTCTTATCTACCCACACACATTTTTGAACTGGACTAAGAGGAAAAGGACAACTTCACCTTTCAACTAATGAAAGCCAAAATAAAGGGGAAGGGACCTCAAACTAGAGCTTTGATATTTTGCAAAGAAAATATTCTGAAGTGGCCCTGGAAACTGAGGAAACTGCAAAACAACACATCTCTGTCTCTCTTATTAGGAAAGAAAACAAAAATGAGATTAAAGATAAACCTGGGGAAAACCACAGTTTTGAGAATAGCTGAGAGTTATCCTTGGCTTATAACTCAGATCTAGAACATTGTAATTACTTCAGCAATACCAAAAATTAGATATTAATTTTCATAGTGTAATATCTCTTCCCAAAGTTGTTTCCAATATTGTGTACATCTGCAGCAATGCAAATCAACCTTAAGAAACACATCTTGGACTTATTTGGGGGTTCTTTGAAGCAGAAATTTGCGCTTTCTTCACGACGGAGATAGAGTACTACCTTTATTGCATATGTAAGCAGAAGCTTTCTTATCATATAATATCAGTTTTAGTATGGACATTTTAGTATATAGGACAGCACAGCAAGACTAAGATAATACTCTTAGACAAGTGTTCAAATGTCTTAAGAAAATCCCATCTTGAGGCTGAACTCAGAAAACTGTGAATTTAATAAAATGAGGTTACAATTTGGGGGATATCTTTTCTCAGTTGAGAGCATCAAACCAAACCAAACCTATGCAAGGTGGCTGTAAATTAAAGATTCTCATATTCCCAAGAACTTTAGTGCTGTCAGCTCTTTTCCTCGTATGGCACTACTTCTCATGTATCAAAACTTTCTAGCTGTCACTTCATCTCTCAGGAATTTAATTTAATAAGATGCTAAATTTAAATAGCATCATAGACAAAATCCAGTAGTTTAAATAGCTGGGAGAAGCATTAATCTGTCCTATGGCTTCCAATTTTTGATTGCTACCTAGAGAGCAAATTGATAGTGCACAGAAGTTTAGTTGCATTAGTGTGGGGACATAACATGCAAGTGTTAGAGGGTGGCTGTGTAAAAATGTTTTTTTCCCAAGGAATATAGTCAGAACCTTTAAGTGCTTTCATTGTTTTCACTCATAATGTGGCAGAAGTGTGTATTTAGTTTAATTGTAGATATGATCTCATCCAAACAAACTTCAAAATTGAGAATTTTGAAACTCGGATACCACACATGAAAGTAGCTTGCAAATGAAACTTATTTTGGGGGGCCTTCTGTGTAGCTTGAAGTTGTTCAAAACTGAAACAACAAGCAAAAGCTTCTTATTTTGATGTTCTTTATTTTGTTTTCACTTGTTTGCTGGTTTTGATACTGGTCAAATTGTCATTGGTCTCAGACGTATTTTACAGTTCCAAGCAGGTCACTTGCTAGACTGCAGTACTCACATTCTGCTGTTTCAATGTCAATGGCATGACTTGGAAAATAAAAATATTTGGCCTGAAGATTTTGCTCCTCTGATTAGGAAATATAGGGTATTGTTAAGCAATCTGTAATTAAAAACAGAAGGAAACTGATGGAGCACACTTTATGTAGTAAATTTCAGTCACAGATTGTTTTCACCTTTAGATCTTGTTAAAACTAAAGGGTGATTCCTTTTTTAATCTCACTTGCATGTAACTGTGGATAATTATAATCTTTGAAATTCAGTTGGTAAGTGTATATATTTTTCATCCTTCAGAAAGTTTTAATTTCTATTAAACACAGTATGCAGAAGGATTATTGTCTGTCTTGCATGTCATTGCAATTGATTAAAAGAGAAACAACCTGCCCTACTTGATTCTCCCTGCTTTCTATGTGGACCTCGCATAGCAATGGGAGGAGGAAATCTGAGTTGCTGGATCACATTCTGTTTCTAAAGCAGCAGTGCTAGGGAGCCGCACAAATTGCTGGCAACACAAATTAGCATAGATTGTAGAAAGCAATCAACTTCAGGGCTTACTTCAGTCTGGATTAAGATGTGGGACAGGTTAATGAAGTACAACGACACAATGCTATTCCCAGTATCTTCCATCATGCGTGGCACTGTGGTAGAGCCATGGCAAGCACTTTTTCTTTTAATAATTACAGTTAATTTTATAGTGTGCTGTCCCATCCCAGACTAATCACAATTTTGACACTTTATTGAAATACGCTGTCATGGACTACCCTCACTGTACATGATACCTCAAGCAGCAAAAATGGTAAGCAAAATTGTTCTGAAGCTACATTGATTCTGAGGTACATGGCTTGTGATCATGACTGTAAACCTTACACATCAAAATGCCTTACAAAATCAAGAAAAAAGTTTCTCATTTCTTGGTAGATGAGTCCTGCTAGGTATACGTAAGAACTCATTAGTTCTCAATCAATTAGTTCATTGATTGTTTTAACCACTGATTGTTTTATAAATCTCAGAGCCTCTGAAATGGCAGAGTTGGGAAATGCCATCCAGTTCACCCCTCTGCCAGTGCAAACTGCTCCTTACCGATCCCTGGACTTTGTGCAGGCTCAGTTCAAATCACTTCAAAGGCTACCGTTAGACTATTTTTTAGTTGTTTGTGGTCTGTTCAAGGACAGTCTCAAAAAATGGGACTTGGTCACCAAGGACCTGCAAGGATTTTGGTGGGGAGTTGCAATCCTGTCACAGATTTCTGTATGGTCATGGACAGCTGGAAAGATGATCAATGAGAACAAATGCTACTGAGGACCATAAGCCACCTGCAGAAAGAGGGAAATGCTTCAATATGTGGTCCTATTGTCATCCATAGTATTAATGGAAGTATTTTACCAGAATTCATATTTGGTAGCCATGTAAGAAGTAGTGTACCCAGAAGGAAATATGCAGCTGCATTTGTCCTCTTCACTAGAGGGAAAGGTTTAGCACAGAGGAGTGATGGCAGACATGTTTCCCTAAGCTAAGCATCATCTTTAAACTCAGTTCTGGAGGTACCAAGTTATGTGTGTGCTGTGTCTAATCTCAGGAAGCCCAAACTCAACCTTACAGAACTCTCAGTTCAAATCCAGCTGCCAGTCTAGCTCAAACCCTGACCATGTCCAGAGAAGATACAGTTAAATTTCTTTATGAATAATTTTATCTCTATGCTCAGCACTTTTAATAAATTCTGCATACTTTCATTATTTGGGAATAAGATATTAACTAGATTTCTCAGACTGTTGTTGTGACAATAACTTGTATAGAGCTTAGGTTCTTCAAGGAAGTTGCAACAAGGCTGAATTAGGAAGACAAATAAGAAAACCATTTTAACTGAATTGCAAGAGATTTGAGTAAGGAAGCTGGTTTATGAATATTTTGAAAATGGCAGCGGGCAGTTATAGAGCAATCAAATATTGAAATGCACAGGCCTACACAGGCCAAAAATACCAGGCTTGTTCCTACCTTCTAAGACACTTTATCTGTAAGGTTTTGCAAGCACGACTGCTTACTTAAACATTAAATGGTACGAAATGTAGTATATGTTCACATGAGCACAATGAAAAAGGAATATTTTTACAAAATATGGTTGCTGAATTCGCAGCACAGGTGTTATGTGTTTTAAAATTTAAATATTACATAAATAGTGTTCTTGAAATGAAAAATGAACTCTGAGAGATGGATTAATGGATAGTAATGATTATTCAAGAAACATGAGTCATTATTGACCATAGCAGATACAGGGTAAAAGGCAGCTTTGGCTTATAGTTTGTCTAAAACAGACATAAAACAGAGAGAGAAAGCAGAATATAACAAATAGAATGAAGAAAATATAATAATTAATGTAAATTAGAATTTGTCAAGTACAGAATATCAATAAAAGAAATTAAAGATTGAGCTAAATAAATATTCATGTCTTCTAGAGATATGAAAAATTAAAGAAAACAAGAATAACAAAGAGGAGTATATCCGTTGTTAAAGAAAGCCTAAGTTTGGTACTCATCTTTAGATCTAGTCAGCAAGATTATCGATAGTGCACAATAAATATTTTAGGTCTGTATTTGGAAGAAAGTAGCATAAGGCATTTTATTTCACATGCAGACTTTCCAGCCTTTTACTAACTTGGAAGGACTGCAGAAATGTGTACTTGGTGTAAATATTTCTAAATAAGTAGATGCACTAATATGTATTCAGAAATCCTGAAAGAGAGAGATAAGGAGATCTGAAGTCTGCTGACACTCTTTCTAATAAATCTTGGAACAGAGAAAGTTCTGGTAAAATTAAATAACAACAGTGATGAAGTGCCAGCTGTTGTTGCAGTATATAGTATCTTTTCCCTATTAAAAATGTCAAGCAAGATGTCCCAGGTAACTATATGCTGGTTAGCCTGACACCTATCCCTGACAAAAACAAAAAAGTGCCAATGAAATTAAATTAATAGAGACTTAAAGGGCAAGAAAGTAATCCATTTCAGACAGCATGACTTTATAAAGAGAAGATCTTGTCAACAAACTTGATTTAAATCTCAGACGTAATGGCATATTTGGTTGATGAATATAATTGTGTAGAAACGATAGACTATGATTTATTGCAAGGGGTTTGACTTCGTAACTTACGACATTCTAATGTACTGAACAGATGTCAAAAAGCTGTTGCCAATGAGAAATTATGCTGGAAGGGAGTGATTTCATTGGACTTTAATAGACATTGGTACAAAGCCACATTTTAATCAATGATCTGGAGGTGAATGGAAATGACCCGTCATAGAACTTGTGGATGACACAAAGACTGGTAGGAACTGTAAACAAAGATGCAGTCATTCTCAGCAACTGAGATCACAAACAAAATGCACTTTAATATATGTGCACAGCTGTACAACTACCTCCCAAATATAGGACTACATTTAAGAAAGTGGTGACCTTGACAAGGATCTTTGGGTCATAAGGACCATGCAGGTACCCATGCATTCCCAGGATGATGCAATAGGAACAGGTGATCCTTAGATGTGAGAACAGGGATGTCATGACTGGGAACAGTTGAAAATTTGAGGAGGATCAGATAAGAGCCACAGAATTTATTCTAGAACTGGAGAAAATGCCTTAGAAATTGAGACTGCTCAAATCATTTAAGTAAAGAGAAGAGACTGAGGGGTGATTGATCCCCTTCCTGGGGAAGGTGCTAATGGATATTCTAATCCATCAGTGAATTTTAAAACCTAATAATGTAAGAGTTTAACAAGAACCAGTGTCTGAAAACTGAAGCCAGACAAAACCATATCGGAGTAAGATTGGAAGACCTTGTGCACACTATAGCTTTTCAAAAACACAGTTATTATATTTGCACAATTAGTGAGTCAAATATTTTCACAAATGTTAATACAAATATTGCACTTATATAACCACTAGTGTTAGACACACTATACTGAGCTTAGCAAAGCAGTGCCTTGTACAGTCTGACTGCTTTCTCTTCTACTTTATTCTCTGTGAATGAACACTGACTTACATAAGAGCATTAAAACTATTGCAAATATTCCGCAGCTGAGTTTGTTAATTGCTGCCCAATTTGGAAGGCAAATTTTTATGGTAAAGGTGATATTTTGTATTGGAAATGTAATATTATAAAAAGCTTTTTCTTCAAAAAAGTAACACAATTTTAAAGTGAATAAGGTTTGATCTTAACTACGTTTTGGGCTTGCTCACTTTCCCATTGCAAACATACCGTTCTGTCAAGTTTTAGTTGTGCTAATATTCAAAAAAAAAATTGCATGTCATATTTCACAGAAATACTTGCAGAACACATTAAACTCTTTAGCAATAAAGAGTCCCAAATAACAACTCCCATTCCATCGTAAATGGAAGTGACCTCTAATACAAAAGTCAGAATTGAGAAATTCATGGTCATTTTACTTCTGGAGAACATATTTGCTGTGATGTGATAAATGTTTTCCTTTCTCTTGCTCTCCTATTGTCTGTAAGAACCAAACAACCCTACTAGTAAAGCCTGTAACAGTATTCAGCTTTTATGACTGAACACTGCTGTAATTTTTAATGTCTTAATTACAAATGGAAACAAATGATGTCTTACTTGGAAAAGGCAGTAAACAGGAAATTGCCATTGTGGGCAGGAAAGGGATCTATGAAAAGCAAACCCAGATAAGTCAAATTATACAAAAACCACCCAACTACACTTTGCTTGTCAAAACGGTTGTGGTTTTCATCTATAAAAAGATGCTTCTGGGTGGTGACTCAAAACCCCTACATTTGCTTTTTCAGATGTAATTTCCCTCATTCTGTTCTCCTCTGGTGTCAAGAGCATAAAAAGAGACACACAGATTGCACGCTGCCTCGGCAGACATCCTGTGAGCCAACACAGCCCTTTCATAACTAAATTCTTTACTTTGTCATACTTGGATCTGTGTTCGGCATAAGATTTTCCTCTGTATGAAGGTAAAGATGTGCTACAAAGTGAAGAAGGACATTGAATTTCGCCATTTCATGGTAACTTCTGCCAGGCAGGGATACCTGGACTTTGTCTTTAGTTGGGTGTGGGGTCAGGCCTACACTGTCAGTCTTCAGTGACTAGGGAAATCCTCATCCCCCCTGGTTTTCTCCTTCTTTTCTTGCCCTTGGCAGGAGGAGCATTGTTTTGTTTATTATTTTGGGGGGGAAGAGGGGGTTGGTAGTTCAGTCAGAAACCTTCCCTCTGGGTCCAGAGTTCCTCCAAGGGAAATTGAAATCCTGGTATTTCAAATTTGTGACTCAGACGTACAGTCAGCAACATGTCTGTCTGTTCTCCAGCTGTGCCCAGGGCTGCATTCACCTTCTGGGGAGCTTTCTTCAGCTCTGCCTCTCTTTAAGCCTTTCTAGCAGCTGGTGCCCTTGTAAATTCAAGGGCTGCCCTGGCCAAGAAAAGCCAGAGGCAAAAAGAAAAGTTCTTGTCATCTGCTTTCACCCTTATTAAATGTCTTGTAAGGGTGCTTGACCAAGTCTCGTGGGAAGACAGCAGCTCCCTGCTGCCCAACAGCCCTGCCTAGACAGGGTCACCTTGATGTGTCCCTGCCAGGCAGGACTGGTGTAGGAAGTGCTGCAGAATCAGTCCAGCACGTGAACAAACGTATCGCTCAGAACAGAAACAGAAACTGATAAACAGAAATAGAAATGAGTGTCATGAAGGAGGATCTCTTCCTCTTCGTTCGGATAAGCTGCTATTATCTTTTCTTCAATCTGCATTTTGCATAATCTGACATTTAAGAGAGTATTTTCCTATGAAAGTTGACCCAAGTTTAGAGCATTGGAAGGTGAGGACACTCCCTGCTGCCACTGGCTGGCATGTCAGATTTTGTATCTAAGTTGCAGGAAGTCTGAAATATCCATTGTAAAAAATGTGCGAATTTTTCCTGCAAAGCAGGAAGTGTCCACTTTAGTAATGATATATTCTTCTTTCCTTCATGTGAGCCAATAGGCAGCATTTTGTTTTGAGATGGAAAGTGATCTCAGACCGCAACAGGAAATCTTGCTACAATCAGTAGCTGACTACAGCAGTGGAAAGACATGGGCATTTTGAGGGACACCATTTGTACTGCATTTCTTTAAAGCCTTTGGTCAAACCATAAGTGAAAAACACTAATGACAATAGTAGCTCGTGTGTGGCACTGACATTTGAATAGAGCCGTGTGTTCAATCCATGAGGCAGTTCTAGTCACAAATATAGCTTGATAAACTAAATACAACTGTGTGTTTCATATGTACAAGAAAGTTCATTTTAGAGATTATTTCTTGATATTATTTTATCTGTGGTCCTCAACACTTACTGCTAAGCTCTCTTCATGCTGTATAGCCTCAGAAGAGCAAGAAATCATAATTAAGACCTGTAAATTATCCCTGAAATGACATTAGTTTTTCTATAGATAAATAAGTTCCTTTTCAAAACCTGTTACAAAAATATTACGGATGAAGAGCTAGGAAGCCAAAAGTTAAGAAAATGTCATATTAGCATATACAACCTTGACTCAGCTGCACAGGCATAGCTAATATGTACCCTTGTCGTCTTAGTCACTGTCATCGGCAATGTATCATAAGCGAGCAGGATTCAAGGTTTTGTGTATGCTGATGTTGTTTCTGATAAAGCCTGGTCCATCCATATGGTTTTATTAATTATGTGAACAGTGCATTGGTAAAATTCAGGTGACACAACATCTGTGACTTTCACAAATTTTCTGAGGAATGCCAGACTATATGTCATTAAACAGTGAAGAGGTCAGATAATTTTAGAAAGAAAGTGAATCCTTGATATTTCTCCTTTTCAGAGTAAGTTTAATTTTCTGTGAACGGGAAGAGTGTCTGTATTTAGAACCAAAATCCATTCATTTACAGTCCATGTATAACGTAGCTTTTGACAACTAAAGAGTTTTAGCACAGTTCTGTGTTGATATTCTGATCTACAGAGACCATCCTCTGTTGGGTGAGAGAATAATTTGCCTTTCATACATAATCAGCCTTGAGCTTCAACTGAAAAAAAATACCATGATGCTATATATGTATGTAAAATCCTTATTCAAACAATTCCCTGTTCTCTTGTATTACAGTATGAAAGCTGTTTAAGGAAGTAGTCTTAAACAACTCAACTCCTTTTGCCTGTTTGATCTGCTTTCCTATCACAGTTCAAATAGTTCAGCAAGTACAGTAATTAAATGTACCATGTATCCCAGAGCCATGCATTCCCAACAATGTTCATGTGCCTTATTCATATATACTATGTATTCCCAACAATATTCAGCATAGAGATGGGCCTTTGGAGCAAAATTCCGCGGTTTATTATATTAGTAAGTATGAAAATCTGGGGGCTCTGGTGATAACCCTAAAGCAGAAGTTTAAATCCAGATCCAAACTTTGCTAAATTTATATTATTTTAACTTTAGAGTCTCATAAAAGCCCATGCTTCATTTGGTTGTAGGAAATCTTTGATATCTGATTTTTCTGTTTGCAGTCATTGTAATTCCAAATTTCTGTGTTTTATGTATTTCAAATAAATGTGTGCACCGTTAGGACACTGGTATTTTCCACTTCAGGGAGAAGGAAAAAAAGATAGAAAAAAAAAATTAAAGGAGTGGCTTTTCAAATGAAAATAGAGATTCTGGTTCTCTACTGTATTATTCTGTGATAGGCAGTCATAGGATCTGTTCCTGGTGGTCAAACAGAAGAAGTAATCACATCAACAGATTCTTACTTCAAAAGTGACACCATCAATAACAAAGAGAATATTTGTAGTGAAGGGCATTGCTCAGAATAAGTGAAGTTGCCAGAATTTTGTATGTTTACAAAAGGCTTTTGCTGGTCAGGAAATGTAGGAGTCAAATAAAGATTAGCTGTGGAACAGAGGGCGTATGTGGCACACGTATGTAGGTTCAGAATGGCTTCATGATATTGGAGAATTTCCAGGTTTCCTGATCATGGACTTGGGAAATGTTGGGAAATGCTTTCCAATTTTTTAAAACTTCTGTTGAGGTTAATAGGACTCCTGAGATGAGTAGCGGGGGGGGAGTCTGTCAAATCCAGAAATTGGGGAGGGGGGGCTCCCAAGCAAACATCCTAAAGCTTTGAAACTCAGAGTTAAAAAAACACAACAATACCCCACCAAAAAAATCAAAAGCCCCCCAAAAAACACAGATATCTGAAAGTGAGAAAATCTGCTTAAAGGTGTCCAAACTGTATCACATACCTTTCCTTTGCATGCAGCCTGCATATACCATTCTTTCTCTTAAGCTATTTTGTTTAACGTGTTCCTCCTGGGGCAAGGGCTTTTTCTAAAGTTTTATGGAGTGCATACCTTGTAATATAAATTTTTAACAACTGCTTGTAAACCTCATAGGTAAACTGAAAATATGTCCAAGGCCCTGAATGAGAACTGATGTCATGTTTCCACTCTCAGAAGACAGCGAAGCCCCTGATTTCTGCTATACACAGAGCACCTCCTGCTCTCTGCTGAGCAGCCATGGGCCAAGCTCCTAGTTGTGTTATATAGTCATTTAAAAGCCCGTTAGGAAGAAGCCAAGGGGTTTTTGGTAGCTTACAGGGCAATTTCCAGATGTTGGTGTCTGTTGCAGATGTAAGTTGCACAGCGGCTGTGCTCACTTGCTCTGTGGTTATTTCACAGCGGTTTCCTAGGTTACAGTCAGCCCCGTTTTGTTGCTAGTTTCAGCTTTCTTACAAAAGCTGCTAAGTAATCGCACTCTCCACATCACCTCAACCAGGAGGTGTCTGTCTGTGTGCCTGTTTTCTGGATGCCTCAGACAGCCCTAGTGCAGCTGAGCTGTGCAATGCGGAGGGTCGGTTTGCCCGCTCCGCTTTCGGCACAGTGCAGGTGCTCATGTGCGCTTCCCAAAATCTGCAGCGCTCAGCTCCATCTCACAAGTGGTAGGAATTGCTTAGATACATGGGTCCCTCGCTGGAATATTCAAATTTTTATGGGCAGAGTGGTAGAAATGACTAGAAAAAGGGGACTGAGTGCCAGTCCCATGGGCAGAATGGAAAAGGATCCATCCTCTGACAAGCCACCTGAGGGATTTCAGTTTGCACATTTCAGAAGTTTCTGAATTACTTTCCACATTTGAAAATGCAGAGGGTAAGATTCAGGAGTTGTGACTTGGTGGAGATAGCACAGCGAGTTGAAAGCAGAACCAGAACCAGAAGTCAGTGTTCCTCTAGTTTTCACTTTTTAAATAGCAATGATATGGGTGTTTCAAACTACTGTTATCTACCTTGCTTATCAAAGTACTAGTTCAACAACTGATGTTAGAGCATTACTCTCTCAATAGATTTAATAATAACAATAATCATCATCATCATCCATGGATGTGTTATTTCCAGAAGCAAACCTATACCTCCAAAAATGGGCGTAGCAGTCATAATGGCTTCCACACATAAAAGAAGCCCTTCTATTAAACCAAGTTTAGTTGCAAATCTGTTTATGTTCTCTTACTGCTTCAGCGTCTCGTTGAAAACTCCTCTGTTGTCTTTGGAAAGTTATGCTGTATCTTTTTAATGTTCCTCATAAAAGGAGACCAAAGTATTGCATTTGTTTTCTTGTCATCATCTAACAAATAATCAAGTTGTAAATTATTCTGTAGCAACTTGCATTTTTACTTAACTATCCAAGTAGTTCACTTACATTTGGCTGAAGTACATTTACAGATTAAATATTACCTATATTTCTAGTTAATGATGTATACAACTGTTAGCTAGCTTAGGAAACAGGCTTTTTATTATTCTATCCACTGTGACAAAGTTTCTACAAATCCCTTAGAAATATGAGAGGGTATACATACATAAGCAGCCTGGTTTCCTCCATTTGAGAAGTATTTACATAGAAAATAATAATATATAAAGTGTAACTGAATTTTAAAATGAAATTTTGTGATTAAATTTGCTCCAGGTTATAAATGTTGAAAAATTAATCTGGAAAGAAATTTAAAATCAACATATACCTTCACTTGTGCTTTTTTTTTTCTTTTAAAATATCCATTGATTGGTGAAAAGTCTGTTTGCTTTCATCTCCACATTAGTTCTTACAGCATAGAAGGAACAGCTCTACACTGGTGTAAAAGATCTTGAATAAAAATTTGGTTTGACACTTACTGGGAAGAAGAACAGACCTGGATTGACTTATTTAATTACCCAGGCTGTTTCTAAAAGTAAATTGCAAAATGTAAAAAAAATGTCAGTTTTACAAACTAAAGGGGTTTAATTTTTTTAATAGATTGTTAAATATATGCACCCTTTAACTTGGTCAAATCACATTAAAAAAAACTTGCAGGATTTCAAAAACCAATGTGAAAAGAAACTACAAAAATAACTGTGATCTGAGGAAGTTAAAGGGTAAAAAATGTACCAAGGTATGTAGCATTCTTTTTTGGCTTTTGTTCATGGTATAACTAAAGGAGAATTTAATCTCCCTGTTTCAAATATCCCTTAAAATACTTTTTGATTCTGCTTTTCAGCAGAAAAGCAAGATGGGGTCAACTTTATGAGAATGGATCTGCTACTCAGATTTATAAAGATACATAGGAGCACTATTGATCTGGAGGAACTGGAAGAGCCCCGGTAATGGAAAAAAAAAGTTAACTGCTGTCAGGAACTGCTGTTTCTTTAAGCTGATACTGAAGGCTGTATAATTTGTAACAGACTGAGGAGAAGAATTGGTTTTGAAGCCCTTAATTTGAAATTTGATTTTAAATTCTCATTCTATATATAGTTTTTCGTTGCTTAATGTTGTGCCAGACCTGTTTTCACATAGTCAGCATCTCATATATGAAGAACGAGTTCCTGCGCTGCTCCTCCAGCAGAGGCATCATGGCAGATGCAGATCAGTGCAAATGAAGCTGTGAAGTAGTGAGGAATGCTTTTCATTTTGAGTTATTTCTGGCATTGACATGGCCCTCAACATAGTTTAATAAGCCATAGGGTAGATCAGCTTCCGGTAGCCCCTGCAGTCAGCTGTCGTGGCATGCATTAGGGCCTCATTTTTGGCTCTATTCCCCTACAAGTTCCTACTGCCAGAGCTTCTTGGTAGGTGGTACCAGTGCCAGCACCATTGCCCTGGTACCAGTACCAGAACAATGTCCAATTCTAAATCTAAATCTGTGTGACAGTGAATTACAGCAAGTATTACTGCGCTCCTGCCTGCGCCACCCTGGGCAACTTGTCCAGCTTTGCTGAGTCCCGCCTGACCCTGCGGTGCCTCTAGCCCCTGCATCGGGGTCAAGCGCTGACACGTGCCTGGACTCTGCACTCAGGCAGAGGCAGAACACACTCTTCCATGCTGCACCAAGCCTGGGGTCTGCCAGGCCTGTATGGTGTGGCCAGGAGTAGCTATGCACAGGTCCCTAGGAAAGAGTAGGAGCAGAACAAGCAACTGTGATACTGTCTCTTATACCTTCTCAGACTCCAGTTAGCTGAGGAGACTTCCTGAGACTGATGCGTCTGTAATTATTTCCACTTGATTTTTCGTCTATGTACTTGACCAGGCTGTCTTGAAAAGGTGTAGATTTTTAGCACGCATAACATCATTTGACAGTAAGGTCCACAGACGTATTGTACGTGGCATGAGGAACTGCTTCGATCCAATCAACTGCTTTGAACTTCATTCTTACTATCTTCATTTGACGCCCCCTAAATCTTGTATTGAATCAAGGTAAACAGCCACAGAATATACACTGAATTTAACCTGCCACTTTATCATCCAGTCTTGTAAGGTTCTTCTGTAGTTCTTCACAATCAGCCTTCATCCTTGCCTCTCTAAACAATGTAGTGTCATTTGCAAACTTTCTCACCTCGCTGCAGATTCCTGGCTGGGGATGGTAAACGGCAGCTCCCAGCACGCGTCCCTGGGGAACTCCACTCATATCACACTTGCACTGCAAAAGCTGGCTGTTTACTCTCTGCTTTGTGTCTGCCTGCAAAATACCCCTGTTCATTTCTGTGTAGGCCTAAGCTCTAATAACTAGTCTATCTAGTCCCTTTGTGGACACTATGCAGTCCCTGTGAACTAACAACATCTCTGTCTGCCAGCAGCTCTGTGCTGCTCTGAAACATCTAAATCGAATTGCTGTACATGCACAAGTTTCTCTATTTCATTCTAGGACATTGAATACTGCAGTATTTAACTTCTGTGCACCCAAGTCCTTCATTGGATCTAGCCTGAAGTACACACTAACACTGTTCCTTTGTATGGAAACAGTAGAGTAGAAAAGCATTTGAAGGCACTACCTTTTTGCAGTCCTTTTACTATGAAACCCAGCTACACTTCTGAAAGAATGATAAACATTGGGCTCAGGTTGTCTGCACAGTCAGGAGGCTGAAATCTTTCTTTTCGCTGGTCTTCCTCTCATACTTCTCTCTCATCAGTAAGTCTTTGGATCTCTGAAGACATCTATCACTGAAATAGGGAGTCTTATGTGGGAGACAGAACTAGACACGCTTTGGACCCAGGGTGAGACCTGCTGCAGGGAGTCTCACTCTCATTTTTTTGTAGATGGATCTCAACTGTGTCTGCTGCACTTGAAGCCACAAGATTCCCTTCACAAATCCCTTCCCAAACACACACCAGAGGGGATTGCATAGTCCTAGAGGTTAAGTCAGTTTTAATAAATGGCTTCGCGTTTTTCAGAAGATATGAAAACCTCTCCCCAGTGGTTAGATTTGGTTTCAATAGACTTCTTTTATTTACTTAAACATGGTTGTCATAAGGAGATTGAAAGATAAACACTGTGAAGACTAATCATTATAAAATGGTAATTACAGGAAAAAATCCTAATTGACTTGTCTTTTGAACCCAACTGGCATTTACCCTAACCGGACAGTAACGCATTCTTACTGTATATTACAGCTGGACCTCCAACTATCCAGAAGCCATAAAGCTGAACTGCCCCACTTTTTCTTAAAAATAAGCATACTGCAAAAACAGGAAAGAATTTTCCATCTCTGGAGGTAGATTTCATTAAAAACATATCAAAACAGATACTACATATACTCTCTATATATGTCTACACACATGTAAACCCACAACTATGCATTGTATACATATGCATATTTATATCCCATATACTGAACTAGAATGAAGTAATAATTTTAAACAGAGAAAAGCTGATGGCCAAGACATTAAATAAAAATGTCTGGGAAAAGATAAATCCTTCAGTGTGTCATTACAAGTGCGCCATTACTTCCACATTGCTTTCCAGCCCATCAACTATTAGTGGCTTCGTAGGCTGCAACGAACTTCTCAGAGAGCCCTCCAGATTATAAGAACTCATCCTCTTTCTATGACGACTTAGCTGTGGGTTTGCTCCCTTCTTCAAGCAAGTCTCCTGCACCTCCTGGGAGAGTCCCACCCTGTATTCATGTCCTAGCTGCCAGGTCCCGCTCCCTGTCCCACTCTGTACTCCCACATTTTCCCCTGCATCCATACGCGCCGGGGGAGCAAACAAGCTTCTGCTCCCCTGGGAGTGCACAACAGGACCCATAGGGCAGCAGCCATGACAAGGCAAAATATAGCTTTCTTTTTTTCCATTCTGAACTTTTCTAACAAAAACACAATACTGTAGTGACTACAGAGTCATCTGCAAACCAAGTACATGTTTGTACCCTCTGCTGCACACATAATATGGCAATGGTACAAAAGCTCTGTCCTTAGATATTTATTTACTATGCATTTTATGTGCATGGAAAATGGGCTATGTTTGATGTGTCAATCTGTTTGTCCTCATATCGTGTACACTTGCCAATGCCCTCTGCTGTAGTCAGTGTAGTAGTATATCAGATCACAGCCTGATCAATCAAGAAACCATAAAACAAATACCTTTAAAATGTTATCGTTTTGTCATCTCTGGAGGAGAGTCTACATAAGTTATGAGCTCTCATAGTATTACATAGACATAGATGATTCATGGCTTACCACTAGTTAATAAAGGCATGACTAAGAGCTTATTTTTTGCTTTCTTCTTGGCTTTTTCTTGATGACTTTTGTCTGCGAGCTCACATTTGTTTATGACATCAAAATTCTCTCTCTCGGAAATAGCTGTGGTGTCACAAGCACAGCATTGTGGTCATACGGTGAATGAATCGGTAGGAAGATTGAAAGGAAACAACTTCCACTCAGCTTCCTTGCTAATCAGCACTCATGGGAAAAAAAATCCTTCCCAGAACAGAATGGGGATTATTAATGGGAGAGAGATTTGGGAGTTGTTTATAGAAAAGTCCCTAAAGCTTTTGGACTAAAATACAGCTGCAGTGCTGAAAGCAAATCAGATGTTGGATTGTATTGCTGGGGTAAACAAAGTGAAGCAAAGCCTGGGAGGGGATGGTCTTGTTATATAAGACACCAGCTACATTGCATCAAAAATGCTATAACCCCTATTGCGTCCTGCACCTCAGGGTATAATTGCTCTTGAAAAAAAGGAACAAAGCAGAACAACCAAAATGATAACAAGTTGCAAATATTTAACCACTAAAATGCTGGGAAAAAATGTGGGTTTCTTTCCATGGGGAAAAAAAAAAAAAGAAAAAAACACCTTTAGAGTAATCTATTGAAAGTGTTTGGGTTTAGCATACAAAAAGCTAACCTGGATTTCTTTTTTCGCAGTCACAGAGAGCAAAAAATGAAGCTAAGTAATGCAAAAATCAGTTGATGGAAATATAATGAAGGCTAATGATCACATAAAATAGGTTACTGTAAACCTATTGAGGGCCTTTAAAAGATATCTCTCTGCCTTTCAGAACATATGGGAGAAAAAAAGGATAGAGAATTACAGGAGCACGAAAGAAAATGATATAGAGAGCACAAAGAGGAGCAGATTTAACAATGGGACATGTCACTCTGTTCTCTACTCTGCAAGTCCTTACCCTGTGTTCATCACTATGTATCTGCTCTGCATTCCTGTTCCCTCTTTGTCAGCAGACTTAGCCTGTCAGCGTGTGAGATGAGCTCACATTTTTTTATCCTGTTTTTGTATGGAAATAAGTCTCATGCAACAGACTATTTCTGTGTCTTTGCTGATCTTTCACACCCCTGTAGTAACTTGGTAACCTGTGGGGCCAATTTTAACCATATGTTACCACATATATTTCCACAAATTTCATGGTTAGTGGGATAGAAGAGAAAGAGAGGAAGAGAGACCTTTCCATTGTCCTGAGCTGCATTATGAGCTCAATCCTGATTAAATATCAGAAAATCTGTATCATGTCTCAAACTCATTATACAAATGTCTGCAAAACTGTCTTCTTCATTGCTAATGCTCATACAAAGTCTTTCTTAATTTATTTCATTCCGGAGAAGTCATAAAAGGGAGAAGTTTTTGGTTTTGGATTAAACTGAAGATGACTGTATATATACCAAAGCCCTGCTTAGTATTCTAGCTGTACCAGCTGGTCGAGTAAAAGACATTACCTGTCTCCAGAGATCTTGCCCCTGAACAAGATACTACTTTTCAGCAAATATATTATGAAATAAATAATATCATATGAAATAGCTGCATAAATATCAAGGATGGTTTATAATGTATCCTTCCAGCTAAAATAAGATTTTAAGAAATTCTTACTATGTGCAGTCTTGCTGTTGTGCTGTTTGAATGTTAAGGTATTCATTCATTCGTGTGGCTTTGGATCAAAGCTGTATTTTAGTCTTGCATATGAATTTTAAATGACCATTACTCACAGAAAAAGCAAGAGAAACTCTCTCTTGAATGTGAAGTACTTCGCTAATATGGAACGCACTGCTTCAAGAGGACATTAAGACCAGTTGTCTGGTGATATATTTTTAAAAGTTGGGTTGCAATCAATATTTGGACAGCTATGCCAGCCAAAACCAATATTTATTTACAGATAGGTCAAAGAGGCCAGGCATTGGTTGTTCATTGTGGTGGTCAGGACAAAAGGTTCCCATCTATTTCATGCATAATTGCTTGTCCAACAAAATTAAGAAGGATTTTCTGTTTTCAGAGAATATGGTTGAGAAATTTTGTTAACAGCATTTTTGAAAGGTTGCTGCCAGAGAGAACTAGAACTTACTGTTTTAATATCTCTTAGTATTTAATCCCTTATAACTGAACAGGTTTTTGGTTTGTTTGGGGTATTTTTTCACAAATGCAAAAGACAAAACACTGTAAAGCTGGAGTAGTCCCTGATACTTGGTAAACACCATGCAGGGCTGCAAGATTTCAGAGCAAACTGATAAATTACTTACAGTTGTTTAAGAATTGAATAGTGATGATTACTGGTTTGTAAGAATCTTTTAGAAAAGGATTCCACATTTTCTAGAAAACTTGAACCCGCTAAATTTTGTTTGATGTACAGATTATTTGAAACATTGGATTATTCTAGTTACAGATATCTATATGAATTAACTTACAGGCTGCAAAATTTATGTCTAGACAGGGCTGTGGTACAATCCAGTAGAGTAACTATGGCATTCCAAATGCCAATCAAAATTATATGTAGGAGTGTGTCTTGATAATTATTAAGGTGCATGAAAAAAGAAAAAAAACTTTCCAAACTCTCTCTTCCATTATTTCCTTTTTTTTTTAATGAAGAACCTTTTGGGGAAATTGCTATGCTTGAATAGCAAGAAGAATGTATATGACATTTTATTTCATTCATCTGTGACCCTGCCTATTATTCTCCTCAGCAGTCCAGAAACGAAACATTTCATAAGCTATTTGCTCTTTACTGGCCATTTATTTATTATGCACATAATTTCTTTTGTTTAGTTGTTAATTTAAAAACATATATATTTAATTTTGTGTGAGTTTGGGTCTGTTTTATAATTTCATAGGACATTCCAAGGTGTGTATGTTACTGTAAGATAACACCGGCAGGTCACTAAAAGCATTTGCCTCTGCCTCACACTTCACAACACCTGCAAGGCATGCATTATCTCAGAGTACCACACGTCTTGTTAAGCCTTACAGTTTCTGTGGCTGATGGAAAAGCTTACTGTCAGGGTCTTAACAGAAATGCTACTTTTATATGTTTATAGCTCTCCCATTGTCTGCAGTTCAGTGCTAGGATGCACATCGATTGTATATCAGATGTGTATGATGGGAAGGCACTTAGACAAGAAAGGGATAGGCATAACACTACTTTCCTTTGCAAATCTATAGAAGTGTGGACAGATTTTGAGTGCAGAGCTGCTAGTGGGCTGAGATGGCCCAACAGCAACACCAAGAACACCACCAATATTTCAATTTATTTTGTGGTTTAAGAAAAAAAATCATTAGAGAAGACATTAATATAACAAGATTTACAAAGACTGGCTGTAGGGTGATTTGTCGATTATCAGGTGTAAAAAACCTACATATTGGGAAGGTCTCACGTAAATAATCACATGTGTTTTTATTGCTTGGCTTTATATATTTCTAATACAAGCTCTAAGAAAATTTGAATTAAACATATATGCTGTGAACTAGGAGTAAAGACCTAATGCAAAATTTTATTTGAGCATCTTCTACTTGAGATCCATTTCAGTGAGACTATTCAAATGGTTTAAGTTAAGCTCATTCTTAATGGAGACCTAATGTCTAGCCTGCTACTCTCAGGCATTAGACATCACTCTCCTTAAGAATTATACATCTTAATTCCTTGTGTAATGCCATGTGTATATATCCTTAGCAGTCACTATGCAAGACAAAAATATCTAATTTGATCCCATGGTGACAGTGGCATCTGTCAAAAATCAGGGAAATTCCTTTTCTTTAAATGAAGGTTTTTCAAAAAATAGCAAATGTGTACATTATTCCTTGACCTCAAGGGCAATTCATTTCTCATATCTATTGTCATACTAGTTGAGGTGGCTTATACATTATTATAAATACAGAAAATCATGGGTTTACATCTTGTAAAGTTATTTCCCTTTGCAAGCTTGTATGTGATTCATCAAGGAAAGGTGCTGTCATGTAATTCTGCTTGTGTGTGTGTGTGTGTACCGAGCAGATGGCTAGGTAGTTACTTCAAGCATCCATGATGGTGGACAAGCTAGAGCAAATAGTTGTTAATTCTGACTTTCTGCTCTTATCTTAACAAGTGATGAGCATTTACCGAATTCCTGAAACTGGACACTGACTCCTCAAGCGCTAGAATCCACTATAGAGCAGAGGTTATATAAAATGAGCTGAACCTAAGCATGGGATTAATTTCCAACTTGTTCCTTGAACATGAGATTGAACAAAATGTTGATACAAACCTCAATTTTGAGCTTGGGACCATTTTTAATGTGAAAACGTAACACTCCCTCTTAATGGAAAATGGATATAACTTGAACTGTAAGGCAAATTGTATCCTTTTCCCATTATTCCCTACCAGGTTTTCATGAACTACAATTTTCTCATATAGCAGCTGAGAAAAATGATGCACACTTGATTCTCCAATGGGAAAATAACACATATCACAACTTACAGGGGCAAATTAAAGTCCATCTCTATTTGACAAACATGATTTTGCCACTTCAGTGCAAGCAGGCATGCTTTGTCTCTTTTTGTTTCGCTGCTTATAGAAAAATTCTGACCTCCTGTGTATTCAAAAATCAGATTGAAGTCAGAAGGAGCTTGTGGCACGCTGTTGTGGCACAGTAGCAGTAAACATACTACATAAAGGTAACACAACATAAGACTCAAAACAAGGTTTGCTAATGATCCTTATTTAATAAAAAGCTACAGTAATAACCCCCAAATACTGCAATAAGACAACTGGGAGCTGTAGTGGTTTGGAGCCATTATTGTTGAGTGCTTTTAATACAGCTTGCAAAAGTAACCTTTCTTTGTTTTCTGTGTGAGCTGGCAGCGTGCCTTTGAAGCAGAAGAACAAAAATACAGTGGGGTCATACACTAACAGTGGCTATTTTCTTTTTTTCTTTGCATCAAATTCCCAGTAGCAAAGGGAGTTGAATTTTGAGTGGAAAAGAGAAAAAATATAATATTTTCCACCAGATTATGATTATTTCAAGGTAAATGATACATTGCTATTTATCAGTGACCAATTGGTATGTTTCTTTCTTGTTTGATTTATGCAAAAACAGAACCCAAAAAAAGGCCAAAATATCATGATTAACAACAGAGGAGAACCACAGGCATGTGTGCTCAAGTAGTGGGGATTAGACACACACTAATAATTTCCTCAGTCTCGGTTTAATCTGAATAATATATAGAAAAAAGCAAAGTTTCCTTTTCTTTTTTTTTCCCTTGATTAATTGTCTGCTTTTTATGCAGGTCCTGAATATAGAATTTAGCTCATGCTACCCTACTTACCATTGACTAATTTGCATAGAATGCCTTAAGGATACCTCGGGAGGTAGAAAAGGTGAATGTCTCCAAACACATACCTTTTTGTTCCTACCCCAAGAGCACTCCAAAGTGATGTGGCTTCATAGCTGGAAGGCTTCCAGATGTGGCTGCTTCTGAGCCTTTTGAAAGCAGGGAAGGGGATGAGACGAAGAGATGATACACCTTGTGTTAAACAGCAGCATTATTCTTACTGGTGTTGGTATAGTGATACTGCTAGCATTGTTATAAGTGTGTTATTGATTTTATTGAGTTTTAACAGCGATTATGAGACTCTTCCTTTGTTCAGGAGCAATGTGAGAAGAGTAATGCTTCCAGGTATGAAGAAAAGGAAAGTGAAGGTATTGGGAGAGAGGGAGCAAAAAAAAGAAGAGAAATTTCAATCACTTTTTTTTAAGACAATAGGTTTTTAAACACATGAAAAAAATTTTTTAAAAAAAAGATAGAGAGGAGCTTGAATTTTGTTTCAGGAATGCAGTGAAGAGAGTCAAGATGTAAATGTAGCCAGAGGAATGGAAAGAAAAAATGAATTTAGATGGAATGCATAGAAAGAGTAATGAGAGGGGGGAGGCCCAGGAGGAGGTGCATACTGCAGCAGAATGTCTCTAATGACAAATATTTAGGTGTGTGCTGTGCTTGTCTAGTGACTCTTTATGCCGTACAGCCACATGAGTTCATATTCTAGATGTCAGAAACAGGCAGGTAGGTCCTGATCCTGAGCATCTGTAAATTAATGTAGCTCCACTGGAGAAAATGGAGTGATGCCCATTTCCATGAGCCCAGGATCTAGCCACGATAGCAGGAAATTTCACATTTAATCAGGTCACCGGAACACAACCTAATTATCACATAAGATGAATTCTTGAACTCCCTTTCTTGCTAAAAACAAACAATAAGCAGTAAATAAATGAGGCATTCATCAGATGTGCATGCTTATTCTAAAGAAGTAGATCATTTGCACTGCAGTCATTAATTCCAGAAACTTTAATAAGGATGTGCCAGTTCTGAAAACAAGACATGTTGGTAGGGGCGGGGGATCTCTAAGGAGTACTTGGAGGAACCGGATCATGTTTTTCTGAGATGTCAAGCAGCCTTTGCTCCTGCCAGCACTGGTACTCAGATGCACTGTGATGTACTCAGATGGCATTCTAGATAAGGTATGTAAAGCAGTTATCAATATTAGCAGCGTAAGTTAAGCCGAAGTGGAAGGTTGCTCTGACAGCTGAACTACTACTATGCACCACTGCATTAGTCCACACAGACACATCCCCAGAATAATCCAGTCACCTATAACAGCAGGTCCCAATTAATAAGAAATTTTTTTCAAAGTATTCCCAGATCATACTTCCAGAAGGTAAATAACAACATTTCCATTGCAAATGGAATTTCACTCACATAAAGGGAACATTTCCCTGTGCTGTTATGGCTTATCTCCCTCTCTGCAGCATCCAGTAGCAAACAGCGAAGACTAGGAACTGGAATAGAACACTGTAGAGCATTGTAAGCCGCATTATGTAAAATACACATCAGCTGGGACAGAACCTTCCTTGATAAAATGAGAAGGCATGCAAGCTGGACTGCATCACTCCACGCTTTTGAGGTATAATTTAACACAACTGAAACACTAATTTAGATATTATTTGAAATTAGAAGTGATCAGCTATTGCCACAGTACCTTTGATCTCGTGAAAAATTTGCATTCTTTGCAACCAGCATTGAAAACAACCAGTGAAACTACACTTTTAGCAACTAAAGCCAGAATTCCCATTTGACAAATTTTAGGTCTTGTGTAATGTCAGACACCAGGTCTGTTATCAAGCTATCATTTAAAACTAACAAATGCAGTTTTTACTATGTGAGGTCCAGGAATCTTGTTTCCATTGGCAAAAGTAGAACATCATTCAACTGCTTACAATAGCACAAGTTTTAGAAAAAGCTGGGCTCAAGCTGTTATTTTATTCCTTTTTAACTACTATGACTGAACCTTTGGGTATAATCAGTTAAAAAAAAAAAAAAGCATGTTTCTTAATTAAGAAGAATCTTAGGCTTCAGGAGCTAACAGAACAAGAACTCTAACTATTATATAGACATGCTCAATTAGTAGTTGAAATGACTTCAGGTTCGTTCTCAAAAAAAACACCACAGGTGGACAAAACAAACCTATCAAAACCCAGAATCAGCCCAATAGCATCATACATTGGACTGGATAGCATTGGACTAGATGATCTTTCGAGGTCCCTTCCAATCCCTAACATTCTGTGATTCTGTTTGATTTGTCTTCTTGCAGTGGATCTTTTGAACAAAGACTGATTCATGGATGTCTTTTAGTCAAGAATGAACTGTTTTTATACAGAGGTCTGGTCTAGTCCCATGTTGTGCAGAAGTTCCAACTTGGAGTGGTCCTTCTGTACCCATGCATGTGCAGATAAGTTTCCTTGGGATTGAAGAGTTGCATTTGCTTTGCTGACTGTGCTGAGAAAAGGCTGAAAATCTGGGCTTTGATTTAGTGTAGTCTGTTGTGCCATCCAGATTTTAGTTCCATATCATATGTTTACTAATGCTAGTTGTGGGTCCTAGGAATGCACTGTACATCTACACCTATGTGTGTGAGGAAGATTTCTATACAGTCATCCGAGATTTTCTTGTCTTTACTGATAAATCCCATGGATGTATAGAGAGCAAACAGCTGGAGGAGGACCTTGCATCTACACTGGAAGTAACATGCCTTTGATTGTGCCTTGTTGTATGACTTCACCCTTGGTAAAACCAGGCAAAAAGTGATTCCTAAGTGTAGACCTTAGGCAAATTTGCACTCAAGAAGAACCTTTGCAGCACGTTAACCCACTAATGTTGACATACGCAAAAGATTCTCAGGATCATGCAGAATCAGGTCTTAATAAATAATATGTCAAAATAAAAGATAAATAAAATGTTGCACAGATTCATACCTGATAAAAATGTTGTAGTCACATTTTGCAGTTTTCACTAAGCAACTGGAAAAGAGAAGTACCAAATCACTGGGGTTGAAAGGGATGTCTGGAGGTCATCCAGTCCAAGCCAACCCCTGCTCAAAGCAGGGTCAGCTGGAGCAGGTTCCTCAGGTCAGGTCAAGTGAGGTTTTGAATGTCTCCAAGGACGGTAACTCCACAACCTCTCTGGGCAACCTGTGTCTGTGTTCGATGTCTAATAACATCTACTGCTCTCCCTTCATCCATCCAAGCCAGTCACCTCATTGTAGAAGTTTATCAGTTTAGTCAGGCAAGATTTTCCCTTCACAAATCTATGCTGACTACTCCCAATCACATTATTGTCCTTAATATGTCTGGAAACCTTAATATGTCTGGAAATGGTTTCCAGGATTAGTTGCTCCATCAGCTTCCCAAATGATCAAGCTGAGACTGACTAGCCTGTAGTTCCCTGGATCCTCCTTCCTGCCCTTCTTGAAAACAGGAGCGACTTTGGGTTTCTTCCAGTTCTCAGGATCCTCCCTAGTTGCCAGGACTACCCAAAGGTAATCAAGAGTGGCCTTGTAATGATATCGACCAGCTCCCTCAGCACTCACGGGTACATCCCACCAGGGCCTATAGACTTGGGTATGTCCAGTTTGTTAAATATTCCCTAACCTGATCCTTCTTCAGCAAGGCCGAGCCTTTCTTGCTCCAGACTTCCCCTTTGGTCTCAGGAACCTGAGATTCCTGAAGGGAAGTCTTGCCAGTAGAGACTGAGGTGAAGAAGGCATTAAGTACCTTGGCCTTTTCCATGTCCTTTGTCACCAGATCCCCTGCCCCATTTAGCAGCAGGACCACACTTTCCTTGGTCTTCCTTTTGTTGCTGATGTACTTGTAGAAGTCCTTGATGCCTTTTATGTCCCTCACCAGATTCAACTCCAGGCAGGTTTTGGCTTTCCTAACCCCATGCCTGCACATTTGAATAGTGTCTCTATAATCCTCCTGGTTCCCTGCTCCCACCTGTTGCATGCTTCATTTTTTATGTCTGAGTTTAGTCAGGAGCTCCTTGTTCATCATGCAGGTCTCCTACTACTTTTTATTGAATTCCTGATGGTCAGGGTGGACCATTGTTGAGCTGGAGGAGGTGATCCTTGAACATCAACCACTGTCCCAGACCCCTGTTTTCTCCAGGGCTGTCTCCCCTGGGATTCTTCAAAGCAGGTGCCTGAACAGGCCAAAGTCTGTTCTCCTTAAGTCCAGGCCGTTTTTTTGCCTTGTTCCCTCCTCTCCAGATCCTGAACTACATCAATTCATGGTCACTGCAGCCTAGGTTGCCTCCAGTCTTTACCTCTCCAACCAGTACTTGATGGAAGTATGAGGTACAGCAGACCATGTCCCCTTGTTGGCTCCTCCATCACTCGTGCCAAGGAATTGTCATCAAAGCACTTCAGAGAACTTCTAGATTGCTCGTGTCCTGGTGTGTTGCCTCCCAGGCAACTAAAGAAATATAGTCCATGTTGGGTGATTTGTAGATCTGTCAGAAATCCAAAGAAAAGTAAGAAAATTGCTGAGTTGTAAAATTGTTGTTGATAAACATGAAAGATTCATGGAGTGTATTTTTTGTAGACAGGAATCTTGCTACCTGTCAGTATATGCTGATACAGGACAATATTTGTTGGTTTTATACATATGTATATTTATTCAGAATCTGAATATGGAGTTTCTTTTGCTAAAATGTTTATTGTGTGGTTCATCAAAACAGTGCCAAGAAAAGTGCCAAATTGTTTGCATTTCCTGTAAACCAGCTAATGTTCTGAGCTCACATTTCAGGGATCATTTTTTGGTATAATTACTTTACTGAAAATGTCTAGGATCAACAAACCAGAAAAGGATCAGTTTGAAAGGTCAGACAAGAAGTCACATTATTGACTAGATATATACCCTGTGAACATAATTAGCACAAACTGTGTAAGTTTTAAAGAACATTCTTGTTTCAGGAGAAAATTACTTGAAACCACACAACTAGCCTTTGCACTGAAAAGGAGGTATAGAAATTGAGGGATCCTTAATGGGAGCTCTGGGTTGTGACAGGGTACTCCTGGCATGAACCAGCCCAGCTATCATTAATTTTTGACCAGACCTGTGTTTCTCAGGAAGCACCTGCTTTTCTTCCTTGAAAGATGAAGTGTGATATTTTCATCATTATTCCAATGTTTTCTCCAGGAGTGTTTATAGAACATTTTGCAAAGATGATGCTCCATTCAGGAGAACCAGATATGAACGTTTTAAAAAATTCTTGCCATTTCTTTCTCATTTCTTTTCTAAACAATTTTTATTTTAGTTTCTTTCCCTTTCAGATGACTTGGAATTGCAGATCCTGAGTCTAAATCCATCCTTCAGAGCTTGGAGTTGATGGAGTTCCAAGGTCTGGTTACATCTAATTTTAGGCTGAGACTTAACACCAAGTTTTCATCTGTTTTTGAAATTTGCCCAAATTTTCTCAGTGTTGTTCAGTGTCAATATTCAGGCTTAGAAACACTTCTAATTAGAATCATTTAATGCAGGGGTTTTTTTGCAGTAAAGTACTATTCATGCTCAAAATTTGAACCAAGCAGCTGTTGAACTGAATGGTGTTGGCCTTTGAAGAGAACATGGATTGGATTTGATGATTGTAGATTAGTTATTCCCTAATTTTAAAGGATTCGCTTCTTCATAAGACAAACATAAACTAAAAGCAGAATAGAGGCTTAAGATCATTCCTTCCCCTCCCCCTCCCCCCCCAAAAAAAAATAATTTCTCTCGGAGAAATATCCTAATGCCTTGCTTAGTCTGATCACTAAGAAGAAAGACATGTTCACTGGACCCTTGTGCAGAAGCTAGGCACTTCCTTAGAAGATACTTACAGAAATCTGTCCATTGTTTTGTGCTCTCCCCAGCACATAGACTAGATGTGTGTTTATAGTTATAAGAAGAAAGTGCTACACGTAGGAGATAGCATGAACCGAATACAACACTTAAAACAGCACCATAGTTACCCGAGATACATTATTTATGCTATTTTATTTGCTAGATAGTCATATTTAGAAGGATGTTCTTTTCACAGGGCTTCAGCTGTTACCAGATTCAAGACAGGTAAGATGCAATGCCCTTGGAACAAGGAGCACCCCTTGCTCCTTTTTATGTGTTTCGGTGCATCTGAATACTGCTTTTTCTTTGTAAGACTGTCTTGTCAGGACTGGTTTTGCATGTATCAGCTGTTAGTAACCCTGGACTGGATCTTAGCTGTCGACTGTGATTTTTTAGTCTTTCTCAATGGCGAAAGCTTAGCAAAACCTGCCTGTGTTGATTCCTGTGTCACTGCTGCCATCTCCTGGAAAGTTTTCAATATTGCTGGATGGGCTTGCTTTAACGTAGATGAATTCCAGCAACAAGCAGATGGACAAAATATGTGCTTCTTGCATATGGTTACAGGAACACAGTCCGAATGGCTCGAAATAAAAATCCGTATGTGGGGTGCCTTGGTTACGTTAGGGATATTTAAAAAAACGTTCAGGGAGGTGAGTGGCCTGATTTCGATTGCAATTCAGTGTGAATTAGGCACTGGGTAATTGCTTAACTCTCATCAGCTTCCCAGCCTGCGTATTCAGTAGTTCATTTCAAGAACCACGTTAATGAATCCATCAGATTTCCAGGTCTGTTTGCACATATAAATGTGCAGCTAGATGCTCAAATGCCCAGGGCATGCATGCATAGCAGCAGAATTATCATATGGAAATAGGTTTGTCGTACTGTTGAAGGGCATATTAATTGAACTCCAAAGCTCCTAGAGCAGGAGCTAAAGCCACAGGCAGTAAAATTCATTCCTCATGACATTCCTTGTGAATTGATATATGCATTCAGCAACAAAATATCTTTTTCAAACTTGCAGGAAGTGATATTTTAATGTAGCTTCCAACCACTTCGTTGCAAAAAATCAGCTTTTGACATCACACATGTAAAGTGATGCATCTTCTATGGGACGAATATTTTCAAAAGAGACACTGTTATACTTGTTATAAAATGCTTTGTCTCACACCTTCTAAAGGCATCTCAGGATAACTACTATTTTCCCTCTTTGCATCCTCCTTCCTTAAAAATAATGCTGCTTTCTGTATAAAATTTTACTTCTTACTCTTCTTTGTATCCATTTTAGTGTTGACAACATACATGCTAGCTTTTTTTTCTTTAGCATGTACCTCATGCTCTGACTTTATCTGCTCTAGGGTAAATACTGTATTGTTCCACTGGAGTTACAGTGGATTTCTACTACTGTAAGTGAGAGAGAAACACAGTGTATGTTTTAATATATGCCTATATATATTATGTATTTAGAGATTTAGTTCTCTCTTTTTTTTTCTTTTATCAGTAGTAAGTGGAATGCTACATTCTTTCTTGAGATATTCAAAATATAGAGAATAATATCCACTAGGTTACAAAAAGTTTTTTTAAAAATCATAGTTTAGATACATTTTCCATCTTTGGCTGCTTTAAAAATGTTCCTTATGGTCATAAATGACTAATCCCCTTATCCCTTGCATTTAGGTTCTAATATATTCCATTAAATGATAAGGTGGCAATAATATTGATTTTTTTCAATGTAAATTGAAAAAATACCATGTATATATACTCATATAAATACCATGTAATTTATTATGGAAATCATTTGTAGAAATCTTAAGTTTACCTGCACCCACTTTGCGTTTTGTTAGTCATCCAGACATAAAATTGCTCAAAATTATAAACTACATAGATGTGGTTAGGTGTCTGTACCACTTACTAAAGTTACTTAAACGGGAACAGAACTAAGTCAATACACAACTTTTTTTTTTTTTTCTGGTGGTGGCAGCAAGAACCTAATAGTGAATTAAATTTCTTTGTCATGTCTGTACTACACAGTGAAGTAAGGGATCTCTGTAGTTCCACATCCCCAAGCTAGCTCCGAGCAGTGCTGAAACATCTACCCAGCATAACACAGCACCATGCAGAGACCGTAGTCCAGGTTCCAAATGTGCTATAGCTGCATTAGCTACAGATCACTGACATGGCTGTAAGACTTCCAGCAGGGCTGCCTTAAAGCCTCTCAGCAGTGTGAGCTGCAAGTAAACTTCAGTTTTGCCACCTGAAGAGGAAGGAATGGGTCTAGGCTACTGCTGCGTAGAAATGAGAAGGCAGAGAGGAGAAGCGACTACACAGGAGTTAAGAGCAGAGGAAGATGCTTGGCTGTGACAGCTGGTCCTGAAGGAGGGGTCAGAGACCATGGCAGCACCTATTTCTGGGATTAGGAAGAGCTCCTCAAAGTAGTGATGTTTAACATCTGAGGTCTTGTCATAGTCCCTGAAGCATGACAAGCTAGAAGCTCTCTCTGCTTGCTGTCTGCAGCTCTGGCACAGGTGACGTAAGTAACAGGGACATGAATGTCTTGCTGTGTTTAGCAGGCTGCTGCTGTAGGCAGCTACCTACTTTGTTTAAGCTTGTTTGGCTTCCTTTTCCAGAGGTAGCTTGGTTGGCCTGGGCATCTCTTCCCAGTGCTCCGGAGCATAGGATTGTTCTGCTCACAGTAAAAGCTGTGCAACTCTGCCAGGACCAGCTATACCTGTTCAGACAACAAAACCCCTGGTCCACTTTGAAAATTTTGCAGTGTTCGAACTCATGTTTGTGTGGGTAGTCAACTATGAGATGGGATTCTGCAGTGATAAAAAGATCTGACTCTATTATGGACACATAATAGCACAACCAATAACAGGTTTTCCTACTTTCAATATACCACATAATGTTGTTACTAACTCTGCTTTATAGACTTTTCATGCTTATTTTCTGGAATGGGCTAGTAAGTCTCACCTCCCAGCCAACATGCTAAGAACAAGATTGTGCAATACCTTTATGTGTAGGTTTGGGGTAGAGGAATCTGGAACGAGCATTATCCCTTCTCCCACAGGGGCCTCTAGTCATTTCATCTGAAAGAAGCAGCTGGGTTCATCTCAGCTTCTTTCTTCCGTTCTGTGCCTTGCAGCACTTGGACCACAAGTCAAGTCAGAAGGGGGTGGAAAGAAAAAGCAAGATTGGCCATCCACATAAATCATCAAACAGGAGGTTTGGGGAGATCTGGGACAGGTTCTCTGAGCTTCTGCTGTCCATTTTACCAATCCACCTTTTAGGGTAATGCTGCCTGATGCAAGGCAAGCTCCAGGTCAGTCTTTTTGTCAGCAGACACAAACTCATCAGCACACACTGAAGGGCCTTGGGATGTACATGACATCATATAGATCTTGGGGAATGAGCCCGTGGGTTGTTTTGTAGAAGTCAGGAAGGAGACTTTCACTTTCAGATTCACAAGAAAAACATTTAAATTTCTAAGACGTTTTGATGCAGTCCTATACTTAAACCTTTTCATGTTTATAGAAAACTGCCTCTTATAGTATTGATGGCAAATTGCCCTTAGATTGCAAAAGCTGCACAGAGACTGCACCTATATTTTTGACACCGTGTTTTGACAGATTGTCATGCTCCTCACAAAAGTTTGATTTTAGATGAAATATGCATAGTAAATGTGTCTACTTTACTATAAAGAAGAAGAGCAAAATTGCTCTGCAAGTACTACCATGCTTTGCAATTGCATTATATCTGATAAAACCGGTGTCATTAAAATCGATACTTTTTCTATTGTGGCATTTATCTTCATTGTAGTATTTGCAGGTTTTTCTATAACTGACAATTGGCAAAGCCACATATCCTAAGTAAACATAGCTACTGCAGATGGAAAATATTCTGCTTTTAAAGGTTATTACTGTAAGCACAAGAAATACCAAAAGACAGGGCATGTGGCTGACCGTCTCACACTTGGTGCTGGATATAACAAAGTGCCAGAGGCAAAGTCAACCCAGTACCCAAGATGTGTGGCTCACAGCAGTAGCACAAGGACTGCGACATTCAGGGAGAGGGTGGGGCGTGTGTTTAATTGACTTTGGATGGAAATAAGTAACAAAGTACTTAGTTTCAAAGTAAAAAAATGCTTAGTCTGTGTTTATGGAGGTTTGAACTCTAGCCAACAATCAGATTGCTCTCTGGTACACAAAAGATATGCTATGTGGTAAAACTTTTTCCACTGAAATTTGGGGGCTGGGGGCTTTTCTTAAAAAAAAAAAAATTCTTTAGGTAAGTATCACTCACTATAACATTATAATTTATACTTTGGAAAGTGCAATTGGACGCTACATTTTTCTAAACAGAAACACTATAGAGAGTTGACTTGGGGAATTATGAGCAGTGCCATCTATATGTCAATCTCTGATATCTTTGATTTCCCTTAAGGCATGCTCATATTTTCTCTATACATCCTTGCTTCAGTCAGCAGCCTATAGTTTGACTACAAAAGCTCATTTAGGATTGAAACTTTGTGCCTTATAATAGTTTACATTTTCAAGGGGATTTTTTTGACCAGGTGATGATGTTGTCAGGTGAAGAGAGGGAATTTTTTGCCTTTCCAGTGTTTTATTTGTGTTGCTATTTAATAAAACACTCTTTGGGTAAAAAAACCTCATTGAAAAATCCTAGTAGTCTGATAAAAAAACAAAGTATACATCTGCTGTATACAATATAAACACTTGCTAGTTAGAACTCATAGGAGCTTCTGTGTGATTGATGACTACTTGTTTGCACTCCTTCATCCTATTTTCATTTACCCGAAAATAAAAGCATGGAAATACTTTACTGATTACCTTTATTAGGCTGAGTTTTGACCTTAGGAAACCAGGGTGTGGTTCTTTTGAGGAATGATCTGAGATGATTGGTGGGGAGTCCAATGTTTAAAAACTAGAAGTCTTCTCCCTTACAGTGCTGCTATGTGGTCTTGAACAAGTCTCTTTGGTGTCGATCCTCAATGGCATTTGAGTTTCCACATCAACTTACTTAAGATCCTCAAATTTTAGGGATCTGTGGCCAAGGATTTCTATGAATTAGGCTCCATTCACTAAAACAGAAATAGTAGTATTTGCTGCTTCACAGGAGCACGGTGAGAGAGGTTCACTTACAATTCCAAGATGCTCCGATGCTCTGGTGATCAAAGCTGTGCAAGTACCTTAGAATGCTACATGATTTTACTTTGATGTGTAATATGTAACCAAACTGGTTTTGACACACACAGAAATGAGTCTATCTAGTTCCATATATATCTTCGATTATACTTGGTTTCCCTTGTATTCTCTTTAGAATATACTATAGCCTTCTCGCATTACAACAGCACTTAGCGTGCATTTTCTGGCAGCTCATTAAATAATAAAATTAACACCTGTCAGCTATGGTTTATTTCACCGTTAGCATGAATTATGATTATAATGTAGTACTCTTTTGGTTGTGTTTTGGACTTGATTTTAGAGGAAAGAGTGAGTAGAGGCATTGAAAGTTGATTTCTTGAAGTACTTGTTTGCCTGAGAAGGCAAGATGAAACTCATAAGCCCTTCATTTTAAAAGAAAGGCAAGAAGATATCTGATTTTTCTTTGTTCATATAGTCATGGTTTTGAGGAACCTTCTCATCTCTTGCATACTAGTTCTGCACTACTGGCAGAAAGCTCCAGTACTGATGGAGGTGTTGATCCTGCCTTCATGTAGTAGCTTTAATTTTCATGATTCCTATCTGTAGTGATAGGTCCAGACAGCCAGCACTGAATGAGGGAAGATCAAAGGAAAAAAAGTAGAAGAACAGAGAAGACAAAACAATTTTCATAAGATTGCTAGTCAATATATTCTCAGGGACAACAGGTTATATCAGAAGAAACTGATTTCATTCTATGATGAGATTACAAGTTTGATAAGAAAAAGTAATTGCACAAAACCAATTTTTTTTTTTAAGACTTCAAACTACAGAATATTGTGATAAGGAAATCATCACCATAATATATCAATAAAAGGCTTTAGGGGTCTGCGTTCCAACTGACATAGTTAGGCAGTATGGATGCCTCACTGGGCAGTGATCGTGTGGATTAAGAACTGGCAGATCACAGAAAGTAGTGTTTTCTGTGAAGAATGTACGTGTAGCAGGGTATTGCTAGCAGCATTAAACAGGAACTGACGGCAAACCTGCCACGATTCAATACTTAACAGTGATCCAGAAGTAAATATAAAGACTCTGCTGATACAGCACAGCAATTATACAAAGATTAGTCAGACATAATTAATGACAAAAACAAGACAGTGCCCAGAAAAGTGCCATGAATGTGATTTGGGGCTGGGGGAGAGAGGGAGGAGGAATGGCTTAGCCAGTGAGAAACTTAAGAGTTTCTCTGTTTAGGTTGAAGAAGATTCAGAGGTATCTTGATTACGGTACATAAGTACCTTCACAGGAAGAAAATACCTGATACTGAAAGACTCTATTTTAGCAGAGAAATGCGAAGCAGAAAACAGCAGCTGGAAGCTGAAACCGGAAAGCGTCGAAGTAGACATTAGATACAATTTTTAACAGTGATTTTGGAAGGCCATTAAAACACTGTACCAGAGGTATGAGAGCATCTTTCCTCAGCTGATCTCTTTAATCTGGATGTGAATGTCTGTTTTGGAAGATAGACTTTAGCCTAACCATGTATCATACATAGTCTGTCTTCAGTCTCGCTAATAGTGATCACTGTAGAAGTGAAGATGTGGCAGTCCAGATTTCAATATGGATTGCAGAAACCTGGTAAGAAATCAGGGTACGTGCTTGTGTTGTTAGCTCACATAAACATCCCTAGCAGTGCATGCACAGTGCTGCAGTTTAAATCTTGTCTATGACTACCTGACTGCAACCTTGCCTTCATTCTGCTGTGTAGACACATGGGAGGAGGCAAGGGTGAAAAAGAAAAGGAATATCTGAGTTGACGAGTAACTTTAAAATAATAGTAGGGAGCTCAAACTTGAAGCTTTGTGTAGGGATTCAAGAATGGGAGGGTTGTATTGAAGTTGGAAGAAAGATAATTTTAACAGTGACATTTTGTAAGCACTATAGGGAGGTATTATCAAAGACCAAAGAAAAGGCTTTTGCAGTAGGCCAGAGAGAGAATGAGAGCTGTAGTGCTTAATCCAAGGGAAAGCAGATCTTCGAAATGTTGTGAAAAACGAAATGGCAGAATCTTGTTTCCAAAAAATCAATGAGCATAGCATGTAAATGACAAACTCATTTTCCTTTCATCCAAAAAAAAGAGCTACATTCTGTTCCTGCTTCCAAACGTAAAACACTATAAATGGCCCAGTCAGGAATAACTGAGAGTACAGTTCATTTTCACCATCCTAGTTTTCATTCAGCATCACACTTGGCACTGCAGATGTCATCTGTGGGTGTTGAATTCCATAGAGCTGACCAGAGTTTGGTCTGATTTTAACTTTTGTTTGAATGATCATAAAGATACGAGGATTTTAAAAACGGGATCTGGATCTCTGTTGAGGTTTTTAGTACCGCCTATTCTGAGGTCACTTGGATTCAGGATTTCTGCTTAGGCCTACCTTATACATTTTTACAGATACTCAAAAGCCTGTAATAGCACATGCATAGGTTACATTAATTTCCAGTGCCTAAATCCCTTAAGTGCTCTGGAGATTTCCCTGATAATCCTCTTTTTAATGCATAAACCTAGAGGGTAGGTTTGGGACCTTTGGGATTTCTTCTTTGTGCTGGTTGTTTTCCAATCAAAGAATCTTTCAAGGGTAGCAACAGTAAGTGCTAAATACACAAAGACACAGGAAGTTTATATGCTGTTTATATTATCACAGTAATCTGCCAGTCTTTTTTTGGCAAATGAAGGGAAATAGAGTGTTACTGTTATTAGTAATTACACTACTTATAGTAATTTTAAACACTTACTAATATTAAATTTTTGCAGAAGTGTGAAATCCTGACTGAACAACTTAAATCCTTTTCTTTCCAAGGGCAAAATAACTGTATTAATATTAATGAAGCCACAAAATACAAGTTAATTGACAGCATTTTTGCAGTTGCTGTATTTTATTACTGAAATTTTATTGTATTTTTCATGTCTGAATGTAAAGAATGAATAAAACTATCACAAACTGTTCTTTGTTGTAAGTGGCAATGCCTTTTCTTTATGATGCATGCTTTGCCATAAAAAAGGAGTGCTTAATGCATTTCTGTTGGGAGATGCCTATTTATTCTGACAAACCGATCAGCCTCCGGTGTGTTCTTTTGCCACAGAACTGATTTTACATCTCATCCATTATCTAATAAGATGTGAAGAGAGTATCCTGTCTCACCAACAACAATCAGGCTTTGTTTCATTATAAGGATGTGGCAGGCTCGCTCATGGACTTACTTGTAGGATACACGATTGTTAGTGAAAGGCCCAGTCATACCCACATGCATGTTTCCAGTACAACAAGCCTATGGGGAAAACACTGGTAACATTGGTCCCAAGGATTTTTTATTTTAAAGGTAGGTATAAAAAGTCACCTTTATAATGAGAAAATGCATTTCACATCTTCAAATAATACAGCATGAGTTTATGAATTTTATTATTATAATAAATAGCAACGCCACATAAACTATGTTGTGAGGCAGCCGCAATGTCTTTGCAAAATATATGCCCTGGGAGTTTTTTCCTTTCTTCAGTATTTCCCCCTTTTCAATGTTTATGAAAGGCTTAAAATTGCACTTGCATGGGAAAAGTGAGAAAGACTGGAGTGAGGAAAGCAAGATGAAGTGTTGTGTGGTAAGGCAGTGATAAAGCAAGCGTATACAAAACCCTTTCAGAGAAATGTTTTCAGCCAGATGTGTTCATAAGGAAATAAAGCCACAAAGGAAAAAGAGAATAGGGGACACAGTAGGAGATACAGTTAAACCTGGCCTTAACTTTAATTGTTAAGGGATAACAAGTCTTCGAGATATTAGGTATGCAGACAGAGAGTACCTCTCAGTATGTTTTTGAGCAGCGTTCAACACAGCTGAAACTTCTGACCACTGATGCAGTGCAAATTGTTGTTATACTTAAATGATGCTCTATTACAATAATGCAGCCTCTCATACAATGTACCTTGTAAAAGTGCCCCCCCTGTTAAGCTGTTTGCTAACAAGCACAAGTGAATTAACAGATCAGTGTTAGTTGAAGTAAAATAAAACCTTTTAAATCATTGACAAAATAGTGGAGAGAAGTGACAAGAAAGCAAACAAGTGATTAGGTTTGGTATCTCTGGAAGTTAGAACACTCACTCCACTCCTCTGCTCCAAATTTCCCTGACTTTCTGAATAACAGGATCAATTCTTTTGGACTTGCACAATGCTTCTTTTCGTTAAAGTGTGGTTTCTTTAGCATGACAATGAAATATGATTTTCAATGCTTGTCAGAAAAGTGACAATACAGCTTGAAAGAGTTCAAAATTACATTGCAAAAGCTGGAATTTGTGTCAGACAAATGTTCTAGTGTCATGTCCTCCTGATATCCTTTATTCGTTACATGTGAATGCAGCTCTGTATCTAAAAATCAGGGCTGTTTTATCAGCCTTGCTTATGCCAGTCAGAATGGCTTACCGCTGAGAGATCTTTCAGAATCCAGAGTTGCATCAAGACAGCATAGCTTTAAAACAGCATAAGAGAGACCCATTTTACATTATTGACTTCTTTCCTTACCTGCAAGGACACAGAATTTAATGCAGCATTGATGGGTCAAAGATTTTGACACGTGTCAAGACAGATATCTTCATTTTAGAGTTTAAAAAAAAAGATATCAAACTTGATGATACATATGAACCAGTTTAGGTGGCAGAGGCAGCTCAGACTGAGGTAGGGACAATTGTTTTACTCATCTGCAAAAGACATTACTTTTCAATGAAGCCTTATGTAAAGAACAATGTAATTTAAGGATAATGAAACCAGAACAACTGCTAGAAATGCAATAAGGGTCTAGAGGTAGTCCCCTAGAACCAGTATTAAGTAACCTATCATTGTGTTCTTTCTATGGATTTTTTTTTAAGCATTCTACAAAAGTATATGGCAAGGATATAATTTTCTAGAAAATGGTATTTCATATGACCTATATAAAGTGATCATCCCCTAGTAAGGTCATCAGTAGTTTTCCATAGAGAGTGCATTTGATTCAGAACTATGAATAGACTATTTCCATTAGCAAACACTATAAAGCAGAACTGCTTGTGTCAGCCAGCACCCTTCTTGTATAAACGGATTTCACTGTAGGAGAAACACACCCAGAAATATCTAGTATGACTTTATGTCCCTAAACGGACTGTGTAGCAAAATCTCATTTTTAGTAATGGCATTTATGTTACTTCACCAATGAAATGTATAATAATAACAGCAAAATTGTTGTGCTAATGATCAGAGTGTATAATAAGATGCACAATTAGGAGGATTATGGGAATTTAATGGGATGAGAAGGGCAAGAGATCATCTGCTGTATGGCTCTTCATGATTGTAACCTGCTGTCTATATCCCTAATGTGTTTTTATGACTTTTGTGCTTTGGTTTGTTTTCCAGTTTGTGTTCTGCCGTGAATGTAAAGAAGAATACCATGAAGGGGAATGCAGCTCGCTCCTCAGCACGCAGGGAGCCATGGCCCAGAAGGTAGGGATCCCACAACTCATTACATCCTGATCATTATCCATGGCCCAGCTAGAGTGACATTTGTCAAATGGGTCCTAATTATAATCCTAAGTAAAAGCAATTATGTTCATGCTGAATTACTCCAGCCGTCGGAGTTGCCGAACTGGCTTTGCGGTGGATTTCAGTCGCTTTGATTGATGGAGTAGCTGAGTTCTGTCAGGAACACACAGAGCTCTGCCATCAGCTGATAAAGAAAAGGCCTTCCCAATGGGCTTTTGGGGTTGTCTCTATTCAATGTGAACACTTTTGAAAGGCTTTCTGTAGTCTTGCTGCCTTTCAGCTTATTTTCAGTGCACCAGTCAGGAAATCATGTGGGTTTGGGCTGAATAATAGGGTTTTTATACAGCCTATGCAGAAAATTCTGTTGATAATTTATGTTTTAGCTTAGAGAAATAAAAAATGGATTGCCTAGGCTGGAAGCTGTTAGATGATAATTATTTGAGGCTGCTCTATAATTTTGTATCTATTGTAACTACAAACCTGGACAGGAAATAGCTTTTCTCTCCTGGTATTTCTCTTTGTTTGTGATTCAAGTTCCCCTGCTCTCCATGGCAAATAAATCACAGTCTTTCCAATTAAAAAAAAAAAAAAAGAGAGAAAGTGCAAAGAACAGGAGAGTTACCCCCTAAATATCTCACAGTTTGGTGCACAGGGTGTGCTCCTAAGAAGCAGAAAACTCATATTCAGATATCTGGCATGTTTGTTGCCAAGAGGAAGCTCGAACCCTGAGCCCCCCACCACAGTCCAATGAAGTGGATGCAAGATTGCGGGCAGGTGCTGATGAGGACTTTCGTCCAGCCAGCTCTCAACAAGGCATGCCCAGCTCCTGTCAGTGCCTGCAGGCAGTCTCTGTCTGAGGCTGGCTTTTGGGGCCTCTCACTCTTTGCATGTAGCGACTGAGAGGGAGCTGGAGGCCTACTGGGAACTTTTTCCATGTGCTACCTTGAGACATTAAGTTGCCACACTTTGGAGACACTGCACTAGGCTATGATCTGTGTAGAGTTTCTTCTTGGAGACACTGCACTAGGCTATGACCTGTGTAGAGTTTCTTCTCTTTAACCTCTCTTAGTGAAGCTCTTCTAATTTATAAAAAGAATTAGCACTCATTGAGACAGAATTAAGCAGCCTGTATCCTAGTAGTCAGTCCAGGTGTCTGCCTCTGGTGCCCTGAAACATATGTACTGTATGAGACCCAAAATCCATCTACTTTCCCAGCCTCTAGTGATTTGTGATTCAGACATGGTATTTTGTGTTTAGCAGCTATCAGCAAATTTTTATTCCATAAATTTGTGCACCCCCTTTTTTGAAGCCATGTATACACAAGGAGATTTGCAGCTTAACTACCCTCTATGAAGAACAATCTCCTTTTGTTTGCAGTAGCCTTAGAACAGTCTTCCAGCTCCCATTTACATTTATGTAAAAACAAAACAACTTCAACAGAGACATTGAGAGATACTTAAAGCATTCAATAGCCTGGTAAAGTAAGAGACCAAGGCTCAATGTCTCACCTGAATTAAATAGAGCTTGAACTTGAATATATCCAGGCCAGGTCATGTAGGGAGAAGATTAGAAGGGCCAAAGCTCAATTAGAGCTCGATTTGGCTGCTACAGTCAAAGACAACAAAAAAAGCTTTTACAAATACATCAACAGCAAAAGAAGGGTCAAGGAGAGCCTCCACCACTTGCTGAATGAGGAGGGTAGTGTAGTGTCAGGGGATGAGGAAAAGGCAGAGGTGCTCAATGCCTTCTTTGCCTCGGTCTTTAATGTCAAGATCGGTTGTCCTCAGGAGACTCGGCCCCCAGAGCCTGAAGTTAGGGTCGGGGGGCTGTGTGAACCTCCCAGGATCCAGGAGGAGGCGGTTAGTGACCTGCTGTGCCAGTTGGACACCCACAAGGCTATCGGCCCGGATGGGATTCACCCCAGAGTAATGAAGGAACTGGCAGATGAACTTGCCAAACCACTCTCGATTATCTACCATCAGTCCTGGTTAACTGGAGAAGTTCCAGCTGACTGGAAATTAGCAAATGTAACGCCCATCTACAAGAAGGGTCGGAAGGACGATCCAGGGAACTATAGGCCTGTCAGCCTGACCTCGGTGCCAGGCAAGGTGATGGAACAGATCATCCTGAGTGCCATTACACGGCACATGCAGGACAATCGGGGCATCGGGGCCAGCCAATATGGATTCATGAAAGACAGGTCCTGCTCGACCAACCTGATCTCCTTCTATGACAAAGTGACCCGCTTAGTAGATGAGGGCAGGGCTGTGGATGTAGTCTATCTAGACTTCAGTAAGGCATTCGACACTGTCTCCCACAGCATCCTCCTGGACAAACTGGCTGCCCGGGGCTTGGATGGGTGGACTCTTAAATGGGTTAAAAACTGGCTGGATGGCCGAATCCAGAGAGTGGTGGTGAATGGGGCAAAGTCCAGCTGGCGGCCGGTCACTAGCGGTGTTCCCCAGGGCTCAGTTCTGGGGACGGTGCTGTTCAATATCTTTATAGATGATCTAGACGTAGGGATTGATGATCTAGACGTAGGGATTGAGTGCACCCTCAGCAAATTTGCAGATGACACCAAGCTGGGTGGGAGTGTTGATCTGCTGGAGGGTAGGAAGGCCCTACAGAGGGATTTGGACAGGTTAGATAGATGGGCCAAGACCAACGGCATGAGGTTCAACAAGAACAAGTGCCGGGTCTTATACTTCAGCCACAACAGCCCCATGCAGCGCTACAGGCTGGGGGAAGAGTGGTTAGAAAGCGGCCTGGTGGAAAGAGACCTGGGGGTGCTGATCGACAGCCAGCTAAACATGAGCCAGCAGTGTGCCCAGGTGGCCAAGAAGGCCAATGGCATCCTGGCCTCTATTAGGAATAGTGTAGCCAGCCGGTCTAGGGGAGTGATCGTCCCTCTCTACTCGGCCCTGGTGAGGCCGCATCTTGAATACTGTGTTCAGTTCTGGGCCCCGCACTTCAAGAAAGATGTTGAGGTGTTGGAGCGAGTCCAGAGGAGGGCGACCAAGCTGGTGAAGGGTCTGGAGGGTCTGACCTACGAGGAATGGCTGAGGGAGCTGGGGTTGTTTAGCCTGGAGAAGAGGAGACTCCGAGGTGACCTTATTGCAGTCTACAGCTACCTGAAGGGAGGTTATAGTGAAGTGGGAGTTGGCCTCTTCTCCCGGGCAACTAGCGATAGGACAAGAGGACACGGCCTCAAGCTTCGCCAGGGGAGGTTCAGGTTGGACATCAGGAAGAATTTCTTTTCAGAAAGGGTTATTAGACATTGGAATGGGCTGCCCAGGGAGGTGGTGGAGTCACCATCTCTGGATGTGTTTAAGAAAAGACTGGACATGGCACTTAGTGCCATGGTCTAGTTGACAGGGTGGTGCAAGGGCAACGGTTGGACTTGATGATCCCTGAGGTCTCTTCCAACCTGGTTGATTCTGTGATTCTGTGATATCTCAACATGAACAGTAAGCCCTATATCCATTAAGCTATTTATGCCTAGAATTTTGCCTAGAGTACTGAAAGTCATCATGGCACCTTACAAATTAGTTCAACAATGTTGGCTCTGTGGAAGTTAGAGGTTGTATAATTTCCATGCTCTAGGGCAGAGATAAAGGTGTGCCAGGAAAAAACAGAATACCATAGGAAGAAGTGGTTTATTTTAAATATTTGCATATTGCCTTAGCTTCTCCTGATGACAATGGGAGTGCTTCATCCATCTGGTTCAGTATCTCAGCACATGAATTGCACCCAATTAGACCTGTTAACTTAGAAAAGTTGACTACTTTTGCTGTTCCGGTGTAATGTGAACATTTTTGCTGTTCCTGAAAAATTCCCTGTACTCCCAAAGAGCTGTTCCAGAATAGCTAAATGATAGTACCAGAATAACTCTTGCAGCTATGCAAATCAGTTCCCCAGTATAGACAAGACCATAGACTACCAAAAATTCATTTAGACTCCAACTTAAGCTGAAGTTAATTGATTTAAGTCAGCTGCCGTTTCCTCTAACAAGAGAGCTGCACTAATTAAACTTCTCCACAAGGTGGTGATGTGCCACTGACGGAATGTTTTCCCTGGCTTTTTGTAACCAGGTGAGCAAACTGAGAAGTAGCTAAAACAAGGCAAGCCCAGGTGCTGGTGAGATGTTGGTTTCATACGAATAACATCACTACAAAGCTGTCTTGCATACAACACTCTCGTACAATGCATACAAAACGTCCATGGGGCATATATGGAAAGAAGTGCATGTGGGACTGTTTCATTTCTCTCACTAAAATTAATTTAAACATTTATCCATCTGTGCTTTCAGCCTTTTTGTTCTGTTTGGCCCTCCTCTGCTAGGTGCACAACCCTGTGTGTCAGAGTTAAATTGCTATTATTGTTATACTTGTTTGGGCCATGAGAAGGATTGTTTTCTGTTTGACCATCTGTTCTGAGGTAGAAGTAATAAACTTTCAGGGCCGTCTTGTACAGCTTCATCTCCTCCAATTTGACTACTGTCTGCATCCTTTCCATATCATTTGTTTTAGAAACAGATCTTATTGTCACAACTCCTGCTGCTTGGAGTCAACAGGATGCACTGCCACCAAACTGTTCCTCTGCAGAACTGGTGCAGAATATGTGGTGTCAGGAAAATGCTTTCTGTAAGAAAAAAGCAGCTTTTATTTTAGTCTCTAGCGGCTACAGTAGTGAAAGGACCTTCCATTGTCTTTGCATTTCTGCAAATGCCTGCCCATCCCTGATGTTCCCAGTGTGAGAGGAAACACTTGTGGTCAAGTTTAGGCCTAAGTCAGCATGATAGAGGTGAATATGGTGGAGCATGAGGAGTGGCAAAGAGCTGGAAGAAAAACCAAAAAGGAGTATTGTTGTGGAGGAATTGGGTAGCCAGAAGTTGATGGTGATGGCAACATAGAGAGCGGGAAGAGCTGTGGTGCCACTCAAAGCAGCCCTCTAATGGTCCGTGTGGCACTGCAAGGGCCATCTGCTCCGTGGGGCTCCCCGCGTGTCTGCCAGGGCAGGGTCTGGCACCTCCCTGGGGATGGAGATGGTCTGAGGACGGGCCAGTATGTGGGCCCGCAGGTGGGCCCAGCTCAGCAGGGCCCATGGCTGGGCAGGGCAGTGTAGCTGGAGACTGGCCCTGCTGCGGAGCTGCTGAGGCAGGGGCTGGTGACCCCAGGGGCTGACATGGGGTCCCAGGATGTGGGCAGGGTGTGGGGAATCCCAAGGGGCTGGGCTGGGACAGCAAGGTCTGGTGGTACCTTCAGAGCCTGACACCAATTTGGGAAGTCTTGGAGAAGGAGATCCCTCAAAAAGAGAGGTAGAGCCTGATACAGATGCATTCAAGTGTCCATGAAAGCCAAGAGCTGACGGCAGCGAGAGGTGGAGATGCTATTGTTTGACTGTGACCTTTCAGAGATAGACTGAAAGCTCTAGAAAGAGGAGAAGAGAGAAGAAAGGGAATAAGCCTGTGAGATGACATGGGACAACTATCAGAGCCCAGGAAGCAGAAAAGGTGGTGGTAAAAGGGGCCTGTTCTGGGCCAGATGTCAGAAGGAGTAAGGAGGAAGCCTGAGGTCAACAGGAAGGAGTGAAGCTGGTGGGACTGTGAAGGGAAGGAGGGCAGCAGGGAAGGGGGAATGGAGTCAGTTGGCAGGAGGAAGGAAGAGGGCAACTGCGGCTGCGGAGCACAGGAGGGACAAAGCAAGTGCCATGCATGGTGCTTAAGGCTATTCAAAATAAAGGGGGTTGAACCTTATAAAGGTGGGAAGCTACAGGGCATTACTTGCTGTTTGCAGTAGAAAAGGTAAAATCAGCAATGGGCGTGCAGAGAATAGCCTAGCTTTAAATACTGTTATATCCCAGTCTTTCAGATCTATGCATAGATGTTGCATGGTACATTGGGATGGATAAAATGTCCTCTTTCTACTGGAATGTCCTTTTTTAGCCCTGATAGGCCATTGAAAACTCATCTTAAGCATTTACTGGTGCAGGGATGATTATTTCCCATCTTAGTGTGTAAGTTACATAATTTCAGGGAAAAGAAAACGTATCTGTGGCAACTTCAGTGGAGAAGCTTTCTTTTAAAACCATTGCCACCTCTTGGAGCTGTTTGAAGGTTGAGATGTGAGAAGAAATCATGTTTGATGGATTAAAAGGCACAGTGTGCACGATGGAATCAATGACACAATAAAGGTGACTCCGGCCATATTTAGGTTTAGAAATAACCGCATAGTCCCTGCTATGTACCCCACAAAACCAAGCTTCCTGGCCCTTTTTAACCTCACTCATATACAGTCTATGCTGATTGGGAATCTAGCCATAAACTAGTTTCCTCTGTAAGTTCCCAGCTTAAAATTAGACTCGCTTCCCTAGCACAAAACGTTTCTAGAGAGTTTGCTTTTTACCAGGATAAGTAATGCACCTTCTTGCTTACTAGCAACTGGACAATAAAATGTGACCTCATATTAGATTTGAACAGTTACAGAGTGTCACGGTTTAAAGCTGGGCCGGCTATTAAACCTGTGGCAGATGCTCTCTGTTATCCCCCCCCTCCCCCCAGAGGGAAAGGGAAAGGGAAAAGGGAGAGAGACTTCTGGGTTGGAAAGTTAAAACAGTTTTAATAAACTATAATAATGAAAAAGAGTATAATAATAATAATAGAAATAATCAAATATATACAAATATATATATACAAAACCAAGATTGAGCTCCCCTTAGGTCAGCCACGTCACCACCGGCACTGCAGGGCAGGCTCCGGGAAGGCCCAGGCTGGGCCTAGCGACGGTCGAGAGCTGGATTCAGGGATGCACGGATCGGGATCGGGGGCAGCAGGAAAACAGACGGAGTCCTCCTTGGACACCGGCCATAGCAGAAAGAGAGCGAGACCCTCGTGATCCCCCCCCTTTATACCGAGAATGACGTGTGTGGGATGGAATACCCTCGTTGGTCAATTTTGGGTCACCTGCCCTGTCTGCTCCCCGCTGCAGCTGCGACCCCCCTTCAGCTCTTCACTTGTAAGCAGTGAGGAATTCAGAATAATTCTAAGAATAAGTACAGCAAGAGCCTTACTGCACAACATCCCTACCGGTACCTCAGCGATAACTACAAACTTTGAGCGTTATCAGTCCTGGAAGCAGACACTGTCTGCAAACATGCAGTTAGTTTCAGAAAGTGCAGTTACTTAGAGGAGACTTAGCTGAAAGTAAAAATCACTGAAAGGAAAATCGGCCTGGTTTAGGCCAAACCAGGACACAGAGTAGCTCCCAGGACTGTTTCAGTGCTGGGCATGTGGATCAGACACCTGCAAGGTTAAACTGTAATAGCAATAGCAATTACACTGATGTAAATTTGGCACAAACATAAATAAGTGAATAGAATGTGGGGACAGAGACATAAATGTTTGAAAAAAAGAACACAAACTGCATGAAATGTGTTATAAAAAGGTATGTTTTAGAGATGGTTCTATGGACAAGCTTTCCACAAGATGGTTTCAGCTGTGGATTATCTTGTCCTGCCAAGCCAATGAGTCTGTGATTATAAAAAGGTAACAGTTTTTTAGCAGGTTTGCTTTTTCAGAGGTTGCTGTGAATTTAGTAAAGAGAATAAATTAAGCATCATGATAGATTTGTATAGTACAGTTGTACACAATTCCCTCCAATCACCTGCATTCAAAGGCTTGAACCTAAAAGAAAATCCCATGTGTAATTCATCACCCCACAAACCCAGTCTGGCAGTCTATGTAGGACCTAGATATAAACCCAGTTCATCTCATTTGAACAAACTCCACTATTAACCCTAGCCCAGCAACAGCTGTAAACCTAAGCCTAGATAAAACATCCATCATGGCTGAAGTTTTAAAGCTTTCCAAGTAGTCTCTTCTTCTCCAAGATCCTTAAAATTCTGTCAGGCCATATCCAGTCTTAGTCCAAGCCTTAGTCAAGCTCAGCTAGTTCGAGCAACCCTGGCCCTGCAAACTGTGTGATCCAGCAAAATTCATCACTAAACGCACATGTTTAGCAGCTAAAAATTGTTAGAATATCTTGCACAGAAGTTACAGAATAGGTTGTGTGAATTTCTGACATTTTGCTAGGTTGAAAATCTTATTACCTGCTAAAGGCGTTCATTTCAGAACAGGTTCATTGTATATGTGAAGTAAAAAATTTATTGTTAGTTTTATCAAAGTCTTAGCAAGCTAATCAAAGAACTATTTTTTAGTCCATTTACAATAATACTAGGACTTACAGTTCAAATTCTATATAGTTAAAATTATGGATATGCAAACTTTCTGGTAACACTCATTTCTCTGGTGTTACATTTAACCTTTCACTGTGTCTCTGGGTCCTAAGCTTCATTCTGGGACAGGGGCTGGCTTCATGAGTCCTTTACGAGGAGCAGCGTTATGTCGATATTGGTGGGGTTTTTCCCCCTTCAATGTAGGATCTGCTTGGGGTCACTTTTATATGTTTGTCAACACACTCGTTCACTGGTCTGCAAGTTGATGTTGCATCCAAATTTACTATCTTTGGTGTGTTTTACCTAAGTTGGTTATGTCTTTGTTCTCTCTGTTATTCCTAAAACCGTTTTTACCCAGCTCTCAAGGCTGCATTTGGGTAACTGACCACTGGAGAGTTGTTTACAGCACCGAGGCCTCCCATATCATCCCATGCCGGTACTTTCAAGGCCTCTGCTATCATCCCAAGCCTTTACTCACATGTGTGGCATTTTATTCTAAGGTCAGCGATAATTCACTCTGCATATAATACCTATACTTGTCATTGCTGTCTATTAGTTACAAAAAAAAGGTCTAATGTTGTTAAACCATGCAGTTATACAAAATTTTACAAAAGCAAAGTAGGTAATAGTCACCTGGTCATTAGATAATTGCTGTCACTTGCAAAACCAAATCTCTAGGCAGGCTAAGACAAGTCTAGAGAAAGCCTGACAGGTCCTGAGGCCTGTGGTGCTGGCTTGGCGCAAAGGCTGTGGCCTCTTACAAGAAACAGCAATAGCATTTTTACTAAGCCACAAAGCTACATGTTCTAAACCTCCATCTACAATCTGTTTCAATATAAGTTTATAGCCAGTGCTGTAAAACTTAACTTCAACTCGACTCCAAACCTGTGGGATGCTGCCTGTCCCAGCTGTAGCCTTAGGCTGGAGGGCTTGGTCACCCAAATCTACAAGCCTATCCCCAAACCTCCCACCTTCAAATCAAACCTCAGCTGTTTGCTATTTGGGACCCAGTCCTTACTGTGCTCCAGTAGCTGATGCAGGACCCAGATACTAGCTTTGCTTTTCTGGCACTGGCAGTATAAAGCTTATTGAGAAGCACTGTCAGCCCAGGAACCCATCAGACCAAACCAAAACTAGTCCAGTGCCTCAGCTGAGTCAGTGCAAACCTCAGAGGTATCATTTTTTCCAGACCTGATTCTACTCATAAGTACATGCCACCTGGGCCCTGACTGCAACCCTAACCATCGTTTCAGTGCTCAGACCTAACTCAGACATGAGCTCTCAGGCAAACGATCACCTCTGAAGCAAACACTTCCTAGGTCACTTCCCAGAAATGCTTTTTGCTGCACAGGTGCAGCATAAAAACAAGCCCATGGGCACATAGACATCCAGGGAAGCCTGTCACATCACTTGGCACCTGCTGAAGTCTTTTGTAATGTAGTTCCTGGAAAAACTTCCAACTCACTTGGACTGCAGATGAGCCCACAGCCCATCTTTTCCTCCCACTGCCTCATGTATGCAGATCTCGAAGTTGCCAGTAGGTGGTACAAAATATACAGACATTGCTTGCCAGGCTTCCCTTTCCATCCACTGAACATCTGTCGCATCTCTTACGCCGTTTTGCCTGTAGATTCCCAGCAAGCATGTAGGGTTGTAAAGCCTGGCCTCTATGTAAGTGGTGGTTTGCTGTAATTATGCAGCAGAAATGTATTGGCCCACTGTGAGCAGAAGATAATTCAGAACTTGATTTTAATGTGGAATTCCCAAATAAAAGTGCTTTCAAAATATCCTTAGCTGAATTATTGCGATGCTAAGATATGAGATATCTAGCTAACGCTTCATGAAAACCAGGCTTGGTGTAATGTATTTCTTACAATATTGTTGTGGAATTGAAAAACTATGTAATGCGCATATTAAATTGTAACAGAAAGACATAATGCTGACAAAAATTAAGGAATTGAATGTCTCCTGACTTACTGTATGAAGGAAGCAGCAAGCTCCTTTTTCGCTTGAACCTTCAGTGAAGGGTGAGTTCTTAGTGAAAACATATATATTACAGTGGACTCCACAGTTATATGACCTTCTGAATCAGTTCTTGGTTATCAGTGTTTTGTATTTATGCTCTAAATATTGCAAATATCACTTTCACAGAATCACAGAATCACAGAATCAATCAGGTTGGAAGAGACCTCAGGGATCATCGAGCCCAACCGTTGCCCTTACACCACCCTGTCAACTAGACCATGGCACTAAGTGCCATGTCCAGTCTTTTCTTAAACACATCCAGAGATGGTGACTCCACCACCTCCCTGGGCAGCCCATTCCAATGTCTAATAACCCTTTCTGAAAAGAAATTCTTCCTAATGTCCAACCTGAACCTCCCCTGGCGAAGCTTGAGGCTGTGCCCTCTTGTCCTATCGCTAGTTGCCCAGGAGAAGAGGCCAACTCCCACTTCACTATAACCTCCCTTCAGGTAGTTGTAGACTGCAATAAGGTCACCTCGGAGCCTCCTCTTCTCCAGGCTAAACAACCCCAGCTCCCTCAGCCATTCCTCGTAGGTCAGACCCTCCAGACCCTTCACCAGCTTGGTCGCCCTCCTCTGGACTCGCTCCAACACCTCAACATCTTTCTTGAAGTGCAGGGCCCAGAACTGGACACAGTATTCAAGATGTGGCCTCACCAGGGCCGAGTAGAGAGGGACGATCACTCCCCTAGACCAGCTGGCTACACTATTCCTAATAGAGGCCAGGATGCCATTGGCCTTCTTGGCCACCTGGGCACACTGCTGGCTCATGTTTAGCGGGCTGTCGATCAGCACTCCCAGGTCTCTTTCCACCAGGCCGCTTTCTAACCACTCTTCCCCCAGCCTGTAGCGCTGCATGGGGTTGTTGTGGCCAAAGTGTAAGACCCGGCACTTGTTCTTGTTGAACCTCATGCCGTTGGTCTCAGCCCATCTATCTAACCTGTCCAAATCCCTCTGTAGGGCCTTCCTACCCTCCAGCAGATCGACACTGCCACCCAGCTTGGTGTCATCTGCAAATTTGCTGAGGGTGCACTCAATCCCTACGTCTAGATCATCTATAAAGATATTGAACAGCACCGTCCCCAGAACTGAGCCCTGGGGAACACCGCTAGTGACCGGCCGCCAGCTGGACTTTGCCCCATTCACCACCACTCTCTGGATTCGGCCATCCAGCCAGTTTTTAACCCATTTAAGAGTCCACCCATCCAAGCCCCGGGCAGCCAGTTTGTCCAGGAGGATGCTGTGGGAGACAGTGTCGAATGCCTTACTGAAGTCTAGATAGACTACATCCACAGCCCTGCCCTCATCTACTAAGCGGGTCACTTTGTCATAGAAGGAGATCAGGTTGGTCGAGCAGGACCTGTCTTTCATGAATCCATATTGGCTGGCCCCGATGCCCCGATTGTCCTGCATGTGCTGTGTAATGGCACTCAGGATGATCTGTTCCATCACCTTGCCTGGCACCGAGGTCAGGCTGACAGGCCTATAGTTCCCTGGATCATCCTTCCGACCCTTCTTGTAGACAGAATTGTTCCTTCACTATTTTGGCAAACTTTCCTTACTGCTTTTTGAACGGTGGAAAGTAAAATGTGAGGTATTTGAAATGGTGTACTACAGGCAAGAGTTAAAATAAGAAACACAGCATTTCTATGGAAAATTCTTTCTCTACTCGAAAGAGGGGGGAAATTAATCAAAATGCTAAATAGTAAATGCTGAACACAAAACCATGAATTATTTCACTGCATTTTAGTGAAAGAAAAAGCTACTGAGGAGGTTCATCATACATAACATCTTTCAATGGGTCCTGAGTCACAGTATGAAATGTGGAACATCTATTATTAGACCATTGATTTTTTTTCCCATCAGATAAATTTAAAAAGTTAAATAAAACATGGCTGCACAAAAAAAAATGGTACACCTAGCTTGATTTCTAAAGTATATTAAACAATTGGAAAAGAAACTGAGGCTCAGGGGTTTAGTAGCTAGTATATTCACAATGTCAAGCATAGGACATTTCAACCCACAGATGCCTAATTAAAGGAGCAAGAAAAATAACTATAACCAGAAAATGTCCGGTAAAATTAATCTCTATGTTATAAATAAAGATGCACCGGAGGAAATCTAAGAATAGGTCTTAACTTTCTGTCTAATGAGAAATAGATGGGAACTATAGAGAGAGAATTTTAGCTTTCCTATTTTGGGTAGCAATAAAATAAGATGATGTGACAGGCTGCTTTTGTTCATGAGTTAAGGTGACAGTCATTTGCAGCTCTATTTCCACTTATGGGAGAAGGCATGTTCTTTATTCCACTCATGGAAAACAGTTACACAAGAATGACCTGTATTAGATTAGATTTTCTGCTTTAGAGCAGCGTAAATTCAATATTCGCCAGCTACGTGAATTTAATTCATGCTGATATGAACAGCCCCAACATGCAGAGAACCTTGGCATGCAGTGTCACCAAACCAGAGCTCGCTCATTTTATTTAGTGAAAGTCTCTTTCATCTTGTATCAGACACAATACCCTGTGTATATCACTTTGATTTTAGCTAGTTGCTATCATCACAAAGAAGCTCTTTTCTTACAACAGAATTCCCCTGGCACACCAGACAAGTTGGCTCACACAAAGCTGCTTCACGTGAGTTTAACTGGACCAGTGTGGTACTGACACCTCTGTTTTTCCAGTGCATGAAACATATTCCTATTGATGGATATCTTTTCTGTTGCTGATCTATAACTATTTATTAGTGTTTTGATTAGCCCAAATCCTTCTCTAGACTAAAGCACTGGTCCCATAGTTGTGCACACCTCTCTTCATAAGATTTTGGCTCTAAAATGACTCAAATAATGTATTTTTTTCCAGAGGCCCTCTAGCCTACCTAGTGCCTAGACATCTGCTATTTTTTCCCCCACAACTGAAGTAAAAGACAGGACTAAACATGACAGGAGGTTAATTCATGTGAACATGTTCATAAAACAGCCCGTTAGAAGTGAGGAAAACAAAAGAAATTTAAGTTGAACTGTCACTATCTCTTGTAGATCAGGCTTCAACAGATGAGGCTGCTTCTTCTTAGAGTTCAAGCCCAAAATAATTAGTGGGCTGTGTTAATCTAAATGTTATGGTGGGTTGAACATTGCTTTGTGTACAATGGATTACTCTTTGTCTTCCTTTCAAACCCTTTCAAATATCCATAGTTGTTCTCACATTTGTGCTAGAAAATGAGCAATACTTCCTATTTTGAGACATCTGAGCCTTTTTAAAATGCTATATTTCACATAAAGTCATAATTTTACATATTTTTATTTTTTTAATCTTATTTTCCTAAGGAAAATTAACTTAAACGCAAGCATTTCTGATGAAAAGGAAAGGTATTTCTGATTGTCTCTGTTTATCCCACACCCATGGCTAAACAATAACCAGCTGTTCTATCACCCCATGTCCCCTCCCCAACCAAGAAAGGGAATTGGGAAAAGGAGGGAGACTCATTAAATTTTAAAATTTAAACAGATTTAATAAAATAAGGAAACCAATATCAATGCTAATACAAAACATAGAAATTTATACTTAGCCCACAGAGTGGTGGCAAGTCACTCCAGAGATACAATCATTGAGAAGAAGGAGATAGAGGGAGCAGAGAGCAGGAAAAAAAAGAGGGGTGCCCCCCCCCCCCCCCCAGCTTTCCCATTTATAGTGAACCTGACGTTAATGTTACAGAACACACCTGTGGACCAGCCTGGGTCAGCTGCCCTGGCTTTCACTGCTGATGGCCTTGATCACCAGACCACAGCTGGCCACAAACTGAAACAAAATGTGACAGAAACTTGATTCTATAAATTTTATCCCCACAAAACCAGGACACCAATTTAAAGGAAGCTGCACTAGGATACATTTTTTATGCATGACCAGCTTTTTAGCTTATCAGAAAGGAATTAAGCACCAACAGTAAACAAGCAGGAGTCCAGAAATTACATTCACTAAAGCTAAACACAACATAATGTTAATAGCTTCATATTCTATTCTGAATCAAGTGTCTTCAGTTTTCAGATGTTGTCTATGCTAGGCAAAATAAGCATTATCATAAAAGAAGCATGCTTACATAAGACAGTATATAATGCGGTGGATGTCAGAATTTAACATTATATATCTAATGCTTCCAGTATTTTGAACAAGATGTTTTGCCATAAAAGTTTTTAATCTGGATGGTACTGCTTAGTTGCCGACCATGAAGACACACTTCGTTTACTTTATGTAGTCCTACCAACAAGTTGATGTGTGCCCTATTACCTGAATAAGATGCTGCTTCAAGAAGGACACTTTATTTCTATTTCAAGATGCTTTCTGTCTCTGTAGGACTTTTTCCAGTACTGCTTGATACTGATTAACTGCATAAAAAGCTTTCCATGTACATGTTCTTGTATTGCTGTATGGTGCTCAGCAGTCTCTGTGATCTCTTTATCCCTGTTAGTTTTTCCAAAGGACTCAGCATAGAAACAGAACAGAAGTAAATGTGTCCTTCAGTGTGACCAGAGATAACAAGACAGACTTTTCCCCCTATCTCACTAAGCGGATATTGCAGAGGGGGTGTTGGAAAATGCTTGCAACAGCTCTTACTGTAGCTTCCTATTATTTATGGGTATCGATTCCTGGTCATAATGTGCAGCACAGTTGAGAATCAAAAAAATTATTCATAAAGTGGCATGGATGGAATCTAGTAGCTTTTCACTAGTGCTGGGACAAATACTTTGTAATAATTGGGGAACTAGAGCATATCATGTAGGGTCAGCATCACAAGTGATCAGTCTTCTGTCTGTCCTTGGCAACCTGACATGTGATGCACACCTGGAGCATCTCTGAACTTCCTGTCCAAGATCAGGCAGGCCAAATAAAGTGAGAGCTGCCTCTGCTTGATAGACTTGCTCTATTACCTAGGCCATTGTCAGGAAGATTAGGTTTGCTAGCTTAGGATGAAAGAAGGTTCATAGACACTGGTAATGGAGAACTGCCATACACCTTTCCTTTATTGTTTGAGGAAAAAATGCAGATAAATGCAGATAAATGTGTGCTTGCAGTCATTGTATGTGGAGCACTAAATAAAGCACATAAACACCGGAGGCTCATAGATCAGTAGGGTATGATCTCTTTACTGAATTGCTCCATCTCTGCATTTGCTTCCTGCAGCAGGAAGTTTTTAACCTAGCCTTCAGCAAGACGGGGCATAGGAGGGATGTTTCAGCTCTAATGGGCTGAAAATATCATGCTGCTGCATCTATTTCAAGCTAGAAATTTTGCAATGGAAAATATTAACATAATAATTCACACTGCTGTTTTCAGCAATTTGTTCTTTATTGGTGAATTGCATACGTGCGGTTTGAAGTTGCTTATTTTAGTTATTCCTAAGCTCTCTCAAGTTTGTATTTGTTTTCAGAACTAAGATGAAATATCTTTATATAAATCAAATTAGCAATTTGGCATGTGAAATTTTGCCTCGGTGTCATTTGCTATTAGGGCACAACAAAGACATGAAGATGGGGAAAAAGTGTGTTTCCAAGTACTGAACCAGTTTGGATTTGGACTATTTGGGAAAAACAGAGCCGCTGTGAAGCTCTCTGGGTTGACTACAAAAAATTAAAAATATATCTGGTCTTCTCCTGTAGCTATTATTCTGAAAATAATAGCAATGTTTTGTCACTGCTATAGTGATTTTCATCTTGAATTAGCTTCAAGGATGTTAAGTGATTAATTCCCATTAAAACCAGATGAAATTAGTATCATCTTCTTTCTGTCACTGGGCAAACAGAGGCCCAGGTCAAATATTCCCCACTCTCTCCATCTTGTGTTCAGGCCTCTCTGAGTTAGCTCAGATTGCTTGCTAAAGTCATCCTTCCTTGAAGATCAAGGTGTTGTGAGATCAGTACTAGATTATGTTCTTTGCAATTAGCCTGAGCAGCTTTTTCTATTTCCCAGAACTTACTAATGTGCCGTTGTATAGAAGTCATCCTTTTGCAGAATTGCTGAATAATCCAGCAGGTTGCAGGGCTGAGTTCCCTCCCCAGAGGCAGAGAGCCAAAAGCACAAGTCACTTCTAGGATAGAGCTGAGAAGACTTCGTTCACTTTTGTCACCTCTACATCAAAAACACTGGCAAATTGGAGAATATTAAGTGAGGAGCAACATAAGGGATTAAAGGGCTGAGGAGACTGATGTAGGTAGTAAAATAAAAGAAATCACAGAATCACAGAATGTTAGGGATTGGAAGGGACCTCGAAAGATCATCTAGAAGTCCAATCCCCCTGCCAGAGCGGATTACCTAGATCATATCACACAGGAACGCGTACAGGCGGGTTTTGAATGTCTCCAGAGAAGGAGACTCCACAACCTCTCTGGGCAGCCTCTTCCAGTGTTCGGTTACCCTCACCGTAAAGAAGTTTTTCCTCATTTTATGTGGAATCTCCTGTGTTCCAGCCTGCACCCATTGCCCCTTGTCCTGTCAAGGGATGTCACTGAGAAGAGCCTGGCTCCATCCTCATGGCACTTGCCCTTTACATATTTATAAACATTAATGAGGTCACCCATCAGTCTCCTCTTCTCCAAGCTAAAGAGACCCAGCTCCCTCAGCCTCTCCTCATAAGGGAGATGTTCCACTCCCTTAATCATCTTCGTGGCTCTGCGCTGGACTCTCTCTAGCAGTTCCCTGTCCTTCTTGAACTGAGGGGCCCAGAACTGGACACAATATTCCAGATGCGGCCTCACCAGGGCAGAGTAGAGGGGGAGGAGAACCTCTCTTGACCTGCTAACCACACCCCTTCTAATACACCCCAGGATGCCATTGGCCTTCTTGGCCACAAGGGCACACTGCTGGCTCATGGTCATCCTGCTGTCCACTAGGACCCCCAGGTCCCTTTCCCCTCTGCTGCTCCCAACAGGTCTGTCCCCAACTTGTACTCATACATGGGATTGTCCTTGCCCAGATGCAGGACTCTACACTTGCCCTTGTTATATTTCATTAAATTTCTCCCCGCCCAACTCTCCAGCCTGTCTAGGTTTCTCTTAATGGCTGCGCAGCCTTCCCGTGTGTCAGCCACTCCTCCCAGTTTGGTGTCATCAAATAATACCATGAACACATTTTTGAGGTTTTCTGTTTAAAAAAACGTGTTGGTTCTTTTTAAGATGCATGTTGCAATGGCCACCAGATGATCTGGAAACAAGTTTCTGCAGATGTTGTTCTTTGTTATTCCATTTTAACTCAGGTGACTTCAGCCAAGAAATAAAATCTAGGCCTTACTTACTGACACTGCAACAACTCACAGGTTTTATCAGTAGTAGCTGAGCAGAATTCAAGAGGAGTTATGGTTGTGTTGCATATTTCGAAGTTGAGCCAATTTCCTTCTTCTGTCTTATTAGAATAAATAAATAAATTAAAAAATTATACATGTAAATAAATATTAAAAGTCTATCCATATCCAGTCCAGCCTACAAGTATTTAGAAGGTATACACAAAGAAGTTATGGGAATTTTTACAAATTATATAATTTAGTTTAAGCTCATGATTTTCCCACATGCTTCAAAAAATCCACATTACAAGTGGAGAGAGCAGAACTTCAAGTTTGAAACCTACATTCATTGTTTACAGCTACTATTCACATAGTTGCCAGCCTCCTGTGACAGAAATGACCCAAGGCACTGCCATCTCTTTTGTCCTTGTACTATCATTTTAGGTAGGAAATTGCCAAGTAGGACACTTGTGTAGATTATGTAATTTTGTCCCAGTCATAAATAGGACAAACACCGGAGTCCCTTTTAAAACACTCTTCATGATGACTTTTTCCATCTGTGTGGTTCTATCTGGGGAGCTATTTGCTTTCATTGTTCAGTGGGGTTTTTTTTTACTTTTTCTCCAAAATTTTTGTGTTCCATCTTTGTGCCTCTTAAACTTACATAGATTTATGTTTGAATGAAATTTAGACCTCCAAAACAAAGGAGTATGCTTTATTAGGAAAAAAATTCCTTCTGTGGACCCCACCATTCTGCATTATCAAGTGTTGCATTGCCTTGGTGTGTTTGCTTTTTTTTGCAAGTGCAGCTTTAATCCCTGAAGCAGAATCAAACCTACGGTGTCTAACATGTCATGTCTCAGGCAGGTTCATCTGACTCCTGCTTCTTCTCACCTTTTTGCTTTACTTGTCTGTGCATTTGCAGCACAGCTTGATGCCCCCTGTGTCCTCCTGCCCAGGGTTTGCCTGCCACGCGGGACAGGGAGCAGCGGGGAGGATGCAGCCTGTGCTGCAGCTGGATGTAGGAAGGACCCCCAGGATGGCTCAGACTCCAGCTGCTGCAGCTGCCCCCACTATCCCACAGCCCAGGATCTAACCCAATACACATTTCGTGCACACTGGGGGAAAACAAGTTTGCATTTTGAAGCAAAAATTCTGCATCTCTCACAAAGTCCAGCCTACCTGGCCTTGCAGTCACTCCTCTCTGTTTCTTGTGGGTAAACAGTTACCACATCAGCATAGACATCGTGTCCCAGTGCAGCCTTTCAGTATTGTGCCCACTGGTGTTTTTTCTCTCTCTTTGCAGGGATACGTAGTTGATGAACATGCAGCCATGCAAGCTCGATGGGAAGAGGCATCTAGAGAAACAATCAAGAAGACAACCAAGCCATGCCCCAGCTGCAATATTCCAGTAGAAAAAAATGGTAAATTTATTAGATATCTTGTACTTAACTGTCTTTTAAAATTCATTTTACAATATAAATGTATAAATATGCATGTGTACATACGTACACTACTATTCCAAGAGAGGAAGAGCACACAGAGCTTGAATCTTCCCTCTGCCATTTTATCTAAATTATTTTGAAATCACTAAAACTAAATCACTTAGTTCTAAAGCCACTAATTAAGCCTAACAAAATGCCCAGCTATTTTATAGATAGGGAAAATGAGGCACAGAGAGACACTGGATGTAGCATTCATATGACTGAATGTCCAGCTAGTTGTCTAGATTTTCCATTGTCACTGGAAAAAATAGACATTTGTAGGGCAAAACTCATCTCACGATGAAACAGAACATGTGTCTAATGTAGGCCAGAAGAATTGTACCTAAAAGTGGGAAAATTAGTCCTGCTGTAGATGTCTACACAGTATATAGCTGAATTTAGATGAGATTAATCTCAACCCAGTGACATGCCCACAGAAGAAAGGCAAGTCAGAGGAAGAAACATGAGTCCTGACAAACTGATTGCACTAATCAATGCTTAGCATGTAGGAAGAAAAGTAATCTGCTGGCACTGGGGTGGTGAAAATGGGGAACGGGAACAGTAAATAGGCTATACCCTATAGGTTCATACTGTTCCAAGACATAACTGTATTTATGTTAATTAATCAGAATGTATTTAAATGATTGCCTAAATATTATACGAATATTAAGTATAGAGGATACTTCTCAGTTTTGTGGTATCACTTATTCAAATGGGATGCTGAAAATGCCAAATAAGTCACTGTGAACTGTAAGGAGAGAACACTGCAAGCAGTGATACCACAGAAATATTACTGAGGAAGAAATAGGACAAAATCCTGAAATCTGGGGTTTGATGAAAGAAAAGAAAGCAGCTGGCAGATGGAAAGTGGGAGACTTCTTCAAGCACAAGAAGCAGAAGGAAAGAAAGCATGAAATCAAGAGTGGGAAGGCGAGACAAGATTTGGCAAAGTGTAGAGAGCAAGGTGGGCAGCAGAAGAGAGATAACAGAGAGGTAGGTCAAAAAAATTATTTACAGACTTGTAAAACAGGCTGGAAACCAGAAGTTTGAACTGGATTAGAAATAGACAAATAATAATCGTGACTGTTCATACCTAACAGTTTGTGCAAATAAAAAGCTTCTGGTCAGGCTGCAAGCAGTGCTAGGACCTTTAATTTCTCTTAGACTCTGCTACAAAATCTTTACTGTTAAATTACAGGCAGTTGTCACAAACAGGATATCCCTATTTGACACCAGGATATAATTTACACAACTCCCACTAATGTTTAGGGAAGTGGCTTGTAAAAATCTCCAATGTATCAAAAAGGAAATAAAGGCCATTATACTTTTTATCCTTGAAAGAAAATATTTACTGAAAATGGATAATAAGCAGGAAAAGACCTTTCCTTGCTTATAGCATGAGCCATGTCAGAACAGTGCCTATCGAAGATGATAAAAGGACTGGATAAATAAATACCTGATGGGGGAGCAAAGATGACAGAGCCAAACTCTTCAGTGGTGCCCACTGAAAGCAGAGAAGGCAATGGGCACAAATTGAAACACAGGAAATTCCATTTAAACATAAGAAAATGGTTTTTACCATGTGGGTGGTTGAAGACTGGAACAGGTTGCTGAGAAAGAGTCTCCATTCTAGGATACATTCAAAACCTAACCAGACGCAACCCTAAGCACCCTACTTTATTTGACCCTGCTTTGAGCAGTGGGGTTTGGACAGGATGATCTCTAAAGGTACCTTCCCACCTCAGTAATTCTGTGATTCTGCGAAATAAGGCATGAAGCTTAAAAAGTGCAGTGCTTCTTTCTTCTCTGGTCATGGGTACTGCATGTGCCAGCTTCTAGGCTGACATTTGTAAACTGAAAGGAGCATTTCACTTCTGCCTAAGTACAGCTGGTGTCAAGAGGCTGATGACTGTACACTGAAGTCTGCCAACAGTCCTCATTTGGGAGGAGTACACTGACTCCGCACGAGAATAATTCTGCCTTCCCTTCCCAAATGCTTCTGTGGACACTGTCTTTTACAAGGGACAATGAAAACGCCAGTAACTTTTCTGTAATAGCCTATATTTCTCTATGTCAATAAGAGCAAAACACTTTCCCACAGCTCAGTTCCCAGTCTGAGTGAGTTTAAACACACATCCATGTTTCTCAGAGGACTGCGGTACTCATGAAGCTGTAGGCCACGTTGCTTGAGGCACTTTCCACTAACTGCTGATCTCAGCTGCCATGTAGCAGAGAATAACATGATTTAGGTAGCTTAGCAGGTAGAGCACATGTTTGACAGAGGGTGCCTATTGGGGTTTGAGTCCTGCACCAGGACTGAGATGCGTTTTACCCAGTGATGGCTTAATAGAAATCATAACAGAGGATTGGATCTAAATCTTAAGTAAAGTGTAACATGGAGGCTGGCTATTGGTATGCTTACATTTAAGGAAGATAAAAATGCCTGGCAAATTGCATCTCTTACACAAAGATATAAACTGATGAATAAACCTTGCTGTCACAGCTAGTTTTCTCTCTCTGTCCAATGAAACAGACAGGCCTATTTTAAGAAACCAGTTCTTGTGTCTCCTGCTGTTTTTACCTTCTGAGAATCATTCTGGAGTAGCATTTATGAAAAAAGGTGGTGTAAGGGTAGCAGGTCATGCAGTAGGGAACACACACTCCCTGTACCTCCTATCACCATCTGGAGTCAAACCAAGATGACATTTCAGCATTTCTTCATACTGCATGCTTTTCTTTCAGTTTGAATTATACAAGAGATCTCTTTGTGCGGTAAGCAACATAATTTCCATTTCAAGTGTATTTCTGTAATGATCTTTGACAATGTTAATGTTTTATATATTACAAAATAAACATTTGATCAAGGTTGTGAGCAGAGAGATTAAAGCTGCTCTCACAGTATGGGCAAGTAAGAAACCCAACACACAGGAAACATTGATGCAATCAAAAGGCTGCTTCAGATACTAAGAAGGTCAAACCAGCTTAGATTACTAATGTCATTTTGATATAATCAGCAGTCAGCCACCAAAGTCTCTATCTCCTGATTTATTCTCCTTGCAAATCTCTCAGTTGTTGAATCCAAATTCAAAAACGAATTGAATTTTGTTCATCTTCTGGCTCACAGCTGGACTAAGGTACAGTATCCTTGAGCAGGCACCTCCATGACTGCTTTGAGAGGCCACAGACTGTCATCTCTATTCCCTACCCCTAGCACAGTCTCTTCTAATTTCCTTCTACTCCTGCAGTCCCTCAAGTGAGACCAGCACGTTACACCCCGATAAGAGAGGGAGTAGCAGGTTTTAGAAAGCCCAGGTAAAATATTCTTCAGGTTTGTACTTCTCTTTTATTAAATATTCTATTTGGTTAGTAAATGAATGCCTAAGTAAGTTGGTTTAACACTGTTAATTGTTGATTAACATCTCTAAGTGTTTGCCAAATACCAAAACCATTCTCTTGCTATCTTGCAGGTGGATGCATGCACATGAAATGTCCTCGCCCTCAGTGCAGATTTGAGTGGTGCTGGAACTGCGGCCTGGAGTGGAACAGAACCTGCATGGGAGATCACTGGTTTGACTAGTGCCGCTGAGGCCAGCTCATGTTGCTGCTAAGGCTTGTTTTCATCGGGGTCACATTCTGAACTCCTCGCTTAAACAAAACTCCCAGTTGTTTCAGGGACACGGAGTTTAGTAGTTGGCCCAGTTTGTTGGTTTTTGCTTTCTTGCATATGCAATCATACTAAAATCACATTGAAGTTATGCCAAGGGTTTTAAATCCACTAAGTAAAAAGAGTAATTGTTTTAATCAACAGACTTGCTCATCGTGGTACAAAGATGGGTGAATTACACCCTTCTGAACTTGTGTGGTCTGTCAGCACAGAGGGCAGACAGAGGTTACCATGAGGAACTTTGCTTGACATTTATAGTCAGGAATCTGTAACTCTTGCAAGAGAGAGCAGCCTGCTTATGTGTGTGTGAGTGCGTGAGCATCAAGGGGTGTGGAAGATGTTCCCTGCATCAGCTGTTTTTTCTTTGACCACTCCTTTGCTCATTCAGCACAATTTTTGATTTTGAAGCAGTATTTTTTAACAGCCTTTTTGGCAGAGGGAAGGCTGTGGCTCTTCAGTGTTTTCTCAGGGTTCCTTCTGAACAGGCTTTCTATGGGGGTCTTGCTTTCAAACCAAATTCTCACAGAAACATACAGCTTTATGCCGCATTCGTGCTTGCGTATTTCTAACATACAACACAAAACCTGCCTACCTGCTCATTATAGACTGTGTTACCATTGGAAGATTAGCAAAGGATGCAGTTTCAGCTCTAATCGTGACTGCTCTTGCAGTGGTGACTGGATCCAATTAAGTGTTGTGCAAGCTAGACTCACAGGGCTTCATTTTTCTTGTGCTTACAGCAATACTTTGGACATGGCAAAGGGAGGCAGGAGGAGACTTCTCAGGAGTTTTCTCTATCATCATTCTCCTAAACTGAATTAGAATATGGGTACATTTCTGAAAATATATTGACAGCTCAAACAGCGTGGGGCAGAGGGACATCTTTCATTTTACAATGTTAACACAGTAAGTAAAGCTTACAAGCCTTTCCAAGCCTGAACAACCTTACTGTTTGGTGTTTTTTACATCGCTGTCTTATTCTGAAATGAAATGGGTACTGTCCACATCCAACATGCCGTGTAAGGATTTGCACAATTTAGTTTTGGAAAAAAAACCGCACAATAAATAAAGTGGTCAAAAATTTAAACTGTATTTCTTTTTTCATTTGAATACAAAGTGAGTACAAAGATGCTGGGTGGGTCATGCATTTCCTTGACTGATTCAAATTCCCAGTTGAGAGGCTAGCCCTTTGATTAAAACATACTATTAGCGCAAAATAAATTCCAGGGCCATGGACTTCTTTTATCAAGTTTGAATTAATACTTTGTATGGCATGACTGTAAAGTCCTGAAAATACGGGTGTGCCTTGTATCATTCAGTGCAGAGCAAGAAGCTTGAGGTGTAAAGAAATCCCAGGCTCACTACAAAGATGTGCAATTGCTAAAAGCAGTGGAGTATTCATCTGTCTCAGCTGGAAGTGACATTAAAAGTCTGGGGAAAGAGGGATGAAGGCATGAAGTACCAAAACTGAGAGAGTAAACTGGCAGAATTAAGAAAATGAGAGAGGAGAGTGGCAATGAGAGGACAATGGCTATTTCTTAAAGGCCATTTTCCTTTTTGGCACTGGTGAACTAAAATGTATGCAGAAGTAGCTACATTAAAGTGTAGGGGTGCAATAGAATGCTGCAATGATGTAGCTCATTTAAGTACATTAACTTAATGGGAATATTTTACTGTGAGCTCTGATTATTTCATGATTTGATTTCCTATACCTTGGTCTACTTTATAATTTATATGGCTTGTTGCCAACAGGCTAGAGAAAAAATCACAATGCTTAATTTTGCTTTGATAGTGTGTTACATGGGAGCTCATCGCTATATTTCATATCGACACACATTTGGAATAAAAGAAGTGTGAATCTCTTTCCCATTTTTTTTTAGTGTCTTTCTTAAGGAGGAAGAAAAACTTGTTCACTGTAAGACAGTTTCACTGAGTTAGAGCCTACCCTAGCAAGTTCTGCTGGTTTTGGCTGGGACAGAGTTAATTTTCTTCACAGTAGCTTGTATGGGTCTGTGTTTTGGATTTATGCTGGAAACAGCGTTGATAATGCAGGGATGTTTTAGTTGTTGCTGAGCAGTGCTGACACAGGGTCGAGGTCTTTTCTGCTTCTCACACCACCCCACCAGCGAGTAGGCTGGGGGTGCACAAGAAGTTGGGAGAGGACACAGCTGGGACAGCTGACCCCAACTGACCAAAGGGATATCCCACACCATATGACGTCATGTTCAGCATATAAAGCTGGGGGAAGAAGGAGGAAGGGGAGGGACATTCGGAGTGATGGCATTTGTCTTCCCAAGTAACCATTACGTGTAATGAAGCCCGGCTGTCCTGGAGATGGCTGAACACCTGCCTGCCCATGGGAAGGTGAATGAATTCCTTGTTTTGCTTTGCTTGCGCACACGGCTTTTGCTTTACCTGTTAAACTGTCTTTATCTCAACCCATGAGTTTTCTCACTTTTTCCACTTCTGATTCTCTTCCCCATCCCAGGATGGGGGAGTGAGTGAGCGGCTGCATGGGGCTTAGTTTCCGGCTGGGGTTAAACCATGACACAGGCTAATGTTTTAATTGTCATGTAGAAACATGTAATTTATGCCCCTGCATTAAGGTCCACTGAAGTCAATGGACTATAGATCAGCTCCTGTATTTCTTTCTGGCCTGGGCAGGGCATGGCAGGCATGAGTCATAAGGCTAGAATAGAAACACGTCTCGTTTCTTGGGAAGAACTTGTCAGAGGATGAGATTATGAGCATTCAACTAAGATATAAGCAAGGGCAGGAAATGAGAATAAAGGAGTTCCAGCATTGACTTAAGATTATCCACTTTTAGAGACTGACTCTATAGGCCCTTGTCACACAGGGTTTCTGCACACAGTCCAGATTTACCTCCTGACAAAAAAGAAGTATATCCTGCATATTTTAATAGAACGTCTCGATCTTCTCTGTGTTAGTATACATACATCTGTATGCCTACATGCACAAAGTTTGAGATGGTACAGGCTGTAAACCTGATTTCTGTTTACAGTGAGATTCTCACTGTGGAAAATAGTTTCCACAATTTAAAGTGCATGAAAAATCAGGATGAATGCTCTGCTGACACTGTAAGAATGCTGGAATTTCTAGAGAGATGTGTGAATTGGACCTAAAATTTCCTACACTGATAATTTCTTTTCCATGGAAAATGCCTTTTTTAAAAAAAAAAATCTAAAACTTTAAAAAAAATCTAATTGCTATTGCAATTCGAAACAAAACAAAACAGAACAAACCAACTCTTCAGTGTCTGTTCAGACTGTTCCTCTTATTTCAGCTTTGAAATATCAGAATGGAGGTCATCTCACCCAACTTTAGCTATCTAGTTGGTTCGGTAGCCTCAGAGGCTCACGCAGAGACCTCTCATACATGTGTATGGTGGGGCCTGCTGAATTTGAAGTACAATCAGTCATGGCTAGAGGCGTGATGGCAACATCCGTGCCAGAGACAGGGTGCAGCTCCTGACAGGACCAGCGGGACTGCAGAGCTCCCACACACTCTTGGCTCTGTTGTTGGTGTGAAGAGGGGAGTCTTCCTTTTTTTTAAAACTTACAAACTGGCATTGCTTGCTAGCGTCCATGAAGCCAGCCTTGGCAAACACTTCCTCTGGGATGGCATTCACATCTCTGGAAGTGGTCCTGGGCAGCCATGGGGTAATGAAGAGAAAGAGGACTCAAGCACAAAACAAGAGGGAAACCAGCCTGAGGGCATAAGCAGATGCAAAAGTTTCAAGAGCTTGTGGGTTTATGTTCTCCACCAGCATTACACTCTGGAAACACTGATATTTAACTACATGTTCTGTATATTCAGAAAAGATAATTTATTATGGTGATATAAAGCACAAAAGAATTCTGTATCTTTTTACATTTACATTTGCCTTTGTTAATTGAATTTGCTTTACCTCGAACCTTCTTCATCTTTCAGATTAAAACAATTATGGACTTGTTCTTGGTACTGCAATCTGAGCTCCTTTTAGTGTGTGTTAAGTGGATTAAGTACAGGATGTATGCTGAAATATTCAATAATAATTATCTGTATAATAATTCAGCTCTATAACAACAAAGAAAATCTCTAATATTTAATTCCAGCTGGCAGTGAAATCTGAATACCAAGTAGATTAACAAGAAAATATATAACAACTTGGCTCCCTAAGGAAAAAGCATATCTCAAAGCTTAGCATAAATAATACTTTGGGAGCTGTGACTCTGACTAAAATATAATTTAAATGTCTACCTTATCTCATTGCAAACTGCAAGCCAAATAATTTCATGTACACTTTAAAAAAAAAATCAGTAAATAGCACTCCAAAAGAAACATTACGCCACTGTTGGAAAAGAAAAGTCACACTCTCAAAGCACAGCAAGCAGTGGGGTTTGCTTTGTGCATATGAATAGTATGGTACCGTCTATAGTGCAAACCAGTATGGTAGCAAAGCTTTTTGCCTACAGATCTTGTAGATCATGTAAACTGAAGTAAAATTTGCGTTTGCGGAGGCGAACCTGAGGCACTTGGAGGTAAGAGGCCAGATTCCAAGAGATGCTACTGCCCTGGAAGTTGAGGAAGATTTAGCCCTTTGTGCCAGCCTTCTCACACTTTGAGGCAACAACAACAACTGCTATGTCCCTCATGTTCGCTGTGCTGCTCAAATCACTACATAAGTAAGTCACTGGGTGCATTAAGCTCAATAAGCAACATCTGCAGAAAGATAGGAAGCATAAAGCGTACTATCAACTCCGAAGATTGGTTAGCCCCATGCTGACTTAATTTATCTGATTCAATGTTTGACTACTATGGTGACGGCTGATCTAGAGAAACCCTACACAGAGATGGAGAGCTGCAGTACAGCTCTTTAACAACTAGATTTTGTTCCCAGGCAGCAAAATTCTCATGCTGCCTTCAGTTCCCTTTAAAGCAACGGAAAAGCCTGAAGAAGACACCACCGAACCAAGGCTGCCAGAAGAAGGAAACCCCAAGTCTAATTGATCCTGATGGTCCTTCAGCAACTTCACGCAAGTGTATCTGACAGCACAGCATTGACAGTGATTCAGCAAAAAGAGACAAATGTACTACTTTACATTTTATCTGACTTGATTACAGTTTGTAAGGAAATATCTCCATCTCTAGTTAGCAAATTTAGAAAAACACCTCTCCCTTTTTTTTAAACATGTTTGTCTACTGATTCCTATTGTGTTTATTTGTGTATGTGTTTGCCCATGTGATTCCCCTTGTGTCTCATCTACTGATTTCCAGCTGTGGTTCCTCTTCAGATAGTTAATGCTCTAGCAGTTTTCAGCTTGATTGTCTGGGAGCTACTAGAGTACATGCACTGAGTAGTCCCTTCTCGTATTCTGGGTATATGTGCAGACCAGAAAAAAATGTAATGTAAATGTAAATGGCTTTAAGCAAGCAGTAAGGTTGCGAGAAGTTAAGCAAGTTGAGAGAAGCTCATTTAATCATATGGAGAATCATATTTAATGCAGTGGTTTGTGTATCTGCAGGTCATATGCCATTTTGGTTTTCTTCATTATTATTAATAGTGCTTTTTTCTTTGCTTTTAATTTGTTTTTCTTGTCTGTGTCTCCATTTTTCTGAATAATGGAGTAATGGTTCTATGCCAGTAGATAAAATATGCAGCAAGACATCACCTGTTACATTACTATTTGGCTTTTATCCCTAGAAAGCTTGAGGAATCCACATAATCCATGAAGGCAGGGAAGTGCCATTATCTATATTTTACAGTCAGGGAATTCAGTCCAGAGAGCACAACCAGACTACATGGAGGCAACAGCTCAAATGCACACCATCCCTTTCCTCACAGATGGGGAAATCTGTGGCTGCACCAAAGTGGAGGCCACCTGCGTGCCAGCACAGTGATGACACAAGCTCAGGGAAGCAGGAAGCAAGTTTGAAGTTTAAGGTCCAGAGGACACCAGTATGACATTAGGGACACAAAGAAATAATAATAATAATAATAATAAAAAAGGTAGGATTTTCAGTGGCCTAAAGAACAGTGACCTAACCTGACATCCTTTGCAACCACTGGGAATTTTACTGCTGGCTTCACTGGGAGAAGGCTAATTTAGAGACTTTGAAAACACCATTTAGTTCGACTTTTTAGCAGTACATAAGAGATCTCTGGGAGAACTTGATGTCCTAGTTTCCTCTTTGTCTCTTTGTTAGTTGAATATTTCATCTACAAAACACATTCATGCCCACTCTCTCCACCTCGTTTTAGTGCAAACTAAAATCCATCAAGCACTGATGGATTGTCTTGTTTTAAAAATCTTTAGTTAAGTACAGCTGAAGCAACACACTGTACACTCATTCTTTCTTGGTACATCATTGTATTGTCTGCCTCATAAACAGTAATCTCGACAGCCTGCCAACTTCATCTGCTGGTTACCAGGCCAAAAACTGGTTGGATGAAGACCTCAAGCAATGATCAAAAGATAGTGCTAAAATGAAAAGCAGCAATCAGTAAAATGAAATAGTATTCAGACTCTACTTCTGTTGGGGCCAATATAATGTTTTTCTTGGAATGGATGCTAAATGCTCCTGAATAGGTTCAGCCAACTGAGTGTGTTTATGCCTGGAAGCTAAACCTGGAAAGCCCTGCACTGCTCTTTTCCAAAGTAAAGGATCACAATATGGTAAAAGGGTTTGAAATTTTTTGAATCAGTAGCTGAAGTCCATGTGTTCCATAGCTGATGGAGTTAAAAAACAGAAAAAACAGCCTACCTCACTAAGCTACACTGACATTTTTCAAGTGCTCAATGACACAACAGATGCCAGGTTTGCTTTTTTTTTAAAATATCTGCTTCTCAAAGGCAAAAATGGCTGTGATATTTGCATTAAAATCAGTCAATTAATGAAGCTGAAATCAATCCTGATTCGTGCTTGTGAGTTTATAGCAGTGAATCTGACACTGTACCAAAAATGTTAGTCAGTATTAGCTTAGCAAATATTAAGGTGCTTATTAGCTGAGTTGCAGTCACTTGGGTCCTTATTTTATTTCAGAAGTACAATGATCAAGGCTATTCCTATTGCCTCATTCTGTTGGATTTTACAGAAAGCAAACATAGCTTCATGTCAGTGCTAGCAATAAGCTCCTGCGTGGTAGGATATCTTCTCCTGAATCTCTTCTCTCCAGTAATCTCTTCTCATGTGACATTTAATATGCATAAGTTAAAAACAATCAGTGGCATTTCATTTCTAGTCCTCTTTTTGTGTAAGCTTCGGGGTAGAATTGAATAAATAAAAATATAAACCCAAGTCTACACAACAGAAAGCCTACTTTTCTTGCTGTTCCACTACAGCTATACCACAGAACTACCCAATACAGTATACCAGCTTGGTAGACCAGTGCGGTATACAAAATAAGCTGTAGATCAGCAAATGTACATATTTATTTATGCCATTATATTGCACTATTTTTTAAGACCTTTGCCAGTCTAGAAAACTCATAAGCCCCTTCCCACCTCAGGAAGGGCCCATTCCAATAGATCCCTGCAATGAGTGATGGCTGGGGCATTCCAACTTCTCATGTACATCATGTGGATGAACTGGGGTACAGATTGCTCTCATAATTGGAGTTTGATGTTTGTAAGCACTCAGCTTCTGCTTAGGAACCCAAAAAATGCCAGGTTGTCAAAGGTCACCATCAGATGTACTTTTTTAAAAAAAAACACCTTCTTTCGGTGTCTCAGCAAAGGTAGTGCACATACATAAAAGAGAACAGTTGAAACTTTTTCTCTGATTCTGGATGCTGAGCAGTATGGAAAAACTGGCCCTGAGAAACTTTAAATCACTAAGTTTGCTTCTTCAAAAAACAAAATGTCCATGATCTAGAACCCTTTGTAATGAGTGCACCCAGTGTCACTTCTCTGTGGCTACCCAGGAAAGTGGTTGAGTCACCATCCCTGGAGGTATTTAAAAGACATGTAGATGTGGTGCTTAGGGACATGGTTTAGTGGAGGACTTGGCAGTGCTAGGTTAATGATTGGACTTGATGCTCTTGAAGGTCTTTTCCAACCAAAACAATTCTATGATTCTACAACATTGTGTTGGCCTACTTCCAAATGAAAATTCCAATTTTGAGGACTATTCAATCAATTATTTAATTGCTTGCAGGAAGAGAGAGAGATCCAAAAGCCTTTCTTATTAATGCAGTCATTGTCTCAGATCCAGCAACTTCCTTTGCTAGTCAGTGGCATTAGCAGACCGATCTCCATACTAGGAGGTTTTCCTGATACTTAACACCATCTAATTTCTTTCCCTTTGGTGATATTAAGATCTCGGGAGTAGAAAAGTCTTGTTAGCTTGTTGTGTCCAGCCTACCATCACAGGCACCTTGCTATGTAAGACTTTCCATAAATTTACACAGTGCTATGGCAAACAATTTTTAAGTCCCATTTGCTTTCATGGCAAGGCAATTCTGGAACCTGATTCCAGCTGCTGAGGATGAGAAACCTTTGCATTCCAAGGTATTAATGGTCACCTTATAATTATTTATCATTATATCAATATGGTTTGTAAACTTAAGTTTTCTTTTTCCTGTTTATGTTTCCTATTCCCTTTCTTCCCTGACTGGATGGAGAAGACAGCAATAATATTTCCACTCTATTTGTTTTATTAGGCTTAATAGGCCAAGCTTAAAAGCTTGGCTCAACATTTCTCTAAACATCCTAGAATCAAGTTATTCCAATTTTACTTGACCTTTTTTCAAGTACAAGTGACGGACTTTTTCCATATGACGGTAGGCGTGGTGGCACCGCCGCCTTCTGTGGCATTCATGCCTCTGTGTCTCTACTGGGAACACTTCTGACACATGCCAGATCACAACACGTTGTTCACAGACACATCATGCTGACAATTCATAACCATCCTACGATGATCTACCCCACCCAAAGCCTTCTCCACCTTGTTGCCAGATGATGCACTTCCAATTTATGAGGTGTCTACACTTTCTTTCTGACTTTATTTTTCTCAGTTTCTGCACTTATACAGCTCTAGCTGGCTGCTGCTGTGCATCTCAGGATATAAGCAAGTTACTGCAAAGTGAGCAAGTACAGGAACATCCTTTGGTAATCATCCCTGTACATGTTTGTATTCTGTTAGAAATGTTTTTTCCAAGTGCTACAAGAGCATTTTTTTACTACTTTACAGTACTTTAAATCTGCTATGTTCAATGAATCTGGGAGCTTGATGGGCTTGAATACCTCCAGTCTGGTAACTTATTTAATTGGTTGCCAAACGTGTTTCAGTTCTTTATCCTCAAGGTTCATCTATACTGCTGTTGGTAGACCTCATGTAGATGTAGATTAATGTAGTGAGTACGCACCCAAACACTCACTCACTGCCACACCTTGGGTCAGCTGCCCCAGCTGTGTCTCCTCCCAGCCTCTTGCCTACCCCCAACCTACTCACTGGGGGTACAGAGTGGGAAAAAACAGAAAGCCTTGATGTCATGCAAGCACAGTTCAGCAACAGATAAAACACTGCTGTGTTATCAACACTGTTTTCATCACAAATCCAAAACATGGCACCATACAGGCTGCTGTAAAGAAAATTTAGACTGTACCAGCCAGACCCAGTATAAAAAGCTTGCTTTAAACTAGCTAGTGCAGGATACTACTACACGTGTGGTCATGGCAGCATGAACTTTCTCCTGCCTTGGTGTCCCTAAGCGCTCTGATGCCTAACAAGGGTTGAACTAATGATGAAGTTTTTTTTCTCAGAGTGAGTATTAACAGGTTTTCTGTACTTGACTGGCAGCCTATTCTTATAAATTTAGTATCTTTGAGATCTTTTTGCCTTGGCAAAATCTGGTTGAAATTGGCTAACTTTGAAAAGCTTCTGTGGGAGGAGAGACAGCTGCACAGACAGACAGATTCGGACAGCAAGCAAGCTAGGCTAAAACCCAGATAGCTACATTAAATTCTCACTGAGCTACTGGCAAGTGTAAAGTCATAGAGATGAAGCAAAGGAGGCTGAACAGCCTCATTTTATCATTAAATGAGGGCTGCACAAAGCATTAAGCATTCCCCAGTCCAGTCTTAATTTCTACTTTAAATTGAGATCAGAAGTTCACCATTAACTTAAGGGGAAAAGTATTGCATAAATTTGGATAGGTGGCTGTGATAAATGGATTAATTCCCCCCCCTCCCCTCTTTTGGGGCTGTACAAGAAGCATGAAGAAGTTTGTTGGATTCAACCCAAAACCTGAGCCGTGTCCTCTGGTGTTAGTGGGTGTTGTTTCTACTGACTCACGGGTAGAATAAGGTTGGCATTACTTAAAACACATCAGTGATAAAAATTGCAGAAATTATCTGATTCATTTTCACCAAGTGTCTGCCTGTCTCTCTTGTGACTACAGGTGAATTTTGGAGCAGCCACGCTCTTAACTTGGGTATCTCAGTTAAATATCTCATTGGTGGGATGACACCAGCAGCAGACAGCCTGCTTTTGGCTACTATGTAAAGATCACTAGGACACAGGTAGCACAACTCCCAGCTCACCAGGGAGGACATTCCAGTCACGGCTGATTACAGTCAAACTTTCTGTGGTGTCAGTAGCCCAGTGATACATGGATTATGGAACCAACCTTCAAAGCATGTAACACCCCAGGGAGAGATGAGAGGAGGAAAGATGTAAAGGTGGCTTTCAGTGATCTTGGTCTTCAGTCTGCCAGATTCCAGGCTGGGCCCAGTTTATCAGCAAGGAGGGAATAGGAAGAGTTTTCCAGAGGGGATTATAATGGCTATTTATCAGTAAGTGCCAGTGTTTGCAATAAAGACAGATTATCACATCCTTACATTTTCCTGCTTAAGTTTAACATCTCATGGGGGATTTTTAAAAGTACATTTTGCTTCTTTTTTATTGAACTCTTGTACTATGGTGATTGGCAGAATATAAACTATATTGCTAGATAATAACTTTAAAAAAAATTTAAATGGGACACATTTTTAAATAGCTTTTGTCACTCTTTATTGCAGTCTCTAAGAAACCTAAAGTTAATATAGGATTTTGTCTTCTCTGCCATTTATGCACTTTTGAACATTTTCCCCAGAATTAGTTTTATCTTTATACCACCCAATAGGGACTAAATAAATTGCATTCTATAGACATTGAGTAGAATATTAAGACGGTATACTGCAAAGCAGGTATGATTTTATCTCCTATATGTGCTTCTTGGAACATATACTTCTCTATAGCTTGGATAGATATTTAATTTCTTTCTGTAGGAAGGAATAAAAAAATTCCTAAGCTCTTTACAGGATTTTTTTTCAGAAAGAAAACAAAAATGAAACACTTCACTAGTCAGAAAATTATTCAAAAACACATATAATGTTTTAGCAAACTGCTTAGTGGAAAACCCAGCAACAAATGCCAGCACCACTGGGTAAGTGGCCTCAGCGCACCCCGTCTGTAGAGAGCAATGGCTTGTCAGAAATCATTTCTCCAAAATATGGTTTAATGTTTTGGAGACCCTGAGACTTCCATAGTCTGACAGCAAACATAATAATATTAAAATCTTTTCATGTAGCTATATGTCACGGTTTAAAGCTGGGCTGGCTATTAAACCTGCAGCAGACGCTCTCTGTTAACCCTCCCCCCCCACCCGAAGGGAAAGGGAAAGGGAAAAGGGAGAGAGACTTACGGGTTGGAAAGTTAAAACAGTTTTAATAAACCTATAATAATGAAAAAGAGTATAATAATAATATTGGAATAGTCAAATATATACAAATATATATACAAAACCAAGATCGAGCTCCCCCGATGTCGGCAACGTCACCGCCGGCACTGCAGGGCAGGCTCCGGGAAGGCCCAGGCTGGGCCTAGCGACGGTCGAGAGCTGGATTCAGGGATGCACAGATCAGGATCGGGGGCAGCAGGAAAACAGTCGGAGTCCTCCTTGGACACCGGCCATAGCAGAAAGAGCAAGAGACGAGCGAGACCCTCATGATCCCCCCGCTTTATACCGAGAATGACGTGTATGGGACGGAATACCCTCGTTGGTCAATTTTGGGTCACCTGCCCTGTCTGCTCCCCGCTGCAGCTGCGACCCCCCCCTTCGGCTTTTCACTTGTAAGCAGTGAGGAATTCAGCAGTGACCTTGGTTTCTCTAAGAAAAAGTACAGCAAGAGCCTTACTGCACAACATCCCTACCGGTGCCTCAGCGATAACTACAAACTTCGAGCGTTATCAGTCCTGGAAGCAGACACTGTCTGCAAAACATGTAGTTAGTTTCAGAAAGTGCAGTTACTTAGAGGAGACTTAGCTGAAAGTAAAAATCACTGAAAAGAAAATTGGCCTGGTTTAGGCCAAACCAGGACACTATACATCTCATGCAGTTCATTCATGTCCTACTTCAGTGAGAAAGGAAAAAACCAAGCTTTTTATGTACAACCTTATCCCTTTGTTACTTCCTAGTTACAGACATTGCGAATCTTGCATTGCAAACTTCATGAGTGGTGGTACCATATGCCTGCTGAACTACCACAATTACAGGAGCAACACTTTGGTCAGGATTCATTCAAAAAAAAAGGTAGTCTTTGCATCAACAAATTAACTTTGTTATAAACATGTCAACCAACATGGGAAGGCAGGAACACTGGAATATGCATCCTGACCTGCCTCTGACTTGTCTGGCCTCGAGCAAATGCATTAATGTATACTTGCAGAAGTCTCTGGCACAAAGCATCTCCTTCTGTAGTAAACTGTTGAGAAGCAACGGTTGCTCCAAATATTATTCAATATTACTCATTTAATAGCAAAAAACAACCCACAAACAAACCCTAATAGCTGCTTTTGCTTCAGTTTTAGCTTCTTATTATCTTAAATAAACAAAGCAAGCACCTTGTAATTTCACCAAGAATTGAGTCTTGAAGAATGAGCAGTGGTAGGAAATTTCAATTTGAAAGCTGAAAGTTTTCTAGGGTTATATGCCATTGGAAGAGCTTTGCTATAAAGGAAAGTGTTAGGCATGCGTTTCCCTTTTGCTATTACAATCTCTTATATCCTGTCTCTGTAGTTTTCTTTAATTACAATAGTAGCTATTATATCTAAGGGACAATGTTTTGACCCTGTACACACAAGTGGCTGGGTTATCAAATGTCCTGTATTATAGTAGAGAGGAAGTTGTTAAGTAAGATGATAAAACAATTTCATCCTCTTTCCTCCGCTGCTGTTTCAGGCTGCCTCAGCATACTTCAGTCGCTGCCAGCCAGCAGTGCCGTGTATTATGACTGAAAGAGGCTGCACATGAGGATTTATGTGACTAGAAACTGTACATAAGGTAATAGAAAAACTACATTTGCATAACAAAATTTGGACTGAATGACACATCACTCACTGACAATCCAGATTCCACCTCTTTGAACTTGATATCAAGTTGATTCTACATCTCTCTGGTGAGAACCTAACTCATCCCAGATGATGACTACCACATTCCCACAAACCTTTCTGGTGCAAAGGGGGCATTTAGAAGAAGCACAAATACATTGACTGCAAATCATGCCTGAATTTTCTTTCCTTTTTTTGAAGAGCAGCACCAGTAATCATGAAGGAAGTTCCTCACCACTTAGGGTACAGGTGGCAGGATCAGACTCATGGCCTCGCTTCACAGACAAATTGTGAAAATAAACTTGGACCTGTAACAGTCAGTATCATTAAAAATGCCCATAAGGGTTTAAACAACATGCAATAAATACTAGCTTGTGTTGCTGCCACACACATTCAACAAGGAAGATAAACCAGTTTTGAATAACTTCTCATTAAATAAGGCCTGCTTGGTTTGCTGTGAATATGGGAAGGGGCCTGTGGAAAAAGAACTGGGCAGCCGTGTAAACTGAAACCTACATAACATACGAAGACCCAACATACCTTTTGCTGTTTATGTGTGTGTGTAGCATATAAATCTAAACCGAAACAGTGCATTAAAACACTTATTAGCTCTATGAAGTTTGAAATCTCATGCTGTAGCCACATTTTGCTACTCAGACTCATTTCAAGATCTGTTGCATGTCTGCCCTCTCCCCTCTCCTTAGGAGAGCTAGCTGTGGGAAGTAAGTCACTGCACCTTCCATACCTTTCTGCATAGATCTGATGTCAGCAAGGCCCTTGGCAAATGTCCTCTGAAGAATTTTGCTGAAGTGGCTGAAGACACTACCATGCCCGTCTGTGTGCCCTGCCCTTCTTCTGTTACTTGCCTTATTCCAATGAACAATTAGCACTGAACAGTTCACCTTCGGGGGTGATTTTGTTGAAAACTTGGGCTATGCCTTGGAGCAGTTAAGACATAGGCACTTGTTGCTCCTTCATCTTCTACAAGATCAATAACCCAAGAGGGTAGGAAGGACAGCTAGGAGACCAATAACATCTGAAAATGACCCTGCGAGATTTGCCGGAGTCTGTCTGCTAAAAAGCCCCTTACCTATGGTGGTAAAGCACAGTTAAAAGGCCACAGTCTCCTCTAGTGTAAACCAGTACCTAGTGTCATGGAAAATCATGGACCTAAACAGGTTTACACCAGTTAACGGGTTATACCTATTCATAGTTCATGCCCTGATAAATATTTAGTCATCAAAAGGCAAGGTTCCCTGTACTCTACACTGACCAGATGCATGTCAGGCCAGGGCACAGCTTCCTCTCCATGGAGCTGCAGGTCCATCCCATTCCCACCTGCCCCCACATCAACCCAAACAGAGCTGCCACAACCTTCCCCAAAGTGATTTGCAGTCACTCAGGTAGCAAGCTGAAAGCAACATTAAGGAATTCAACTCTTGTCTAATTAAGACGATGCAATCAGCTGGTCCACAAACACTTAAGGATCTTATTAATAACTCTATTTTTATCAGCTTGAGTGCCAGACACTGTAGTGCGAGGTGATCATTAGTGCTGATATTTGAATCAGAGAAGTTTTAGCTTACTGTATTTTCCCTCACGAGCATTTGCTCTCTGCTAACCCACTCCCTCTGCCATTACTGTGCAGACCCCCATTTGCTGCTAGCATCCAATATAAAGGCATTTGCTCTAAATTACTTTAAAAGTACTGATGGCCATGCTTCCGAAAATACACTCTTAATAACTAGCTTCTAGGCACAATTTTAGGATACAGGAAACTAAAAGGAAAAAAAGGAACAAACTCTAATTGCTTTTAAGTGAAAAAATTTGGGAAAGAAAGTCTTTCAAGAGCTACTTTCTTGTGGGAAGATGCATATTGTTTATTTGTTTGCCTTCATTTTCTAATTCAGAAATGGCTTTTAGGTTCCCAAAGATAGTTATAATAAAATAGTTTATCTATAAAATTAAACAACTTCTGCTGCCCAAGCCTGTCACTTGTTGCCTCCATTTAGCTGTGGAGTATTATTAGCAATATTTTATCAGTTCTTACAAAGCCTTATTGTGCTTCATATTGACTAGCCTTATAGCGAAAGATGACTGTTCATGCTCTTAAGGTGTCACAACCCAGATGGCTGGTATTTCCTCCCTCCCACCTCCTCTTGTGAGCTCTACTGTAGTAAGAGAGCAACAGCGGAGGGCAAGTTACTCTTGGAGACACATCACAAGGTCCTGTTCCATTAAGAGAAGAGATGAAACTTGATGGCAAAATCCACAAAATGCTATGCGGGCAGCTGGCCTCCTCCAGCTATGATACACAGTGATTCAGCACACGAGACCAGGAATCTCTTTTGGCTGTTGGATGAAGCATACCCCTCTATGCAGAGGTCTTTACCATGGGGCTGTGCAAACCTCACTTGTTTTCTCACATGATGAAGACTCCTGCACACGTGGGGCACTGCTGTTTGAAAGTCCATATGTCTTGGTGAGTGAATGTAACGCTGGCTATAAGATCCTTATGCTGCACTAAACGAGCATTGGAAAATCCCCTTGTCTTCACAGAAGCTTTATTAATTTCAAATGGATTTTGGGAAAGTCTCCTTGGCACAACTCAGTGCAGTAAGGAGGGCAGAATTAGGATTGCAATCATTTGACCGGTGCCAATACATAGAATTTGTTTTCAGAGTTTATTTCTTTGCCTAAATAAGGTATTTGAATTAAGAGAGAAAAAAGCATTTCATATCTGCCAGGTAAGAAGTTTTCCCTCTGGCAAAAGACTTTTTTAGTTGTCATGATGGTATCACGCTGCCTGATACAGGTCTTTTAACAGTGCTAGAGTGATGTGGAGATTTTTCAGCTGTGAGTTTTGGAATTCTACTATCTGTGTTGAAATAAACACTGATTTTTTTGATTGTTTGTGATTTCCCTTATGAAGAAAAAGGGACAGGAAAAGAAGACAACAGGACAGAAGAGACATTTCCAGTGTACAAACAAACTCAAAACTACTAGGTCACTGATCTCTCAAATGCTACAACTCATTGAAGGTGGCAAGAGAAAGCAGTGCTTTGGGAGTCAGCTGCAGCCATCTGTCTCCAAGGAGCAGTTGGTGATGAGATGCTGATATTAATGAAATGGGATTGCTCAGCGCTGTCCATCTACTGCAGTTAGTGTAGCCAATTCTGATTCATGCTACCATTATGGCTACCATGCCTGGGAGGCAGCAGGCTTTGTTGACAGTAATGATAATACACCTGTGGATCAACAAAGGTGTGAAAAGCAGTAGATTCAGAGCTTACGTAGACTGTTTTGTAGTTGAATTGCCAGGTGACCGACTGACAGATCCCAGAGCTGAGAGTTTCCTGGACGAGTGATTCTTAGTCATCTGGGAGTTGGTGAGTAGGAAATGACATTAGCTATATTATTCATTTTGGAAAAAAATTGGAAACAGTGAGGTTTGTCAGATTAATAACACACAGCTAACATGGAAGTGAGCATATGAATAAGACTGTGTCAAATCACTCTGAGAATGGTTGTGTTAAACCTGCTACTACACCAAACAGCTGGGTCTGAGCTCGCGGATCCAGGAGCTGGTAAGGACACGGGCTCACAAGGCTGTGTGTGTGCACAAGTCTTTTTTTTTGTTAACACTTGATGGTTTGAGCTCAGGGGCACCTGAACTCCTATGATAAATGACGCTACTAGTACAATTATATGAGGATTCTCTACAGAGCAAAAGGTGTCTTTTAACAGCAACACAGGTCCTTCGGCCCAATCAGTTTTCAATATATCACGCCAAAAATACCAGACGTGTACTGCACTCAGCTTTGGTACTTCTGTATTTCCTAATTCATTTTCTATAAAACGGCATGGATGTTTTTATGCCTTATTCTAATACAAACACATACCTAGTCAAAGCAATTCTGATGCTGGGCTACAGAGTCAGTCTTTCTCAGAAAACAGACTGTTCAGTGTACTGTATGTAACAGTTTTCATGAGGGATTATCTAAACTTGCATTGTGACACTCATCTGACACAAAGTCCTCAGTGTTTGAGTCCCATTTGTGAAGCAGGCAGCCCTCTGATGAGGTCTCACCTAGTGGCTGTTCTAAGGTACCACCTTAGTACCTTAGTATCAGGTTTAGGTGGCCAATTCCAGGAGGTTCGCCCCTCCAGGGCTAAGTGGGAGAATTGGCCAATTTCTGGCTGAGCAATTTGGGCATTCAGCCATAAGGTCACTTAGCACAGTTTCCTACTGGAGAGTGATTTGGAGCAGGGCCTTTACCTCAGGCTTGAGGAATGTGTTAAATTGGTGATAAGGGACCCAGCAGTCTCAAGCAATGTGATGCCCAAGGAACTTGAGGATTGGTTTCAGGACAGGCTGCCAATGGTTTGTAAGAGGTTGCTAATTACTATCAATTGCAGTGATTTTTCCAATGGAAGTGTATTGCAATTGCAAATTCACAATTGCAATTTCACATAGACCACAAAGGAATCATCTGAATAAAGAGCCTTTGATTCACCGCCATCCTTTGCTGGATTCAGGCTGCTGACTAGCTCCATACCCTGTTGTCATACCTCCAGCTATCCCCTAGGCCCTGAGCTTTTCACAGGATCAAAGAACAGAGGGGAAGAAAATACACTGGGGCAGCTTGTGCCATGAAGCAAAGATGGAAGGGCTGATCTCTAGCACGCACAGAGAATCAGAGCCCTTATTCTGAAACCGTGCTGTGGTTTGTGCTGGAGGCCACACTTAGGACTGAGGCAAACAAGAGTCCAGACAGCACAGAGGGGCAGCTGGAAGCAAAAGCAAGCTGTTACACAAATGGCCTGATCTTTTGTGTCTGATAGCGGTCATGGAGAGGTGCTGGCACTGTTTTGGAAATGGAAAAGGTGTGGCATCATGATTTAGTTTGCACCTATCCAAAGGCATCCCTGCATTACAAGTCTTTCTTACATCTCTGGCAAATCCTTTTAAACTTTCTCAATGCACAGGCTGCAGGACAGCAGGGCACAGAACGAAACTGGAACAAAACATGTATAAAATACTACAGTTAAGCATTCAAAGGTAAATAATTAGTGGATGCCAGTAAGGCACCCACAAAATCTTTCACATTAAGGCATTTTTCACTTCAGAAAGTATAACATCCCTCTGTCAATAATGTTTTCTTTTCATTACTGCCTGCCTTAAGAGCATTGTGGTGTTTTAAATAGCTTAAGCACTATGAGACTTGGGCTTCTGAGAACTACTCTGTCATTTTTCTCACAGGTGTCCAGTCTGCTTTTTGTTTCCCAGATCCTTTTCTTTTTGAGTGACTGCTTCCAAGGGATGATCAGATGTCTTGATGAGATTTCCAGTTATTTTATGTAAAAACACTCCTGTTTTAAGGTTTTCATGGTCACTTAAGAGTTTTATATTCAGGACCTATTTTTCTTTCCTCTGGAACTTAGTATTTTTCTTAATACAGCATCCTTATGCAAGAGTCAGTTCTGGAGCTGTGTGTACATCCACAGAAATCAATGAAATGCCACTGGGTGCAAGATCAGGCCAAATGACAGAAAATGAAGAACTAAGGGGTCAAGGCAGGAGACCTGTTTCCTGCTGTGACATTGGAAATATGTAGGTTCCCAAGACCACGGCTTCAGAGAGGGAGAAATATTAACTGGAAGAAAATAGAGGAAAAGTAGCATCCTGTATGCTTTTCACACAGGATACAGTTTTGCTGTATTTAATGGGATAAGGCAGTCTAAATGTACAGTGACTGTGTTTTTTTCAGAGGTTTCATAGGTATTTGGCAGCCCAAGACAAAATCAGTACAAAATGTTATCTGACTCTTCCACCCTTTTTCTAAGTCCTGAGCTTCGAAGGCTGTTTGTCTCTGTATTCCCTGTTACCACATCTTATGCTATCTGTTTCTGCAATTTAGTATCAAAGATGTCATCGCAAATTTTTCATTCCTTAATGTGCATAATAGACATTTACAAGAACTGTAAGTATTCAGCTTTTACCCAATTAGCTTTCAGCTAATGCCTTTTTATTTAAAAATCTATTTCATCAACCATCAGCTCATTTTAACAGAGAAAACAGTACAGACTGCCAGTTATCTCCTTTTTTTTTTGAGGGGTCAACTTTGCTCACACTAAGCATCTTACTCTATAAGGTGTACCACTAAATTTAACCCTTGAGTCTTCAAGAACCATACTTCCCAGAATGTCTCTAAAGTGTGGGGTCTTTATGAAAAATCAGTGGGTTCTATTAAAGTACACAGAATAAAATTTGACACAAATCTGGTTTTCGAATACATCAGACTACACACAAATAATAATAAAAAAAAATACATCCACCATCCATATAAAGACTGCTACATAGTGGATATTTCCTGTTACCTAACCAGGGCTTATCCCACAATTTTCTTGGGAAATAGACAGCTCCCTACTGTTCCCTTCAGATAAAGCAGTCTTTACAGAAGTAGTACATAAGAGAACACTGGATAGAGACTACAACAGCTGATCAAGACAAGAGTTGTGTCCCTTCTTGTGTGTCCAGTATGGAAAAGCATGGTGCAGGGTTGGTGAAAGGACCTGCAGTAGGCAACAGTTCTTCAGTGAGCAAGATGTAAGGACGAGTATTTTGCCTGCTGCTTCTTGTTTGTTTTTTTTTTAAATGACCTTTCCAATTCTGTGTAATTGAACGATGAGGAGATTATCAAATGCTAGCTTCAATGCAAATTTGGCAAGGGAACTAGAGCTGCTCCCTGGCAGAATGAAGATGAATGCTTTACGTGTGGCTTAAAGCTGCTGTCTTTTATGGGCAGGGTGAGCAGGCAGCCATTCACAGGGTGAGGACACGGCTACAGAATTCATTACAAGCTCGATAAAGCAGCACTCACTTATTGCAGGGATTGCCATTTTCTGTAAGCTTTTGTAAAAGTTCAAAATGGCAGGCTCACATAGCTCATCTCTACACAATATTGCAACCTGAAGAGGCCTTATCCTCATCATACTGAAATAATTGTTTCTTCTTCTAGGTGGGGAAATGTACATGTACGAGCAAAAAGAATGGTTGTGTGGATTTGTTTCTGACTGTTAATGTCTGTGTAACTATATATGCATATTAGATATTTCCCTTGAAGACCTGGAGAGCAGCCAGTGTGCCTCTTCCCCAGTAAACTTGATGTAAACAGAGTTATGCATAAGCAGCATTTGTTATTACAGGGTCTGAGCTACTCCAGCTTCCAGGTCGTTCAGACCAAGATTTTGTTCTACAGTTTCTTACCTCTGCTTCTGGCAGAGTGGCAGTTTCCTGAGTACCCTCTGAACAGCACTTACCTTTGCAGCTCCAAAGGGATCTTTCCTCTAAGATCTTAGACGAACTTCACCCACACACACATACCCATGACCGTGACAGTAGTAGATGTTGGCATCTCTGTGTTTCCAAGGTGCCACGGAAGCCCTCACCATTTTGTCACTCTCTGAACTGTGTTTAATCAGAGCTGCAAGATTTCCTTCTGTCATGGTGGGGGGGGTGGGGAGGGGTGTGGGGGGGGGCGGGTGTGTGCGTGCACGCATGTGCATGTGTGTGTGTAAAATCTCTGCTCTGTCATCTGCACATCTCTAAAGCCAGTCACCTGAGCCACCAAGTTTGGGCCCGAAGTGGTCAACGCAGAAGTCTTCATTGTAATCAAGATTTAAGAAGACAAGGGAAAGAAATCTGTGGCATTTTGTATTAGATGCGTGTGTAGAGAGAAACAAAGGCCCCTCTTCTCCTCATAGGTAGGCTCAAGTTGAATACTTAGTTAAAACAGCTGTGGAAATAATATTTGCATGTGTGTAAAGAGTGCTTGTTTTGTGGATGTCAGTAGACGTGACTAGTTGCGGAAAATGGAGCATGCTGAAAGAAGATACACGTTAAAAGAAACATGGTTTTTTTCCGCATCTCAGCCAGTATTTTTTCTGTATGGACTAGACTTCATAAAGGGTCAAATTGGACAGTCTGAAGCTTAAATTCCTGTAATGCATCTCACACAGCTCTTTTGCTAATGTGTATTCAATTAAAGAATGAGTCTATTCTAAAATTAACTGTGGCCCCAGGGTTTAGTTTTAACAGGATATTTCCATTTGTGGGTACCGTGTGGCTTCTGTGCAGGAAGTGGGGTTTTTCTATATGAAAACAGTGGATCCACTGTATAGCTGAGGCAGAGGAGAAGCTGGCAGGTGTCACAGTTAGGGTTAGTCCACACTAGAAAAACTTGCCCAGAAAAGCTAGTTACACAGGCTATGAGTGTGTGATTTTAACTACCACCCCCCCACTGGCATATTTAAACTGATACACCTGCATCCATATTAGGACTTCTGTCATTACAACAATGCATTGTATCAGTACCTTTCATTTTGGTTTCCATTATTTAAATAAACTGTTAGCATATATTAACCTATGTACACATATTTTCATCTGGTTTCGTAAAGGAAAAAAAAAATATGCAGTCAGGCTATATGCATCAATCCTTACAATAATTCCTGAACTTAGCTGATTTAAATCAAACCCAAAAAACCAGCAGAGATCTCAGACACAATTACTTTCCCACAGATTTCATAAGGACGGATAAGCCGAGTACAGGAAAGACTTCCTGTTATTGCCTGCACGGAGGGACAGCCTGCAGTCCTGCACAGAAGGGGAACATTATGAATGCTTTCAAATGCAGGAAATGTGTCTTCCGTAATCCGCACCTTATTAGATATCAGAGAATCTAACCATAAGACATGCAGCAAGAGCAAACTGGGCTCTTTGAGTCCAGCTGCTCACGGCAGTGTATCATAGTGTAGCCCTATATAGTATCCACCCTATCAGTCTAGCAGCATCAACACTGCCGGTGCTGCCTCTTTCTCTAGGCTGGCATAGCTAGAACCGCAGAACTTTCCAGAACAGACAAGTTTTTGCTTGCAATTATATTTGTGAAATCGAATTCACAAGGCACTTAAAAGTGCATGTGGTGAGCAGGGTTGGGGTCCAGCTGTTAGAACCAGCAAGCAGTTGATTTCGCTTCAGCCATGAGAGATACCTGGGCTCCTTACCGGTTGGAGCACGTTCTTTGCCCAGCAGGAGTCTGGGGTTTTTTGGTTTGGGTTTTTGTTTTTTGGTGTATTTTTTGTTATTGTTGTGGTTTTGGTTTTGTTTTTTTCTCACAGGGAAACTCATTGAAAGTCACCCCTTTCATGCACAGCGAGAAATGGCCCTTGGATAGTTGCGAGGGAGGAGTCATCGCCTGGTGTTAAGTTCCTGACTCAACTCTTGAGTCTTGCCCAATGCAAATAAGGTATTTGCATGCCCATAAGCAACATGTAAAGAACTTCACTGAGGTTGCAAACTCAAGAACTCAGAACAAGGAAATGCCAAAATTGAGACCTGAAGAAACTTAATTTAGCTGCCCTTGGCCATATGGTAGTTTTGGGTTTTTTTAATTAGCTGTACAAATCTTAACATACTCTATTCAGTGTTCTGGAGGGTAGAGCTTAAGAAAAGAGAAAGATAATCTGATTCTTTTTATCCTCCTTGTTCAGAGAACCGAAGAAAATACACAGTGAGGACCTTGCAAACCTTGCTCTTAATACAGAAGTATTTTTTTTGCTATGGGCTTTCCAGTCTCAGTCTTCAACATGGTATCTAACAGCTTCATAAGATTAATACATTTACCTTTTAAACTCCAATTTAAATAAGAGGGGTTTATGATTCACATATTTTCCTGGTTAGACTTTTGAGAAATAGATGTACTGCACCAAAACTAGGATTTCTCTCTCCACTGGAGAGTTTTCTCAGATGTAAAGCATCCATAAATCCTGTTACATTCACTTGCACCTTAACGCTAATGAAAGGAAGAAGACAGATTTTTATTATGACTTCCCTGAAAATGGGGAACAATTTACAAATAACCAGCTGCAGAGAGTTTGGTCTCAAGGCCAGATAAGTAAAAGATGTTCAGGCACTAGCACACTCAGCATCAGGGTGCCTGACTTTTGGACCCTTGGCTCTCAGGATAACACCTAGACCCCAAGTGACATGCCTTGGAATAATATCCCAAAATTCTGTATATGTAGTACACAAAGCTGCTTAAAGTAGCTAGCAGGGGATGCTTAGGACTTAGCTGTGCTACAAATCCAGCCACTCTCCAGGGATTTTAAGTCTTCTCCCTCTGCCTGGAACTGTCCCTTTTTAAAAATGCAGCCAAAGGGTCAGTCTGTTAAAGTATGGCTGGAGAAATACCCTTTACCAATCTCTCTCCATGTAACAGTTCAGCAGTTAGACCACTGGCCTGAGGATGTCAGACACCCTCCCTCTCCCTCTCCCTCTCCCTCTCCCTCTCCCTCTCCCTCTCCCTCTCCCTCTCCCTCTCCCTCTCCCTCCCTCCCTCTCTCTCTCTCTCCACCCACCAGAATCTGTCAGGGCCCTGATAGCACCACCAGGTCTTAATGGCCCTGACCAGCCTCACCTGGGACCCACACACTCTGCCCATGGACCAGGGCTCCATTTAAGTCCAGGTCTGGGCCTTCAGTCCCTGCCTGAGCCATCTAGTAGATGGATGCACTTTCAGTTTTGTCTCCTGCCTTGTTTCCTGGATGGATCTGTGTCGTAGCCCTGTCTCCAGCTGTGGCCCTACCTCCTGCTGTTCCTGACTGGATTCCCTATACAAACTCTGCACCTGATTCATTGCTTCATCTTGTCTAGGACTGTCAATGGACCCTGCACAGTGCTATGACTGCTCTGTTCAGGTGCTGTGGGGCAGTGGTCTAGCTGGTGAGGATACTTCTCTGCTGTGGTCACCCTCAGCTCCAGGCTTGCCCTCCCTTGAGCTGCTCCCTGAGAGTTGTAGCTTCTTGTCCTTCACAAGTGTTGTATTTTAGTCAGGACACTTCCCTCTCACTCCCTAAGGAATGTCCTTCAGTGACAAGTCTGGGAAGTCTTACTTATATCCTCCTTCTGCTCCTGTTTAATGTATAGTACAGCTTCCATAGTTCAACGTTTGCTTCAAGTACTTTTAAAAAAAAAAAAAAAAATTACATTGAAGGTAAACAGTGGTGCTATGTGGCTGTTATGGACCAGGACTGTTAACAGCTCTGCTCCAGCCAGCTCATCCTAACCTCGCCCTGCCAGACCCCAGCCTCAGGAGCCCTCCAGCCCTGGTGCAACTGCACACCCTGCAGAGCTGGAAGTGCTCTCTCACTGATAACTCATCCCAGGCATTATCACCTTCCAATGCTTTAAAAGACTCAGTTCTTGCTATTCTCTATTCAGGGAAGCTGCTTTTCACTCCACAGTCAGAGCCTGACGGCAAATGTTTGTGTGTCAGGGTACTCGGTGCGTACATGACTGCCATCTGCGCTTATTTTTCTCCACAGCACCCAGGTCGTGGAGTTGGTATCCTGTTCCCCCATTTCCACTTGGAGCAGCAGATACAGGTGTCCCGCCCCCCGCGACAGCTTGCAGCCTGCCTTCCGTGCGGGCGCAGCCCAGCCGGCCCCCTCCACCTCCACCCCACGCTCGCCCCCGGGAGGGATGACGAGCAGTCAGCCCCGACGCCGGCGGCCCTCAGGGGGCCGCTGCCTCGCCCAAGGCGGCCCCTCCACCCCTCGGCTCCGACTCCCTCCTCAGTGCCAGCCAGCCGCCCGCCCTTCCGCCCCGAGCGCCGTCCCCCCGCACTCCTCAGCAGCGGGGCCCTCCCGCTCCGCTCCGGCCTCCGTCGGGCGGCGCCCCGAGAGGCAGGCGAAGCCGATACGGGGACGGGTCACCCCTTCCCGCCGCCCCGGGAGGAAGTGACATGGCGGCGGCGGGGAGGGAGGGCGAGGGGCGCCCTTTTCTTCCCGGAGCCGCCCGGCGGGTGGAGCCTGGCGGCCCCGCCCGAGCCGGCCGCCTCCCGGCGCGTGCAAACTACTGGCAGTCGGCGCGGCTCGGCTGCCGCCCCGCCGCCCGCCCGATCCCGGCGCCTCAGCGCGGCACGCGTGCCAAGGCCCCGCGGCGCCAGGTACGTGCTCTTCCTCTGGCAGCCAGCGAGCTCCTCAGGTGCGGGGCCGCCCTTCCCCAGCCGGCCTGGTGCCCCCATTTGGGAAAAGCAACCCAACACCAGACCCACCCCAGCCCCCCTCCCCAAAACATCCGCCCCCCGGCGTGCCGTAGCGGTGAGGCGAGGGGCCGGCAACCGCCGGCGGGGTGTGCGAGTGAGGCGGGGCGGGAGGCGGGCTGCGGACAGAAGTTCCCTGATTTATTCGCCGCCGGGTCGGGTCTCTCCCGCTGCCACCGCTGCCCGGCCCCGTCGCGCCGTTTCTCCCGCGGGGGCCGACAATTTTCCTGCCGCCCGCGAGCCCCCTTTGTGCGGCGGGCGCGGCCCGCGCCGGGGTTTCGGTGGAAACGGCAGAGCTGCGGCGGCCTTGCCCCGCTGGGCCCCCCCCCGCCCCCTCCGCCGGCGGGCGCAGGTCGCTACCGGCCGGGCCGGGCGGTCGCGGCGGCCCCTTCCACTTTCCTTTCGGACTTGACGTCTCTAAGCGGCGGGGCTGGCGGTAGCGGGGCGGGGGGAGGTCGGGCGGGTAGGGCGGTTGCCGTGGAAACGGGCGGGTGCGATCGCCTGTTTGCTGCCTCCTCCCCGAAGGCGCTTCTCCATAGCGAGAGGGCGCAGCGTGCCCCGATCGCGGGGGGTGTCGGAGGGGACGTGCGAGTGCACTGTCACAGGTCGTGGTGGCTGTTTTTTCCGTGGTACCTACAAGTCCGTGAGCTGAGGCAGCGTGAGCGGTGGTCAGGCGGAGGAGAGGGCGAGTCTGCCTCCCTGCTGATGTGTTCATGTGCTGTAGGAGCTCTGCCGTTCATCTGCCTGTGTCTCTTCATAAAGATATTAATGCCGAATTAAATAATGGCGACAGACTGACTTGTGTGTGGACTGATATCATGCGGTGCCGGGAAAACTCCAAGGGGGTGTGTTGTTTAACTGAGACGTAAACCTTTGTAGCATTTATTTCAACAAGTGAGCACTTGTATGGCTACAAAGACAACCAAGAAAAGAGCGTGTTTGAACAATGTCACATGGACATTTCTGGTCTGTATCTTTGTTACACATTTCTAAGAGTTGTGTTTCAAGACCATGTGCAAACATCTAAGAATGATGTACCTTATGCAGGTGTTTGTGTGGCAGAGAGCAACCTTGCTGCTATGTGAAAACTGAAAATACTTTACAAGAGGTGGAAGAATGGAAGAAACTCTCAAAAAAAAAAAAATCCCGCAGGCATTTCCTTTAAAACAGTGATGCGTGCAGCCCTGGAAGTTGTACCAGGCGATGGTAGCCTGAGCTTGTACTGGTAATCACCTCACACTAAGAGTGAGTTGTAAAAGAATTAAAAGCTGGTTGGAGTAGAGAAGCTGTTGCAGGACAACTTAAGCTGAAATTTGCAGCTTTTTTTCTTCTCTAACTTCTCATGTGAATGATAAGATTATGGCAAACATACAGAGGTCTGTTTATAGGATGGCAGGACTACCTCTGTATAAATACTGACTGAACGGATCACTGCAATAGTTGATGTGCTGTAAATGTTTGCTGTCATTTACTGACCAGCAGCTTTCTCTAGCTGTTTGTGTCTGATCTAATGCTGTGTTTTTCCAAATACTATGAATTAAAATACATTTTGATTAATTTTAGGAATTTGTGTAAATATTATGCACAGCTTTGCTCTTTCCTATTAATGTTTTGCATAACAATGCCTGAACAAGCTGTATCTAAAAATTAATTTTTAACCATGTTTTATGGAAGACAGAGGGCCAGGATTCATATGGAAGAATATATCAGAAAGCCTGCAGTGAACAGAGAAAGTATTGTAAGCTGCTGCTGGATAAAGGTTGCTCTTAAGCAAAGTTTGGTTGTGTTGTCAAGAACTTAAGTAACAGATTTCAGTAAGTGCTTCACAAGAAGCTGTTAAGTATTATATTTTAGGAGTGAAGAAAACTCACAGAGAGCTCAGCGCTTGGCCAGAGTCACAGAACAGAGAACGCTGTGCTCAGGGCACAGTAATTAACTGTTCCTTGAAACCCAGTAGGTGTCAGTTTGGTGGGGAGGTTGATTTTTTAGTAAGTCATGCTCTGTCCAGCCAAAATCCAGAAGCGCTGAAGCAGTGTTCATATTCTCTCTGGAGCGCGGTGTGCTTTCCTGGAGTGACGATTGTACATCATTTACAGTTTAATGTACTTATTGTACTGTAACAGAGAAGAGCTGGTCTGTAGGAGAAGGGTTCTCTTGCAGGTGATGGATGAGGATCCTGTGACTGTGCTCTGCCCTGCTGAAAAGAGTTGGTTTATTGTTTTCTGTTGTATACCCTGATTTTATTGCTGGAAGGTGAAGACTGGGAATAATGCCCCTTGAAATATCTTCAACACAGGAAGATGCTGTCACAGCTGTGCTGAGGTTAGCAGGATATTGTTCTTGTGTCACAAACGTGCACTTGTGACCCTTAGAACTTGTATTAGTAATTTGGTCTTAAATTTTAAAAAGTCAAATGTCCTCTGTGTGATGCAGAAGAACACTTCCCTAACTAATTGCATCACTACTACTGCTGTTGGTATATCCTGATAAGGGAGCAGATGAGCAAGAGGGCCACAAGGCATTGTAGCGCACTGTGCATGGGCTTTAGTGAGCGAAAGCTTTTGCAGGTGTCGGCCTCCCTCCTAAGAGAAAACCTCATATGAGTCAAGGCAACTGTCTCCTCAGGTGTGTTTGATTTAGCTGTACTGAATGCAGTGGGCTTTTTTGTAAGGCAACTAGCAACGTGACTGAGAGCAGTACCCTGTATGCTTTGTTGCATTTTGGCACTGGCACGCAGCAGCTCAGTGTGTGTTTTTTCCCAAGTGCTTTGTCTGCGGGGTGGCTTTCCCCAGTGATTCAGTTTCAGGTGTTTAGGAAAGTTTGCCCACCAGTCTGTTGTTTGGTGGTCTTAAGCTCATTCACAAGTGACTGTGTGGGGAGTACCCTGATCACCTCTGACTAATGCTGTGCTGCTCAGAAACTGCTGACTCACTTCGTTTTCATGCTTTTCCCCTGTCCTCCTCCACTGCCTCGGACTAGAGATGTGGTAGGGTCAAGGTAAGGTCGGGGAAAGAGGAAATGGAAATGAATGAAAATAGCTGTGTGTGTGGCAAGGATGAAGATGCTGTAAAGAGCACTCTTTGATAATGTGAGAAAAAGATGATGGTTGTAATGGATTTCCTGAAAAAGTACATAAACGATGTATTAGAAATTGGGCAGAGCAGTTTAATAACTGTAGTGAGCCCACAGTTGTGAGATGCTGGATTATGGTCCTGCTAGTCTGCTCTTCATTTTGAACCTAAAGCCTTTTTACTTCTATGCCTCTATTTTCACCTTCAGCCCTTCTGTCTGCCTTGTTATATTCTGCTACGAAGAGCTTAACACTGAAGTCATTTTCTGCTGCTTGCAGAAGGGCTGACCTCGCTTGAGGTTTCTGCTGTAGCAGAAATAATAGGAACAGGGAAAGACAATTAACCATTTCTAGGCTGGAAAGAAGTCAGAGGTAAAGGTCACTGAGAGTGTGTTTACTTGCCAGAAGGTTAGGAGCTGTAGGCAGAGACAAGCACAGTGATTTCACATGCATGTGTGACTGTTTATTATCGTCTGAAAAATTTCTGACATGCACCAGATTTGCTTTTAATCTGATCCACAAAGTTAAATTTCAATCACATTTTTCCAGCAGAATCCAGGTGAATGAAAAGGTTTGCATGTGCAGATTCAGTTGGCAGATTATGCAGGTTTTTTCACCTGTCAGAAAAAGGGGAAGACCTGACTTAAAACCTGCTGTTAAAGATGGGGAAGGAACATATTTGGGGGAAATCTATGTGTAGAAATGGCACATGATATTTTAATCCCTTTCAAGTGACAGCTACTGTGTGAAAGTTAAACTGTGTCCTGCTTCTCCCCCTGTCTCCACGTTATCCCTGTCTTCACACATCATAGCTTGCCTCTTCTTTTTTCAGCGTTTTGGAAAATACCATTACTACAGATGCTGCTTTGCACTTCTGGAAGGTCTGGAAATATTCTGTCTGCAGCAGCCTACACCTGCACTTGAATAATTTATGAGGTTTTCCCTCTTCAAGTCACAGGAGGTTTGTCAAGGATTAACAAGGCTTTAGTTTATTTTGTGGTTCTGAGGATATGTTTAGACAGTGCTGAAACTTGCACAGATATTGACATTATTTTTTTCCCCTTGATCTGTATTAGTGCAAATTACCAGAAAACAATGCAGTAACATCAGTATTGCTAAATGCCCAGATGGTAAGCAGGAACAATACCACTATTTTCCCACAACCAACAAATGTAAAACAAGTATCTAGTGGATTGAAGTAATTGAAAGAAACGGTCCGTTCATGTTGCCAAATAGTGGTAGAGGCGCAATAGGGTTATAATTAAGCAGAAAGATAACTAGGAAAGTGCTATTCCCAATTTCATTGAACCTCTGGTGTGTCACTGTCTGGTTTTTACATGCCTATACCTGTACCTCTGAGAGTATGCATAAATACTGCATTTCACCCAAGATGGAGAAAGAGAAAAGCTTCATTCTTAATTTCAGCCTTGTAAAACTCTCAAATTTATTTGAAGTTAGCAGGACAAATGCTCAAAGCCAGGCTTCTAAAAGGATTTAGGCACCTCAAGTTCTGCAGAGATGCTGTAGAAAATCCAGGTAGGTGTTGATGTACCTGATGCTTAATTTAGTGCAAAATTTATAAAAATGTTACTGGATTCTTACCAGCATGTTTAGGAACTGTAACATCTGCATACTTGCCATCCAGTAAGGTAAATGCTGTTGTGGATCAAGCACTGTCTCTGAATGATTTTGCTGGAAGTTTAAGGTGATTTTGACCAACCCTGGCTTTAGGTGCTGAGAGTACAAGTTCATTGTTTAGTAGTATCACATTTGGCTGTTTTTGAGGGATAATGTTTTCCGAACAACAAGGACTGTTGAAGCGTGTTGAGAGATTTCTTTTGGCTTCAACAGGATTTGAATCAGGTCCAAAATGAAACCTCCCTTTATTATTGGACTTGATAAATCTGGTGCCTGTGATAAAGGCTTTTATTCTCTGAAGTTCTCAAATTAATTCAGGCTGTTAGGGGACTGATGATCGGGGAGAGTGAGGAGGCTGAAAGTATTCTGAGTTCGTGGTGTAGCAAAACAGTTCTGAACACTCGTGTCGTAGAGCCAGAGGTGAGTGAAAACTGATGTGGAATAGGACTGCTGAAATGTGGGTAAAGCAGTCACCATGTTTATTTGGATTTTTACCTGGCATCTGGATGTCTGATTGTTTTGTGTGTGGGTGCAGCTGAGTCTTTCACTGAAGCTGGTGTCTTATTTTTTGGAACCATGCCAACCACATCTCAGCTGTAAGACACATGTTTTTCTAAGTATTGGGTGTTACCACTTCAAGGCAGAGGATGGTTTTCTTTAAATAATAAATCTGGAAGCTTCCCTGCCACGTTCATTCTTCAGTTGAACTATTGTCTACAGAAAGAAGCATTAGAAAATAATGAATGAATATTAATATCCTGTGTATCCCTGTCTTAGTGTGGCTACATCTTACGTAGGCATTGTCATTTCCAATTTTGGGATGTGATTTTCATAAGGGAGAAATTCAGCTACTTCATACTCTTCAGTGTCATGTGATAGAATACAGTCAAATTAAATAAATACTGGGAGGTTAAAAAAAAATCTTGCAAATCTTTTTGTGCTTAACATTTCCTTAATATTCAAAGAGCATACTAATGAATATTATTTCATATTAATTAAAAAATATGCAAATGGCTTAGCTGAAGGAGGCAGTCTACTGTCATAGAAGGTCAAAAAAACTAACAGCTCACTTCGAGTTGTAATCAGGTGGATGGCACTTTTCATTTCCAGCACTGTTTAATAACATCTTGTGATTTGTACTGGAAGCTTTTGGATCCCCTTACGATGACAGCACTGTACCCTCATATCCCTGTGATTAGGAAGCATGGAGGATGTGGCCTGTCCCATGCACCTGGTGCGTCTCTGGCAGCGTTGACAGCAGGGCTCAGATCGGCCAGGTGGGAGAACGTGGCTGTCTCCAGCAGGCCATATGGCTGCTTAGAGAGAGACATTATGTTAAAAGTATTTATACTGTTTTTTTGGGGTACAGTAGAAAATTCGTTTCCAGTCCACAGTCTGGTGGTGGTAAACCACTTGTAAACCCGTGGTACCGCCACCATGGTGTTTTTCTCAGCTCAGTGATTTATGCCCATCTCTGCCACTTTCCAGATCTTTTTTTTTTTTAAGGTTTTTGCTGCGACAAATTCTGTATTATTCATTAGTTGCATTTTCTGATTTTCTTAAATAAACAAAACAACAAAGCCACACGAATTAGGAATTAGACTTCTAGGGAAAGGCTTAAAGAGGCTGCCCAAAATTACTGAAATCACAATTCCAGTATAAACAAGTCATTTTATGGGAGCGTACTGAGGAAAGAAAATTATCCTTTTCCCAGTGCTGATGATTTGTATCTTCTGATTGTTGTCCTTGAAGCATCGAGCAATGCCTTTAATTCCTTCCTGGGTACGAATAGCGAGAGAGATGTACGTTTGTGTGTACGTGCACGCAATACTGTCAGCTCGGTACTAAAGTTGCAACTTCTAGTTTATAGTACAGAGCCATCTGAGTTGCTGAATACTTGATCTGCATTTCTTGAGGAATGCAAAAAGGAAGGGAAAGTAGAGTTCATTACATCAGCACATACATCCTGTTTTGAACCATCTCCTGCATTTATACCTGTTGCATCATCTGCTGCCACTGAAGGTCCTTGTGAGATGTGTCCATTCCCTCTCTGCTCTCTACGCCTGGCCTGTCAGAAGCTGTTGCGAGGGAAACTTGAGCAAGGGCAAGAAGGAAAATAAAGGAGGATGAAAAGTACCTTTTTGTGTTGAAAGCTGGAGCCTGAGGAGTTGGCAGGTTATGGTTCTGGAGTTGGCTCTGCCATGGATTTGCCATGTGACTGTCACAAGCTCTCCAAGAGCTGAGTTCCCGGTGTGAGATGGGGGCAGCAAGACAGATCTTGCCAGCTTTACTTCACTAGCCTCTTCTGAACAGCTGTAGCATTTCATATGAAAGGGGATGGATAAATCCAGGAAAGAACTGACAAAAATACACACTGTTTTCTAATTCTATCCGTAAAGGATTTGATCCTACATATAGAAATGGACTTGCTTATGCTACTAAGTCTGCTGAGTGGATGTGAAACTTCTCTGCCTGGGTACAACTGCTTAATGTGTGTTGGTGGTGTGGAAAGCTGTCTATTGCAGAACTGGAGTTAGAAGGCGATACTTGTGTAGTCTAACTTTGTAACTAACTCATTGTGGGTAAGAACAGGAGGATTAAATATTTAAACCTTTGAACTAAATATGTGATCCATGTTTCCTTATTGCGTCACATGTAGAGCTGGTTTGGATGCAGGGGGAAGTATTTTGTCTGTTGAGAGTACAGGCAGTTCCTGTACCATGCACTGACCCTTTGTGTGGCTGTGAATGTAATTTACAGTTTTTTAAAACAAAATGAGAGTGATCAGTGTTTGGCAAGCATAAACCGTGAGCCTTCAAAGAAGAGACCTCCTTATCTCTTATCAAGAGGATGTTTGGACTCCTAGCACAGTTAAAAAAAAAAAAAGGCAACCCTGGTTTTATACCAGCCTCTGTATAATCATTTGTCTGCCTTCCTCCCTGCTGCCATTTCTTTGGGCTCTTCTAAAAGAAATGTTTTTATAATAACCACTGGAGAACTCAGTAGCTACTCGTGTGTTGGATCTGTTCCTGAAATGCCCAGTGCAGAGGTGATCAACCATAGCCCTTGAATGCTAGGTAAATACCACAGTGCAGGTGGCAACATCCTGCTGTACTGTCCCTGCTGCCTCTCTAGTTTTTAATGTGTTCCTTTCCCATGCCCAGGAGTGAGGGTGTGGATCTCACCATTGAAAGATTTTTCACAGGCTGTCCATTGAGGCCCCATGGCTTAACAAGACAGACTCTGATCTCTGTACATCAAATGTACCGTCGCCTCTAATAGTCCATGACTGTTCTGTATACAATTTCATGTATCATAAACACAAAAGCATCCATACATTTTACCAACAGAGAGTATGCACACCCAGATAGAGAAGTTGCGTGCTGGCAGGCATGCAGAGTTTGTGTAGCTGTCTTGCTCTACGTTAGATCACAGCAGCAAGAAAATATAAAAGGACAACGGGAAAGCATTATTATATGATAACCATTTCAAAAACGCCTGGATTACTTTCATTTATTCAGTTTATACTCTGTTACACTAATTATCTCTGTGCTCAATAGAAAATAAATATTCAGTTTTATATCAAGTCTATAAAAAATTGGAAATCCTAAAACTTGCTAGTAGATGATATTCATCATGCAGCCTTTGAAACAGCCAAACTGACTGATCTCTCCTTTGTAGTGGTGTGTATTACAAAATATGCAGTTCAGGAAGGCATGACTCCTCAGGAAAACCTAAAAAACATTCTTAAGTCCTTCCCCCAAAGTTAAGGGAACTTAAAATACACTCAAATTCTTCCCTGATTTGTGACTGTTCTGAGGAGGTAGGGTGAGTTGACCTTGACTGCTCCCTCACTCTCCTTCCTTGTAGGACAGGGGAAAAAAAAAAGGTGAAAAAGCTCATGGATTGGGATAAGGGATAAGGACAGGGAGTTCACTAACCAGTTACCATCATGGGCAAAACAGACTCCACTTGGGGAAGATTAGTTTAATTTATTGCCAATTGATAACAAAGTAGGGGCAGTGAAAAGGAGAGACAAAACTAAAACCACCTTGCCCTCCAAGCCTCTTCTTCCCAGGCTCAACTTGACTCTTGACTCTTCTACACCTCCTGCTGCACCTGGAGTGGTGCAAGGGGATGGGGAAAATGGTTGCAGTTGGTCCATAACAGTTCCTCTCTGCCACTTCTTCTTCCTCATGCTGTTCCCCTGCTCCTGCTGGGGTCCCTCCCACAGGGTACGGTCCTTCAAGAACAGACTGCTCCAGCCTGGGTCCCCTACAGGCTGCAGTTCCTGCCAGAAAACCTGCTCCTGAGTGGGCAGCCCTCCATGGGCTGCAGCTTCCTTCAGGGCACCTGCTGCGTCATGGGGTCCTCCACAGGCTGCAGGGATGATCTCTCATGGACAGCAAGTTGACCATGAGCCAGCAATGTGCCTTGTGGCCAAGAAGGCCGGTGGTATCCTGGGGTGCATTAGGAAGGGTGTGGCCAGCAGGTCAAGGGAGGTTATCCTCCCCCTCTACTCTGCCCTAGTGAGGCCACACCTGGAGGAGTCCAGTTCTGGGCCCCCAGTTCAAGAAAGACAATGAACGACTGGAGAGGGTCCAGCAGAGGGCTACAGAGATGATCAGAGGACTGGAGCATCTCTCTTATGAGGAAAGGCTGAGGGAGCTGGGTCTGTTTAGCCTGGAGAAAAGACAACTGAGAGGGGATCTTATGCTTATAAATACCCTAAGGGCGGGTGTCAAGAGGATGGGGCCAGACTCTTCTCAGTGGTGCCCAGTGACAGAACAAGGGGCAATGGACACAGACTGAAACATGGGAAGTTCCATCTGAATATGAGGAAAAATGTCTTTACTTTGAGGGTGACAAAGCACTGGAACAGGCTGCCCAGGGAGGTTGTGGAGTCTCCTTCTCTGGATATATTAAAAACCTGCCTGGATGTGATCCTGTGCAACCTGCTGTCGGTGAACCTGCTTTGGCAGGGGGTTGAACTAGATGATCTCCAGAGGTCCCTTCCAACCCCAACCATTCTGTGATTCTGTGATCTGCTCCACTGTGGTCCTCTATGGGCTGCAGTGGGACAACCTGCTTCACCATGGTCTTCACCACAGGCTGCAGGAGAATTATCTGCTCCAGCACCTGGAGCACATCCTCCCCCTCCTTCTTCACTGACCTTGGTGTCTGCAGGGCTGTTTCTCTCGCATTTTTCTCACTCCTCACTCACATCTGCTGTGCAGCATTTTTTACCCTTTCTTAAATATGTTATCACAGAGGTGCCACCAGCATCACTGATGGGTTCAGTTTTGGCCAGTGATGAGTCCCTTCTGGAGCTGGCTGGAACTGACTCAGTCTGACATGGGGGGCAGCTCCGGGTGTATTCTCACAGAAGCCATCCCTGCAGCCCCGCGCCCCCCAAACCTTGCCATGTAAACCCAACACAGGAGGTAATGCTGTAGTAGTTGCCTTTTGGGGGAGGTGGGAAGTGATTCAAACCCTAATTAAGCATGAGGCAAATAGATTAATAATTCTTTCTCCAAACTTGTTGTGGGGTTTTTTTTGTGTGGAAGGTACAGATATATTCTCCTTGAAGGCTAATACATACCTGGGCACAACCTCACTTTTGCTGACTTTTGACACTCACTGACCGAAAGAGAAGAGCACAAGGGCTTCCTGTGACTTGCCTTGCCGATGCATTTCATATACAGAAGTGTTAAAATGGACTCTGGAATGAAATACAGTGCTGCTATCTGTGCTGTTCTGAGGGCAACTGAAATTCACTTAGAGGCACTGAAACTGCTGTAATCTGACCTGAACATATTTTCATAGTCTTGGTCTCTGTCACTCATCCATCCAAGAATCTGGTTTAGATGAGAAAATGCAAGAATGGGCATCATCGTCATATGCTTGGTTGTTCTTAACTTGCAGCAAAGCATTTAAGGACTTTATCAAACAGTAGACATAAGTGAAAACCTTTGCATAGACTTGAAACATGCCGTTCTGAAAATAACCAGGTATAGTGCTGTCTTGCCTCTATTTTAAGTATGGGCAATATTAGCTTAGTCTAGATGCTGTCAGATAGGTACCATGTTGCTTTCCACTCTCCAAGGATTCTATTTGCTATGTAAACTTTGGACAAGGCAGGTGACAGTTCTTTGCTTCATTCTTGTGCTTTCTGTAAAAGTGCAAACAGTTGTATTCTTTACAAGATCACTAGCTGTCATCTTGAAACTCTTACAGACTTTGAAGTACAAAATAGCATTGTTAATTGGCAGCAGCCTCTGCTGGAAGAGAGGTGTTCACCTTGCGTATCACTTTTATGTCCTCCTAGTCAGTTACTCGAAGCAGAAGAAAATGCTGAGAGTAGTTGAAGTAGAAAACACAGTGGTTCTTGCTAAAGAATGAAACTTGGGGGGAAAAGAGGTAGAATGAATAGTTGTGGAGTTTGGTTTTAAACCTGATCCTGTGATCTCTTAGTCATGTTAATAGATGTTTGTTGACTTGTTCCCTAGACAGATATTTGAGGTTTGAGTCTTTTGTTTTATATCCAAAGGAAGACTGTTACTAAGGAATGTCTCTATCTGTTTTTGATGCTTTAGCTGGCCATTTTCTCCTAATTCATTTTAAGGGGTGTTTGATAGAAGAGAGCTTCTTGGCAGCTCTCAGATCTTAATAGCTTCTGAGAAAATGCATTGATTGGCTCTTTTGTTTTCAAAAGATTGCTGTAATTTCCAGTCATTATCTATAAGGAAATCAGTGTAATTTATTAAACCAGCATCATGGATTAAGAATTAAAGACCTGATTCTTTTATCACTTAAACTGGTGTTACAGTGATGGTACCCATGAGGAACTTCAGTAAGACAAAGAGCAAGTGGAAGAAGTTCCTATGAACTCTTGAAAAGCAAGCTTCTAGACCTCTTTCAGAAGCTCAGAATTGATTCCTGAAAATAAATTTCTACTTTTTTGTTGCTTTTACCAAGAATGAACTGTATTTCTTGGAGTTTGGGTAACGAAAACAGTCCAAAAAGTATCATATTAAAAAAATCTTCTAAGAATGAGCTTATGCCTGAGAAACAAAACACTTAGCTAGCACTCTGTATACAATGTTTGGGTTGCAAATTTTGTAGGGAAAACAGCTTGCATTTAATCAGAAGAGAAAATTAATCTCTCTAGTCTCCCTACTTTTCAGAAAAGCAAAAATTAAGCAGTAGCTGTAATTTCTTGTTCTTTTACAAGCAAGTTTGGCTTGATGCATTTCAGTGGTACTGCTTAAGTAGATTTAGTTTGCCTTTAAAACATGTCTTAGGAGCTGTACAGAATTGAAATTTGATGACTGAGGTATGAAAGTGAGGAATAAATTACTTCCAAACATTCCATTGTGGCTTCATAAAATTGTAAGACAGTCATTATGTTTTATCAGGGTCACCTCATCTTTGTTTATTTTAATTCTGTGAGGTTTTGTTTTAAAGAACCAATATGAAGTAAATGATTCACATAAACATAACATTTTAACAGAGTTTGATTACTATTGCAATGCAAAAAAAAAACGAATTGGTGGAGTAACGTTCTGGTGAATTCTTCCTTGACACAATGTCAAGATCAACTTCTTACTACAGTAGAATTCTGTTAATTATATCAAATAGTGAAATTTCAGGTCTTCACTGTAGACAGTGCTTCAATGTAATTTTATGTGTGGTGGTGGTGTTTGTTTTTTTTTTATCCAGTCCCTTACTGATCTCTGGGAATTAGATTAGAGTAATTCTGTGGGATGGAATTAAACAGGCCAGCTAGCACAAAAAACTTTTGATCGGTTTTAGCCAAGGACGGTAGGATAAACCTGGTTATCAGGGTTTTGGGCACTGGACAGTCTTGTAAACCATCCACTTGTAAGTCACTGGTTGCTCCCATGCTGACTGTTTTGAAGAAGTGATCTAATCCTGCTACTTGGTGAAGTACAGTAGTCTGGACTAGGGAAGTGAAATCTTGTAATCTTGTGTCTTTCACTGCAAACTTATTCAAAATTTGAGCTTGCTCCCCCACCCGCCGAGTATTCGACTGTCTTCAGAGTGTGCAATGGAGGAGCTGGGGCATGAATCATTGCAATGGTTCCTACTGGCAACATTTCTCGTTCTGCTTAGTTTTTCAACAAAAACAAAGCCTTTGGTCAAAGCCCATGCTAATAAATTATCTGCCACTCTCAGAAATGTATCTTTAATAGAATGGTTGGTTAAAGCTGGAAAAGCTTTTTGCAAGTCTCATGATGGCAGTTACTACAATGAGCAGAGGCCTGCTCTGCCATTCTGAGCTACAGATGGTGTCTGCTTTGGCCTATAACAACCAATTTTCCTTTCAGTGATTTTTTACTTTCAGCTAAGCGTCTTCTAAGTAACTGCACTTTCTGAAACTGACTGCATGTTTTGCAGACAGTGTCTGCTTCTAGGACTGATGACACTCACAGTTTGTAGTTATCACTGAGGCATCAGTAGGGATGTTATGCAGAAAGGCTCTTGCTGTACTTATTCTTAGAGAAACCAAGGTCACTGCTGAATTCCTCACTGCTTACGGTGAAGAGCCGCAGAAGGGTCGCACCTCCAGAGAGGAGTGGACAGGGCAGGTGACCCAAAATTGACCAACGAGGTATTTCATCCCATACACGTTATTCTCAGTTTAAAGCTGAGGGATCACAAGAGTCTCACTTCTGCTATGGCCGGTGTCCGAAGAGGACTCTCTCCGTTTTCCTGCTGCCCCTGATCCCGATCCGTGCATTCCTGAATCCAGTTCCCGTCCGTCGCTGGGCCCAGCCTGGGCCTTCCTGGAGCCTGCCCTGCAGTGCTGGTGTTGACGTGACCATCATTGGGGGAGCTCGATCTTGGTTTTATATATATTTGTATATATTTAATTATTTCTGTTATTATTATTATACTCTTTTTCATTATTATAGTTTATTAAAACTGTTTTAACTTTCCAACCCAGAAGTCTCTCTCCCTTTTCTCTTTTCCTTCCCCTTCTGGGCGGGCAGGAGAGTTAATAGAGAGCATCTGCCACCAGTTTAATAGTCAGCCCAGCCTTAAACCGTGACAGGTACTGAATAGTACAGCAAGGTAAATGGAACAAAGTCTGTGATACACAAAGGGCACATTTTGTCTGCTAATAATAGGCTTGGGACTGCCATAAATTCTTTATATAAATTATACAACAATACAGGTTCTCTTTCTTAAATTTTTCTTCATCTTCCTTGCGGTTGAAAACCTGGCTAAATAACCTATCGCTTTGCAGCAATTCTTGTGTGTGCTCTTTGCTGTGGTAAGCATAGTCAGCAAGGGCAGTAAAACAAATGTTACAGGACACTGATCTAGACTCAGTGCCTCGCATAATGGGTTCTCATATAAACTAAAAGGATAGGCATAAAGATTTTTTTCATCAGTTAATTCCCTGGGATGCTGACAGCTGCCATTTTGTTACTGCCTGTGACTGGCACATTCTGAAATACTGTCTCAGGGCTTTCTCCCTGGGCAAACTCTCCTATGTCTCGGAGGGAGAAACAGTGTAGGAATGGAACAGGATGGCAGCGCCTCCTGCAGAACTTTATTCAAAATACTGGGGTGTTGTTTACTGAGAGATCATGTCTTCATACTTTTTCTCCTAACAAATGAGACTAGCGTTGGTGGTAGTGATGGCAGGGGGAGGTCAATACGGTATTTGGCAGGCCAGAATACTTGGCAGAGGACACTTCCTCTCAATGCTCAGCAGCTAAGGTTGGACTGGTCCTTTCCAAAATTATACAAACATTTCTTAAGTAATCTAAGAGTTGATTTTTTTCTGGAAACACTGCTGCATCATGGGTTAGTACTGTTATTGATGTTTCCTTTCTGGGCTTATGAACTATAACTGACAGAATTACAGTGTCAAGGAATAATTGAACAAATTGTGTGTATTGTGCATAGCCAAGCTTTTATTCTCTTGTCAAAATCAACTGAATTTGAATGTGAGAAGGGAACAACCCAATAAAGCTAGAATTAAGGGCCTGCTGCTGCTTCTTGGTTGGGGAGCATGGCTTGGCATATCCTGTAGAGGAAGGCACAGCTTCTAACGTAAAGCTCTAAAGCTTGCATTTACTTTGGAGCTGCTCTTGAGACAGCAGAGGCCACAGTATATGTCTTATGAAGTACAGACAATTCAAATCAAAATATAAGTGGATTATTTGGCTCATATTTTATCAATAAAGACCTGATAGAGGAGTATTGTAGTCCATGGAATGGAGTCATATGCTCATGGGTTTTGCAGAATTAGGACTGAAATGTGAAAATTTGTTTCCAAAGCCAAATGTAAATAGATTCAGAAATATGGTATTTTCTTTCCATGCTTACTTTTGCAACTATTGTCATCAGACCTTTTTCTACAGTAGAATTAACTTTCATTTTAGTGTATTTAGTGTATTTAAGTGTAAAATGGGAAGTCTGTTTTAACAGTCTGTAGAAATAAATGCACTTTATAACCGCTGATACTGTTTGCTTTTGCAGGTTGTCTTCTGAATTTTGGGTCTGAAGGTACCCTCTTGCTTTCTCAGCAAATCATGGACATCGTTGGCTTTCTGAAGTCTCAGTTCATTTGCCACCTTCTGATCTGCTACATATTCATAGTGTCAGGACTGATCATTAACTTCATTCAACTCTTTACACTTATACTTTGGCCAATCAACAAGCAACTGTTCAGGAGGATCAACTGCAGGCTGGCTTACTGCATTTCAAGCCGTAAGATTTAATTTTGTTTTTTAAAGTATTTTCATATTTTGTCTTGAGGGAATTGGTAGAAAAATCATGAAACAGATTTCAAAGTAACCTATATAAAGGTCACTACTGCTTCCTACAGCACTTGCATTTGTGTGAAGAGGTGTTTGCTTTGTTGAAATGTCCTGTTCTGCTGAAATGTTTTGCTCTTTTATATTGGGATACTTGCTTTGCTCAGGATGTTGAAGAAAGAATGCCTCTCATTTGGCTGTCCATCATGTTCCATTAAGCCAAATGAGAAATATTGACCAAATAATAGCTGGACTTGCTGAGATGCATTATCTGTAGGCTTACAGTGTTAACAAGTCACTTACAATAATGCTTTCAATCTTTTTATCATGCATGATCTTGTTTATGATCTTGGTTTAAGTGTTTCATGTATTAATAGTGTTTAGGATTGAGAAATTACAGTAAAAAAAAAAAGGAAAAATCTTTGATTCCATGTGCTTCCTTCTTAAGCCAGTTGTAAACTGTTTCTTTGAATAGGCATTTCAGACCTTAATCTGCATCTGTATGTATTCAGTATACGCATATAGTTACAATGTAGAATATAGCAGGTAACCTGTAAGAATATTGAAAGAAGGAGGAGTTGCAATTATTTTTATTTTCTCGGGGAGATGGAAGCATAAGCTCAGTATATTACTTGTAGAAAGACCAGACCTTTGTAACTGCTAGGAGACGTGACAATTCACTGACACTTGACTAAATAGGTAATTCCAATGGAACGAGTGAGACCTGTATCCATTAATTTCTTCTTTGTTAGTAGGAGGTTGGTGGAATCTCCACCTGTCAACAGTGGATTATCAGAACATGTGTAGTTTTCTTGATATTATCAGTCTGCTTATATATTTGTTTTTAAAGAGCTATGACTGCAGTTTCAGCACTGATTTATTGCAGTGCAACTTCTGACTTGCACATAATTACTCAACGTATAGCAGGGAGCATTCTCCACAGAAGCTGTTAAAAAAAATGGTAATGTACCTGTGTTCAGTAGCTGGGAGTGTGCTGTTAAATGTGTCCACCTTCCAGAGATTTCCCTGGGCCTTTCTGAAACTCAAAAGTACTTCATAAAAATGAAACTGTTGCAAAGTGCATGCCTTTTGAGGCTCCCTAAAGATTATTCAAATGTGATGTCACTGTCAATGCCAAGTGAATTATGGATGGTTTCATACTGGGGAAACAGCCCTCGAACACAGTGTTGAAGAACTGTGTTGCAGAAGTGCAGCAAAAGGGTTTCCTTCAGGTTACCTGTTCTGCTACTAGGCACCTGGAAAGGGAAAGCATTGTTAGTATGCATAATGAACTGCTTGAGGGAGAAATCTGCCACACGCCTCAAATTGGAGGCCACTAGGGATTATTTATCTCCCATCAGTGACTCTGATGTGCAACTGTTAAAAGCATTTTTTTAAAACATACTTTTGACCCAATTTCAAAGCTGCATCAGCGTGTATAGGCCCAAATAAATCAGGGGTGCTGTTTTACTATTTCTGTAATAAAGAGAGGATGTTCCTGCTGAATTTTTTAATTTTTGCTGTCCGTGTGTATGACCCTGAAGTAGTCAGTTTGCAAGTACTATTCATTTGTATGTGTGAGCAGGGTGTGAATATGGCCAGGTTTTTACCTTTTGCCTGGTAGCATAGTGTATGTTTAAAGCCATGGAATGTAGAAAATACTGTACAGCTGTATACAGGTATATATAGGTATATTATTATTATCTTTCATGCAATACCTTCTGCCCTGTTTTTCCTTCTGACTACTCAGTGCAGAGACATTAGCTACTCTAGAGTCTCCAGAGTGAATCCTTTAGCTGCCCTCAAGCTAGTCTCATCTATACTGGGGGCTGGTCACTGTGTAAGAATGATTAATACTGCATGCATGTCCTTGGTTGGGCAGATGGCTTTGTACTCTGTGTTGCTGATCTAGTCTTCAGTGTTGATGCCACTGGAAAAGGTTGTGTTGTGAGATTTTTGCCCAGTCGTGCTCAGAACAAGCTATCTCTAGATTAAAGACCATTATTTTAGCTTTACAACAGAGCAAGCTAGTATTTGATATTGGTCACCCTCATCTGAGTGATATTTAGAAAGGGGAAGATGATAGTTAATAAAAGTATTTGGAAGAACCGAAGAATGCAGTAGATCAATTAATCAAAACAGTGGTGGTTTTGTAGTAGTGTATGTGTAAGATAATGCCTTTTGGGGGCCATTGATATGCTGACTAATAAATAGCTTAAGTTGGGTCTGTACGGGTCTGGTGAAAGTCATGGAAACAGTGTATAGTTTGAGACAATGAACCTTAGCCTTGGAGATTGTAGAGAGGCAGGTGCTTTGCAAAGGTGACAAGCATCATGTTGCTTTGAGTGGCTGGTACAGCCTGAGTCACCAAGTTAATCAAAGAGTGAAATAAGGCGGGCATGGTTTAACTTAAGAGTGGAATGAAAGCAGCAGCTGCCTTTAGATCTTGCAGGTTCAGTCAGTTTCCGTTCAATGTCAAAGGTAGAGATAAATGATTCCATAAAATCAGGGGAGAGCGTTTCATCTTTGATACTATGCTTTTTGGTAAAGTTTTTTTTGTATTTCAAGTAGTGGTGAATTTTTTTTCTACCCCTTTTCTTCCTGTCTCCTTTCTAATATAAGAACATGATGCTCTCACTTCTCCACGTGCAATGTCTGCTGTCATACTGCATATGGGAAGCTAAACTGCTGTTGTCCTCAGTTCAGTAGTCCAGCTTGAGTTGGGGGTGCTTATCTGTTCACATAAATCATGTCAGACTAGCTCAAGTAAAAGTATTCATAAATCATAGAATTATTTAGATTGGAAAAGACCCTTAAGATTATCAAATGCAACTCTTAACCTAACAATGCCAAGTCCACCACTAAACCATGTCCCTAAGCGCCATGTCTACACATCCTTTAAATACCTCCAGGGATGGTGACTCAACCACTTCCCTGGGCAGGCTGTTCCAATACTTAATAACCCTTTCAGTGAAGAAATTTTTCCTAATATCCAATCTAAACCTCTCCTGGTGCAACTTGAGGCCATTTCCCCTTGTCCTGTCACTTGCTACTTGGGAGAAGAGACCGACACCCACCTTGCGACAACCTCCTTTCAGGTAGTTGTAGAGAGCTATAAGGTCTCCCCTCAGCCTCCTTTTCTCCAGACTAAACAACCCCAGTTCCCTCAGCTGCTCCTCATAAGACTTGTTCTCCAGACCCTTCACCAGCTTCATACCATAAAATGGCTGTGTGGAGTAACTGTGGTTTGGTAGTTGAGGACATGTAGCTGTGTGAGCTGCTACTTCTCTGCTGTGATTATGGCAACAGCACTACAGCTTCTCACCATAACTACTGACAACCCAGCAGGCTAAAGCTGTATACTTCAAACTTCTCTTCATCAATGCACGTTAGAGGAGAGGTAGAAACCTGGTTTCCAGTTTGAATTTACAGTGGAAAGGATTAACTGGAGCAACAACTTGCTTGTAATGGAACAGAGCAGGTATAATGGCACACACCAAGTTACCTTCAATAATTGGTGTTGAGAAGTTGTCTTTCTTCAAACCAATCGTGAATCCTGGGTTGATCAGATAGGGTGAGTTTAGCTTCTCTACTGACCAGCTTCATTACGTATTAGCATTGGGGAGAACTTTCTAATGACAGTTTGCAAACGAAAAAATATTGGTTCTGATTAACTACTAATTTTTCTTCCATGGCTTTTTGTGAAGTTTGAGTTGGATAAATGTTCTTTAATTGCGGATTGGAAGCCTTGTTCAGCTTGAGTCTCCTGCTCCTCACAGGGTGCATTAGCCATTCATCAGATTGCAGTTTGGGTTGCTTTTATATCTCCAAGATACTTTTCATGTTTTACTATGAATAAACTCTTCCTGTTTGATCCCATTATCCCATTTGACAAATATCTGCAAGGTAGTGGTTACTTCTAGTCCTCCTTCCTCTGTATGTCTCAACCTTTACTGAAGAGTGTTAGTTGCAGAGAGTGGACATTCAACTTGAAAAGAGTAGACTTTTGTCTGTGATGATCTTGAAATGATCTAAAAGAGTAGTAAGGGTCTAGTCTAGAGACTAGATAACACCCTCTGTTGTGTTGTTAAGTATAAAGAAACAAAACAAAACAACCAAACAAAACAAGAAACCAAAGCCTTTGGGCTTCTAACTTTCAGAAAATATTTTCTGGCTCCAACTGTATATTCATTGACTGGTTCAACTGCCTGTTAATCCCCCTTTTGTAAAATAACAGCCCCGATAAACTCTCCCTAATACTAAACTCCACAGAGTACACCACTGATAAAGAAATTGAACATGGCAAACCTCAACAAGGTGGCAACCATAAAAATTTTCAAACTAAGCGTGCTTGAAATATGGCATTAGAACAAAGGCTGGGCAAGCAATCAATCTTATTTTTTATTTTTAAATAATTTAGGGACATCTTGTCCTCAGTCTCTTTTTCCAAAAGACTGAGAGCCAAGGTGTATGCCAAGGAAAGAAGCACTTAGTGTGGAATACATCACAGTTCTCATGGATGCCATTTGTGCCTGAATTGGAAGAGGTGGGAATACATTTTCCTCCTCCCCCTTATATGAGGACAGCAAACCACCACAAAGAGTACGCACGGCTTTTCTGCACTAGCTTGTGAAGTTGGCCAAACACATAGAGGGAACAAGTTGTCTTGGGCATTAGTGCCATGTGTGCACATGGCTGCGTGGCTTGCTGGGGCAGTGGGAAAGTGGTTTGTACTTTCTGAACCAGTTTGTGCTTGGTAGGCCAGTGCAATGCTAGCCTGGGGTGAGCAGGGTGTGCTGGGCTCACGCGGGCTGTTTAGGACATGACTGCCATGTGCTGAGGCTGTGAGAATGGGACATACACATACAGGACAAATGGCTTCTTTAGTGGTGCTGGATGTGTTCACTCAGGAAGTTATTTGCCTGTGAGTGGAGCAGTGGTTGATAATTTCTCCTCTTGCTGCCACTGTGTTGGGGGAAAATTAGCTTCTCCTTGTGCCGAGATCCACCTTGTGTTCCCAGGGTGAGTGGCAAGCTGGCCTCCCGCTGACTCTCTGCCTTAGGTGAACTGTGTCTAAACAAAAGATCTGCCAACAACGTCACAGTCGTGTGGACAGGTGCATAAGGGCTTTAAAAGCAATTGATTTAGCTTCTAATCTGCCTTCATAAATAAATTATAGTAGTACTAATACCTATTCTTGTGCTATGAAAGGGGTGTTATTACACCTCTGGGTAAAGTTACGCTATCTAGGCTGCAGTTTGTAAATCCCTCTGAGGGAAGGCCCTTCTTTGCATGGAAAGAGGCATCCTGATGCCTCCTCACTGACTGCAGCAAAAACAAGATGGAAACTGATTCTTCTTATGACTGAGCTTTCTAGAAACAACCAGAGGAAATTGAGAACTGCTTCAAATTTACCGTCTTGGCTGGCTGTTACGAGACAGTAAAGCTAATTACTTCCACGTACAAATAAAGGCTTTGCAATGTGAGAGCTGGGCATCCAAATAAGGCTCTGTGGTAGTATTGAGACCACGTTAATCCTCAAGATTATTTTGTTTCCCTACATGCAACCCACTGCCCACCTGGAGTTCAGAGGAGCCCTTGGCCATTTTGCTTGTTGTTCGTACCAAGGTGGTGCTGGGGCAGAGAGGAGAATTCTCTCCTCTGGTACAGTTGACTAGGTTGCAAGGGGTGGGAAGCAAGAGGGCCCTGGAGAGGTAGGGCTTCCTCCACCTCCCTCTGCTGCCATCGTACACTGCAGAGGAAGCAGTCTGATGTTGTTCAAAGCATGTCACAGTGTCCTTGATATAATCCTGTAGTGTTTTATTTATAAAGCAAACTGAGTTATGCTTGTCAACGTAGATGTAGGAAAGAGCTTTCACAGGGCACTTAGGACTGCTTTCTTAGGTTGTTTGCAACATTGTTTTCAGTAATGTGTACAAAATTACTTTTTCTCAAGTGCTAGTTGTCCATATAAGCCTTTGTTATCTTGGTTCCACACAACACATCCATAGGTAGCCACTGGTAAAAATTATGAGAAGTTTGTGACAAATACTGAGGTAAAAGTGGAGGCCAGATTTGGTAGTCATGCAAAGAGAAAATGTTGATTTGAACCTTTGGAGAGCTAGATCATCACCTTAGCCTTCTTGTTTTCCCTCAAGCCACACCATGGGGATGACTGCAGAAATCGAGTGTACTAAGGAAATGCCCATGTTAGTTTGGATCTAGGTAACTGCTGCTGAGGGCAGGACAGTTATGGTAACATAGAGATCTGAGAAGGCAGGTGCCCAAGTGCCTACGCAGGTGATGAGGTGCTTGTTGCAGTCTGCATTGAGCTCCACGCTGCTGTGTGTGCTGGTTTTGGCTGGGACAGAGTTAGTTTTCTTCACAGTAGCTGGTGTGGGGCTGTGTTTTGGATTTGTGCTGAAAACAGTGTCGATAATGCAGGGATGTTTTAGTTATTGCTGAGCAGTGCTGACACAGAGTCAAGGCCTTTTCTGCTTCTCACACCACCCCACCAGTGAGTAGGCTGGGGGTGCACAAGAAGCTGGGAGGGGACACAGATGGGACAGCTGACCCCAACTGACCAAAGGGATATTCCACACCATATGACGTCATGCTCAGCATATAAAGCTGGGGGAAGAATAAGGAAGGGAGGGACATTCAGGGTGATGGCATTTGTCTTCCCAAGTAACCATTACATGTGATGGAGCCCTGTTGTCCTGGAGATGGCTGAACACCTGCCTGCCCATGGGAAGGTGAATGAATTCCTTGTTTTGCTTTGCTTGTGCGTGCGGCTTTTGCTTTACCTGTTAAACTGTCTTTATCTCAACCCACGAGTTTTCTCACTTTTACTCTTCTGATTCTCTTCCCCATCCCAGCATGGGGGAGTGAGCGAGTGACTGTGTGGGGCTTAGTTGCTGTCTGGGGCTAAACCATGACACTGTGGCAATTTTATTCTCAGCACTTGAGCTACCTTGGGTATCTCTAGACAAACCATTGCTATACATCTTTTCTGTAATGTAGTCTTAGGTTTCTTCCCATGTTCCCTGCAAATCTGAAGTAGGGTTTTACATCTCAGACTGGGGGCAGGGGGACATCCTGCTTGTAAGTTCAAATCGTCAGTGTTGGTCGTTGAGCTGTGTACGATAAGGTAGATGATTAGCTTTCTCTAAAATCTACTTTTGTTAGAATGATAAATATCATTGTATCTTTGGATTCTTTTGCTCTCAAAAATTAAATTCATAGGGGTATATTGTGCGTGACAGATTGGGTTAAATACAAAATATGCTTGGAGTAGAGAAGAGTGTATATATATGTCATCATATGGTAATGTTTAATTTTCTAACTTGCTTTGCCTTCCCTTCCTTATAAGTGATGTAGGAACATACTTAGCACTGCATCATAAACAAGGATCTCGTGAAAAATGAGCAAAGCGACAGGGGTGATCTCACCTTTTGTTGCTCGCAAGGACAATAGAATGTGAGAAAGTAGTATCTGATTTACTGAAACCATCAAAGTAAGGGCAGCAGGAGGTATTCCTCTGATTTGAAAATAATATATGACAAGTTACGTAACTCTGTAGGACTATATTGTTAGCTTCTACAGCTAGATTGCCTTTTAGTGTTTAAAAAAAATTCTGTCAATGTGGGGCGAAACTATGCGCCAATTTTAAACAGTCTGCGTATCTGAATTTTATTACTTCAAGGGTTTGTTTTTGTTTGCCCAAAACATACTAGTAGTCAGCAGTCTTGCAAAGAGCTGTCTGAATTGTACCTCTCCTGAAAACATGTCTGTTGGTAAACAAAATGTATTTGTTCACAAAATAATGCTGAGAGATCAGTAGATTGAATGTTTCAAGCTATGAAGTACACTGCAGCCTGTGTTGGTGTGTTTTCCAGCTCTTGCTTGCTTTGTTCTGGGGTCTGAGTCGTCTTCTAGGGGTGAGGGGCCACAAAGTAGATGTAGGGATGTATGCCATAATACTGAAATATGAACCTCTTGACTCTTCAAGTGATAGGCTGTATAATGCCATTCATAAAATCAGTCAGGATCCATTTTAGGGGTAGCGGGGAGATCATACCATTTTTGTTTGTGGATGTGATTTTGAAATGTTTTCTTTTTGTTGCTGAGTATTCTCTTGTCATATGATGGCACATGCCCCAGTATCCTACTGTTGAGTTGCCTGAATTATTGTGCCGCAAGCTTGTGTGTGCATGACCATATATGAGCATACACAGTTTCTTTCTGGTAGATCGTATTTGCTCTTATGGTTGATTTCCCTTTTGAAGCCTTCCAAAGGGTCCATGTAGATCTCTATCACCCTGAAATTAGTTTTGCCCTCAAAAACTAATAGTTTCCTTTGCTTTGACAATGTAAATGTTTTGTTAGAACGGAAATCATCTGCTCTGAATTGTCCTCTACTCTGATTCATTAACGCCTTTCTCCAGCCTGCTTCCTAATACCCTTTTATACCTGTTACATACTTGTGGCAATGCTGCTGGTTATCTGTACAGTTCTCCACTGAGACCAAACCTTGAACTTCTCTAATTTAGTTTGGAAAGACTGAAGGAGCCAATCACTGCAGCAGGTTCTCCATTGTTTTGCTGGTAGAGTAAGATAATGTGTTTGTTCTCTGCATCCATTACAGCTTGAGCTTCCTTTTATTGCAGATTGTGTCAGTGGAATTATATTCATCACTATGAATAAGTTCTCTGCAGTGCCTAGCAAATGCCTCCATATTTCCCTACTACCATTAACTTGCTGTATCAACTAATAACATTTCCATCCCTCTCATTTTATGCCACTTGCATGTGTTGTTATCCAGTTTTCAGAATGGTTAGGGTATTGACAGTGAGCTTTAGCTGATCAACCAAGACTGTATGCTGATTGCAGGCATGCTGTGTGAGTGTAGTGCTGTTCTGTTCATGAAGGTGTGATTGAGTAATATCTGTGCATGACCTTTAGCAGAGTTCCTAATTCAGCCTAAAAGAGATATGGCCTGTTATGATGATCTCTTAAAGGGACTGCTTTCTGGGAAAATGGATGTGAAAAAAAAGTTTGATACTGATGCTTGCTATCAAAGACTGGTGAAGAGCTGGAGAGACACTTAGTCTGATCTGTAATGAAAAGAGCATCTTCACTGTCACTGATATTATTTTGCTGTTGCTGGAGCCTTCATAGAGGTTACTTGTCATCATTTTCCTTTTTTTTTTTTTGCCTCAGATTCCTGATCTGAAGAAGGGTGATGGTGATAGCCTGCAGACTGGAGAGAGGGATGGCAGGGAATAAATAGAAGGTGAAACACGTTCTGTTTGGTGTCTGGCATCTCACATCACAAAGTTTCTAACACCTCTTGTTAAGCATTAGATCTGGCCAGCAAGTTTCCTAGATTTCTGAACTGGGGCAGATCTGCAGTGTTTGTATGAAAGTACTTCCACCTGATATGACCTAATTCAGGAACATGGTATCTAATGATCCAAGTCCTAGCACAGAATATGAAGACATTAATGTTTGTACAAGTTTGGTGCTACAGTTGTTTGTTCATTAAGGGTGAATATCACAATCAGATGATCAAATATCACAATCAGATGATCAAATTCTTCCTAAGAGACATTGCATATTTGTAGAAACTTCATTTTAGCTATAGGACTGATTGTAATTGCTAAAATGGAACTAGATCTGAAGGACAGCCTCTTGATCCTATGTAACCTTCCTGCAAAGGTGCAGAGAGTGGCTCACTGATCACCATCACCAGTTACAAACAAATACAAACCAGCAGTAATCCAACCCTGTCTCGGGAAGAGCACTTCCTTCTTAGACAGAACTACTCAGGGAATTTTGAGTTCTGTGTTGGGTCAGGGAATAGATCTACTGGAGTAAGGTCCAAGTGTCTTGTCTCATTTGTTATTGGTTGGCTGCATTTTCTGCCTCCCTGCTCCCTTTTGAGCAATGTGCACCACTGAAAGTGTGTACCTAGGTGATTCTCCCTCTCCCAAAACCATGAAAATCACATAGCAGCAAGTTGTTGTGGAGTATTTCAGTGAGGATTTCAGCAGCTGGTCCAGTGAAAGTATCTGGTGTCTGACTAACTTTTTTCAGGAGGATTTCCAAACAGTTAGGAAGCAATATTTCCTTTCAGCAGGTACTTGAGGTCTTTCAGTCTGACACTTGAGATGAAAGAGCTTCTGAGTGCACACACTTGGTACTCCTCTATGGCTGGGTGGTTATTTCTTGTGACTTGTGTGCAACCTTCATGTTAGGGCTTCTTACTTGAGGATTATGTTGTTTTCTCACTTTGGAGACTGTTTCAAGGTAGCAGGGTATTCTTGGGCAATCTAAATGTATGTTGCTGAATTTTCTTTACATCCATCTTGGCATAGTCTATGCTTAAACATGTTTCTTCCAACACCATGTTCAGAAGTAGGAATCCTTTAACTCTGGATAGGAAACCAAATGGAGATGTGTGCAAAACAATTCTTTCATCGGCTTGGTTTTGGGGATGCAGTTACCATTTTGGTCCTTGCTGAAGTAATGTTCAAAACGAAATAGGGAACCACAAAGGGATAGAAATATAAAAGATAACAATGCAATTGTTTGTGGGTAGATTGTTTTGCTCTTCTGTTAGCCCACTTTTATTAGTATTTTACATCTGTGTACTTTTTCTGTACTCAACCAAATTGCATTGGAGTGTCAATAACATTTCCTTTCTGTCATGCTGTTAAAAAAGTGGGAAGTACACTTCAGTCTGATTATTCTTCAGTTCACTTAGCTGTGTTTCTAAATTGAATCTCCAGTATATTGCATCTCCAAGTGTGGAGTTTTCTTTGAAAGTTAAAAAACAAGTGAGCTTCCTAATGCATGGGGGTTTTTCCATTGTACATAAATGTCTTACCGCTCATTGGTACTTATGTGGCTCTGTTAAAACAAAAAAATCCAGGAATCAATATGTACTGCTAATGAAAGATTTTGATGAATGAATGTATCTCTTGCTTGTGTTAGGTAAGGAAATACAGAGAGTGATTGTACAGACTTAATTTCTTGCTGTCACTTCTAAAGCAGCTTAGCCTTGGTTTTTGGGAAAGCATGAGAGATCTGCAGCTGAGAGGCTTTTGACAAGAGCTCTCATTAATATAGCTTTGCTGGTCTAAACGAGCTCCTTTCCTGTACCACCCTCGAATGCTGTGGAGATTCTTTTATTGGATTTTTTTTTTTCTTAAAGTAAACAAACTCATACAATTCTCTGACATTTTCCAGGCTTTTTCCCTAGCTCATATGGTGTCTCATCTAAAGACGTGCGATGTGCTAGTACTCTAGTTTGCTGAGGACTCTAAATTGGCAAGCTAGCTATAGAGAACTAAAGAATCTGTTACTTCCTTCAAACTCAAATCATTTATCTGTAGGGCCTATATGATAGACTTCCGTAATGCTATTCTTTGTACAAAGGCAAGTATTCAGAAAAGTGCTTTAATTGGCTGGATTGGGTTGTATTTTCAGAAATTGAATGCAAACTGATCTCAGCTGAATTTTTATCAATGAGTTGTCCTACCCACCAAAATACATCAATTAAAGTTTTATTATTTGAACATATATTGCCTTTTGTGCTCATAAAGAAGGAAGAAGATAGGCAAAATAGTTGACATACTTCTTCGGTTTCCAGATGTTCTTAGTCTATCTAGAGTTTAAAATTGGGACCACAGTACATTTACCTTTTAGTATGACACTATACTTTCAGTGTTTTTTAAAATGCTGAGAGTTCAGAAAATTTCTCGTGGGATTGAAGCTTACCATGGAGTTTGTCTTCCTTGTGTCTTCATAGGCTCTGACTCAAAGCTAGAAATCTGCATTAATTCATGTCTAAAATTCAAGGTTTTCTGAAGGGTGATTTAAATTTCCTTAGTTGTATGGCAATAGCTTGTAGCTTCCTGTAGGTGCATGCAGTTCTCAGGTGAAAATTAGAAAGACTGGAATGGCAGATCCATGAGTCTTTGAGATACGGACTTCCTTCTGATAAAAAGTGATAGGTTTCTTCATGTGGAAAGCAAATGATGGTTGGTAAGTAGACCATTATGCAAGTGCAGGTGAGCAGAAGGGCAAATAATGTCACAGGAGCATTCCAAGCTGTGTGGGTTACACTACTGGACTCAGTGACTTAAAGTTAATGGGAAAGACAGGATCTGATACATGCTACTACTCAATGTATGTGCCATGTAAATAAGTCCTTGAAAAGTTCTTTTTCTGTGTTGGAAAGATGGGAATTGGACCTGTATTAAGAGCAGTGGTATGCTAGGTTCTTCCTGTGTTATGTGGGATATTGGAGCGCTGTAGTAATCTTCAGGACTGTTTTTCGAAGGTGGTTCCTGTGAGCAATATGAGAAAATACTGTTGAGTACTTTGTGCCAAATGGGGTGGGAATGATAATGCTGTCTCTGGCCTTCATACAAAGAGTAAGAGTCGGGATGCTGGAATCTTTCCTTTATTTCCAGCTTGAGTCATTGATTTGTTGCTCTAGAAAAGTCCTGTAATCATGATCACATTTTTAAACAGGGAAGACCAAAAAAGGGATAGGAAGGTTGTCTGCTCCCATGTGTGAGCAGTGCCTGTTGCGGGTGAGTACTTTTGTAGGATGTCTTTCTTGAGATAGGGGGACCAACTTGTCTGTCTGGATGGGCACTTTTACTGATTGAGAGGTCATTCCTACTGCTCCCTTCGGTGCCTCATTAGGTCTTCAACAAGGAGTCACATGCTGGCCTTTGGGGGCAGTCCTGGTGGACAGAGGAGCTCGCCACGAGGAGCTGCTGGTTTGTTGAAACATAGGAGTATTGCTGAATTCCTTGGGGAAGAAGGATAAGAGGAGCCTTCAAATGTGAGACAAATATCTCTGACACATGGCTGTTAAATAATTAATTTCCCCAAAGGGTTTGAAAAGAGCATTTCAAAACACTGACTGCTGCAGATCTGTATGTGTGTTAAACGCGTTGTACTTGCAAGGCTGGCTTTGTTCCACCCACTGTGTAACTTGGAGAGAAGCAGCTGTTTTGTAGGCAGATTGTGTAGTGATAAAAGACAGAAGAAAGCTGTGAAATGAAATGTTTGAAGCGTGCAGCTGTTTTTTCTGAAGGGAGGGTTGCTTTTGACTTTCAGCATGGAGATAGTTTAAAGGGAACAGTGGCTAAAGAAATGAACAGAACTTGTTTCCATATTCCTCCACCCCTCTAGCTCAGGACTGCACTAGAGAAGGCAGCATCAACTGAAACCTCTTGTTTCAAGAATACATATGCTGACTTAAAATTTCTTCTTCACCTGAAGAAAAAATGTGTTTTACATTTTGTGGGTATGACATTAGAAAGAGAGAATCTATTTGGTGAAACTTGAATGATCAGTGTGCATTTTGAGAGGGAAGGCAATATGGCAATGGGAGCTGGGGGGAAGCTGGGAAGTGAGGTGGTGTGCCAGTACACATGCAGTAACTGGAAGGGTCCTGTGTGAGGCTTGTGCCCAGATCAGAGTTCCTGGCTCAAATACTACAGGAATGCCTTAATGTACAAGTTTTAACCACAAGTTCTCAGTTCCTGTCATAGCCTCTATGACGATCTGAAATACTCTGACTTTCAGGATATGTTGCAGGCTTGCACGTTTAAGATCTTGCATTAAATCTGATTCTGATCTTGATTCTCAAAGCAATTACAGCTTGGCTGTGTTTCAGGAACGCAAGGTTGGCCATATTAAACTCTCTGTAGTTTATCTCATTTGATATGTTTCATCTGAGAAAACATTGATGACACTCCATCAAAAAGGGTGAAACAGTTTTTATCAATTAGGTGTTTGTTGTCTTCCTTCTGTAAGAAAATGAAATGGAATGTTTTCACGGAGCGAAGGCACAGCAAGCACCAGAATTATCATTGTGTCATGTCGGCCTTCAAAATTACAGCCATAATGTTTCAATAAAGCAATATATTTTTCACTTATTACGTTAGGGAGTTCATGCATGTATACATGCAGGTTTTAATTCTATGACTAAGCAAGCATTGAGGTTAAATTGCCAAGAAGATCAAACCACAGATAAATCTTCAGCTTTGTAATGGGTGTGCCAAGTCTAATCCTTATTTTGTGTAACTCAGCATGGTGTAACAGTGACTACACTGGAGTAGAGGATTATTTTTATGCCACTTGAGGATCTAGCCAACTTAAGTAAATGTCAGTGTATATTTGTGAGAGGAAAAAAAAAGTGGGGAAAAAAAAAATTTGTGTACCATCAGTCTTCAGGAACAAATGTTTACTTATGACTAATGCAAAAATCACATTTCAGCTTAAAGTTGCATTCGATTTTTATAGTTTACAGAATCAGCTGGGGGGTATGAATGGCTTTTTTTGTTTCTTTGTTTTGATTTGGTTTTTAACTATGTAATATATCATCCTCTCTCCTAATCTGTGATTTTTATCTTGAAGTTATGTTGACAAATTACTAAGTGTTGGGAGGAGATAGTTGTTACCACTTTGGAGTGGTAGCTTTGTCTGTAGTTTAATATTCCAAATGGAACATTTATGAAGTATTCCTTTTAGTATATTATTCTTTGCCAGTCACAAGCTACCTCTGTGTAGAGCATGCCTTTGAGCAATTATCAGTGAGCTCTGCTTTTGGCAGCCTGTGCGTGCCCTGTGCCCTATAAGAGAATGCCGCCTTGCACGGAACAGCCTGGGGTCTGTTTTGGTACACTGCATGCCCTGCCTTTGCTCTCTACATCTGAAAGGTGAGCAATGGCACGTGGGCTCTGTGGCCAGCCTGGGGCTCCCTCTTTGCCCCCCACCTAGAGATGTTAGATGAAACCCTGCTTCCCGTCCACATTCCTTGTGGAGTTGTGTGGGCTTTTTGTTATAAATGGACAGCTCTGGTTGGAAAATCGAAGTGTGTTTTTAAACAGAGTTTTGAATCTTGTTTTAGATGTATTTTTCCTTTGCTGTTCGGCTGTTTTTTCTTAGCTAAGAGCAGAGGGAGACTTCCTCTTCAGGTTTGGGGCTGGCCCCTTGATCTAGACCCTCTGTAGAAGAAGATCTGCTCCCTTCCTTGCATCTTTCTCTGCAAGAGGATGTACCTCTTGCACAAAGTTCATAAATCAGTGTCTTCCTTGCTGAACATTTAAGATCTGCTTGCTTGGCTCACTGCTGTACTGTGTCCAGGAGTGATCTGATATGCTGCAACATCTGGATTTGGAGATCTGTGGGTTGAGTTCTTCCTTGTGGAAGCCTCTGTGCAAGCTTCATCCCACAGAGCCAGGCTGTTGGAGGAGCCTTTGCATGCCATCTGGCTAAAGTGTTGTCCTCTGCTCCTGTGCTGTTTTTTTCACAAGCTTCTCAGTGACACCCTTGGCAGTCAGAAAAAAATTGAAAGGAATGATGCTCACAGCAGCCTAGGTCATGAGTGATTTCTGTCCTTCAGCTGAGCTGGCTGACATTGCTGCTTCCACTGGTATCAGACTACACAGCGATTCCAGTTGGAGAAAGATCTGAACTGGTAAAAATGACACAGTTTTCAAATAACAGGCCCATAGTGAGAGAGGACTGGAGTACCTCTAGGCTCTTCCTGTCCCCCCTTCTTGCTTCTGTTGTGGTGCAAGCTGTTGCAAAGACACTGAAGCAGCAGTGTTGATAACTCAGGAGGTTATTGTCTAAGCCTTCAAATAAGGTTGGTAAATTCAAATGCTAAACGGTGTTTATTTGCACTGGCTTTCCGCTTTCGAGCTGTTTAGGCAAGACTTTTAGAGAAGATCCAAATGGCCTGCACAGAACCTCGAAGACCTCAGGTGCAGTGCCAGCTGGCAACCCAACAACTCTGCAGTCTGCCCTTGCTGGGTCTGATACAGCAACCAGAACTGGGGCTGATACTGTGCTTCTCTTAATTTCAAGTGGCTGAAGTCCTGAGAAGTCCAGATGACCATCAAGAAGGATTGATCTTAAAAAGCTGTAAGTCTTCCTAATGCAAAGAGGAAATATTAGCCTGTGTATGTTAAAGCAGAGTATTTCAATCAGTTGTAAATCAATAGTGTATATGGCCTAGAGAGTGGGAAGAGGATAACTTTGTCTCCATCGCCTTGCAAGCTGATAAACACTGCATCCAAGTCAGTGAGTCACATGAGTCTTGTGGATCTTCAATTTTGAGAAAATTGGGGCAACAAAGGTGGTAAAGATAATTCGGAAACTCTAGCGAAGTTCAAGGAAATAACTGACTCTTGCAATAGGCTGCCGCCTTGGTTGTGGGATTCCTGCACAGTTTTGATCAGTTTGTCATGGGAGAAAGTTCTGGTACCTGATTTACTTTGTGTAATATTGTATCCCCTGCTTAAATCTTGAAATTTTTCTGTTTTTTTTCTGTGATTCTGTTGTGCTATAAATACTTGTGATAAAGTTGAAAGAAATAGCAATAGTGTGTATGCATCTGATCTTGTGATACCTCTCTGCTCCCGACACATGCACGCCTTGTTTGCAGTGTGGGTCTTTATTTTGCTACTGCTGTGACAAGTTAGATCATGCCTTTTAAAAGAAGCAATAGCAATTCCTCCTGTACCTACTTGAAATGGTATGTCTGGCTGCTACTCTTCATAATTTGCAAAGCATTGAATAGGAAAGTGTCTTGGTTACCAGAGAAGCACAGCCTGCCATTTGTAACTGACAGAGGCTGCCTTTTTGGATACTGAAGAAGAGCATAAACTCTGAGCCTGATGATTATGCAAGGTTGCCATGTACCATGTAAGCTAAACCTGTGTTTCCTAGGAAAATTATTCAATGCAAATAATTCTAAGAGTACAACACTGTTGCAGCAGACATGCGGAAGCAAGAAGCTAGTTACCTCTGTGTGTGTTATTTCTGTAGTGTTATATTGAGCCACTGGGACTAGAGAGCAGGAAGCAAGTAATGGGTTTTTTTTGTGGGCACCTTTTTAGTTTGAGGAGTGAGGGGTTAGGCAAGTTAGTGGTATCTTCACATCCTTGCCTGCTGGAGCACACAAGCTGCAGGCTGTCTGAGCAGGTCGTGACAAAAAGCCCCACTTTTTCTTACCAAAGAATGTAGTACACAGCAGAAATAGTACATAGTGCCTCTCAAATCACATTTAGTTTGATCATGCTTGCATTAATATTTCCTCAAAACTTAAATGTAGCAGTAGATTCTTTTTCTAACTTTCTTGCTTTCTTGCTTCACTTAAGTTTTGAGGCAATATTAATGCAAGCATGATGAAACTAAATGTGATTTGAGAGGCACTATGTACTATTTCTGCTGTGTATTACATTCTTTGGTAAAAAAAAGTGGGGCTTTTTGTATATTTATATATTTGGACAACTTTAGTTTGAGGTGTTACACACTACACCCAGTATAAAAATCAGAGCTTTATGTGTACTCGGTAGGTATATTTGTTCTGTAGTACTTTATTTTTAATTCATGAAAGCCATTTGTTTGATTTGTAGTTTCTGACCTTATTGTGCCTTTAAAGAACACTTTGTGAAAGTCACTGTTAGGGATTAAGAAGCTAAAATAAGCACCGGGACATAGTTCTTGTCTCTCAAGACCTCACGTGATGAGATGCTGTAAGATTACAGGCAGAGACAGGGAATTCATGGAATGTAAGTGAAAAATGAGTAATGGTTTTGTTCTGAACAATGTTCTCAAAGTGATAGAGGTTCTGTGGCTATTCACCATTAACTCTGATGATATAATACAAGTGCTCAGTCAGCTTTTTGTTTCCCATCCTGAAATGCAGATAGAATACGTTGTGTATAAGAAGACTAAGTAGAAGTTATCTTCCTTGACCTAACTCCTAAAAATAAATTGTTTGTAGCATATTATTTCTGGTCATATGTGGGTATTTCTTATGGGTGCACAATTATCTGAAATCAAAAGCCAAACACAAATATTATTGGAAAAGTACAGAAAGCTTAGATGCCATTACCCCTAGGTTTCTTGTTCTGCTGTTCTGCAGAGATGGTAATTCCTTCTTTTATATGTTTATACTTCTATGAAATGTAGCTCTTAGTAACTAGAGGCTGTATTTAAAAACACTGCAGATTTTCTTAGGATTTAAATTACCTTTTACTCAGTTTCCTAATCAAATTCACTTTTCTTCCAGTTTGTGCTAGAGGTTGCTTTCTATGGCAAGTGGTAGTCTCTTTTATCATCAGTCATTTTTCTCAGACATAAATTCACATCCTTTCTTGTCAGTAACTGAAAATGCAGGTTAAACATGTTGAAGGCATCGATTTAGAGCAACAAAAATAATGGGATTTCCTCTCTTGATGTGCCATTTTGTTCTGAAATGCTTTCTTTCCAAAGTCCGAATTTTTGTTTGCTTTGAAACTAAAGAGGATAAACTTGCTTTATGTAGAAATTAAGACTATTGTAAGAATATATGCTAGAAGGAGAGAAATTATGTGAAAATAGGTTTCCTTCCTAAATATGTGGATTAAACATGAAAGATTCACTTAAGAGTCAAATAACTTCCATAATCTTTAGATGATCTAATTAGTACATACAAGCAATGCATATGGAAAAAAAAAACAGTGACATGAATGTGTGGGCTGTTGTTCTGAGTATGAGTCCTGAGTATGGACAATGTTGACAGCCCTATAATTAAGGAAATGTTAATGATTCATTATGTCAAAGAAGTCAATTGTCATTGAATACAAGTTAAGACTATGATATCTATTAACTTGGTTCACGTTTGCTTTTGTGCATACTTGTATTTTCAGATCCTGGCCCCCTGGAAGGTGATTTTCACCTGAGAACTCCTTTGGGAAACGTTGCTGGCTGCCCTGCTTAAACAGCAGCCTTTGCATATTGCTGCAAGATACTGGCTTCCTCCTTGTCCAGTGAATGCTCGTTACAGCGTGTGGTAGCATAGCTCTGTAGCGTGTTTCTCAAGCAGTGATGGAAGAGAGGAGACTTTATTCTGTAAGACAGTCTGTTTGGAAAATCTCACTTTTTTTTCCTAGTGACAGGAAGTAGGACTAGAAAGGAGTTCCTGTGTCATTGAAATAAATTCATACGGTTTCTAGCAGCAGTATAATGTACTCTTTTTAAGATGAATCTTGTTCAATTTATAAAGCTTTTAGGTATTTTTAATCTGACAAAGCAATTAGAGAAAGCTTAAGAGTATCAGATACCTGTATTTTCAGTCACTTTAGCCATGTTTGTTCTTGTGCTAGTGGTATTTCGCTTAAATTGTTCTTTTTCTGCACTGTTAACCTCCCGCATCCTTAAGCCATATTTGTGGGGAGCAACCCAGTCCTCTTTCGGCATTTGTTCGATAGCTTGAGTGAGCCAAGCTTTTCTCTTTTCTGGTCATCCTGATAGCCCTGGTCTGCACCTGCTTTGTTTCATCTTTTCCTTCCCGAGTGTGGATGTCTGGTACTGATGTGCTGGCCTAGAGATTATCTCAGTAGTGCAATGTGCTATTCCCTTTCTTTCCAGGAACAAACATCCTAACGCCATCTTTTTACTTCTTAGAGCTGCATAATACGAACAGAGCAGAAACTTTCAGTGGCTGCTGTTCCCAGATATCTCTCTCCTCTGTCATTTCCAAATTATAAGGCTCTATTTTATTAGTTCTACAAGGCATCACTCAATGATCTGTCCTATCAAAATTAATTTCATTTCTGTTACCTTACCTCTCAAGGTTATCTGATTCTTAAAGTGTGTCTGACTTTGAATCATCCACAAAATTTATTAATTTGTGTTGAATATTTTAGTCCTCAGAAACACTTCAAAGAGATCTTTCTTTATCCAGATTGACCAAAAGACAACAAAACCAGATAGCTGCACTTTTTAGTTTAGTTCTCCTTTACAGCTGTTTATTAATCTTTAATTTCTCTTTGGTTTAATAGCAATTTATTTTATTGTACCATAGGAATGGCTTAGTATAGCCTAGGTGCATTAGATTTGAAGTCTCTCTTTTGTCTATAAAATCAGAGCTATTAGATAATGACATATAGACCTGTCTCTGAAAAATTATAGAGGGTTTGTTCTCCTAAATTCCAACTCTTGCAGACATCTCTTCTGAATAACACTTTTTTGTTTGTTTTTCTTTTGTTTTCATTCCCATGTAGTACTGAAGCCTGATTACTGTTTCTGTAGTTACCCTGATAATTTATCTCCTCACCAGGCTATGTATTAGTAGTATGTTTCTGCTCTTCTCTATTTTTAAAAACATGGTGCCATGCTCAATCTGAAACTATTTTTTTGGTGAGACTTCATTTCACCTCTGATTCAGTATTGTGGGAGGTCATCTGGGTCTCCCCGAGTTGCAATTCATTACATCATGAGTTTTACATTACCTTTATTTTTATACTGCTTCCTTGTCAACAGTCTTCCTTGCTGCTTTCTCATTGGTGATGCTGGGGCAAAAGTGTTTGTTTTGTTGTTGGGACACTTGCTTATCTAAAGAAATTTTTCTCGTCCTGGCTAGGAATGACTGAATGACTGTCTTAGTCATTAGCTGTAGTCATTAGTCTTCTCACCATTCAAAGACAGAATTTAATCATGAAGAGTGAAATCTTTATAGTTGTACTGGATGTAGCTGGTACGGATTTTTTTTTCCTTAATAGCCTGTATGGTGCTGTGTTTTGGATTTGTAACTAAAACAGCATTGATAATGCACCAGTGTTTTGGCTGTTGCTGAGCAGTGCTTGCACAGCATCAAGGCTCTCTGTTTTTCCCACTCTGTCTTCCCCCCTAGCAAGTAGGTTGAGGGTGTGCAAGAAGTTGGGATGGGGTGCAACCTGGACAGCTGACCCAAACTGGCCAAGGGCATATTCCATGCCATATAATGTCATGCTCAGCAATAAAAACTGAGGGGAGGGCTGTTTTTGGAAGGCAGTCGTTACTTAGACAGGCTGGGCATCGGCCTGCTTGTTGAAGGTGATCGCTTTTGCGTCACTCGTCTTCCCCCCCCCCCCCCCCGCTTCCTTCTTCCTCTTTGCTTATTAAACTGTCTTCATATTAACCCATGAGTTTTCTTGCTTCTGCTCTTCATATTCTCTCTCCTGTCCCACTGGGGTCGGGGGGAGTGAGCGAATGGCTGTGTGGCACTTAGCTGCTGATCAGGGTTAACCCACAACAGTCCCCCCAGTTTGGGGCAAGCTGAGTAAGCATTTGAGAAAGGGAAGAGAATAATCCAGATTTTTCTGAAAGCTGATTTTGCCACAAAACAAAGCAGGGTCGAAGGACCTTCACGAGAGATCCAGTTTTGGGAAATAACATATCAAGACAGGCATCATAACATCACAGTCCTCTGGGGGTATAGAGGATCTGAGGCCTGCAGCACCCTGAATGAAAAAGGTTATTAGCAACATACAAAGGGGTTTGAGCTGCTTCAGAAATAGTTGGTACAGAAGCACAGCTCCTCCTAGCTCCTTGGCTGAACTGCTGACTGGAGTTAACCCATAACATATGTTTTTCTCAAATAATATGAAAAAAAAATCCTTCTGTAATCAAAGTATGGGGTTCATCAACAGACTTCTGGGTCTATCCAAGTGGAATGGATTACCCTTCCATTCCCCTCCTCTCCCGTTCACTTAAATCCAAACCAACCTCACTTACTCATACTGTCTTTTCACAAAAAGAAATATCATGGCCTCAGTTATTGAGGAACAGGAAGTAAAAATCTACTTTGTTTAAAACTTAGGTTGCAGTCCTGACTTGCACTTCCACTCTGTCTCTCGTAGCCTTCTCTGTACTAGCAGGTGAGTTCTTTTTTGGTCTGTACCTTGCAAAAGTTTACAGATGTATCAGGTGTTTTTTTTGATCTCTGAAATCCTGGTCAAAACTGGTAAAATTCTTTAACTGACTGTGCCCATCTAGTGGCTCCTATGTTTAACAATATTTGTAATTTTTTCTTCTTGTTACCTAGTGAGTTTTTTGCTTGTGTTCGCAGCTTCAATTATTTGCTTTTCTTTCCTCTGTTCGTATATGCTGTAAGACCTGTAAAGAGCTGATGTTTCTTCTGAAAGTTTATTAAGTTATGGCAGATTCTCAACTTTTATTCAGAGCAAGTTGCCCTTCTGGTATCAGGAGAAAGCTTGAAAAGAAACTACAGAGATTCAAATACCTGGTGGCAAGTACTTGTCCATGGATGTGTTGTTTTATAAAAGCTTGGGAGCAGATTTGTAACCACTGCATAATTATTGGATTTGATTTTTTGAGTCTTTCAATTTAAGATGGCATTTGTTTATGCTTAATATAGGTCACCCTGCTCTCATTTAAGCTTCTGTTTTGGGATTTAAACAGTAATATGCCACCCTAACCATGAAGATGACAATTGGAGTAACCCGATATGTACTGTGCATCCAAGCTATCATTGCTGCAACAACTTCATCAGTGGGACAGAGAAGTTAGTCTTTGCACACTCCCCTGGGTAAGGTATGATGCAGGGTCATACTTGATCAAGGCATGCCAGGAGAGGGATGTGTGATGGATCAGGTGGTGTTTTGCTTTGTCCCAGAGTGGATCTGTGTGCTAGAGTATGAAAGTTGGTTGGTGTCCCTTTAGAAAGCCATTGCTGTGCAAGCCCAAGCTAAACTAACTGGTAAGGGCTATCAAATGCAGTATTACTGATCACTGCAGAACACTTTACACCTTCTTTTAAGTTTTTTCTCACCTACTCTTTTCATGTTTCCTCTCCCAGCACTCATCTCTTGTGCCGATCAGTGATAGTACAGATGAATATACTGGACTTCCTGGTTTGTGTACATCAAATCCTGAGTAATTTAATAAAAGGCATAATCTAATGGAAATAATTTAATGGAAACTTGACCTCAGCTACTGCTCACTGAGATAAGATACTTCCTTCTAGTAAGGACAGAGCAAAACTTTTCCTAATACTTCTTCTGTACATTTATCATTCAGGAAAGCGGCTTCACAGTACAAACTTTGCATAGAAGTCGGGGCAGAACCACTCATCTGAGCATGCCTCCTCAGAATGTCTTCTGTATCCTAACAGGTCACCTCAGCAGAACGTATTATTGAACTGCAGGCCAGAAAGCTATGTTAACTTCAAGAAGGTGATGTGTAGTGTATAAATCCTTCATTTTGAAATTCAAAATTACTTTAGAAATAGTTGTGTGCATATAGCAGTCGAAATAGGGGATGATGCTGGTTGCTTAAGATAGACAAAGTTCATGCAAGCTAGAAGAGTAGGTTAGTGCTGTTAAATTGGTATTGATATCTGGAGCCCACCCTGCTTTTCTTGGGGGTGGTGGGGATTACTTGTGTGAAGTGCTGTTTGTTGAACATCATGAAGTACTGTGACAGACACTGTCTGTCCACATGGATAACAGGAGGCTGTAGTGTACCTGGTCTTTACTGTTTGGGATGATGTTGTCTGACTGGCTGAAGAAAGTTGGGATAGAATGAAGAAAAATGGGTAATAAAAATGATTTTGCAGTCAAAAGTATTTTTTCTTATTAGACCAGTTGACATACCTGGAAAACTGGAAAGGATTTGCATGCAGAAACCCTTCTTCAAGCTTAAAAGAGAAATTGCAGTCTTCAGGTTAAATTCAGATTGAGAACAGTTGATAGAAGGTTAATTTATCTATTCATCCATTAGCCTGTGAGAGGAAGAAGGGTTGGTACCTGTGGATTTGGGGAAAGTAGGGATACAAGACAGAGGAAGGGAATTGTCTGTGGAAAGCTGACAGTAGTGTGACAGAAACACAGGTGACAGAAAACGTAACTTCATAATCATCCTTTCCAGCTATCTTCTAGCTGGTTTTAGTATATTATAGACTAGGCTTTCTTTGAGAGGAAGCAAAAGTCGCTCATATGAATCCACCAACATGGAAAACATGCACGTGTGCGCAGGACAGATGTATGTTGTTTCCTCTTCTCAATTAACCTTCTTCTATAAGTTTATCAGTAACATCTGCCCAAAAACTTCTTGGGGATTGCTTGCTAGCTGGAGTTGGTAGCATTTGGACTTTTTTGCAGGCTGTCATCTCCCTCTTGCTGATAACTAATTCCCATGAAGACCTGAATGTTGAGGTCTTTATAATAAACCTAATGGTCATAATGTACCATTCTTAACAGTGAAAAGGTTTACTCAAAGCAGCTAAGTAGGGACAGTATTTCTTAAATTAAAGATATGCAGGCTTAAAAATAATAAAACCCACAAGTAGGCCAAGGATGCATGAAGAAAAAGTTATTTTCAGAGTGTGTGCATATAAGAAGTTGCTTAAAAGAAAGTGTTGAAACAAGGCTGGTGTTCCTTTTGCACAGTGACTTGCAGTGGATGTGCTGTAACCATTTTTAATTTGCTAAGCAGTTTCTCTTTGGTGGTGCTCCTGTGCACGGTAGTCAAAAGCCAGTGGTGTTTTGGGCAAGAAGAAACCACATCCGGAAGAGATGCAACTGCCTGGTTTTATGCCTGTGCAAAGCAAGTGTTGGTGTCGTGAGAACTCGCCAAGCAGCATGTTTTCTTCCGCTATTTGTTGATACTAACTCCTTTGATCAGCACATGCTATACTGACCTCGGTCATTTGTGGCAAAAGCAGGACATTGTTGGAACGTAAGACTGGTGAAGAGCAGTACATTAAAATAATTTTCTGCAAGCAAATGCTGAAATAAATGGATCTCGGAGCCTGAATATATGAAAGGGCTGGGTGTGTTTATCTTTTTCCTTGCAAGCACATCCAGTAACTTATTGTGATGGGTGGGGAATTAAGAGTCATCATTCCTGCCTTCCTCTCTGTTGGTGATTTCTGTCCTTAAAAGCACAGACATGTAATTTATTGAAGTGTTATTCAAGGGAGTTGCTTACAGGATCTCCCATGGGCACTGGGGCAAAAATCTCCAAAAGGAGACCTGCAACCAATAGAGAAAGGTTTTGTGTGTTTGTTTGTTTATTTAAATTTGTGTGCATGATTTTCCTCCCATCAGACTCCCCACTTTTGCTGCAAAACAGCTTTAAAGGAGGGGAAAAGGAATCCAAAGATAACAGTGATTATATCACCAGCTAGGGTAAATAGGGGGGTAGGTGATGGGTAGTGGTACTGAGGCAAGAGGGGGCTGGATTTTGGTTTTCTTCTGTTTAAATCAGTTGACTTACGCATTTTCTACAGGCTAAAGACCAGGACCTCTGTCTTGGAGTGCACCACATTACTTCATTACACCTCATTGGTGCTCACATACACACCTGTATGTGTTGCTCATGCAGAGTAAAGAATGGGGGGGAATCTGCTTGAAGCTGGAGAGCTGATGCATTGTGTAGCAGGGCATTGTGACCTCCCCCTCATTTTGGAGAAAGGCATTGCTTGACTTTCCAGCTGCAGGTTTTTTTCCCAAAGACTAGCTTTTTTGTTCCCTTCACAGGAAATACGTATACGCTTTTTTATAATGTTATTTAAAAAAAAATTCTTGTAGAGATGTAATAGTGTTCCAGCTCTGAGCTCCAATTGTTTGATGTACCTAATCAGCACAAGCTTACAGCAGCACTCCTGCCTTCAAGTTTTCCTCATAATTACTTGTAGCTCCTGCAGAGAAGAAGGGCGAAGGGACCAGAAATAAATGACTGGTCATGTTAGATGGCATAGTGAAGCACTTGGAATAGCCTGTGTAAGGAGGCTGTGGAGTCATCAATTCTTGAAAGTGTTTTGCAAACCTCCTGTCCACCTTTGCAGTTAGTATAGTATGTATCATTCAGGGGTTTAACCCTGTCTGTAGTACACAGAGGGCTTTTGAGTAGTCCAGAGAAGGTAACAGACTTGCTTTTCTTAGTTACCTGTAGACTTTATTTGTTCTATGGAATACGTTTAGGAGGTGCACCTAGTAGGTGTGGTCTGAAAATCTAGAAAGGTAGTAAGTTATTATTTTAAGTCATTCTTCCACGGACAGGCATAGACTGGACTATGCTATCTGTCAGTCTGTCTCTAGCCTTATTTTTACTGTTTTGTTTTTTTTTTTTTTGGAAATGCTTTCACAAGTCCTCTACGCAATGTACTCATTCATCACACAGCCATTCACCCTGTCTGGTCTTTGAAATGGTGGTCACAGCTGACCCACTTATCTTACTTTTTATTTGTATTGGAGAGTTTACTATAGTTTTACCATATATTCCCATAAGATTTTTCTAAGTTTTCTTTCGTGGTGTTGCCTTGATATATAGGTTAAAGAAAATAAAGAAAGTCATAGAGGGAAACAGTTCTGTTGCTCTTTAAGACAGGTTACATACGTACTTGAGATCTTCAAATTACTGTACTTATTGAGTCAGTACATCACTATGCTTTTAGTTGCATTTTAAAATAGGCATTTTATGGTTCGTCTTGTAAGCATGTGTTTCTGTGGCTTATCAAGAATAGTTACCTAAAGGAATTACTAACAACTTCTATAGAAGAAGAGTGTTAACTGGTTTAATGACTCATTCTTGCAAAACTTTGAGATGGAAAATAACAAGTCTCAGTAAACTCTGTGTGTGTTTCCCTTCTTCCCTTAAACGTTTTTTGGATAACTAGTTATAGTTCAGGTCAGCCTTGGAGATGTTTTCTTTTCAGTTATTTGTTCTGCAAGCGCAGGCATTGAGGAAGTTCAGATTTGTGCAGTGAAGGGCTAGGAAGTAGTCTACTCTTGCAGGAGGTAGAGGCTGTTCTGTGTAGCAGGGTGAGGGTTTTTTTTTTATTCCAGAAGGGTAGAAAACCTCAAATTCTCAAGCAGACAGAGTATCCGTATTAGGCATTTGAAGGCATGTTTTCTCCCTACCACCGAGCCCCTCCTGAAGCTAGTTGTAATGTGCTGCAAGGACTGTGCCTTCAAAGCAGGGATGAGAGATTTCAAGTTCTTTTGTTTTTTCCCCTTCCTTTGCATTAATTTTGTGGAAGTGTCACTGGAGGAGTTGCTTTGCAAGGTAGGAACCCCCATGACATGGGTGAATATGAATTTACCAGCTCAGTTGTGATGTTCAAACTCCAAAACCTCATGAAAGGGGGTGGGGAGAAGCCTAGAAATCTTGGACCAGCCCTGGTTAGGAGCAAGAGAATCTTTTTTTTTCCCCCCTATATAAATTGATTTTTAGTTGTACAGTCTGACTGGTATACAAAGAGGAGGAAACTTGCACTGATCATCTACACTGTGAAGGAGGGAAAGAGAGTGTGTATGAGTGACCTTACGCTGCTGAGCCATCACAGCAAGTTTCTGCGTAATAAGTTTCTGTGTCAGGTTGTGGAAGTAAGCTGGGGGCACGATGCAAGAGTAGCGCAAACTCACACTGCTAATCATTGCTTGAGAACCACAAAGAGAAAGGAGACTGGGAAGAAGGGGAAAGAAAGAGTAGGGAAGATGAGGGGAAGAAACATGTTAAGAACTTAAAGGCTGGCAGATGGTATTTGTCAATACAGAGGCATTCAGTGCCTGCTTTGTGTTTCTGCAGCAACTGTGTGAGCACATCAGTGACAAATGGGCATGCGAGGTGAAGAATAGGGACCTGCTTCTGCGGTATTTATTCAAACAAAAATCCTGCTCATGTGAAGCCTGAAGAATCAAACCACGTCTAGAAACATTTTTGTCTATGCGTTTTTGGAATGTATTTGAGACTGAAAGTACGTAACTGAGGAGCTCTATGCATGTGGCATACCTATATAGTGAGATTCACGATGTATTAGTAGTTTTTTTCAAATTCCTTAGGAAAAGACAAAATTTTAAAAAAACACAGTTGAAGTGGGGTGGCTTTGAAGTTGTTTTTTCTCAGGTAAAGTTTGCTTTTTCTTCAAGAGGGCCTCACAGTCATCATCTCTACTTGTTTGTTTTAGGCAATAGGTTTAATGGCAGTAGAGATTAAAAATGAGAATATCCCATCTGGCAGTCACTTCTTCTCTTAGTTGGGTTCCTAGTTAAGCAAAAGACAAACTAATCCTGTCACTAACATCCTTTCTTTTCTGTGATCGTGTTCTGCCCCAGGATGTGACTGTAGATTCTGTAATGGTTTGCAAGTTACAGTGTGGGGTTTTTTCCCCCCAGACATTATTCAATTTTTCTGTCTTTTGGGGAGTGGAGGGCTTTTATTTCCAATACAAATCTAATAGAAAGCTATACCCTTGGAAAGATGTAAAATTGTGAATGTGTGTCACAAGGCAACTCTTAGCAGGAGAAGTCTGGAAGCGCAGGCATGTGTACACTTCTGTGTCTCCACAGCACTCCCACTGGCATGTGAACATCTTTGGCTTTTGTTGGGAAATCGGTTTCCAACCAGTGAAATCATTGTTCAGTTAACATACGGCAGTTTAGGTCTCCCTCAACATCTCTGACTATTGTTTTGATGCGTAATAGCATGCATTGAATAATATGTACTCCTGCCATGGTAGTAGTTACCTGCCCTGATTAGAAAAAAGCAGGGGGACTGACAAGTCAGTCATTTATCCGTACCAAAGCATGGTTTTATCATATTAAGGTAATATTATTTGAATAGAGATTGTCTATTAGCCTGGCTGTAACAGTGTTCGATAAAATTCATTCCTGTCACTAATGTCTGTTCTCCAGTGTACAGCTCAATGTCATGCAAAAGCTTCAGGCAATTAATTTCACTAACAATGACTGAAAATGTAGACGACTTGTTCCTAGCTGTTTTCTGCTGTCGGTCACTAGTTGAAGCCAGTCGGGGACCTAAACTGAAAGGATTTCAGAAGTGTTTCAACGACTGGCCTGGTTTTAATCTTCCCTGAGGTGAATGAGGATTTGTGGTGCTTTCGGGCTTCCCTGAAGCCAGGAGAGCATCTCAGACGTCTCATCCTTCCAGTAGAGACACTAATATGGCACAGATATGCTTTGAGAAGGGGATATGTTTCACTTAGCAAAGAATAACCCCTCATATTAGACCTTTGCTTTGGTGCAAAAGTTTTGTGATAGCTTTGAGAGGAAGCAAACATGTCCCTTAACTCTTTTCTGTCTTGACAGACAGCTCTCATTAATCCCGCGGTCCACCCAGCTCAGGACGTGGGTTGCTTGAGGAGAGCCACTGCTTTTAGATTTTATTTTTCCATCTCCATGGAGATAGAGCTCTCCAGGCTTGTTGGCTTTGCTGAGTCACCTCAACTTCCCATGCCCCAGACCAGAGAGACTTTGCTAAATAAAGGTTTGATTCGCCAGTCTTGTGCTCAGGCTTATAGTTACAAGCGAAACAAATACAAAGCCTGCTTTTTGCCTGTGCTTGATAATGGGATAAGCAAATAGAAAGGTGAAAGCTATATGATAGTCACTAGAAGACTGCTGAGAAACCGCTCTCCAGCTTGTAAGTACAGCTGTGTTTTAAACAGCCCTCACTGTCCTACCAATGCTTGTATCATTTCTTACAATTATGTTTTGGGAACAAATCTGGATGCCAATCCAGAGTGATTTTGAGGTATTTAACAGTGATTTCCTTGTTTCCTCACCCCACCCCTCCTCCGCCCCCCTGTTTACTTCATCAGTTCATCAACTAAGGGATGTGCAGACTGTTACACTATTAATAACTCTTCTTGACTCTGCACGCTTTGCCAGCCACCCACCTTGTCTTTTGTCTGGGGATGGGTGTTTTTCATCCGGTCTGAGTTATTGGCTTTGCTCTGGATGACTGATACACCCCTGTTGAGTGCAGACTGCATCAGTTGTAGCAGGGCATATGACTGTCCAGACTGCTTTGTCATCTATAATTGTGCAGTTTTTAGAGTAGCATGATGACCTGTATGTGGCAGGAATAGGTGTGTTTGTTTCTCCTACAAGTTTGTTCTGTTCTTCAGGTAATTTTGTTACACTATTGTACACTATAAATGCTAGTTTTATATGTATTTTGATAAAATAATTTATAGCATTGAATTTGCAGTTTTCAGACAAATGGAACTCCTTTTTCTCAGTATCACTGTGGAACATTTCTGCTACCTCCTTCCATGCCATCTCCTTATTTCCCTTCTTTCCCTTGTCCCCCCACCGTGCTGTACCAAGATGTGTGACTTTGTGGTTTATGTTCAGCATTTCAGCTTCATTACAGCCCTTTCTTTGCCATGCACTGTTGAGGTGACCGATGCTTTTCAACATGTTACTAATTTGTAGCTTTGCATATAGTATGTATATTCATATACTTCTTGTTCTTTATTCCAGAGATGGTGATGTTGCTGGAGTGGTGGTCAGGCACCAATTGCACCCTCTACACTGACCCAGAGAGTTACCACAAATATGGGAAGGAAAATGCCATTGTAATCCTTAATCACAACTTTGAAATCGACTTTCTCTGTGGTTGGAACTTTTGTGAAAGATTTGGGGTCTTGGGGGTGAGTTTTATTTAGCATTTAAACTTTCTCTTCTTGGATGCGTAAAAAACCCAAAACACATTCTTTGTGTTTTTGAAAGTTAACAGATCTGTGCTTGAATTTCACTGAGCCACTGTCGAGACTTAGAGAGGTGAACCTAAAGCAATGCAGTGCAAGTATGTGGAATATTGAGACAGGATTGCTTGGGCATTCACAGAGATTTTAAGCATAGCAGTTAAAGCTGATGAAAGAGATATACTTTTTTTTAACCTGTGGAGGTCATTACAGTTATTTCTCTCTGTGTGCTCACTAGGTAACTATTACGGTTCATTGTGGTGTAGAAAGATGAGCTGTTCTGTGATTCTTTCCCAGTAAATTGCAGAATTTGTTTGCTTTCTCCAGTGTAGTCTTACAAATCCACAACTAGAGTTTAAATGATGTAGTCTCTGTCTCTCAGAATAAAAGAGCTGCCATCTCAAGTGAAAGCAATAACTAGGTTATAGCTAGTAAGAGATGGGGGAGGAATGAGTTATCCATAGTTGAAGACACTATTACATTAGGCTAGGAGTACATGTGCATTAGTTTTCAGGGTTTGGTTTTGGTTGTTTTTGTCCCCCTGTCAGCTCATGGAGATGATTCAAGCCCCCTCCTAAGCCAGTTTGACTTAATTCTGTGGTGATGAGAATGTTCTCTACCTACAAGGGATTTAGATAAGAGTTCCTCCCTTCTAAGAAAGCTGACTAATACCTCATTATGGTGGTTTTCAGCAGCATCGTCTTCTGGCTTTGCCACTGGCCTTTCCTCTGGACTCTTAGCATTTTCTGGACATTCAGGCACCACTCCAGTCACTTTCAAATTATAATAATGACAGTCTGCTTAAAAAAATAAAAAGGGGCCTTAAAACTGGAGGAAAATGAACCTAAGCATTACAGGCCCTGCATATTACCAAAATGCCTATTGGCTCCTGATTACTGAAGAACAATTCTACTGTCATGTCTAGGACTTGAGCACAGAGCTGGAGGATAGCATGAGACAGCAGGAGATGTAGGGAAATCTGTTCCTGGCAGGCAGAGGTACATGCCAAAAACATTCTCCCTTCTATGTTCTCATTATACAGTGGTGCTTTAGTATAGTCTATCTGATTTTGTAAGCCTAATGGCTACAGTTCTCTAAATAAAGCTGTGTTTTATAGGGTCAGGTGCTGCTTCAGAAAGTGCCATTGTAGAAAATTAAAGGATTATTTCTGTACAAACTAATAGGGCCCTACAAGGTAAAAAATCTCTTGGTTTACATTGGTGCTGTGTTCTTGGATTGAATCTCATTAGCTTTAATAATTTTTTATCATCTCCCAAGGTAATCAGGATTATGTTTTAATTTTTTATATTGTTTCCTGCGCATAAGAAAACCTCTACATAGAAGTATAACTGTTGAACAATTACTGTGCTGCACTAACTGAAAATAATTGTTCCTTTTTTTTTTTAGATGCTTACAGTTATTACTCAGTTTGTACTTTTGCTAATCTTAGGATTCTTTTAGGAACTGATATATGTTTTTTATTCATTCTTTTATTTTTTGAAAACTATTTCAGTCTTGAGTAATGTACTGTGGTTTTACTTCCCAGAAACTGTTCTAAGAAGAAGTAGTTCCCATGTGCTCTCATTTGTGTACGTGTCTTTACAGAGCAAGCCAGTGCATTTCCCTGTTGGGGCAGCCAGTCAGGGTTCATCTTAAGCCAGGTTAAGAAAAAAAATTGAAAATGGCACTCAGTCAGTTTCCTGATTGGATTGTCTGTGTTGGCATACTGGTACTTGGCTTAGGGCAGCACAGGAGTGGATGAATGTGTAGGGATGGGGGGTGTAGCTTGATTTGACTTTGTGCTGCCTTACGTGAGTTTGCAGTGTGCAAAGCTTCAGGGTTTGGTGTGGCAGCACAATTAGGAATGTAAGAACCATTATGCTGAGGGCTGATGTTTGAGAAAAGGAGTTATAAGAAAAAGGCAAGCATCCAGAGAGATTTCTAAGTGGTGTTCTAGCCTCCAGCATTTTGTGGCTCAAGGACTTTGTGAGCCAATGGAGTTTTATATTTAATGCCGTTTAATTTTATACCCCATGAAGTTTCTATGCAAACTTTAGGTTTCTACCAGCACCTTACTAAGCTGATCTCATGTCCACTGCTGCTAAAAAGAAAATGTTGCACATGCCATCCTATCTCCTGCATCTGTTCTGGTGCCTGTCTTCCCTGTTTGGGCGTGTTTCAGGCACACCTTCTCTCTCTCTTGCCTTAACTAATCCAATGAAGAAGGGAGAGATGACTGGAGAGGGGAAAGAGGGAGAAGGTGAAGACAACTTAGGGCTGAAGCAGTTGGGACTGAAGGTGCTTGGATGCAGCAGGCAGACAGAATGGCTTTTGTTGTGACATCCAGCTGTACCCTGCAGCCCTGGCAGACAACAGCAGTGCTCTTAACAGTGTCACAAGCATGAGCCCAAACTTCCAGTATTTTACAGCTTGAACTTTTATTAAATGAAGCCATTAAATGCTGTAATTTTTTGCTTAGTTTTGCTCTTAAAAACAAAATTAAACTTCCTTAACCCTGTCTTGCACCTTCTGGCACCAAAAGAAAAAAAGTCTTTCCCTTTTCCTCTTTGTTTTTAATCATGATATGAGGACTGCCCCTCCTGGTCTCAGTTGCAACATTCAGTCTGTGCATTGTTCTGCTCCTTCTTTTGTCTCTCTTTTCCTGTACTGGCTTTCTCCTTTCTCCTTATGGGACTATGGCACTTAGGCTAACAGGTTTATAATGCTCTATCAATGTCGCTTTGTTTTTATCAATGTGGTTTTGTTTTTATCAATGTGGTTTTAGTCTCTTTGCTGTTTGTGGGGAGTGGAGTGGGAGTGGCATAGTTTCTTGTGTGGTGTTAGGTTTGTGAACCTGAGTCCTCTTCAAATGACTCAATTCTTGTACTTGGATGGCATGAGGTTCTCTGCTTTCATGAAGATTTTTGAATGGCTGTGGAAGAAAATCTAGCAAAAAGAACCAAAGAAGGTGCTAAGAATTTGAGAAGAGTGTGTGTGTGTGTGGAGGAGGGAAAAAAAAAAAAGAATAATTCTAACATGTATTTTACTTTTTCATTTTTTTCTTCAATATGATACTTTTGGAGCACCCATTGAAAATGCCAGGAGGTACTGTGTTGACAGTGCTGAGTGAGAGCCAGAGATCTATTCATTTATAGTGGAGAAGAAGAAAACCACATGAAGAAGCAATTTTATGCTCGCTTTTACTCTTGCAAGTTACTGTAGCCACTGAGATTGTCTTGCTAGCTGCAGTTGGACTCTGTGCAGCTGAAGTTACTGATGTGTAATTGTTTGCAGCACCAAACCTTAGAAGATTTTTAGTTGTTGGAAATTAGAAGGAGGAAGCAAACTTCACAAAAACGAGAACTCAATAGGGGTTTCAGGCAAACCTGTGTTCAGCCCAAACTGTTAATCGCTTACATCTGAATTGCACTTGTGGTTTTTTTTGTGAAGGGATCTTCCTGTTTTGTTTTCAAATCCTTGACATGCGTAAGCCACACGTACCCGCCTCCTTGTGCTGCCAGACCTCAGTGATGTGTGCAGGGGGGAGGGAATATAGGGGTGCTTGATGCCAAGTCAGCATCATGCTGCCGTGGGCAGCATGGACATCCACTGGGACAGCGGAGTCCTGACTGCCCCTGACACAGAGGTGACTGCAACAAGCTGCGAGGGAAGGAGGAGCTGAGCTGCCAGCTTGGCTTTCTGTAGAGTTAGAAACAGCGTAGCCCCAGCAGGATGGAGCTTTGTCCACATCAGCGTTTTCTAATTAAAGGCAGGGCTGTTACTATGGTCCTGAGCCAGGGTGACTGTGATGGTTGTGTTGTAGATGCTCTGCTTTTCACCCCGTGCCAGTGCAATGGCTGGAGGAGATGCTGACTCCAGTGTCTGTGTGTTGCTCTGTTGTGTAAATAGAGACGCGGTCTTGGTGACAGGTCCCTGCGCTCTGCTGTGCCCTTACCTTTTCCTGCCTATGACATTCCAGTCCTAGGACTTACCACCTTCTTAGTGAGGGACAGCCTAGCTACTGTATCAGCATTTAAACACATTAGTAGCATTTAGTTTCTTCAAGGTGTGTGCTAAGCATCCCTTTGAAAACAGACCCACTGGACACCAGAACTTGAAATCAGGACATAGGCATGTTCTGAGGAGGGAGATGTTATTCACGACTTACACCAAAAGCACATTAGTATGCTCCCTGCCAGGATTCACTGTACCCTTCTACTTTGTTGCTTGATCTGACCAAGCATTACTAAAAGAGCATTTTTAGTAATTTTAGTAACCCTTTTTCTGAGATGAAGACATCACAGAATCACAGAATGTTAGGGATTGGAAGGGACCTCGAAAGATCATCTAGTCCAATCCCCCTGCCGGAGCAGGATTGCCTAGACCATAGCACACAGGAACGCGTCCAGGTGGGTTTTGAATGTCTCCAGAGAAGGAGACTCCACAACCTCTCTGGGCAGCCTCTTCCAGTGTTCGGTTACCCTCACCGTAAAGAAGTTTTTCCTCATATTTATGTGGAACCTCCTGTGTTCCAGCCTGCACCCATTGCCCCTTGTCCTGTCAAGGGATATCACTGAGAAGAGCCTGGCTCCATCCTCATGACACTTGCCCTTTACATATTTATAAACACTAATGAGGTCTCCCCTCAGTCTCCTCTTCTCCAAGCTAAAGAGACCCAGCTCCCTCAGCCTCTCCTCATAAGGGAGATGTTCCACTCCCTTAATCATCTTCGTGGTTCTGCGCTGGACTCTCTCTAGCAGTTCCCTGTCCTTCTTGAACTGAGGGGCCTAGAACTGGACACAATATTCCAGATGCGGCCTCACCAGGGCAGAGTAGAGGGGGAGGAGAACCTCTCTCGACCTGCTAACCACACCCCTTCTAATACAGCCCAGGATGCCACTGGCCTTCTTGGCCACAAGGGCACACTGCTGGCTCATGGTCATCCTGCTGTCCACTAGGACCCCCAGGTCCCTTTCCCCTCTGCTGCTCCCAACAGGTCTGTCCCCAACTTATACTGGTGCATGGGGTTGTTCTTGCCCAGATGCAGGACTCTACACTTGCCCTTGTTATATTTCATTAAATTTCTCCCCGCCCAACTCTCCAGCCTGTCCAGGTCTCTCTGAATGGCTGCGCAGCCTTCCGTTGTGTCAGCCACTCCTCCCAGTTTGGTGTCATCAGCGAACTTGCTGACAGTGCACTCTATTCCCTCATCCAAGTCATTAATGAATGTATTGAATAGAACTGGTCCCAGTACCGAGCCTTGAGGGACTCCTCTAGACACAGGCCTCCAACTGGACTCAGTCCCATTGACCACCACTCTCTGGCTTCTTTCCTTCAGCCAGTTCACAATCCACCTCACTACCCGATCATCCAGACCACACTTCCTCAGTTTAGCTGCGAGGATGCTGTGGGAGACCGTGTCAAACGCTTTACTGAAATCGAGATAGACCACATCCACAGCTTTACCATCATCTGTCCACCGGGTTATGTCCTCTTAAAAGGCTATCAAGTTGGTTAAGCATGACTTCCCCTTGGTGAAGCCATGCTGAGTGCCCCTAATGATCCCCCTATCCTTGATGTGCCTAGAGACAGCACCAAGGACAAGTTGTTCCATCACCTTTCCGGGGATGGAGGTGAGGCTGACCGGTCTATAGTTCCCCGGGTCCTCCTTCTTGCCCTTTTTGAAGACTGGAGTCACATTCGCTTTCCTCCAGTCCTCAGGCACCTCTCCCATTGCCCACGACTTAGCAAAGATGATGGAGAGTGGCCTAGCAATGACTTCTGCCAGCTCCCTCAGCACCCGTGGGTGCATCCCATCAGGCCCCATGGATTTATGGACGTCCAGATTACTTAATTGGTCCCTGACCCAGCCCTCGTCAACCAAGACAGACTCCTGCTCTATCCTGACTTCCTCTGGGGCCTCAGGGGTCCGGGGCTCCTCAGGACAGCCTCCAGCAGTATAGACAGAGGCAAAGAAGGCATTCAGTAACTCTGCCTTCTTTGTATCCTCTGTCTCCAGGGCCCCCACCTCATTCATCAGTGGGCCTACATTGCCTCTAGTGTTGTTTTTTTTCTGCAATGTATTTGAAGAAGCCCTTTCTGTTGTCCTTGACCTCTCTTGCAAGGTTTAATTCCAAGGAGGCCTTAGCTTTCCTAGTTGCCTCCCTACATCCTCTGACAACAGAAGACTTATATTCCTCCCAAGTGGCCAGCCCCTCCTTCCATGATCTGTACACTCTCTTTTTCCACTTGAGTTTGCCCAGCAGTTCCCTGTTTAACCATGCAGGTTTATATTAGTTTATATTTATATTAGTACAAATTGCCTGTGCTTTAAAGCTAAACCTCCTGGTTTATCTGTTCATCTTCTGGTGTCTTGAGTTGCAAGTTATTAATACTGGTGGTCTTTCTACCTTGGCAAAACATAAACATTATTCTGAGTGGCTCATTATATTGGCATCAAAATATGTGCATTTCCAAAAGAGGCCATAGTTGTTTATTCCTTGTCAGGTAGACAAGGCAGAAAACCATTATGAAAAGCTAGTTGTTAACTGTCTTGCTTTAAGTTTCTCATAAAAAATTGCTAAGCACATGTAATAACTTTTAGCGTGAACTATCTGTTCCATATGCCAGGAAACCCAAATTTTGTTTAGAAGTTGTTTATGTTGAAGCTTGCTGTGGGAAAAACTGAGCATGGCCTTAAATACAGGTGTAAGAAGAGACTTTTGGTAGGTTATTGTATGGGACTGATAGGTGTGTGAACACAGTAGTTCATTTGTACGTTTTAATATATTAATAGGAGTTATATAGTTATGCATGTAGGCAGCCAAAACTACATTGTTGTTTGTATTTAACACAGCATCTTAGAATATGCTTGGGCATGCATCCTCTAAAATATTGCTGTGTTACCTTTCCAACATCGAAAACTTTTTTTCAATATGAAGCATTAGAAATTAGGAGCCTAACTAAATTTCTGGAACAATGACTTTGAGGGACTAAAGAAACATATCTTTCCATCTTGATGTCCCAGAGAGTATAATATGAAGGAGTGTTGTATTTCAAAAATAGAGCAAACGGAATCATCAAAAGTATGTCAATGCTGAGGGCAGCCTGGAGAGCAAATAACTTACGAGGCAAATTGCTGCTGCTAATGGTTGGCAGCTACAATGAATGCGCTTTGAAACTGTGGAACAATTTTTGTTAGACATCCTCAGCTTGCAGGTTGATTTCATGCTGTTTGTTGCATTCTGTGATCAAGAGGTGTTGAATAACTGAGGCTGGACCCATAAATCAAGATTTTCTTTTCTGTGCGTTCCTGGGTATTTCCATGTGAACAAACGAGCCAAAAGAAATTAACCTGGATTAAAATGCTATTACTGTAGACAAGTTGTCCCCATCCAGCAGTAGTTTCATTAAACATCCATTGGAATTACACAGTCTGAGCACTGAAAATGTTTGACTGCCTTCAAGAAGGCAGCTTACATGGAATAAATCAGCGCTTTTTAATGAAATATATTCTGTTGAACAAGCTGGATTTGAAGGTTAGAGGTGACTGTGACATATTTACCAAGGTTAGAGGTGACTGTGACATATTTACCAAAGCACTTTGGTAAAGGAAAAGTTAGTGGCTAAAGTCAACTAGAGCTTCATTTTTCCCTTCAAGTATTTACAGAGGAGCTATGCATGGGTAGAAAACTGAAACAGGACAGATTGTAGCTCTAATTATTGTAAGAGAGATGGTAGCCTCTGAGGGGAGGCGTAATGTATTTCTCCCACGTGAAAGCAGTCTTGCCAGTATAATGCACTGAGAAGTTTCCTTCCTCTAATTAGTTCTGTGTCGTTAGCCTTCCTTCTGCTCCTAGGATAGATGGGGTGCACAAAATAGCGTAAGGTGATTTAGTTTCTTTTTATGTGCATCTAAGAAGTTGTACACTCACGTGTCTATAAAAGCGCTTTTAAATTTTAAAAATGTGTCGTCACAGAAAACGAATGAGAACGTGCCCTGGGGAAGAATTCAAACATCTGTTCTGCTTTTGTCGTTATGCCTGCGCTACACGACACTTTAGCTCACAACATCATTTCTTTGCTTCTCTGGGGGAAAAGAAATGGTGGCAACTTCTCTCCTGCTCCTTGTTTAACTCATCCGCTTTTTAAAATATGCAAAACATTAGAAAATAGTTATGGTGAAATAGTTACTTTAGCTTGCTTTTTGGACTAGGATTCATGTCTTTTAAAGTCTGGGAGGGAGAACTGTTAGATTGTCCTTTGGGACTCTGCGCTCTGGAGGCCTTCTACATCCCATGCAGAGCACACTTACATTTGGTTATGGTAAGTCTTATGATACTGAACACTTACTGCAAATAAATTTTAAGTGTGAGGTTTTTTCTGGTTTTTGGGGGTGACACTGTTGCTGTTTGCCTCATTGTGCAGTGGCCTGCGCTAGGCTGTGGCTGATGGCTGCCCTGGTTGTGGCTGAGGCAGGCAGTGGTTCCCTAAGGTTTTAGCCCTCCCTGCTCAGCTAGAAACACTTTGCATCTGTTGGGGTTTCTTGAGTCAAAGCCTTTGCTCAGCTGTCTTCCTCCGGCATGTACAGGGGAGAGGAATGGAAGAGCGTATGAAGTGGTCTGTGTGCTTTGAATGGAAGGTATACTGTACATGGCCTACAACAAAAAATGCTCTTTGGAAGCTTTTAAAGATAGATGCTAGAACTATTTACATTTATGTTGGAAAAAAGAAAATTATTTGTATTAAGAGTAAATGAGATAAGGAAAAACAGTAGTGTGGGGGGAAAGGAGAAGAGAGCTAAGGAAAGTGATGGGAGGAGAGCCTGTTTCTTGGTGGCCAGTTTGGGGAGCTGGTAGAGGAGGCTGGGCGCAGCATTGCTGCTGCCCTGCAGTGGGGACTAACGTGCAAATGACTTGAAGTTGAAATAGCAAAAAGTGTGCCGGATCCTATGGCTGCTCCTTGTGGGAGAGCTGGGTTTAGAGTCCTGATCTGGGCCCGTCACTGAAATTCTCGAATGATCAAGAGCGAGCACTTTGTTACAAAGTGTTAAATCATTTGACAGAGATGGTTCCTGCATTCTTAGAAACGGAATTGTTTCATGTCTTCTTCTGCTCGGCTTCTGTGTAACAGTTGCTAGTGAAGCTATGTGATGTGCATTTGCCTTCCAGTCTTATGAGCTTTTCGATAGCTTAATTATTTAAGGTGTTTTCCTTCTCAAGGAGGGAAAGCAGATGAGAGAAGTGAGCTGAGAGAAAGAATTAGGTCAAGTCTCTTCCCCTAGTAACCAAATGAACAACACTGACCAAAAAATAAAAGCAAATAATTTCTGTTGATGGTAATTTCTACCAGTAAATAATTCCTACTAGTCAAGGAGGATGTCCTGGAACCCATTTGCAGAGCACTTTGATGGGATAGTTTATAATGATATCACAGATAGAAACTGGACTGTGATTGCTCCATCTGTCCTCTAAGAAAATGTCACTGTTTTTCAGGAAATGCTGAAGGAACAATTTCTATACACACACACACATACACATGCCATTTTATTTACTAAATAACAAAGTGAAACGTAAAACAGCTCACCAAGGCAGGCTGGCTTGGAAGACAGGAAAGGAGCAAGTGGAATCAGTTCTCCTGCCCAGAGGGGTGTCAGTCTGGGGTGATCATGGAGTTAAGTTCTGGAGTAGGATTTGAGATTTGAAACTTGTTGATAAACCATAGACTTCTTGTGGAGAGTCTGGACAAATCACTTCAGTGTCTGTCACACCTGTGAGACAGGAACAGTCCTTTTTTTTTTTTCCCCACCTTGGAAGCGTGCTTTGAAGAGAAATTCACTAGTAAAGTATTTCTGGCCTTCCATAAACTAACCTAAACACAAATGAAGTATTTTTATTCCTGTTGTTGTTTCTAGCATTGTTTAAGTTTTCTTCCATTGGTAAACCATGTGTATGCATCAATACATTGTTGTGAAGCAATGGCTCTGTGACTCTGCTTCTCATTCAGAGTAGGTTTGGGTTTTTTTGTCATGGTGAGGTGTCCCAGCTTTGGGGAGAAGTATAGCTGCAAGATATCTTAAAGGAACTTGGGTTGCCACTGCCCAGGGTCTGCTTGAATTAATAATTTTTGTTTTATGTGGTTTGAGTCTTTGCATGGATTCCTCAGTGTTTGAAGGAATTTGGCTTGTGTTTTGTGTTTCAGAGCTTGAGCAGGATAGACACACACAACATGTATATTTAATTCTGCAGATATCTGAGATTAGATTTGACTGTTCTGTTGTATGACAAAAACCTTTTCTTTGTTTTGCTTTTGCACTGGTGTTAAAACTGGGACTGGACAATATGAATCAATATATTAGTGTCTAATCGTGCATGTGTCATAGCCACAGAGAACTCTTTAGTGGTGTAACTCTATTTTACTTGCTTTGACTCTTTCTTGCAGAGTTCCAAAGTGCTTGCAAAGAAGGAGCTCTCCTACATGCCTATTATAGGCTGGATGTGGTATTTCCTAGAGATAGTCTTCTGCAAGCGTAAGTGGGAGGAAGATCGGAAAACGGTCATGCAGAAGTTGCTGAATCTCCGGGACTACCCTGAAAACTTTTGGGTGAGTGACAACTAACAAGTGGAGTGCGAGGTGCTGTAGTGCTTGGCAGGGATGAAGGGCATAGACAGTGTACAGTAGTCGCCAGGTTGCTCCTGAGAACTTTGATTCATGAGCTTCCGGGCAGTATCAGGACAGTATTCTCTAAGAACTGAATTCTGTCTTGAATTTCTCATTTAGTAGTCTGTCTTGTCTGTTTTCTTCCCCTGTAGTATGCAGCCCTACAGATGTTATTGCAAAAATACCTCTGCTGTGATCCATTCAGTAAACTTTGTGATCCTCTAAATACAGGAGCTGGAGAGGGGTAGATGCAAGGGTTCATGGCAGTGTAAGAGACGCATGTGACAATGTTGTATTGAAACACGTTAGCTGTATTCTTTACCTAAGCTCCCCTCTCACTCATTGCTGAGTTCATACTAGTATTTTCTCCTTCAATTTCCCTGTAATTTTGCCATTCCTGTGAAGGTGCTAGGTCAGACATGGCTCAGTACAAGTGGAAGCCACAGATAAGTACCTGGTCAGGGAAGTGGCCCCTGGGGCCATCAGCTGTATTACAGGGAGAGGATTGGTATCACCTTTCAGGATAGTGTTACTTTTTGCATGACCATTGTTTTTGAGTATTGAGCCTGACTGGCATTAACTAGTCTGGGAATGAAAAGCCTTTGAATTTTTTCCTCTTCTCAGTAATCAGAAAAATCCTAGTTCATGTGAGCTGGTGATGGCAAGAGAAGGATTCAGTTAAGGAAATGGTACCTTAAGCAGCCTCACAAGGGCCTACAGAAACTACGGCTTAAGAAGCAGTTTCCTTGTGAAGATGTATATGCTGTATCTCTCATTCTCTGAAACAAAACTTTTTTTTTTTTTAATTGTCATTGATTTAAATGAGCACTAAGCAATTGAAACTAAGCTCTGTGCTTGGATAAGGATTAAATGACTTCCAGGCAGGAGGCTGTCTAGCAAAGGAACAATTCTTGGTTTCTAGTTCCCGTCTCTCTCACAGGGATTTGCCTGTGCTCTGTGACTCTTAAAAGGTGTTGAATGCCTGTCTGTACGCCTAGGCAGTTCAGCACTAATTGGTGAGCACAAACTGCCACCATCCTTTATATACCACTGTAGAGGGGTTACTAAGAAGGAGCTATACCTGTAGTAAGAGAGAGACAGTTTTGATGTACACCTGGGTTATTGCAGTGTGGAGTTTTAATTTGCCTTTGTATGGTGACATAATGTCAAAAAGCACAGCAATAGCATCTTGGAAGGCAGAAAGACAGAGCATGCTAAGTGGGCTAGAAGGATTTTCTCATCAGTTTCTGTATGTTTCATCCAGCTGTTTAAGATTATGCATGTGATACACGAGTAAAAGTGCTCTTGAGCTGGAACTGAAGCTGGCTGCTTGGCTAGTTTTCTTCAGTCTCTCTGTCTTTGTTGGCTAAATCTTTGCTGTGGGTTATGAGGACTTAGCTTGTGCGATTTGGCAATGCTCTCCAATGTATTAGTTTGCATTCAGGCTTGGCAGAAAGCAGATGAGCAAGTGGTAGATTTCCAAAGGTCTGTCTGCTCTCCCCTGCCTGTCAGTGGCAAAATTATGATTGTTTGTGTCTGAGCACTTCCACTATTCATAAGGTGATGAGGCTTTCAGTTGTCATGCATCTACTGCCTTACATCTGTTATCAGCTCAGTCATTGGCATCGAAGTTCCTGTCTGCAGTTGTTAGTGGTCCTCATGCCATAGAGAAAGCAAGTGGGTTGGAGTGAGCGGAAGCAAGGTGGGCACTGAAGCATTTCCTAGAAGTGTGTTTGGTTTAGACAGTTACCGAATTTTAGATACCATGACACTTGAACACCTCACCATCAGTGAGAGATTTGCAACAGAAGGCATGTTTTGAGTGTTTTATAACATCTCGTTAGAGATGGAGTGACTCATTTATAGAAATCAAGTCATTCTGATAGCAAATAGCAGAGCAGATGTTAAAGCCTAAAGTCTAGAGTTCAAACCAGAGGATGGCAAGTTGGATGGGTGGGGGCAATTGAGAGGGTTTGGTTTTGGTTTTCTTCGAGTTTGTTTTGTTTTGTTTTTTATTCCAGGGCAATGAAATTACCTAAATGTGTATGTGGCTACACCTGTCCCTGCTAGCAGTATTCATTTGGGCTGTGTTGGTGGGAATTAGAGAGGCCTCTAGTCAGACAGATGTAGAAGACCTGAGCTGTTGTCTAACTGCAGTTCTCTCTTGGTTTTAGTTCCTGATTCACTGTGAGGGCACAAGGTTCACAGAACAGAAGCACCAGATTAGCATGCAGGTTGCTGAAGCCAAAGGCCTGCCCAAGCTCAAGTATCACCTACTGCCACGAACGAAAGGATTTGCTGTTACTGTGCAGTGTTTGAGAAATGTAGGTAAGGAAAGTCACAAGGAACAGTGCTAAATGGTTATTTCATCTAACTGCTGTCACTTTGCCATGCTCTTCTTTTCCCTGTAGCATGTGTCCTAGCAGAAAAGCCCTGGGATCCTTTCTGACCTTTCTTCCACTAGCTTGCGAAAATTAAAGATTAGGTTTACTAACAAAGTCCTGGGGGAACTTGGTGATTTTTTTAATTTTTGTTTTGTTTTCTGCTACCCTGAGTCTGTACGGGGGATCTCATGTTGCATGTTTTGTACCTATTGCCAAAGGATAATATTTCTTAGTATTTACTAAGCAACCTATTCCGAATGAAGTGAATACATCACTAGAGAATCTGAGGCAGTGTGTCTTAAATATTTTCTTGTGGTAAATATCTGCCTCAAATAACACTATTTTTAAATCAAAAAATATTCTGCTTTAAATTTCTGTATAGATGTACTCTTTAGAGTTTCTTTGTGGAGCTGGGGAAGGGGAGTAGACCTCGACTGAAAATACATGTAGGCAAAATTTGTAAGTAAAGTATTTCTACATTACAGAACATGAGTAAGTTTTTCTTTGTTAATGTTGTTCTGAACTCCCCACCCACCAGTTATTTCTGGTTACTTGCATTTGCCAACTTTAAAGTGCCATCAGTAAGAATATGGCACACATGCCTTTGAAGTGATTTGCTTTGACTAATACAGTCCATGAAAGTCTTTTGCTGTGTACTTCATGGGCAAAGGAAAGACGGTGCTAAGGAGCCATAATGCTACAGTATCTTTGGGGTTTGGTAGATTTGTGTGTGCTGTTAGAAGGCCAAAAGACAAAGTGGTTAGTGGTTTAGAAGAAAATGTTCTAGCTTGACTGAAGTTAATGTCAAGACTACTTTTGTCTTTGAAGACATGTTTTCATGTGGCGTATCTGGGATAGCTGCTGTAAAAAAGCTTTGTAGTCAGCTGTCTTGCTGTCTGTCATGTTTCTTCTACATATCGTCGTGCAAGTCCGGTAGGTGATATCACTGTTGTAGCTTGTCAGGCATCCACAACTTCCCATCCCCAAAATGGATAGCATAGCTTGGATCTTTTCTGACATGTGAAGAAGAGGTAAGTTATGTCCAGCATCCAGCGACTCCCTTAAAGGCACAGTTTAACCTTCCCTTTTGAATAAGGGCAACTGTTTCACTGAGGATAGGGTGGAGGTAGACTTGAGGCATTGAAGAAAGCTGAGTCAAAACTCTGTGGCCTCCAATGCCTTGAGCGGGGAATCAGGGGCAGTTTATTTTGGTGGTGATTTTGTTCTTTTCACTACTCTGTGTAAAGCAGGCAAAACATGGTATGATTGTGGACAAGTTGCTGATTTGTGGGAAAACGTTTCAAAAGGAAACAACTTTAGGGAACCTAAGTGATGTTTATGAAAAGTTTTGTGCATGCATGTGATACACTACAGTAACACTTAAGATACTAAATATTTGAAGTACTTTCAGAAAAAGAAGGCTGCTATTGCGAGATTACTTATATGCTTAGGGAACTGTATGTTACTACCTCAGTCTAGAAGCTGTGATTTGCTAGATCAAACAGGGTTCGGCTAATAAGAAGGTAATATTTCCCTGTGAGGGTTCAAGGAGAAGCACAGAGAGTCTTATCTTCTCATAGAGAGTTTTTGTTGAAACTGTATAACTTAAAAACCCAACCAACAAACCTCTGAGTGAAACAGCTGATTGCCTCAGATAAGTGTTGAAAATACTTGTGGGTATGTTGCTGTACTTGCCCCGTCACTTTTTGCAATGAGAGGGAGATAATAAGGGTTACTGTCTGGGTTACTGTATATTCCTCTCCTATAGAGACAAGGGGTACATGTGAAAAGTATTTGAAAGGCCTTTGTAAAAAATATCTTATTTTTAGAGCTCCTTGTAACATTAATATGTACAGGTAACTAGGAAGTCCATAAATATTTTTTGAACAGAGAATGTGATGGAAGTCTGTGTTGACAGTCCTAATCTAGAAATGTAAGTTCTGTCTAGAAATTGTTCCTTTCTTGCATGAATACTGATAGGATTTGACCACTTATCTCTGTTAACCTGCACTGACATTTGGTACCCATGTTGTAAGCAGTAACATGTTGCTGTAGGTGTCAATATGTGCAGAGGCTATATGCTGTAGTAATTTGGGCTTTTTTTTTACTTTAATTTTTACATTGGTAAATAGTACTGTGTGACTTGTTCACTGTAGATCCCCTGAGTCTCATTGTTATGCTCTGCCTTATAATGTGGCCCCACAAGTGACTGTATCCCCTCTATTACAGCCTCAAATTACTTGTTCCAAACAGCATCAGTGCAACTGCTGAATTGCTACTCTGTCTGCAGAAGAAGCAATGGCAACATGGAAATGTTCATAGCTTCAATTTGGTGACATCTCTAATGATCTACAAGAATGACTCTTGCAGGCTGACCTGTCTCTCTTGTGGTGTGATTCCTGTCCATTTCAGTGGCCCAGTCTGCAGTGGGGTATCCCTGCAAGTCTCTGAAAGTGAGAGACTGGTGCTGAGCTACCCGAGCCCATTTTGGGGCCTGCCACTTAGGGTAATGCACTTTCTGCTCTTCCACAAGGGGTGGTGGGCCTGGCTGGAGCACCTTGCTAAGGGAGATAGCTGCAGCATGACATAGTGAAAGCAAGCCAAATGTTTGGATCCAGTTCCAAGCTGGGTGTGACAGAGGTCAGCGTTTCCTTTTCCTCTGTTCTTCCTTCCTCCTTTCTGACAAGGGTGTGATTCAAGTTGTCTGATGCTGTAGTGCTATGGGATGGATGGATGCTGGTTGCTGCAGCTGTAGAGGTAATTCACCCACAAGAGCAGTAGTCACACCTTGGTCCTTTTAGAAGCTTTGTATTGACTCTTAATGCTACCTGGTGCAGTAGTTCTGTGTCTGTTGGAAACAGGCGTTGTTGACATCAGTCTGGCAAGTCCATCTGTTTTGAAAAACTGAGTTTCAGAAGGCATTTATTTAATGTGCATACACAGGAAACTGCCTCCATACCAGTGGGTGCCATATCTGTCAGCATAAGCAGATATATTTGGATAAAAATACTTTCACACAAAATAACAAGTAAAAAAACCTTCCCTACTAACTCGTTTCCTTCATAAGTGATAATGGAATTCTTTTTGGTGACTTACTTTCACAAATTCAGATCTCTGCACACAGTTTGATTCTTAGAGGAGTGCTTTTAATATTTTTTGAACTTGTTCTGATATTTTTGTTGGTGGCCATCTCTACCAGTTTCGTAGTACAGATGCAGTCCCCAGGAACTTCATTTCTAGAAGCTGTTTGCTGTCTTAATAAATTGCTGTTACATTGCAGAGTTTGCTACCTGTACTGTCATAGAAGCAAATGAAAATACAGATCTGCTTCTAAAACACTCATCCATTACTTACAGTAAAAATAAATGTCATAAATATCGCAAAAGATATATTTAACTGTTACTTTTATTGCCTGGCTGTATATCAGGCAGTTCCTTTCAGCTGTTTTTATTTAGTTAAGACTTGTATTTAAAAATGTGCTTCATGATGGATTGTAGATAACTCTGAGTTGTCAACTTTTTCCTCCAGTTGTGCATGCTGGGAACTACTGTCTTAGCGGGAATGCATGAGAATAAATTCCAGGGTGATGTTCTCATGGAGTTCAATACAGTGTTTGGGAGTTTTGCAATGACTTTTTTTCCCATGAGCTGCACTTTAGTCCTGGATTTTTTTCAGTGTTTAGTGAGGCTCCTGGTCATCCTCCTGAGCAAGCTACCAAGTTTGAGAGGATGAGTGATTTTTGACCAAGATGACCAGAGCAATGAAACATTAAATCAAAGGATTCTGATTCTGTCAAGGTGTCTGTCATACCAGCAGTTCAAAGAATTCCACCGTCTCTTCCCCTCCCTTTCCCAGTCTTCACTTCAGATCATTGTGTGGTAGTATGAAGCTGTACGTAGGCATACTCACTGCCTGTACATTGATTTGTCAGATGATCATTCTGGCATAATCCACCATGTCCACAAAATAATGCTAGAAATTCAAGAGGACAGTTGAAGTAAGGAAAATCCTCTCTAGATATGTAATCCAAAGATTTCTTAGGTTGAAATTAAGAAATTAAATCTTAAAATCTTAAGTATGTAGCTCTCTGTCAGAATGCTGTACAAGGAACCAAAAGTTAGAGATATAAAAAAAAAGCTGGGCAGAGATTAGAAAACAAACCAAAAAAATTAGCCTTTTTTTTTGTCAGAAAATAGAAATTCAGCTGGAAGAATTTTGTTTTCAGTTATGATCTTTTTCTGAGACTTTGAAAAGGCTTCCAAATATTGAATTGTATTTGTTTTTTAATGAAGAAGATGTTTTAAGATAACTTCTCTGAGAAAATATTTTGTTTCACAATTGAAGCAAAACTTCTCAAATGCTGCCTAAATTAGTCTGAGAGTGAGACAGTTGAAATATTTTAAAGATACTGTGGAGTTATTTTTTTACTTGGTTTAGAATGTGAAATTTCTGGACTCTTCAGCTGTTGGATGAGAAAGTCATGAGATGTCCAGTTCTAATTATGTAATTACAAAATACACGTTTAATAAAAACCAATTTCAGTGTGTCACGCAGCATGCTAGTGTACTGCTTTGGCTGTGGAAGCTTTCTGACAAATTTTAATTCCATGCAGTCTTTTTCTTTGACACATCTACTGTTGTTCTTTTCCTGCACTTTCAAAATAGAAAAGCTTAAGTCTGCAGTTATTTTGTATCTGGATATGACAGAGGTCTGTTTACTCCTGCATATGCTGTCATTGTCTTGGATTTGGCACTACTTGCACCAAAAGATTTCAGTGTGATATTAAAAAGGACTGGACTGCATATCAAACTACAGACCAGTTACAACTGGAATGGGATATTTTTTCCCTGGAGTGAAGGAAAACTCTGTGTATGGCCATCAACACATAAAGGTATTCCTGACCGACTCTGCAGAGGTTTTTTCAGAACAGGAGAAGCATCTTCCAATGTGTCTGAACAAGGACCCAACTCAAATCAAAACTCAAATGTAGATGTCTTCTAAAAGATGAAAGAACAAGCGCTGCATACATCATACTTTCCTTTATTGAATCCCTGTTGTCGTTAGAATAATCTCATGCTGTTAAAGAATAAGCTAAGAAGCTTATCCTGTATAAACCAAATTGAGCTCTTGTCTTCCTTCAGTTACATTGGATTAGTAAATTAGAGTAGATTAGTAAAATCCTTCTACATTAAGAAGCTTAAAAATGGAGGTAGATAATTTATTTTAAAAAAAAAGTAATTTCCTACTTAGATTGTACAGGGAGAGTAGTGTGCTTGAAGCAGGTTTTGGCTTATGTGTTGTAGTTTTGAGTTTGGGCTAAAAACCCAACTGTAGTAGGAAAAGTAAATTGAGTTGTTAATGGGGGATACAGTTGGTGTGCAGTGACAGGGTTTTCACCTCTGTTTTCAGGAATTCCTTGCAGCGCTGAAGCCAGGCTGTTCTGTTCTGTGCTGTGAATTCTGTTTTGCAATAACAAATGTTGTGGTGAGTTTCTGGGGGATGAATGTTGTGACCAAGGCGTATTTATCTCACGTAGCTATAGAGGCTTGAAAAATAAAAGTGAATCTGTTCTATGTAATAGAAGACTTTCTTAGGTGAGTTGAGAGCTCTCACAATAAAGGTTCATCACAGGGTTCATTATTGCAAAATTTTAGAGCAGAAAACCTAAAATACAGTAAACTATACATGAAGTGCATGTTAGTCACTTCTGTGACCAAAAAAACACCAACTTTTCCTGCTGACATTGATCTTAGAATTCATAGCATGATGCACAATTGGTTTCAGTGTCAGGAACATTAATTGCTGTCTGGTAATTTTGTGACATCAGGAAAATAGTGTCTCTAAGGTTGTGTTCAAAGAAACTCTTTTGAAACACTTTATGTGGTTTAAAACAGTGAACACCTTTTCTGTAGAAACTGCTTGTTAATGCTGTCTTAGTTTGACTGCGAACGACCTTGGCAAATACTTTTACTTCAGTCCTGAACTACAGAAACAGTGTTTTCTCGAGGCTGAAAGTTTGGTTGCAGTTTTGTTCTGTGGAACTTGGATGTTCTGTTCCTCACAGCTGCATGTCTTCATAGCAGCAGCCCAGCTCACACAGGACATGGTCTGTTACTCTGTCTGCCATTGCCCTATAGCAAGTACCTCAGTTATCAAATAATGGACATGAAAGGGAGGTTGTTTTGAACCCCAGCGATTCATAGTTGCATTAAGCCCTCTTGTGTAGGATGTCTCACACACACTTTACCCATTCTTAGTCAAACTGTATATATTGTTCATTGTTTATAAAGTGTGTATCATCTGCCTGGTTATTTACCCAGATTTGGGGAGGGGGGGAGTTGTGTCATTCACAGTGAGTTGAGAAAGCTAATAGTTTCTCAACCATTTGACTCCTAGGATGTCCTAGGTATGTTAACTGTCAGAAACTGTAACTGTGTTCCCTATGCCCAACATTCTGCACCTGATGGGGAAGGAGACAAGGGAGGAGAGCAAACTCTTTTGTTCTACTGGTGCAGTTCCTGAAAGGGTCACTGGTTATTTGGCTTCTTAAAACCTGCATGTTGAATATTCCATCGTCATCTTTACCTTGGTGACAGCTCAAACTATGGTGCTGTTGCTGATGACTTTATATTTAAATATGCTCCTTGTCTGAGAGAGAATGAGTTATTTCCATTCTATTACCACAGTAATCACATAACCTGTTTCTCTTCTTGTAGTTTCTGCAGTCTATGATTCTACTCTCAATTTTAGAAATAATGAGAATCCAACATTGCTGGGAGTTCTAAATGGAAAGAAATATCATGCAGATTTATATGTAAGGCAAGTAATCCATATTTTAATTCCTTTTTGGCATACAGAAGTGTGTACTTGCAGTCACAATTGCACAAATAAGGAAATATTTTCAAGTAGGTAATGGGTAGCAAATCTCTACCAACCTGGCTACACAGAACTGCAGATAAAAACTCACATGGGATGGGAAGGGTTTTGTGTAATGTTCTGTGACTATAAATATGTGGGGACCCTATAAAGCTCTACAAGATTTTTTGTTCATTTTTTTTTTTTATTCATTTGTGTGTCTTATTTGTCAGCTCAGCAGCAGCAGTGGGGCCTCTTTTCACTCGCTTGGCCAGAATACCAAGCATCTACTAAGTGTTCAGATGGAGTGGCTTTACACCTGTCTCTGGCACAATAGTTCCCACTCAGGTGGAGGTCAGGCTCAGGACTGTTCCCATCTCTGTTTGGTGTAGTTGCTGATGTATTTGACTGCCACTCCCTCCTTACCAAGAAGGGGTCTGTTTAATGAAAAAACTATTACCTGGATTCAGTATTATTGATGTTTCTATAAGTGATGAATACCACAGTGGCTTCCCATAATCTGAATGAGAATGGGCGAATTCCAAGGCCCTTATTCCCAGGCCGGGTCCTACCAGCAGCCCCCCATGCTTCAGGCACTCAGGGTATGTGATGGTTTAGGGTTGGAGCATAGGAGCCTAGAAGTGATCGCACAAGTGGTCAGGAGTTCATCATAACTCCATTATAGCTATAATTGGCTGGTCCAATTGGTTTATCTTGGGTACCGACATGGAGTAGGGCAACCTTTTCTTCTTACTTCCCCTTTTCTGCGTGTCTTAAAAAATATTTTCTTCAGAACTGTTTCTGCCCAAAGGTAAAAAGAAACTTCCTCTTGATTCCTCATGGATGCCACATGAGTTTGCATTCCCACTTGACTGTCATGGGTAGCTCAGCCTAGTGGCCTTGTGTTTGGTGTATGTGGCCTGTCTGGCTAGTGCTCATGGAGGAGCAGCTGGCCCTACCTCTGTGGGCCATTTCCTCCAACAGTGTAGAGGTGTGCATTTTGCTGCGTCTCCCTTTACACCCTTCCAGCCTGCTGCAAGTCAGTCTGGCAGAGCATGGAAATTTCTTTTGACAACTCGAGCTAGCTATTTGCCTTTCTGTCCTTTTGAGCTTCCTGAAAGGCTCTTATCGTCAGGGTAAACCTCATGGCAAAATTTGTTTTGGCAATTAATTGGGGACCATCACAGATGTTCTTCAAAATCCTCCATATTTGCTTATTGAACTGCTGTAGGTGTTACACTCAGTAGAAGTTTGTAAAATTTGGATGGCCATGTTTGTCTCTGCTTAAATTGTGTTGACTTCTAATGTTTGTCATCTTATGACTTCCTTAAATAAAGGAACAAAACAGTAGTGTTGCACCTCTTAATTTATTAACTGGAAATAGGAATGTCCTGACTATGAAAAGTGTGCTCTTCTGTACTGAAGGAAGTTAATTTGATGTTGCTTTTAATGGATATTAATTAAAATATATGCTATATTGAAAAATGTAAAATTATTAAATATTGCTATTAGGATACCTAAATGAAGATGACAAGGGGATTTTTTTCTGTCACAGGATTATTGACCAAAATTCATGTAATGTGATGAAAACTTTGTTTTGTCAAGAGAGGGTTTTTCAGTGATAGGAGCCATTTTGCTGGAAATTATCCAACCAAGCTGCACATAACAAAAATTACAGGAATTGGAAATGTTACCTGAGAAATACTAGAGTGCTTTACCCTAGGTATAAGGAGAATAGTTTGTTTTTTCTCTCTAATGCCTAGCTGATTAAATACAGCCTTGAACTCCGTAGGTGGGGTAAGAAATGAATTCATTCAAAACCTTTGTTTGGAAACAGAAAATTGCAAACCGTTATCTAGAAAGTGGCTCTAATGAGTTCAAACATAATGCGTTACTATTTCAGAAATCTAAATTTCTGAATTTCAGATGCATCTAAAAACTGAAGGTAGCCCTAGAAGCAAACTATACTTTGCTGATCTGGGAGCTGTCACCACAAATTTTAAAAAGGTGGAAAATGTAGTGAGTTTCCTGTCAGATGGATAATCTTTCTGTATAAAGTAAGTGTTGTTCATGGGAGACGAAGTATTTAATATTCTTCAATTTCTCTTGTTTACCTTTGGCAGGCGGATTCCGCTAGAGGAAGTCCCAGAAGATGAGCAGGGATGTTCTAACTGGCTCCACAAACTGTATCAAGAAAAGGTTGGTTTTTGTGCTAGACAGCACTTGCGAGCCATTCGTGCTCAGTTATTTATACTGCTAGTAGTGTACAGTTTACAGTGTGTGTGTGTAGTGGTCCTGCTTTGGGGGCTTGGGATTGGTTGGTTTGTTCTTCAGGAGAAGTGCTCTGTTTCTCCAGACACAAACTAGTCTTGTGCTTTCAGTCATGGTTTTGTACTTGAAGAGCAACAGGAAGAAAACTTAAGCAAGCCTTGACAGAATAGTTTAAAACTCTTCTTTAGAAAGTTGCATAAGGATACAAAAACACAACTACCTCCTGGTTGGTAGAAGGACCTCCTTCCCCTTAAAGGCACCTCCTAAATCAAGACATAATTCATGGGCTAAATGACGTATATTTTGCTTTAACGTATTAGAATTTTTGTCCCTTGTTTTCCCCTGTCTTTTTTTACCAACACAAAGATCCAACATTAATACGACAGGCTGATAAATTGCTTTCACGTTGTGTGCATAGAAGACGTGCATTTAAGATTCATAATTACATAGGATGGGGCAGAATAATGATGACTGTGTGTTTGTAGATGCCTGCTGATTCCCCCCCCCCCCCCCCCCAATACTTTCATATGCATCCTTTAGACTTTCAGAATCTGTTTCTCATGGGTTTTGTTATTATGAACATAGGAGATAATGGTTGGGGGATGTGCTCTTTGAATACACACAGCACTCCCATTTCAATCGGTGGGAGTTACAGATATGCAAGGCATGAGAGCTGGCAGCTCAGTTTGCTTCAATAAATTGATCAAAGTTATGTATTCAGTCTGCAATACAGCAGTGCTTTGGATTTAGAAGTGGTAGAATATAACTACGCTCTGGTTTCCTCTCACTGAGGCAGCAAAATTCTGCTGTGCCATTTGTTGTACTCCACCCAGAACACCACTTTAGCATTTCTCTATTGACTATGTTCTAGTCTTTCTCAGCTTTGAACCATGACTGTTCTGGTTCTCTAAGCAGCTTGCATACAGAGATGTGAAAAGTAAATATGTGTTGAGACCTCAGTTGTAGAGCTGCTAGCTTTGCCTCTGATCTCCCTTCTTGTACATTGTGCCACTAACACCTAATTCAGACACGACCCTTAACACCTTTCTGCAGAAAGGCATTATGTTACCCTTGGGCCTGTGCTCTCTCTACAGGCATATAAATGCAAATACTCCTTTTGCGGAACATTGCAGAAGTCCACTTTCTGCTACTCTGACTTTATCTGTAACCTTGTTTCATGTTCCTAAGAAATGTTTAGACATATGCAAGGCAAGAACACAAATGAGAATGTGCTGATTGTTTTCCTGAATCTTTTATTACATAGTTTGCAGTAAATCACTTCAAGTTTCTTCTGTTATTCCTTCTTTGGCAAACACCCAGTTATTTCTAGTGCAAAAAGAGCGTACATCTATCCTACTTTCTTCATAGCAACTTAGTTTGCTAGTTGGTTAAATCCATAGTTTTCTGTTTAAGTATAGGAGGAAGGAATGTGTGTTCAGTTTTCCTTTCCATTAAAACCTTTTTGGTTGTGTGGCATGTTTTTGATTGGTTGGGTTTTTTTTTTGTTTGGTGGTGGTTTTGTTTTTTTTCTGAAGGCACGTTCGTCTTCCTTCAGCTGTTTTACATGAGTGAAACTGTTATTTCATTGCAGTCATTCCTGGTTTACACAAGCCCATGTCTCTGTAAAATCAGACTGGGAGAATACAGAGCAGGGACAACTTCTTCAAGAGTTCTGAGGTGATGAAAGCCCACCTGTAGGGTAAAAATGCAATTGTTTCACCTTTCTGCCATGCATCTTTAAAAAGATAATTGGCTCTTAGGTTGGATAACAAGCAGCATTGCCACCCAGGTGGTATTTCCAAAAATGAATTCAGTTTCAGATTAATGTCTTCAGAATCAGTAAATATTTATGATAAAATGTAACAAATCTGTATTCAAAGGGCAGTAATTCATTGCAAGATATGCACTCACCCCCTGCTTTGTCTGTTTTGGTGGTAGCACTCCACTTTCAGTTTCAAAGTAAGACAAGGTATGCACGCTACTGGAAAACAGAGCCCCTGTTTTATCTTGCATTATGGTTGCATGTGCTGTTGCTTATTCTCAGTGATTTTCATAATTTTGCAGTACCTTCTCGAGATTGATACTGTGCACTGCATTATGCTCTAGTAGCATGATTTAGTAGGTGGGGTGTGCCACAGGTACTGAGGTCAGGGCTGGGGTGCCATGTACTCATGATGATCAGGGACACAAAGCTGTTTGAATGAGTAATGAAATCAGCAGTTGGTGGGCATGAAGGGACGTGATTTTTTTTTTCTTAAATTGTCATTAGTAAAGGAGTGAGAGTCTTTGAGAAAAGCTTGTTCTGTTGGTTTTTACCTCATTGCCTGATCTCAGTTACATGTACCTCAATCTGAGATATTCCTCTCTGGGAATCCGATGTGTTTACATTCTTGCTACTTATCACTTCATTTTCTGGTTTAGCCACTGCTGCAAATGCCGTGAACAGGGCCGTGCCAGATAAACAATGGCCCCGTGCTGTTCTGAACCAAACACTGTTCTCCTTCCTTTTCCAGGCTTACAGTAAGCACCACATCCACGTGCTTTTTCCTCCACTGGGGTGAATTTTGTCCTTCCACAGATGGCCAGCACTGTATCAGTTAATGCCAAATCATGATAGAGGTGCAATTTGGGTTGCACATTTCCTTGCCTTTCCTTGCCTTTCCTTGCCTTTCCTTGCCTTTCCTTGCCTTTCTTCCCCTTCCCCTTCCCCTTTCCTTTCTGCCATTGCTAGAAAGACTAACTTTAACAAGGACCAGGTTGAGCATCTTAGTGCCTGGTCTGAAGGAAGTACCGTATAATAGTCACAACTCTGCTAGCCCTTGCATGTTGTTTTCTTTTTTCACCTCCTTACAGCCTCAGTGCCTGCAATAGAAGTTCTGCTTGAGAATCTTAATTTCCATTAAAAAGAAAGAGAGCTTCTAACTCTTCTCACTTGTAAGAGAAGCCTGGAAAATAGGGCATGAAAATATATGCTGAAATGCCTCAGGGAATTAGCAAAGCATAACTGAAAAGGGGAAGTGTACAGAACTCCAGTGTTGGGGAACAAAGCATATATTTTTGGATACTCGTACTTTGTGGGCTTCCTCATGAAAGGGCAGTGACATTACCTCTGCAGTCAGACCTCCCTGGTTGGAGCAGGGAGGAAGAATCCAGTTAGCCTCTCACAAGATGATGGATGTTTCCTGATTTTCCCCCCCCCTACATTACCCACCCCACTGTCTAAGTAACTCAAATTTGGTGGGGGCATTAGAGGGAGCATGTTTCTATGTCCAAATATGATACTTGTGTGGGTGGGATTTATCACAAACTGAAAACAAGCTCTGTATGCAGGGGAATGAAAGAAATTTAATTTGGGAGAGGTGATTGAGGGAAGTTTTGAGGTACATCATGGGTTTAGTTGCTGGCTTGAGCTGTTGATGGGTACCATAGGCACCCTTGCAACAACTTATAAGACAGATCAACACAGAGATCTCTTCTGCAAGGAAGGTGACTGTTTTTAAGGGTAAGGAATCGTAACTGAATTGAAGAGCTGTTCCCCATAATGGTGTAAAATGTGTAGTGGAGGTGATGGCATTGCCATTGTTTTGCCCGTTGTATATTTCTTCCATCTGTCTCAAATCTCTTGGTGAGATGTGGTCAACAGTTTTGCTGCCCCTAATGCTGTGCAGAGCCAACAAAGAGAAAACTGCTGCGCTTGTTTTAAGTGAGTCTGTCTTGCTCTCTGTAGTAATCAGCCCCCTAATGGCGATACCAATAACAGTCAGAAATTCTTAACTTTTCTGGGTAATACAGGTATGTAGAAACCTAATTGTATATAGTAGAATTCAATTTACTGATGATTAGTAGCGCTGTGTTAAACCAGTCATAGACCAAAATCCTCAAGGCACTGTAAAGAAAACTTCATACACTGTGTAATTTGTTGAAGACAGCTAATTAATTTGCCATAATGATCCCAATACCATCTAGCTCACATGCCCAAAACAGTGATAATTTTTCTAATCTCAATAAAGATAGTGCAATGCTTTAATTACTGTGTAATCTCTTAAAAGCTAAATGTTCCCTTTGAATTAGATAAAATGGTAGGAGCCTGTAATTGCTCAAGTTGCCATTAAATAATTAAAGAATTGTCTGTGTCAGCTGGAGTGTAAGTAAATGTAAAATCACAGCGTAGTAGAAATAATCTTCTTGTGGTTGATTAGGACAATCTTGGCTTTGCCAGAATTTTTGGAAACTCTAATGAAGCATTCCTTTCTTTGAAGAAATTTAGCACTTCGTTCTGACTAAACTGAGGTTCCTTTTTATGTCAGTCTAATTATGACTTCATTAATTAACCAGTTTTATATGATAACACAGATCAACAGTCTTGCTTTTGAACTAGAAGGAAGGGGTTTTCTCCCCACCCACTTTGGTATCTTGGCTTCATCACATCGCTAAAGGCAATGCTGTTCACCCATATGGGCTCTAGAGGAAGGTGCTGAATTCTAAGTTTTTTGTGTTTTAAAAAACACACACCACAGAACAAAAAAAAAAAACCACAAACCCCACCCCATTATCTTCTTCATGTTACACTAAAAGGGAGAGTCCTTTGGTCAAATGGAGTGAGAGATTCTAAACTTTGCATTTCTAGAGTTGCATGCTCAACTGTTTGTAGAGAGGTTCAGCCCCCAAACTGCCTTCCGTAAGCTTCATGGGAGCAAGATGAGGAAGACTGCATCTATGGGAGAAAGCAGACAGGAGGGGGTGGTGGTGTTCTTTGGAGTATGGGACAAGATGGTGTCTGCTCACCTTTTCTGACAGGGCTTTGGATGCTGTTTTAGAGCAGTGGTTGGAGAAAACATTAGGGAACAGAGGATCTGCTGCTGGAGGTTTAGCCCAAACGCTGTGCTGGCTTACCAGCAGTATTTGTCCCGTGGCTGTGGCTCTTGGAGGAACTTCAACAGTGATGTCTGCATTGCTGCAGGAGTATACATCCCCTCACCCTTCTTGTTTTACTGGGCTTGTTATGCTCTCTAGGCATGCCATTTTTCAGGCTTCTGTGTGTAGGAGAAAGAAAGGATGCACACATCAATGTAAGCTCTTTTTTTTGGGCTGTGTGCTTATTGACTTCAAAGTACAAGCTTTCCAGCCATGGCTTGGTCTTTGATCTTCCTCCTCAGTTACAAGCATGCAGAAAGAGGAACATCAAAGTCCAGAATGGCTAGTTTTGTTGGCAGATGAGGATGTAATTGTTGCCCTCCTTTGTTCTACTAGGATGCATTCCAGGAAGAGTACTACCGAACAGGAACCTACCCAGGAGTCCCTATAGTACCACCCCGACGACCATGGACACTTTTGAACTGGCTTTTCTGGGCCTTATTGCTGTTATATCCTTTATTCAAGCTGCTCATCAACATGATCAATAGTGGATCATCACTGACACTGGCTAGTTTTGCATTTGTCATTGTAATGGGTAAGTTTTCTAAAACAGAAAGATTACTTACAGGGTAACTGTCAGATGTGACTTACTGAGGCTTACTAAATACTGATACTATATCCACTTTAGCGTGGAATAGGTTAAATAGATTTATTTTTTTTTTTACTTTTGTATAGTTGTATTATTTTTGTAACAGCTGCATACAAAAGTTTCTGTAGAAATCAAAACAATAACTTTCCAGTGGGTTGCCTACAAGAGGCTTTCTTTTCTTGTGTATTGCTGGGTTACAGTTTGAATGCCTAGAAGAGATGCTCAAGGCTAATTTACTCTGTTGAAAATTCTTTCATCTAATCATAGTCTGATACGTCATCCACTGGAAATAGATGAACTTGATTTAAGGACAGCCTGTTGTGGCCATCTAGTCTGACTTACGTAGCACAGGGCATAGATTATCACAGGTGATTCCTACAGTTCCTGTGGTAGTTCTGAACTGCCTTGGTTTGTGTTTAAACTAGTATGTTATTTAAGAGGAGGAAGAAAACCAAAACAAGTAGCTGCCGCACAGGAAGGGAGGGAGATCTCATTTGGTGTCCATGGAAGCAGGAACCAGGTCAGTTTGGCAAATTACGTCCTATCTGCATGTCTGTGCTTTTTTGGCATATTGAGTGCCTGTTTGAAGAATAAATTCCCTTCCAGAATAAACCATATATTTATAAAGCAAATATTTTCTATGGCTGCACTGACCGTCACATGTATTATGGCTTTATCACCTTAACATCTGTGTATATTACAAACATCTTTTGAAAAAGAAACAGAACTTCACAGTCCTGGCTTTGAGTGAACTTTGATGCAAAGATATTACAGTTAGCTTAAAAAGCCATGTCCAAAATAGCAACACGGAGGAAGAGGAAAGGGGAAAACACGGAGCATTTTCTTGTCTCAGAAGTGCATCTAGAATGCATCTTTGCTTGTTACCTAGGAAATTGTTCCTAACACATAATACATCTTTTCATTCTCAAAAAGTCTGAATCTTGAGCACATCCCATGCTAGTCTGATCAAGATGAATTAACTAACGTCCTTTTGCCTATCTGTGAAGAGTTTGATACGGTGGACACACAATATTCTTTTTCAGTAAGTGCCCGCCAAATCAAACTCTGCGTAAGCTACTGTGGGAGCTTCTTATAATCGGAGAAGGAAGAATTTGTGTGTGTGTGTGCATGCGTGCAGGAACTTTGCTTCGTGATGCTTTGAGCCAGAGGAAGGAAAACATGAGCAAGGATAAGGTCAGACATAATAGTTGGCACGTTAATGTGGGCAAGGTTAATGTGGGCAAGGTAGAGAGGGAAAGGGAGGGGAATCCTGTGCTCTTGCCCTCACCTGGAGAAATTGTTGGTGCTTTTTACCCTGGGAATATTTTATGTAAAATGTGTAAGAATTTCTTGGAGCAGGTAGAAGCACCTTTTTTCACCCACCTCACTTGTTGGAAGGCACAAGTAGTGCTCTCCCTGCCCCCCACCTTCTCTGACCGGTGAACAGGATGGGAGTGAAGAAGCTCATCAGGAATGGGAGGTGTTGGGTTCAAATCCCCTTCAGTTGCAGAGGAAGGTCAATCGATCTCCCCCATATTCTAGTTCAAAATGTGTGTCAACAGCTTAGCTGTTGCAAAATTTTTTAAGTTCTCACCTTTCCTTCAGCATTTTCCTCTTAATTCAGCTTCTCCACTCAGTGGGCTGGTTGTTCGGGTGCCATTCCAAAACGCCTCATGCCTTGTGTTCCCTCCACAGAGAGCCTCACTGTGTAATTGAGGGTTCTGGATTTTAACCTCAGGGCCAGAAGCTTTAATGCTTGTCATTGTGGCATCTGGATTTAGTCCTTATTAATTTAGTTGAGTGACATCACACCTCCCACCATAAGTCCAATACTATCTTGCCATTAGTGGTCTTTACAACTAGATCACATCTTCTTTCCCTCCCTGCCTGACAGAGAGAACCTGTAAAGAAAAAAACTATGGTGCTACTAAGAATGGAGAGCAAAAAGTGCCCCCCCCTTTTTTTTTTCTTTTTTTTTTCTTGCTGTCTTACTCCTCACTTAGCTTTCTTCTGCTTCTAGCCACAAAGAAACATTAATAAGCAGGCTGCTGTGAGTCCTCTTCGAATGCACTGCTAATCCAAAGGTTCTCAGGTTATATGTAACGCTGGAGCTAACAGAAAGCTACAGCAGAGGTCTGCTGCCAGAATGAGTGCGTGAGCTCCCAGGCTGCAGAAGCACAGCTGAGGAACACATTAAGAGTGGTGAGATTAACAGCCCACTGTGTGATGTGCATTGCTGCTCCATCCATATTCACCACATTTGTGGGATGCTGCAGGTTGCAGCCCTCTGCAGCCTTTGAAAGACCCCTGTGCTTAGCAATAGCTCTCTTCTCACTCTGAATAGCTGGTATGCTCACACCCAAAGTGCTTGTAATTGGCCAGGATTTGCAGCGCAGCGGAAGACACTGCAGTGCCTGTTGTAGTCTCCTGATTAGACTCAGCCAGCCACCTCTGGCTGATGAGGAGGCAAAAAGAAAGATGATGATGTCACTTATTAACAGATAGCAGCCTCCCTGAAGCTGTAGAGGGAAAAGAATCCGTGGGAGTGGAAGGAAGCTCAGCCTTCAGTAAAATCAAACAAAAATCAGAGCTGGTTTATCGTGGTCACAAGTGGATGTGTATTTACTCATTAAAAGAGCAATGGTTCCCCTAGTATGTTACAGTCTGTTTCTGTTTTACTATATCCCTTTAAAAGCAAAGTTATTGCTAGTTGGGAATCATTGGTCTCTTTCCGTGGAAGCATCTGAAAACTTCAGCTCAAGCTGTCACATTGACTTTTGTAGCCAATAGCTGCATTTCTATAGCAAGGCTGTTCTCCCCAAACTGTGTTTTACATCCTAAGGGGTATTTCTGTCATGAATGTCCTGGGAGTGATGCAGCTGTCTTCTGAGAGAGGAACAACCAGTATTTTATTTTGCAGTTCTGTCTCCAGCTTTAGGCAAGGTCTCAGAAGTGACTTCTGCAACGGCTGGGAGGTAGTGGTAGATGAACACAAATGTACCTTGGAGATTGTAACTCTGGTGCCAATCAGAACAGTCTGCCTGGCAGATCCAGTTTGTAACAAAGCAGGGAGGACTGTCTTTTCCAGTGTGAGCAGTGATTGGTACCTGCTGGCTTAACAATGTAAAAGGAAGCTTTTTCTGTAAATCAGGGGATTTATTTACCATTGTGATCAGGTGATAAAATCGCCTTTTCACATTGCTCCTAGTAGCCCTTTTCCCTCTGTTCGTTAACTGAAGCAGCATAGGTAGCTTTGGGACATTATGTTTTATATGGCAATTTGACAGCTCACCTGATACTCCAGAATCAGGAAGCTTATTGCAGTCCCTAATAGCCCATTATAAGTAGATTGCTGTTTCTAAGGGCAGATTTCAGTACCTGATAATATTGCCTTTATTAGCGTAGGTGCAGATAGCACAGGATGTTTCTAAACTTTCTGTGACGGGGAAGAGCGGAGGAACTAGGAGGTCCTTCTACCTGATACCCTCTCTGTTTTCAGAGTGTCATTTGTCTTTTGAATGGTCTCTGCCAATTGTGCTCTCCAGTAAAACACACACTGATTTGTAAGTAACTGGCTGTTGAAGTGGAAAGAGCCATGAGGGAAAAGCCCCATGGTGGTCAAGCTGAAGTGAAAGCACTGTAATCCCTCAGACCCTAACTCAGATCCAAGGAATGAATAACCAATGTATATATAGCTCTGCTGGTTCAGCTCAAACACTTTCAGCCTTAAATAAATGACGTCTCCTCTTTATACTGAGAATGCTGAGCCATCCCCTCTTGCTTTGCTGTGCAGCAGTTTGGCTACTTATACTCATAATCATTGCAGCGTGCTAATAGCTAACTGCTGGTCTGGGACCAGGAACACTTTGTGATACTACTTGAACCAACACAAGGTAGTCCCTGCCCTAGAGGATAAATGCTCAAGCAGTTTGAGGGACAAAAGTCTCTTTTGCAAACTGGCTTTTCGTTTCATAGGACACATGGCAAGAGATGTACGTACTTAACTCACAACTGCTATTTAAAACTTGGGGCTGATATTTTGGTGTTAAAGCAGTGAGCGAGTCTGTCAAATGTCAGTGTTTGTATTTGACAGCAGCTTCCTTTTTTTCCTCGTCCTGCTTCCCCCATCTCGTTTAGCTCCAAAGAACCCAGTGTTAGGTTCCCTTTCACGTTTTGGTAACTTGTTTTGAAGAGGACAGCCTTCATGCTCTAGAAGTATTTTATTATAGAGCTGTCAACAGCAGTTAAAAGGGGAATGTTGGTTCTGTCTGCAAAAGATGAGAGGGCTTCTTCTGGCTTTTAAATGGAGAAGTAGCTCTTACATGTCTAATGCTAAAAGCATAATGGCATCTGGGCTCATGGCATGGGGCCAGTAGTTAAGTATCATCAGTTACAGGCAAGAGAAGTACTTCATTTGAACCAAGCATAAGTAGTAATGAGCCAGCTTTGCTTCTGCAGGAGCTGTTGTATGTCTGCTCTACAGTATGTGCGGAGTGCTATTAGAAAACCTGTTTCCACAGATCATAGTACAAACTGTGAGTCAGTCCTTGGTGACTTGACAGTGTCCAAGTGAGACTGTGGACCGAAGAGTTGGACGATGATGTGATGTGGGCAGTAAGGCTGTTGGATCAGGGGAAGGTGAGGAGAGCACGAGCCAGCAGTGTTAAGAGTAAGTTTTCCAACAGCAGGAGGATACAAACCATGTGCCACATTCTGCCTGTGTTGATTCTGCCTGTTGGTGGAGCTGCCAGGCAATCTGGCTTTTCAGCCTGGTGCCTAAAACTGGTATTTTTTGTTTTGCTACTTCTTTTCCTTTATAGTAAGATAGGCCCTCAATGGCAATTTCTACCATTCGTATAAGCTTTAATTGTACGAATCTTCATTTCAATGTGTAACCTATATAACTCAGGCATACAGCAGACTATATATGGGAAATTTTTATGCCCATACCTGCTGTGCTGCTTATAGCACTTGCTGTGTGATACAAACCCCAGGTGGCAGATGAGAAGAAATCCTGAAGTGTGAGAGAAAAGGTGGAAATCCTTTGCTCTGAGCTAAGGTTTTTGCTGAGAGATCGGGTACTATGTGTGGGGGTGGTGGTTTCTTGGAGCTTAAAAGTGTTCCAAGACAGAGATTCCGTTATTGGCTCTGTAGATTTGTGTTAGCTCAGCCCTCTCAGCCCCGCAGCACTCAGACAGGCAGAGCAGGTCCTCAGCAACCTCCTGCATCTTTTGTCTCGTGAGTGATGATGGGCAGAAAGATGGCAGGAGCTCAGTTACTTTCTGTAGCTTGCCATGGAGCAGGGTGGGGATGCTGCAGCCGATAGCTTCTCTCTCATGCTCTTCTCAGGGACAGCTTAAAATCTCACAGCTGCTTGATCTCCCTTTCTCCGCTTCTTCGTAGTAAAAAAACCCAAGTTCCCCTTACTGTAGCTCTATTTAAAATGGCAGCGGAATAAATCCTTAAATATGATCAGTATCACTAGGGTATGCACTAAGGCTCCAGAAGAGTTGTGGAGAGGAGGCAGGCAGTGAAGGAAGAAACCACTGAGGCACCTCAGCACTTATCCGCACTTTGCTTCCACAGGCTTGGCAAACATGAGCAGCCCCTTCTCCTTGCACCCCGCCCTCACCAGGGTGCTGAGAGCTGCAAGATGAAGGACAGAAGGGCAGTGGCAGCTTCTGCCATGCAGCAAAGGAGAAGGGAAAAAAAACCCCTGAACTAGGTATTTTTTGGTCTCCAGGCAGTGGCATTCCTCGAACTGGATGAAATCCCTCATATGTTGTGTGGTTGCTATAAAGGCTGCTCTTATTTATGCTCTGTGTCCATCTCCAGATGTTGTTTCTGTCCCTTCTGGTTAAAATCTTAATGATTTCATGCGTACTATTATGTGATGATCGCAGACTGCAGGCTACATGTTGGATCTTCCTCTTGTCTTCCCTAGCTCAGGGCCATTTAAATGTCAGAGATTTTTTTTCTTTTCTGTTTGTGCGAGTAAAACCCTTCACTTGTCCCAGTTGTGTGCATTTCCATTCACGGTCTAACAGTGAAGTGTAAGTGACAGTGAACTCTCTCGGAGTCATCTCCCTTTCTGGGCTGTGCACTGCACAGCTATCTGCCTGTGAGAGAGAGGGCCGTGCTTTCCTGGTGTCTCGGCATCCAGGAGACCCAAGGGCAGCCCCCTGGGCAGCCCAGCTTCCCCATTGCACCACCGTCTGTTCAGCCATCGCTGGGTCACATCACATGTGACTCATGTCTGGTATCCAGTTACCGCTTGCACTTCTAAAAACTGTCATTTAATTTACTGTCATACTACAAAACATGAGTCTGTAGTTGAGTGGTTTGTTTTCAAGTGCTGGTATTTTGAAAGAATAAAATACACAGTGCCTTTCATCCAAGCAAGTCAGACAGACAGAAGACAGTAGCTGAGGTGGGAAGGCACCTCTGGAGATAATCTAGTCCAGATCCCCAGCTCAGAGCTGTGTCAGCTACAGCAGGTTGCTCAGGACTGTGTCCCATTGGGTTTTGAGTATCTCCAAAGATGGAGACTCCACAGCCTCCCTGGTCAGCTTGTGCCAGTGTTCAACCACATGAAAAGAAGATTTCTTTTTTCTTCTTTTTCATACGCTGAGAGGGAACCTCTAGTGTTTCAGCTTGTGCCCATTGCCTTCTGTCCTGTCACTGGGTACCACTGAGAAGAGCCTGGCTCCAATCTGCTTTACACCCTCCCTTCAGATATTTATGCACATTGATAAGATCGCTCTGAGCTTCTATTCTCCAGGCTGTGAACAGTCCCAGCTCTCTCAGCTTCTCATATGAAAGATGCTCCCTTCACTCCCTTAATCATCTCTGTGACGTTCACTGGCCTCGCTCTAGTATGTCTGTGTGTCTCTTGTACCAGGAAGCCCAAACTGGACCCAGCACTCCAGATATGTGCCTCACCAGTGCTGAGCAGGGTGGGAAGGATCATCTCCCTTGACCTGCTGGAAGTGTTCTTCCTAATGCAGCCCTGGGCAGCTTTGTCCTCCTTTCCCACAAGGGTATGCTGCGGGCACCTACAAGGAGGCCCAGCTCCTTCTCTGCAGAGCTGCCTTCTAGCCTATCTATCTTCTTGCTTAAATAATATATTCAGCTTTTTCAAGTTGCCTTATTTACAGTTATAACATTTGTTCAATAGTCTGTGCTCCACTTCAGAACAGGTTGCTTGAAGCACAAGCAAGAAGTAGCTATTTTAAAAAGTGAAGTTTCTGCATGGCTGATGTGGTAGTGCCAGGTTACAGCTGGGCAAGCAAGTCCAGCTTGATAAGCACAGGCAGAAGTGGTTACCAGCTGACAGCCCTCTCCCATTCCTGTGCTAAAGAGCAGCAAGTGCCCGGACACCGGGTGTTGCATCAGCCCTGCTCTTGGCAGTTGATGCCTGGTAGTGGTATGAAGCCTCTGGATTCTCTTGGCGACCTCGGGCTCTGACTTGACCATAAAGAGTCCTTTGGCTGGTGAGGAGTTGTTCAGGGTCATCTTAGAGAGGTGAAGACCGATGGGAATGAGACATTTAGAGCACCTCACTGGACTCGGCCTTTTCACCATCAGTCAGGAAGAAACTGGCATTTGGAGTTACTTCAGGTGCTACAAATAAATTTTAAAAAAAAAAACAAAACAAAACAAATTCTTGTGCATAGTGAATTATTACCAGTAAATCAACTATAAGTCTTTTAAATTAACCTGTCCATTTATAATGGACTACTTCATGAGCTGTAGTTAAAAAAAATGCCAGAAGTTACTTTTTTTTTTTTTTTTTTTTTTTCCCCAAGATCTGAAGTGCTTTTGCACTTGCTCATGCTTTTCCAGGCATGGGAGCTGTTGAAAGCAGGCAGCATTCCCTTCCCCTGTCACACCTCGCATGTGGATACATGTTGTCACTCAACTCCTGTAAGCCAGGTACCACCAGCAGCCCCAAAGCACCCCCATTTCACAGCCAGCCTTGTCTAAGGTTTAACAGGGCTGAGCACCTCATGCATGTGCCTCTCACCCCTGTGTTGGCTCATGTAGCCTCGTCCAGGCTGGTGGGAGAGGACACGTCTAGCCTGAGGCCAGGGACCGAGGATCTTCCTTAATGAAATACTGCAGGCAACTTACTTGATACAGGGGCCTGGGGGCGTACCCTTCGTTAAAGGTCAAGTATGGGTAGTTACTCTCAATGCTGTGCTGATGTAAGGCTGAGAATGCTGTTAGTCTCTTCCAAAATGTACAGACCTTCGATTTCTGCCTGCAAACTCCTTTTAACTTTATTTTTTATTTATATTGCAGCTTCTGTTGGTGTCAGATGGATGATAGGCGTTACAGAAATTAACAAGGGCTCCACCTATGGCAACAATGACAACAAGCAGAAACAAAAGTAGTATCTTCAGGGACTGCTTCAATCCAAAAAGGAAGAAATGCAGCTTCTGAAAACTCTTAAGTGCGTATCGCGGTCCTTCAAGTGAGCTCAGAGGAAGGGTAGGATGAGCAACTGCCATGCATATCTGAATTTGTGCTCCTGTTATTTTTCTCTGGGGGTTTGGGCTGGATGACACACCTGAAAGATGCACTCCTTGGTCTACTCTCCACAACAGGTTTGCATTCAGTTGGTTGGTTTGTTTTCCTATGAAGTGTCTTAAGTTTTGAAGAAAAAAAAAAAAATTTCCAGTGTGCTTGTATGATGAGACTTTACCTGGAAACTGACCAGAGGTGCAGGCTTTATCTTTCTTAACTTGCTCTAAGGAATGGATAAATGTCAGAAGATTGTTACAAGATGATTAAAATTGATAGTTGTGTAGATCACACGTTAACAGTTTAACAACCATAATCTGTCAATGTTTAAATACAGTAAGATGCTGTGATTGGTTATACCAGTATTGGACTGAAGCAGCTCTACTGAACTGCCAGAATTGCAGTAGAGTTTTTGGTCTAGAACTTATTCCCGCACTGTGCACCACATGCGCCCTTTTAAAACCTCAGCCAGACCCTGGCTAAGGGCCCCTTTGGTTAGATGGGAGCCTTGCAGCAGCATAACCTGGAGTGGAATTTGGCCTTGTGGCCTGAGCAGAGCTAAGTTACCCACTGCTACACCTTTCCCCAGGCAATACATCAGAGGGATGGCTGAAACCTGTAATTCTTTTGAGAGTAAATGCCATTTATAGTTTGGAAAAAATGAGGTAATAAAATTCCTTTCAGCTTTAAACACCGATTAAAATTCGAGGCCTTCCTAACAACGGTAGAAACAAAACAACTGGGTATGCTGTAACTAAATAATGCAAGCGTGCATTAAACACTTTGTCCCATACCCATACTGTTGTGATCCCAGTTAATCTGCTTGTCTGTCTTTTCTGATAAATTAGTTTACATGGTGCCTCATAACAGTCAGCCTGAGGTAATAGTTAAATTATCTTTTGCTTTTCTTTTGGGGAGAAGAGGGCAAGTAGGAGGGAGACCTAGGACAGTGGGGCATGGCTTAGAGTTTTTTATAGCTGTCTGGACTTGCTTTTACACCCTTCTGAATTAAGTACAACTAGAATCAAGCTCCTGAGAAAATTGTTGCTCTGACATCCCTGGTACTGATTCCAGGGCATCTTCCTCTTGCTTTTAAACTTCAGGAGTTAAGGGTATGCAGGTTACTAAAAAGAGCTTGTTCAAAAAAAGAAAAGAGGAAAAGAGGGGACTTCCAGCTACCAGCAGTTATGATTGAAAAAACCCCAAACTTTTAAAATATAAAGATACTGATACTGAGCAGTGGGGATTATGATTGGCACTTTCAATGACTGTACATTTTGATTGCACACAGGACTAAAGCATGACAGTCTAGGAACAAACAGCCTGTGTGTCGCTAGAGAAGCAAGTGAGCAGTCTTAGTTCTAGCAGCTGGTATAAAAAACATTTCTCTTTTTCTGTAATAAAACTGAGGCCAGAAGAAACAGGGGCTAATACAACAGAATATGAATCATTCCATCAAATGTGCATTTGCTGTTCAGTACACCAGATCATCTAGAAACTAGGCTTTTTTAATATGCAGCACCTAAGAGCACTACTACACCTGCTCTTAGCATGGGGCAGTAAGTAAAGGTTTTTGAGAGTGGAGGCAGTAGAACATACAATGTGAAGGAAGGCATAGGCCTTGGGAAGTGTGAGGGACTAGTTTTGTGGGCTTTCTTCCCCACCCATCTTGTTTACGCATGCATTCCCTATGCTCTGAAGCCTTCTGGAATAGGCTGTATGATGTCATGAACATGAACATGGGCTTTAGTGTAGTTTTTCAACACATGAAATAGAGCCCGAGATTAGAAAATACTGCCGTGCTCATAGAGCTGTTCTTTTAATAAAGCACATGCCCTGCACTCTGTTTGCTAAAACAATCTAAACAGTGGAAACCTTTAGTAGTGTCTGAAGGTCCAGCTATGCCATAGTAATGCATCAGGCATATTAATGAGCCAGACCTGAAGACACTGCACACAAGACTGAAAATGGGTGGGGGCAGGAGAGAGACAAGATCTCTCCATGCTAGCGTTTTACTCTAAACCTTACCTGGCAGACACAGCAGGCTTTTCTCAGGGTGGCAGAATGAACTCTATTGGCAGGGGTGAGTAGTTCTGAGCAGCAAATACATACTCATGTAGTGACAGAGACCAGGTTTTTGCCTTTTTAAAGAGCCACCGATTTAACCTGTTGGTAAGGAGACATTTAACATTCCTTAGGAATCTTAGTCCTTCCCTCTCCAACTGCTTGCAGTGCCACTTCTCCCAGAGGAAAATACCAAACATGTAAATACTTCTGAAAGAGTATTGAGACTATTTCATACCCACTTCCCTGGGACCAACCCTTAGAACAGGCTGCGGGCCAAACACACCTCTCCTGGATCCATCCTCCTAAGCACTTGTAGAAGTCCCGACACACATGGACTGCACCACTGGGCCCTTCCAGCGTTCACTGGCAATCGGAGAAAGCTTAATGGTACTTGCCAAAGTTACACTAGTCCAGTTCACTGTATTAAAAGAATGATACGTGTCATTAGGAAGCAGCGTTTGCCCCTTATCCCCACAAGCAACTGTATCTTCTACAACTGCCTTAACAAAAGTAGTCTTAACGGTTGTTTATACAAAAATAAAAGTATAAAAAGCTGAGGTGCAGTGACTGAGTTTTCTTTTGCTCAGCAAGAACAAACTAGTAATAGCTTACTTCCCACCTTTATCCTGCCTCCTAAATGCTGTCCTCGGTTCCTGTTCGTGCACAAGGGCACCCGAAACAGGGCAAATGAGGGGACAAACCACTCCAATACTTCTGATATACCGCAAAGTGAAGCACACAGCAGGCCCAGGGAGGGGATGGAACTTCACCTCAGGTACTTTCATAGTCCATTGCTGAGTATGACAATGTACTTCCCCTCCTATCATAACTGAAAATAGAGAACTGAAGAGAAGGGAAAGTCTTTGTTTAAATTCAGCATTGTATTTTTTGAGAACCTAAATACACTGCACTGGTGACCACAGTGAGGCTCGTGCCTTTCTAGATTTAAATGTTAGATTGTTAATACCTTCTCAATGGCTCACCCAGCTGCTAAAAGCTACCCCACACCTGTAACAAACCAGGGATTTGTGGATTAAGAGGTGAGACAGGACTTCAGAATAAAGCCAAATATTAAAAGCAATTTCTCTGCTTTGTAAGTTATCCATTTTAAGGTCTAAAGCTGTAACAGGAATATGTAAACTTGCACTCATGCTTACAAGTAACAGTTCTAAGTCAGTCATCTATTTGTAATAGCAAGCCAAACTAAATAATCTAACTAGATCAAGTGTTGCAGACTGTTTCTTCTAATTGCTAACCACTTCTAAGCTCTCTCCCTCTTCTGACACTGATGACAGGGGTGGTGGGGAAATCAAAGTCCAGGATCAGAAGTCAGTTTTAAAAAGCTAACAGTAAATTCTTGGTTTTGCCAAACAGAATACAAGAATAATCTTAACTGATTCTCCTCTTGGCCACAGAAAAGCTATGCAGCCCATTCCCTGTTCGCAGCACTCTCATTCAAGAAGAAAGTTATTTCAGAGCATGACTCTATCCCTTATACAACAGGTAGTGTCAGGAATTGCACATCACCTTATTTCCTCAGCAGAGGATAATTCTAATTCTATTATCACTTGTGTAAGAAGCATCTTACACTGCGCATCTTGAACTTAACTTAAAAAACGTTGACTATTGCAATGTAAGAGAAGCTCACTCCAGTTAGGTTAGCTTAGCAGTCTTAAACAAGCACTGGAAAAAAGTTTAAGATGACATAACCCCACACACTTATTTTCAGAAGAAAAAAACCCTTCACCAACAACTCCTAAAATAAACCATTTATTGAGAAAAAACTTTTTTTAAAATTTCATTAATCAGCCTTGTGCATAACAAATCTGAAGCTTGCCAAAAACAAATAACCAAAAAACCAGTAAAAGTTCACAGTCAGTGCACTCAACAAACAGATTAAAAAACAAGGTCCATAACGCCTGATAACACTACAGCATTTTTCTGAACCTAAAGAGTTCAAAAATACTACGTATTAACATTACAGTTCTCAATCAAATGAGAAACAGGAGAAAGAACAAACAAAGGTATGGTCCATATACAGTAGTAATGGCACTTTCACTGAAACATGCAGCTTCTTCCAACTTGCGGACACTGTCACATGAGCAACATGTGCCAAGTAAAACATACAAGAGCAGCAGAGAAAGTGACGCTCGTCACTTGTGCAGTCTTCATAAGTTCAACTTTTATACTGTTTCTCAGCACAGTCTTTATGTAAATATTACATACAGTAGTGATTAAAAGGTATCTTGCCAGAATAAAAAAGGCCAGAGACTGAATAACTTCATTCTTCATCTGTGCAAACCTGTGAAGCAGACAAAAGACAATAAACTCAACTGTCTCCCTACTGCAGCAAGATGACAACAGATCAATTCCTTCAGCACCTTCACTGAACATCTTTGAAGCTTTCTTTTTTCTCCCTTGTTACACAGATAATGAACTACAAGCGTTTATATGCGAATACCGGTGTTTCCACTGTCACCATGCAATTTTTACCTGCCTAAAGAAGTGCTCTGCCTCTGTGGTGGATGGGATCTGGCTGCAGCTGCACTGATGAGAGGGATGGTTATGATGATCCCAAACACACTGTTATTGAACCAGAATACCAAAGGGAACAACTTTATGCTGGAAAATGGGACAGAATTCAGTAACTTGCTGTGCTCTTACTTCTTCAAAAAAGAAGTTAAATTACTAATGCACCTAAATTTGTAGCTGTGAATATTTGCCTCTTCTTAAGCAAAGAATCAAACCATAGTTCATGCAAGAACTACAGACTGTTATGCCAACTGTCAGCTAAACATTCAATATAAACTTAACATAAGTATGAACTTAAAAGAACAGCAGGTCCTTGCACTGAAGGATGGTAGAGTTCTGAAGCATGTGCTTGTTTCAGATTTTATGGAGGGGACCCTTATCTCTATGCTATAGAAGCCTGTGCATTTGTACTCGCTAAAGTTTTGGGCACAGAGCCCTTCAGATCCAATTAACTAACTATGATTCTATGAACTACCACTGAGTTGAAGCTTGACAAATCTTTTTAACCTAAAGATAATGCATGTCAAAATAGCAGTGAAAGTTCATTGCACAGTGCACACCAGGTTCTTTTAGTCAAATGTTTGCTAGCAACATCATGTGTGCTTCTGAAAAGTTGCCGAACCTTCTTTTCTGGACAGCATCAACTTGATACCAGCCTCCCGCCGTGATCCAAAGCCCTGCGGCATAGCTGCAATAATGAAGGCAGCTAAAATATGTTTCCGATTCCCATCTACAGTCTTTGTAGCCAAAGCCATGAGACAAACCTTGACAAAAGGATGATCAAGGAGCTGGCTGGCCGTCCACCTCATCTTTGGGTCACTTTCCAGGCAGTGGCAGAGGAAGTCTTTCCCTTCTGGGCTCACTTTGTCAGGAATAGGAGGTTTGTGACCCATCCCCACTTTATACATGATCTGGAAGTTGTGCTCATATTCGTGCCAAGGCCTCTGCAACAGGTAACAGCATTGCTAAGTGCAAGGTTCAGTGAGTAACTTGCTCTCCCATAGAGCATGTATTTCTGTACCCCAGGAAACTAAAACCACCCCATTACTTGCAGACTTAAGTGTGACAAATTGCTGGGAGCGGGACCAGAATTTGCAGAGAAACTGCTAAGAACAGTTTGCACCCATTCAGTACATGAAGCATCCTTACCTTGCCGGTGACCATCTCTATAACAACACAACCCAGACTCCAGATGTCTGCTGCACGTCCGTGCCCTTCTCCTTTAGCTCTAGTAATTACTTCTGGAGCCATGTATGCTTTGAAACAACACATATGATGTCATCAGTTCATACGGCAGAAGGAACAGTATACATTAAGCGATTAACTGGGCAAACCAAATGCTTTTTAATACATCTGTAATGAATTACCACTCAGCCTTTCTTACTAAGTTTTGTCATTTGCTGACTTCTTGTTCTTTGACGTTTGCAGCATAACTGTCTTTCAGTTTGATAGTGAAAATGCTGGTACAGTACAAGCTTTCAGTTATTTTCATTTTTTAAAAATAGATTAAGCAGCTGTTCAGTAAGAACAGTACTGTTTCAGTAAGGCTGCAGAGAAAGATACAACCCCAGAAAACACAAGCTCCAGCATCTTTATAGTTACCAGACAAATACAATTTTCTGTCTCCAGTTCCATCATTCACTGATGTAAAGCACATCTAACTAGCTAAGCTAAAACCAAGTTGCCCTGAAACACATCATTTTACTCCAGCCCAGACTTTTGGCAGTCTTTTATGGTAACTAGGCAACTATCTGCCTAGCACAGGCTTCCTCACCTGCAGTCCCCAAAGTACTGTTCACTTCTCCAGGCATTGTCTGGGTGTTGTTCTTCAGTTTCACTGAGCAGCCAAAGTCTCCTAGTTTAATCAGTCCAGATGAGGTAAGAAAGATGTTAGCTCCTAGGAAACACAAGAAAAACAGTAACACTTGTTAAACTAGTGCTGAATTGAGGAATGCAGCCTTCTCGATATATTCTTGTAAGTTACACAGTAGATAATAGCTGGATTTGCACTTAGATCTTTACCTGTGGATTAAGCGTGGAATATGATAGCATTAGATGTTCCCCAAAGGGTACGTTACCATAAGCCAATGGGATTTTTGGTGGGTTTGTGTTAACACTAAATGTACTGGAAGCTGACAACAAGAAGTGTTCAAAACACAAAGCAGTACGGCAGGCAAACTCATCAGCTTTCCATACGTGCTCATTACAAGAAATTACTCCTCCAGGAATGTATGAATTCCAGTGCTTACTCTTGTGAGTGTTGCACTGCGAAAAAACACCTGTCCTTAAGGAGCTTCCCGGCAGAGGCCATTGCTGCCTGCCTCCCACTAGCCATCCTTTCAGTTCTGCTGAGTCAAGACGGATGATGTCATACAGCTGTGTGGTCATGGCCGACATGCAAAATGGAGCTTATAGCATTTTATTACATGCACTACCAAATGCCCACTCCTGTTGTGCTCTACTTCCAGAAGAATTTCTGGAGGAGGGCTACTGTTATAACAACTGGCTACACTGCCAGCTTACAGTAGAAAAAATTTCCCTAGCATAGTTGAAAATCTCGAAGGGGAATCTGCAGTTGGCTTCAAGTCACTTGCTCTACACAACACTGCAAAATAAGCCAAGTGGTTTTGATAACCAGTGGTTTTCTTTCATTCAACATCCTGCCAACACACGTGTTGACAGCCAACAGAAAACAGGTAGAGCAGAAGGAGCTCACTATGCATGTCAGGCCAAATCCTGGATTCTGCAAGTATCACGATGAAACCACGAGTAGGCTGCAAGAGTCACCTGGCAGAAATACAGCTTCAGCTGTGGTCTCTCTTGAGGAAAGATGAACAGTATGCACAGAAAAAAACTGTATGCCTACTCTAGGAGTAGGCAAATGTTGGGGACTTAATTACACGTAGCCTTTTCCCATGTCAGCTCATCTGAATACAACCTTCACAAGTTTCTCACTTTTGTTCCACCTTGAACATAGGTCAGTTCAGGAATTCTTGGCTGCTCCTCCTTTGTGTTACATTCTCTTAGTTAATGACTTTTTCCAGTTAGCTTGGCTGGGCATCCCCAAAGTATTCACAGAAAATGAAAAGAATCCTCAGAAAGCTCAAGTCAAAAAAAAGGCAGTGCAGGTCAGTGATGCCAAAACCCTGCCCATTTCTCAAAGGGCTTCTCTAACTACTATGAGAACTCTTGATAACTAAATCAAGACTTATTTAGTCCAAAAGGTGTTGCACAGAACTGCACTAAAAGGGGGAGTGAAATCATTAACAAATAAATTCCAACCTTTAATTACTGTACACCTTTTACAAGTTCTGAAAGAAGAATTAACTTTCAGTGAATACAACTCTTCTGCACATTGTGTCTGTAAGTTTTCCACTCCTGGTATTCAGGTGCCTGCACATACTCAAAATCTGAATTCTTTTGTTGGATTCTGCAGTTTGCAATCAGAGGGACATATGTGTCCAGTCACCCCACAATCACAGGCATGTGTCATGGAGCTGGGTAGACCATCCCTCAGCTCCTTGAGTGAAAGAGAATCCAGAAACACACTGCCAAAGCACTACAAGGTGGCAGCTCGATGGGACAGCAGTAAGTATGGGCAATGCATTAGAAGAGTGACAGTTACTCTATCAGCAACTTTTTCCTTTGAACTACCGCCCACAGCTTTTCTTTTTCTAATGATTTTCAAGGAATTACTTGTCATATAGAAAGCAGGTGCACTTAGCCCACACAAAGAGCTCAGGAAAAATGGACATCAATAGCAAACACTTTTACAAGGATGTTTTGGAAACCTATGTTCCCCGTTCCTCAAGAAAGCAACAAGCAGATTTCACAGAAGGCCTACAGACCAGTTTCTGACTACTGCAGTGGGTGGAAACTGGCAGAGCTGAAGTGCAATGATCTCTCTTCTGACTGAATCTAAAGCTACTGTGATGGTTTCGTTTAATACAGTTCAGAACCTACTTACAAAGACCTTTGAAACTGAAGTTTGTCCCTTTAAAAAAAAAAGTAATGACAATTTAGCATAAATGTTACTGTGAAAGCTCCTGCGAGCCCTTGTCCTGAAAGCACCCAGAATTGTCAAATGGAACAAAGCAACGAACCGAAATTTCACCACGAAGAAAGAGACAGCACTTGAAGACTTGTGTTGCTGACATTTTCTGTCAGCTAAATAACGCTTCCACTAATGTGTTGTCTGCTGGAGCCTCTGTTTTGTCAGCCACTTGGTCTCTTGCTTCAGAGACCAAGACCAAACTCTAGAAGGAGTCTTTAAAAAGGGTCTCCTTGTTAGATGAAACCTGCACAGAATCCAGCAGGACCTGGGTAAGAGAACAGGAGATACAAGGGCAGTACTGTGAAGATTCTCAATGCTTTTTACCTTTGACAGTTAACGCTACTGGAAACGTAACAAAATTCCTACCATATCTGCATGGTTAATAAGCAAAATAAAACTGGAGACCATGGCTAAAACAGCAAAAAAGCACAACACACCCAACACACCCATCTGTTCTTTCTCTCCTCCTACACGTACACTATCAAAAGCATTTTCATTGAAGGTATGTGGCAGAGGCAAAAGGTAGCCCAGTTCTGCACAGCCCTACTGCCATTTATACCACAAGACCTTCTGGGCAGACTGCAAAGAGCAAATGTCAAAAGCTGCACCCTTGCTACAGAAAACAGCAGCTATGACCCAAAGCATTTAAACTGAAGTTTCATGCCCTGTATCTCTGTGCCAATTCAGCCCCATATTAAGCGCAGTGAAAACTGCGCTAGAGTGATATTGCAAAGGTGCTGGTGTAAATACTGTGAGTCCAAGGAGCAGTACCCAAAGCCCTACTGAAGACTCACATAATTCCACAAAGAGGGGCAGCTCACAGACATTTCTCAGCCAGTACTTCAGCAGTCAAATTCATTCCAGAAACAAGCAGGCCAAATGCTACCCTTTGATGAAAAAAATCAGCTTTAGCATCCTCTTTTACTCAGTCTCTTAGAAAGCGTGACACATGCCCGTAGTCTCCTGTTGAAGAGCCTTCCATCCCTTGTGCTCATCATGAAGACAGGAATGGCAGAAATTTTGAGCTAACAACAAAGTTAACAAGAGGACAGTAACACAATAACACTTTGATGAAGACTTGCTGGCCTGGAGCGTCTCATTCACACGTTTCTGATTTACTGAAGCTTGAGTTATTATCCCTTCATTACCTGTATTCATTCTGAAAACGCAATCCGAGCACTCTTCAGGAATATGCCCTTCTCTCCCAGAAAGAAAGCACCAGGCATGACCTCAGGGATTAATTCCTCTCAATTCAGCACTTGTGAGACCACACTTGGAGTGCTGTGTCCTGTTTTTGGGCTCCCCAATACAAGACAGACATTGACATACTGGAACAAACCCAACAGAGGGGCACCAAGATGGTCAGAGGGCTGGTGCACACAATGTACAAGGAGATGCTGCGAGATGGGTTTGTTTAGCTTGAAGAAGGGAAGACTGGGGGAGTATGTGCATGGGGGGAATTTATTGCTGTTTTCAGCTGTGTAATGGGAGGATATCAAGAAGATGGAAACAGACTTTTTCCTCAAAGGCACACTGTGAAAGGATGTGGGGCAATGCACACAAACAGCAACCTCCACAAATTCCAGGGAGGTATCAGGAAAAAGTTTTTCACAATGGGGATAGGTCAGTCATTGGGACAGGGCCCAGAGAAAAGGGAATCTCCATCCCTGGATATACTCATATCTCAACTAAACAAGGTCCAAAGCAATCTGATATAATTTGACATTGGATCTGATACCGAGGTTGGCCCTGTTTTGAACAGAGGGCTCAAACAGAGATATCCAGAGGTTCCCTTCACCATTATATATTCCATCATTCTCGATCATTGAGCAGAACAGCCTCCTTGCAAAAAGTGAAGTAATTATAACTGAGGAATCTGAGCTTAGCCACAGGGGTTTAAATCCAATACCCAGAATAGAGATTTAAAAAGTATCCCAAAAGCCTTCATCACCTGCTACATACTAGCACCAACTACTTTACACATTGCCTAATAAAAACCAGTGCAGCCAAGTGTAACAATCAGCCAACACCACTCTCAGTTTGCTCTCACAACCACAGGTTGAAAAAGGATTCAAGGCAGCTGTGTCTTGCTTCACCTTTTACACTCACAGAACTGGATGCCATAATAGCATCTGAAAGACAACGGTGGCACAAGTGGACACCACTAACCGAAAGACTCACTTTTTGAGCACAAGGTACTTGCAGACACCAACTGCAGGATACATATAGTTACTCCAAGGATTGGTTACCTGCTGCTGAAAGAAACAGATCCACAATGATGTTTAGCAAACTGGCCATGAGAGATCTAGTGTGATCTGACAGCGAGATTTCCATTGGAAAGCCATTTCAACAATCTGAATGATGTATTATCATTCTTCCCTACTAGAAAACTAAGAGTACCTGACTGCATAAGAGCTAAAAGTAAAACCAGAGTTTTCTTTACTGCTGTTAGCCTGAAAACTTGGGGATGCAATGTTAGCATAAAAGGAGACAGAGAGCAAGAGACTTCCAATGTAATATCAGGCATCCTTTATAAAAATACCCTCTGTCGTCTGTCTTCATATTCTGTCATTAAATTTCGGGAAGGTCTACACAGAGATGTGTCTGTAGTGACCCCCTGTTTATAGCTGCTGTTATTCTCAAGGAACACACCAGCGTTTGGTATGAGGAATCTGTTGCAACAGAAACGCCCTCAGATAACACAGCATTACAGTTCTGTTAAAACAGTTCTTCTCACTTCACTGCATTTCCCTGATGAGAGGAAGACCTATTTGGAAACACATCCAGAAATCAGCAACGACAGAACAGCACAAAAGAAATCCCTGTCAGCCAGCCTTGGATTTTGATCACAACGACCTAAGCAGAACCTGAATATGGAATGATCAAGTAAAGGGCAAGGAGAGCACTTTGAAAAGCACGGAGGGAAATCCACAATTGGAGAGAAACCTTTGATCAGGAAGGAGAACCAGAAAAGGCAAGATTGCTGGGGAATGGGAGTGAGGGAAAGTGTTTTCTAGGAAAAAAAGCCAAAACTGACTCAAGAGTGGCCTACCTGGGTGGGAGGCCTCTGGATCGTAGATAGTTCTTTTCCCAAATGAGAAGCATGAGGCCAAAGGACCAAGAGCAACTGGGAACCTCCTACACTGCCGCGGTGATTCAAAACCCTGTGAGCAAGAGGGACATAGAAACCCAGCATCGTTGGGTTGCACTGCCTTGTCATAAAATGAGCATTCGCAGGGCATATCGTGTGCATTGTTTCTCCTACCCTCTGTTAAGTTTCTGCCACAGGTGAGCAAAATATGCCAGACTAACAAAAACACGATACCTAGACATGGAGGATGTTCTTGGAAGGCGCAGGAAAAGAAAAATGAATGTGAAATGCGGACTGACACTGGGTGTATTAAGCAAATGCCAAAACCAACCCCCCTTCAGTTATTGTAGTTCCAGACTGCTCATTTTGTAAGCAAATGCTGAGAGCCAGGCATGAGTAGATAAATGTATGGCAAAAAAAACACTAGATAAGTAATTTTACCATATCCCTTTAGCTTCTTTTAACAAGGCTTTTGTTACTATGTTTAATCAAGCATTCATCTGAAATCCTAAAACTCTTCTGGAAAATGGGAATCACAAGGAAAAGTTCTGGTGAACAACTCTAGCACTGTACATTGCTTGTCAGCACCCAGAAAACACCGTTTCTTGCATAGATGAGAAGAAAAACAGCATTACATAACTCAGTATGTTAGTACTAGAAATACAAGGATCAAAATTTGAGTTTGGCTGAATCCCCAATAATCTTAACAAACTCTACAGAAACTATATAAATCATGGGCAGAATTTATGAGTTTGCAATGCCAACTGTGAACATTTTTTATGTTCTGCACTTAAAAAGGAGGATGTAACTAGCCAATAACTTGTAAATTGAAAACTGAAAAATGAGTGGAAGGCTTTATACATTTAATGGCTCTATAGATAATGTGTGCTAAATCTGAAATATGTCCCACATCCCTCCCCCCCACCCTCATCTACGACACTGAAACAACAACATTACCTTTTTTTGGTTAACATTACCTTTAATGTCTCGATGAACAATACCATGTTCATGTAGCACATTGATAGCAATCGTGATTTGCTTTGAGTAGAGCCTAATGACATGCTCCTGAAGGCCCAGTTTTGATACCTCCTCCAGAGTGCCCTCATCACAGTACTCCATGAAGATGTACATTTCTTCCTGTTGTGGGAACCAAACCAGATTTGATTGGTTTTAATTTTATTTAAACATTTTTTTTTAAACATTGAATTAGGATCAAGTTTTCCTTCCATCCTTCATTGTTTGTGAAAGGAGTAATGGAAGAACCATGTAATGTTTTAATGGAAGTACCTCTTACCATGGAATATCGAATAAATTCTCTCTTCACAACTCTATTCTCTTGAGCATTCTTCAACCTAATAAATTCTATTGCACAGGTATAGAAAACCTCTGCTACATGTCTATCTGCATCATTTGTATGGAACTGATACTATTTGGTGGTATAAAATACATTACTTTGGCATCAACCAAAAAGCACTTTGGAAATCTTGTAGGTATATTACACAGAATTACAAAAAGATCCTTTGCATATTTAGAAGAAAAGGTAAAATGATGTTTTGGGCTTGGCTTTTTTTCCTCCTCTCTCCCTCTCAGTTCCTGCAATATCATGTGTTGATTGCTTGGGGAGGGCAAGTTTTTTGTCATTGTGGCTTGAACAAGCACACCAACTCTAATTCACTCTAAGGAAAAGTTAGGTTCTTGTTCCCTTTCTCTGCCTCCAAGCCCAGCCAATTTAAACCAGACTTAATTCATACAAAAAGATGGTAAAGACACCAAGCTCTTAGAACTGGCCTGAGAAACCAATGACGCAGTGGCACAGGCACCCAAAGTTGTGTCCCCAAGTAAAGAAATGCAGACAGAAAGCAGCCTTTGTCCCCTTCTAAACCAGCAATGGGTCAGCAAATGAATCCATTCATATTAAGCAAATCAGTCAAAACCACACACCACTTTCCAGCCAGACACCAGGCGTCCTGTTCCCTGCCCACCTCACTGCGTATATACAGGAAGGACCTGAGACTCACAGGGGGAGGTGGGAAGGGCACATGGGAAGCAGAGAGTAATAAAAAGTAGGGTATCTCAGCACTTAACTCTGGAATCCAACTCCGTAAGAAAACCAGGCTTCACTAGTTCTGCTGCTCAAGCAAGAAAACAGGCTTTTCCTTCTGAAGAGATGCTAGCTGAATTCCAAAAGATCTGCTTCCTTAAGATACTTGTGTGGCATCAAGATTTAAGTGCCAGCAAAAAATTCTTCCACGAATCAACAAGATATTAGAACAACCTTTGCTGTTAACAGTGAAGGGTGTTAGGCTGTCTAGTCTTTATCTACATGCAAAACTTACCATACCTTATGTAATACAGGTTGCTTTTAGAGCAGTTAAACAGAGTAGCAGCATAGAATAGCTCCAGCATTACTCACTCCATTTACTTACTGCACACCTTCTCTGTTTACGTACCAGTTCCAAAAATTTTCAACAAACTATGTTTCAGAGACCTCAACATTCAGAGGAAAAAAGACACACTGCAATTCACAGAGATATCCAGACAATTAAGCTAAACTAGAATGTTCTCAGGTAAAACCTCCAATGTTCCTCATTAATTTATGTTTCTTACCCTATGGAGCTCCACACCAAAATAACGAACCAGATTAGGGTGTTTGATGCCTTCAAAAATCTTCAGTTCATCAGCTGTTTCTTTGATGGTCTTGTGATCGTTAGGTTGAAATCTTATCTGCAAGAAAGATTTTTCATTATTTTGCCACTATTTCAAATTACTAAGGAAAAAAAAAAAAAAAAAACCCAAAAAAACCCAAACAAACAAAAAAAAACAAAACAAAAAACACAAAACAAACAAACAAAAAAAACCCAAAGAAACCCCAAAAAAGCAAACAACCCATCCTAAACCTAAACGTAAACCAAGAAAACAGCTAAAAAGCTTTTTTTTTTTTAAATGGCATCATTATACAAAAAGTGCCAAAATTAATCTCCAAACTTAAACAAAAAAGAATACCAAACTATTTTTGGAAAATTACATACAAATATGATGATTTATAAACTTTGTAAGAGCAAAATGCAGTTAATTAAATGTATAAATACACACATGTGCACATATATATCTCTTCCAAGCTTGCCTTCTAGCTTAAACATGGTAGATAGACACAGTACAAAAGAATATGAAAGTAACATCAGTAAAGGCTATCATTCAAGACAGACTAGTTGCCAGGTACTTCATCAACAGAGATTCTGAGGGATTTCTTTGAGGGGTTTCTTCACTGCGAATGAGGCAGCTGAAGGGAAAAGTTGTGGCATGGAACAAATACAATAATAAAGGTTTTGATGAAAGAAACAGGTTTACATTAGTTCTCCTACAATATGCCGTGATGGATTTTTCATGGAGGAAAAAATTATGAAGTCTTCTAAAAAACTGATTTAAAGCTTCTATTCACACAAAGACAAGCAAAATGCATAGCAAGTTATGGAAGATGCTACTTTTACCATACTGGTAGAAAGCAGAAACTTCATTAATTGAGTACAGGACAACTGCTAGAGAATTTCACCTTTGGTTGCTAGGAGGTTATGATTGTTTTGTTCTGTATACAATTCCAGGATACAGTTTGTACTCAAACAGTGGTAAAATTAAATACATGGAGATTACAAAAAGGTGACAAATGACATTCAAGTATTTTACGTAGGTGTAAGCACTTCGAAATTGCAATACTATGTATTTGTAGTAAAGCTTGTCCACTGTAATTTGTAGAGATTTTAAAGACACTGTGGTTAAGACAGTAAAGTCTGAAGAAATCTCAAGGGGTGGAGGCAATGCAATGTTTTTAACCAGTTTAAACATAAATAAATAAATCTCTTCCCAAGGTACTCCTAAGGAAATCCAGAAAAGCTTTTTATTTGGAAGTTGCAAACAGTTTGCATTTAAGCCCACAGTGGGGAGGTGGGGAATGTTTCTTGGTGAAATAATTCTGGAAGTTAAAAATACTACAGGAAAAGGTAGCGTACTGCATATTTAGCTTACTAGTGAAGTGTCTGTCAAACAAGGTCCATTTAACTTATTTCAGCTTCTGCTGAAGAGCACACACATGCTAATCTGTAAAAAGCACCTGCATTCAGAAAGCAACTTTGAATTCCAGAAACAGTGTCTGCTACTGATGGGAGGAAAAATGTTATTTCATTTCATGAAAAAAAACACACCAACAAAATTTCAAGTGTTGGTATTAGTCAGTGAATGAGTATGGTACAAGAAGTTAAGCACAAGCCCAGTCTTGCTTTTCCACACCTTTGAGATCACATACTTATTATCTGTGTGTAAGAACTGGCTCATAAAATGTAATTGCTCTAGCATGAAAAGGCTGGCATAGTAACTGCTGTGAGCAGTCGATGCTCATAGTTGTCTGAAGACGTAGGAATGCAACAGAACCAAACAATACAAATATTTTAAAAAACAAGATTTTGTAGGGAAAACAGATCTCTACGCCTACACAGCTTTACTTACTTCTATCCTGAAAATTAAATTTTCTGTACCCACAAGGTTAGTCAACAGGTTTGTGACGCAGCCTAGTTCACTTAAACTAAAGATGAAGCTGAAAAACATCTGATGTGACACTTCCTACCTTTTTCTCTAAGGAATTAAGAAAAAAAAAAGAATAAAATGTGACATGAAATACTGCAAAGTAAAATATAAGTTTTTGTGCAGTCTTCATTAATCAGAAAACTCTTCCTAAAATAATTTAAGATCTCTTAATGGGAGTTCACACATACTAAGCAAGCATTCATTAAGTTCACAACATCCCTACGAGATTAGTAAAAAACCATCATCCATTTTACAGACATTTAAATTGAAAGTTTTAAACTGAAAATAAAAAGCTTAAGCAACTTAAGGAGGAACAAGTAATAATAGCAGATGTGGCTACATGAAGAAACAATTTATCTTCCCATCCTTTGCCAGTTAGCTAACAGTGTTCAGAAATCCTTAATGCCTGCTAAGTCATGCACATTTGGTTTGGAAAAACAAGGCCAGCAGTGATTCTTGTGTACAGAGAGTACTCACTTCCTTCATAGCCATCAGCTCTCCAGTGTCAACACTGATACAGGTATATACCTTCCCATACTGGCCTTCACCTGCAGAATTAAAATAAAAACAAGAAAAATTAATTACACTACATTCAATAAGCAACTTGTACAACAACTGCAGTAAGAAAACATCACTGAGAACTGAGCTTGCCAAGGTTATTTACCTTTATTTTAATTTAAAATTTCAAGTAGCTTTTAACCTGTAACACCTAATACATTCATTGTCCTGAATTCATAGAATCATAGAATCGTTTTGGTTGGAAGAGACCTTTAAGATCAGCAAGTCCAACAGTTCAAGCTGATTAAAAGTAAAAATATTGCCTTAACAGGCTGACCTGAAAGAAAACTTCACATGAATGTGAAGGTTTTCCCCACAAATCCCAAACCAGAGAGGAAACAACGATCATATGGGTGAAACAACAACAATATTGGAGAATTAAGCAAATCACAAAGTTTGTGCTCAATTCCATTCATATTTCTGGTCCTTCCAGAAGCAGAACTCAAACATTTTATAGGGCTAAACACATGCAGGAATCATAGGATCATACCTAAGTAACTGTCCTAACCAAATCCTTCTCTCCTTTGTTTCTTGTTATTTGACCAGTGAAAACTTCATTGAAGTTCTACATAAAGGAAATCCTAGCTGCAACAGTATTTTGTATTTTCACATTCTGATTTCAGTAAAGCTGCTATTACCTACGCAGAGACCCAAGATTTCAAAAAAGTGTCTTAGATTTCCTTCAAAAATACTAAGCTTGGTATTTCAGCCTGATAAATGAAGGTATAATGAACGTACCAATTTTGTTTCCTCTCTGCCACTTGAAAGTCACTTTTCTCAAACCTACATGCATGACATTATCGTAAGATTTCGGTGTGTCACAAACTTGGCCAATGATGTTCTTCTTCCTCATGTCTCTGTATCTCCTTTCTTCAAACAACTGAACAGACTTTTGAACAGCTTCAATCGGTGCTTGCTTGGAAGCAGTGTCTAAAAAGAGCGACGAACAATTTCCTTGATTGAGAAATATTCACTGTGTTTACATTTTGTTACTTTTTGATATCATGTGAAGTGACCTGAGTTAGAAGACTACTATTCTGTGAGTCTAATTTCAGACAGGAAAAGAACAAAACATTTTAACAATCACATATGAAACTATCACTTACGAATCACATATGAAACTAAAGTAAAATGAGAATACTGGTACTTTTCTAATAATCTCTTACTTGATTCAAGGAAATAAATGTATGAAATGCAATGCACTTGTTTGCATTTGGCCTATAACTAACCACCAATAGTGAAAATGTGTTAGGGTCATTAAGAGCACCAAGGAAAGAAGGACAGGTAAGGTTTCACTCTACAGTGATATGAGAAGTTTCTTGGAAAACTCATAGCATCTGTTATTTCAAAGATTTAGAAATATTAGATAACTCCAGCTTTCAAGTCTTATCACGAAACAGAATCCTAGTGAGTGAGGCTGGAAGAAACCTCAAGGCGGCATTACTTTATCCCCTCCTTGAAAAGCACAAAAATTACACATCTGTTACTGTTGACAGCAGTCTAACCTGTTTCTAACAGCCTCCAAAAGATGGAGATACTGATACTCCCAAATGATATATTCTACTGCCCACCTAAAATTAATACCACTTCATCTACACTAGATCTGCCTCGCTGTAGTTTTAAACTGAAATCTTTGTCTGATTCACAGCGGACAGTAAAACCAGTTCCTAGTCTTCTAGAAAATGTCAAGTTTTCACTCATTCTTCTTTTCTAGTTTAAACAAGCTCAAGTCCTTCAGCGTTTATGTTCTGAACAAAAAATAAGCTTTCTATATTTCAGAAAAAAATGTTGCTGTTATTCCTGTGTTCTGAGTCACATAATGAGAGACCAGTTTTTATGTGACAGAAAACGTTTTTCTACAGTTTCATGAGTTTCCACCCTGCCAGAATATATGCAAGCAAGCTACACATATATATCTGTATGGTATAGGAGTCTCAGAAGTAATCAAATTACTTTAAGTTTCAAGAAAATAAGTAGCAGGACAGAGAGGAAGGGGTCCCATAATAGCCCTGCATTTGGGAAACAGTACAGGATCACATGCTGTTAGACACCCAAAATAAGAAAATCCCACGCTGGGGAGAAATCTTGGGAACTGAGGAAGTGCTTCCTACTGTCAGTGCAATTCATAATTGGGCACTGAACACAGACAGCAAACTTCTGCAATTCCTGCAGTAATAAATGTACTCATTTTGTAGAACACAGCTAGTATCTTTCAGAAACTGAAAAGGTGTAACTTGTATGAAGTTTAATTACTCCTACCTCAGAGACTACACCTTGTGATTTTGTTAGCAGTATCTTCTATCTGCAATTAGGAATTTATTTTTTCCCTTTCCTATGTACAAAGCTGTGAAAACTTCTTCACAATCAGCATCAAGATTCAACCTTTTAATATAGCACTTGTTTAACAGACATTACATTATAGTGACTCCTGAACACCTACCTTTGGTCTGGTTGATTAAAGTTCTGAGCTCCCAACTCCGCCGGGACGAGCCACTTGAATCTCCTTTTGGATACGATGGTTCTAGAGAAATAATACTGTGAGCATAAAGGTGGCTTTATCTCATATTAAGGACTATGCCACTATATTCAGCAGAAGCCGAGATCTTTCATATCAGGACTAATACACCATACAAGTATGTGAGGCAACCATATAGCAATGTATGCTCTTGAATTCATAAATCACTTATCTTCAGAAAACAAATTATAAAAGCTATTCTGAAATAGGATTTAATTTATAAAGGAACAGAAATTTCCTTCCACAATTGAAGGAAGCACTTCAAGTCAGGGCACTCAGAATCAAATATGTAGGAAATCAATCTTCTAAGGTTCCTTAGAAAAAGACCTGTATTCATTCCAATCTAAGCCAATTTCCCATTCATACAGATAAATAAAAAAGGGAATAAGCATGAGGCAGACAATATTTTCAACATCTGCTTAAAAAAAAACCAAAAAAAACAAAAACACACCCACACCTCTTAGTACAAATTTTTAAGGCATTTCTTTCTCAGAAATACACTTCATTTTGCAGTATGACCACAATATCAATTCTCCTTCGCTTGGGATTTTGTACTTCATTTTCATTTGCACAAAACACACTATCTTAAGAACCAATGTTTCAAGGAATTTGTTGTAATAAATACCACATATACACGGGCTGGGGAAACCTGAAGGAGGAGCCCTGATCAGGACATCAAGTCACACACTCTGTCCCTTCTTCCAGTATTCAAATAACAGCAAGTATTTGTAAGATGAATACTGCAGTGGTAGTTAAAGAACAGGATAGAAAACTCCTCACTGTCCTGATGGGTCTAGTTCATACCCCACTAAAAGTATTTAGAAATTTACTATCAAATGGGGTATATAATTCAGCAATCATGTTACCCATTTTATTTTGAACACTCTAACTTATTAGAATACCAGGAACTCCCTTCAGGTACAATTCAGAAACAATACGAAAGGCAAGAGAATAGTGGATATGCCTGAAAACAGCAGAACTTGCTCTGACAATACAAGCCTAAAAGTTAAAAATGTAAGATTTTTGAACGGGAAAAGGTGAAAAAAAATTTTGGAAAGGCTAAGAACTGGGAACAGAAAGAAATGTGTTAATGATATAAATCATCTGCACATCCAGGTCACAACCTGTTACTGTGACAATCACCTTCTCGCTCTTCAGTGGGACTGGAGTGACGACTAAGGGATCTGAACTGCAACTCAGCTGCTATTGAAGCCAGTCGATCATTTTCAGGGACACTGGAACCCCTGTTAAAAAAAGCCATTGTACTAAGTAACTTAGCATTGCACTAAACAACTACTAGTGACAATTTAACTGCAGTTTTAAAGAGAAAGAACATCTGAAGCCTAGGACATGAACAAGGAAAGTAACATGAAAGAAAAACTGATGCTGAGAGGTAAACAGAAAGCCCTCTCTATGCTATTTTTCCCTCAAAGCAAGGCTTTTTATATAATTTTAGTTATGCCACTCTACGCAAAAACCCTAAGCTTCAAAAGCATAAGCTACTCGAAATTGTTACTTGTCCGTAACAACAGAATCCATTTTAATGACTTGTAACATATTACTAAGCTGCTGCAGGATGCAGCTGGTGTCAGGTTTGGATACACAATCAGAAGTCATTCTGCTGGGTGATAATGTGAGCCACATTATCAGGTGAAGGGTGGTAACTGAATTCATATGCTTCTAGTGCACTGCAAATACAGTAATAGTCCATGAAGTCAAAACTAGCAGGAAGAGCCACAAGCCAGCTGACAGGAAGGACAGTGTTAAATGACAGCAGCTTGACTGCTTGGAGGCCCTAGCTCCTCCAGACAGCACAGAGTAGAATTAGATACCTCAGAATAAGACCCAGATGAAGAAGCATGCTGAACAGAAAGGGAAACAATACTGAGAGAAATTAGTCTTAAATCCTTAAATCTTCAGGCACTTTTCTCCAGCCCAAGACATCCATCAATCCACCCATGTTTTAGAGCCATAAAAACCTCATGAAGTCTTTCTGCAATAACTCCCTTTCGGACAAGGGTCTCATTCAATTTTTAAAGCATGGTAGGGAAGAGCTGTGACTGATGCCTTCTTTAACATAATGCTTTAGAGGTATGAGCTAAACACTAATGGGAAGCAGGGAACATTGTTAAATCCTTCACTGAAAGCTACCAACTACAAAAAGATGAAAGATACCTGGCGTCACAAAGTGCATACACCTATGAGAGGACTTCCCTACAGCGCTAAACTTGCTTCTGAATTGTATCCAATTATTACTTAATAATAGTAAAAGACAAAAAAAAAAAAGACACAATCTTCACCATCTTGAGAATAGAAGCCAAAACCCAAGACACCCTACCTGCATGCAAATGTTCTCAATACGATATTTGCTTTGCACTCCCTACTACTGCCAACTAGATCTTTTAAGTTTGAGGAGGAACTGAAACAGAACTAGTGAAAATCCTCAGTACTCTTCAGGAAGTTGAGGTTTTAATCAGCAAGAAGGCTGAGGTTATTCTCGGCACATACAGAGCAACAATGCTTGATGCACAAAGAGCTTAAAAACAAGCAAACCTAAACCACTTCTAAAATGAGGCAGTAGCTGAACAGAGGACCTTAAGTATCATAGCTTTGAATGCAGGTGTCTAAAATCCATTTCAGGCCCATCTTAGCCACACAGATATTTTAATGTTTGTGTCCAGAAAGACTGTGTGAATGTTATTAGGCAAAGAATAGAGTAAAAGAGAAGATGACTTGCTAAATTTCTGCTCCAGTCCTGAATAAATATAAAATGATGAATAATAACCCCTGCTAGCTCAGAAATTAAACATTTACAAAGGTCATTAGTATGAACATAGTGTAAGTGTATAACCATCAGAAAGCTCAATGTAAACACCCAGGTATTACTGCTTTGGATTTTACTTTCTAGTTTATTAAACTGATTTTTTTTTTTTTAAGAAAAACTTCAATAGAACTATGGTGGCATTTGTGCACTGCGCACTGCCTACTACAATTGATTTATCAAGTTCCTGCATGCAAGTTCCTACATTCAACTTTTTATAGTTATTTAATGCCTACAATCATGTCACAAATGTCTAAGAAGTATCTGGAAAGTGTACAAAGTTTCTCTTTCTGTGCTATTCCACCAGCTGGACCCCACACTTGTATACAAAACCAAAAAACACTTTCTTGATCCCACAGATTCCATTTCTCTTTTGGAGTACAAATAAATGAAATCCATAATTAAGACTGAAATGTGTTAAAGTTTGCAACTTTCTTTCAGCTCTATTAAAAACAGAAATTTGTTACAAATATATTACGTTGTAATGTTTTCCCTTCCTCAATAAACAAAACCCCTAAAAGTCCCCAACAGCCTCCCAAACTCTGTCTCTGATTTAATAATTTTTTTCTTCAAATTATTCCTAGGTAATACAGGGGGTTAAACAATGCTACTTAAAAATCCAGGCAGTGCATTAAAAAAAAAAAATGGGATATTTTATTAACAACCATCAGAAAAGTAAGAACTGAGAGCTCTAATCAAAATACAAGTCTTTGAAAAACAGGCCTAGGCAATTAGACTAAAATGCTGCATTGACATCAAATTTCATGTTATAATCCATGAAAGTATTATACATTTGATTGCAACTAAGAAGTAGAACTCTCATTTCTTTTCTTCTCAATGACTATTTTCTTGAACTAGAAGAAACTGTCAAAATGCCAACCTTCACACTTTGATCACTATTTGTGTAGGACACACATGCAGAAAACATTAAAAGAACATACCATTGTGTTCAGGTGTGTCACATTATAAATCTGACAGGTGCATTGAGTGGTACAAAATCTCAACAAAGCCTACAAGTATTAAAACTCGCCTCCTATCTCCCTTTTGAAAAAATTAACTAACTGCAAAGATACGCCTTGGCTCAAAGTGCTGTACATATCCTAGAATAAATACCCTTCATACGTTGTGTAAAGACTAATTATCACATAAACAAGTTCTGCATTTTCAAAATCACAAATACTAATTAACCATCACCCTGTCAGCTTATAAAGCTGCCAGAACCTCTCAGTGAAAATTCTCTAGAATATTACTTACTTGAAAAGGACTTTTCAAGCCCTGCATAGTGCTGCAGACTACTGCCTATTCTATCTTTTTCAACAGGAGGCTTAAAACAAAAGCATGAAGGATATATAATAAATACATGTTGTTTGAATGACAAATATTCAGGATGTATTTTCAACCAAAAAAGGGCCCAGACTCACAAGCTGTACATCTAGAGGCTACTCTAGCGTGCAAGTCACATCTTACCATAAACTGAAAAGACCTGCAGGAAAGATTTTGTATAAGAAGTGGCAACTTACTTCCCTCTTAACACCTTAACACGTGCTTCTGCTGTGCATCTGGTAACAAATCTACAAACCATGATGGTTTGCTGGCTAACAACTGAAAATTATTTATTAAAAAATAAATACTTCATAATCAGGTCATATCTAAGATCACTTTGGTCACCATCAATCTGTTGTTCCTTCACTGCCTGTTCTTTCTTTTCTCTACAGCTGTGTGATACAGTCAGATCATGTGTCTCCACTCATTTGAATCTCTTGTACAGAGACCTTTTGGTACTCTGCAGTACAAATAAGAATCCAAAAAGCTGCTTATAAACTTTAAGATAGTATCACTGCGTAAATAGCACGATCTTCACAGTCAGGGGTGCAGGGAAAAAAAAAAAAAAGTAGATTTCTGTAGTAGACATGTCAATGGTCTGACTGTGGTATGAGAAGAAGGAACACCAACAGTCTGAAATACAAGAGCCAAATCAGAAGCCAAAAAGCAAGAAATATACTAACAAAGGTCTGCCAAAAAATTCACTCATGACCTCTGCAAACAGATGATACAAGAGTGGTTTCTGTTACATATCCCAATATAGAGGTAGTTTCTTTCATATTAAGTTTATTCTGCACAACCCTAAGAAAGCAAGAAATAAAAAAAAACCCTCCTGAAATCTTATGTGTTTAATTCTGTGTTTGCCACTATATAGTACTTTGAAATATTTATGGCAGATAATAATAATACCAAAACTGTTAGCTAACATTAAAAAAAAAAAAAATCCTTAGGCTTATTTGCATGTTACAGTCATCTTAGTGCAAAGTGTTAGTCATCAATACTAATTATTTAGTAAAGTTATGCCGATGAGCAGACTGGCATATGTTAATTTAATGGATATTTTTACTGAGCAAATTTGTAATCTATGTCAGAACTGCATGCTTCAACTACTATATTGTTCAGACATTTTAAATCTGAAAGCGGTCTTATCATCTATTTCTAAGACATAAGATTTTGCTCAAGTCAAACATGAATGAAGGAGCCAGTGGAAGACATGATGGGACGGAAAAGCACGGTGCAGATGATCTACTAGGATACAAGTACGCGGAAACAGTTATATGGGTGATGTAAGTAGAATGAGGCTGCTATGTCATGGAGTGGAGCTACCTGGTATCATTTGAACTGCTGACAGGTTTGGGTTGAGCTGAGTCGCTACCGATGGGAGCGGGGCGACTGACAGCAACACTGCAATGGTTCCGTGCATCACAAGGGACACTCCGCGTGCTGTGGCAAGAAGAAAAACTTCAGGAAACAGTTAAAAAAATAATTTATGGAGTCGAAAGTATATTTTAAAAATAAAATTTTGAAGTCTGCATAATGAGGCCTGATTTTAAAAAGTTTTTCAAGTACATAAAGACTTTTATGTGGAATAATTCTGGGTCTCAGAAGCTTCAGGGGCTGTCAATATGTACAATAACAATAACCTTTAAAATAAAAGTCTCCAAATCTTTAGAGTAGTACTAGCTTCCGCCAACAGCTAAGCAACTTCCAAAAAAATGACAAGCATAGAGTCTGACACTGTGCTGATCTTCGTGAAAGATAAGGCCCTCTGTGTAAAAATATGCATGGCAAAGTTTATTTTGAAACTTTTAAAAACTATTTTTGCATTAATTCTCACGTCAGCTCTTTCAAAGGGAAGCAAAACCATCCATTGCTTTAAGCTTCTTCACAGCAGGTTGGTAATGATGCAGAAATGCCACCATATTCCAGAATGCTACATTTTTAAGTCTTACCTATGCTATACGACAGAAAGCACTGTCAGGGGCATGTACACAGACATTCGAAGTGGGGAAGGAAATAAAAGTCTTGTTAATGAGCAGTTTTCACTGAATTAAAGCTTGTTACATTGAAACACTGTTTTTGAGAAAGACAAAGGGGATAAGAATGACTTCAAAGTGAGAAAGTATGCACCAATAAAAACTGTAAAAGAAAGGGGGAACAGGAGGGGAAGAAGAAACTATATTGTCCTTAAGAGCACATCCATAAAATCTGGATCACTAACATGCTAAATTTTCTACTTGCTTTGCCCTCGACAGGAAAGAAAAGCTGTTCCACTTACTGATGGCCAGCACAGCCAAGAGAACTCTGTACTAATGCTAAATACCTGAAGCCTTCAGGCGTGGGGATGATAAGATGAGGATTTGGTGGATCACTATGGCACCGAGGTACTTTTACAGGACGGGGGCTGTTTCGATGAATAGCTGCAAACATGAAAAAGGTAGCACATTCACTCAGATGTCAGAAAAACTCTGTTAAGGCCATTTCAAGCCACAAAACTAAAAGAAATTCCTGTTTTACAGAGTTAAGTGTGAACTGGCACATCCTTTAAGAAAAATCCAAATTATGCCAATTTTAAATAAATCAATTGCATGTATTAATTTTATTCATATTATTGTATCACGTAACTCATCTATAAAACAATGAAAATTCTCCAGAAAATTGAAAACTAGCAATTAGAAGATATGTACTTACTTCACTAAAACTACATCTTCATTATTTCAACTTCACAGATTAAAGATTATTTGTAATCTTATTGCAAAATAAACATTAACAAACCAAATAATAATTAAAATGCAAACAGTGTTACTATGGTCCTTTTGCATCAGAATTAGTTTTCTCAGACAATAACAGAAAACAAAATGAGCTGCGAAAAACTCCCACATATGACAGTTTTAACCATACTAATGCCCTCCATGACAGTCTGTCCCAAGGAAGTGGTACAGAGGGACAGGGTCAAACCTAAATGAGCCATCATTGTCCTCATGCCTAGCTCATTTAGTGCCCATAGAGTAGTCTGCAGTGTCTTCCCCTCCCCTCAAACCCTCCTTAATTAGCCAGAAAAATATTGTGGCAATCAGATCACAAGATAGCTGATTGCCCATAAAAACGTGAGTCAGTACTTTCTGCCAGGCTAAGTTAACCACAGTGAGCCAAGTTTCTGCCTTGTTTGCACTACCAGGACAAGTAAAAGATATGAGGGCTTCACCAAGGGGAAGTCATGCTCAACCAACTTGATAGCCTTTTATGAGGACATAACCCGGTGGATAGATGATGGTAAAGCTGTGGATGTGGTCTATCTCGATTTCAGTAAAGCGTTTGACACGGTCTCCCACAGCATCCTCGCAGCTAAACTGAGGAAGTGTGGTCTGGATGATCGGGTAGTGAGGTGAATTGTGAACTGGCTGAAGGAAAGAAGCCAGAGAGTGGTGGTCAATGGGACTGAGTCCAGTTGGAGGCCTGTGTCTAGCGGAGTCCCTCAAGGGTCGGTACTGGGACCAGTACTATTCAATATATTCATTAATGACTTGGATGAGGGAATAGAGTGCACTGTCAGCAAGTTCGCTGATGACACAAAACTGGGAGGAGTGGCTGACACACCGGAAGGCTGCGCAGCCATTCAGAGAGACCTGGACAGGCTGGAGAGTTGGGCAGGGAGAAATTTAATGAAATATAACAAGGGCAAGTGTAGAGTCCTGCACCTGGGCAAGAACAACCCCATGTACCAGTACAAGTTGGGGGCAGACCTGTTGGAGACCAGCGTAGGGGAAAGGGACCTGGGGGTCCTAGTGGACAGCAGGATGACCATGAGCCAGCAGTGTGCCCTTGTGGCCAAGAAGGCCAATGGCATCCTGGGCTGTATTAGAAGGGGTGTGGTTAACAGGTCAAGAGAGGTTCTCCTCCCCCTCTACTCTGCCCTGGTGAGGCCGCATCTGGAATATTGTGTCCAGTTCTGGGCCCCTCAGTTCAAGAAGGACAGGGAACTGCTAGAGAGAGTCCAGCGCAGAGCCACGAAGATGATTAAGGGAGTAGAACATCTCCCTTATGAGGAGAGGCTGAGGGAGCTGGGTCTCTTTAGCTTGGAGAAGAGGAGACTGAGGGGGGACCTCATTAATGTTTCTAAATATGTAAAGGGCAAGTGTCATGAGGATGGAGCCAGGCTCTTCTCAGTGACATCCCTTGACAGGACAAGGGGCAATGGGTGCAAGCTGGAACACAGGAGCTTCCACATAAATATGAGGAAAAACTTCTTTACAGTGAGCGTGACCGAACACTGGAAGAGGCTGCCCAGAGAGGTTGTGGAGTCTCCTTCTCTGGAGACATTCAAAACCCGCCTGGACGCGTTCCTGTGTGCTATGGTCTAGGCAATCCTGCTCCGGCAGGGGGATTGGACTAGATGATCTTTCGAGGTCCCTTCCAATCCCTAACATTCTGTGATTCTGTGATTCTGTAAGTGTTGGTTGTCCTGTTACAATTCGCAAGGACACTAGCAGAAGACCCAGAAGGCAGAACCTAACCCACTTGGGTGGACACAGGCTGTTTCACAAAGAAAAAAAGCAGGATAAAATATCAGGAGACCCCCAGCTATGTGCGCACAGGCAGCAGCATGAACACAACTGGATCCTCAGCTGTGGGAAAAGGGGTAAAGATCACAGTGTGTTTAAGTCCCTCAACATCGTATGCAAATGGAACTAGGAATTCTTATTTTTCTCATGATCACAAGATAGAAAGGGGCATCTGCAATATCTGCAGCCAGAATACAGCTTATGTTCAGTTACGTGTATTTCACATGTATCCAAGTTTCAGCCTGCCATTCACATCTGCACGATCTGTCTGTGTCACCCCCTCCCTGTGCCTCTGAGCCAAAAGCTGTCAAGCAATTTAGTTTGTGTGATCTGCTATGCCTGTAACAGCATTTCTAAGAGTTTCGGTACTTTGGGACTGTCATGCTAGTGATTTACTGAAAATGAGCCTTCCTCTGAACAACAGTATCAAAAGTGAATGTACAGGTTTTACATCACAGTACAGAATTTGGCTAAAATTTATTTTAGACTATGTTTCTTTCCAAAGGATTGGACTGACTTTCATTGTGAAAGCTTTCTCAGCTATAAGAGTTTCTCATCAAAATTATATCAAAACTGAAACTTTCCTGAAGTACTGAAAAACCTCCTCTTGCCTGAGTCAAATTACCTTCCCTTCATGTCTTCTGCCATCAACCCTGTCCAGGAAGTAGACATCAGGAGAAAGAAAAGAAGACGACGTGGTATTTAGAAAGTTAAACCAGTCAATGGACTTGGGAGGAGGAAGATAGAAACAGTGCTGAGAAAGAGATACGTAAAAGGGAAACAGCTGAGGAAACATCGTTTTCTGAAGATAAACAATGAAATATGTTGATTTCACTCTAATGCCAAAGATATTTTTTACACTATGACAAAATTTGTGATATTTCCCACAGCTCTATCATCAAGCCCCCACGTGTACCTCAATACTCATATAAAGTCCATCAGAAGTGTAAATATCCACAGTGCCACAATGAAATTTTGGGAGAGGGAGCTGTAACTGCCTCCTTAAAGTTATAATAACTTTTTTACCCAACCTTTAAAAAAATCACAATCCTTCTCCAGAAGATCTGCAAGACTTCACACGGATTAAAGGACAAAAATCAGAGGAAAGAATCTGTAAAGCTTTTAAACTTCTTGAGCAAAACCACCATGTATTTACACATTGTCAAGCAATAATGGTTTCACATTAACAATCATGAAAACCTTAAAAATACTTTTATTGGTATTTCTAGCATTTCAATGTTACATTACAATCAAAATTCTGTAACAATAGCAGCAAAGCTCCAGAACAAATGCCAGTAACTTCTGCCTTACCAAGGTACAAACCTGTAACAGGACTGTGAGGTTTTCCAATAACATGGCCAATGCACTCATTCATCAGAGCTTGTAAACTCTAGAAAAGACAAACAGAAAAAGTTGTGATGCTTTATGTTACAAGAGAACCATAGACTCATTTAGGTTGGAAAGGACCTTTAAGATCATCAAGTCCAACCTTAACCTAACACTGCCAAGTCCACCACTAAACCATGTCCCTAAGCACCACATCTACATGTCTTTTAAATGCCTCCAGGGACAGTGACTCAACCACTTCCCTGGGCAGCCTGTTCCAATGCTTGACAGCCCTTTCGGTGAAGAAATTTTTCCTAATATCCAATCTAAACCTTCCCTGGTGCAACTTGAGGCCATTTCCTCTCGTCCTATTGCTTGTTACTGGGGAGGAGAGCCCAACACCCACCTCGCTACAACCTCCTTTCAGGTACTTGTAGACAGCAATAAGGTCTCTCCTCAGCCTCCGTTCCTCCAGGCTAAACAACCCCAGTTCCCTCAGCTACTCCTCATAAGACTTGTGCTCTAGACCCTTCACCAGCTTCGTTGCCCTTCTTTGGACTCGCTCCAGCACCTCAATGTCTTTCTTGTAGTGAGGGGCCCAAAACTGAACACATTATTCGAGGTGCAGCCTCGCCAGTGTCGAGTACAGGGGGATGATCACTTCCCTTGTCCCGCTGGCCACACTATTTCTGATACAAGCCAGGATGCTGTTGGCCTTCTTGGCCACCTGGGCACACTGCTGGCTCATATTCAGCTAGCTGTCGACCAACACCCCCATAGTCATATGGTAAAGTTCATAATAATAAAATGACACTGGTTGAGTATGTAATCTGTCAAGTAAGCATCCCCACATTCTATCAATTATATTAAACTTCTGGATCCACATTAGGGTTTTGACTTTGTTGATTTTTTTTTTTTAAGCTAGAAGTCTTAGTCTTGTCTTGCCTTTTGACCTTGTCAAAATTACATAACCATAAGAACTGAACAATGATATATCATACAGAACATTTCATAATATAAAGCTAGTGGAACTTAAAAATACGCATTGTTAATAAAATTAAAAATCAAGCTTGCTGGAAAAATCTGCAACAACCTCCTCTGCCCTCCCTCTCCCCACCCCACGAAGAAAAATCCAAAGAAAATGTGTGAGAGTATGACAGCCTGAATCACAATATTAAATTCTGTAAAACAACAAATACGAAGCACTGCATATTAAAAGAAATCCACTTTCCCTATCTACCCATGAAGTTAGCAAAACTTTCATGAAAGGGTGTTTAATAGTTAAACCACTGAACTGGGGCTCAGGCAATCTAAGCCTAATTATTGGGTGTACTATTCACTGCGTATGTAACCTTGGACAAGTTATTAAATCTTCTTCTAGTTCAATTTACTTGTCAGAACACCAGGGATAAAATATATCTTCACAACAAAGAATTAAAATCATGTTCTTAGGTACAGTTTCTATGAAGGGCGCTTCTATATACCCGTCATTCAGACTAGTCAAAATTTCTTCCAGAAATTCAGAAACTTAGTGAAGGCCAGGAACTTGAAGGCAGATCAATCAAAAAAAACAATTTAAAAAAAAAAAAAGAGAGGAAAAAGAAGAAACTGTTTAGTCTGTGATTGGCATATCTTATCAACCCAGACTGAGCTACAATCTCAGCCTTAGATCTGAACTGTCCTTTTTTCTATGACAACAAGTATTATTTAAATGAGAGATCAGGCCTGAGATATGCATTTCTAGGTGAAATGCTGTGACTGTGTTATACAGGAGTCAGATCAATCAAAGTGCTCTCCAAAACTGACATCCAGTTCAAGAAAGCAAAAGTTCAGAAATGCAGTTAAGGTTTTGGTTTCCCCCCTTTCTCTCCCACTTGTTCGAAGTCTCACTTCACTCCATCTTAAACAACTGTCTCTGAATTCTCTTTTCTGTACATGTGAAACCTCTGTCATAAAAACATTCTATTTGAAGAAATGCCATGATATCTTAGTTAGTTACCAGTCAACAGAAACAAACTCATGCATGATTGCTTCTTAACTCTCCTTCAAGGTCACAACAAGGTTATCAATTCCATTTTTGGACAAAATTACCAGTTTATAATGTCAAAGGCCACATTAGATTTTCTGAGCTTCTTTCCTCCTTAGAAGCTTCCCTCTAAGTACTGGAGGGCACTCTAGCAAGAAAGTATCACTAAAATATACATATATTAGTCTTCAAAATACCAAGTGTTTTACAAAGTGTGTCAAAGCATATAAATAAAGTTGAGGGGCTACTTCCTGAAGCTAAAGTATAAGTGTATTTCAAATACAAGCTTAACTGTCATTTAGGCAGACAACTCTTTCCCAACAACACATACAGGGGACTAAAACATAACTTACTTGAGAGCTCTTGGTAGAAATACACATGAAAAAACCTTAAACTGTATAGTTTCTGTATTATGCAAGATTAATGTGGTTGGCATTTCATAACACATCTTCAAATTAATAAAAATCAGAGGCGCTGACACTCACATTCTGCTATTTTGTGGCAACTGTGCTTTCACTTCTCTGTAGTACTGTACCAAGATCAGAGAAATAAATTCTCAGAATTTTATTTCCACAGGAAAACGGGGAAGGCAGAGCACATAAAAAAGCCAGTTTTAGTCTACTATTTTTTTACACAGTAAAAACAAAAGAAAGATGCTTTACAGTCTGTTTCACGTTGGCACAATTTGAAGAAATACATTTAAACAATTGTGATTTTGTATTCATACTCATAAAGGCCTCTGGGTGCTAACTAAGCCTCAGGAGCTTACATTCAGAAATTTATTATGACAACTATAAATTTTAACTCTGCAGAAAAGGTGCTGTCAAATTTCCCAAGAGGCAAAGGGAGACAGACTCCCAAGACAGTACCAGCAACCTGAAAACATTAATGCCAATGGTCACAAGTGTACTCTATTCAGAATCTTACAAACTGAAGAGATATCAACACCATCAGTTATGCACAACAGCAACTGTTTCAGAACAGCATCTGTATTCAGACATAGCTGTATAAAAAATATCCCTGATAATATATACTGATAGCTTCACGTGTATTTAGAAATAAACAACAAGCAGATAACTTATTCCATACCAAGAAGTCATCTTCTGGGAGAGCTGAAATAAATGCTGGCTCAATGGCTTGAAGAAAATCAAAACCTTGAGTTGCCCACCTATCTCAAAGAAAAAGAAAAGACAGAAAATTGTTTTTTGGCTAAAGCCATCCTAAGAGTTTCAACAACATCCAAGAACAGTAAATGGCAGTTACTTATTTTTCCTCTGGAAAATATAAAATCTTTGTAAGAAAATGGATAATATATAAGAGATAATATAAGTAGCTTGCATTAATATTTATCCAGTTATATTCAAATAAAGTCTGATTTTAGCAAATCTGCCAAATAAAGTGAGCAGGCCATGCTATATATCTCAACTTTTATATGTGCTATCTTCAGGAACAGTATCATCAATTCACTTATAATATGCTAGCAACAAGCCAAACCATTATGGCTTCTGCCTAAATTCTCCTTTCTGAAACAAGATCAAAAGAGTAGATTTCGTGACTATTGGATCAGCAGCAACTGGGTATCTCTGGTTTCAGGGCCTAAATCAGTAAAGTAAAACAAATAAGTAACTTGGCTAGAGTGAGTTGCGTCTTCAGCCACCTGCTTCCCCTCCCCACTGCCTCCTTTTAGACCTACTAGAATTAGCAGCTGCAACCTACAAAATGCAAGTAGAATCATAAGATATCCTGAATTGGAAGGGACCCAGGAGGATCATCAGAGTCCAACTCCTGACTCCACCCAGAGCAACCTGAAAGTTAGACCGTGTATCTAAGAGCATTGCCCAAATGCTTCTTGAATACTGACAGGGCTGGGGCCATGACCACTTCTCTGAGGACCTTGTTCCAGTGCTTGACCACCCTCTCAGTGAAGAACTTTTTCTTAATATCCAATCTGATATCCAATGCAGCTTTAAAGCGCTCCCTCATGTACTATCACCAGACACCAGAGAGATGAGATCAGCACTGCTCTCTCCATCCCCCTTCATAAGGAAGTTGTAGATAGCAATGAGGTCACCCCCCAACCTCCTCTTCTCTAAGCTGAGCAAATCTAGTATTCTCAGCTACTCCTCATAAGTCTTACCTTCTAATTCCTTCACCACCTTTGTTGCCCTCCTTTAGACACACTGTAAAATTTTTTGTGTCCTTCTTATACTGTGGAGCCCAAAAGTGCACACAGTACTTGAGATGAGTCTGCAGCAATGCTAAGTATGGCAGGATAATCACTTCTTTTAACTGGTTAGCTGTACTGTGCCTCATGCACCCCAGGATATGGTTGGCCCTTCTCGCCATCAGAGCACATTGTTGACTCACATAGAGCTTACCATCAACCAGAACCCCCAGATCCCTTTCTGCAGGGCTGCACTCCAACTTCTTCACCCCTGATCTACACATATATCCAGGATTACACCACCCCAGGTGCAAAATCTGGCATTTCTCCTTGTTAAATTTCGTAAGGTTGGTGATTGCCCAGAACTCAGAATCTATCAAGATCTTTCTGTAAGGCCTCTCTACCCTTGAGGGAATCAACAACTCCTCCTAATTTAGAATCATTGGCAAACTTACTTAGTATGTACTCAACTCCTGTGTCCAGATCGTTGATAAAAACATTGATGAGAACTGGCCCTAAAATTGAGCCCTGAGGAACACCCTAGTGACCGGCCGCCAGCCAGATGTTACTCCATTTACTACAACTCTTTGAGCCAAACTGTTCAGCCAATTGTTCACCCATCATATTGTGCACATGTCTAGCTGTATGCTGGAAAATTTGTCCAGAAGGATATTGTGAGAGACAGTATCAAAAGCTTTGCTAAAATAACAATTTAAAAAAAAAAAAACAAAAACAAACACAACAACAAGAAAAAAAACAACCATATCCACTGCCTTCTCTTCATCCACTAGGTGGGTAACCTTGTCATAAAAGGATATTTAGATAGTAAGGCGTGGTTTGCCTTCCATGAACCCATGTTGACTTTGACCAACGAATACATTGTCTCTGAATTGTTTTTCAGTAACTCCCAGAATAACCTTCTCCATAATTTTACCAGGAACTAAAGTGAGACTGACAGGCCTATAATTACCAGAGTCTTTCTTGCCGTCCTTGAAAATTGGAATAACATTTGCTAGCTTCCAGTCAAGGGCGACCTCTACAGATTCCCAAGATTGTTGATAAATAACCGAGAGGTCTCACAATAACATCGGTCAACTTCTTCAGTACCTGGGAACGAATTCCATCAGGCCCCATAGACTTGCGTGCATTCCATTGCAGCAGCAAGTCCTGTACAAGTTGAAAGTCAACTGGGAGGTTATCGCTCCCCTAGTCGTGGTCCTCGAACACAGGGCTCCAGGGGTCCCAGTGCCCATCATTTGTGTTAAAGACAGAGGTGAAGGCGGCATTAAATGTCTCTGCTTTACCTTCGTTCCTATTTGAGAGGTGACCAATCTCATCAAGTAATGGACCAATGTCATCTTAAGTCCTCCTTTTGCTGTTAACATACTTTAAAAAGCCTTTAAAGTTGTTTGTGTTTAGGGGGAGGGGGGTTGTTTGTTTGCTTTTGGTTTTTTAAGATTAGCACACCAAGCTAACTAGCCTATCCACACATGGTTCAGCCTACCCACTCTTTCCTCCTCTTCTTCCAGCAAGCAGAACAAACCACTTCCAGTACAGACTGATCAGCCCTATACTTCAAGGAAACAAAACTGTCACTGATGTGTAATCTGCTAGCACAGATCAATTTGAGGCACCTATTTTAATGCAAAAGAATTCTATTAAATTTCTGATACACCAGCTGCAAAATGCTGCAAAACCACCTAAATTAATCAAGTAACGGTATCATTCTGCATGAGCCGGTTTCCTGGTTCCTCTGCTTACATCCTCAAAGTGATGTAACTTTGTAACTTTTTCCATTAATGCCCAACAGTAGAGTTTCATAGCACTGACTGTAAGCAGAATTTGAGAGACCACTGGGCACAACACTAGTGCCAACAGACAGACAGAAAACACTTTGGACTACAACAAAAAACATCCACAAATGCATCCATTACTGCAATCATAAAACTGAAAAGTTTAACCAGAGTGGAAACACTTCTTCCTCATCTGTGGGCCATACTTTAGATGCTTTCAGAAAGGACTAATAGCTGGACTTCTACAGGAGGCTAAAGCTTCCATACATACATCGTTTCCACAACTGGCACAAAACAGTACTCCTTCCTCTGTAGAATACCCAGAGAATGACTGTTGCATATTCTGCAATCTTTATTGACTCCTGATCACATAGCACTTTTGTTCCAACCTAATGACCCTTCCCTAAAGTTCTTTAATTGTCTGTGTCCAACAATCTCCACTTTTTCTTACCATTTTCTGTCAGCTAACATGAGGCAAAATGTTCCACAAAATCTTCTGCTAAGCAGTTGGAGTGTTCATTTGGCTTTATGCATTTACTATTCAAATTACTTTCAAAATTTAAGAACCAGAAGCACCAATAGTTCAGAAGAACTACTTCTAAACACTAATGCATTATTCACAGTGTGAAAAGTTCTTCATGGTACTTAAACACAAACTACTATGGCAGTAACAAGTTAGCTGTTACCTGGGTCGGGTGCCTCGGCCACTCTCACATTTTGTTAGCACATAATTCATCCATTTTCTGGCAAAGCTGATATACTTGTCTCCAATTTTCTGCCTGAATTCTCCAGACATCAGACGCACAACTTCTTTATGGTACTGTAATAAACCAAAGATTACTTTTCACATATTAAGAACACAGATACCATTTGCAATATTCACTGGAGTATTTGCAAGCTAACAAAACTCTACAGTGTGGTAACAAGTCACATCCTATTCTCAGACAAAATGATTTTATGCAGCAGTTGCATATTTATAGAAAAAAGAATGAAAAAGTGTACGATACAAACTGTTATAGTGAGAGGCAGCACTTGAGCCATATTGTATTCTTGTGTGTATACAGGCAGGTGCTGATCACTAAGTGTACACATCATTTAAGAAACATCCTACATAAATGCTCAGTTCTGTAATCAGAGATTAAACTGCAAAGTAGTGTTTATTTTTAGTTATATTGCAGGTAACATTAGGGCATAAAGGAGTTATATATGTACATTTAAAAAATTAAACAGAAATACCAGCTGTTTTTTAGAAGAATATCCTTAGAAGTATGTTAGGGTATGATACAATCTTAAAAAAATTTTACAAAGCTCACAGGAATCAAATAGTGAAACAGTATACTAAAAGCATCTGAGTATGACATTTCCTCATCAGCACTCTAAGGCAGGCACTCAAAAGCTATACACAACTGCATCAAAGAACCACCACAAACTTTGAAAGAACGGCTCATATTACAGCATTATGCTATTCCAGGCTGAAAAACTGTGAGAAGCCAAGTTACACAATGACATTCAATATCAAAGGATATTTCTGATTTCATCTAAAACGCCGCCAAGTAGCAGAGCCTACAAGACCACAATGAATTCATCAAGTTCTTAAAGCTTTTTAGAGTTCCAGGCATTGCTAACTGGAGTCTGAATTTAGTAGATCTACCTGTTCTTTTTTCAATCATTTTCACATAAGATTTCTGCAGCAACACATATTTTTGTACGATGTTCTGCTAGAATTCTTCATGTTTCCACAGTTATAGTTCCCTTATTTGCACCCACGCAAAAACAGAAATTTCAATTGGTTCTTACCAAAACTACAAAACAAATGTGTCATTAAGTTTTTGTTTCCTTACCTCAAACCCAAAATTATAACCCTGAATCATGGCTTCCCGGTAGTACTGCTGCAGAGTGGCAGATTCAGATTCATCGACTTCAGCATCAAACTCAGATGTGAACATGTGATCAACTCTATCAATGGCACTGCTTATCTTATTGCATAGCTGTAATGCATCATTCTGAGTAACAACAACAACAAGGGATGGGGGGGGGGAATCAAATTATTATTTATATTCTATAGTTGACAAGACTAAGGCAAACATGAATCTAACAATTACATTATTTTAAATGGAAATGTACTTTAATGCCACCACAATTCATTCAGTCTTGGAAAAACAAACTTTCCAGCAGTTGCACTAAGCAAGTCTTGTAATTAACTGCAGTATTATAATTAAGTTTGTTTGCTTAAGTGAGATTAACTTTAGTAACACAGACAGTGAAGAGGAAAAAAAAAACACCAACCCAAACAAAAACACCCAACCAAAATCAGACAAACGAGAAAGGAGAAAATGAGTTTTACTATCTACAATGTGACCAAGCCTTGTTGTATTTTCACCTTGGTATGTGGACACAGCTTCTACTGAAGTCTGGGGGAAATGTAGGGACCTGATACTGCAACTTCAACCAAACAAATCTTTGCTTTTCTGAGTCCTCCAAAAAAAACCAACCAACCAAAAAAACCCACCAAAGAAAACCTTCATCCAACAAAAAAAAAAAAAAAAAAAACCACAAAAAAAAAATCCCACACCAAAAACAAGAGCAAAAAATCAGAGAGAGACCTACCTACTTTTACATCACAAAGCAGCCATCTTCTCCAAATATGGGGAAAAAAGTTGTTTCTTGCAGACCATGGATTTTGATAGAACTTATTTTTGTGAAATCAAACACTTTCTTTCAATTAAACAGTGCTCTCATATGAAGATGCATTTATTCTGTTGCTATGAATATTTCTATCGCATTATGAACTTGTTTCCCACTTACCCAGTGCAAAAACAATTACACCAACATTGCTCAAAAATACATTCACAAATCCTTTGCAAAAACAGAATGAAAATTGTTCTGAAAGTAAAGTCCATGGAGGTTGAATAAATTACAACTGCAGAACATGTCATTTATCAGTGAGCAAAGCACCATCAGTTTTGACTGAGATAATCTTGAAAACTGCTTACCTTTAGCTGTTGTAGAGCTTTGGCGATGACTGGTTGGCTGGATGTCTGCTCCTGGTGCAGAGATATGAGCCCTTCAATAGACTGCTGGAAAGCTTTTCTCTGACTCACAAGATGGGCAGATTGAATGACTACAAGGAGGAGATTATCAACCTAGGAATACAAGATACCACTAGTTCTTATAAATAAAATTCTCTCTATAAAAACACGTCTGGTATCAGCAAATGCCAACTGGTTATTTTTTTAATTCTAAAATATTAAAGACCTCTCTTGTCGCTATTCATGAAAATCTTTAATTCACACAGAAAAGTTTGATGCTGGCAACTGAACTTGACAAACTCTCATCTTAAGAGCGGAACTCTATTAGGGGAAATGCCACAGCAAGTTTTCAAGGGGAATATATGCCTATTCGTCAGTCGGCAGCAGCGGCAGCAGCAACTGAGGTGAGTGCGGGGAGAGGAATACAGCCGGTCCAATGGGGATGTGGTGGAGAGGCAACCTATATCAGAGGTCCCACCACAGTCAGAAAAACCTGACAGGCGTATAGCTACCTCCTCCACAAGGAAGAAGAGAAGAGTTTTAGTGGCTGGAGACTCCTTCCTAAAGGGAACTGAGGGCCCAATATGCAGAGCTGACCCCCATCACAGGGAGGTCTGCAGTCTACCTGGAGCCCGAATCAGGGATATCACCAGGCAACTCCCCAACCTGGTGAAGGCCACAGACTACTACCCCCTGCTGATCTTCCAGACAGGTGGGGAAGAAGCTGCATCCCGTAGTCTGAGGGGGATGAAGAAAGACTACAAGGCCCTAGGACGGTTGGTGAAAGAGTCTGGGGCACAAGTTGTTTTCTCCTCCCTCCTTCCATTTTCAGGTGATGATGTGGGATGGAATAGTAGGATTCTCTCTATAAATACCTGGCTACGAGACTAGTGCTACAGGCAGGGCTTTGGGTTCTTTGATAACGGCTGGTTTTATAAGACACCAGACCTGAGAGTAATACATGGGAAAGGCTTATGTCGTAGGGGCAAAAGGGTTCTGGGACAGGAATTAGCAGGGCTCATTCAGAGAGCTTTAAACTAGATTCGAAGGGGGATGGGGTTGTAGCTGGGCTTGCACCACTGGGCAACGCTCTAGTGTTGAGGTAGACCAGGAGGCCTCCCATCCCCCTAGGGTGAAATCGGTGTGCTCAGCTCGCTCCCTGAAATGCCTGTACACCAATGCACGCAGCATGGGGAATAAACAAGAGGAGTTAGAAATCCGTGTTCGGTCAGGGGGCTATGAACTAGTGGCAATTACAGAGACTTGGGGGGACACCTCGCATGACTGGAATGTGGTCATGGATGGCTATGTCCTGTTCAGGAAAGACAGGCCGCTAAGGAGAGGTGGTGGAGTTGCTCTTTATGTGAGTGAACAGCTAGAATGTATTGAGTTCTGTCCAGGGGCGGATCAGGAGCGAGTTGAGAGTTTGTGGGTGCGAATTAAGGGGCAGGCTGGCAGGGGTGATACTGTTGTGGGTGTCTATTACAGGCCACCGGATCAGGAGGGTGATGAGGCCTTCTACAGGCAGCTGAGAGCAGTCTCGCAATTACAGGGCCTGGTTGTCATGGGGGATTTCAACTACCCTGATATTTGCTGGGAGGCCTACTCAGCCAGCCATCCTCAGTCCAGGAGGTTCCTCCAGTGCATTGATGATAACTTCCTGATGCAAATGGTAGAAGAGCCAACTAGGAGAGGAGCGCTGCTGGATCTTATCCTCACTAACAAGGAGGGTCTGGTTGAAGAGGTGAAGGTTGAGGGCAGCCTTGGTTGTAGTGACCATGAGATGGTAGAGTTCAGGATCTCATGTGGCAGGAACAGAATAGCTAGCAGAATCACAACCCTGGACTTCAAGAGGGCCAGCTTTGGCCTTTTCAAGCAATTGCTAGGGGAAATCCCATGGGACAGGGTACTAGAAGGTAAGGGGGCTCAAGATAGTTGGTTAGCATTCAAGGACTGCTTCTTCCGAGCTCAAGATCAGAGCATCCCAGCAGGTAGGAAGTCAAGGAAGGGTACCAGGAGACCTGCATGGTTAAACAGGGAACTGCTGGGCAAACTCAAGTGGAAGAAGAGGGTGTACAGATCATGGAAGGAGGGGCTGGCCACTTGGGAGGAATATAAGTCTATTGTCAGAGGATGTAGGGAGGCAACTAGGAAAGCTAAGGCCTCCTTGGAATTAAACCTTGCAAGAGAGGTCAAGGACAACAGAAAGGGCTTCTTCAAATACATTGCAGGCAAAGCCAACACTAGAGGCAATGTAGGCCCACTGATGAATGAGGTGGGGGTCCTGGAGACAGAGGATAAAAAGAAGGCGGAGTTACTGAATGCCTTCTTTGCCTCTGTCTATACTGCTGGAGGCTGTCCTGAGGAGCCCCGGACCCCTGTGGCCCCAGAAGAAGTCAGGATAGAGGAGGAATCTGTCTTGGTAGATGAGGGCTGGGTCAGGGACCAATTAAGCAATCTGTACGTCCATAAATCCATGGGCCCTGATGGGATGCACCCGCGGGTGCTGAGGGAGCTGGCGGAAGTCATTGCTAGGCCACTCTCCATCATCTTTGCTACGTCGTGGGCAACGGGAGAGGTGCCTGAGGACTGGAGGAAAGCGAATGTCACTCCAGTCTTCAAAAAGGGCAAGAAGGAGGACCCGGGTAACTATAGACCGGTCAGCCTCACCTCCATCCCCGGAAAGGTAATGGAACAACTTGTCCTCGGTGCTGTCTTTAGGCACATCAAGGATAGGGGGATCATTAGGGGCAGTCAACATGGCTTCACCAACAGGAAGTCTTGCTCAACCAACTTGATAGCCTTTTATGAGGACATAACCCGGTGGATAGATGATGGTAAAGCTGTGGATGTGGTCTATCTCGATTTCAGTAAAGCGTTTGACACAGTCTCCCACAGCATCCTCGCAGCTAAACTGAGGAAGTGTGGTCTGGATGATCGGATAGTGAGGTGTATTGTGAACTGGCTGAAGGAAAGAAGCCAGAGAGTGGTGGTCAATGGGACTGAGTCCAGTTGGAGGCCTGTGTCTAGCGGAGTCCCTCAAGGGTTGGTACTGGGACCAGTACTATTCAATATATTCATTAATGACTTGGATGAGGGAATAGAGTGAACTGTCAGCAAGTTCGCTGATGACACCAAACTGGGAGGAGTGGCTGACACACCGGAAGGCTGCACAGCCATTCAGAGAGACCTGGACAGGCTGGAGAGTTGGGCGGGGAGAAACTTAATGAAATATAACAAGGGCAAGTGTAGAGTCCTGCATCTGGGCAAGAACAACCCCATGTACCAGTACAAGTTGGGGGCAGACCTGCTGGAGAGCAGTGTAGAGGAAAGGGACCTGGGAGTCCTAGTGGACAGCAGGATGACCATGAGCCAGCAGTGTGCCCTTGTGGCCAGGAAGGGCAATGGCATCCTGGGTCACACTAATACACTGGGGTGTATTAGAAGGTGTGTGGTTAGCAGGTCAAGAGAGGTTCTCCTCCCCCTCTACTCTGCCCTGGTGAGGCCGCATCTGGAGTATTGTGTCCAGTTCTGGGCCCCTCAGTTCAAGAAGGACAGGGAACTGCTAGAGAGAGTCCAGCGCAGAGCCACAAAGATGATTAAGGGGGTGGAACATCTCCCTTATGAGGAGAGGCTGAGGGAGCTGGGTCTCTTTAGCTTGAAGAGGAGACTGAGGGGTGACCTCATTAATGTTTCTAAATATGTAAAGGGCAAGTGTCATGAGGATGGAGCCAGGCTCTTCTCAGTGACATCCCTTGACAGGACAAGGGGCAATGGGTGCAAGCTGGAACACAGGAGCTTCCACATAAATATGAGGAAAAACTTCTTTACGGTGAGGGTGACCGAACACTGGAAGAGGCTGCCCAGAGAGGTTGTGGAGTCTCCTTCTCTGGAGACATTCAAAACCCGCCTGGACGCGTTCCTGTGTGCTATGGTCTAGGCAATCCTGCTCCGGCAGGGGGATTGGACTAGATGATCTTTCGAGGTCCCTTCCAATCCCTAACATTCTGTGATTCTGTGATTCATTTCTGGAAAGGTTTGGGAAACACCATATTAAACTTATCTTCAGAGTAGTTATATACAGAAAGGCAGCATCTGAGCAAAATAATTATATTTTCTCAAAGCAGATGGACGTAACAACCATCACATAAATATGCAAGTTTTATCCAAGTAATGTAATATACTTCAGGACAAAAGCCTACTATTCAACAGGGAAAGCCACAGATTTACCACACAGTATTTGCCCAAATTTTTATAATTATTAAAATATAAGAATATGTTTTGGAAGCCAGAGCTCTGATATTGCAGAAGTCTATGAAAGTACACAGTCACAGATGGTGTGGCCTTTGCTGTGGCACTATGAGTCACATACTAAGCTCTGTTGACTTCAAACTACAGACAATGCATCTGCAACAAGGTACTCATAAAAAAAGACCTACTTCATTCATATTTTCAATACCTCATACCCAAAGAGTATTTTCATGCTCAAAATTCTTTAAATGTTGATGGGATTCTTCTATTTTATGAATATTTTTAAAATAACACCTTACATTTTCTCTAGTTTGCAATCAAAACGTTTTTTAAAAAACACAACACATAATCTTTCTGAAGGACTTTTTACTTCACCGCCTTTGAATACTGGATTTTAAAAAATTAATAAACACTGTTATACACATATAAACACGTACACAGTGTTTTATGTGCACTTACATACGTCAGATAGAATACCATTTGCAAACCAAATTCCATCTTTTGCTGTTTTCATGTTCTGAATGAAATGCTAACTGATAGAAGTCCAGTGAAATTCTAAGCACTTAATCAAAGCCTTTTTTTTATTGTTCAGTCTGGACAACAGACAAACAAGAAGTAACATGCTTGCACATTAAAAACAGCAGTGTGTACAGGAGTGACTTTTTCAACTGCCTGTAATTGCTAGATCCCTCTGAATGCCAGAGGCCAGGCACAGTGACATGGAAAGTCACTCTGTCCATGGACAGTACAGCCCATTTATGGCAGGGATGCAAGGAACTGCATGACATAACAAAAGGAAAATTCACTTAGCTTAACATAAGGATATGAGAACCATGGGGTAGAGAGCTGCAGCTGGCTCAGTTGCTAGAGCATAGCAGAACTGCTGGCAGGGAACCCCTGTTGGCTTGGGATGAAGGAAAGTATGACTGGAAAGATTTTTTCCTGCAGAACTGTTGAACATCTAGTAGCTTCCACAGAAATTCAACTTTAAATATCACAATTCATCAAAGATCAAAAGTAACCAGTTTCATGCCTCAGTGTGTGAAAAGCACACAAGCACCACTCGTTCTTGGGAGACTGGTGACTTCTTAATAAAATGTAGTTTTCAAGTCCTATCCACACTTCTGATACTGAACACCCAACTAGATATTGAAAGTATCTTTTTATTATAAAAGTCCAATCATAAAAAATGCACATTGTAGAGATTAATCCTTCTAAGAAATGCTAAAATCCACTGAATTTAATAGTTGGATTAATACAACTAAGAATCAATCCTATCCTTGAATTTAACTTTTTATTACTTATAAAAGGACACATGCCTCACTTTAATTACTGTGGTTAATCTCGAAGGATAAACATTATAGAAGTGTGGAGATCACATGAACAGGGAAGAAAAAAAAAAAAACAAAACACACAACTGACCTGCACGGTGCGTAGTGTATCAATAGTTTCTACTTGTGGCACTACTTTGACCAGCTGACCCTCCCATGCACTCCAGCTGTCATGTAATTCATGGTCCTTATCACTGTGTTTGGTCATTAGTAAATAGGCCTCATATGCAACCTCATCTGAATCCTTTGAGCAATCCTTTCCAGCTGCTGCGTTGAGGAGCTGCAAAATCACAGATTTTTCCCCTGCAATACTATTTGGTACAAATACTTGTAAACTCTCGAGTCCAGGGATTTGCACCTGTCAAAAAAAAAAAATATACTGAATCTCACTGTCTTCTACGATACATAAAATAGATAAAACAGATATATGTCATCACATTTAATCAATGGGGAGAGTTTCCATCTTAAACAGCTGTACAACATACATACTAAAACAATACATTCCTCCATTTTTGCACTAAAAGTCAAAATGCATTATAGGAAATTATTTGTCTTGAAATCTGCTAGATAACCAACTTTCAGTGACATCTTTCTTTGCACCTTCAACTGATCCTTCTACACATTCTTCTAAAGGAATCTTATTACAAAAAAGTCTGATTTCACATATATACTAGATATGTGTGTATATGTATGTATAAAATACATATGCACATATTTTAAAACGTAAACTGATCTTGACTAATTTAAGATTTATGAAGCACACATTTTAAAGACTGGAATACTAAAAGAAAAAAAAAATCCTTCAAGATCTCTTAAGAATCCATGTAACATTTCTCAATGGCTACAAAAGATAAGAGTAAGCAAAACTACAGCTAAAAGAGTATCAGTTATTCTTTTACTATTCATGAAAAAGAGATTAATTAAGTCCAATAAGAGTGTTCTCTCTTAAAATATTACTTATACTACTTAAAACTACTTCTGCATTATATGTTACACTGGTAACAATACCTTAACCAAGTCAGGCATCAGAATCAGACTGTGAAAACAGTAAAATAGTTGATACTTGTGATTTGACATGAGGTAACTGACCTACAGTGAAGTTTAATCCTCTCTTTTCAGAATCTGATGTCATCAAGCTAAGACAAAACACTGGACCCAACATTTTTACAACCATCATAATATACAGGTCAGTGTAAAAACTAGATGGTTGCTACTGAAAGCTAAAATAGTTTCCCAAAATTAATGAGCATCTGATTGAAAAGGCTGCTAAAAATTTAAACTCCCTACATAATGTTAGAAGGCCAATATATGAAGTGTTAATCCCCAAAATGTGTGTCATTTGAGTGGTGAAAAAGAAAGGGGAGAGGTAATACATAAAGAGGGATAAATCTTGAGATCCAAATAATCTATTTAGATTATTTAACCCATGTGTTTACACAGATTTTTCAAACTCAAGATTCAATTTTTTCTTCAAAATATATGCATAAGAACAATGATACTCTCTTTAACCAAAAGGTCTACCAAATTTAATATTGTGCCTTAAGGCGGCCAAGAGTGGATACTTGGGGAAAAATATTTTTTAAAAGTAAACATATACTGATTTTCCTGACTATTCTCCTGATCTTAAACAATTCACAGACCAGGGTCTTCCTGAGTCAGATGTTTCATCCATGTATGTAACAACCCTTTAGAACTTCTCTCCTATGAACTTGTCAGTCTCCCCTTGAACCAATTTCTACTTTCAGCGATCATTTGTACAAATCTAACGAGAATTTTGTCATGCAAAAGTTAGTAGATTATTTCCCAGTTGGGAATTTATATATTAAATGTATGGAAGGACAAAAAAGAACAGCTGATCCAAGTAAATTTAATCTGTTGAAGCAATTGATTTACTTAAATTCAAACTACAACAAAGACTTGTTGACCTAGGAATTTTTAAGGAATAAAGTGCAAAACCATAAATGTGGGTATTTACAGTACAGTAAATATCGGGCACTGAGAAGTTAACCTACTTCTGCTGTACAACAGTTTTCTAGCAACAGTTATTCTGGAACAGAACACAGTCCCTGCATCTCTCACATCCTTAGCACTCTCAAGGAAGCTCACTAGAGCAGACCTCCACTATAATATTGTTGCTTTATAAAAGCACACAAAACGCAGGTTCATAGCCTGAGATTATCTACTTAAACATGTCCAGTTACTGATGTATCTGTTTACCTCAAACTTTAAAGCACTATTTTTTATAACACTCCCTACTAAGCATTATTAATCCCCTGTCACACATGAGTAAGTACTATTGAAGCAAAAAGGCTTTTCCTAAGTCACAAAGGGAATCTTTGGGAAGAAAAGGAATTAGACATTAACTTCCCAAAACACAGACTAGCATTCTCACACAAACACAGGTACAGAAAATAATTTGACTGCCACAATTCAACATAAATATATGACATTTTAAATGTTAAGACATAGATGCCACATTAAAAATTTAAAGTACACCAATAAATGTGCTTTGACATTTTGCTTAGCCTCCCCACCCTACTCTCATGACTCTAAACTGAATTTACCTTCACATACTCTTTTGTTTTCAGAGCGTTCAGAAGATCTCGCACAGGGGCTGACAATGCAAATTCTGCTGCTATTTCAAGGTCCTACAGGTAACGACAACACAAAAGAATACGCTTTCAGACTAAGTTTCTTTAAAGCATATAAATAAGATGAGACTCTACTGTTAACTTACCTTCCTCAGCATTTTAGCAAAACCAAGAGCTTTGGAGGCCCTTTCTCTAGCTTCATGAAACAGCTCTTTGAGTGCTCGGCTGGTCTCTATAACAGACCTCCTGAAACATTGGTATGAATGAAGTGACAATGTTTTAATAAATCATATTGCATTTATATAGCAATTAGAAAATAAGAATTATTTACATATATGTCCATAGAAAGAACACAGAAAAGATAAATATTTACAAGCAGCTGACTGAAATAAATTGAACTTGCACAGGCACATTTTTGATAAGGATATAAAAATTGAATTTAAAGAACATTACATAAACAATGTCTCATACCCTGAACTAAAAAGAAGGTTACCAGGCTTCAAACAAACAAAATGACGGTTCATTACTACTGCATACAGAAATATCAGCTATAAAGTCTATGGAGTCATTTACGACGTTTTCTTTCTAAGAAACAAAATGCAGTATGTACCTGTCAGGGGTACAGAAACATGAGTGTGTTTATTATTATTAAGCCGAAGGGCTTAATACCTGATTTCATCTGATGCAGTACTGTCATCGGCACTGGCCCAAAATTCATCACAACTGTCCTGTAGTCCAGAATCTAAAAACATTCCTGTAGATTTCAGCAGCATTCCTGCAATATCACTGTAGCAACAGAAATGGTGGAACTTCAGAGTCTTATTCAGGTAGCATGGCACCTTAAACTTCTTCCTACTCTGTCCAATGCAAGACAGCCGTGTTGCCAAGTCTGCCTGCAGAAACAAGCAGCATCTTGGAGGCCCTCAGTTACTCTATGTGCCCAGGGCCAGCAGGAACAGGGACTTTTCATAGAAGCAGTCATTGCTGTATAGCTAGAGTAAGAGCAATCTGCACTTACTGCCTCCTATAGCTACAGTCATTGTAATAATCCATAAATTCACAAAGACTATCATCTGCTTACTGAGGCCTCAAGAAGCCCAATCTTGGAACCCTGAACAAGTGCTGACTGGAATACATATCTGGTACTAATCAACACCATAAGCAGAGTAATTAAATAAAACCTACCAGAATAGTTTTCCAGCTTGAGCTTCACCTCCTCTTATATAAGGAGTTATTTCTTTGGTGAAATTCCATTCTTCCTCCAACAGATTTTTTAAACTATGAGACGCCTGAGGTAACTGCTGTAGCATTTGGATCCAGCTTCGCATATAATCAAAGTAAACCTGTACATGGAAAGACACAATTTAAACAGAAATTGTTACACAATGTGTAACTAAGGACTACAACTTCTCAGATCAACAATCTCAATATTATACAATTTGTAGAAGATACTTCTACAACATTTTTCATTTGCTGTGACTGAAAATGAGCTACACGTTTCCACATAAAAGGTGGAATTTATGGCTCGGGAAGTAGAAATTGCTACTGAAGTAGTAAATACTATGTCTTCACAATACTTTTCCGAAAATCTTGACAGTATCACCACCTTGCTTGCAGTGCTGCTATTCATTTTATCAGTGTATACCTACAGCAGCCAGAGTTTTGAAAGCTGAACTACTGAAAAACAGTTTCTAAATCTTTTATTAACTGGATTACTCCAAAAGATTTTATCTGAACACATCCTCCTGGATGTGGATAAGTGCCGTGAACAGGCTTCTCAGATTCTACCATATACCTTGTGTTCCTTTATACCAAGTCTTATCTCTCAGCTTTGTTTAATTATTATTGGTTTAAACCAACATTAAAACCCAGATAAGTACAATTCTTCTTCAAATATCTGCCCTTCAGGATCATACTGAATGCAAAAAATTAGCTGCAATTTGTTTTAGTTGAATAATCCGTAACATCAAGCAATGTCCCTCCTTAGAAATGGTTAAGACACTTCCTACTGGTTTCAGGTATTTTCAGAACACGCTGTAATAATGTCAAGATCATAGAATCATAGAATGGTTTGGGTTGGAAGGGACCTTGAAGATCATCTAGTTCCAACCCCCCTGCCATGGGCAGGGACACCTTTCCACTACACCAGGTTGCTCAAAGCCCCATCCAACCTATCTTTGAACACTACCAGGAAGGGGACATCCACAACTTCTCTAGGCAACCTGTTCCAGTGTCGCACCACCCTCACCGTAAAGAATTTCATCCTAATATCTAATCTAACTCTACCCTCTTTCAGTTTAAAACCATTACCCCCTCATCCTACCACTACACTACCTGATAGAGCATCCTTCCCTGCAGGCCCCCTTCAGGTACTGGAAGGCTGCTAGAAGGTCTCCTTGAAGCCTTCTCTTCTCTAGGCTAAACAACCCCAACCCTCTCAGCCTGCCCTCGTAGGGGAGGTGCTCCAGCGCCCTGATCATCTTCGTGGCCCTCCTCTGGACCCACTCAAGCAGGTCCATGTCCTTCTTATGTTGGGGGCCCCAGAGCTGAACACAGTACTCTAGGTGGGGTCTCATGAGAGCACAGTACATATGGAAAACCTTAAAAGTCTACTCAGGGTTAGGTAGGTACTGCATTCTGATAGTCTCAGGCTGTGGCCCCATTCTTCAGTTTATTTAACTCGCCTTTCACTCTCAGCCTCATTCATCTTGCGGTACTCTTCTTAGCTACCTTGCCTGCCTATACAAGGAGTCCACGGGAAAAGACAAAAGAATAAGTTCCAACCTCACTCCTCATTAATCTCATCTTAACCTTCTGATTTCATACAAGTTTCCTCTATCCCTGTTTTCAGTCCAGACCATCTCTTCAGCTCTCTTTGCGCAGCTGTCTCAATCTTCTGACAATCTTGACCATTCATCCAATCGTTCTCCCCTGCTGCTGCCACTACAGTAATCTGCAACTCTTAATAGGCACAAACTGTGATTCTCTGAAGTCTGATACATTTATTCCTATTTACAGAGTCTTGTTACCATCCCTTTCAAGGCGTATAAAAAACAAAATCCTTATACAATTAAAACTGCTGTCAACGTTCAAGCTCTTGCCTCAAAGCACAAAAACATTACAGCTACCTAAAAAAACAGATAAGGAATTTCAAAATGGACAAGACGAACCATTTTCCTTTCACCTAGCCAGGCCATTTCTGCTGGAAGTTTCTAGAAATTTCAGACGGAGATGAAAGCAGGCACGCAGCATAAGAAACTTTAGGTAAAACAGTGTATTTTCATCACTGTAGGCAATGAAAAGCATGTAATAAGAAAATTCATGCGTACCCAACAAGAGATGGTACCAACAGCTTTGCTGCCAAACACTAGTGATGAGGTATTGAGGTGTATCTTGGACGCTTTTTTCCCCAGAATAGTGAGGACAAAGCTCAGAACAACTCATAAAAGAATAAAAATCAGTCCCGTCCAAGGGAACAGCAATTTAAACTAAATTTACCAAAGAATATTTCATTTAATATCTTTCAGAGGCCAAGTGTTTGTCTCAAAAAAACTTCCTTGTGTTTAACTTATTGTAATAATAATTGAATTTACAGTTCTACTTATGAACCATTTTATTGGAAATACAGGCAATTCACAAGTATACTTTACCACAGCCCAGTAAACAAAAATCAGTATTGCTAAAATCATTGCCAAAATGGCAATGGCTACTGTGTTACCTTTACAAGTCCATTAAAACAATAAAATTACGTTAAAGTAGCACAACAACAAAAAAAATAGCAAGACCTATACCCACCAGGGATAACAGATTTCTATTAGCAGCATTCAGATTAATAAACTTACTAGAACTCCAAACATTTTCTCCTTTTTGAAGCTTACCATTAACATTTTATGCAGGTCCTCTTCAAAAGAATCAATGTTGCAATCAATATTTTGGAAGTTGTCTAACACCTCCCGTAACATAAACTGGTAATATTGCTTCATTAACAGGCCACCCTTCAGAACCTCTTTACACTCTCTCACTAGCTGCAAGAGAAAAACCCAAAAACTGCCATCAGTCAAGACATTACTTTTAAATTCTCCCTAGGAAGCGAAAGTTTAATTTGTCAGTCCAGTTTGTCTAAATATGTTATTTTATCACTACATAATTTCTACAGCTTTTAGAAATTAATATATTCACTCTACATGTCTGCAGGAAAGATGTGACTAGTTTTCCAGGATTATTTAATTGGCATCATCCCATTTGCCACCTAACTGTAAATGGAGATGGAGGCTGATGTTTCAGACTTCATTCCCTGCATAGGGTCACAGACTGGACAGTTAAAAAGTTCAGAAGTGGCAAGAGGGCTCACAATCATCAAATCACCAGTTTAAACAGAAGTAAGTCAGGAATAATATGCAATGTGTTTGACAGATGCTTAGAGACCTATGAGAAATGGAAATTCATTGTTAATCTATTGGGCAGGTGTCCGCATCTCTCAAATCCGTACCAGACCTGAAAACAGCTGGTGTTTCTTTTGTTGATTCCCTGGGCACAGCTAACAGGAGAAAAGTTATCTTTTCATCTGTAGAAGAGGTCACTTCTGGCCAAGCAGCTGTCACGCCTCCCTGAAAGCTTACAGCTTTTATTTATTTATTTGAAGAAATGTGCACAACCACAGACATCGGAGTATACAAACAGCAAGAAGGGTTTCAAACATACACTAAGAAATACCTTTCTTTCAGAAGTCCTTCCAGTGCTAAGTGTGTATTCTTCTGAAACTATTATCAGTCTCCAGGTCTGACAACCCCTGACCTTTTCTGAGCAACAACTTCATTAAATTGAAAGTCTGAGAGGAAGAGAGGAGTTTATTTGGAGGGTCAGAGGGAATGGAATTGTTGGTTGTCCTAATTTCACTGGGGTTTGGTGTCAGTTTGTGGCCAGCCATAGTGATCAAGGCCCTTAGAAGTTAAATCCAGGGCAGCTGACCCTGGCTGGCCCACAGGTGTGTTCTATATCATTGACATCAAGCTCACTATAAAAGAGAGGGTTTGCTAGGAAGAGGTGGGGGTTTTTTTTCCTGTTCTCCTTGCCTCTTCTTACTACTTGTTGTTGTGATCCCTGGAACAACTTGCCAGTGATTTGTAGATGAGTATATTTTTGTCTGTTTTGTGTTGTCATTTATATTGATTTCTTCATTTCATTAAATCTGGTTAACTTCATCCCACAAGTCTCCCTCCTTTTCCCAATTCCCTTCCTCATTCGGGGAAGGGACACTGGGTGAGAGAAAAACTGCTATTGTTTAGCCCCGGGTGCGGGCTAAACAAAGACATTGGTTAATCTGCTTTTTAAAATCTTCTATAATGGCTATCCTGGCAAAATAATATATCAATATAGTGGACTCAATGTATGAGAAATTATAGTGGCATGAAAGTAAAGCACATACAATAATGTTATTAATATGACAAGAGTCTTTGGAATCTTTTACAGGCCAGAACACGTTACACTGTGCTCCCCCACATGCAGGGGAAACAAGGGTAATATTCAGAACTCTGTAGTTCAAAACTTACCACATTAGGTGAAAAAGGAAAAGAAAAAGTAATTTTTTTATAAGGTGGAAATCCAATAATTACATATTTATACCCCTAACATGTCATATATTTAAAAATGAATGTGCATTCTTCACTTTCCACGCAATCACATCCCGGGTACTCTGTGTTAACCTATTGGGCTTTTTTGCCCTTGGATCCACAAAGAAAAACATAACTTGTTTAAAGAATTTAAAATTGGTATTTAACAGGGAGACAGATGGGACTTGGCAATATCACTTATCCATAAAACTTTACTGTATAGTATGGCATATCTTACAGATACAAGAAAAGTTCACTTCTAAAACTTGCAGAGTAACATCTGTCCATTCCAAAACTTCATTAAAAATAGAGATTTTTTTTGTTTAAATAATACTGCTATACAGTGATGTGCAGTGTTATCAAATAACAGAATATAGGATTTACAAAAAACCCTGTAGTGCTAATTTTAAGTGTCAGCTTTTGGAAGTGAAACTCATAAGGTAAAAGGCAAACAAAAAATATGGTCTATAATGAGCACACTAAAGAATGTGCAGCTTAAACTGAAAATATCACTGTTATTGGTTTGTTTGATGGGTTGCTTTTTGTATAGGGAGTTTGTACAAGAAATTATGTTCTGCAAAGCAGGTGGGGCAGGTCACACAGCCTCCAGGGTACTGCAGTTTAGAGCAAGAAAGTTTATATTAAGTTTTCTGGGTTTTGGTGGTTTGTTTTTTGCCCCCTCCTCCCAATATTTACTTGTCCTATAAAATAACAATCTTTCACCAAACATTCAAATTTTTCTGTTCCAGTAATTTCCAAAATTTACATCACACCTACTCTAAGTGACCTACAACTATACCCAATACAGAAAACCTGATTAAACAGAACACAGTTGTGGTCCTGCTCCAAGTGGTGTCAGTCACTTACAGAAACCAGGTCGGTGAGACTTTTTGAACTAGGTCAGACTACCTTACAGCTAATGTGTGCCACATGTCAATAACACACCATAAGCAGTCTGCACAAAATGTTGATGGCTGACATAAGGACTGTTGACCCAAAAATTTCAGGAGGTACCACGTGCTGTTAAGATCATCTAGACAGTGTTGATCATCAGATATGGTTTTCTCCATCCAAACACACATCCTTTAGCTGGCTGCTGCTTTCAAATGGTTAACTGGTTACCTGGTTAACAGGTGTGGGAATAACAGAACTGGTAATTAAGAAATCAGCACCTGCATCAACATACAATATGCTACTGTGCTTATGTCTATAGCTAGAAAGATGTGTTGATGAAGAAGAAATTACTTATTTGTAAATTGCATTTCTCTGTTACAGTATCCTATAATCCTGAACTAAAAATCTGCGAGCAGTATTGACCTAATTTCTCCACTGATTTTTGTAAGGAAGAAGCTTTTATGAAATGACAGTATCATCTACTACCTTTTAGAAGATACAAACTGGTACGAAAGATCCAGAAAGAACTGACAGTTATTTTGCAGAAGATCATGGTGCTGTAAGACACTCAACACAGGTTATAACAGACAAACAGTGTCTAATTTAACCACCTAACAGAAATAACCCATAAGCACATGCACATACAACCCCCTCCACTTCTCAGCACAAATGCGGAACTTGAGAACCATCTTTAACTGTTGAGGAACTACACTGCCATCACATAATGGAAAATTGTCATTAAAAGAGAATAGCTCTCTCCAATAACACAGGTTCACAAAAACTATTGCTAAAGGTAAAACACAGACAAGATGGCTCAAAAAGGAGAAGCTAGTGAGAAAGGATGGGAGAAAAAGCACACTGTAGGAAGCCTATAATCTGTGCTGGTTTTCTTTTTGTGTGTATACTTTTTCTTGCAAACCAGATTTAAAAAAAAAAAAAAAAAATAGAATTGACTTGCTAGTAAACCAAAAATTTAACCTCACCTTGGAAAAGTTGCGTATCAGGACTAGCATGCCTGATACATTCAAACAGTACTGCTACACATTTCAAATGGTACCAAAAAGTAAGACACTTAAAGGTCTCAGTGCCCCAAATGATACCCACTAGGTCAATCACTATAGAAACCAAACTGTGCTGTGCCACACGCATACAAAGAACAATTCAGGGGACTGGGTTTGTTCAACCTGGAGAAGAGAATGTGCAAGGGGAATCTAATCACAGTTTTCCAACGCCTAGAGGGCAGTTACAGAGAAAACAGGGCCACTCCTTTTACAAGGATGCATGGCGACCCAAGAGGCGGCAGGCACACGTTGCCTCACAGAAATTCTATTTGGATGCAAGAAAAAAATGCTTTACTGGGAGAAAAAATAAACACTTGAATAGATTGGCTGGTGAAGCAGAGGAATCTCTCTCTCACTGGAAGTGTTCATGATCTGGCCTAAGAAGAGCCTGGATAACCTAATACAGTGTCCAGCTTCCAGAAGGTTGGACGAGAGTATCTCCAACCCAGATTTCTCTGTAATTCTGTAATATTCTGTGAATTTGCAGAACAAAACAGACCCCTAGACTCTGTTTTGAGCCTCCTCAAGATTTTAGGCATTGTAATTCTTCAGGAAACAAATAGATCTATTTGTGAAATATCCTCCACAGCTCCTTTGCCTGTTCAGAAGCACTGCACGGGACAGCAAACATTTGCTGAGTTGAATTCATTTTTTCAATGTAATTAGCATGACAGTATACACCATCAAAACAGTCTGTAACAAACACATTGTTTTCCAGGAAGAAAGTGTAATTTTCACTTAACTCAAAGTCCACAAGAAGAATACAAAATATAAGGGCAAAAAAATAGCCCCAGTTTCTGAGGAAAAAAGGATATATTGTGCTTTACAATACAGTATGCTATACTATATTTTACTATAACTATTACTCTTAAGACTGAAAATGTAGGTACTGTGCTTTTGGATATACGGGCATCCAAAATCCTAGTATACCAAGGAAAGATAAAGGAGGGGAGTAAGGGGGCTGGGTGTGGTGAACAGAGAGGACTGAAATTTATTTGGGACCATAAAGTAACTTAGCAATTGATTTTGGAGCAGCAAATAACCAGAATGTGAAATCATAATCAGCCCAAGAGCTTATTTAAATGTTTACCCTTAAAGACCACCCAATAAAACCTGGATCTGGTTATGCTGGCCACGGAGCAGGGAGATGACTTCAGACAATTTTAGTACATCTCGGACCAGACTCTGAAAAATGGCATTGATCTAAACAGCCTTCATTGTATCACATAACCACCAGAAGAGAAATTCTCATACAACATTCTCAACCAGTGACAAGACTAACAACCTTGGGTCACTACCCACACAAAATAACAGATATTTATATAAAACAATATTCTGGCAAAGAAGATTTTTTTTTTTCATTTTGTTTCTCTTCTTAATCAACTTCTACTATGTGTCCACCACATAGTTGGCAGAGGTCTTACATTTGCAAATAAAAAAGGATCAAATAAAAAAAAAATAAATATACAGACCCTTAAAACTGGTTATGCTGCCTAAGAAACCCAAATGGAGGAAGATGTGCTGGACAAGGTTGTATAGCTTATAATGCAAATGGAACAAATACTGTTTACGTTCACTGGCTGATAATTCTTTAATCATCAGTTTTGATTCCTGGAAGTCTAAATCAGACAGGTACATATGACCAGTTGTTTACTATGCAAAAACCAGATGTCCATATGAAATACAAGACTACTTATAAAAGTTATTACGTAATTATACACTGTCATTTCTTAAACTATTCTTCTTTAAACCGACAACCATATCATAACGAAATGACCAAGTAATTTCAAATAGGAAATATGAAAAAAAAACCCCAAAACAAACAGTTGAAACAAACCTGTTTAATACTCAAAAGAGATGGTTCCCCAGCAGGTCTTTGTTCCAATCTTAGCTTGAGACATTCATGGATAACATTGAGCAGGACTCGGCAGAGGACCAAGAATGCAGGTTCAAAAGATGGTAAATCCATGGATTTCAGCTCCTCCCATGATACAGTGCTGCATTTTTGCTCACAACAAGGTGGGGAATTTAATAACTGCACATAATCTGAACACAACATGTGATCTGGAAATTCTGCAAACTGTAACAAGAAATAGGTATCATGAAAAGGATCCTTAAATTCTTTAGGATTTAGTATTCATCTAAAGTAGCATGCACAAAAGTCCATTTTTAAAAGGTAAGATTCCATTAACTGGCAAATCAGCCACAGAAGTTTCAATTTCTCTTTTTTTTTTTTTTAAAGCTAACTTTTTTTTATTTTTTGTATTTGAGGATCAGCAGGCTGAGAACAACAATTATGGACCCCTGGGAATGAACAAAACAATCTCTTACTTTATATTTCTGTTTTAAAATGATTAAAGCATTCATTAAAGCTGGAGATCACCTCACTACACAGGAAGAAACTGCTGTTTGAAGTTATGATGAACATACAAGTTAAGCCTAACATAATATATAGAAACATATATTCAAGTCATTATAAGATACAATACTTGAGAATTTCAAAATATATTAAGAAAACAAATCAAAAGATCTTACACTAATGACTACATCTAGAGAAACAAGTTTGCACTTGGCTACATCAGGTGAGTAATCTCGTTCCTTTTCAAATACATAGTGCACATATTATATAAAACTCCACATTGTACTGTAATTAAATATTCAAGAAAGCGTCACTAGCTGAATTGAACTATTGAAAAAGTAACTTAGGAACTTTGGCAGATGTTAGGAAATTGAAACTGAAATTAAAGAAGGAAGATAAAATATAAAGAGATCAAGCTGGTTTTTTTCAATTAATAAACTTATTTTTCATTTAAATGAAAATTACATTTAAATTAAATTACATTTATAATTAGAGAAAATAATTGAAACTATCTGAAATGGACATCCATGGTATCTAAGCTATATACCTTGGAGTAACTTTCTAAGCAAAGCCATACATGCAGGCACTCTGGGGTTTAACTTAGGAAGAAAATTTGGACTGCAGGTATGTGTGCAGCTCTTAAAGATAACAACACACTGTACAACATCTAAAGATAAGATTTGCTTCAGATTAAGCTTTTTTTATTCTAATTCTCATTTCACCGCTGCTATGACACCTAAATATCCTTCATTCATATATTAGACATAACTAGCATTTTTTAGGTATTTTCTTCAGTGCCAAATATAAAACATCACTTCAAAGGAGGGGAAAACATTACCAGAAATTAGATCAAATTATTAAGTGCTGCCTAGAAAGTTAAAAAAAATTTAAGCCACATATAAGTTTATTATCTAGCAGAAAACAAAAACAAGAAATTGTTTATTCCTTTACACCCACACACACATTTTTGCCATTTGTGCCTACAGTGTTGTACAAACTCTGCTTTCTCAGAAGAGCCACACAAAATTACAGATACAAAATTACAGATACTGGCAAACTCAGTTTTCTTAGTGTTTTTATTTTTTAATATTGTGATATTTCTCCACTGTCAAGGGGGATGGAATAGCATATTCACTACTGTCTAACATTGGCACAAAACATATTATGTGCTGCAGGTTATTAAGTCATTTATAAAACCACTAGCTCATTATGCAGAGATAGCAAACATGCATGAGTGGGGATTTCCTTTATACCTAGTTTTGTTGAAGTTTAATCACTAGTTGATCTAAAGTATAAGAACTTATATTCTTAGATGGTATATTAATATCTTCTTTTTTCTAACTCTCTTTTAAAGGAACGTACAGCACCAGAGCTAAAGGCTTCTATACAAGAAGTTTTCATTAACAACAGTTCATTAAAATACTACACTTCTACAGTACAACAAAATATTTAAGAAATATAATCCTTATTGTGATGCAAGTATAGTGTTGGAAAATTTAGTTCTTATAAAAATATTAAAGAACCAGTCTATGAGCAAAAATAACACAACAAAATTGAATAACTGTGTTATTTCATTTTCTAACACTAAGGATAACCGCACATGACATTAGGGCTTAGTATTAGACACCTAAACTTCTGTTGTTCAATTTGACTAATCTTAATATTCAGCAGGCCCCATCTGAGATGTTTCAAGTGACTACCAAATACTTTTTAAAAAACCCCCAAGAAAACAAAGTCCAAGCCATTTATTGAGATCATACATAAAATCCATACTCAAAAGTGCAGCCAGTTGAATAAACAACAAATAGGGTACATGGGCTTAAATACTGTTCTACTAAAATAACATCTCTGATTTTGTAAATTAAAATAAGAAATAATAGCCATTGTCTTTAAGAATCAAATCATACAACTTCTACACAAACCAGACTTAAAGTGCCTAGAGCCTTGTTAAAGTATCGGAGCCTACGACGAATGAAACTTGTACTTTAAAAAAATGCTAAAACCAGCTGTCTGTATAAACATTCATGTATATTTAAGATTAAATGAGCATTAAAATGCATACAGTAGAAGAATCCAGAGATCACATTTTGGATGAAAGATAGTATTTAAGTAACAATAGAAATGAAAGTATGTCCAGAGATTTTAAAGTGTATGTACATACACAAACACACAGTCAAGATATAAAAAATAACAGAAGTAACAAAGATTAACAAAATACTAACAGCTCTGGCTGCACACAAATATCAAACGGAACTGCGCTAAAAAAAAAAAAAACACAAGACACTACACTCAAAGTAGTCAGATGCAAAGACCACGCAATTCAAAACGGTCTCTTCTATTTTAGTCTGACGTCGTCTTTTGATGCAGTAGGTACCATACTTCTGACAAACAGAATTTTCTTTTTTTTTGACAGCATTATTTTCATTTTGGGGCAGGAAAGAAGCTTACAATTTTATAACGTTTACCTTTAGTCATAAAGTCATTTCTTAAAAGACGACAACCTTCCAAAGAAAATTACTGAAAATGAACATTCGAAGAAGTCGCAAGAGTAGAGAAAGAGGGAGAACAAGATTAACCTTACATCTTACACAAGTTACCCAATGCTAAATTACAAAAAGTTTAATTCTGTGAAGCTGCAGCAAAGATTCCAGCTACTAGTGTTTCACTAACTTGTTTTAAGACCCCTTACGAAGTCAACATTTGAAGTATTTAGCAAATTCAAAAATACACTCAAAGTAGTTTTCAATACCCCCAAATTGTGTTTTATTTCCTTTGTTTTTTAAAGGTATTTCTACCTATACATTAAGCTGAACTTTCTATGTAAGTATATATGGTTTGGCAGGAACTCTTGGTTACTTCAACAGATACCTGAAAGTTTTGCTTAGGCACATGACTCTTTAGAAATACACAAAGATATTCATAATGCAAAATTTCCTAGAACACAAGTTGAAACCGATTAAAGAATAAATAAAAACTAAACTAATGCTTCATTTTTTACAGTAATATCTACACTAGCAACAGTATGAATAAAAACTTTTTCAAGATCAAATAACTTTATAACTATAAATCTATTCATCCTAAAAAATAACTTCCAAGGGAGGTAAACAATTCTTGTTCCTTTTGCAAATGTGACAGTCAACACTTAAAGAGATCAACAACGTGTCAAAGACCACATGTGGTATCCATATGAGAATGGGTATGTTAGCTAAGAAATTCCTTCGTCCAGAATCCATGGTTATGCCCCACACACAGTGCTACTTTATCGAGGAGGGCAAGTTATCCTTACTACTAGTTCTTCCTAATATAAAAATGTCTACAAGTTAGGTAACAGTTTCTACTAAGAAACAATATTCTGCCTTGAAAGAATCAGTGACCAGAACCTACCATATGAAACTTCAGCTACTGTCCTTCATCTACTGCTTATTTCATAATTTCGTTTTTATTAACTCACAATCATTCTTAATTAAGAATATAAAATGATCCAAAGAAAAAAAAATTGAACTAAGAGCCAGCCAAAGAATGCAACATGCCAACATGACCTGCTTTCATCAATTTCAAGGTTAAGAGAGTCCATTCATTTATCTGATCTGGCCTTAAGCATAACGTGCCACCACAGTACTTCATTCATCTAGAGGAGGAAAAACCCAAAACAATAGTGATGTTTTCATAAAGGATGTCTTGCAGACAGATATCCACTCTTGGAAGACAAGAAAAGGAAAATGACCACTTCCATAGCTAATTTTTCTCACGATTCAACTTTTGTGCCTAATTTTCCATTGCAACTTTCTTGACTTAGGCTTTAGACATAAGAAAATGTAATAAGCAAAGATGTAATCATAAAAACGTCATTTCAATCACAAACAAGAACAGAGAACTAGCCTATGCTTCACACAAATCCTAATTCAAGTCAAATGACATATTCATTTCAGTGGAAGTAGAACTGAGCTCTTAAATCATAACATACACTATCTTTCGATAACCAACAAAGCAACCAATTCCTCCAGTTTCAGTTAGAAACAATACAGCAGGGGAGGTATTCCTGTTACCCGTTTATACCAGTAGCAACCTACCTCCAGCTGGTGATCACTCCTAACCAACGCCATACGGGCCCTTTGCAATGAACCATGCATTAGCTTGTGCAGTCTTAAAATTAGCTTCCTCAACCCCATTTGCTTCAGTGCTTTATCTACAAACGGCCTGTAAATAGAGGTCAAACCGTGTTGGCTGCAGCTTGCCTCAGCACTGCATTCTGGAATAATCCAAGAGGCGGAGTCATCCTCAGATTCAAGCCTATCAAGCCTCCTTGAAAAACGGTCCTGAAAGTCAAAATTTGGCTTATTAGTAAAATTGTTCTTGATGGCTTGTCTAAGTTCCTCAACATTGTCCTCAGAGATTTGTTCTTCACCATCACTCTCCTCTGTGCATGTTCCTGAGGATTCCTTTACTTCTGTTTCCCTATCAACTTCTTCATCCTCTGGATCATTGTCCTTAGATGGTCGAGGAGAAGGAATTTCAAACACTGGCCAGCCAATGTCAGAAAGATTTTCGATGCCCAATACAGTTCCCATAATCCTTAGTTTTTGATTTAAGTCTTTTGTAATATTTAACCACAGACAGAGTGCCTGCACTCTGTCTTGGAAGTCCTTTGCAGCATACTTTTCATAGTCCTTTTGAAGAGCCTGCAGAGATGGATAAAGTGCTTCTATATACTCTAGCAGCTCCATTATCCGCTTTACTTGCTCAAATGAGACCCGCTGGCGATGGAGGTGTTCATGGTAACTTGAGTAACCCAAAGCACTAGTTCCATGTGTTGCTTTGCAAACTCCTTCTCCTGAAGTACCATTGAGACTGGATCCATTTTTTACACAGGAGAAGCTTCCATAGTTCACTTTGAAAGTGAGGATTTCATTGATGATATCAGGGATAGCTTGACGGGCTGCATAGAGATGGAGGTCTTGGTCATTAATGCTCCTGCCAGCATGCCAAGCTTGCAGCTCCAGCCATATCAGTTCATTGGATCGGTTCAGCCAGACAGAAGAGGTGTTTTCCTGTCCTCTTTGCTCCCTGTCCTTTTTCTTTGAGACTGAGGTAAGTTTTAACAAAAGCCGCAGGGTTTCAAAGAATTTTAAGCGGTCTGCCGGGCAATCAGTCCTAGAAGTCTGGCGTGTAGTTCTGGGTATTGGCATGGGCACAGAGACTGGAAGCTTAGCATTGCTACAGCCAAGGCTGAGGTAAGGCTTATTGAGATCAACATCTGGAATTGTTTTTTTTGGCAGAGACCCACCAACTGAGTCTAACATAAATGAGCACTGCACGTTTTTCTTGTGATCTCGTTCTGTAGTCCTTAGGGTGTCTCGGATCTTTTTCCCTTGCTTATAGCTGTGCTCCTCCACATTCTCAGTGGTTTTCCCATTGTCCTTATGCACAGATTGAGTTGGCATACTCATCTTTTCTGTAAGAAGAGAAAAAAAAGAATGAATGTGGCTGCAGCAACAAGAAAAAGCATCATTCAGTCCAGCTCCCGATCACATTTCTTAGGTTGAGCGTAAAGCATTGTTTAATACCTATAAAGCAAAACACGCATGGGTAGAAGTAAAGTGCAGTCTTGGAAATTACCACTAGTATAGCTAAATCAATAGCAGCACCAAAGGAAATTTTTTTCCTGCTCTTGCTTTACCTCTTTTGTAGAAAGGACCTCAGAGAATTCTCATTATCCCAAGTATGCCATCTACTGAGAACTGAGTATGATCAAAAGGAAAAGAATGGTTTCCAAGTTCATTTTCCATACATTTGTCACACAACCTCCCAAACAAAAACTCAAAATACAGAGTAATTAAGGTTTCAAAGTTAAACAGAATTAGAGAGACTCCATTGCACATCCAATTTTATAAAAACTGAAAGATGCACAGATTGTGAAATTCAGCTTGAATGATCCACTCCTGGCTCTTGAGGGGCTTCATCTTAGTTCTGGGAACCCCTCTGTAGTCTTAATACACTGCTGTAACAGCAGGAGCCTACTTCCCCACTCTCCCAACACACAAACACTTGCCTTCTCCCTTAATACGTTAACAGCAGCCCTTTCCTGCCTAATTGTGCAACCTCCTTTTCTCTTCCTGTTCTTTTCTTGGGAGCAGCAGACCTTATCACTCTTCTCCAGCACTAACAAAAGCACTTCAATCTCAGTTTTGCAGATCAGGAGAGGAGGAACTACTTGGGCATTAAAACAGTGGTTCTCTCTCTCAAGGAACGGGTGGCAGGCTGGAGGGAAGCACCTGTATGTAGACTAGCTGCAGCCCAGGCATCAGCAGCTGGAACACAACAAGCTACACAGCCACGGGGCCCCTGCTTATTCAAGAACAGAAAAGACTTTCAGAACAATGGCTGAATACTGTCGTCTTTTCACTGTTCACTGTGACTCTAAGGATTATCTGCTGCACGTGGCTCACTCCCCACTCTAGAAGCAGTAATTTCTTTAAGAGTCTTTGCTACTGTGCTCCTCACTATAACATCTATTAATACTGGTAATACTAATAAGCTTATTTGCAAAACAGGCCTGCTCAGTGGAAGAATAATATTATTCCCTTTCTATCTATGGAAAACCATGATAGAGAAAGATATGTCAAGCCAGCATACTTTGGTGTGCCAAAATGGTAAGAGGTATTGCTCAACATTTCAGAACATTGAGCACTTCATGTTCAATGCTCCCCGACTTCAACTGCACATTGAATGCTCAACAATTTGCAAACCACATCCCAGAATCTCTAGGTTGCTTCTAGGAAAACAAGAAACAGACAGAAGATTTTAATTTGTGCTATTTGCCTAGCATCACACAAATTTTCATGACAGAATGCCATTATTATATGATGTTCTTCATTGACTTAAATTATCAGATGGCCCTTTATTCTTGTTTCGTTCACTACACATCCTCCAGCATCTGCAAGAAAAGAAGGCACAGTCATACAGAAATCTGTTTCCTTCATTACAAAATCCCAAACAATCTCTACTCATGTTAGACAGCAGTTCACTGGAAAAGAACTGGTGTGGTAACGTAGCTCAAAGACTACCAAATGTATGCACACAAAGGCATTGTATTAAGGTTGCAGAGATGTCTGAAATGAAAGTGGAGAAGTATGTGGTCAGAGCACCTTACTTTGCTTGTTTCCATTACGAACCCTGTTTTCAGCTGTTAATGAGCAATAAGTGAGTTAATAAGGGTGTGACCTGCCACATAGCCTCCTCCCAATCCCCATATCTAAAAAACATAATTTAATCCTTCCATAGTTGCGTAGGATTGGAGCAGGTCACAATGCATACAATGGCACTCAACTCTGGAAAAAAATGAAATTATATTCTGAAGGATATAAGGAAGAAAGAAGAATCACAAAGTCATCACAGAAACTGCTTTTTGCAAATATGGACTTTATTAATGCCTCTTTATACTACTTTTATTTCAGTATTCATACATCTTCCTCTGAATAGCTACCAAGTACAACAACAGATGACCTAAAAACCTAACTCAAACACAGTTTTCCTCCTGGAAATGGAAACCTATCAGTGATTCTAAGAAACCTGCTATGGAATTCACTATCATTGATTTTACATTTTTATCTACCCAAACATTACTGTCAGACAGCAGTACCTCACTCTCGCTGGTTACTACCTCATCAGGTTAACCAGCAGCAGACAGAACACAAGACAAGTCCTGCTGAGCGTATCAGCTTGAATTCCGCGAGGAGGCAACAGCCCAAAAAGCTAGGACAGGCAAGCAGTAGGGAGACGCATTCTGCATTGGCAGGAAAGAAGGAAGATGAAGGAGGTCGGCAGAGATAAAACACACACAGGTACACACCCCCTCCAGACTCTGAGGTAGATCAGAAATGGATCAACTTTTAACAGCATTCTGATGTTAAAGATTTTGGTGACCTTGCAAAACACATGAAATCCCTGGCACATTTAAAGATCACTTTCTGAACTTACACTCTAGCTACCAGGAGGTCCTCTAAACCCCTTCAGTTTGTATTTTTAACATGTTATTCTCCTTCAATATTAATCTTCAGATTCCCCATCAAAACACACTGAAAGAAAGGTAAGTTACAAATATGATTCCTTATTACACATCCAAAATGCCCTAATACTCGAATATTCATCGTTCTTGACAAAGCCCAGGCACAATAATGTACAAATTGTTTCAAAATCCTCTCATTTTACCAAACAGGTACCAATGATTCAAATATACCTGACAATTCTGAAATAAATGAGTATCGATGTTATAACTGTATGAGTCCCTACCACTAATTTTAATGCAGTTTTGTAATATAGGCTTAAATTAATCTCTAAACAAGTTCAGCTGTGCTAACAAATTTTGAGTTACAATTACCTTTAGTGCTACCTGGGGCAGGTAGGTTTCACGACCAAGCAACAATGGGTGGGTGAGAGAGGGCACATGGTAGAGTCTGAACATCTCATTAAAAAAAATGACAAAATGAACTTGAGGAACTTGATGAGGATAAGGAAGTAGGGCGGATAGAGGTTCCCCTTCAAGCATGAAGTTGCAGAAGTTTCATAATAAAAAGCAGACAGGGGCACCGTCTTTCACACAGTCCAAGAAGCTAACACTTCAATAAGTAAGCAAGCATCATTGGACTGACATTCCACACCCTCTGAGTCAGAAAAAAACAAGCAGGAGACACCCGTATGTCTTAGGAGCAACTCTGAAATGCGTTTAGCTTAGAAAACGTGAATCCCATGAGTCTTGGGCTACAGAAGAAACAATTCAGAAACTAGTTTAAATAGATTATTGCGTCACTTTATTTTTTGATACTAAATGCAAGTTATAAGAGACTTGGTGTGACAGAAAATTAAACAAACAAACTTTGGAGATGCAAGTAAGCAAGCCCCTAATGCCCAAAATTCTTTCAGTTGTCTAAATAAAGATATATTAAATCTGTGTTGTATGCAAATGCCTGAAAAGTTATTTCAAGTTTACTTTTTAAACTGATTAGTTACATCAAACTAACCCCTGAATGAATTCTCTTTCTGAAGTAAAATCAATTCAATCTCAATAACAGCATATGCATACACATTCAAGGTCAATCAACTAGTCCACTTTGAAGTTGTTGGGTTTGGGGTGGGTTTCTCTTCCCCCACCTGCCCCGAATAAATTTTCTGAGATTGTACATATAAGCAAAGTTAAACAAAAGGAACTATGAACTTTCCAGAAAATATATTTTACACAATAGAACACTATCCAATTCATTAAAAAGAAAAAAAAAACAAACACATTTTAAGATACACTCACAGCAACCAAGAACAGGATATTATTATTCCAGAAGCAAGAACCCTCACAAGTAGAAAGAAAGACCTTGCTCCAAAAACTCAAAATCTATTAGCAAGGATAAACAACAGCTCCCTATTTCTCATAAAGGCATCGATCCTCAATAGGTGCTCAGCATCAAAAGGTTACTATGAAATATTATGCATTATAGTTCTTTAGTATCACAATTTATCTGTTTAGAAACTAAACATTTTTTTTTAAAGCACAGAAAGAAACAAGAAAACCACAGAGAGCAAGGAAAGTTGTTACGTAACTACCATATACAGAACTAAATAAGGTTAATGTTGCATTAGAAGAGTTTAACTTAGCCAAAAGGCACAATTAAAAGCCAATACAAGCAGCTTAATAATTCCCATGCCTACACAGCTAACTGGAAAGTATAACGAGATTTCTCTTCAATTTAGTTTAAGGGAGAGGTCTTATGGTGAATGCAGTCTTCATAGTGACATTATTTGGAGGCTGTGTGAAATGGAAGGGAACCAAAAGCTTTGGAAGATGTTTGCATGGGCCCTTCTTTTATTATGAACTTGCATTTCACAACTCTATGCAACTGAAGAACAGACTCTATTCCCTTATTCACACTAAACCATTTACCTTCTTATCCCCTACACTTTACCTCGAAAATGTAATCCTTGCAAGTAAATGCACTCTGTGATAAAATTTCCTGCTTCAAAATATTAACTGGAAGTAGTCAAGTTGCCATAACAACTCTGGCAAATAACCATGTCTGAAAAAGTTGTTGGGTTTGTTGTTTGTTTTTTTTTTTTTAAAAAAAAAAAAAAAAAAACAAACACAAAACACCAAACCTAGGTATATTCTGTACAAAAATACTGAGTATACAGTTCAGCATCAATCTCAAAAAGTGGCTTTTTTTGCACCCATCACAAGCTCAGCAAAACCACTAAAATTGCACATTTTTTCTTGGAAGGGCAGCTTGAAAAGATGTAGCTACTGCATGTTTTTTAAAATTATCTTTCAACACGCAATTATCATATTTTATATCTGCTCAACATTAAAGTAAGTTTAAAATTCATACTTTAACCTAAAATGTTTTATTTAGTATTAGATATCGTTACTTAGTAACATTAGGAAAAAACATATATCAAGTATCTCTTCTTTTTTCCTAGTTAATGACTTCATGACTAGAATGTCAACAGAATTAAACAGTGGTAGCTACATTTTAATTGCTTTAGTGACACTAAAGAGTAAAGAATAATCACTGAAAAGTCTATTTTTCTATAAAACAGATTGTGAAGGGCTTCAGAACATGAAACTGAGGCAGAGAAGCAACTACACCGTTACTAGAGACCATAGAATCGCAGAAAAAAATTGACTGGAAAATACCTCTCAAGGTCATTTTTTTCCAACCTCCTGCTCAGAGCAGGGTTTATTTCGAAACTAGATTAGCCTGCTCATGATCTTATCCAGCTGTGTTTTCGAAATCTCCAAAGATGGAGATTCAACAACCCAACAACCTCTCTAGCAAACAGTTCACTGTTTGACCACTCACGGTAAAACCTTTCTTCTAATACCCAAGAGTTTTGCCTTGTTGCAACTTACGACAGCTGCCTCCTGTCCTTTCACTGCACCTCAGTATCTGGCTACATCTTCTGTGTATCTCCTCCATCAGGTAATGAAGGGCTACTACTATGACTTTATGGTCAGTTTAGGAAAATAACAAAACACCACACTTACCTTTCAAAGTGGAGCGGCTAGCAGGTCTGCCAGCGTTATTTTTCTGATGCTTTGTTGACATACGTTTCATCTGGCGGGGTGTACTAGGAGGAGAAGTTCCATAGAAGGTGTCAGCACTTGCTTCATCTGATAATTCCTCAGGGTCAAATTCAGAGATCTTGCAAGTAGCATCTTCTGTTGTGCACTCTTTCCTGTAAAGAGCAAGTTAAACCATGATGTTAAAGATAAAGAATTTTTACTTGCAGTATCTGTTTAAAAAGCTAGTCCATAGATAAATCCCAACCACAGTCAACCTTCTATATCTTCCTGCCACAGACATGTAGATTTATCCCAAGTTTTTTCACACCCATAAGGGCAACTTTCCAATCAAGCAAAGTATAGGCAACATACAACAAAGAAGATGTATAGCCAGTGTCACTAGGAGAACACAGTGTAAACACACATGTATATGTAATATATTTGCTTCTAAGAAAATTTGTGGCAAGCCTAAACTAAGAGGTACACGAAAAAAACAAAGGTTCAAAAGATACAAACACAATGCAGGACAGTCAATCTAACCAGCAGCAGACAACAGCAGAGGTCTTCCCTTTCATCCTCCATCCCCTAACTTGTGCATACCATGAAGGCAACTTCTAAGTTCACTGAAAGGGCTCTCCACCTTTCACAGAACTTTTATCTAGCATAGGAGACCCAAATGTATTTTATGTATTTCCACTGATTTTAATATTAAGTAGGTTTAACCTCAGAAATTCTTTTTTTTTTTTTTTTGTAACAAAAAAATAACAGGGTCTCCATAGTAACTTTTTAATGAGCCTTGATTACTTTGGCTCTTTAGAAAAAATACTGGTAATACTTAAAAAGAAGTCAGAGCTCATGCAAACACAAAATTAAGATAACGTATGTATGTTCTTCAAACCCCAAATCCAGATGGCCAGCTTAACCACTGGATGCTGTATCACTGAATTCAACAGAAAGCATGCACCTTTCCAGGATTAGTACGTATGTCAGTACAGAGTCCAGCACAATAGCTTTCCAAACCCAAGCAGGACCTTTTATTGCTATTACATCTAGTAGTATCCTCAAACATTGTAGAGTAGCATTACATACAATATTACAAAACTTTTCATTATTTTAAAAAATGCTGAATTGTCTTTGAACAATTTAAATCAAAATAGTTTAGTTTTGGAAAATTACAAAGGTAAAACTACAGAGTAACATTTTTTTTCTTCAGTGAGGAACAGGCCTTTTCAAAAAACAAACAAACAAACAAAAAACAAAAACAAAACCAGCAAAACAACATCGGCATGGTATCATGCAGTTAACCCTAGTAATGGCACAATTCCATTGCAGAACAAGACAAAGTCCAGACTGCTATGACTTTGGTCTCCCCTTCTCCCCAGCCAAAAACTCCTGTAGCCTTTCCTCTGAGTCAATTCTGGCGCTCATGTAATTGCCTGCTAAGCCAATGCCAGGAGCCGATCTATTTGTAAACTCACATGGCAAAAAAAGACAAGACATTGGTTTTCATATGTAAACTCTGGGCAAGCTCAAAGACAGCTTCCAGTGCCAGCTTCCTCTCATAAGAAGATGTCAGATGTAAAACAACCACGATGAGGGGCATGCATGCACTCTTATATTAAAACATGCTTTAAAAATAAAATATGACAAGTACAATAAATGAGTAATCCTGTCAGATACCCCTTTCTTCCTCCTCAACACTTGCTCTGTCCCACCAAATAAGATTACTTCAGTAGAGTGGCAGCTGGGCACAATACCACTAATAGCTGAATCTCCTCTGCATGATCAAGTGACACACAGCAACAAAGTTACTCTCAGACTGTGAACAACTGAACTTCAGTACATTTTATGCTGCTCACTGACACACTAGGAAATTTCAAATTCATACACGGAAACACGCTATTTTAACACAATTTGTGAACCATATCATTGCCACACCGATAACATATCATTTGAATTCTTCACTATGTTAAAAAAGCCCCACAAAATAATGACAATCTTCTGGTCAGTTCAGGCTTCAAGGGAAAGTACATAGCAGGACAGGGTTTTAACCTCTCTCACTGTCCCTTTATACCCATCTGATGCTTACCTACCCAGAGTAAACATAGAGAAGGGAGAAAAAGGGAAGGAGGAGGAGAGTACTCCAAGGCAAAAACAAGTCCCTTACTGATTAAATCCCATGGACAGGCTGGAGCTCAAAGTGACACCAAGACCTCTGACTTCTACCGGATTACGGGACCCATTACACAGCACAGTTCTCTCATCACCACCACTCCCCACTGGTGCCATACATGGAACTCTCCAGTTTTAACATACATCTGGGAGGAGAACGTGCACCACTAGCTCCAAGGAGGGAAAGAACAAAGTTTGCCTCCATCCCCTCACATGCTTTATTTCTGAAGCAGGCGTGCAGATAACACCATATTGACTCTAGAAAACGACACAGAGGCAAAGAAACATTCGACCTAAATCAGACAGCGCAAGACTAGCATCGGTACCTGATAACTTCATTTTCCATTTCACTTGAATCACAAATGACATTTTACTTGCTACTATTTTTGAGGCAGACAAGGAATGTTAGTCATGCCCTGGCAGAGCGAGCCCGAGTGTCTGCAGGAAGAAACATGCCAGAATATTGCCAGACAGTAGAACAGCAGTTAAGGCTAACAACAACAACAAAAAAATCAGATACTGTACTTTTTCTTTGCCTTTATCTACAAACAGAAACAAATACCTTAACATGCAGAACATCTATGTTCTCTACAAAGCCATGGAAATGTTTAGTGTGTGAAATTACTCTTCTCACATTCTTTGAGAAGAAGTCATGCAAATTCACCAACTACTGTAGATAAACTTTAGAGGTTACCTAAGAAAAACCACTCAGGTGGTACCGTAGCAGCACCTGTAGTCTAAGGAGAGCCTTACAGTGAATTTGGCCATAATGACAACCACACAGAATCACCAATACTTTTAGACTACTTTCCTCGTCTTGGGAAATCATGCTGTTTGTGTGTCTTCTAGCAACCCAATTTATAACTATTGGCCAAACATAACAAAAAAGTCTTAATTTGTTCCGACAGACCTTGTGAAAATAGGTGGATGAATAACAGAAAAGGATCTTCTAAGTGCTGAACTGGGAAAGTGGAACTCAAGTTTACACCTTTTTGGACACTAGAAAAATTTTATTCCTGAGAACTCTTGCAAACAGCCCTACTGCAGAAAAAAACTAGAGGCAGAGCACACCCCTCTGATTTTGCCAAAGACAAACCAACCACAAGAGACAAAACCACATGAAACAAGAAGTCATTAGTTCCAGTGCTTATGGAACTGTTTATTTTCCAGTGATCTCAGTGGCCTGGCAAGGCACAGGGCGGGGTGCTGATGCTCTCGCGGGGCCTGGCAGAGCCCATCCTGCGGTACTCACGTCAGGCCTCAGTTCCAAGGCAGTGTGTTAAACCAGGACAAGTTACCTCGTTATAAAAGACCAGTGAAAACAGCGTTTTCCTTCCGCTTTTAAGTGAGTAGCCTCTTCTAAGAGTATAACGATCAAACCTCTTCACCAGGCTGAATGAACTGATCTTTAAAGACCATAAGCTGGTTCTTTCCTCAACAGTCATTACCTTGTTTGTTTCTTGCCATGTCTGATGAGAGGGCATGAAGTCCAGAAGTATTCAAAATACTCTCCAATCTCACATCTGAATTACATACGTACCTATACAGGAGGATCCAGCGTGACTGACTTAACAATCAAGATATATTTTTTTCTGGGTAATTTAGTAAGCTGTTCTTTAATTTGTTAAAAACCATAGCAAATTTATCACAAAACATGGAGCACTAGAAGTCACACCACAACACAGCAATCATGCTGTACTGAACCACTCTTGTTAGCAGCTGACAGGATGATCTAACTGGAGCTGGCTGGTCTGCTTAGAGGGAGGAAGGCACAGGTTGCAACACAAGTTTAAAAATTCAGCATGCTCAGTTTAGGGTTTGTCTGCAAAGACTGCATCTCAACTTAGAGCTCAAATCAATGCCACTGAACACAGAGATTCAGTTTCACCAGGGAAAGCCTTATTGTACAACAATGCGTTAGATATACAGGGTCCAAACTAAAGCAACTACATCAACTTAGTCATGCTGGTATCAATTTTTCTCATCCAGATGACACCAGACATACATGATCATCAGCAGGAACCCTCTGGTATTAAAACCATTTATAATTTTAACAGATCACTGACATAGCATTTGTAATGTTTGTGTGCTATTTACTTTTATGAACTAACCAAAGACTAATTAAATCTGCAAACCTATAAAATGCACTGCTGGCAAACCTAAATCAGATTACCTTATTGGTTATTACACAGAATTGCTGGTTCCTGAACACTGTTGCAACCTGAGTTGGGAAACATTAATCAAAGCTTGGTTTGCTACCAAGAACTTCAGGTTTTCTCCCCCACAGCCATTGAAAACCATCCTGATCTTAATTAGGCACACACCCAAAAAGTGAAAGCTAGAAGTGTGACAACTGAAGTTACTATTTGCCAAGAACAGTTTAAACCCAACCATTACAAGGAAAACTGGAAGTGCACAGTTTTCACATCAGTCTATTTACACGCTGCTCCCAGCCTCAATTTTAATGAGCAAAATGCTTCTCATCAATTTTAGCCTAGGAATACAGAACAGACTGTAGCCAGGATGCATAAATCAGGAATATTGGGAAAGTTGCAAAAGTAGTATGGTAAAAAAAAAAAAAAACACAAAACCACAAACAAAACGCCTTGACAGCTCCCAAACGCAACAAAAAAATAAATAACCAAGAATGTTTTCAACAAGTAACCACTGTATGTTACAACCAGAATCTGAAAAGACAGAATACAGAATTTCTTCAATTTGCACATGTAGATGACAACAGGAATTTTTTTTTTTAACTAAGTCAAAGTGTTGGCAATGTATCTACAATTCCAGCTCAGTCATGAAAACTGAGACAAATCTTCCAGATTTTCAAAGGCCCGCAAACAAAAATAGGAGAGGGGGAAAATTGAGATACGAAATTTGAAGCAGCAGGACAGGGAACAAAAAGTCTGGTAACCATTGCTGTTGATAAATGCCATGAGTCTTTGGAAAAATACAGTCATTTATCATTAAAAATAAATTAACAAATGAAAGACCACTGAAGATCACATGGGGATATGTTAAAATTAAGCAGGCTGAAGTCACACTGAAGAGTATGATTTTTAACCAGTATAAACTTTTTGCACTTTATTGAAGCATTATTCAAACTTTCAAAGTTTGTAACAACCAATAATAAGAGGCCATGCTAAAACTTGTGACAGCTATATGGGAAAAACATTTTTTTAATCTTCCCTTTATATCAGCTACACTTGATCCTCATAAGCAGGAGTTTGAAACAGAATTATAGAATAGTTTGGGTTGGAAGGGACCTTTAAAGGTCATTTAGTCCAACCCCTCTGCCATGGGCAGGGACATCTTCAACTAGATCAGGCTGCTCAAAGCCCCGTCCAGCCTGACCTTGAATGTTTCCAGGGATGGGGCATCTACCACCTCTCTGGGCAACCTGTTCCAGTGTGTCACCACCCTCATCATACAAAATTTCTTCCTTATGTCCAATTTAAATCTACCTTCTTTTAACTTAAAACCACTACCCCTTGTCCTATTGCAACAGGCCCTGCTTAAAAGTTTAGCCTTATCTTTCTTACAGGCCCTCTTTAAGCACTGAGAGGCTGCAATAAGGTCTCCTCAGAGCCTTCTCTTCTCCAGGCTGAACAACCCCAACTCTCTCAGTCTTTCTTCATGGGATGGAACACCTGTCTGACGAACCCTCATTTTTGTGGCCCTCCTCTGGATCTGCTCCAACAGGTCCATGTCTTTCCTGTGCTGAGGACTCCAGAGCTGAACGCAATACTCCAGGTGGGGTCTCACAGGAGAGGAGTAGAGAGGCAGAATCACCCCCCTCGACCTGCTGGCCACGCTGCTTTTGATGCAGTCCAGGATATGGTTGGCCTTCTGGGCTGCAAGCACACATCGCTGGCTCATGTCCAGCTTTTCATCCACTGGTACCCCCAAATCCTTCTCTGCAGGGCTGCTCTCAATCCCTCCATCCCCCAGCCTGTATTGATACCAGGGATTGCCCTGAATGTATTAGGCACTTACATAATTAACTCAGGTTCAGCCACTGCTTATCTTCCCACACACAACTTAAATTTGTTGCTATGTGCTTGCAGTCCAATCGGTTGACCTCTACTGCTCTGATTCCTGCAAGCTTTTGAGTTAAGCAATTACAACGCAGAGGCCAGGATAATCACCCACCACAACAGGTACGAAGCTGCTGCCGTGAAGGGCCTCCTGCAGTTTCAAAGACATTACACCACTCACACACCAGTAAGGCCCTTTCTCAACACTTCCTATGGCACCCTGCCATTTCCATACACAGACCTGCAAGATCTGTACAAGGTTCACCACCGAATTACCAAGTACTTGTTCTTGACACTCAGTGCCTTTGTTTTAAAGGCAAAGTGTCTATTTTTCAAACACATGCTCCTTAACAGAGATTCAGCTTGATAATTAAAGTATAATTAAAGATAATTAAAGATAATTTGATTTGCCAATCAAATCTTTTTAAAGCTAAGGTACTCTCCCTAAATGTAGCTGCAGCCATTCTGTTTCAAAGATAAGCAATATTCTACCAAGAACATAACTGCAAATTGTCATCACCCCGCAGCTGCTGGTAATGCAAAGAGCAAACAGGATTTTTAGGTAACCATGTCTGCATCTGTCAGAACTGAAAAACAAAACAGTATCCAGTTAGAGCTCCTCAACACACACAACACAACTCTGGAATCAGCAGCTCTAACTTCTGCAGGGCAGGACTGGGTTTCGTTCTATCTGCATAGCACAAGGAAGGAACTTCATTAATCAACCTGTAGCGCTTTGGGAAACTAAGACTGAGGATCAGACAACCTAATCAAGAAAATAAGATGAAGTTCTGCTAAAGTATAGGACTGCTATCTAGTGTAAACTCCTAGTGTTACCTTCCAACATTATGAAAGCATCACACACTCCTATTTTTTAATAACCTTTTAAAAATTCCCTGTTCTGAGGAAAGCTGTAAGCTTAAATAAATGAACTCGGTCCTGAAAAGTTCCTGAACTGAAAGCACAAAGGACTATAAATTCAATTTTGCTTACAGTCCTCTCTTAAAGATCTGACACATTTGTGAATACTAAAAGTAAGGGCTTGGAGCTATTGCATTCAAAGCAGCTATTACAAACTGCTGTAAGGGCAGCAAAAGAAACAGTAACAAAAAGCCTTGAAGGAAGGACTATAAGTAAAATTCTGAGGAAGCCTTCAGTAAAAAGCAAGGAAAAAATCTTGGAGTTTTGTTTATTATTTTATTTTTTATTACAGAGCAGCAGGAATTTGGTCACAGTTTGTACAAATAAAACTATTTTTTGCTAAATACATCCTGTGTGAGTCTGGCACAGTGCTTACGGAGGAGAAAAATAACCTGGTTAGCAAGATACGAAAAATCTGTGACTAGCACGGACATTTAAATAGTGTACGTCACGTATTCCTATTGTGACTATACCTCCAGAGACAGTAAAAAAAAAAATTGTTCACATTAAAACCTAATACTGACATACAGTAATGGAAATACTTGACCTTGTATTTCACATTTGAATCTCGTATGCCTGAGCTCAGCATTTCTGAGCAGTCAATGTTAAAGCTTAGTCACCAATAACTTTTGATTGATGCCAACATTTTAATAGGACTTACTGTTACAAACTTGTTAATATACTTGATGAGATTTTTAACAGTGTAATTAAATTCCACTTCAAATTAAGGCATGTCTGGCTTTTTAATTTGTTACCCTTAACATAATTTGAGTAAACTATAGGAAAGCACCAAGTTCTGGGGGTTTTTTTGGACGAGAATCACTACCACGAAGATAAATTGCAGATACAGTCCTTCCGAAAGTTCTTCTAGTGTAAAAATTTTATGAGAACAGAAAAGTCTTAAAATTATGAAGGGTGAATGCAATTATACTTGTAAAAAGCACTGCGTCTCTATTAAGGCCTGTTCGGCTTCCTTGTGAGGAAAAAAAAAGCCACTCTATTACTTTTGGAAAATATCACTGCTTGGCAAATGAACACCCATGTTTTTGGGTAAGGAACTGGAAGGAGCATCTGTTACCTGCCACCTTCCCAAATTTTAGAGAGAACAAGAACACACAGACCCATGCCACATCCCACCAGCAGAACAAAAAGCACTGAAAGCAACTTTGAGCTGGAGGGGAGAGCAGTAACCAAGAGCTTTGGTGTTCCAAGTTTGTAGCTTACAAGGATCTTGTAGACATTACTTTACTCTAGGAAAGAGCCATCTGGATAACTTAACAATAAAGCCTGAAAGAAAAACACCTAACAGCAACCTCACAGCGGAAAAGGAGAACTTCAGAGTATCATCTCTTCTGGCATGAAGGGTGTATATAAAAAAGGCAGGGAGGAAGCACAAAATAGAAACTGTTCTCCAAAGCACTTGTTGCCCTTGCAACTCTTCATTCTGTTTGTAAGTGAAAAGCAAGATTGCTAACTCCTTTCATTTCTCAGGACCTTTTTTTTCAAGCACGCTTCTCTAACTCAATTTGTATATCCCAATGATCACCCTTACACCTGCACTATTCCTTTCTACAGGAGGTGGCTAATCCTATCTAGTTAAATGCATCCATTTCCCATCTCTTCTGAAAGCTAATACATAAATATTTATGAGGCTCACATTCAACCTTTCATCAATTTCTCTAACCATAAAAGCAGGTATTACGTAAGGCACACCAATGTCAAGGCTAAAATGAACAGGAAAAAAACAAACTTGAAACTTCTCTTAAAATTAGAAGAAAGTTTGAAGGAGACATACATGCTAAAGATAATGCATGGAAGTAATCTGAGGAAAGGAAAAAATATTTTGTCATGTTGTCTTTTTAAACCAACATCGTAAGGCAGAAATCTAGGGCTTTTCTGTATTCACTAAGTATTTCAAAATAACATTTTAAAGAAGAAATAGTACCAGCGTAACAATTTCAGTTTTAAGAAATTCAAATTCAGCTGTACATAGCTACATTCTTCCCCCCTGAGGAATCAGGGGAAGGCAGGATATGTGATCAGCTGTCTCTACAGTCTAGGAATGAACTATCAGTGTGCTGGGGAAAAAAGGTGGCACTTGGGCTGGGGAAGGGGGGAGAGAATTTACTTATAACAGAGATAGTAATTTTACCATTTACTGCTGACACTAACTGAAAAAAAGCACTTGCATCTTTCAGCAACTAAGTCTGCAGATGCAAATTTTACAGAATCATTCACTAGAACAGCTTACAGCAAAGAAGCTTGTAAGAGCACAAGAAACATGAAGTAATATTTAAAAACTTCTAAAATCAAATACAAAATGTAATGAAGCTTATTCTCACAATTTTCTGCTGGGATCAAGTAAAGAGCCTCAGAAATTACCAAGACTATAGTCACAGTAAGCTGACACAAAAAGGGGAATTTGTTCCAGTGCACCTTTTGTCTCCCAGGTTGCACATCCCTGCCCCCTCTGCACAGAAGCCAAGAGTCACATGAACTCAGTCATCAATTTGATGGGGAAAAAAAAAACACATTAATTTTTTGGTTTCCTTCTATGACCAAGTGACCCGCTTAGTAGATGAGGGCAGGGCTGTGGATGTAGTCTATCTAGACTTCAGTAAGGCATTCGACACTGTCTCCCACAGCATCCTCCTGGACAAACTGGCTGCCCGGGGCTTGGATGGGTGGACTCTTAAATGGGTTAAAAACTGGCTGGATGGCCGAGCCCAGAGAGTGGTGGTGAATGGGGCAAAGTCCAACTGGCGGCCGGTCACTAGCGGTGTTCCCCAGGGCTCAGTTCTGCGGCCGGTGCTGTTCAATATCTTTATAGATGATCTAGACGTAGGGATTGAGTGCACCCTCAGTAAATTTGCAGATGACACCAAGCTGGGTGGCAGTGTCGATCTGCTGGAGGGTAGGAAGGCCCTACAGAGGGATTTGGACAGGTTAGATAGATGGGCCGAGACCAACGGCATGAGGTTCAACAAGAACAAGTGCTGCGTCTTACACTTCAGCCACAACAGCCCCATGCAGCTCTACAGGCTGGGGGAAGAGTGGTTAGAAAGCGGCCTGGTGGAAAGAGACCTGGGGGTGCTGATCGACAGCCCGCTAAACATGAGCCAGCAGTGTGCCCAGGTGGCCAAGAAGGCCAATGGCATCCTGGCCTCTATTAGGAATAGTGTAGCCAGCCGGTCTAGGGAAGTGATCGTCCCTCTCTACTCGGCCCTGGTGAGGCCGCACCTTGAATACTGTGTCCAGTTCTGGGCCCCGCACTTCAAGAAAGATGTTGAGGTGTTGGAGCGAGTCCAGAGGAGAGCGACCAAGCTGGTGAAGGGTCTGGAGGGTCTGACTTATGAGGAATGGCTGAGGGAGCTGGGGTTGTTTAGCCTGGAGAAGAGGAGGCTCCGAGGTGACCTTATTGCAGTCTACAACTACCTGAAGGGAGGTTGTAGTGAAGTGGGAGTTGGCCTCTTCTCCCGGGCAACTAGCGATAGGACAAGAGGGCACAGCCTCAAGCTTCGCCAGGGGAGGTTCAGGTTGGACATCAGGAAGAATTTCTTTTCAGAAAGGGTTATTAGACATTGGAATGGGCTGCCCAGGGAGGTGGTGGAGTCACCATCTCTGGATGTGTTTAAGAAAAGACGGGACATGGCACTTAGTGCCACGGTCTAGTTGACAGGGTGGTGTAGGGGCAGCGGTTGGACTCGATGATCCCTGAGGTCTCTTCCAACCTGGTTGATTCTGTGAATTCTGTGAATTCTGTGAATCAGTTATCCATCAGATCAATAAGATGAAGTGAAAACTCTACAGACATGCGACTGCTAGATCCAGAAAGAATGCAGTGGAGGAGCTTGGCTTCCTCTTGGGGAGAGACCAGGGGGAAGAAACCAACCTGCTGTTCCAACACACTGAGTGTAAGGTGAAATCATGCCCTCAGTCACTCTCTTTTGGTTGCAGCTGAAGCAATTTGTAAGATGACTGTCCTTTCTGCTTTCCAGTGACACTTTGGCAGAAGTCAACAGCTCCCAAGATGCACAAGTACAAATGAAAGTACTGACCCTGGTTCTTCACTGGTGCTGCTGAAACAGTCCAGCTTAGCTGGAATGTCTTTGTTAGCAGGATTCTTCTAACTTCGACCACTTTAATTTTGATTAGGCAACCAAACGTACTTAATGTTACGCTAGCAAGTTTCATAGGGCAGATATTCCTAGTTGAGGTGGGGAGAGAGGGATATTAGGAGATGAAAACAGTCATTTCTAGCCTGGGTCAGCTGCAACACTAAGGCAATTTTTTACTTGCAGCAATGATAAAACAAAAACACTTGGGCAGGAAGATCCTTAAAGTAATACCTGTATCACTACCAAGAACTGATTGAATTACATAATTCCAGTAGCTTATTTATAAATTAATCTATGAATAAGGGCTCAACAACATAGAAACACTAAAACTTCATTAGCAAATAGTCAAATGTAGTAGTAGCCCTCTAATAGCCCTGCTTTGCTCACTATTTACGCCCCGTTTATCTTTGAAGACTAACCTGTATCACGGCTGTGCAAATGTAAACACCCAATGCTGCTATGAAGCCCTGACCTACATTTTGCCACCTGCTTACAAACTATGGGCTTACGCTACAACAGCCCTGCTAACAGTTAAGCACCAAGTACCATAAATCCCAGATCAGCTAAGGACTGAGAGAAGTACAAAGCAAGATCTTTCTGCTGCAAGATCAATAGTGGTTCGTAGCAAGACTTCACTGTCACAGAACAACCGCTACTTCTGCAGAAATCTGCAAGGGAAAAAAAAATGGGGAAAAGACTAATGAAAAGCTTAGGGCTAAACAGTTAACCTTTAATTGATTCCCAGTGACATCTTTTCCCCCTTGGTAACTCTCAATTAAGCTGTTTAATTACAACAGAAGGACCCAGCAAGTGTGAACATGCTTCAGTTCTACAGTAGACCTCAAGCACATGTCTGACAGTAGCCAGTTCCCCCCATTACAAAGTTCCTTACAGCACTACTGTACTGACTAGCAACATTTATTTTAAGAGAGAAATTCAAACAAAATCTTCTGCTTCTCAAAATCTGGAAACTACCACAGTCAGTTTTGTAAATTACTAATACTTTGACACTTTTCCCAAAGTTCTCCTATATTCTTGGGCAGAAGCTTCTAAGTGCTTGATTAATTATATGTATGACAGAAAGACACATAGTCACAGAAAAATGTAACAAAGTTTTGTAAATTACTAATACTTTGACACTTTTCCCAAAGTTCTCCTATATTCTTGGGCAGAAGCTTCTAAGTGCTTGATTAATTATATGTATGACAGAAAGACACATAGTCACAGAAAAATGTAACAAAGGCTACTGAAACAGCAGAGAGGTGTTGAAGACCTTTTGACTGACTATAAAAATATGGTAAACTTCAAAAAGACAGAAACTGTGAAACAACGAGTTAAAAATAAATTAAGCAAAATGCAAATTAGTATTCATCATATCTTTTTATTGCAATCAGAGATAAGAGCTACTGAGACCTATTTAAATGATCTAAGGAAGTAATTTTTCTTCAGCAAGTTACACCAATTAGAATCACAGAATCACAGAATGTTAGGGATTGGAAGGGACCTCGAAAGATCATCTAGTCCAATCCCCCTGCCGGAGCAGGATTACCTAGACCATAGCACACAGGAACGCGTCCAGGCGGGTTTTGAATGTCTCCAGAGAAGGAGACTCCACAACCTCTCTGGGCAGCCTCTTCCAGTGTTCGGTCACCCTCACCATAAAGAAGTTTTTCCTCATATTTATGTGGAAGCTCCTGTGTTCCAGCTTGCACCCATTGCCCCTTGTCCTGTCAAGGGATGTCACTGAGAAGAGCCTGGCTCCATCCTCATGACACTTGCCCTTTACATATTTATAAACATTAATGAGGTCCCCCCTCAGTCTCCTCTTCTCTAAGCTAAAGAGACCCAGCTCCCTCAGCCTCTCCTCATAAGGGAGATGTTCCACCCCCTTAATCATCTTCGTGGCTCTGCTCTGGACTCTCTCTAGCAGTTCCCTGTCCTTCTTGAACTGAGGGGCCCAGAACTGGACACAATATTCCAGATGTGGCCTTACCAGGGCAGAGTAGAGGGGGAGGAGAACCTCTCTTGACCTGCTAACCACACCCCTTCTAATACAGCCCAGGATGCCATTGGCCTTCTTGGCCACAAGGGCACACTGCTGGCTCATGGTCATCCTGCTGTCCACTAGGACTCCCAGGTCCCTTTCCTCTACGCTGCTCTCCAGCAGGTCTGCCCCCAACTTGTACTGGTACATGGGGTTGTTCTTGCCCAGATGCAGGACTCTACACTTGCCCTTGTTATATTTCATTAAATTTCTCCCCACCCAACTCTCCAGCCTGTCTAGGACTCTCTGAATGGCTGCGCAGCCTTCCGGTGTGTCAGCCACTCCTCCCAGTTTGGTGTCATCAGCGAACTTGCTGACAGTTCACTCTATTCCCTCATCCAAGTCATTAATGAATATATTGAATAGTACTGGTCCCAGTACCGACCCTTGAGGGACTCCGCTAGACACAGGCCTCCAACTGGACTCTGTCCCATTGACCACCACTCTCTGGCTTCTTTCCTTCAGCCAGTTCACAATCCACCTCACTACCCGATCATCCAGACCACACTTCCTCAGTTTAGCTGCGAGGATGCTGTGGGAGACCGTGTCAAACGCTTTACTGAAATCAAGATAGACCACATCCACAGCTTTAGAAATAAGTATAAAAAATAAAATAGAGCTCTTATAACAGTTTTGGCAGTTCTTCATGTTCTCATCTCAGAAAAAATAGTAATGAGAACTTCCTGTTCTTTTTTACTAGTAAATTTGGAAACAGAGAAAGGTTAACTGATTTTTCCATTTTGGATTATTATAAGTTTTTATGCAAATTTGGATTATGGCATAACAGCATTTACAGAATATGCATGTAAATTCAGCTCTGAGCTTCCTTGTCCCCATTCACAAATAGATTGATTAAAACTGTGCTATACGTTATTTCAATAGAAAGAACAACAGAACTTATTTAATCCTGACGTTGCTCTACAATGTGTAAAAAAGTGTGAAAATGTTGATGGGTTTGTCAGGTTTCCACATCCACATTTAAGCCTACCAGGTGAGGCTGCAAATGGATCAAAGGTTAGAACTGTAGAAAGAAGAGATAAGAGAGCTTCACCCAGCCCAGCTAGTGTCCAGCTCTCTTCTCTTCAATGCCCCAGAACAACTAATGTCAAAATATTAATTGGTTTCAGTCACCATGCTTCATCCCTAGTGCTATTTTTTCAACCTCAACTATATTCTAACTCAGCTTTGGGGAAAAAAAAAAATTAAACTGAAATTTCCAAGAACAGCACTTCATCTTTTTTTTTTTTTCTTTTAAACGAAAAGCTCTGAAATATGTTTTCATCACTAAAGATGGTTGAGCATTACACAGCACAGTATAAATCCAAAGGATAAGTGCTGCAGTTAAGTTCTTGGCACCTGCACAAATCAGATCCCAAGGTCTCAAGCTACTCAAGCTACACACCCAAAAAATAAAGTATATTTAATTAAGAACTACTTATAAAAAAATCTATACTAACAAATCTGGATGGATTTTCAGAAAAATCTAAGCCACACCAGGAAAAGTTACATGCTACTGGGAAAAAAGATACTGCGACAGAAAACATTAGGCTGCTAGGCTCAACTATAAATGTATCATATATAACAGTGATAAATTGGGAAAGACACAGACTTAGGATAAAAAATTAACAACACTTGTAACAGCCATTCTTCCCCCACCCTCCCATGCACAAACTTTACTCTTCTGGCAGAAAGTTCCATTCCTAGATAAGAAAAAGCTACCAACTGGTTTTGATCCCAAAGTTTCAGTTCATCTTTTAGATAAAGTCAAAGTCTACAAGAATCCTGAAGATGAAGCATTAAAATTAAATATGTTTTCAGGGGAAGCTGGTGCCCAAGTACTGGATGCTGGAGTACTAGTCCGTGACCTTTGGAAAACCCAGGCAATGCAATGGAGCTGCAGTACTCTGCACTATTTGGAGCATCCTAACTGCTCAATGGACATGTCCATCGAGAGATCTACAGTGCAGCCGAGAAGTAACAGAGGCATATGTAACTGTGGCCTTGTTATCACTTACTGGATGGATGTTTCATAGCTAAAATGGTAAAACACCTTTACAAATACTGCCCTCAGAGAAGCCATCGGCCGGTAAACCAACAGCACACATAAGACAAGGGCAGAATAAATCATACATGTATACCACATTAGAAAGCAACAACAACAGTCAATACCATTAAATGTTAGCAGGAGACAGAAGGAACAGAATGAATTTCCTCCTTCTACCCCGTGACAGCAGGGGACATTCATCAGGGCAATAAAGTTATATCCCATCTTGTCTGGATCTAGAATAAATCTGATCAAGGTTCATGGCAAGCTGATGTGATTTTACATACAGGGTTCTTGGACTGGACATGAGTGAACATTTGACAACTCACTAACGCTCAAACTCAGGTGTTAAGAACAAACATTCCAGTTTGGCTTTATGTTTGCAATGGCCCAGGGTGAGCATGGGACAATTATCAGTTCTTTAAATGAATAAGTTTCTAAATTATTTATTTTTAAAAATTAAAAAAATATTTAGTTAATAGATTACAGGCTAAACATAGCATAAATGCAGTTAACACTTGAAAGGAGAAGAATACTTAAGGAAAATAATAGCCTTGCAAACGTAAATGGCATATACAACAGCAAATCCAACCACACAGCTGAAGAAATAAGAGCCAAGATACCTGTACCTTCCTGTGCTGACAGAGATCAACATACTACTTGACTAGCAGTGGGTGGTATAAAATATTTTCTTCTAAATCTATTTTAGATGCAGTTTAAAAGAATGGTTTGTATATAATTTAAGAAATGTGGTTGTCATGGAAGCTAAATCTTTATAAGCCTCTAAACATCCCAATTCACTCCCTAAAATAAAAATTACTGCATATCCCTCATCCTTTCCTTTAAATTCAGCCACTCTGCTGTTCATCACAGCACGGTTTGCATTCCACAAGGGCCAGTATCACTAGCTTACATAATAGTAAAACCAACCTTGACACAGACAGCGCTAATTAAAAGACATAAAAACAACTCAAGCAGCCACACAACACAGACTAATCCCTGCTGCTGCAAATGCCAGAGACATCTCAACCAGCACTTCGTGTGTGTTTGCGTGTAGGTGGAGCAATCAGTCATTCATCCCAACCTTGCACATGTAAACAAGAAAATGCAATACTTGAAGAATAGAGATTACATCTTATCTCATTTAAACGCATGAAAATAAAATAATTTTTAAAAGGATGGTAAAACTCTATACACTTGAATAATTGTTCCCACTGAAGCTATGATCCTAAGTTAATAAAATAATTTAAAACTCTTTCACTGCTGACACACTATCAGTCATACAGATAGTTTGGCAAACAGAAAAACAGGTTGAGCACAATTCATGACATAACCTCAGGCTTCCCCCAAACAACAGATGCTGCAGACTGACAGCCCAATTCGTTGTCAACAGAGAGCCAACAAATCTGATCGACAGACCACTGAAAAATTCCCCAGCGCAGAGGACGCCTCCACGTTATTCACAATTCTGTGTTAGTCACAGCCTTGCTCCTTCCTTCGTCCCTTGCGCTGGATGTATGCCAGGAGAAAAGAGGGCTACAAGTAATCAAGGCACAAGGTTAGAGTAGCCCTATGGCTCTTCACACCTTTGTAGTGCCACCAAAACTGGCATCCCCACAAAGGAAATGCTTAAGTCCTCATTCTTCTCTATAGCGGATTTTGTGCCAGAAAATTCTTAGGAATGCCTAAGTTTTGGCTCGGAAAATTTAAAGCCTATAGGCCATAATCAAGAAGCACCAAACATGCACCTATTTTAATGTGTTCTAAATTATCTAAGAGAAAACATCTTATCTTGAAAACTTTGTTTGCTTGGTTACAAGGATTGACACTTAAATGTGAATTCTTCCCAAAACTTTTTAGTAGTATGTTTTCATTTATCCAAAACCACTGCAGGCTGTCCAATGTCCAAGTGCAATCCTGTGTCAAACTCAACACCTGCTCATAGGTTCCCTGAGTATTTTTCAGTTTAGAGCTGTCTCCCATCTCTTGCCACCCCAAAATGTACGTTTCAAGAAAGAAAGGAAGACCTGGGGAAAGCAGCTTGCTTTTGAACAGGGATTCTCAATTACATGCTTTGGAACATCTAGGACTGAGGACTGTATAATTCAAAAAAGCCGTAAATGTATGCTTGCCTTAGATTTACAAAATGTACCATTGCATTTATATTCTGACAAGACACAGAATCCTTACACAAACAGATTTCTAACACATAAGGGAGTCTCAGAACAATAAATCAATGAACCTTCTTTTTTAAACAAATGTAGATGTATTGCTAATGAGAATGCCTGAGTACTTCTCCAAGAGAATTAAGTTTAACTTAAAAAGAGAATGCATTATACCAATGCACTTCAGTGCTAGCCAGAAGAACTCTTTATCATAAGAACACATTCAAACTCTGCAAACAGGATTCAAAGCTATCTGCCACCAAATGGATTTCAAATTCCCAAGCCTGCACACAGTCCCACTGATTTCAACAAGATTCTGACCTCACAGCCGCAAGACCGAACACCTAATGATAACTTCAAAACTTAAATCAGCTTTAACCATGTTTGAGAAAGCTTCAGATACTTTACTCCTGTATTACATTTAAGAAAAAGCAAGTACTGGATAAAGCCAGAGAAGCAGTTACATCCTAAAGCAGATGTGAAGCTGGTACACAAAGTACACACAGAAGTGAATCACAGTGGAGTACATGCATTACCCTACACAAATTAAGGCTACCTAATTGTTTTGAGATGTCTCCTTCCCACCCACCAGCTCACTCTGAAATAACCAATTCAATTTTCATTTGCTGGGTAGAGTTGCCACCACACTGCCCACACCCACATCCGACTCACATAAACTGTCTTTTAATAAGCAGAATCCAGCAAAGCTCAGAAATGGCCCTAGACAGGAAATGCCTGGGTGTTTTCCATTCAGGCACTGCAGATTACTCTTCTACATGAAGACAGCCCAGCTCTAGGGTCACGCTGTCATACAAACTTAATTTTAAATCGTTTTCTGCTTAATCCGCACTGCTACTCTTTGAAAATACTGTAAAAAGGAACTCGGAAGCTTACGAATTCAGTTGCCCTACTGGCATTCGTATTTCATAGTATTTCTGCTAAATCTAATTAACTGTTATATACTTTCTGGTTTTGGCATTCTCATGACGTAAGAAAAACAAATCATTAAAATACACTAACGAAAACTCAAACCAGACATTGTTCAACTCCATAGCCTTGATCCAAACCGGAGTGCATCACCACTTCCCTTTTAGTACATCAGTATGAAACAGTAGCTTGCAATATCCAAGAATGATCTCAGGAACGTGACAGCACAAAGCTCTCTTGCACAGCACCCCTGGCACACAATGCGCCTTACAGGACTAATTGATCACACAAGCGTTTTAAAAAACGTTTCCTGAATGCCTCCTAGTGAGAAGTGAAGTGCATCAACAGGATGTTATTTTAAAAGGAGAAATAATTGCCAGGGAATTAATAACTTGGATTTATGCAACACTTCTACAGCCAGTTGGAAACACTAAACCATGAAGTAATTTGCATATCCCCATCTCTCAGCAGGGCACAGATGGAGACTTGCAAAAAGCCAATCTGCAGGTCAGCACATTCAGGAGGCAACAGCAGTTGCAAAAGACTTAAGGCATCACAGCGCTAGCCCTCTTTGTGGAACATTTTTAAAAAAAAACTCTTATCTTCTGCCAAATATCGATTGCACCATTGCCAGGAGCGATCCTCCACGATCCTGCTGTTTTATCGGCGCGCCAGAGAGACCCGAACTACCTGCTTTTAATCACGGCTGCTGTAAACACGGGACGCTCTTCTATAAGGCGGTATTTTTATCAGTGCAGTCCACAAGTCAACGAGCACAGGTCACACTTTGTCAGCCCCGCGGAGGGCTCCCACAGCTACCCACCCCCCCGCCCCCCCCCCCGCCGTGCACGCTTCCCAGCCGCCGGGAAAAGCCTTCCCCGAGAGCTGCCCTTGCGAGTGCCCCAGCAACACCCCTTCGCTCCTGCTGCTCAACCAGGGGGGAAGGAAACGATTTGTTTTTAATTGCAAAGCGCCCACAAAACGCTGCCTTACCCACCGCAGCCACTAGAGATTTCTTATCGCGGCATTTTCTCACTCGGTGGGCGCCTTATAAAAGCGCTGAAGCAGCAGCAGCCGGAGCTTTTGCACCGCGAAGGGACCGGGGGGTGCGTGGGACGGCTAAAAGAGCAGTCCAGCAGCGCAGCAGCCCCCGGGCGCTGCAGAGGGGCGGCGGGCACTCACACCCTCCACCTCAGTGGCGGCCCCGGCGGCACCCCACTATCTGGCAGCAGCAGCCAGCGCCGCTCTCTGCACATAGCTCCCTATTTGGCAGCGCTGGGTACTGACCTCCCCGGCGGCGGCTCCTCCATGGCGGCGGCAGCAGCAGAGACCAGCGCGGCGACGTCTCTCATGCATGCACCGAGGCCGGCATGGCGGCGGATCGCAGTGCGCGGCCCGGCTTGGCCCGCTGCGGCGCCGGGGGTGCAGCGAGGAGGAGCAGGGGAGAGGGAGGGGGGATCTCTAGCCAGCTGCAGAAATCCGGCCGCGCAGAGCCGCCCGCGCGGCCGCCATCTTGAACACAGGCTCGGAGGGCAGAGAAGCCGGGAGCATCGCTACGGCGCGCGAGGAGGGACCGGCCGAGCCAGAGGCGCTCGCTCCGCCGCGGCCGGGCGGGGAGCGGCCCGAAGCGGGGGCTGCCCCCGCCCGCTGCCCCCTACGGGGGGCACCCGCCCCTGGTGCGGGCGCGGGGGACGGGGCGCGCTGTGGGTCTGCGACACTGCCCTCTCGGGACGAGACGGAGGGGGTGGGTGGGTGTTTCCCCGCGGTTCTCCACCCGGGGGGGCCGCGTTTATCCCGGCGCCGGGCGGTGATGGAGGCGCGGCGGGAGCTGCCGCCCCGCCAGCTGGCGCCTGGCTCACTCCCCACCCGTGACAGAACTGGTCGCCGTTACCGGCTGCATGCACTGCGGGTGCCGGGGTCTCAAAACTTGCAAGTTTCCACAGCGTTAGCAGCCAGGGATAGAAGAAAAACCTGATGACTGAGAGGAAGATGGTTTTACCGCAGCAGGTACCAGCTCCCTGCAGCTACTCGCGTGATGGCCAAGGCGTCCTGAGGCTGGAGCTGCCACGGCCTTCTCCAAAGGAGTTCGAAGGCATGGCAGGCCCTCAAGGTCCCCTTGAGGAGGTACGTGGAAGAATGTTCAGGGGTGCTCATAGCTTTTCAGGAAAAAAAATAAAAAAAAGGCAGGCATCATTTATTCTGCTGCTTACGGACTAACGTTTCATTTTATAAACCTTGTCTTTCTAAAGCCTCCAGCAGCGCTGGTTATCAGCCTTGAACAGAGAACTGGAGCCACGTTATCCATTTGGAAATACAGGGAGGAAAAATGTAATTTCCTGAACTATAGCTTGGCTGAAAGACCAACGACAACGCCCTTCAAAGGCAGAAAAGTGTCATGAGTTATTTAATTGTTACGGTTGGTGAGAGAGAGCCTGGTCTTCTGTTTTATAGGACTGGAAGCACAGCAGCAAACCCTGGCATCAGTAATGTGTATACAAACAGCATGTGTTATTTCTGAAGAGTGAAATCTGAACTTGGACTGGAATCAATGCTAGATTCTGCTTAGTGCACAGTTCCTTCATTAAATTAACTGTACAAGAAATTTACATAGATTTCTAGCCTGATACTAAAGTAAAGTCACTGTTCATGATATAAAGTTGTCCATATATCTGTCCAAGTTTAAGAAACGAAGTGTCTACAAATTGATTTTAACAGGCTCTTTGAAATAAGATTTTTTTTTTTAAAGCTGAAATGCAGAAGATACTTCTATACATTTATCATCTCAATAAATACAAGCATTAAAATGCGGGATCAGGAGAATAACAGTATGCAGGAAGCCAGTTTCCTGTTTTCTATAGGTCAAGAAAAATACCTGGATCATCACGACCCTGATGATCATGACATTCAAACATCAAGACATTCAGCATTTATGTGCAGAATTATTACTTAAGATTACTTCATGTAATGGAAAAAAAAAATATTTAGCATGTTAACGATTTTGGGTCGAATACTTGAGCCCAAAACCAAAAAGCAGTTTTAAAGGCAGATACACACAGTACATTCCTACTAATCTGTCATGGTGAACAAAACCTAGAAACTATAGATGAAGAAAGTCAACATCAGAAATTCTGAAGTGCTAACCTAATAAATTACTTGTCATCACCATAAAAACATAAATTGTCTAAAGCAAAGCTGCTTATTTCACGGTATGCACTTTTTTAGTATGATTGCAAATAACAAAGGCTCGATGTCATTGATGAAATAATTGCATAGCAATGGATTTTAACATTCTTTTCACCTAGTTATGGATCATCATCTGACACTATCAAGAGATAGTGCTATGTGCAGGGCAGAGAAGTCTTTATGTTTAGCAATTACAGCAAAATTTTTCATCTTTTTTGCTTCTTCAATCAAAACAATCAGTGTAGTAGTATGTTAGAAGCACAGAGTTTTCATTAACTAGGAAAAAAAAATCTGATATTGCCTTTTGCTACAGATGGGATGGCATGATGGTGTGGATGGGCAGACATCCTGGGAGCCCTTGGCAAAGGTGGAAATGGGGACTGCCCGCTGCCACTACTTTCTGTAAATACTAAGATGATTTACTGAAGCAAATTGAGATTCACTGCAGCCTCTCAAACAAGGAGGTCCAGAATAAACTTCCCTGCATGTCTCTCCCCCTTTCCCTTTAGGGCAACCCAGCACATTGGGTTGCATCACATTCTTGTGGTATACCATAGAGAATATGCTAAAACTACAGATAACAGGCCAAGCAAAGCAAGGCTGTAAGTGTGATACAATGGCACTTCTTTGTCTGCAATAGGCCATAGTGCGCAACATAGCTCCTGGCATCAAGGAGAAAACTATAAGAGACGAGGTTTATGAATGGCCTGGAGAGAACTTGGAAGGAAAGGAAAAGAGATGCAGGAATATATGGAGCTGATAGTACAGAAAACAGCAGATGATGTAAGACTGTCAGAGCCTATATAGAGATAATATTTAGCAAAAGCAAAATTTAAAGAAGTTACAGAGGTCTTACAAAAATTGATATGCACAAAATTCTTTTAGGTTTTTTTGTCTTCTTTTAAAGAATGTCTTTTTGTTTCAAAGACTCCCTGACTGACAGTTTGTGAGTCTAAACATATCAACAGTGCACAGGTGTATGGAAATTGATAAATGAAATTATTCACTCTGGTTCCACGACGGGAACAGAAGACACAAAATTAAAACAGACATCACAATAAATGATGTCTTAATCTGTCATAAAACTGAGGCAAAATATTAGTAATATTAAGCAATTTTATTGCTTGATGTGACAAATTCATGACCCCAAAACTCTAGGTTTTTTAAAAAAATGGGCGACTGTCAAAATAGACAAACTTCTTCCAGTTTGACTCTGTTTTATGAAATTTTAGGATTAATTTTCTTCTTTTTCTCAGCAATCATGTGAGTTTATATTTTTAGCAGATACTGCGATTGCTAAGGAATTTCTTTTTATTCCAGCAGCATGCTTTGTATTATACCAGCAGTCCTAGAACTTGCAATAAAAATTTAAGAGATGGCAATATCATCCTAATAACAAAAATAGGTCTTTTAAATAGCTTTTTTTTTTTACTTTGTACTGCAACTACTCTTTAAATTTGTATCTATCTATTCCTGGGGCATAGATTCTGTTATTCCTTTCTCATTTCATCACGAGTATCAGACAGGGTTGTACATGCAGCTGTGCTTTTGCCATTTGTGAGTTCTACAGCTCTTTTCTATATACAAAAAATACTAATGAAGAAAAAGAAAGATTTGGTCCATGTAAGTAATTAAATAGGTTATAAGAATATCTTTCAAAAATTTTCTCCCAGTACCTGTCACAAAGCCAAACTTCTATTTCACGTTATGAATGTTATGCAGAATAAGGCACAACTTGTTCTTTTTTTTAATACAGTTAATGAAACATAGAAATCAGATCGTTCTTCATTGTGAACCACATGCAAAAGTGAAATTCTCAACAAAAACAACTTTGTAGATGTAGTTTTTCCTTCCAATAAATTATTTATTTTAATTCCACTAAAAGCTGTTTAAAAGTAAAAGCAAAGTTAATTAGACATAGTCCCTCTTTCAGCAGTAGACACTGGAAAACAGCCTGTTAGGTCTAGTTAGTCTAGATCTAGTTAAATGTGCTGAAGATAGAATTTTCACTTTTTCTTGGTCACAGATGAGAAACGCTGTTCTGCAAGGCCGTGAAGAGTAAAACATGAACAATGCCTGCATTTAATAGCTAGAAGACAATCTGACACCATTTCTTTCTTACGTAGATATTGCAACTAGCTACTCCAGAGTCAAAATAGAATATCAAGACGTATTTCTACCTGGAAATATGCAGATTCTTACATCTACAGTTTTGTTGCTTTCACAGAAGATCAGGTTAGGGTTTTTTTTGAAAGAAACGTAACTTGGTTTTCAGTGTCATATAATTTGCGCTTTGCTGCAATTGATTTGAAGTGTGAACCTCTGAAAGAAATTAAGGAGTCACGCTGTATATAACCCTGTTCAATCATCCGTTACCACTGTGATTCATTCACTTCAGAAGCTCGCATGATAGCTGCCAAAGCTTGTTCAGCAGCATGGTTTAACACCCATGCTATAACAGGAGCCAGCTAGCTTGACGGAGGTAGAGTATTTCTGTCTAAACACTGTCATCTCACATGCTGCATGTCAGATCACACAGTGCTTGATATCATTAACTCATCACTATTAAAGGAGTATTTGTTAGTAAGAGTAGCATGAGGTCGGAAACATTCCTGGGATTATTGTCTTCTCACTTCAACTGGGTATTACTTTTTTTTTTTTATACTTCCTGTCCTAAAAAGCAACTGTGTGTAGCACTGCCTCTGCCATTGTTAACATGGCATGACCCACATGTGTGAACTTCAGCTGTGCCTAAAGCAGTATGCTTTTACTGTGTAAAGCTGATCTTAGAGGTTAGTGTCTGTAAAGCTGGGCATAGCTAAAACCACTGGCTCGTATTCAAAGGTACCTAGACACTGGACATAGAAATGGTTGTCCTTAGATATAAAGAGACTGAAAATATTTCTGAGGCAGCACATGTATTCTAACAGGACCTGTGAAAATACGCTGTGCTGAATTTAGTGCTACTTGAACTTGATTATCAACAACAGAGTAAGCTTGCTTAAAGCTAGCTTGGCTCCTGCTAAATCACACTATAATTCTTTCCTCAACTGTATAATAGACATACTCAGTGACCAGCCTTGGGACATTTATAAACAAGACCAACGTCATTGCAGTGCTTGTTTGCATTCGTGTTCGATATAGTAATTTCATGCTCAAAGAAGCTCCACTGAAGAATTGGGGCCCATCCTCTGAAACTACGTTTTGCAGACCCAGAGCATAGCCATCTCTTTTCTATGTGTGCCTGACAGTGCAGTTTAGTGCATCGTTATGTGCAACACTCCATGTTTTCAAGCATCTTGCAAGTTTGAACACTCGCTTATATTAAAAGTGTTAAAGTGATGCTATTTATTTGCATCAGCCCAGAAAGCAAAAAAAATGAAGTTCCAGACTATATCTTGTAAGATATCTGGTTGTGCATCTGAGATTCTTTCTATATCTGCCTTACAGCAGCTGCGTTATCCTGGCAGAAAACAGCTGTGAGATCTATATCAACTTCCCTGCCTAAGGATATCTTCTACAGCTCCTGTCCATTTCTCCTGCTTCCAACAGCTCTTTCTATAAAGTGAGAGTATTCCTTTACCCCAGCAGTTCCTGGCTGTTGCATCAGCCATGGAGTTACAAGCAGCCATGAGAAAATTTTAGTCTTCATTTAATGTTAATCCCTGCAAACATTTATATACACATCAGTTCACTTATATAATAGGCATGCTGAAATCAATGATTGGACAACCCTGGGAGAACAGTTATATATATAAATGTCTATAGGATCCATTTCCTCCTGCTCTGAATTGTCTGGAATAATTTAGCAGCCCCAACTTCACAAGGTGAGTTTCGTGGTGTAAACCTGTTGATGGCTCAGTTCTGGTGAACAGCAATAGGAACGAAGATGTTCTCCACTTGTTGCAATGCCCCCTTAACCAGAGGACAGGAAGATAGTAACTCATTCTACAACTCCCAGTTGTCTCCAATGCTGCAGCGTTTCAGGTTTTATCTTACACCTTCATTTCTGTCCACTTCATTACTTAAAAAAAGCTGTTACCTCATTGTGAATGTAACTGTTTTCATCCTTCTAAATACTTACATGGTTCCTACAGTATAAAACACTCTAAAGAGATATTCACCTGCCATTTGACATTACTCCAATGCATTCAGAGTTTTTTATTCTCATTTGAGTCTTATCAGCCCCTATCATTGTTTCTATCATTGTTTTGCATTTCCTCTTCTTCACAGGTACTGATGCTTATTTTAAGACACATCCATGCTAGGAAACAGCACACAGCACTTGAAATAACTGTTGAATGATGTGAGCTAATCTGCTTTCCTGTCAGCAGCAGTCTCTCCAGCTACAGCCAGCTGAGGAATCCAGTTTATGACCCTTGTATTAGGGAGCTGAGATCCATGTGACATTCTCTGTTGAGTGGTTACAGAAAACACAGCCTCCATGCATTTAGCACCTCTGTGAGGCAGTTCAAAAGGAGACGTGGATGTTAGTTATGCATGACACTACTTCTGAAACCTTCCTTGGCAAAAATAATGGACAATCATAAAGGCCAGCACTGAAGGCTCCAGAAGAGCTATGAAAAGCTGGACAGCAAAGCTTAACACCACCTTCCCCCATTTTTCCTTCTTTTCCCTCCCCAGAGACCTTCAACCAAGCAAAATTCGTATATCTTATAGGATTTTAAAGAGTCTCTTTTCCCTGTCCATTTTGTATGACAGAGTTCACACACCCTTCTGCAAAGAATCAGAGCATTACAAATCTGCAGATGTCACACAGCATTTGGCTGCCCTAGTTAGTACCTTCCACCGAGATGAGAGATCCCTGGGATCTCAAGGTGCATTGTAAATACATACTGGTTGTTGCCCAGGTAATAAATTGTAAGGTAATATGTTATGACTGTCTGTTTGCTTGACTGAGAGAGGTATCTGAGCCGTTTTCCTTCTTTTTTCCTATTAACTGAAATTCAAAAAACCCCAGTGAAGTGGCATCAATATAGTTTGGGTGAAGAGCATCTGAAAAAAATCGTTTGCCGTTATAACCATGCATATATAGGTAACCCATGTGAAAATTCAGTTTGGTCTAAGGCCAGTGCAGTTACTGCTTTGCAGTTGCTGCCGTACTAATGCGCAGGGAAGAGCAGAATATCAGGGAAATAATTACTTCTAGTGCATCTGCCAAAGGAAAGTTCAGTAGCATAATCTGAGCCAGCAGTGTCAGTTAACAAGCATTAGATGTTTATTGTTTTGCTTTAGAAGATGAAGTTCCTGTTATCTTTATGGATATACAGTTAGTCTCATCTATGTATGACAATGGTATCACTGATACCATCACTGTGTTTTTCTTGAGATAAACAAAGTGATGTTACTGATTTTTAACCAATTTTGATGTTAAAACATGTAACCCAAACATAACTTGTAACTTTATATTGTGTAACTCAAACATATCTTGTAACTTTATTCTGTTTGCTTTAGCATTGGGAATACTTTTGAAAATGCTATTTTTTTTAAAGATGGTTTCTATCAGCAGCTTTGGGTGTATTTCACTATGACTGTGAGTATATAATGGGACTTGTTTTTTAAGAGTAGCTGTTTTAACTCTAAATTGCATTCTGGAGCTATTCAGTTCCACTGCAGTTACTCTCAGCTGTGGTGATAATTAGAAATACAAACAAAAGTGTCAAAATTTTGTTAGTTCTTCTTTCTAACCAGGGAAAACAGAATGAGATAGTGTGTTGGTGGAGAATGGGGTGACCTTGTTGAAGCTGAGGATCTGTCATTGCCCAGTTCCTCCTCTCTTGCAGGCTGAATGCTATGGCATGTTTGAGCCCTATTTCTGCTGTTTATCTACAGACAGTTCTAAATCTGGGAGATAAATTTTCTTCACCCTTAATCCAAGCAGAGACACCAGTCAATTAGCCCTACTACTTAGGCTAGACATTAAGACAGTAACATAAAATATACTGAATTCTGTTAGAAGACTCCAGCTTTCTGCTGATGCATGGATGTTGCAGCATACAGAGCTAGGAAAAAAATGCTTATCTGCAGATTCAGCACCCAGTTTTCAACAGGACAAGCACACATTATTCTTTCAATAGTACTGGAGAAGGACTGCTGACTAGAGCTGGCTCGTTCACCTGTTGGAAGCAATCAGTATGGGTCAGTTACAAAACTTTATCACGTTACATAACTGTAACCTGCCTGAGATGAGATCACAGAATTATCTTCTAACTAACTCTTTAGGTAGACACTAACCTTTAGATGAACATTTGAGCTATAGCCCATTGGTCTGAGGTGGTCTCTCATGGTCTTTATTAGGCATAGATGACTACTCACAGAATGAAAAGATATGTGTTCTATAAGCTATGGAAGATTACTCTAATACATACTATATTTCTAAAGGGAGAGTTAAGGTTAGTATAAGAATAGGACTGCTATTCTTATCTGGATTTCAAATTTCAAGAGTAACACTTCAGTCAATATTTTTGCATTAAAATGGAATATTTACACATTTATAAAACACGTCCAAATGACAGCTGAATTCTGGGCTCCCCAGCACAAAAGAGACATGGACATGCAGGAGCGAGTCCAGCGAAGGACCACAAAGACAATGAAGGGTGTGGAGCATCTGAGAACTGAGGAGAGGCTGAGAGAGCTGGGACTGTTCAACCTGGAGAAGAGAAAGCTCAGGAAGGATCTTACTAATGTGTATAAATACTTGATGGGGAGAAGTAAAGAAGATGGAGACAGGCTCTTCCCAGTGGTGTCCAGTGAAAAGACAAGAAGGAATAGGAACAAAGTAAACCACAAGAAATTTTCTTTAAACATGAGAAACTTTCCTTACAATGAGGGTGGTTAAACAATGGCATGGGTTGCTCAGAGAGGCTGTGGAGCCTCCGTCCTTGGAGATATTCAAAACCCAGCTGGTTGTGGCCCTGAGCAACTTGCTCCTGCTTACCCTACTTTAAGCAGAGGGTTGGGATGAGGTGATCTCCAGAGGAACCTTTCCGTCTCAACCATTCTGTGATTGAACTGATAAATACTTTTGAATTACAAGCAATCTCTAGTATAGAAAGTTCATTAGGAAATACAACTATTTAAAAGCACACAGCACCACAAGACTTCTGGTATTATTTATCATTTTGTCACAAATTGTGGTATTTTTTAAATTATGGATTTTGAATAAAGAACAACTGCAGGTAAGAATTAAGTTCTTCTAAAATATATCATTCACACTGCTGTTAGGTAGCCACTTCTGCAAATTAAAGTGTAACTTCCTGTCAGAAGAAGGTGCACAAAGACTGTTTATATGGATATAAGGACAGCTTTGTGAGAAAGGAAAGCTTTTTTCTCCTCCTTTCCAAAGTTATGTCATTTCTTACTAATGAGTTTTACAGACAGGCTGACTGTACCTTTTTTATATTTTATACTTGGACTGTAGGTTAATTGTTTTGAGAAACTTTTAAAGAACAATTAACGTTAACAATGTCTTTTGCTTTTGTTCTTCAGGTGATAAAAAATCCTGATATTCAAATTGTATAAATTATAAACCATTGCATTGTCATATATGTCAAATAAACAAAGGCTGTCCTTATTTGGATGTGGTCAGCTTTACTGCTCTGCAAAAAGTGAATGTGACACCCTTATTCATTTGTACAAAGTCAGATTCTGAAAATCTTAGACTCCTCTGATTTCAACAGTTGTTTTCCCTGTGTGAGGTTTGCCCAACCAAAAGATGAATCAGCTCATGCCCCATTCGTGGCATTACACCTCAGCTGAGCTTTCTGATATATTTTAATTATCGCACTGCCTGTATTTGAAAATAGCCTATAAGCATGTTTAGTGTGGCAAGTACCTAAAATCTATTTATATTACCAATATTTTTCAAAGTTACATTTCATGCTATGTTTATTACAGCTATTCCAAATTTCCTTTTTCATATCTACAACAGCCTGCCATCCAGTGTTGAGTAACAGGATTTAACTGTGAATGGATGTCTCTCCCGGAAGTAACTAGCTCACATAGACTTCAGAAAGGCATGTTTTGCTTGCCTCGTCACTTGTCTAAAGATGGTAAGGGTAGAGCTATCAAATTTACTCTCTGATGTAATGCACTGAGTATGAGTCTCCTAGAAAGCTGCAAGTTGTAGGTGTCACATTCATAGCTTGTAGGGTTATCATCACAGACTCCCATTTCCTATGAATTGTAAGGTCAAAGGATCTTTATTTGAGTTCAAAAGATTTCTGCCTGAGAGAGCAGTAACAAACATCCAGCCTTTAAAATATTGCATTGAATATCTTTCCTATTTGATCATCACCATTTAGGTCCACAGCTCAGTAACTAAAGTGCACTGACAAGTTTTCTTCATGTTATACTATTTGCAATTTTTAGTGTAAACCAGAAGTGAATCTGGTTACTAGCTTGACATCCACAGAGACATATATTCACACAGAATCACAGAATCACAGAATCACAGAATGTTAGGGATTGGAAGGGACCTCGAAAGATCATCTAGTCCAATCCCCCTGCCGGGGCAGGATTGCCTAGACCATATCACACAGGAACGCGTCCAGGCGGGTTTTGAATGTCTCCAGAGAAGGAGACTCCACAACCTCTCTGGGCAGCCTCTTCCAGTGTTCAGTCACCCTTACAGTAAAGAAGTTTTTCCTCAAATTTAAGTGGAACCTCCTGTGCTCCAGCTTGCACCCATTGCCCCTTGTCCTGTCAAGGGATGTCACTGAGAAGAGCCTGGCTCCATCCTCTTGACACTTGCCCTTTACATATTTATAAACATTAATGAGGTCACCCCTCAGTCTCCTCTTCTCTAAGCTAAAGAGACCCAGCTCCCTCAGCCTCTCCTCATAAGGGAGATGTTCCACCCCCTTAATCATCTTTGTGGCTCTGCGCTGGACTCTCTCTAGCAGTTCCCTGTCCTTCTTGAACTGAGGGGCCCAGAACTGGACACAATACTCCAGATGCGGCCTCACCAGGGCAGAGTAGAGGGGGAGGAGAACCTCTCTCGACCTGCTAACCACACCCCTTCTAATACAGCCCAGGATGCCATTGGCCTTCTTGGCCACAAGGGCACACTGCTGGCTCATGGTCATCCTGTTGTCCACTAGGACCCCCAGGTCCCTTTCCCCTACACTGCTCTCCAACAGCTCTGCCCCCAACTTGTACTGGTACATGGGGTTGTTCTTGCCCAGATGCAGGACTCTACACTTGCCCTTGTTATATTTCATTAAATTTCTCCCTGCCCAACTCTCCAGCCTGTCCAGGTCTCTCTGAATGGCTGCGCAGCCTTCCGGCATCTCAGCCACTCCTCCCAGTTTTGTGTCATCAGCGAACTTGCTGACAGCGCACTCTAATCCCTCATCCAAGTCATTAATGAATATATTGAATAGAACTGGTCCCAGAACCGACCCTTGCGGAACTCCGCTAGACACAGACCTCCAACTGGACTCTGTCCCGCTGACCACCACTCTCTGGCTTCTTTCCTTCAGCCAGTTCACAATCCACCTCACTACCCGATCATCCAGACCACACTTCCTCAGTTTAGCTGCGAGGATGCTGTGGGAGACCGTGTCAAACGCTTTACTGAAATCGAGATAGACCACATCCACAGCTTTACCATCATCTATCCACCGGGTAACATCCTCATAAAAGGCTATCAAGTTGGTTGAGCAAGACTTCCCGTTGGTGAAGCCATGTTGACTGCCCCTAATGATCCCCCTATCCTTGATGTGCCTAGAGACAGCACCAAGAACAAGTTGCTCCATCACCTTTCCGGGGATGGAGGTGAGGCTGACCGGTCTATAGTTACCCGGGTCCTCCTTCCTGCCCTTTTTGAAGACTGGAGTGACATTCGCTTTCCTCCAGTCCTCAGGCACCTCTCCTGTTGCCCATGACTTAGCAAAGATGATGGAGAGTGGCCTAGCAATGACTTCCGCCAGCTCCCTCAGCACCCACGGGTGCATCCCATCAGGGCCCATGGATTTATGGACATCCAGGTTGCTTAATTGGTCCCTGACCCAGCCCTCATCAACCAAGACAGATTCCTCCTCTATCCTGACTTCTTCTGAGGCCGCAGGGGTCCAGGGATCCTCAGGACAGCCTCCAACAGTATAGACAGAGGCAAAAAAGGCATTCAGTAACTCCGCCTTCTTTTTATCCTCTGTCTCCAGGACCCCCACCTCATTCATCAGTGGGCCTACATTGCCTCTAGTGTTGGATGCATAAATATGAAGACTGAACATAAAACAATTGTGCTCATATTGGTCATCAGAGTCCTAGAAGCTGATTATGAAAACATGGCTATTTGCACATAAAAATAATCTGAAATATATTGTTTAATTGTACAGTGTCTGTATTCAGAGCTACATAATCACCCAGCATACTTACATGATGTTGCAAAGCAAGTCTGCTAAGTTTTCTAACTGCCTCTTTTTAACATACTTCATCCTTTTTTTTTTTTATTTTAATTTAGAAATATAATATTACTGCTGTATAATATGGGGGGGGGAACTAAGAAATATCCTTTGATAAATACAATTACAGCCATGACAGAGCACATCCAAATGTGATATTTAGTGGTAGGGCCTGTTAGTAATCATAGTTATGTACAGCAGATGATACAGAATGGATGGAACAGCCGAAACAAGAGGATATTGTAGGTATTGCCTTTCTAGTGTAACTTGAGCCTTATGCTAACCTGGTTTAAGTATTCATTGAACAATGGTTGCCTGCATTGAATTTAGCTAATTTTTTTTCAAAGTAAGAAGTCTGCCTTAAAAATAATAATTGAGATTTAATTTATGTCATTTATTACAATGAATGTATGAACCATGCTTCTTACCTCTATATATTGCTTGCTTTTTCTGCTTCCACTTGCTTGGATTACGTGGCACTTTGTTCAAAAGCATTCTCACTCAGAGTATTCTTCATTTCTGTATGATCTGCCTAGCTGAAAAAGGTTTTCTTGGTGTATTTATACTGGGAAAAACTGACAGAACTATAAATACAGCTCCACCAGTGCTTATGAGCGTAACTGAATCTCTTCCCATTGCAGCACAAAACTATAATAAAGTGTGCATTTTTACCAATATAACTAAATCGATAATAGAGCTGCTACTGGCATACATCATAGACACTCATCATTAGCTTACAGTGAAAGTCTGATTTATTGTGCATAGAAGTATAAAAGAAGTTTATTCTTATCAGTAAAATAAGACCCAGTTTCAGTGCCAGAAAGATGCACTTTTTTTTTTTTGCCAAGGGCAAGGAACTTTCTAAGGAACAGGCTGCACAGTTTAGCTGTTGAGTGCTCATCCCGCTGTGTGCTCCCCATCTGCTAAATATATGACAGAGCAGTACCCAGATTCCTTGTCTATAATCAAAAGCCTGGATGTTCTCCTTAGTGCCACCAGCAACCCTTGATATTCAAGGTTTGTATTTCCTTAAAATGCTAGATAAGGAAAGAAATTTTTCCAAACCCCTAACCCCCTTCCAAGTAAGAAAGATAATTAATATCAACATTTTTCAGTCTAGTTCAAGGTCTTTAAAGCAGGCTGGCCTGCTTTGTATTTTCTTGTGAAATGCAAAAGCACAGAGGGAATTGCAATGTTCAGTGTCTGTGAACATCTTTGCAAGTGTATGTAGCTATGCATTTAATCTGCATTTGGTAGGGCTAAACTTTAAAGAAAACATTTGCAAAACCAAAGAGCTGCAAATTCAGCTCAGTGACCTGGTGAGAAATCCCTGTGGCTTTGCAGGAGGGTGAGGTCACAGTAGAAGGCCAGACATATCCATTTTTGCTGCAGGCCTTCTTGCTTCTGGTCTGCAGAGTCCTGACCTGCCATGAGCCTGAAGGGGAATTGCACTGCAGAGCTTCTGCTCCATCCCCTTACCTCCATGGGTAGTAGCAGAATGCCTGGCCCATACTGACTTGACTTTCAGGTTATTGTGGTGTGAGTCATAACCCTGCTACATGCTGCATGATGTCTGCAAGGATAGGGGAACAATGTGTCCCGGGAGGTGCTTTGCCTCTTGGTTGGACATCAATGCTCAGCCACAGGAAGAAAACAGGGTCTGTGGTTCTTCCCCCCCACGCTCTCTAGTACAGTTGGAGGAGTATTCAAGTTACACCTGTTTAGGGAAGGTGTAACCTCTGACTTGGGCTGCCTAGCTCGCTCAACAGGCAGGAACGGGTCAGGGTGATGCAAGACCTGCCCATGCCCTTCCCTTTCAGAATATTTGTTCCCTCATAGGTATCAAGCAGACTCTGAAGCTTTTAAGTAGGGGCGGGGGGGGGTGTGTAAAATAGACACACAACCATCTTTGAGAGCTACAGACAAAAATAACCTGGCATTATTACAATATTTTTACAGAAATATATTTAGTTAATTTATTTAGGCAAAAGGACACCCCTCTAAGGCAAAACATGGAATTCATGAGAGCAAACAGAAGACAGAACAGGTATTTGGTGCATGGCTACTGAACCAATAATTAGATATTATGGTGCTAAGACAAGTTTGTTAATTTTCAGCAAAGACCGGTTGAGAGTCTTGCAATAGAAAAGGATGCTAAAAGTATTTTATAGAAGGGAAGCTTGCTCAGATGAGCAAAAGCCTATTGAAAAGGCCAATATATTCACTGTGTGTGAATTTGTTTTTGCGGTGTTTCCAGGAAAAATACAATAGTGAATAAAGGGTACTTCATCCACAAAAATATATTTTCAAGCACTCTTAGAAATGAAACAGTCACCAGCTCTTATGACACTGATTGCTTAAAAATGGCTCCTTTCAAGGGAAGGAGGACAATAAACCATTCTTGAAGGAAGTCTCAGTCACCAGCAACATTGGCCAAGTTTAAAATTTGCTGGAGAGTGGGAGTTGAGGATGTACTAAATCATATTGGGTTTAAGGCTACAACTGGACAAGCAATATATTATTTTAATTTCACTGGTCAAAGTTAGATCCTTGTTCTGCTTATGAGCAGCCTATTAACAGCTTTTAAAATTGCAAAACAAAAAAAAAAACCTCCCAAATGTGTCACGAATTGGAATTACTTGTACAAAACTTTATCAAACAAGTTTAAGCTAATGCCTGTTGCAAGTATTCCTCGGAGTATTTGACATTTGTGCCATGATATTTGTGTGCCGTGTGACATTCGTGATGTATTTATGCTGCATGAGCAAGTGCCTCGTTCAGAAGGTTGCTGCTGTTCTGCTGTGGGTTGACTAATGTCACCCCTGTACAGGGAGGCACTGTGCTCCCCTTGTATGAAAGCTCTGAACACAAGGGAAGGTGGGAGATGAATGGTGCCTCAGTCCTCTGCTAGTCTGTCTATTCACTGGTGACATTCCTAGTTTTCATTAAAGAAATTTCAGCTACTGGTATGACATACACTCTGGCAGATAAGCAAAGTCTCTTGACTCTTCTCAGAGAGCTAACAAGAGGTGTGACCATGACGCAAAAAAAATATTTTATGATGTTTCCTAAGATTTCCACTTGTCTCAGAGAATTAGGAAGAATTTTTATGTCCCAGCTCCAGGAGCCATGTGAATTAGAGGCAAATATAAACTCAGATTAAATTTCTATCTTCAGTTTTGGAGCAAAGTGCTTGAAGACATGATCCAGAAATATTCTAAAGTTACACTAAGCAAAACAAACAGACAGCAAATAAAAAAGGATCTACATACTTAGGCCAGCCTTCTCATTCTGGGGACCTGAATCATGACATTTGAATGCTTGGGTTAGCAATTCTGTATTTAGCAGTGACCAAAATGTTCAAAAATAGCTTCTCACTATTTGTGCAGCTATATTTATGCTTGGTAAAAGCCATGCTAAGCTGCCAAAAAAAGAAACCCAGACCTTGGCAGTTAGCAGGGCATGTCCACAAAGATCAATATGCAAGATTGCCTCTTGAATCTCAAGTTCCCTACTATTGCCTCTTCTATCACTCTTTCTTTAAGTGTGATGCATAAAGCAACAGTATTCAAACTGATTGATCTTCCAAAAGGGCAGGTCCACCACGCAAAAATTTTATTTCCTTTTAAAGTGAAAAAAACTGTGATCTCATAAGCTACACATTTGGAAAACTGTGCAAGTGTTCCTGACTGAACACAGACAAGCGTTAACTAATTACCTGCATTTCCTCCTCTTGTCTGCCCCAGTCTGATTTATTTGTTGATCTCATCCACTCACATCTCTGTTCTCTTTTAGACAGTTGGTTCTTTGGACAGAAACCATCACTTTCCTTTTTTTTTTTTTAAGACAACAGTGGATATTCTGGCTGGACTTCTTCACTTGCTATATTGTAAGTGTTAAATAAATAAAAATTTTGGTCAATTCCTGGTCTGTGTTGTGTCCAAAACTATAATAGGAAGCAAATGAAGTACTAGAAATCAATTTGTTCAGGCCTCTATCTGGGAGACGTTCTCATTCCAGAATACAGGGTTTGAAAAGTGTCATCTGGTGTGATACAGATAAGTTTTCTTCTCTACCATGTGTGCCTTCTGACATATATATGTATTTTAGATGGAAATTAAGACTGTTATGCTAAAAATGCATCCCTCCTGTTATATGTTGGCAGCCTCAACACTGTAGAAACTTCTTAAAACTCCTTCAGTCCAAATCCCAAATATGGGTACTTTAATGTCCAGAATCAGAACCTGGCCAACCCTTACTCAGAGAAGCAACCAGTCTCTTCTCACCCTTATGTGGCTTATGCAAGTGCCAGCCAGTCACAGCTGCACCTCCTCAGGGCACCAGCTGCTCCCTATGTGCTAGCCTAAGAGAGCAGGACAGACCACGGGTGTGTCTGTCATTGTATTGATCAGTACAAAAAAACCCTCTAAACCAAAACCAAAGGACTATAAAAAGAGAATGTATACTGCTCTAATCAGAACAGGGAGCTCTTGTGGGAGACTCACGTTCTCTAAAACAAACCAGAGCAATATTGCAATACACTGGCATGTATGCAAGCCTGTGCCCACACTATTGCCTTGAACATACTATGATGAGAATTTCTCATATTCATATGAATATGTTACATACACTTTAATGGGATGTGTTTGTAAAATATACTGGCATATGCAACTCTGGTAATGAATCTAAAGATTTACAAGTTTAAAACTATGCCAAAGGTGTTTTGGATGACTGTATTTGCCAAATGTAGCTAGCTGTGTAATGATGTTTTGATAGCTTCTGCAAGGCAGATTCTTGCACATTATTCAATAGAGCTTAGCTTAACTTTTCATTATATATGTCCAAGAAGGACATGGAAGTATCCCTGATTTTTGTCTCTCTAGTGTCCTTCAGGAATCAGCTGCCATTGTTCTAGATTATACAAGAGATGGGATCTTAGAATTACTGCATTCTACACCACTAGTGTATCACTGAGAGGTTAGGACACATTGCCAAGTAATTTATCCAGTTAGTGTTAGAAATCATGATTATGTGCAAGATAAAAAAATATGCAGAGTGAACTATGCAAATAACTATGCAATGTGACCTTCCACAGCAGTCCTTCCGCATCAGTTCCTCCGAAGATCTTCTGTCACCCGAGAAGATGCGCTTCCTCCCCACCTTCCGGTTACCCTCAGGGTCAGCAAGCTGTCTCAGAAGCAAGACATGGAGAAGCAAACAGGCCTGAGCCCCACAAGAAACAAAAGGGGTTTTCTGTCCTTCTGTGGGTTCAAGCTCTGTAAAAGTGAAATCCTGCTCTTCAGTCAACATTCACACCAGCTACCTGGGGAACCACCCTTTCAAGACTACCTACAAAAATAATAGAATTTTTTCAGTTGAGTTCTTTCAGCCTGTTGCTGATACATATATATATATATATATATCAATCTTTATATATAAAAATATTGCAAAATAGATACAAAAAATTGCTAAATACTTGGCTGTATTTTTTTGATATTTGCATATTCTGTAGCTCTGTCATTTTACAAAAAAAGACAAAAACATTTTGTTAATGGTAACTGCTATTATGCTACTCAGTTGCCTAATGAAATGCAAAACCCACATGCTCTTCCAGAGGATTTAAAAAATGTGATTATAATAACACACAGTCTGTCAGTCCAACTTCCAACCTTGTACCCAGCAGGAAAAGTCACAGTCAACGTAAGTATGGAAAAAAATATGTAAAAGATCCTTGCTAGTATTACATTTGTGCATCTGTAGGGACAAGGATGACAGTTGCTAAGTGCCCTGAACACTCAGTTTCTCCTTTGAGAGAAACTGTGTTCACAGTTTTTTCTCTACAAAGACGTCTGAGCTTGGATTCTTTCCTATGGTGCTGAATGCCAGCTTGTTCTGCAAAGAGAAAGGATTTAAAAGGACATAAAGCTAAAGGACTTCTTCTGGATAGACAGGCAACTATAACAAAAGAAAGTTTGCATAATGTAGAGAGGCTGAACTTCCTAATTCATTGCAGTATGTGCACAAGATCTTTTTATTTCTGTTAAATAATTTTCTTCGCTTGTAATGCCATTCTTGTGTCCTAAGTGACGACTGTCTGTGAAACTAAATAGCTACTAGAATGGCAGGAGGAGGCCCTCATAAAAATTGTACGACCTGTCTTCTTTTTTTTTCTTTTCTCTGCACTAGGACCATATGACCCTGAGAGACTGTCTGAAAGCACAGAAGCCTTCTCTGAAGTTCTTGGTATTTGGGAACTGTTTGCACTATTTATTTTTATTGTCTGTGTTAGACCTCTTGGTTCCCTTCCCCTTTGTTCTTCCCTGCTTAGCTCTGGGGAAAAACATCCTGAGGCAGAACCAGCACCAGCAGCACAGGCCAAATGAAAGGCTTTTCGTGCCTATCAGTGAAGCAGATGGGTGCATTGGTTCAGCTTGTCCACCAAACTCCGCCTGCACTGCCCAGAGCGGTCTGGCAGGCTCTGAGAGCTGCAGCTCTGCACTCAGGCCAGGAAAAGTTGCACCTTTTTCCATTTCCATCTAAACCCATTGCACAGCAAGGCCAAGCCGTTTTCCTCAGATTCTATCTTGAGCCAAAAAAAAGCCAGGCTCGCTGTGTGTTTGCTTGTCACTCTACGGGGAATGATTTACTGCCTGACTTCTTTATGGGCAGCAGCCCTCCTGGGCGGAGGGAGCCAGCTGGGGCATCCCAGCCAGACAGACACCCCCTGGGTGGCTGGGCCTGTCATTCACAAGACATGCTGGGGCAGAAGCTGAGGGACCAACAGCAGCAGGACAATGGAGTAAAGACGATTTACAGAAAGGAGACTGCTCCTTCCCACACTGGTCTGTAGCCAGGGATTCCGTAGCCATGGCAAGGCTGGACAGAGGTGACTCACTGAAGTGACTCAGAGGTGACCTGTGACGAAGCTCGCCTCTGACCAGAGTTATTACGCATGACCAGCTGAGAACAGCTGCCGTGGGGCGTTCGTCAGTATCGACGGGAGCTGTGGGGTTGTCTTTGGGGTTGGGGAGACTTCACCTCCCTTGCCCTTTGTCACACACCACCCTGCTATCTGCTAGAGAGCACCTCTGGCAGCAGGTCTCCCTGGTTAAACCGTATGTGTGGCCTGAGCCAAGCCCTCAGGTTTTGTATTTGAGGACATGCAGAGCGCTCACAGATCCGCTGCTGGTATGCAGCAAGAGGTCTGGGAGCTCACGCGAGCCTGTGAGAGAGTGAGAACCCGCAGCAGAGGTGTGGGAAGCAGCCACACCTCTGGCCATCAGAGGATGGCTTCAACCCTATCAGCCTGTTAGTCACACAGTGGCTACGTACTGCAACCGCTGACAGCAGCTTTAGGCATGTCTGCTACCACCGCAAGTCACATCGCCCAGTCTCTTCTGCTGCCTTACTCATTTCAATCTGCTTTGTAAAGGGAAGTCTGGTGAATTCTATGGTGAGCTGGACTGAAAAATTATCACCTCAGCTGTTTACTGCTTCTTCACAGCTCCAGTGCTTTTACTGTGCAGCTCTTCTGTTCTGTGAAACTATATGAACAAGAAAATAAACCCACCTGTTAATGGCAGAATATGGAGGGATGGGTTAATTGTGTGAGTAATCCAGGGAATCATCTGGTCTCAGGGACAGCTGAAACATTTTATCTAGCTGTGATCTAAGTTATGTTTTATTGGGAAACAGCTGTAATGGCTTAAAATGTTACTATTTCCTAGCTGTCCCTTGCGGTGCTTTTTTAGCTAGCATTTCCTAGCTGTCCCTTGCAGTGCAGTTTTTCTGCTGCAGACTACTGTCCAGATGAGTAGTAGCTGAGCTTCACTCACAGGTTGCTCGCCTGACTGCAAGGCAATCAGCTTAGGCTGAGCCACAGCAGATGGGGGCTTTTAAGATCAGCCAAGCAACTTTGCCCAGAGGCTGGCGTGTAGGGCTCAGATGATGTGCTCTTTTAGGAGGTTGGTCCCTCAGAGCACGCAGCTGAGAACAAATGGTCATATGTCAGCAATAGTATCTTAAAGCACCAAAGCTGTTTGTATTGTGAAGGTTAAGCCATCCTGTTTGTCACTTTAAACTCCAGATTATCTGAATTTTCTATATACTTGTAAAAGGAATATTTTAAAAATTAATCAAAGCAGTTTTACAAAAGCAAAATATATTTTGAGGATTTTGTGGATATAGAATGAGTTTTTTCGTTTCCCCTCATAAGTCTCCGAAAATTTCAAATTTGCATGTATTGGATGTATAACTCAGAAAAGCTGCAGCAGACCATCATATTAGATTTATCTGTCAGCAAAATCCTCTCAAAATACAGAAATTATTTAAGTTCTAACTGCACTGAGCTAAACTTGGTGATTTGCTAACTTTATGTAAGTAACTGTAATATCATACAGTGATAGTAAGTAAACACTTCAGTCAATTTTTCTAGGATGCAGAGAGCACTCTGAGATTTTCAGATGACCAAGTCTGATTGCTTGTTCTCATGTAGGATAACAAATACACTTCTCAAACACCAGGGAAAGAAAAAAAGAAGAGAGAAACAAAATTATTGTTCATCTTTCCCTAAGAAACAGCCCCCGACCTAGCCTAAAGCACCTCTGGAAATGTGCCACACCTTTGGGGCTTCACAGATTAGGAAAGTATGAACAACCAGAAAATCATATTTCTTGACCAGAAAAGGAGAGCTCACTTTCTTCTGAAAACACAGAGGTTCTTTTATTTTCAAGTTAAACTCAGTCCTACAGTGATCTGGACAAAATCATAAAAACTGGATATTTAAAATACCAGCTCCCCCACATGTTCAGTAGGAACACACCTTGAGGCTCACTAGTAACTCACGTAGCCATAACCCTGAGCAGGTAGGCGATGATTTTCATTTTTAAAGCTGTTAACAAGCACAGACTCACTATGCAGAAATCAAGGAAGCAGATAGGCACGTGTTGTCACTCTGGTTTTACTCACAGGGGGCATAAGCACGGCTTTACCCAAAGTGGGTCATCAGGTGCTGGGGTTAAGCATGCACGACTCGGGGTGCCAGCCCCAGCCGGCGGTGGCCACCCCAGAGGGTCGCCTGGGCCAGGGGTGCCTGCAGAGGGTGACAGCTCCCCTCTGCCTCCTCCACGCTCACCCACCAGAGGAGGAAAGGGAGGTGGCATGGGGTTGTGGGAGATGTTATGTGAGAAAACTGGACAGTGCTCTGCAATGAGCGTAAGTGACTGAGGGTTTTGGCCTTGCCACTCTCTTGTTCCCTAAGCTCGCTCAAGATTTTTTTATTCTTTGCACCTCTATTTCACCTCCGAGGACACTTCTCCTGGCCTGCTCGGCTGTATGGCACCAAGCCCTGGGTCCCAATCTCTGCCAGGAGAACTCATAGCAATAGTACTCAGGAAGATAGTCGTGATTAATAAGAAACAATTCTTTTGAATGTGGCATCCTGTGTAACAACACAAAAAAAGAGCTACCAAAGCAATCAAAAAACCCAGGCAAGACTGGAACCCAAAGAAAACAAAACGCAATAGTTTAAAGAAAGCTTCTCTACTTACTGCATATATAATGGGCTCTTCCAGAATTGTGCTGTGCCGAACGTATACTGGGGTCCAGTGGCTTGGATGGAGTGGCAGCGGGTAAAAAGCAAACTGCAGAAGCAGCAGGAACAGATTTAAAGGTCACCAAGCTCATTCACTCTGGAAAACAAGTGAACACTGCGATACTGTGAACAACACTGTGCCTACTGTCTATTACACCACTCCCCGTGACTGTTATCCTACTCCTTTTTCACTGTCATTACAATATATTTCTCAGTGGAGAACTGTGAAACATCAGATATCAGAGGAAAAAATGCAGAGTAGCAAAGGAAATAATAGCTTGCGTATGTGTCCATGGTGAAAGGGTGATGTGCAGGTACTCACACTTCATGGAGACCATGACTTGCTGCTGGCTCCATGTAACATCAGCCTGAGAATGTATGAAGAGTTGTGTATTGAAATGGTTTTTCCTACTCTAATAAAATACATTTAAAATGGAAGCTATGTGTCTAATTTTCCACTTACTTGTCTTAAAAATACTGTTGTTTCCTTTTATGTTCCCTACACTCACTTTCCTCCAAGATCCTGTAACTCAGTTCTAAGGCATGCATGCCAGATAACAAAAGGCTTGACAGAAAGTGCGTGGAAGCTGTTGGAAGTAGTTCCTTGCCACTGCCTTCAGGTGTTTGGTCAAATAACTCAGTAAGAGAAAGGGAGCCCCTACCCCAGCTCCTCCCAGGACTGTCACAGGGCAGCTACAGGCATCGTGAGCCAGGTGGGAAACCTGTCAAGATGAGCCGAGGGGTGGTGGACTCTTTGCAAAGCACCTTCAGATTGAGAGGGGGTTACTGCCTAGGGGGTATGGGATTCATGATGGGATGCAGGGGAAGCACATCTTAGGATGGTACAAGACTTTGGGATGTTTAGGGGAGAAAACAAAGGCAGGGAATGGGAGGTTTTAATGTCATTTGGGGAGGAACAAGTGTGGGAAAACAGAGGGCAAAGGGGATAAAAGGGGCTGATGATAGCATGTAAACGGATGGGTGGTCAGTACATTTGTCTAGCCACACTGTGCACCTGAGCAGTGCTGTCTGTCCTGTCTTCCCATTTAACTCCATTGCTGTTTTCCTGGGTGAAGGAGTCTCTATTCTGTGTGCACGTGTGTGTATAGAGGTTTAAGTGCAGCAACTGGACTGAGACCATGGGTCACAATGGCAAATAGAGAGAGCAGTGTGTCTATATTATGAGTGTATATGTCAGTGTGTGATCATCAGCAAGTATCAAGCCCAACTAGCCAGTAATCAGGGTTGAGGCTTGGGAGCTAGTTATCAAAGCAGCCATAAACCTGGCCCAATTACTGGAGAGATCAGAGAGGCTGAGAGCTGGTTACCGGAAGGACAATCAGGTCCCATGGTCATGTGGCTGGTGTGTGTGTATGTGTAAATGTGTATGTGGTTGTGTGCACGTTGGGAATATGTGCTCAGCCTCGCGGTGGGCTGGACCTGGGAAAACTGAGCTGCAGCAGCTCTGTCAGGCTAATGGATTTGGCAACCCCTAACTAAAAGTATACATGTAAGTGTTCAAAGTCATAAAACAAAGCTGAATAATATTTCCTATTGATATATTGTTCTGAATCTTCACCTTTCCCTATTATATGCCTCATCATATGCTTCACATTTTTCATTTGCTGCAGTTATTGCAATATTTATAGAGTCAGATTTTTGCAAGCAAGTTTTAAGAATTCATAAAATGAGTTTGAGATCCTCAGATACATGTCCTTTCATTACCCCCACTTTTTTTTTTCCTTAAGCTGTGTTTGCACATTAAATAAAATGTTAAGGCAGCTTTTCTAATTAATGGGTACTGAGGTCTTCTATTTCAAACTGGTGTGAAAACTTGATTATTGGCCTGCTTTTTTTCATGCATTTCATAGCATTTTCATAGCTTTGTCTCTCATTGCCCTTTTGTTGCCAATGTCTGTGTCATTGTTTCCTAATTACTTAGTCTCTTCCACTTTTTATTTCATGTCTGCTCTTCTTTTCTTGCCTGGGTTTAAGGAAGCAGGAATATAGCAGTACACTTACTAGGGTCAAACTTTTGCACCCTCAAGAGTAGGATTAAATCAAGGCAAGGCTATTCTGAACCGTTCTCATTTCAATAATCAATTACTTCCTTAGGGAGAGAAATAAAGCGTCAGTGATTTAGTTATCTGGCTCCCATGCTGCAAGCTAAGAGTAAGACCTTGAATTTTCTTACCTTTACTTGGACCTTCCTTGTCGTCATCACTCGGTTTATTGTTGCAGGCTGGTTCAAATTAGCAAGACACCATTATGAGTTATGGGAGTAATCCAGCTCTGGAAATAATGGCTACAGTTCTCTGCAGTGTTTCTGAGACCTTGCAAACGAAAACAGGTGAAAGTCTGTATCTGGGTATCATGTTTAAATTCTCCATTGCACGGCTCTCCTCTCTTTCCATCAGCACTGACATTTCAATCTTGAATCACTTCTCCTTTTCCTTTCTGGTCCTTTTAATCATTTCAACAAGGGAGAAAGAGGCAGAGGGAAAAGAGAAGGGACTGGAATCAAGTTTCCATATAAATTTAGCTCAGTGGAATGGGCAAGGAAATAGCAAAGGAGTTGTGAATTAACTCAGTTAATAACCAAATACCTCCTGCCTACGTGTGACAATGCGGTTACTAGGATCTTTATAATTTTGGAACTTGTGCTGTTATGCCTTTTTTTTTTTCAAATAAAATGTCATAAGCAGCACTCTTCCAGACATCCACAGAGCAGCACTTTTTAAAAAAAAATTTGTACAGATACGTAGTAAGATAAAAGGATGGATTGGATCAGCAAAAAATCAGTTTTGATGCTTTTAAAAGAAAAGCCTACTTTTAACTCCCATCCTTGTGGCTGATCTGGAGACCAAGGCAGATTCAGTGGCAAAAAATGTTCCATACTATCTTCTGCCCAAATTGAAGTATGATTTCAGATCACATGTCTGTAGTTACACTATATGACTTTTTGCTGCCTAAGGACAAAAAACTGGCTCCCACATTTCTTATATAATGCTCAGTTAATTGCAACCACAGTATAATATTTTGTAAATTGGAGGTAGACCAATTAGAAGGTACATGGAAGGTACATGCATTTTATTCCTATTTTTGCTTTCTCCCTCAGGAAATGAAAATAATTTGTGGAGAAGGAAGAGATTTTCATCACTGTTACACATTCTTGAGCTGTGATTTTCAGTCCTCACTGTCTTCAGTGATAAACAACAAATACGGTGAGCATGACAAAGAAGTGATACAAGTAAAAGAAGGGGCAAAAGTGCTGAAATGAAAGAGTATCAGTGGAAGTTACCCATGTTTGTGTTAATGCCATATCTGTGCAGCCTTAAATTGAGAGATCTCTTGCTTCCTTGAAAGAAGAGGATCTACTTCCTTATAGATTTCACATGCTGCCTGCTACAGAAAAGACCTCTGTGTGTGTGCTTCCAATGGAAAAAAATGTACTTTGTTTTTTTTCTTTTTGTCCTCAGACTTGATTACTGGAAGAGGTATTGTGAGGATTTCAGAAAGATGTATGTCATTTCTCAGTACAGTATCCTATACGTAGAGTAAAAGAATAGATAGAAAGGGCAAATGAAATATTTGTCTTATTTGTGAAGTCTGACTCAAGACATCTTGAACCACAAATAAACTGAATCTGTCTGCAAAAAGGAATATTAATAATACAATAGCTGTTTTAATATCAGGATATACATTCTCAATAGCAGCAGTGTACACTATTATTCTAAGAAAACAAATTATGGATGGTAATGTCCAAGAGATCTCAGTGGACTAACTTGAATTTTACAAGTGTGCATGAGTTTAGACTTGGATGCCATACCTTAAGTAGCAGATATTTTCTTGAGAAAATAGTCTTTTTGTTAATGGACTCATAATGATGCTTTAGTAGAATCATAAAAAAAGTTACATTACTATGAACAGGGAATATTGTTATAGCATTGCAAATAGACCAGGCATTATTCAATTTCTTTTCTTCAGACATATACATTTTAACGTCTGCTCAGCTATCTGTACCATATTGTTGAGGATGTTATTTTGACTCCATTGAAGTCTGTGACAGCTCCCCTTGATTACAGCGGTACTTTGATGATTTCGTTTTCATGTACACATTGAATGAAATAAAGTAGTCCTTCATTTATTTGCCTGTTTAACATTTTTATTTTGGTTTGTGCAGAGAAAAGAAATTCTAACCAGTTAATGATATGACAATAAAAACTAAATAATAAAAGTAATAAAGTGATGAGTGATAAACTTAACACATGGAAAGGTCAATGAAACTGTTTTGATGGTATGAACATATCTGTAATATGAAAAATAGGGAAACTTTGTCAAAGTGTGTATGAGGGCCACTAGCATGGAAAACTGCATAAAGGAATGCTCTATCAATTGCACATCCTGACTAAAGGGTTTGAGTGGCAAAACTCCTTAGATAGTGCAATCATCATAAGTAACAGTCTGCACCAAAGTACTTCAAAGGTCATCACAAAAAACATCACAGGCATGCACTGTCCTGTTTCAAGAAAATCAAAACGCTGAAACTTCAGCAGCTTCTAGGGCTCTTCATAGCCAGCTGGGTGACTCCTGCCTAGAATGTAAAATCTCTCTACACTCCTGTAAAATTCTCTTCCCTAGAGCCTCCTCCTTTTCCAGGCAAGGGAAAATACTTAATTTTTTTTTTGTTCTCTCGGCTAAATTCTGTCACCTGATTGTCAGTATTTGTCCCCTCATAATTGAACGATATGGATGAAGTGTTAGGCTACTTAGGTATGAGAAAGAAGAAAAGTCAATAAAAATAGAAATGTAGTGCACAGAAGAGTCTGTGGTCATACACAAAATCTTGCATTATGGCAGAGAAGGCTGCTTGATTACCTCGTCCAAAGAAAGGATGTGTGGTCATAGCCCTCTGACCACAAGGATCTTGATGAGAAATCAGTTATCATCTCATGTAGCCTCTCAGCAGCAAAAAAAAAAAGGAAATAAAAAGGCCTAAAGGTTCTCTGTTTTTCCCATCCCATTAATGGTGAGCATGTTGAAGTGGAAGGAGAACTTGCTCAGCATGTTCTTGAGAGAAGATGGAAGTGAAGCAAGCTCTCTTTCAGTGGGACTATGTACACTGTAGGTGGATTTATCTGATCAAATGCAGAGATCCACAGTGTAGATGTCTCCTGCCAAGTTCGTCGCACTAAATTCCTTTTGTAGTCAATGAGAGAAACGAGAATTCCCAGGATGTGGCTCACCCCAATGTAGACATATATATGTAGTCAGACAAACTGTTTCCAAATACCTATCCTTCAGTTGATTGGAAAGGGAATCTGAAGGGTGATAACTTAGTCACAGACTAGTTAGAAATCAGTATTTACCCAATATCTTAACTTTATCATAAGTTAGGTAAATTGAATTCCACTCTGCATTTATTTTCTAGTAGGAGCAGGACACCAAAAGATTTTCCTGTATATTCCCCAGGAATGGTGCTCCCATTTCACCCTGACCGTATGCTGGGGCTCAGGGAGGAGGTACTGAGTTTCAGAAAATCCCTCTATTAATCTGCATTTTGGAGAGTCCCTGCATCCTCCTCTTCATTTTGCATTGTTTATCCACTGCAGTAATCTCAGGCTTCACTGTTTGAACTTGGTGACTACAATGAAAAAATATCTTATTTTGGTTGTCCTTTCCAAAGCTCAAGTCCAAAGGGTGTACATTATTTTCCTGCTAATTTAATTTCCCTGATATCCAATAATGCCATAAATGCTTGAATATCTAAAATATTTGAGAACATTTGGTATATTCTCAGTGCAGAAGAGAGAAAACATTAAAATGGCAAAATTAACTTGTAGAATAAGATATTTGCATTATCAGAGAGCTTGAAAACATAAAGCTGGGCTTCTTGAAACCTGTTCAATAAGATTCAAACCTTCTTCAAAGGTTCAAACTTTGAAGTTTGAACTTCAAACTGGAACAGGAAAATGAGACATGGGGACATGGCCTAAGACACAGTGACATTTGTTTTGGAGCTTGTGGTGCCAGACAACACAACTGCCTAGACATACGGGATTACAGAGAGTTGAGGTCTAAGATACTAGAAAGTTTCAGAGAAAAATAGGTTATCTGTTCTACTCCTCTGTCCTACAACAGCGCAACTTTTTCTGCATCAGTCCTATGAGAGGTTTATCTAACTGTCCTTAAGACATCTTTTCAGCTGATCTGTTCCAGGGCTTTCTTGTTATGCCGTGGCAGATTGTTCTGAGTCTTTCAGACTTAGATTTAAGCTTGTCCATCACAAGTACAGAACCCCTGACACACCTGAAGGTTTCTATTGCGCCTATCCACTACTACAAAACTGCAAGTTTTCTCTTGATGACAAGAAACCTGTGTCATGCAGGCTTTCTTCACAGATAATATTTCAAGATAATTGATCATTCTTAGTGTCCTCTCTCAAACTGTCTTTGGAAATGCTGTGCCAAAACTGGACTATTTCGGTACTAAGCCCTCTTTGGCTTGTGAACAACTGGAATGTTCAGTCTCTTTTTCACAGACTTGCTATATATCTAGCTGTTTTCCACTCTGTTTTGCTAACTATTTTGTCTGGATAAAATTAAGGTCTTGCACTTCCCTTTTTTCCTGACTGCTCCTCCAGTTTGTCAAGACAATGTGAAATGCTGCTTCTGTCCTCAAGACTACCTGAACACAGTCAAGCTTTGGGTCGATGTTAATTATTCCATCATACCACTGAGCCATGGACACTCTAAGTGCTAGAGAGTCTGGTGGGTAAAGAAATTTGACCTCTGAAGTCAAATGACAGGACTGTTGTGCATTTTGCAGTGTTTTCAGTTCTTCTTTCTTGAAAACTGCAATTGCATAAGTATACATTGTCAAGCCAAAGGACAGCTGAACCTTACATACTGCTTTTTCTCCCTCTGCTCAGCTGTTTTTCCCCATCTGTGATGAGTCTGGCTTTCAGGTGGCACCTGTCACCTGAGACTGTGCACTTCTAGGCTTTTCCAGGTGCTTTCAAATAGTTGTCAGTGCAAACACACTTCCGTTAGCAGATCCTATTAGAAAAATTTAAATTAGAGAGAATTCACTCTAAATTCTTTGAAATTTTACAGTCTTGTAACTGTAACTCTCATCCAACTCCTTCCCAATTTACATCAATCCTTGCTTTCATGATTTTACCAGAGCTGTAAGAGTTAAGAACAGCCTTCCTGATTGGAATAGTATGTAAGACATAAGCTTTCAACATACACAATTTTAAAATGGACTTCGATAATTTTTAATGTGTGATGGCATGGTACAACTCTCCAATTTCAAGGAAGTAGATTAAAGGTCCTTTTCAGTCCTGTATTCCTTATCTTGTTCGTAAGCCTTTCAGAACACAAACAATTGGAGTTGAAAATGCAGAGTCCAGGATTCTGCTGAGAGACATTGTCCTTGATTTTCAGCAATATTATCTACATCTTTAGTTAAACAAAATGATGCATAGCAATTTCAGAATAACAGCATGTTTAGTAAGGCAAGAGCGCCTTCACCTTTCCCAGCACCCAGTACAAACATTTAAATATTATTTTGTAATATCTTAGATTCTAGGTCAAGTTTGGAGATTGAAAAATGGAGATTGGAACTGAGGAAATGATTAGCTTCACTTACCACATTTGTTTGCTGATGCGTAACTCCAGTGGGAATTCATAAAACTTTATGCACTCACACACGCAGCTTCCAGCCCCAGCCGGCTGGGCCAAAATGGGCATTAGTGAGGCTGTCTTTCTCTTGCATTTCTATGCTCCAGTAAGATTTCTTTGCCTTACATTTGAATCAGTAAAGTTAAAAACAAATATTTTCAAAATCAAGTTTGTGAAGTCAGGTTGTGATTTTCAAATTTGCTGACCACCTGCCACAATCACTGTAAGAACATCAGACCCATGGTAGATGAGGATTGTAAAAAATCAAGGACCTTTATTAAGGTGTCCAACTATCATCTGAAAATGGTGATAGGTATATTTAAAGCACAAACGTTAGTAACTTTGTTCCACATTAAAGACCTGTATCATACCAACAGAATCTGTAGCTCTCATCTTGTCGTTGAGAAATATCTTTTGTAGTGGGTGCCATGCTCTTAACAAGCTGCTGCAAGATTCTGTATGATTTAGGGTTGAGCTTAAGATACAGAACTCAAGTACCACACAGTATCAGGCTTGAGAAATTAAGCTGCAATCAGCTGGTGTGCAAATGGCTGGCTGGGACAGTGCCAGAGAAACTGCTATATTTGAATACCCTGTTCTCCAGGGTCACTTCCTTGGTTATCCCTTTATAATTACTTTTAGGGAAAGGATACAGTCTAGACAAGGATGTCTTTCTGATGTTCTTAGAATTAGACTTTTAAAAGTCTAAAAAAAAGCCCTATTTCATTTCAGCTGAAACATCTATTAAACTCCATTGAAATGTGGATCTGGTCCTGTATCTGATTATTGCCTCTGTTACTATGAAATATTTCACAATTTAGCAATCCTAATTTTAATCCTTCTTTTCTGAAATCCAAACTTTTAAAAAGCAACATGAGCAAAGGCACAGAGCATTCACTCTTTTCTATGACTACATGTTGGTGAGGCTTTCTTATTGCTTACAAAAAATAGGAGCAAAATAGGCTTTTAGCAGATTAAAATACAACTTTCAGTTGCCTAGAAGTTGCAGAATTTGCTTTTCAAGGAAACATAAGTGGATTTACAAAATGCTAAGCAATATGGTAAAGTTTTAAAAAGATTTATATTGCTTTTTAGCTTATCTGTAAAAGCTTTGGACATTTGGGGTAAACATTTCAGTGAACACAGTACACAATCCGCTTTCGTGTAACATCAAAAATGTTAGTGTGTTTTCATTTAGACATTAGATAGGTCTATTTTATTGTTGTAGCTGCATTTTTCAGATACAGTAACAAGGATGTCAATACATTTTGTACAATTATGCAGTAATTCAGAAATACCATATGGCAAATATATAGAAAATTGATAAAATATAGCAGGAATGTGCTGTGTATACATTGGGTTATTAAGAAAGAGTTATTTTATCTGTTCATCCTTATTACTTCCAGGTAATGTGGTATTGTGCCTCTTAAATATTTTGGATTAATCCAAATTTGTTTCTAAGAGCAGTGTCTGCAAAGCAAATATGTCAGTATATTTTTATGGTTGTCCTGATCAATTTTCCTGTACTATTCCCATGCTTGTAATAGAATGGGCTTCAAACAGTGCTGATGTGTATTGCTTATGTTTCGAAATCAGTTTATAAATTTTTATTTTGAAGTCCTTGTCAGACAGTTTAAGCCACATTTTCCTTTCTTGCTGCTGCTTAGAGATTTAGTTAGGTCTCTGTCCCACTTGAGTATGCATCTCACCCAAATTCTCTTCTGTTCAGCTTGAACCAGCTAGCATGCACATTTCTTTATGAGCAAAAATGAATGAGTAGCTGAACTGGAACCATTTTGAAGAATACAAAAAATTTGAGATTAGAGATGGAGACAGTCACAGATGGCTCACAGATTCATTGCTTTATAATCTTGTAAGGGGGTGTTAGAGAAGTGAAGTATTCTGTCTCACTGGCTACGTTCTTCCAAGGTCCTTCTTGCTGTCACATTTGATGAATTCATAACTTTACCTGCATTTGTCCTCATGACTCCTCTGTGAACAAGGCATTTAGAAGATAAGGAGCTAACATGCAAGGAAACTACCCATGAGACCTAAAATGGAAAAATGCAAAGTCTCAGGGCATTGATTGGGAAAACCCTGCTGCCATGCACTAAGCTAATATTTGTCTTCAGAAGCAATAGTCTGTACTAATGAAGGCTCTGTCTTTGCCCTGCCTTCTCCCGTGTTCCTCGCTACCTATTCCAGCAACACTACCCTGTACCACTCCCAGGAGAATGAGCTTTATGAAGTTTGCCACCATTAATACAAATGAAAGAGATAATATTTTAATGCAAATGCTACATGGGAAACTGGAGATAAAGACACACGCTGTCAGAAACTGTAGCAGAACAGCTTGAACAAAATGGCCTATTGCTCTTCATATGCTGTCCCCTCTCAGTTTCAACAGAGCCTCCTGTTGAAAACAGGACACCTTTAATGAGTTTCCTTGTATAAGTACTCTGTTGATATCTCAAATTTTCTTTCATTGATGATAGTGGAATAATATCCCTGTTTGTGTAGGACTGAGGTTTGAAATTTGCTAAATATGTTATAACAAGTGCAGAACATCAGTTAGGTAAGACATATGTAAAGTGATACTGATTCATCATCCGTGTATTTTGTTTCAGTTTATTTTCTAGAGTGCAAGAAAAGAAAGGTGGAAGATTACAGAGGAATAAAAGACAGAACTCCGAATGGGGTGCTATGCCAGAAGTGGGCGGATAGCACACTCCGCACATCAAAGTTTGCTCTTCTCGTATTTGTCTAAATATTATGAATGATCCCTTCTGAACTATCCATTAATAGCATGCTTTAAGCAATTCTGTACCATAGATTATCACAGACAGTTACTTATTGCTGAGGTTAGTTTATAACGAATAGTTTCCTCCACATACCTCTAACTCTGACTTTTATCTCTTACTACAAAAACAAGCAAGACAAATATGCTTTTAAGACACTCTGTAATTTGTCCCATTTTGATTAAAATGGTATCATATGCTTCCAGTTTTTGTGGTCCTTGTTCGAGTAAAACACTCACTTGGAAAAAAATAACACAATGGAAATTTCATCCTTAACTTAAATGGGGCCAGGATTTTGTTGTTATTGTTACTCTCTGAGAAGCATGCATGAAGGTCTATCTGCTCTTTATGTAGATTCACATAAGTATGATATTCATGTTACTGGAAACCCTCTGTTGTTTAATCAGTGCCCTCTCTCTGTATCTGCCAAAGAACATGTCACAGTTCTTTATGTGAACCTCTTTTAAACCTTGTAGATTAGAAACAACAGATACGACAATAAAAGTCAAATAAATCAGCTGCACGAAAGTATAAAGGAGTACTGTTGCCCTTTGAGACTGTCGAATTTCCTGTAAACTGTGAACATGAGGCTGGTGGTTCTTTGGGGCATTCCAGTGGCCATAGAGGGACTTTTTATGACAGCTTATTTTATGGAAAAATATTCAGGCAGAGACATCAGATCCACAAGAGGAGTATCCATTTTCTTGGCTTTCAGGTCGCACGAACTGAGCCACAAACATTTGAAAAAAAAAGAAAAATTCACTTCTTTTATAATGGTATTTTTCTTTCTATTACAGCTTTACACCTGCAATTTTCGCTCATGTGGGGTTTGAAGAAAACTACTGCAGGAATCCTCATAGGAATGAAAATAGACCCTGGTGTTTCACAACTGATCCCACTACCAGATTAGATTACTGTGGTGTCCTAGAGTGTAAAGGTCAGAGTTACGTATTTCTTCCTTCCATTGTCCCCACTATGTTCTCTACCATGATTTTTATTTTCTTTTGTAAGGTATATGTAAGTAGGAGAGAATATTCAGATTCTTCTGTGTTTGCTTTCTTTTGAATCAGGAATTTGCTTTACATATGAATTTGAAGCATTTTTATCGATAAGGCTGAATTTGTTGATATGGGCTTGTGGCATAACCCAGCCACTAAAATGTTGTAGTTTGATAAAGCCCAGTTACTGTGCATAGAAGAATGGACTTTGGTTTGACTTCTCCTTAGGGTAGGATTCTTTTACTTCTATGTACCCTGCAGGGCTTCTCCTCATACCTTTTTCTTGTCTCTTATCCTCACTTTTTCCTTCTCTCTCCAGCTTTGTTCTTCCAGCTGACTTTTCACATTTTTCTTTCCCGTACTGCTGCTCATTCACCTCCCAATGCTACACTCTTGAGCCTGGTGGAGTGGGATCATGTTTCTGCCTGATTGCTGTTAAAGGGAAGTGCAGAACACACTTCAGAAGTCTAATGTTTGTTTGAAAATGTATTATCAAGGTAAAATCATCCCTGCAAAAGTCAGAATATGTCTCCCCATAACTGATCCAGTGCAAAAGCCACCTGAGACTGGTCAGCATTTTGAATATGAGCCAGTCTTAGTGGACTAGTCAGCTGCCAGTACACATACCCTGAGATGTCAAAAACTCAAGACAGGGTTCTTCAGGTATGTAAACAACAAGCAGAAGCAGAAGGAAAATATTGTCCCACTGTTAAACAGGAGAGGTGAATTAGTCACCGACAATGCTGAGAAGGCAGCAACACTTTCTTCACCAGCACTGTTGGGCCTCAGGCCTTGGGAACAAAAATCCAGGTTGATGCAAACACAGACCCACCATCAGTGAAGAAAGAGTTGGTATATAAACTATTACAGAAGCTTGAGCCCTACAAATCAGTGGGCCCAGACGTTATCCATGTGAGGGTGTTAAGAGAGCTGAGTGATGTTTTTTCGAGGTTGCTCTCCATAATCTTTGAGAAGTCGTGGAGATCAGGGGACGTCCCAGAAGACTGGAAGAAGGCTAATGTCACCCCCATCTACAAGAAGGGCTCAAAGGAGGATCCAGGAAATTATAGGCCCATCAGTCTTACTTCAATCCCTAGGAAAGTTATGGAACGAATCCTTCTGGGGGCTATCACAAATCAAATGAAGCATGTGGTTGGGAAAAGCCAGCATGGATTCACCAAGGGCAAATCGTGTTTGTCAAACCTGATTGCTTTCTACGACAAAGTAAACTGTTTGGTTGATGTGGGGCAAGCGGTGGACAGGTGTCTACCTGGATTGCTCCAAGGCTTTTGATACAGTTCCCCGCAGTCTCCTCCTAGAGAAAATGGTGTGTTATGATCCAGACAAGTGGTCCGTGCGGTGGTTGGGGAACTGGCTGACAGGCTGCACCCAGATGTAGTAAATAGCTCTCTTTCAAACTGGCAACCTGTCACAAGCGGGGTCCCCCAGGGACTGATATTGGGCCCAATGCTGTTTAATATCTTCATAAGTGATCTAGATGATGGGATCAAGTGTACCCTGATGAAGATTGCTGATGATACGAAACTGAGTAAGGAAGTGGACACTTCGGAAAGGACAGCCACCCTGCAGGAAGAGCTGGATAGGCTGTAAGAGTGGGCTAAAAAGAACCTTATGATGTTCAACAAGGACAAGTGCAAGGTCTTGCACCTGGGAAAACATAATCCAGGAGTGAAGCACAGACTGGAATCTACCTGGCTGGAGAGCAGCTCTGCGGAAAGGGACCGGGGGTCCTGGTGGACAAACAGCTCAATATGAGTCAACAGTGTGCTGCAGCAGCAAAGAAAGCCAACATGATACAGGGTTGCATCAACAAGGGCATCACCAGCAGAGATAAAGAAATCATTATCCCACTCTACTCAGTGCTCGTCAGGCCACATCAGGAATACTGTGTCCAATTCTAGTCCCCACTATGAAAAAAAAAGATGTGGACCGGCTGGAGAGGGTCCAGAGAAGGGCCACAAAGATGATCAGAAGACTGGGAATCCTGCTGTATGAGGAAAGGCTGAGAGAATTGGGTTTGTTCAGCCTCAAGAACAGAAGGCTTAGGGGAGACCTCATCACCATGTTCCAGTACTTAAAGGGTGGCTACGAACAAGATGGAGACTCCCTTTCTACAAGGAGTCCTATGGAAGAGACAAAGAGTAATGGGTACAAGTTACTTCTGGGGACATTCAAATTGGACACAAGAGGAAAATTTTTCACAATGAGAACAATCAGCCATTGGAAAAATCTCCCCAGAGAAGGGGTGGATTCCCCAACATTGGACACTTGTAAGATTCAGCTGGACAGGGCGCTGGGCCATCTTGTCTAGACTGCGCTTTTGCCAAGAAACGTTGGACCAGATGATCCTTGTGGTCCCTTCCAACTTGGTATTCTATGATTCTATGATTCGTATTTTACTGCAAGTAACTTGAAGTATGAAAAACTAATCATATAACGGCCAGCAAACGAGCATTTATTACAGGGTTTTTTGATCACTTCCAAAACAGTAGTTTATTGAAAAAATGTGTCTGTAGCATGAATGAACAGCAACATGGGATGATGTTTTATCTGTGATGATGACACTCCAGTAAATAAAACTAATATTAGACAGGTCAGGGAAACACTTTATACCTTTATATAATAGCTGGTTTCAGATTTCCAGAATGCTGTTATTTTCACTCTATTTTTCTATTTCAGGAGTTTAGATATAAATTATTGCAGGAACCCAGATGGTAAGAAGAGGCCCTGGTGCTATACCACTACCAACACGATGTGATGGCGGTATTATAGCATTCCTCAGTGTCCAGAGACAGCATCAAAACCTGCTGGGAAGATGGGGCAGGAATATAGCTGTGCTACAGAAGCACAAAATACAATGGAAGGTGGTCATTTGTGTTGTAAAAATCTCTACTAATACTCTGCTCAGTACCATTGATTGTTTATTGATCTTGTGTGCATGCTGCAAAGCTTTCTCAGTCATGGGTAGAAAGTAGGGCCTTTTGATCACAGGGGAACTGACGCTGAAGGTTTTAAGTCTGCTGATGGACAAATTAGAGAGTTCTAGTTTTCTTTTTATATGTAAGTAAATACAAGAACATATCAGAAACAAGAACAACTAAAGATATATGGTAAAAATCAAAATACTGGGCACTACATCTCTTATTGGATGTATTGGCAGGGTAGGAGGAAAGTGAAAATGAGGATGAAAGAAAAAAATAAATAAAAGAATAACAATCAATTTTTTAAAATCCTGAACATTGATCTCCTAAATCTAATTAATGAAAAATTACATTTGAAGAAATGTCAGAGCTGTATGTGAAGGTTTTGCTTCCCTAATGCAAACCAATGCGGCGTGTAGAAGTGAAATTGAAATGCAAGTGCTCCTACCAAACACCATCTGTTGCATGAAGTTGTTCCAGACACCCTTACAAATGCCTTCTGGTCTTTATTCTCAAACATTCCTGTGACTGCTTACTAATCTGTCTGATTTTTTTAACTCACTTTTATCTGTTTCCTGAAGGTTGTGGGTTTTTTTTTATTTTTAAAATTTAAACACATAAATGAAATTAAGGGACTGTTTTCTGCTGTTCATTACAGATGCTGATATTTCAGCGCAGTCTTAAAGTTCAGAGGACTTGGATTACCACGGAACAGTTTCTTTTACTGTCATGGGAAAAAAATGCCAAGCCTGGAGCTTGGTGATGCCACATCATCACAACAGAATAGCAAGGGATTTCCAAAATACGTACGTTTGTTTTGCATTTTTTTGTGTTATGTTAGCCAGTTCCTCTTGTTTTCCACGCAGTTGCCTTACCATACTTAAAAGTAGAAGAGAATGTGCTTGATAAAAAAAAAAAGTCATCTGTCCAATGTTAAAAATGACCCTTTAATCACAAAACTTAGGTTGTGGACTAAATGCAAATGAAGAGGGTCCCTTTAAATTGCCCTTAAAAAATTTAAGAGTTGCCATTACTCTTCAAGAACATATTGAAGAACAGCCATTCAGATATATGGCAAGATAGCTGTCTGCTTTCCAAAACTGTGTCTTTATAAATATTTGAGAGCGCTGCAATAGCCTTTAAAGTGCTTTAGAGAGTAATAGATGGAAGAATTGAACAGCTTAACATTTATCGGTGGCCTGGACTGTCTTTTATATGGCAAAGCAATCACAACAACTAGCAAGCCTACCCTTAGTTGCAAACTGGAGTGGAAACGATAAGACCAATACAATTTAACTGACTCCTGTGCTTTTCAGCTTTCTCATCTGTTATTTTTCCCCAAATCCTTCCAGTGTATTGTTACTTCTTCCTACCTAAATCTCTGCTCAAACCTGCCAACAGCTCATCTCTTATTTTCTGTTCCATCCCAAATGACATTTTTTTGATCAACAATTATTTATGTGTGTGAAAGGTTTCTGTTTGTAAAACTGTTGGAGATTTTGTGACTGTTCTGATTCAAGACAGAGAAATTAATTGAGCTCTTTAAAATTCTTGGGGAGAGGAAGACCATTCCCCTCACTGTCCCATCCAGCCTTCGCTGTGCAAACACTTATGTGGGGAAATGCTCACCGAATTCGGTAGGACTATTGCTAGATAGGAATCCCTACTCAAATTCACATGCATATGTGTTCATGGGTCCTTGGACTTAATTATAAGGGAGTTATCTGTTGTTTTCTTGATTTCTGGCAATGAAAAAAATAATGTATTTAATTTTATGGTAAACTCCTATTTATGAAAAATATGGTTCAGTTCAAATGTGGATTAAAACAAATTAAGTATTTTCTGCAGTTGCATGTATGTTCTAATGAATGTCAGTAAAGAGGAATACTACATCATTGGCCATTGCTCAGCATGATGTAACATTTGTACAGCCTGCGATCAGGACTCTACAAACATTGTTAGGTTTCATTAAGAATGAAATGGACAGTTACATTGCTTGCTGGGGAAGTCCCAAGACTGTCAGCCCCCAAACTATGTCTTAGCACTGTGTGAAACCACGCTAGCCAGTGTGGGCCACAGCCATGCCATAGAACATGCTAACAATTGAACAGCTTGCAACATCATGGGATAGTGTGCAAGCCCAGGCTCTGGCCATGTTTAGTTTCCTAGCATAGATGTAGTCTTTGTCCCCTCTTCAACAGACAAAGGACATCTTGATACTGAAATCATCATTACCAGTCAGGCTGGAAGGACTGGGATTGCTGCAAGAAATTCCAGCCTTGGGATGAGTGGGGGTCAAGAAAAAGACTATATGTATTTATCCAGGGAGTTAGTAGAATATCTAGCTCTGGGCATGGACACAGATCACCCTCTGAGATGGGTTGTAGATGTAGTTGCTGAGGTGAAGACAGTCTTTTGTGTGTACTTCTGAGTCAGCAAGAGAAAGTATGATCCTGGCACCGTGGCAGGTTGCACTACAGGCCTGGCAAGAGTGGCAGATGACTTACGATTGGGGAGTGCACCAGGGAAAGGGAGATGTCACAGAGCACAACCACAGCTTAATAAAACAGAAGCAAATTCAGAGACAAACAAAACCCTTGACCTTCCTTGAGTTCACAGAAGCAAAACTCTCGATGAAAGGGAAGGGGAAGAGGAAGGTAGAATTCCCTGAAAAAGGACAATACGGCTAACAAAATATTCCCTTTGAGTACTGCATTAGAAGAAAGTTCTCAAACTTAGTCTTTGTTATGCACATGTATTTATGTGCATAATTATTTATGATTGTCCACCTGGACAATACACTGCCCTACTAAAAAGTAGGAGGGAACACAGACTGTGCTATGGTCATTGTTGCCCTTTGGAGGATGTGTCCCCCTGCCTATCAAACGCACTCATCTTCAGCACTCATCTCAGACTCTGAAGGAACTTGTAGAAAGTAGATTTGACTGTAATGTGTGTAGTGAGATAGGAAACGCACTAAAAATAATTTAGGAATGATCTAGGTCCAATTTCCAGCTAATATAGTGAACTGGGATTAAATTCAAAGTTTCATACTTACTGCTAACCTAATACTACCTTCCTACTGTAAACAGCCAGTATGCTTCCCTCGCAATGAACTCCTCTGTCCTTCAACTCTGTAGCACGAAGTTCTTCATACTAACCCACTGGCTGTGCTTATCTTTTTCTATCCTTATTGCAAGCCTGTAGAAAGTACATTGCTCTTAGAAGTGTATTCTAGTCCTTTCATCCTGTCAATATATTCACTGATTTCCTGTATTATTGTTTATGACTGTATTTCAAGTTTCTGCTTGATGCTCTAAGCAAATGAAAATTCTCTGTTAGTCTTTGTAGTTTAGTTCTTAGATTGTTGCTCAGGTGATATATGCTCTATCCTCCACCTAAAATGTAAGACCCGAAAGATACACACCATGTCTTGTCCTTCCTTTTTTAGTGCTCAAACTAGATGACTACACACCACATTATGCCTTTTTTTTTCCTGTTAACCAATCAGGAAGACAAGCTGCAGAAAAGAGCCACCCTATTACAGCTCTTGACTCCTAAATGATGTCTAAGATCTGTCCAAAAACTAATTAGTCATTGCTAATGATGAAGACTCAGGAGCCAGCATCCCTTGTGCCCCACCAGTGATCCTGAGCAGACAGCTTGGATGCATAGAGGTCCAGCACCAAGAGGTGTTTGTTGTACATGTGGGTGTAGGAGTGTGAGCAAATAAAGTTTGAGAGAATGAATTTGAATGGGTATAATCAACCCATTTAAACATTTTGTAAAAAAAAAAATAAAAATCACCTTCTCCTTCCGTGAGTTCTGTTACTATGATGTCCCTTCAGTGCAGATTACAATGCAGTGCAACAATAGCTGCAGATAAGCTTTTGTCAGTGCCTGAGCTGCTGCAGAGGACTCACCAGCTCCTGTTGGCCACCACACTAGTGCTGCTACACCACCTCAGAAGAGAAGCCTGTATCTTCTCTGGATTTCAGTAATCATGAAATATAATACGTGAACATACTATCTCAGACAAGCTCAGGAGTGTCTGTGCCAGATGCTGTTAAGGCTAATTACTTTAGCTGCTATATCTCGTTGATGTGGCTATCCTGCTTTTTACTCCAGAGCAGAGTTCAAAACTCTCTTGGTTGAATCACATAGCTGGCAGAGTCAGGTAGAGGAAGGACAGGGAGGACTGTAAAGAAAAGCACTCTGACTCATTTACATGCCATTTGCAGAAATAACCCCTCACATTGTTCTGTAAAAATATGAAATAAAAATATGAAAAGAAATGAAGTGAATTGAAGAATGAGACGGCATGAAATAAAAGGCTAGTCTTAGCTCCTGGCTGCCTCTAGAGCTTTTATGCCTTTATAGTATACAGAATTAGGATATTTGTGTAATAGATAAGGAGAAGACTTCCCTAGGCAAAGTTCAGCTTATGCTGTTTATTTGCCCTTGTAGAGTTGTGGTGATATATTCACTCCACTTCTGTGCCTCCTTTTTGCACATTACTGATTACTGATGTCCTGTCACTAGCATATTTACATTCTTTCTTCTTCAGGGAGACCTTTAGCTTGTCTTGTCCAAAACAGTTTTGTCCAATATGCACTCACCTCTTGGGGTCTTGATTGTGCCCTCCCTAAGAAACTTTCTATCTTTGTCAGAGTTTCTAGTTACACTTCTTGGCTTAAGAATGCCATGGGAGCCAACTGATCCTGGGAATGGACTGCCCTCTCCTGGAAAGTAGTATGCATATTCAAAATATGAGATTCCAAGTGCTACATTAAAATTATATTAAATTTTAAGAATAAAAATTAAATATAATCCATTATAAATTACTGTAACAGCCAGATAAGTAGCCAAAATGATGGCTTGTTTCCCTGTCCACATTTAGCCCACACCCAGGGCTAAACAATAAGCAGTTTTTCTACCACCCAATGTCCCTTCCTCAAATGAGGAAGGGAATTGGGAAAAGAAGAGGGAGACTTTTAGGTTGAAGTTGAACAGATTTAATGAAAAGAAGAAATCAACATAAATGACAACACAAAACAGACAAAGTATACTTATCTACAGAGCACTGGCAAGTTGCTCCAGGAATCACAATGAGGAAGAGTGAAAATGGAAAAGAGGCAAGTAAAGCAGGAAAAGCCCCACATCTTCTCAGCAAGCCCTCTCTTTTATAGTGAGCTTGATGTTAATGACATAGAACACACCTGTGGGCCAGCCAGGGTCGGCTGCCCTGGATTTAACTGCTAAGGGCCTTGATCACCATGGCTGACCACAAACTTGAAACCAAATGCCAATGAAACCAGGACATCCCCTCTTTCAGTATGCTCTGTATTTCAGTGCATTCTACAACAAAAACAGGTGAAGGTTCCATTCAAAACATCCTGTTCTCTGTATAGCTGAATCTCACACCTGTTTCTAGCTCGCACAGAGGCTGTATTGTTCTAGGTCTTCTGTGCTCTCAACATTTTCACTGACCTCCTGCATTATTAATAGCCATACTTCCAGTTTTCTCTCAGGGCCTCCCATAGGTCATGCAGACATCAAGCTGAATCGTAGGAGACAGAGATTCTCCATAGGTGGGTTTTGGACAGGGAATGCCTTTCAGACAGCAATATGTGGCTCTTGTAGTCTCCATGCTCTGGAAGTTACCTAAGAGCCATCACAGCGATTGCTAAGCATGAGGATTATTTTCTCCTCCAGATGCTATGAAGGCAGAAGAAAAGAGTCAGCAAAGAACCCTTCTGTTTTAAAAGTTTCTTGTACTTGACGATCAGCTAATGAACTGTTGCACTTTATCACTATGCACTTATTGTCTATGGTTTCACTTGTGCTGTGCTTAATAATCTTACATGTATGTAATGGAAACTGACAAAACTTTTAACTAAGTCTTTCAAAAACCTGATTTGTTTCTTTGTTGATTCTATCTGCCATTTTTGCTAGAAGACTTAATCTAAATAACAAAGACTATCAGTGTGTAGATGTAATTCCTTTTTTTGTCTCACAATAAAAGCCTATAAAACGGAGAGATAGAGAGGAAAAAAAAGCCCAACTCAAATAAACAAAAATTGCTTTGAAAACCAGAAGAATTTGACAAAGGATCATTTACTTACCCAGGCAGTTTTTAGCATCAGTTTACACAATTCAGTAGAGAACTAGGCTGATTTAAGATTACCAATCTGATTTGGTTTTATGCAAATTTTTTCATTCTATTTCGCCTTTAGGGACAATACACTATATTATAATAGCCTACCTATTTCTCTGTATATAGTTGTTTAGAAGGCATAGACTACATAACTCTACAGTTTTTCATCTTCTGTAGGAGGCAGAAATATTTGGCGCATCAGGTGTTATATTAAGGATTTTATAGCTGCCTTATAACCCCTTTCTCCATGGTAGGGGTAAGGATACTATAGCATCAGTAACTAGTTTTGTTAAAATTATTTCATTGAGTTGCTGTATCATCAATCTCACGCTTGCCTGTGAACTAAGTTTTCTAGTTTATCATGCTTCTAAATGTGAAATATGCATATATTTTGATAAAGATTTTTAAAAGTTGCTGGTGACTTTTAATATAGTTAAACTTGAAAGAAACCCATTATTGTACTGATTTCTTTATAGCAGCTATTGTATGTAAGTCACAAAATGTTCAAAATACTGTTTTGCTCTTAAGCAGAAATTTTCTAGCATTAGCCTCTTTCAGCCAGATGTTCTTGTTTAGAAAAGTTTGGATTCAGTCAGCAGTTTGATGTTCTGTGTGTGAGAACACTTCCATTAGGGAGAAAGTAGTAATCTGTTACAAATTCTGTTTTTCGTAGAAAATGAATGAAAAAAATAATTTAAACCAACCTTGAAATACTTCTAGATGATGTGTAATGCCAGGATCATATCAACAGTGTTAGTCTCTTCCACTATAAAATGGAATTGGTTAGCTAGATCGAATTTTAGTATTCTGAGTAAGCCTATACAAAAAGACTTGCTTTGAAGTAAATAATATGCTCTTACAGTGTGTGTGAATCAACCTGCTCTATCTTATCCCTGTGTATCTCTTGAGTCTCCTGCTGCCACCATTATTGGCCTAGTCTACCACCTTTATCAGCCCAGCTGGCATGGCTAGAAAAATTAGACGAGCTTTTAGGCACAAAGAAGAGCTTGTGTGCACAAAAGCTTGTCTAATTTTTCCAACTATATTAGTTGATCTAACAGAAAATATTAACTCCACCTACAAATCTTGTCATACTCATGTGCTTAGACCACCATCACAGCAAGAACAAGCAAACAAAAAGCCTTTTCCACCTTTATTTGCATGGAGTGGAACTCTGTTCCAAAGGGTTCTCAGTCAACAAAATTATTTCCACCTCTTTAGAAGATGACTGAACTGATAGACTTTTCCACTTTAATTGTTCTGATGTGGTTAAACTAACAAAAATACTGAAAAGTAGATGTAGCTATGGAAGAGTTCATACTAATACAGATTCTGGCTGTGCCCTGCCCAGCATAAGCTGCACTTCTGTGTGCATTTTTTATTCCTATATCTGTAACTTTATGAGGGTTTTTACTGATGTGGGTTTGCTAGCTAAGCTTGCTAAAGGAGATCTAGCCATAGCTTACCTGTGTCTTTTTGCTTAAGATGAACATGGATAAATCGCTATTCTGACCACTAAAATTGGGTCCCCTAAAAGTGGATGAAAAACTCAGTCTTTGCTCAGTGGGAGGAACAATGTGTTGAACAAGCCACACAGCTGAGCTGCTGAATTTTAGGTAGTTTTCCAATCCAGCTGCATGCTCTATTTGCCAAGCATATTATCATAGCAATACCAAATATCCTTGACTGTGAACAAAAGCCTGGATGCTGCTTTAGTAGTAACCCTCTTTCCTCCCTTCTTTTTAGCAGTAGGTGAGGTTGTTGGAAGAAAAGGCATTTTTCAAACATAAATAATAGTTTATCTCTCTTATCTCCCTGTGTAAAGGGTGATTAAAGCTAATATGCTTTCTGGAAGGATTCCCAAGATGGTCAAATAAATCCATTTCTAGCTCACTAGATCAAGTGGGCTTGTTTTGCTTTGTTATACATGAAGTTTAGGTGCAGAATAGGAATTGCATTTGTACAATGTCTCTGAACATCAAGGCCTCTTTTCCAGGGTACCTAAGTATACATTTAATTTGCAAATGTAGGGCTAAACCTTAAAAAGGCATTTGCGAGCCCCTAAATCTGCAAATTTTGCAGATGATTAAGGAGCCACACTGTAGAGCTCCTGCTTTCTTTATCATTGCCTGAGTGCTCTGTCCCTGGTCTTGTTCCCACAGATGGAGGCATGATTGTGGGGGAAGAGGAAAGGGACATTTTCTGTAACTGTCCAAAAGGACATTTTCGGCAACTGTCCTACCTTTAGGTAGACAGGTCTCTCTTCCCTCTCACTCCAGGCAGCAAATTTACATCCTTTTTTATACAAATGCCTCCCCCTGCTATCTCTAGCCAAGAAGCAGCAGAGCTAAAGATTGTATTGTTTCAGCCTCCTCCAGGGCAAAAGCATGTCTCAAGAAGGAAATCTGCATAACCTGAGAGTCTGAAACTCCAGAAGCAGGGGAGAGGCCAGAAGAGAACCTGGGTGACAGCTGCACAGAGGACAGAGGATCGTGGTGCTGAGAAGCTGTTTGCTAACTCACCAGGGAAGAACGTGGCATGACCTCACATCAGAAAAGGCAGGAGAATAAAAATAGTTCATTACAGCATGGGTTGGCCAGCATGTCCTAATATAAAGGCCAGTAGCTTCTGCCTGCAGGAATTTAACGTTGAGTTGTTTCCAAGGAAAATAAAACTGTTATTAAAAGGGTCTTTATCCAAAAGCACATATTCTGAAGTGGTTTTAGAGTTTCAGCTCTAGTGGTTTCCTAAAAACACATCCTTTACAGGAAAGAGGGTAATAAGCGGGGGTTTTTTTGCTAGAAAGCCCAGTTGCCAACAACACGAGCTAAGTTTCAGATTTGCTGGAGAGCAGTTGCTGAGGATGTCTGACATCGTTTTAGGCTTAATGTTACAACTGGACAAACAATATGTTGTTTTCATTTTACTGGACAATGTTAGCTCCTACCTGTGTTCTGAGCTGACTGCTGAAGTTCCTTTAAATTGAATGTATGCAGTCATCACGATTGTTTGGCATTTATTTTATGCTAGTGAATTTCAGTCACCAACAAGTAACCTGTGACAGGATATGCTGTTGATCACTGACACATCTGTCAGGGGTATAGGAGAGGTCTGGGTGGGAAGTCTTCCCTTCAGATGAGAAGGAACAAAGATTCCCCTCAAAGGGAGGCCCAGTTTAGGACAGAAAAATAAATTTCAACATAATACTTGAGAAATATGGAGGAAACAAGGTGAATGTAGGGCTAAATAGTCCATACATTGTGCATGTAAGATATTGTCCAGCATTATAGTTTGCTGTGTTCTTATGTACAGTTTTGACATTTACTTTAAATCCAACAAAACATGTACTAATAGATGTCATAGCAGATTATTATCTCTTTGATCAGTGAAATGCCTCTGCGAAATGAGTAAGTTCTTCCTGAGGGCTGTAAGAGGCGATTGTGCCAGTGCTCCCTGTGCCAGTCCAGCTCCCAGCCCTGCACGGTGCAGGAAAAGTCACAGCAGACATAAGCATGGAAAAAAATCAGGAAAAAAGGTCCTTATTGATGCTACATTTGTGCTTCTGTGGGCGCGAAGATAAGAGGCAGCCAAGTGTCCTGAACTTTCTATTTCTCCACCGAATGAAACTGCTTTTGCAGACTTTTCTCTACAGAAATGCCTCTGACCTTGGACTCTTCCCCATGGTGCTGGATGCCAGCTTGGTCTGGGGAGAGCAGGAAGGGATTTAAAAGACATGAAACTAAATTCTTCTGGACAGATGGCATTTATAACAAAAGAAAATGTGTGTGCAGAGAGGAGGGACTTAGTTCTGGCATGGGTGCAAGACAGGGAAATACGCTCTTGTTACCTCAGTTCCCTGGCCTGTAGCTGTCAGGGCTCTGGTGGCACCACCAACCCAGACTGTCCCTGCCCAGCCCCCCGAAGGGTCCCCCATGGCTCAGGATCCAATGTCAGCCCCTGGGGCCATGAGCGACTGACTCAGAGATGCCACAGCAGGGCTGGTCTCCAGCTCCTCACAGCCCTGCCCAGCCACAAGCCCTGCCGAGCTGGGCCCACTTGCAGGCCCATGTCCTGGCCAGTCCCCATCCCCAGGGAGTGCCTGATGCCCGGGGCTGGGGCTGCCCCAGTGACTCCCGGCTGCATGCTCCTGGCTGGGGCTGGGATGGGCCCTGGCTGCTGGGCCCTGCCCTGATGGACCCACAGGGAGTTCCTTAGGGAGCCAAACTTTTTTTTTGCATGGTCCTTGGTGTCAGGAAAGGGTTGGCACCTTCCTGTTTGATCCCCTGCTCACACCATGGTTGTCTCCAGGTAATGGTTCCCCCCAGTGAGGAGGTTGGCGAGTCAGAGCTCGTACAGGAGCCGATGCACAAGAAGTGTCCATCTCGTTCAGGTGGGGCAGGCGGGGTAACCAGCTCTGCTCTCCAGCAAAGCATCCTTGCAGCCAACCGAGCAAAGCCACTTCACAGACCTCAGGAGCTGTCACACGCTACATTCAACCCAGGAGTACTTACGCTGTCTTCAGCCCTGTCTGAGCGTGTTTCACAGCAGGAGTAGGATAGACCCCTTCAGGTGAAGTCATCCTGAGATAGGCTTTTTCCTGAACTAAATTTCTGGAAGAGAGCTCTTAGCCCAAGGTTTACCATCTTCCAAGAGGGTATTTATCACCTAACATGTCAGAGTACCAACAGGTTGAGCTTTGTCTGCAGCTACAATGAAGGTGATCTAGGAGCCCTTGTAGGAGGAGGATAAACATGAACAACGTGGGAAACAGTAGGGATGTAGCCCTTCTTGAGTTGCCTGTGTGCAAGCTTTGCTGGGTTAAGGAGCAGCCTGGCTGGTACAATTGGAGCACGACTGGAGGAGTAGAGTCTGGGACCACATGGCACAAGGGTGGCCATAAGACTGTGGTTCAGTAGAGGGCTATGAGACACAGCAGTTGTCTCAATAGTGTCAGCTCAGATATTTGTTCTCAAACAGCTTTTTGAGCCACTACTGTCATGCACCTACTTGCTTTAGCAATGCCAAAGTTTAACATTAATTTATAATGAATATGTATCAGTTATATTAACATGAATTACTATGTATTAGTTATATGTGTTTTCCCTTAGGTGTTCTGCATGTAGTTCAAACTTAATATTGCATCCAGTTATCTCAATGCATTTCAAAAAAGGCTGCCATTATATTTGTTATGTAAACATAATCCATCCACGCAGAGGAACTATTAGAAACTATTAGGCTTGTACTATCCTGGGTTATTTTTTACAACTCTGCTATTATACTTGATGCCTTGCTAATTTCTCACATACTGTAAGATGTGAAAGAACAGCAAAAAGCTTTAGGTTAGACATCAGGAAAACCTTAGCTGTAAGGATAATTGTTAGCTGCTTTCCTGAGAAGGGTGTGGAGTTGCCATCCTGGGAGGTTTTTAATCTGTGGTAGTTCAAGCAGCAGTCAGGAAGGATGTGGTAGAATTGATTCTGTTTGAGGGAAGGGAGATGGACTAGGTGGCTTCTGGGGACCCATTTCCAGCCCTTCAACTGCTATAGTAAAGGACACAAATTCACACTTTGAGTGTATGGAGCACATTTCAAATTAAAGATTCAATTGTTTGTATCCACATTCAGGAGAAGAAAATGTGGGACTAAAGAATTGCAGAAGGAAATGAGCTCTAGGCCTGTGCCTCAAACCTTCTTCAAAGGCAACAAGCTATAGAGACCTTCAGTTCTGGAAGGAGTTAGGCCTAGACAACCATCTGTTTCTGGCTATTAACAAGGACATCATTCCTCTGAGTATGCTCCATCAGAGTGCTCTGTCCTTCAGGTGGGTCTCAATCATATACCAATATGTGCAGGTCATACAGACTGAAATGAATATCAGTCTCTTATTTAGCAAGGTCATTTAGGTCTAGATGTTTTTCTGAAGCATTTTATTATCTGATTACTCATTATCTGGCTATTCCAAATAAAAACTTTCAGCATTGCTGGGAGCGTGCTGGTAACACCCATGGTGCTGATGCTGAGAGAGGCTGGGTGGATGAAAGAGCCTGAGGCAGGAGAGCAGCCACTGGGTGGGAGCCAGAGCCCCAGTTTGGTGTGTGCGAGGAGGACACAAACCCTCCCTCACCAGCTGTGGGAGAACTGGCAGAGGCCAGGAGATCCGGCCTAAACAAGTCTGAAGTGCATGTATTTCTCATCATAGCTGGGGGGCACTCCAGCTAAAAACAACTTGAACTGTCAAGGTGAGGCAGCTCCAGAAGTTGCAATTATGTTGTGAAAACCAGGGGCAAACCAAGAGTGCCTGCTGAGCCCCTGGGCAGGGGGAGCTGTCACTTAAATGAAATGATGTTGCTTGTGGGCTCATACTGGAAACATTTTGAGAAAGGAGATTTTCGAGTGTTCCCAGGGTGGTTTGGAGAAGAAGGTATTTTTCTTCTTTCTCTGAAGGGAGTTATTCTCCTCAATCAGACTACCTGGGGCAAGGTTTCAGTGTGCTGTACCCTTCCCAAAGGAAACCAAAATGCTCTAAGAGATGACTTACAGCACTGAACTGCAGCCTGCCAACTGAGCAGAGCATGTAGATATAACCAAGGTGGTTAATGGGGACAGTGGCTGCAAGAAGTTGAGTGTGTACTTCAAGTTCAAGCTGTGGAGTCCTGGCAATGCAACATTTCCTCTTTTCATGTCTATGAGCTGTGTGAGAGGAGATCAGTGGAGAAGGAAGGCAGAAGGTGCAAAAGCCATCCTGCAGAGAAAAGAGAAGGATTACTGCCAATGGCTTGTGGAGAGTGCAGTACAGCTGTTTTGAGGAATTGTTTAGGTGTCACAAATCTAATTCACAGATTAGAAGAAAAAGACAACAAAAAGGATTATCTGATTCAATCATTGTGACGTAGGAATACATACAGACCCAGAATGTCTGTCAGACATTTATCAAACCTGTTCCTGAAACTTCCAGTCATGAAGATCCCACAACTGCCCCAGGCAAAATTCCAGTGCTTCACTCTCCTTTGGGCAAAACAGATTTTTTTTCTAATTTTGATTTTAAATCACTTTTGTATATGTAAATCCATACTGCTTGCCTTACCCTCCACATTTATGGTGAATAAACTATCTACTCTTCTTTACAGTAATCATTAAATATATATAGGCACACACATATATACATATGTTATAATAGACATATATTTATATGTCTATATTTGAAGATTCTTCTTGTGCATTCCATTAGTAATATCATCTCTAGTCAAAACAATTCACTCTTTTTCATTCTGCCTCCTTTCCTCTGACCCACCCCAAACAGCTTCCCAGGAAGTTCTGTCTGATTTGCAGTTCTTTAACTTGGGAGGAGTAAGATGTTTCTCTGTCAGATAGCTTCATTTGATTTTTCAGGTGCATGGATGAGGCCTCAAGTCAGTATTATTTATAAGATTTCAATACTTACTTATAGATTTTGAACCATATCTGCCTCACATCCTGGTAAAAGGATTATGTTTAGCGCTTATGCCATCTTTTCCTTTTGACTCCAAAATAAGCCTGAATTCTCTAACCTCACAGCAGACATGCAGTGAAGTATTTGCTGCCCTATTTTATGAGTAGGAAACTTGCTGCAGTGCTTTGTCCAGGCAACACTGTCGATGGGACAGGCGTTAATATGCAAGTGCCTCAGAAACAGTCCTGAGCTCCTGGTACACGTTAAGCAGACCCATTGCTCCAGGTGGGGAAGGCACTAGCTTCTTGCCTTCTTCTCATCTCCTTTCTCACAGACACTCCCTCTGCTAGTTAGAAATGCGAGCAATAAGCTGTTGCATGTGAAGCCAAGAGCTCATGTGTAATTTCTGAAGCAGGCAGGACCAATGTGGATCTCTAACCGTGCCACACCTTGGCCATGCCATTTTATTTCTTCAGCCCTTGCCTGCTACCAGACTAATCTCTTCAGGGTTGAGAAAGTCTCATATCTATCTTGAGCACCTAGTGCTTGGGCTCTGATTTCAGGTGGAAGCTCTGATATTAATAGTAATCATCATCAGTGGCATCCTCTGGAAAAAATGTAGGTATCCATGAGAACAAGCAAATGATTAGCAATGGAGTCCCTCAAAAATGAGGTACTGAAATTTATAAAAATGGCTTTCACATGTTGCTGATGAATGGAGCTAGGTCCTGATCTGTGCTCAGTGTCATAATAGTCTACCTGATACAGGTTTGTGTCAATAGACAAAATCTACCATGAAGCAGGAAACCATTAGAGAGTTAGAGGACACTGCACTCATGCCCCTTGGAAATCAGCTTGGGGTTGGGAATTCTGTGACTAAACATTGAAAAGTATGAAACTGAAAAATAAACAAATTGCCCAACTAATACAAAAGCTGTGCCCACCGCTCACTATCCACTCTATTACTTCTGGTGGCTGATCTCTCACTTGCTACTCCTATCACAGAATCACAGAATCACAGAATCACAGAATCAGCCAGGTTGGAAGAGACCTCAGGGATCATCGAGTTCAACCGTTGCCCTGACACACCCTGTCAACTAGACCATGGCACTAAGTGCCATGTCCAGTCTTTTCTTAAGCACATCCAGAGATGGTGACTCCACCACCTCCCTGGGCAGCCCATTCCAATGTTTAATCAACGTGTCTTTACCAGAAAAGGAAAATTAGGGATTAGAGAAAGTACGAAGTACTTTAGAAACTGGTTCTTCGAAACATGTTTGCATCTGATGAGGAAACGATAACTAATTTCTATTTCATGGAGCTTGTGACTCACATTATTGGGTTCAGGAAAGTATGGAAAGATGGGTTTCAGAGGAATTTTTCTGTTATTATTTACTCACAGAAGGAACTGTCCTTGATGAGGGATATTTGATTTCTCTCTCACTTGTTTGGAGATGCACTAATTTTCTTTTCTATTCCTAGATTTGTTTTCCTCCCAAGAGTCTTTAACTTGATTTTAAGAATTAAAAATTATACAAGGCCTGCCTAAAAGCCCTCTGAAGTCAGCAGAAATACCTATATACCACTGACAGAATGTACTGAATCAGTGGCTGGAAGTAGCTCCTTGATTAACTGGCAAGTATCCTGTTCATCACTGGAAGAAAATACACACTCCAAGCCAGTGCAGCAGAGCTGTGTGAAGTTCCCAGCAAGGGTGTAGAATGAGCAAGCATGTACAAATCTTTCTTTCTCCAAGCTGAAAACCTAATGAAAGTATTTTATGATTTGACACTTGACATTCAAATTCTTTTTTGTTTTCATTACTGTGCATCTATATCTGTGTTTATCCAAATTAATTTAAGAACATTAGTTTGAGCTCACAACTCATTCATTCATTTTATCCATATTTATCTTCCTTTTCAAGGGAGTTGTTCCTTCTCCTTTTTCTAATTTAGATGAAATCTGTGCTATGCTCTCACAAAATTTTTTTTTTTTTTTTTTGTTCCAAATAGGTGCCTCCATTTTCAACTGCATCATAGCCTTTATTATGTTTTTCGGTATCTTACAGTGATAATGTTACACTTGGCTTTTTTCCCCTGCTCTTTCTCATTCTAATTTTCTCTGTATTTCACGCTTGCATGCTATCTTTCCTACATGGAATATCACTTTGAGAAAATAAAGCTTTTGAACCTATTAGTATTACACAAGTTCAAACCAATGAACTTTAAGCCTCTTGTATTGTGGTGGGAAGGAAAAGGGGGAACTGAGGAAGAAAAGAAAAGCATATTTGCATCAGACAAATTTCCTTATAAGCTAGTGCTGTGATATAAACAATGAAATGATAAATCCCTTAGGATTTTTTCAAGTTTATGGACAAACATCTCCTGCCGATGTACCATGAGTGCTTACTGACACCTTTGCTGATGCGACGGGTTTAACGTCACTTACTTTGTCAAAAAAGTATCATCTGCTGCACCCTTCTGGACATTACCAGGACAGCACATTCTCCAGAAAATCCCAAACCAAGTCAGGTAGGAATACAGCACAGTTTTCATGAGCAAAGATGTGGCTTCCATCGTTTCTAATAGAAAATGGACATTAAAATCTCTCTGCTTTTGATTGGTCTAAGATTTAAATGACATCCAAGAGAAAAGACTTTTGCATACTATTTATTAGCAGATCTAGAGTGGCTTCAGACTTCTGCATCTATAGTGTATGGCATTTGCTATCTGAGAGCAGAGCAATGCTGTCAGTGGCAGAACAAGAGAGGCTTGGCTCCACATGGTTCATATCCCTGCTCATCATGTCCTCCCGCATCTCTTGGTGACCCCATCTCTCTCCTATATCAAACTGGGAAATATTCAGCTCCTCCATGCCCTCCTCATTCCCAAATGGTCCCCTAATACTGCTTCTTCCCATTCATGTCCCCATAATCTCTCTGTGAGGTACTCCTGGCTTCCACTAGGACAGCCTATCTCTTCCATAGCCACATGTATGAGGTGGATGTTGCTGGGATTCACCTATGCATGTGCTGACATGCTGGTTGGAGGGTACAGACCTGCTGACTGGCCAAGCAGAAATGAATGGTGTTTGCTTCCACCATGAGTATCCTTATGGAAAACAAATTTTGGTTTCTTTTCTCTGCCAGCCACTGATTTTCTGAAGCCTTGTAGGAACATCAGAGTTCCATCCCTCTGCCAGGTATGGTGGAGATTGAATGATAGACTCAAAAAGTGACTGTGGAGGTAGGGATGCGGATGAGCTGTGGATGTGATGGTACATGGACACAAATGACCACAAAACAGTTACCAAGACCAACCATCTGTTTTCCTACTGGCATCACTTCTTCTACCCAACCTGACTGTAGGTTACACACTGCCTCCCTACTGAGAACCCTCTGCAGGGTCTCAGAGCTGAGGCAGAAAGGTCACTTCCCCACTGCCTCCCCACCAGCCCAGGGTGCATTTCCCACCTGTGCCCTGGAGGCATGTACCTTTTGACCACTGCCCTAGGTGACTTGTTTAGTCATCAATGCTCACAGGGTTGTGGCTGCTGCACATGGCCTTTCCAGAACCATCATTCTCCCAGCACACAGGGGAACATGTGGGATTCCCACCTTGCTCCTAACTGCCTTTCTCCTCTGCCTTGCCAACCCCAGATGAAGGCTATACCAGCTTGCCAGGCAAACCAGTTGAAACTCCTGAGAGCCTCCTGGCTGGGAATGCCTACCTTGCGTTAGCTGAGCCCCTTAGGGTTGATGGAGGTGGTGTTGCTGAAATGCGTGTAGCACCCTGCATGCACCCTGAGGTCTGGGCAGACCTGAGATATCAGATTTGCCCGGAGGGTAAAGACACATTATACACTGAACCAAAGTGAACACTGCCTCCCAAGTCATGAATAACAAAAACCAACCCAGAAATGGGACACAGCAGAGGTAAGGAAGCTTCTTTCCCCTAGGAAGGTCACTGGCTATTGTGGAAAGAAATTCTGATACAGACTAAGCCTTATCAGGGTCTGGTTTTGGAGAATGGCTTACAAAAAAGCATAAATCAGAAGCAGTTCCAACTTAAGCAGTGCAAGTCTGTGACTGGAAATGCCATTGCGACCTAAAGCTGCACAGGACTGTGTAGAATTAGATTGTGCCTGGGTTCCTATATTTTCCGCCACCATGATCCTCATCTTTACCTTAGCAAAGTGAGGCCAAGCAATCCGAGAACAAAAACATGCCCTGCAAAACAAGAGAGTGCCTTCACATTTCCCAGCATCCAGTACAAATGATTGAGTCTGATTTGGTAATCCATCCAATTCAAGGTTGTTTGAATGGCCACACCACAGCAAAGGGGGTCACAGCATGGGAGAATGATTAACTTAACCTACCTGCCTTGTTTGTTTGATGCTGCCTCACTCCAGTGTGAGTCAATAAAACTTTGTGCACTGACACACACAACTTCCAGCACCCACCAGCTGGGCCAAAATGGGGATTAGCAAAGCCGCTTTACTCTTTCTTTTCTTGCTCAGCTCAGGTAAGAGTCCTTTGCCTTCTGCTTGCCTAGGTGAGATGGGGGCCAAATGTTTGAAAACTCTATTTGGTGAAGGTAGGTCCCCAAATCTCTGTGTGGCCACTTATCTGGACGATGACAGATCTGGGGCTTGCTGGCCAGCAAGAGTTGCTGTTGAACAAAGTGAGAGCTGTGGTTGCTACAGTGCTGTACTCATTAGAGATACCAGAAGAGCAACTGCCTTGGTGTCTGTGTGGGGAACAAATGGCTCCCTGCAAACATGCCTCATGGCCAGAAAAGGGGGCATCCTTGGAAAGCAGCCCCAAAGCCTGCTACAAAACCCATAGTAGTCAGTGAGACAGCTATCTCTGATTTCAGCAGGCTTTGGATCAAAAGCTAAAGCTGTTTAAACTACCAAGCATTGCTAAGCACGTGGTCCTGATTTTCATTCTTTATAATAGCAGTTTTAAAGTTTTTAAATGAAATATTTAATACAAAAGTAAAAATTAAAATGCACCTTTATATTCCAGCAATTTCACATTTTCTGTTGTGAAACACAAGAAAATGTTTTCCTTGTTTTCTTGAGGGCAGTAGGTAGAAATTTAATCTTCAGTGACAGGTCAGTTTTTCCAGGAATATGTCTAGAATCGTTTTTTATGACTCCAAAAGAAGATAAGTGTTCCACTAAAAGTAATATATGAATTTCAAGTTCATTTACAAATTTTATAAACAAATATTCCACATATAGTATATATTTCAATCAGATTTCAATTGGATATCATATTCTCTAGTACTTTAACATTGCATATTATTGTATGGCCCTTAAATGACTTTTCAAGTACTGTTAAAAACATGTCAGTACAGTTTGTATGATTTTCTAATAGCTCAGCCATTTAATTTGACAGAATAACAGGGACTTATCATTGTATGATTATGCTGGGTTATAAAAGACAGATGATAAAGTTATTTTTATTTGCTGGTTGTTAGCTTCTTTAACTCACTTTCTCCAAAGTGATGGTCCATCAAACTGACTTAAAACTATTTTTTATGTCTTCTGGATTAGTACTGGTCAAGTCGGGAAAGATACATATGTAAAAGAAGAAACTGATTTGCTCACATATATTTGAATATTCTGTTCAATTATCATGTGTCATGTCTGGGTTTATAAAGACTTGGACTTTAGCCAGAATAATACATTCCCTGCTGCATTTTAAGATATTTTGTATTCTTTTTTAAGTTTACACTTTGCAATGTTTTTCACGCAACTAATGTCACCTTTTCTGTTATCTAAGCTTCTGCCAATCTGTGCTGCCTTTTAGCTTATGCATGTCATCCAAAACATCGTGTGTTCATTCTTAAACCAACTGAAATAAATCTTTTTTTATGGTCACTGAAAAGTAGATCTCTTTGGAAAAACATATAGTTTTAAGATGAGCCAATAAAGTTTGGAAAGTAGAATTTTCCTACTCTGATCCCCTGCAATTCTGGAACAGTGGCCTCAGTTAGCTTAGGGAAAATGGTCAGCAGAGGAAACACGTGTTTGCTGAGTCCATCAGGAGAAATTGGTAGGCTGTTGGTGCTCCACATAGTCCAACTGTAAAACTAGATATGGGTGACCTCAGTGTCAGGGATTTCTTAAAACATGCGGATTTTATAGCATTACTCCAACTCTGCAAACAGTCACAGAAGATTGTCCTCAGGCAATTAATCATCTTACTTTCATAAGTGGCCCAAATACCTTTTATTTTATATGAATATGTGTCATGTGGAGGTAGGTGATGGATGACCTACATGTCATGGGAGTTAATTACACTGGAATGATGTTGCAGTGAATTGAGCCTAATATGAGTGTTTGCATAAAAGAAAGATTCACAACATTTCCTGTGAGAGTGCTGTACAATATTAAGAATTTCTTGTGTCTGTCAATAATAACCTAGCTTGAAAAGTGAAATAATTAAACCATATCTCTGTTGTAACTTTGTAACCTGATGCTGGAAATAAACTTTTGTAGAAATTAGGAAAAGAAACATAGAATCTTTATAGACATAACATGAAAAAAATAATTATATGGCAAACTCCATTGTGAGCAGCAACATTTTGGAGCTAAGTGTTAAATGTATTAGCAGGTACATAATATACATCTTATGCACATGTAGCTTTCAGATATTATAATACTTATTGATTTACTAATTTTAAATCTTGGGTCAGTTTGTTGTAATAGAGATGCAGCCTGACAGATTCATTAGTAAGTCTATTCAAACCATTACAACAAAAATAGTGGTGGCCACTGTAAAAGACTATATAGCCATATTATGATCGAGGTTTCTTGCTCCAGGGCAAGATATCTTAGGACAAACAACTGTTCAGTGGCCGGTAAAACTGTAGTGATTGCACCATCCACATGGGAGGTTATAATCTCACATCCTCCCAGTTCAAGCTTCTCCAAAACTTTAATGTTAGTATCACTTCCCTTCATCTTTCTCTGACTGGTGTTTGTTTGACACCACTTAGTCCTTCTCTTCAGTCCCTCTCACTCTTGTTTCACATTTCTTGTTCTCAGCCTCAAACCCATACCTAACTCTAGTTGGAGTTCAGAGCTGCTTCTCCCCACCTCTCTTCTGCTGTTTTTTTCCTATGATGTGTTCCAGTCATACAGCTGTGATTGTGCCAGGAGACAGAAATTTCCTCAGAGTTTATAATGTTTTACACAGAATTATACAAAATAAATGGTGACTTCACATGTCAATGCTACATGAAAAATGGGACTCAAAGTCACAGATCTTCTTAACTGCAGCATTCTCATTTTTAATGTCTGATTCCTTTCCTTCCCTTGCAGTGAAAGGAGATATACTAGATGACTATTTAAGAACAGATGGTGTTTGGATACTTACTCGAAATAAACAGTTTTATGAGACAAATAATGAAAAAGAATGTGCAGAGAAATGTGAAGCAGAAAGAAATTTTAATTGCAGGTAATTTCTGTTGAATCTTAAAACTATTTCATTGTGGGTGTCTGCATATCAATGATATTTTCCTACTGTTGTTCAGAACCAACATCCCCATGCTGCTGCAGCTCTGACTGCAGCAGTGTCTCCCATGCCTGTGCCTTTAGTTTGTGGTTTATCTCCACCCATAAATTACCACAAGCTCAAGTAAAGGGTGGATTTACTATGCATTACTCATTCTGTAGTAAATGCTCAAGTTCCTGCTCTTGTCCAATGTTAGGTGGAGAGGTGCTTACGCCTCTTTAGCTGGATGCTGCTTTGTTTCACAAAAGAAGGGTGAGATGTTTCTAATTAATTGTAGGAAAAGATGCTAACCTGAGCAGCTAGGATGCTGTTGATAGCATTTTGCCAATGCAGTAGCTAGCTTCCCACACAGTAACTTACTCACGTAGTCATACATCCTGAAAAAGTCAGCCACTTCAGAGCAATAGGTGTCTCAAATACTGAGTGCAGTATCTGAAAGGTATAAATGGATACAAGACAGTGCTAGTAAATTAATAATTTATACAAAAAGAATTACAAGTTGAATAATTTGAATTGAATTAAAAATATTGCTTCCTATGTCAATATTGCTTCCTTTTCAATTTCAACAGGGCCTTCCTATTCACCAGGAAAAAGCTACAGTGTTTAACACTGGCTGAAAATGCCAAAATGACAGTGACGTTCAACAGCATGGATGCAGTTCTTTATGAGAAAAGAAGTATGTATGTAGTAAGATGGTACACATTTACACGTTAAGCCCGTTTTAACTGCATCCTTGCATTCTCTGCTGCAGTGCTGGAGCAAACCATTGCAGGTGGTGACACTTTCAGTGAGGTGGGCCTGCACCCACTGTGAACTGACTGAAACTGCCAGAGAATTTCACATAGAGCATCAAGGCTCCTTATATTTGAACTTATATTTCACCCCTTTAGTCATGTATTATTGGGACCAGGCAGAATAAACATACTCCAAAGCAAAAATCATGCATTTCTCTTCCCTTTAAGTATTTACAGCCCTCTGCTTCATGGAGCTAGAAGAGTCCTTGGTCATATAAATTTTCGAGACTACAGGATTATCTACTTTTATGTACCCACTTCTCTAATTTTCTGTGTAATAATTCAGTCAAGAATTATTTGACTGAAATATTGTATTGACTTATAATTGGTATTTTTAAATTATAACCAAATGTTCACCTTTTTTAAGCTGCTTTGTTTATGCTTAATTCTTGTTGCATGCCTGGGACAGATAAGTGGCTTGGTTTTAAGATTATTTTTTGAGTTAATTGATTAATGCTTTTCTAAGTTTTGAATAGATGCTACATAGATGGAAAAATAAGTTTTTTTTAACTGGACTATCTTCCTAAGTTTTGTGAGAACATAGATAATGCAGTCACAAGCACTAACTTCAATGAGTCTTTCGGGAAAAAGAAAGCTCCTATTACTAACTGATATGTAAGATGAATAGTGAACACTTCAGTTTGTTTAAAAAGACTATTATTTTCAGTGTCTTTACAATTCTGAAGCATTTGAAAGATACACAGAAAACTGAAACTGCATGAATAATCATGGTGCAAGTCCCCTTTGCCATATCAAAGTTTTAAAGAGAAAGCTGTTCATGTCAAAATTCCCAGCTAGTATAAACTGATACAATTCTGATGAATTCATTAACTTCTGCTGGAGGTCTGGCCCAAACATAACAAAAAGCTAGAATATTAGCATTTAAACAGCTCTATTCTAATTCTTCTGCTACTAGACTAGATAATGGGTTGCTAGGTTCATGGCACTGGATGCAACTCGTTTTGTAACAGCTAACTTCAGTAAGTACTAGTTTAACCTCTAGCTGATTATCAGCCAGTGACATTTTGTTCTTATAGTGCAATATGTGTTTGTTCCTTGGTGTCTTCTTTCTATGCTAATGACAAGTGGATTTTTCTCACCAGTTTTCCTGAACTTGCAGTTTATGTTTAGCTTGGACGGATTACTAAAGCCTTAAAAGCTAGAATTTGAAGCATACTGCTTGGTTCTTGAGTGTAACTGTGGTCAGATTCCTTGCTGTTTTAAAAGGCAAAACCACTGTTACAGTTGTTTTGATAAAAATACTTTAGCTCTACAGTCATGTCCCCCCCTCCCCGCCCCAGTAACAAACCTCACAAGACTAAAGCCTACGGAGAGCTCTTCTCCACTTTTATTTTTCACATGTTCCTCATAGACCACTGGCGTGTGAGTCACCAGTACAGAAGAATATTTGAGCAGCTTCATCCAAATCATTCCTGGCACAAGCAAAATATCTGTAGAAATCATGGGTGTAGCCAATGCCTTAACATTTTAAAAGTAATTTCTCTTTACTGAAGTCAAAATCGGTTGGAGTTTTCCTTTGAGATTAGAACAGGATAAAGAAGGAGTATGTGCTCTGTAAATTCCTCTGCATATGCTGAATGCAAATAGACATATGCACAAGTCATTAATTATTAAATTGAAATTAGTCCTTCTAAATGAATAAGTAATTCTCATTGACCTTAATCATATGCTGTCACAGAGGGCCAGACAATAACTCAGGCTTAAATTGGTACAAATCAAGACAATATCCCTAACTCCATCAGGGCACCTTTACATTGCTTGCCATTGTCCAAGCTCTTTCAAACTTCTGAAACCTCTGAAGAGACACATCTGATCCTCATGTCAGCAACAGAAGACTCGATTTTATAACCAGGAGCCTTGACCTTTAAGGAAAAGAGCACTGCTTGGCTTCTCTTCTTTCTTGTCCACCTCTTCCAAAGCTATTTCCTGGAAGACAGACCTGGTGCCTCCAGCCTCAATGTTCGTCCTAGTGACCTTCCTGAACACAGGTAGTCTAGAAATTTAGTCAGAGTCTTCAGCTCTGCTGCTTGTACCCTCATTGGAGCCACCTTTTCCTGCAGAAAAAAGGCCTAGCTTGGCACCATCTCATGCTTCAGAATGGATTTGTCTTGTTTAATTTTTATCCTTAATGGAAATTGTAGGGTTAGATATGGGTATGCTCCCCTCTCTCCTCATCCTCTTGGAAACAGAACTTTTCCTTCCTGGCCATGACCAGGACTGAAGGAAATGTCACCACATGAGTCCACTGCAGGAGGAGACACTGCGTCTTGTTCCTCACATCAAGGGATCAGCTCATCAGCCTATAGATGCCTATCATGGCAGGGGGTCCCCCATGAATGGAGGCACTTGTCTGGGTGTCAGGCCCAGGACAGAGACATGGTTACCTGCTGTCCTTCCACAGGGTGAAATTAAGTGTCCCACCTAGACATGGTGGGCAGTCACCTCTCCTGCCTGCATCTTATCAATGTCACTGAAAGCTGCAATCAGGCACAGCCACAGCTTGGATAGCAGGTCATTGATACCAAATCCTTTCAGGTGGAATCTATTTTCTCTTTCCCTGTTTTATCCTTGTGCTAATGTTGGTGGTTCTTTGAAACGACCTAACCCATATACCCAAGCTTAAGGCAGCTAGATACTAGTGGGAAAACAAGTATCTGCCTCACAGGCTCTTTATTTTCATCTAATGAGTTATCAGGCATCATTTGGTCATCATCCAGCATTCTTACGATTAGCAGCACTTTGGGGACTGCCTATCTCATCTTCATCTCCTGCCACGTTCTGCACTCTAGGAGACCCACCTTCAAAACCAGGGACACATGCTGCCTCCCTTGGCTATACCATTCAGCTCCTATGCTGCTGCTATGCAACACGCTACCTCTGCCTTCTTAGGGATCTCTCTTCATGAGAGTCTGCTTCAGCAGGAATTGCTTTTAGCTCTAGCAGCCAGAGAATTGGTTCCTTTGTTTTTTCAGGGGACAGTTTTGCAGTGCCTGTTTTTTCAAACAGAGCATGTAGAGTCGTCTTCCTTCTGTTTTTCACTATCAGGAATACAAGACTATCTCATTCCTTCTGAAACTCACAGCTACCACTGCAAACATCTTTGTGAAGTGTCTGGATAATCCGATGGCAGCATTTGGTATCTGTAATGGCCCCAATCCACTTCAAACCAGAGATATTTCTCATAAGGCTGTTGAAGTGCATTGTAAAACTGAGACTCACCTTCCTAGAAGCAATCTAATTATCACAGCCAGCATCACCCAATCTGAACTTGAATTTGCAAATAAAGCCATTTAGTGTCCTTAAGCCTCAAAAAGGTTTTCTGTGTCCACCATGACTCCTCAGCACCAGGAAACAGCTGCTGTAAAACTCCTTTCTGCTGAGATACGATGGAATCTGTTCTGCTTGGAGGAAGAAATCTCCAGGACATTTTGTGACTCTGCCACTCCCTTAGGCTCATGATGACTGTACAATCTCATCTATGCCTGACTCAGACCTTGGAGTTCATAACACTACTCTGGCATCAGTCTTTGCCAGAGCTTATTTTCCTTGGGATTGGATGCAAAAGATCTGTACAGAATAGCTACTTTAAAGCCAAAAGGTTCATCATTCTATGAGTATAAGAGTTTATCTGCCTGTGCTGGGCCAGATAGTGTTATGCACTCACATTTTACCCCACCACAGGCACTTTGGGATCTGTATGCAGACATACTCTGGATTGTCTATAGTTACAAAGGCTCCATGAACGTTTGTCTGGCAGTTACAGTTTTACTTTCTCTATGTTAATTGCAAAACTCTGTATGAGGAATCCTCTTCTGATGACAATCTCCTTGTTAAGAGTAGGAATAATCCACAAGGCACAAATACATAGCTTTTGTAGGCTATGCTCACTACATTATGTTGAGTCAGATTTCTTCCCATCCACACCTCCAAGAGTGTCTTTTCTTTTGATCCTAATTGGCCTCTCAGAGTTTAAGAACGACAGCCTTTTTACTAGCTCAGTGGCCTCTGGGATGCTTACCTTCCTGTATGGGTAATAATCAAAGTTCTTGCACTTGATCACTGAAAAAATCCTTAAGAACTTGGTTAGACATTTCTCTCTCTTTAGAGAGCAGTTTCCTCAGTCAAACCTTAATTTTTTCTTGACATATAGCTTGGCTCTTGATCCTGTCACTCTTTTGAGGAACACAGACTATCAGGGGTTATAGGCCGGAACAGTAAAGTCCTGTATAGGGCAGAAAAGTAAGAGAGACTTTGGGGGTCAGGCGGAAAGGAGCCATGTTACTAAAAATTCTGTTTAAGAGGGATCAAATACCAAGGTCTAAATCCATGGTGGTCTCCATGTGCCATTTGTACAGGGAAGTTACTTACTTGTCTTCATTCCTGACCCAGCTATACAGATCTTCCACCTCCTCTCCCAGGTGTTAGTCTGACTTAGAATTTAGACATGCTAAAATCATTTAGGAGGTACCTGACAACATCACAAAGTCCATGGGCAAGGCTGTTGACCAGAGATGGTCATGCTGGGACCTGCTACTGGAGTACCAGTGTTGAAGCAGCAGTGACAAGACTTTTGCGCACTCCGGGAGTACTCCGACAACCAGGCAGCAGCTCCAAGAGCCCATGTTGGTAAGAAACACAGCACAAACATTTGTAGTCCCAGACACACACTGTGATGACGGTAACTATTGCAAGGTGTCCAAACAAGGCTCAGCTTTCTGTATCAGACTGGTCTCCTGTTCTTGCTCTAGTATCTCCATTTTATATTTGAGGGCTCAGGGGGATTCTTCTTGTGCAAAGAAATTGCTGGAAGGGGAAATGAGGATCACTCCCCCCAATAACTGGAGATTTTTCAGTGTCTGCTGCCAATAAAAGCATCATCAACATGCTTTGCATTCTCTCTGCCTTGGAATCCCACTAGAAAGTACCTGGGAGTCGGAGGCTAAGAGGAATCAAAGGTGTGGTGGCCACTTATGTGACAAATGTATTCTGATAACCAAAAATTCTCTAGCTTGAAGGGATAGTTGCATGATGCTCATACTGTGAGTGTGCTTATGAACAATAAATTTCAAAGAATTTCCAGCTGTTGGTGAAAGGCCTTCTGATTTATCCTAGTAGTATAGCAATATAAGCATGCATTTTATACATGTCAAAAGCAATTGTAACTTGTTATATCTGTTTTCTTAACTTGATTTTATTAGCTTTATAGAAATGCTTCAGGAATTTTCCTCTGTATTTGCCTAGTAGTTGTTAACTAATTTGTTTTAAAATACCTTGTGGAATCATATCTCCCTGTTTGCATGCAAAAGAGGTTCAAAACATGGATAAAGCATGGTTCATCATAAACTGATGAACTTCAGAGTTATATCTGCCGATTCTCAGTTTCAAGAGATGCAGTGTTGTAACACAAAGCCAATTCCATTTCAGTTTACCTTCTACAATGTAAAAAAGGGATTGGGAAGGACTACAGAGGAATGGAAGCCAAAACTCAGAGGGGTATTCCATGCCAGAAGTGGGCAGAAAAGACACCTCACAACCCAAAGTATGGCCTTATTTATATTTGTCTTCATGTTGTTCTGAATCTTTTCCAAGCTCCCCCAACTTCGTGTGTGTAAACAATTTATAGTGCATGTTACCAAAGCCAGTTGGCAGGTAACTTTTAAAGACAACTTTATCTTCATCTGTCTTGTTACTTTTGACTTTACTGGTAGAGAACTGCAATGGTTTGGGTAAGGAAAGAGTGCACTGTCAGCTAGAGAAGTTCTGTCTAAATGCTGGGCCTCTTAAGAAGATTAAATGCTCCCTCTATCAACCCATGATGAAAATTTTGCTATTGGTGACAGTGAGGCCATAATGTCTCTCTTCTGAGAGGTGTGAAAAAAAATAAGTGGTATCTGTCCAGCTCTATGACCTCCTGCTGCCATCCAGAGACAGTCAAGAAGAAACATCCAGCAAAGCATCTAAGTGCCCAAGGGACTTGCCCAGGCAGAGTTTACTCAGGGCTGGCTGCCACTGGGCTCACAGAAGCAAGAGTGGAAGCAGAGGGCCTAATTTCTTTGATCTGTGTTGGAGTTTTATCTGTTTGAAAAGTTATTTTTGTTGTTATTCTAATGAAACTTGGATGCGCTTGTTTAGATTTTTTTTTTAAAAGATATTTAGTCTTCTCTGGAAGGATTGCTATAGGAAGAAGCCTAGGGTCACTTGCTTCAAAATTTCTGCAAATTAGGATCCAGTTGTGTTTGGTGAATAGTCTCTGGAAATACTCTACTTTTAAAGTAGCTGGATTAAGAAAAATATATGACAGAGCCACAGGCCATAGCGAGCTGACTAGATCAGCTGGATGCAAGTATTAAAGACAATAATTGTCCTCTGAGACTGCCATAGTCCTTACAGGCTGTAAGTTCACCCATCGTTGACAGCTGGGACCTGGGGAGAAGCTACTGATAATGGTAGTTACAGAATGTTTTTCAGATTTCATTTACGGGTTACAATGAGGAATCTGTTTGTCTCATTTTTACTGTGAATGAACAGAGCCCATAGCTAGCTGAGCAAGTTGGACATTTCTCTTCTGCTCCACTAAATTACTGGAATTAAAACAGAATTTTCATACTATTACAGTTACACACCTGAAAAACACCCCAATGAAGGGTTGGATGAAAACTACTGCAGAAATCCTGACGGGGATGAAAGGGGACCCTGGTGTTACACAACAGATCCTGCTACCAGATTTGATTACTGTAACATCCCAGACTGTGAGGGTCAGGTCACGCACACTGGAGAAGGTATATTTATTTTTCAGAGGAGTGCTTGAGTAGGTAATTCCTGCTATTTGTTCTTGCTTGATTATTGCAGATTGGTTTCAAAGGTGAATTTAGATCAAGCTGGAACTTAAGTTCTCAACACAAAGGTTGTTTTCCTAATTGGCTCCAGTTATCAAAGTAATTCTGTAAATATGGAGGAACTGAAAGTTTTTAATCATTTGATGATATTGCCCTGCTCTTATCTTAAGCAATTTATTTAATTTTAACAAGAGAAAGATTGACCCAAGTGCTGTGTTACATACCGAACTCACATTGCTATCGTCAGTACATACAGGTATGTGACAAAGTCCTCCCTCCAAATGACACGTATCCCTAAAGACTTATTCATTCGGCTAGGCTGTAATGCATGGTCTTCTGGATTCCTTTCATCATTAGCTGGATCAAAATCCTCTTTGCCTTTCAGTGTAGTCTTCCATGAATAGATCAGGATCAGAATTCACAGGCTGCTGCAAACCTTGCTTTGTTTTCATTCTGCCTAGGCTCTACAGTGGAGTGCATGCAGTGTAATGGTGAAGACTACCACGGAGAAATTTCCAGAACAGAGTCTGGGCTTGAGTGCCAGCTCTGGGATGCCCAAGAGCCTCATATGCATGGATTTACCCTGAAACAGTGAGTCTCACTCAGCGTTGAATTCATTCCCGCAGTGTCTGGGGGACCCTGCCTGCAGGCAGCCTAATTGCTGCAGCTGACCACAGCTGACTCACAAGCTTCTTTTTCATTTTCGATGTGCAGCTTTCCAGAGAAGGATCTGAAGATGAATTACTGCCGTAATCCTGATGGCGAACTTCGGCCCTGGTGTTTCACTACCAGCCCTACTAAACGCTGGGAATATTGCAGCATTCCTCATTGCAGTGAGTCTGATTTCCTGAGATCACTCCAGAGGGTAGCTCTTCTCATTAAAATGATGCAGGGAGGGGAAAGACAAGAAATCACAGTGCTGAGTAACGTGAGTAAATAAGCAGAATCACTCACTAAATTTCTGTTACATAAAATCGTGTAAGGTCAGTGAGGATGCAGGCGTCACAAAGTGCAATAACACCACAGATGTTATGGAAGCCCTAATTTGTCTTCAATCACCTTACTTTTCAATTACCTGAGAGGCAGGGCATTCAGGTTAAATCAGGTAGTAGTTTTCAGCTGATCTGCTAACTGACAGAAAACACCTAAACCACCATCTGGCCATAAAGTGATATTTTACCTGGGTCTGGCCAGCACAGCCAGCACTGCCTTTTTCCTACCAAGGAATGAATCCTGAGAACAAGTTCAGGCCTCAGGAGAAAAACCTGACTTATCAGTGAGCTAGCTTAACCCATTAAGTTGAGCACACTAAATCTGGACATTTCCAAAGCACTGAATAATGAGATTAGTGTTGCTGTTTGTAGAACTGGACTGTCTTTTCAGAAAAAAACTCTCTGTTTTTATCTCTAGAGCTTGCTTTCTTATGCATCTGCACTTGCCAGTGCTCTAAGCAGCAGCATGTGTTTGCTAGATGTAGTTCACCTCAGCATGCTCAATTACAGATGGAAGAATGACTATTTATAGACTTCTGTATGATAAAGTAAATAGTGAAAGTTACCATAACATCTCTGTTTTGTGCTTAAAACTTAAAGATAGTTTAAGGAACAGACCAACCTTTGAGAGTCATAATTGTCTCCTCGGGAAATTCCATATACAAAGTGTATATAATAGGTATGCACTGTAGATTCATTTCCGCTCTGCCCTCTGCAGGTTCTGTGTCTCTGATCATTACTCTTCCTTTGCTGTTCCCCTCATGCCGGACAAATTCACGTTCTTTCACTCCTCCTTCTGCCCCACTTTCCCAATTCACTGACTCCAGAAGCTCAGCTCAGAAGGCTGTTTTGTTTTCTCTCACAATTTCTTCTTGGCCCTTATCCTTATCCTTTCTGCCCTTCCACCCTACCCGTGTGTATTATATTAATGTTCTCCCTTCATCCCACTTGTTTTTACAAGACCGTACAGAACTACTTACTGCCTTTCCAGCTCTGCTCTCAGGGGACTACAGGCACAAAGTCTGGCTCAACCCAGCAAACTTATTTACTGACTGCTGTAAAACGGCAGACACAGGACATCTGTCTGGCAGCCTGACTGCTTGTGAAAATGTATATCTTGGTGTGCATGTTTTCATGCCATGGCTTTCAACCAATGTCACTTCTGCTGAAAGAAAAAAATGCATGTTTGACATTACAGAAAACAGAGGGGTTTTTAATATGTTTGAAAGCACTGTCTAGCTGTGGTTTTTCTTTTATTTTCTTTTTCTTTGTTTTTTTTTGGAATCCTGTTACAGCTACACACCCACCAGACTCAGGCCTGGGCTCCCAGTGTCTTTCAGGGAAAGGAGAAGACTATAAAGGCAGGATAGCCGTCACCGACTCAGGAAATGCCTGCCAACACTGGAACACACAGTTTCCTCACAGACATGGTTGGATTCCTGACAGATACCCCTGCAAGTATGCTGAGCCTCGTCATTTTAACAAATGCCAAATAACATTGTAATTCCTTATAGATCCAGATGCAGAGGCAAGAGTAGCACAGGTTTTCTGCAGCTGCATTGATAAGCTGTTTTCTCACCTTTTGTCAGCTCTCATTACTTCCGTTCAAGTCTTGCTCTTAATTTTTTGCAGCATTCCTTTTTTTACCAGCTACTTTATTCTCAGGTACTTGTCTCACCTGTCTCCTCCCCATTCCACTGCAGAGTTAAAAGTATTTACTACTTTTACATTAAAAACCCGTGAGTGTGTTTTGGCACACTTTCAATGCATTACTCTTCTGAAAAGGGATGCTCCAAGGTCCAAGATGCTCCAATACATCCTCGTGCTCCAAGGTCAGAGGAGCTGGGTTTGTGGAGCATTATCAATGGGCAAGGGTAGCTGGGACTGACCAGGCTTTTAGCTCTGTATTTTGATATTGTGGGTCATGAAACGGATCCTGCAAGTTTTCCTGGGCCTGTGAAACCCTGTCCACCTTCACAGGGCAGAGAGCAACGTGCAGCAGTGTTCATATGCACACGCTTCCAAGGTCAGTCTGTGACATCCAGCCTCGCCTGATTCTTACCATAACAGTCAGGTACACCAATAGCTTGTGTTTTGAAGTCAGCTTTTACTGGCCTCAAAAACAAGAGCAGAAAGTGTAAGCGTTGGAAAAGTTCTTCATATGTCATCAGCATTTAGACTGTAAATTCAAAGACTGTTGATTAGTCCCAAAATAGCGGTGCATGAGGTAATTCATCTCCAAAAAGAATAAATGTAACCACTAGGTTGAGTTCCACATGCAGTAGTTGTTAATAGTCCTGCACACAACTCTTCTTGATTTCTATGAGTGGTTAAAATCCGGTGTTTCTGTTTCAGGGGCTTAGAGGAAAACTACTGTAGAAACCCTGATGGAGAGAAGAGGCCTTGGTGCTACACCATCAACAGCAGCGTTCGGTGGGAATATTGTTCAATTCCCCACTGTGAAGGGACAGAGCAAGGGATTGCTGGTATGAATAGTGGAACGTACTTGAGATAAGGACTTTAAAACAGCGAGACACTTATTGTTTCTCATTGTAAATGTGTTAAATCTTTTTCAGTCACTTTGTCACTGTGGTAAATGTAGTCTTTCTGCTTGGCATATTACAAAACCTGCCAAATATTGAACTTTCAATGGTTAAGGAAGTGCAGTGAAGGATATAAATCACCAGCTGACCCAAGAGAAGAATTACAGAATGAAAGAGGCTTACTTTTATATATTCCTTTTTTCCCAAAAGGTAGGGCATTTTTAGGAAGTTAGTTGAAAAAGGAAAAACAGGTTTAAAGATATGAAAAAGTGTTAAATAAAAGGAAGTCCCATTTTTGGAAAGTAGCCACAACAGTGAGGACAGGAGCTTCCAAAGTAATAAAAATCTCATCTGAAACATCCATTAATTTAAGCACAAAAAATAACAAGAAAGTCTTAGTGCAGTCAAAAGGATAACAGAGAGATTAAAGTTTAACATAATGCTTATTTTAGAAATATATCAGGGGCAAAATCACTAGCATCTAATCTTTGAGGATTTTTCATGGGAACTTTCTGATCTTTAATTCAAACATGGACACATATACCAAAACAAAACTGAGGGGTGAACCTTCCACTGAACAACAAACATATAAGGGTAATCTGTGAAAGTTTGCTATATATCTTTGGAAATGCCCTTCTGCTTTTCATGCTGGCTGTGATGATCTCACTGGACGCTGTCTGTATAAAAGAGTCATTAGTTTTTGTCATTGTCGTGGTTTAAACCCAGCTGGCAACTAAGCCCCACACAGCCGCTCACTCACTTTCCCCCTTATGGGATGGGAGAGATAATCAGAAAGGTAAAAGTGAGAAAACTTGTGCGCTGAGATAAAGACCATTTAATAGCTAGAGCAAAAGCCACGCACGAAAGCAAAAGCCACGCACGCAAGCAAAGCAAAACAAGGGATTCATTCACTGCTTCCAGTCGTCAGGCAAGCGTGTTTGATGCTTTATTGTGCCTACTCAGTAAGAATATAAAATTGTGATGCAAAAGACCAGTTTCTGTTGTTTGCTGCAGATATGCCTGTGCAGGTTCCCCTGTCAGAGGAGTGCTACCGAGGAAAAGGCCAGAGTTATCGTGGCACAACTTCCATCACTGCATCAGGAAAGAAATGCCAGTCCTGGAACTCCATGTTCCCACACAGGCATGAAAAAACCCCGGATAGATTCCCAAATGCGTATGTTTATCTCAGCTTTTCTTGCTTTACCTGACAATGACCATTGCTGATTGTATTATCTTTGCTTTAAATCCATGCTTTAAAACATTCTAGGGAATGTACCTATAAAAGAGAATTTTTCCGAGATGCAGAAACATTTTCTATTGTTAGTCTCATTTTTAAAACCTGTGTTTTCTTGTTATTTAAATTCTGAGTAAAAGACAGCTATGTCCCTTTACTCTTAAATCTGAGCTTCTGTAACTAACACCAGGAGACTTGTATCGAGAGTCTGGGCACCTGCTGAAATATGCATTTTGTTTATGAATTTGAGACCTTTTTGGTGGCCTTTCTACTTATTTCATCTGGGGACAACACAGCATTCATACTGCAAAACACACAGTGAGATATATTACGATTAGAACTACCATTTAAATGTTCTTTGTAGTTGGAATTGGGCACTCAGAATTGCATGCACTGAAATTTCTCACTTGATTTGTCTTCTTCAGCCTAATAAAACTGGACCAGTGGTGACTGAGAGAGCTAATCATAATTACTAATTGACAGTTGTTAGTAAGGGTAGGAAAGCAATAAGATGACAATTGCTAGGAAATCCAACATTGCTTGGTTGATTACAAGTATAAGCAAGAAGGATGATACTTTTCTATTTTTCTTTTTGCCTTTTTGATGATGTCACCCCAAACAATTATTTTTTTTAAATTTTCAGTCATATTTTGCCATCAAAAGCACTGATGTATTGAAACTGGAACATCCTCAGAGTTGATGCTGTTTTTCACAAACATTTAAAAAACCTGAAATTAAACTATGAAAATGTGGAATTAGTGTATTCTGACATATTTGGAAAAAAAAATCAGTTTTTTTATTCTGTGACTGTGCTGTGATTCAAGATGTGGAAATACTGCAACTCTGCAAATTATTGAAGACAGGAATTCTACAGCCCCCTGCCCCAGCAAGTACAGGCATGGGAATGCTCCCACTGAATTCAATAGAAGTGGTTTTTTTTTACGTGTGTGGGAGATCTTTTGCATAAGTATTTCTTTGCCATCCTTCTGAATATGAGAAAGAACCCTTTGACATTTAAAAATAAAAATTTTGGTAAAGCATAATTGCCTACCAACAGTATGGATCTTCCTGCATATTTATTACTAATTCACACATTCACATAATTGTGTATGCTTATACATATATACTTAGAAATTAAATTATTGACTTATCGGGCATTTATTTAGCTACTCAGCACATTGATGTACTACAGCCAGAATTTAAGCCAGTAGTTGAATTATGTTTCCTTATGCATAAATATATTTATGACTCCGATATATATGTGAAATATAACTCTCCACTCATATCACAGCCACAAATATGTTGCTGGTAATAGGATAGTTGGCAAGAAGTAAAAAATTAATAAATGTATTTATCTCTACATAGTACAGGTCCACTTTGTTTTGGCAAGATATTCCTATGATTACTTTCAGTCTTATGCAGTGTGATGATTGTACTTTTGCAGGGATTTGAGGGACAACTACTGTAGAAACCCAGATGGTGATAACAGACCATGGTGTTTCACCACTGACCCCAGCACGACGTGGGAGTACTGCAATCTCAAGAGGTGTGATGATCACACAGAGGACCCCGTGCCAAATGACCCCCCTCCAATGACCAGACAAAACATTGGCCTGACCACACCCACCACATCTGGTAACAGCTGGCTATGTGTCACCTCCTGTAGAGTCTATGGGTAAAGGAACTTATAATCTGTCAAAATTATTCTTGAGTAATGCTACAACATAACAGTTACATCCCTCCTCCAGCTTTCAGATCTGTACTGCTGAATTTTGCAGCAAGTACTCTTTAGTCAGTTCATATCCTGTAGCCTGTATCATTTTACAGTGCATTCTGTAGGTCATCTTTTTCATTTAGAGGAACGAAAGGAAAATAGACAAAATTTCCAGTGTTTCTGTAGCTGTGTGCTATTGAAATATGATCACAGTGAATGTTGTTGTTATAGGAATTTTGCTGGTGCTGTGCTTTATGTTTTCAGGAGGTTGACCTTAGCTTGTTATATTGTTCATAGGCAACTATGTTTTGCAAAATGTATGCACCAAGAGAAACAGGTTTTTGCTCTATCCTGCTTCATTGCTTCCTTAATTAATAGTCCATGTTGATCAAAGTGGTGTGACTTTCCTGAAGGTATTCTGAAGGTGACTTTTCCTCAGGGATCGGTATTGGGACTAGTCCTGTTTAACATCTTTGTCAGCAACATGGACAGTGGGATTGAGTGCACCCTCAGCAAGTTTGCTGACGACACCAAGCTGTGTGGTGCAGTTGACACACTGGAGGGAAGGGATGCCATCCAGAGGGACCCTGACAGGCTTGAGAGATGGGCCTGTGTGAACCGCATGAAGTTCAACAAGGCCATTTCTCTCATGGAAGGTGCTTACTGATACCAACCTGGCAAAAACCTTGGAGTCTTTTGCAGATATTTGCAATATGTTATAGAAAATGTTTAGCCTGGAGTTCCTTGAAATTTTTTCCAATTCATTTACTCTCTACGTCCAGGAAGACATCCATCTTGACAAACTAGGAGATCACATCACAGGGTACATTTTTGTCTGTCTTTCTGCTATAGACACTAGAGAGTGTGCAAGTCCTAAAGGTACTTAATCTACCTTGTTTCTGCTTACCACCACCACATACAGATTCAGCAGCTAACAATAATTTCTTTTTCCTCTTTTTTCACAGACTGCATTAACGGTAGTGGTAAAGACTATCGCGGCACAGTAGCAAAAACTGGAAGGGGCAGGACTTGTCAAGAGTGGAATTCTCAGAAACCTCATAGCCACAAATATTTCACTCCTGTGACTCATCCAAGAGCAGGCCTGGATAAAAATGTAAACAGCTGCTAATGCCATTGGTGTCATTGAACATTGTCTCCATTCTCCATGACACCTCAGTAAACACTTCATGTTCAGTCTTTATAGACGAGGTTAAGTGTATCTGGAAGTCATCATGTTGATAGCCCAGACCTATAATAGAGTTGAAGAGGGAAGGATGCATTTTACATTACCTAGGATGTTGGTACTTCAAGCACAGAGGTAGACCATGGGGTTGATGCTGACAGGCAAGCAGCTCAAAAGAAATCATACAGCACTTCCCTGATTTCTGCAAACCCCAAAGCAATGCCTTTTGCTGTTTGTCACAAGCTAAGCAGGCTTCCGGCAAACTCTTGGAGCTGACCTAACTTGCTCTCACTGACTTTAGGGGAAGAATGATTAGGCCAACAATAAATGTTTTCATGCAAAACACTTAGTCATCTTATGTCAAACTTTAATTCTCATGAGGCCTTAAAAAGCACTAGAGCTAGGGTAACTCTTGGTGGATGAAGAAAATGATAGCGATTTTACCATATTTTTCTAATTTCACCTAATGGTTTTGAGATAAAAGAAAGAGAATTTTGTGATCAGGGGAAATAGAAAGCATTTAACATCCTGTGGAAAAGTAGTTGGGGGAAATAATTCAAAGGTTTAGTTTAACACTTAATCAAAAACAGGCACTACTTCATTCTGTGGCTAACATTTGGAGTTTTCATTCTCTGTTTTTGTAATTATTACAGTATTGCAGGAATCCTGACGGAGATGTAAATGGTGTTTGGTGCTTCACAACAGACCCAGAAAAAAAATGGGAGTATTGTGAAATCCCACACTGCTGTAATTATCCTGAAAGTCTTTTCTGTCCTCCCTTTCCACGTCTTGTTATGATAGTTACAAAATGTTTTCAATCCAACCAAAAAAACTGCAGTAGGCAGTAGCTTTATATTTGAATCTAGGTCTGCGAGGAATTTTGACACAATCAGGCACCTGTAACAGTCAGCCAAAGTTTAGATAACCTGGTGCCAAGAATTATCAGTAAAATTTCATAGATAACAATCTGTGTGCTCTTTATCATCAGTGAAGTTAAGCACTCAGAGTTGCTAGCTGAATTTGAAATATCCAGTGAAGCTGTGAAGAGAGGTATTCCTTTCCTGGGCTGCTCAAACACAGGAGAGGGTTTTCTTGATGTTCCTGTTAGTTTTTCCATGCACTTTGTGGCAGGACTGGTGCCTCAAGAATCTGCTCATATACTTTTCCTGTTTGTTGGGAGCACCAGAGATTACATCCTTTTAAAGCCTTTTCATCCTCTGCTGACTGAATTTTTATTCTGATCTGGATGTTAAAATAATCTGTCCCTAGATATTTTGCCTTTCTTTTGGGGTAGGGAGTGAATTTAGTCCTGGATATTTTACACAGATTTCCTTAATTCTTTTTTTTTCTGTTTTGCGATAGTAATCAGTACACTGAACAGGTGTTGTCGGTGCTGAAAAATTCAGCAGCAAAAGAGATTTTACCTTCTGTGGTGCCCTGGCAGTTGGCATCAATAACAGCTGTAATGTACTGGAAGTGCTGCTTGGCACACCTGGCAGTCATCTCATTTGCTTTGCTCTTCCCTTCCTTGCCTGCATTTTGACAGAATTTTTTTTTTTAATGTATCTGGCAGGTATATGGGAAGTCTATTTCTTTTTCATCTCATGTATTATTTTTACTATGGTAACATCTAGAGGCCAGATCGCTGCTTTGTTGGACAATGTATCAATAAAAAATAGTGAAGAGTGGTCACTCTCCCACAAGTATGTGGTATTCTTCATGCTGGCCATCTAATGTGTTCCTCTAAGCAGCAATGCATTATGATTGTACACATTAATTTTGTCAACCAGACCTAAGAGCTGTGCAAGCAAAAAGAATAAGGAATGGTATACAAACAACACATGCCACAGCTGTAAAAACCTGCTGCCTGAAACTGCTGTGGTAGAGCTTCACTTTGAGATCTGATCTCTTTTCAAAACAGCCTTTGAATACTAGGTTTTTAAATTAAGGTGTAGGGGAACCTTACAGTCTCTTGCCTTTGATTACTTTATTAATATATATAATATTAATATATATAATACATATAAAATATATAATATATACAATAATAATATATAATATTAATATTCTAATTCTGGAACTAACAAATTTAACATCCATAGCACCTTATGCAGCTCTGGAAAAAGTTACTTGGGTCCTCACTGAGCACCCAAGCTCAATCCATTTTAAAAAAAAGAGATTTGGATTAACAAGAAAGTAGAGTGAGCGATGTGAGGGACTGGAATATTTTATGACAAGGGGACAGTGATTCAGTTTTATTTATAATCTAGGCATTGGTCTGAACTCAACCAAAGTGTAGAATTAAATGTTTTAAAGAATTTAGAAATTGTTATTGTCTGGCAATAAACTCTTCCACTTTCTTCAGCTCTCTTTTCCTTTCAGTCTCCCTACAGATTTTCTTTTGGGAGTTGGGCTCATTGTAGTTTTACTTATGTTATGTGACTACATCCAAATACTTGACACAGTTAACAATTTTTTCCAGGTAAATCAATATTTTGTCATGTCAAGTGTGATATATTAGCCCCAGGTTTAAATGCTCAAGGTAACGATAATATAATGGAGTTTAAAAGTTCTGGTTGTTTCTTTACCCTAAGTTTCTATTAACCAATGTAAACAGTGAAATCCTAGGGAAGATTGAAAATGTCTTATGCCTTTCTTTTTTCATCTGATTGCACTGCGAATGGCATTACAGAACTGTTTTAAAATTCTCCATTGTAGATTTTTTTTTATTCTGTAGCTTCTTCTGAGCATGACTGTGGAAAAGTCTCAATGAGGAGTGAGAGAGCCTGTGAGCAATATAACATGTGTGACGCATCTCCAGGGTCTTGGCCTTGGCATGTCAGTCTCAGGATGAGGTACTGGTATTCCAGACTGTATCACCATCCGTGAGCACCAGGGTTTCACAGGGAACAGGTGTTAGAGACTGACGGGAAACAATGCATATGCTACTAGAGACTGGTCTTGGTTTCTATATAAAATGCCTTAGCATGTAAAATAAACTTTCTTTTCCTAATCATAATGTTTACAGATAGCTTCTTATTGGGTAATTAATCCCAAACTCCCCAATTTCTGCTGAATTTCTAGAGGGCAAACTTGAACTGCAGGCATTAAGTATACCTTTATTTACTGAAGTGTGGAAGGAATAATTCCCACTGAGGATAATGACAGTTAACTGCATTCTGCAGTTGGAGATTTAAGCCCAGGAATATAGCCACCAACAAGCAATGTGTATGAATGGATTTTGATAATCCCTTTTCACACAGCATCCAATCTGGTTCAAATGTAAATTGATGCTGTGACTACCCTAGTTGTGTTAGAAGCTGTAGGAAGACCATCATCTCTCAGTATAAAAAAAATATTATGCATAGCATTTCCACAGTCACAATGAGAGTTGCTGAATAGGAAATGAAGAAGTGCTTACAGAAAGGCTAATGAAAATTTCTATAGAGTTGTTGACAGTCACCATAATAAATATTATCCCAAGAAAAGTTAAAAGTCCATAGTAAGGTTTATTTAAAGAAGTAGTCCAAAGCAACCCCACAAATAAGAAGCATGTGTTCTTTTATTAATTGCTTATCAGGACAAACCCATTACAACACAAGTGAAATTATTAGGAAATGTAATTATTTTTATTAAATTCCTGAAAGCAAGAGTGCACTGTTGCAAAAAAAAATCACCTGAGTGTCAAATTTCTTTTAATGTCTCTCATGTTCTGGAGCAAATAAAGTTTGTCCTTTGAAAATCTGCATTTGATTTCTCTTACCATTGGCAAAACACAAATTATGACTGGTAAAATTTTTGAATAAGGGGCATATTGCTAGTTTGCTAATATTTCCCATTGGGCACTACATAGATGGTGGAGAATTGACTATGCAGTCTTAAAAGAATGTGATTGTCTTCTCTGTTCTAGTACCAACGTGCACCATTGTGCTGGCACTCTGATACATCCACAGTGGGTCCTTACTGCAGCTCAGTGCTTGCAAGAGTGAGTATCCGATAGAACGAGTGACAGGCATTTCCTAAATCTGTATGAGAAAATCAACAGAGGAGCAAGATGTACCCAATAAGGCACTTTCGTTACTCCTTATTTCCTGTCTTTCTTGCCAGCAAGCTGATTTTTATCTTCTGCTCCTGTCTCAGTCAAACAGCAGCAGAGCACAACAGAGGTTACTTCTGCCCTCTCCCCCACCCCAAAGCATGCCAAAAGGGTGCTAATGATGTGCTAGTGCTCATTGCACTTGGAAAAACTGTGGCTAGCAGCTGACCCTTAGGGCTTTAGGAGTTGTGAACAGTGCAAGAAGGTGCCACATTATTTACAGCCCATGGGATTTTTCACCATCATAAAAATCAAACTGCTAAAAACCCCACATTTTCCTTCTTCACAAGAATACATGTGGGCATCTACGGTCAGAAGCAGCAGCCTAACCATCTTGTTAATTGCAGTTCTCCAGGGAAGTCACTGAATTTTGTAAGAGTGACGTTCCTGATTACATGGGTGGATGTATAACCTTGCCACTCTCATTTCTTCCAGGTCAACAGAGCCTTCGTCCTACAGGGTGTTTCTTGGGATACGGAATCTCAATGCAGCAGAGCCATCCCTGCAAATCCAAAGTGTTCAGAAAGTGTTAAAGGAACCAAGTGGAGCAGACATTGCTTTGCTGAAGTTGAACAGGTACCATTTCAGTTCAAGTTTTCCACCCCTAACACCTTTGTTCTGAAGTCACAAGTCAGCTTAGCCTGCAGTTATCTCTCAGGGGTGGTTGTGGGTGGTATGAGAGAGTGTGAGTCCCTTCAAGAGTTAGCATAGGCATCTGTTCAAGGGTGAACTCTGAGCATGTCTCCTGCTGAATGACCCGATTGGCAGAGCCCGTGTGAGCTGCTTACACAGCTTAGGAAAGGCAAGGACCAGTTAAGATGGGAGGAATTGTCACAGGGAATTCCCACTTGCCACCTGCTAGCAGCAGCTCCGCTGAAGCAGGGAGGGTGGCGGCAAACTAAAGTGGAGCTGTGTCTGGAAGATCTTCTCCTTGGAAGCTTTTCCTACTCAGCTCTGAGGGCTGTGAGCCCCAAATGAAGTTTTGGCCAGGAGGCACCACAGCTTCTGCATGGAGCAGTAGAAGGCTCCAGTTTCCCTGGCAGTGCTCCAGGCCAGGCCACATGCGTGTTTCATGAGCTGCAGACTTGGCCAACAGCTCAGTAAAACTAGATCTTGCTTGTGATATAGTGAAAAATCCTGTGCATAACTGTAATTGCCTGGAGTCCTCTTTTGTGCCTTGCTTAGATGTCTGAGCAGTCTGCTCTGAAATATGTGCAGTTATTTCAATGTTATTTGTTCCCTTTTGAAATACTTTTCTAGTTACTCATTGGTTTCCCTCTTGCTCTTACACTCATCACACATGGATTAAAGATCATGGATTAAAGATCATGAAAAGCTCATGTTTGACCTGAGAGGACATTTCTTTTTAAAAATTCACCATACAGCTCTAAGGAACAGAACAATTTCACTTAAATTTCAATTTATGTTCTCTGGTGCTTGATTAATCAAAATCCCACTGACCTCAGGTGAGTAGAAGGAACTCAATGCTCCACTGGGGTGTATTAGAAGGGTTGTGGTTACTAGGTCAAGAGAGGTTCTCCTCCCCCTCTACTCTGCCCTGGTGAGGCCGCATCTGGAGTATTGTGTCCAGTTCTTGGCCCCTCAGTTCAAGAAGGACAGGGAACTGCTAGAGAGAGTCCAGCGCAGAGCCACGAAGATGATTAAGGGAGTGGAACATCTCCCTTATGAGGAGAGGCTGAGGGAGCTGGGTCTCTTTAGCTTGGAGAAGAGGAGACTGAGGGGGGACCTCATGAATGTTTGTAAATATGTAAAGGGCAAGTGTCATGAGGATGGAGCCAGGCTCTTCTCAGTGACATCCACTGACAGGACAAGGGGCAACAGGTGCAAGATGGAACACAGGAGGTTCTACATAAATATGAGGAAAAATTTCTTTACGGTGAGGGTAACCGAACACCGGAACAGGCTGCCCAGAGAGGTTGTCCGGGGCTTGGATGGGTGGACTCTTAAATGGGTTAAAAACTGGCTGGATGGCCGAATCCAGAGAGTGGTGGTGAATGGGGCAAAGTCCAACTGGCGGCCGGTCACTAGCGGTGTTCCCCAGGGCTCAGTTCTGGGGCCGGTGCTGTTCAATATCTTTATAGATGATCTAGACGTAGGGATTGAGTGCACCCTCAGCAAATTTGCAGATGACACCAAGCTGGGTGGGAGTGTCGATCTGCTGGAGGGTAGGAAGGCCCTTCAGAGGGATCTGGACAGGTTAGATAGATGGGCCGAGACCAACGGCATGAGGTTCAACAAGAACAAGTGCCGGGTCTTACACTTTGGCCACAACAACCCCATGCAGTGCTACAGGCTGGGGGAAGAGTGGTTAGAAAGCGGCCTGGTGGAAAGAGACCTGGGGGTGCTGATCGACAGCCCGCTAAACATGAGCCAGCAGTGTGCCCAGGTGGCCAAGAAGGCCAATGGCATCCTGGTCTCTATTAGGAATAGTGTAGCCAGCCAGTCTAGGGAAGTGATGGTCACTCTGTACTCGGCACTGGTGGGGCCACACCTTGAATACTGTGTCCAGTTCTGGGCCCCGCACTTCAAGAAAGATGTTGAGGTGTTGGAGCGAGTCCAGAGGAGGGCGACCAAGCTGGTGAAGGGTCTGGAGGGTCTGACCTACGAGGAATGGCTGAGGGAGCTGGGGTTGTTTAGCCTGGAGAAGAGGAGGCTCAGAGGTGACCTTATTGCAGTCTACAACTACCTGAAGGGAGGTTGTAGTGGAGTGGGAGTTGGCCTCTTCTCCCGGGCAACTAGCGATAGGACAAGAGGACACAGCCTCAAGCTTCGCCAGGGGAGGTTCAGGTTGGACATTAGGAAGAATTTCTTTTCAGAAAGGGTTATTAGACATTGGAATGGGCTGCCCAGGGAGGTGGTGGAGTCACCATCTCTGGATGTGTTTAAGAAAAGACTGGACATGGCACTTAGTGCCATGGTCTAGTTGACATGGTGGTGCAAGGGCAACGGTTGGACTTGATGATCCCTGAGGTCTCTTCCAACCTGGTTGATTCTGTGATTCTGTGATTCTGTTGTGGAGTCTACTTCTCTGGAGACATTCAAAACCCGCCTGGACGCATTCCTGTGTGATATGATCTAGGTAATCCTGCTCCGGCAGGGGGATTGGACTAGATGATCTTTCGAGGTCCCTTCCAATCCCTAACATTCTGTGATTCTGTGATTCTCTTGCTAGTGCTTGTAACTATGTCATTCAATTCCTCTTTCATTGAGTACTCTATGCACATTTGCACTGTACATACATGCATGCTATAGCACTGTAGTCAGTTTTGCATCAGCAGGACTCACCATTTGAACACATTCTACATATGAGACGCCATAAATAGCAGATATGGACATCATATCCCTCAGTTTCTGGCTTACATCAACTTTGCTTGTTTTCAACTTCATTAAATTCCTCCTTTACATTTGTCTTCAGCTTTCTTTTTGGACCTTATTATTTCCAAATCTTCACTGTCTGTTTGTAAAACAGATCACCCAAGAAAATATGATGTGAGAAGACTAGTTGCTACTCCTAAACCTGCATTTTCTGGCAGTAGACAAGACTTGTCAGAGACCTGATGCAGATCTGTGAAGGTCTTGACCAAAATCATCCCAAAAGAGGGCTGATCTATTGAGGACAACCACTGGTTTCAGTAGAAGTCTAGTCCCAGGTGAATTATGTGCCATGCTCCTGAGCCCATGTGTGCTGTCTGGGACTTTATACTTCATTTCAATGTTGTGTCATCCATATTCTGGTATATCTTCTGAGGTCTTGTCCCTTGCTCTCCTGTTCACTTACCTACCCTGACATCAGAGGCCTCTGAGAAAGTGCCAATGTCTACCCTGTATTCATTGCAATCCCATTCAAAGTCCAGTTCCTGGTGTGCCGACAGGTTTTTTAAGTGCTGTCTCATTCTAGGATGGATGTAGAATTTCCTTGGTGCAGGAGCATAGGTAGAAACAAAGTTAACTTCTTGATGTTGGGGAAGCAGAAGCTTCAGTGCTCTGCTGCTGTAGTTCAAATATGTTTGCCTGAGTACTGTCACACCAGCAGGCCAGACAGGAGCCAGAGTTGCTGTGAGGGCCGTACTACTAGTGGAGTTAGACCTGAGGTGCTAAATACAATCTTGAAGATAAAGGTCCTAGAGGAACAGCACCAGAAACATTGAGAAACCTGGAAACCAAGAATAACTCCCACCAATACGAGCTTTCTCATGTTAATCTCCTCTTTACTATCAATTTTCAGGAATTCTTTCAATAAACATGAGCTTTACTGAGAAGTGAATGAACTAGTTTTGGAAGCTGCAGAACTGATTTCCATTCTTATAGAGAAAAGAACTCACGCAGGACTGATTTCATGGAGCCATGTGAAAGTGGAGATTTGAGATCACCATCTTGGACTTAGAGGGCTGGAGGATAGAGTTCAAAATTATGGTGGTGGCATTGGCACAACTGTAGCTTCAGCACAGGAGCTAGTTAGCATCTCCTACCCTCCTGGATTGCCGCATTCATGTCTCATTCAGATTTTTGTGTTGGAGAGATCTTTATTTTATGATGGGTCAGAGTCAGTTCCCTTTGGTCTCTAATTCTCTTGAATTTTCTTGGGTCTCATGGACCTGGCATGGTCTGATTAAGAACAAGGAAATTTGTTAGTTCCCTTTAATTGGACATCATTGAAGATCTCACTAGCTATCGTATTGCATACTTTGAAAATCATTCTGGGCCTGAAAAGAGATTATAAAAGTTCATTTTGCCCTGCTGAACATCTGGAGTTCATTCAGATGCTTTTACTCTCTTTCAGAATCAAAACTAACCTTCACAGGGTGGGTTCCTGACAGTGGTAGATTTCATTTAACAGCTTGTTCAGACATACTTTCACTTTGCCAAAATTGTTTGCACTTGTCTGACTCCTACGGCGATACACCTTCCAGAAGCCATCTCATCTTTTCACATATACATCTGAAAGTCAATAAGGGATCATAGAGTCCAAAGCAAAGACCTCTCTATGCAACGTTTTCATCTTCTGCAAAACTGATTCCCAGGGCCCTGTCCACTCCATATCAAGATTTATTCCAGTGCTGAAGCCTCCAGGCACAATGTAGTGATGAGGAAGAGTTTTATTTTGGTATTTACTTTATTGAGGTGCTAGACTTAGTAATGTGTGAGGTACTGCATGATGTCACCCACAGTTATATCACCCACGTAACCGGAGGAGAAAGGAATTTTCCACACCTTCAGCTGTGTCTGCTTATTTACTCATTCATCCATCCTTCCCTCCTCCTGTGAAGTCCCTGAAAATGCCCACTATCTCTGAGGCAGGGAGGATCTGAGATAAGACAGGCTCACACCACCTGCAAGGGTTGCTAGGGCTGGGCCTGGGCTTGTGCATATTCTTATACTGCAGGGGTAACCAGACATCAGCACTCTAGCACTATACTCCAAACACACTCACACTGTGACTATGCCCACAAATGCATCCCAGAGACTTTCACTTGCTGTAAGTAACCTCTTTTTTCACTAAGTGACAGGGCACCATCTTAAGACCATCTATACAGTTTTAAGGCACCATCACCTTCTCCACCCTTGCCCATGCCATTTCCATGCAGAGCCTTTTGAGTATGAAGACTGAACAAACTGATGATAATTTTTCTAACCATCTTTTAATTATTCTTTGTTTGTTTTCCAGTCCTGTAACAATTACTGACCACGTAAAACCAGTTTGTTTGCCTGAAACCAGTCTGATGGTAGAAAGAAATGCAGTATGTTTTCTAACTGCCTGGGGAAAAACAAGAGGTAAAGCATATTCGGTGCGGTTGAAAACTTAGGAAGGTTTTCAATTCCTATCCCAAAATACGCACACTCATGGGACCTGAAAAACACACTTTACTTAAGATCTAACTAAGTCAGAGATCACCAGGCAACGTTATTCTTTTTATTTCTTTCACTCTGAGCTTGATTTTTCCCCCTCATTGCTCACATAAACTGAATTCATTAAACAAGAGAAAAGAGAGAGGAGAATTAGACTTAAGACTTTACCACCTTTTATCTCTGTCTATTTTGGTCTTTCTTCATCTTAGGTATACACTGTATTTGCACAAATAAGGACAATACTCAAATAATGCCCTTGTCTTTAATTTTGAAGTTCACATATACATTTTTTTAACATCCGAATGAAGCTTGCACTTGCCTTCCTGTAGTTTAAACATTACTGTCTGCATAGACTTCTGCTGGGACCTACATTCACTCCAGACAGATAGGATATATGGGCAAGCACTACCCTTAAGACCTTGTATCTGAGATAAGATGACATCCCAGAAACTGTGGTGCCTTTGAGTCAGAGCTTGCTCAGATCCATCCACCTTTGGTGCACAGGCAAATGAGTTCAAGCTGAAGGTTTTTAATGCCCGTAAACCCCTCACCTGAATTTTGTCTCACTCCACCTGTGCTGAGGGTTGAGAATACCCAGCCCTCTTTGACTGGCTTTTGCTGCAGCAGGAGGCAATTCCTCATCCCCGCGGTTTCCCACAGTGGTGCTGGTGTCTGCCCTCATTCAGTCCCAGCTCCCACATACACTTTCGGCCTTGCTGAGCTACATGCAAGGGATGCCCTTCCCACCCCCTTTGCCAGACACCACCTTATTAATACTCCACCTTGCAAAATAGATTCCTCTTTGTATGCACATCCACAGAATTAAAAAAAAAATGAACAGAACATGTCCCTGTCTCTGAGTTTCACCAGAAAAACCTTCCACATAGATTGCAGTACCTTTTCCCCCTTCTTGTGTCACTTAGCTACAAAGTGAAGCTATAAAAATAATGCTTAAGAATAATCACTCTACTATTAGTGTAACTCATCAACATTATCAAGAACCACTTTTCTCCCGCATAGACAGTATTTACTGGCTTTCCTCTCACCTTTTTCCCTTTCTTACCCTGCATTTTTTTCTTTTTTGTTCATCTTGCCACACGGTGGCAGCTGCTCCCTATGTTCTAGTGGTCACAGCCACAAAAAAATGGTACAGGTAAGATTTCTTCTGGAAGTGTATTAGGGTGGAAAAACCAACAGACCATTGTTGCATTTAGGCAGTGGGAAAGAGGGTCCTGCCATGTCATGCAATTAGTTCTTGAAATTGGCAGGGGAAGGGGAGCACAGCCTGAGCCCCACATCTAAATAAACTGTGTTTCGGGAAAATTCAACCTTGGCTTCAGGAAAATCCTCTTTGTCTGGAAAACACTCTCTTTAAGCTTGAAGAGATCAAATTAATGTAAAGTAAATCCAGGCTAACATTTTTCCTCCTGAAATAAGCCATTGCTACTGCATCATAATGAAAGCCTACAAACCGACATAAGGGCTCAGAATACTAAGCAGCTGTTTTTATTCATTTTGTAACACTTTGCAAAAAAGAATAACCTCTGCTTGTTGAGGGTAGGTATGATCCAACTACAAAAAGTTTGAAAGATTTAATAAGGTCCTTCAAGGAGCTCAGAGACTATAGTAGAGCTGGGGATGGATCCAAGTCCTTTCGTTGTTGAGGTTTACTGGAGCACAATGCCCAAGCTACCATTTATAATTGTTATATTTTCTTGGTTGTTCATAAAGGTACCGATACAGACAACAGGTTAAAAGATGTTGAATTCCCCGTGCTTGAAAATAGAATATGTAATCGCCCTGAATTTCTGAATGGAAGTGTCAAAAATCATGAATTTTGTGGTGGATTTACTTTTGGAAGCATAGGTAACTGCGAGGTAAGAATAATCTAGCTTTGAGTGTAAGCAGGTGAAATGACAATTTGTACATTCAAGGCTCAGAAATAGCTTCAGCAATTCAAGGCTTCTGCATGAAGCATAAGAACTGAGGTATGCATGATATTTTTTCTTCACTCACACAATCAACCAGAATAGCAGGGAAATTGTGTAGGGTAATTTCGCCTTCCTTCCAGAATTGCATGCTGGTATATCCTACTCATAGTAGCCTGATGTTGTGAATACCCCATCCCACCTGAAATAAACCCTGTGATATACTACCTGGACTTTGTTCCTAGAGATAGAAGGGAAACTAGTGACTGTTTCTGGTGCAGCCTGAAGTTGTACCACATCTTTATGTAATCCCTTGATTAAATAAAGCTTGAAGTACTTCAAGTTTTCTAATTTTCTCAAGTATGTGGAAAGACTTTTAAAATATCATTTTCTTAACGGAGGGTATCATGTTGGGAGCTTTTCAATAAAAAGCTGGTACCTACTTGGTGACAGAGTCAGAAAGCAAATGCTGCTCTGTCTGAGCAGATGTTCAAGACTGCCAGTGCAGATGATGTCTTTGAGAGTGTGGACAGTGCATTCATTGATAGGCACACAAATCACTGGACATAGGTATCCATCTCCTGCCATGCCTGGATTTTAAGAAACAGCATTATACCAATTATATTAATTTTGTCCAGGATCAAGTAGGTCAGAGGATGTGGAAAATTGAGAAACTTCCTTTTTTGTGTGTGTAATTGGCTTCACAGTGATCTGGGGATGTTCCCACATCCATGATTGGCAGTTGGGTCTCTCTTCTTCAGACCTGCGGAATGGCCTATATGCTTGGAAGCAACTTTTTCCCCCCCCCTCATTTTCTTACTCCAGCAGGTCTAATAAAACACTCTCCCACTCTCTACAGCCCTTGGCTCAGTCATATTTTGAGGCCTTCAGAGTTACCACAATATTATTCTTGCCAGTATTTTGCTGTTTGAATGTCTAATGTCTCCATCACTAAAGGAGTCACTTTGTTCTCTCTTCTCCTCCCTAGGCTGAAGTTGGAGGACCTCTAGTCTGCCAAGATAAGGATAGATTTGTCCAATATGGAGTCACCTCTTGGGGACTGGACTGTACCCAGCCATCAAAGCCCGTTTTTGTCCGAATTCCTAGCTTTGTTTCTTGGATCAAGGATACAATGGTTGCCCACTGAATCTGGATGCAGGCTAGCTTTTCTGGAAAGCAGTCCCTGTGTCAGAAACAGCATTCCAAATATGTTTTTAAAATGTTAATAATTCATAAATATCTTAAATAAATATTATTACTAGCTGAGCATAAGTAGTTACTCAAAGCAATAGCCAAGTTGACCAATTATTACCATCTGTCAGTGTGTCTGTGTTGTGCCTGGGTAAGTCAACCATGTTGCCTGTGACAGCAGCTGTAAGGATCCTACTTCATTCCTCTCTTTGAGACATGCTTCAACTCATGAAAATGGCTTCCTCTTTGTTCAGACACCTGTTTTCTCCTCCTCTGCAAGCAGCTGGCCTGTCTCTGTGTACAAGGTCTTCCCTGTGCAAGAAATTTTATCCCAAATCAGGCCTGTCCCTGTACCCATCACTGGCATCTGCTTCCCTTTCTGTTGCTGCTCCAGGAATAAGAAAGTAGCAACTAATCCCAGCCGCTGCCTTGGGTAAGAAAAGACCAAGCTAGACTGTGCCTGTGCTGCCGGGAGCTGGATGAAGACCTGGTGGGGTTGCTTCTTCTTGGGGATAATTCCCCCCACTCTCAGCTCTCAAGCAGAGCTTTGTGCTGTGCTATGCAATCATCTAACCTTCCTAGGTTAGATGTTCGCATGGAAAAACGAGCTATCCACTCCAGCGGGCAAAGCGGTGAGTTGGATGGCATATGGTACAGTTAACATGTTTGTGAGGCACTTGCACAGACACCAACTGTTCAGCCCTGACATAGAGTTCAGAAATTAAAATAAACTGCTCTTTCAGTTGATTTCCAGAAGAGGCAAGGATGTCTGAGAGGGCTGGACAAGTGAAGCTGGGTGCCAGGGTGCCAGTGCTTGCCTTACCAGGCTTGGCAGCTTGTGCTTCTGTGTGCTCTGCAGCAGGGAGGTGGAGAAAGAAAGGGCACTTCCAGGGTAGTCAAGCCTCCCAGAGCCACAGAACTTGGCCTGGTTGCCACCCAGATCAATGGAAAAGGACTGCTATTGGAGCTGGCAGGAAAGGCTGGGTTAGAGAAAGGCTCTTCAAGCAGTACTGCAGTGACCAAAGGAAATTGCTGAGTGGGACATGTTCCAGCAGCACCAGAAATCAACAGAAACCCACATGAGCCATTGACTCCAAGTCAGTTACCAAAGACAGTTCCAGCATTTTCAGCTGTTGTTCCAATTTTCTGTGTATCACTTAAAAACATACCACTTCCAATGTTGTATTGACCTAATAGCAGAAGAAATGTACACCTCCTATGGACCTGTAATATGAACAAGGATTTCTGTATTTTTTTAGTCTTCCAGTTGAGTGACTGAGTTAAAGTATATTAGAAATCTCTATCTAGTATTTAGGTACTTTATTATTGCTGTAAAGAACTCTACAGAAATCAGGCTCTATAAAATCATTTTGGGATTTTTAAAGAAGCTAGAGTTAAAAAAAAGTATTTGCAGACTCTCTACTCACTCCTTGATCCTCTCTATCAATTCTTTATGGTTTCTGTTATGACCCATTCATCAATTTCCTTTGCTCATCATTATACTGTTTGAATAGCTGTTCTTTAACCCAGTCTTTCTTGACAGCATCTTTATCTTGGATTCCTTCCAGATCCTGAATATTGTCCCCCTCTCCTAGCCCCTGCTCTCCTTCCATCCAGTCTGCCCTTGGCTGTGTACCCCCACAGCAGCCACGGGAACAGGCCACCTTTTTAAAGGACGTGGCCCTTAGCGTGAGGTTTCTCACACTACCGCAGACCTCTGTGCTCTGACCCAGAGGAACTGGAGACAGCGGTGAATCTCTTCCACTTTTTCCTGTGCAGTCAGCTGAACATGTAACAGGCTGTTACAGGGGAGCATGCTTTAGGTTACAACCACTTCTGCAGCTTGTTGTTACCATTCACCTCACTTAATCAACCTGTGAGACAGGGTTGGAGAAAAACCTGAAGTGCGAACCCAGGAACAGCTCCTTTTGTGCTGTCATCAATAGAATGCACTCCCTAGTTGCACAAGTTTCCTGCTCTAGTACTCAGTGCACCTCTCCCTAGTTCTCATGTGGGAATACAGCCCCAAAGGCTTTCCTTGAGCTCGGTAAACTTGGATACTTTCAGAACCTGTTGAGTGCAATGTTTCCTGGAGCACATGAAAGGCTTGCTGCCATCTAGCACTTGCTTTCTATTGCTTTCTATTCTATTCTATGTACTGTTGTTTTTGTGAGTTCTGCCAGCAGTGCTGTTCCTTCAAAAAGCATTGGCACAAATACTCTGTAATAACTGGCCAGACCCAGAAATTGTTCCTGTTTCTCCTGGTGCCTGTAAGCCATTCCTCAGTGCCTGTAGGCATTGCCTAATGGAAATTTCAGTTATTTGATACCATATTTTGCTAGTAGATGCTGAGCTGTGCCTGCTGGGGGTCTGCCAGCCTAGGCGATTCCATTGCCTGCAGAGGTTTTGTACAGTCTGCCTGTAATTCACAGATCGCAGTAGCACAGACATGTGCATCTGCATACTCCTTATGGAACCCAACAGCCCTGTGCATTTGTCACTGAAATACTGCTGCTGTTTCATGTAAACAAAGGCTATTGTCCTTGATTTCAAGGTTTAAAAAAGGCCATTCTCCCCGGACTCTCTTGTCAGAGTACCTCTCAATACTATTTGGTTGGATTTGAGGTGACCATCAGTGTAGCTCTCCAATAAATATGACAATTTTCATGTCACTATGAATCACATTTGGAAATCAGGTTTCTTTCCCAGAAAGCCATGTGATTCATTAGCAGTCCATCCTCTTGCTACAGGATGTCTTCAGGGTCTGAAGACTCTCTTTGGCCTTCACTTTACAACATTCTCTGAATCTTCTTTGACTTGATTCTGCAGTTATTTGAGTCTTTTCTTGGTGTCATTTTGTGACTTGGGGTTTTTTTTAGCTTGTATGAGAATACAGTCTGGAAATCCTGCATTATTTTCTCCAGCTGAGAAAATAACTGTGGGTTTAGCTGTTCTCTTGCAGCATGGGAATTCTTGATTTACTATCAGTCATCTGTCTGTTTTGGCACATAGTGATACACATCTTCTGGCAAGGCTTCTTGCATTTTCCAGTCTTTTGGTCTGTCTAAATAATAAATCTATTTTTATATTTACAGTGCAATTCATTACTACTAGGACTGTGTCAATATGTTGTCATAGAAGTTAGGAACTTTGACCCTGATTCTGATAATAACACCAGCATTTTGTCATTGGATGGCACCCTGCATCCTTGGCACACAAGTACCATCCTTTTCATTTCATCCATGTCTCTTGGGTCTGCTTTGGTGCACTGTATGTTCTTACTCCATCACACTTGCAAATGTACCACTGGATTTTTTTTGTTTTCCTGTACCTTAAGCCTGTAGACAGCTGCAGCACTTCAAACCTTTCTGAGTGCTATTTCTTCAAGAAGCTGTCTTATACAAGATGCTACAAGAATAATGAGCAGTTTGTAACTAGGCAAGGTGTTGCAGACTTTGAAAACAAATTTTGAAAAAAAATTATGATGACAACTCCAGTTGTTCACAGCAATATCTGTTTAAGTTTTCACCCCACTTTCATCCACCTTCCACCTCATTTGTGATGAATCTTGTATTTCTGCACTTTCTCTGGCAAAAACAGAATATGATATACTATAGTCTTTTGGACACATGGCTTATGTAAATGGCATATCTTTCAGAAATTTACTTTGAGTTAAAACATAATAGGAGCAAATGATAAAGCTGATTAGCAAATTTTCCATGGTTTCTAATGCAAGATTTCCTGATCTTAGCTCAGGAGTTTACATGGGAGTTAGGGAAGAAAAAAAAACGAACAACTTTTCCAATGCTGCCTCCAGCTAATGCAAGCTGTGGAATCTAATGGCAAGGTTTCTTGTTTGGCCAAGAATGAATGATTTTTATACAACATCTATTAAACTGGAACCATCATAAGCACTTTTATATACTGCTTGTAAACAAAGAAGATGTTATTGTATGTTATACTCACACACATAAACACACACACACACTCACACATGCGCGCACACGCACACAATCTGCTAAAATATTAAACTAAATCGGAAGGTGATATTCTCACCTTGCTGACATATCATTGAAAATCTCATTGACTCGAGTGGCTTAAATTGATCCCATTCCACACAGCCTTGAATGGAATATAACAACATGATTTGCTGCCTTGCCCTTTTAGCATTTTGTCTCAATAAGATTAAACTGGTTAGAACATCCTTCCTTTATTCAAGTTAAGGCATCAAGAACAAGCACGGAAATTAACCTATATGTAAGTGACAAGTAGAAACTGCACTGGCAATTTCAATATATACATTGTGTGGAAAATGGAGGTTGCTTGTTTCTCTTTTCTGAAACTGTCATAGAAGCAAGGAGCTATAAGCTTTCATCCTATTTCAGTGACATTTCTAGACAGCCGATTGCATCACTAGGTGGAACCATCTGTAAACAATACACTGCTGCAGGAATCAATGTATATAACTGTGAAAGTGTGTAGAAAAATACCAGAACAGCACCTTACAAATAGCAGGCATTTGCTGGGGTCTTTGGAGGCACTTGGGCAATTGTTAGGTAAAATGCAAAATCTCTCCACGCATTCTCTCCTCTGCTTTTCTAACCAGAAGTGGAACAGTGGTTATGCTTCTGTTCTTCATTTTCTCTTCCAAATTCTGCTGCCAAATAGCCCTCACCCTCATCCAAGGACTCCCCAGTAACTCCAAACATTTTGAACAGATTGGTCAAAGTGTTAAGCTGCACCATTACGTGTGAGAGGAAAGACTGATAAGAGTTCAACAACCCTTCCTCTGCATGAGGTCCAGAACAGCAGTCACATCTGAGTCCTGTGATTTGAGGCAGTGGAGATAGGAACTGCTTGCCTGCTAAACCCAAAAGAGTGTAGCCATGTCCTGCCAGGCACCAGTCTTTGAGGAGCTTGACCGCAAACAGATACTTTCTTACAGGCTCTTCCAAGAAGAAAACAGATTTAAAAAGAAAAATAGACATACAGGTTGAATTTCAGGCCCTATTATATGCTGCTTCTCCATTTCTGTTGTGCAGCCCCACATGTAAACAGTGACTAGCATTCGCAGGCAGGGTGGCGATTGCGGTAGACTAGGAGAATAACAAAATCAAGAAGGGACAAGGTTGCATGCAGGACATGGGCTCCCACTAACAGAAAAGTGGAGTAGGCTACAGCAGATCATTGCAGTGGGTTTGCTGAACCATTTCCCAAAGCAGTGCTACTGCCAGGCATAACATGCAGGGATGCTCGGGCAGGACTCAAAGCTGCCCACCAGGTCGCTCTGCTGTATGCCATCCTTTAGCTTAGCTATAGTTTCTCCAAAGTTCTCTGTCTAGGAAATGGAGAATGCTTTTGCCCTCCTACCTAGCAGTGATATGATGAAGTTGTCCCTCATGTACAAAGAGATCTAGCACAATGCGTGATGAATGCCACAGCTGCTGAGCTGGGCACTGTTTCTAAGTATTTATAGCCGAATTCACTCTTCAGCTGCTTACCTTTAAAGCAAGGAAAGGACTGTACTTTCTCTTAATCGCCTCCAGTAAAGGCTGCTATCAGATTCTCTATGGCATTAATGCTCTTCACAGCTCTGTTAAAGGCTATTGCAGGGTCCCTGTTTTTCCAGATATGTTTTCAGCAACACAGAAACCCCAGTAGTTAACTCTTTAGATCTTTCTACAATAAAGATGACACTCAGTTTGCTCATTTCCTAGCCTCTCTGCTTCTCATATGGCTGTCTGACTTTATTCTGCTGGTTTCCTATATTTGGCAGCAGCCAGAACAAATGAACATCTCAAAGACTAAAACTCACTGCTGGAAAAACATCCTCTCTGTGTCTCCTTACTGTCACTGTCACTTTCTTTTCCTTGGAGAAATAAGCATCTATGGCTAGAAATTGCAGAGATGAGCTTATCCACCAGGTCTTCTGCCCTCTGTGTTCCTTCATGTGTAGAGCAAGAACAGAATTTATTTTTAACTTGGCTACCTTCTTCTTCCTGAATTCCTTCCCACCTTACCTGCAGAGGCTCCCGCCGCTAGAAGCCATCCATGTTATCCCTCTGGGGTGCCTGCCCAAAGTTCCCTCTGGCTCTGTGAATCAGGGCTATGTAAGTCTCACTTCTGTCACTTGTTCTGGTTGCCTTTGAAAAGAAATTAAAAATATCTTCCTTATTTCCCAGCTACCGATGGATCTATATCATAGCATTACCCTTTGGAGCTTTTACATGAGCTCCTGTAGTTCACTCTCACCCTAGTCTTGCAGCTGTGTCCTTCCTTAGGGCTGCATTTTGAGATTTTCCCCTCCAAGCAACTGAATCTTGCCTTTTGCCCTTTCTCCTCTTACCAAATAACTGATATCTAAGTGGCTGTTTTCTGACTTTTTCTGACTCTGAAATTTAGGGAAATTATGTGAATTTATTCAATAAGGTGTGACCTGTGTTCTGAGATTGTTTGCAATTTCTTTTGCAGGGAATTTTTCTGAGCTTACAGTAAACCAAATTTCAAGGGTCAACTTCTATTTAAAAATCCTCCTACTGTTGTTTATATTTTAACCACTGTGCTAACTAATGTACCCTGACTCTGAAATAAGATCTGATAAACTTCCACCTACGGTAGGCCTCACAGTGGTCAAATAAATGAGAACAAACACCACAAGATCAGAAATGGAGAAAGACTTAGACACTGTGGATCAGTGAGGAAAAATAGGAAAGGCAGAAAGGCACAAAAGGAGACAGATAAATCAACAGTTTACAAGAGATCCTTTCAAACATGATGCCTTGAGAGGTCACATCCTTGTCACAAGATGGCAGTGAGGAGTGCCAGTCTGCAAGATGAAAGACTCTTCTCCTTTTTTGGACATTTTCATGTGGAAAACTTATAGAATGAGCATTTTTGTACCAGGATTAATTGCTGACAATATCCCCAAGTCCAGTTTTCCGGGGTCAGATTCATTAAGACAGAGATGAATAATATTTCTCAAAATCTGCATTGTCATCTTTGAAAGAAATGGCAATACAAGTTTTCTTTCCTCAGAAATAAATCAGGAGCATCCACCCAGAAGTAGGTGCATTTTAACCACGTTCAAGGCAATGAGATTGAGAGAAGAACCAGACTCAAACCTAAAAATGCCAACTGCTATAGACCTGAAGGAGTATATGTGGACCTTTAACATGAGGAAAGCTTGCAAAAGAGTACTTCCTTACATGATGCATGCAGATGTTCCCAAACTATGCTGGACACACGTTAACACACCTTTGGCTACAACAATTAGCTCTTTTGGTTTTGAAAACCTGTAGGAAAAGCTGATCTCATTAAAATCTCTAAAACGTTATGTTTATCAAAGAGTTTTACAAACTCAGTCAAAGCTCAAGGCTTTTCAAACCTCACCCATGCAGGAGGAACAGCTGCATGTAACCCACATATGCAGCCTTTTTCTTACACTTTAACCACCAGATGTGTACCATAACGCAGTAACCCAGTGAATACCTCAGTGGAAACAGGGATACAGAGGGATGGGAAAGGTGCCAGAGGTGCTGGGGAGGGCAGGGCTGTGCAGAAAACAAATTTTACATTGCAGTAAGGAAAAAAACACTACCTGATAATATCTGATGGGAAGAAGGCATAGGGACTCACGAGCAGATGGTGGCGGTGGCTGTGGCTGGCGACAAGACAGTGGCCAGGGAGTCAGGGGCTGTGGAGCAGGAGAGAGGGAAACCAGGATCTGGAGTGAGAACTGAAAATGAGGTTAAGATTGTTAAAAACATGTGGGACTAAAACTGACTTGAGTAGCTCTCAAAAGCCTGCTTGCTATTGAAGCTTATTTTGTACTCTGCTCCTTCATTTGATCCTTCATTCCCAATGAGCAATTGTTCCTAAAACCTGACAAGCCCGATCCCACATATAATTGCACAGTATCCAACACCTTCTCTCTGTCACCCTTCAAGTGTTTCCCTGAGCTGAGCCCAGCTCCCATCAGCTCCTCTCTTGGGCCCATCTGCTTTGTTTCCCTGGCCTAGTGATAGTGGTCTCCTAAGCCTCTACAGATATCCCACACTTTGCTGTTGTTCACAAGTTGCATTAAAACAGCTTCAAGCACAGAAGACAACCAGATAACATGGTATTACAGCACCCTACGGGAGAAAAATAGCACAGAACTACAAGCAGGATCAGATCTAAATTTTTCACACAATCTGTAAAATAGCAGCTAATCTGGTTCCCATGCTAGAATGCCTCTCTCATGCATTTACTCCTGCATGCCTAGCTTTGTCCCAAGTCCTCAGTACAATGCAATTTCTACTTGAAATAAGTGGGACAACAATGAAGTAGATCGGCTCATAAACTTTTAAAAGGAACTCATGATTCTATGAACTTTTTGCCTTCAATTGAAGAAGACTGACCTGCATGACCCAGCAGTGCCCATTCAAGCCTGTTTTCCTCATCCATCCTTCTGCCCCCTCCTGCCTCTGGTGAGTCACTAGCACATTTGATTCAACAAGTTGTTTTGAAGCAACACCAGTGACCTAACATGCAAGAGAAGCCATTAAATGGTGTAGCAGTGCAACTTTTCCAAGGCAAAAGCAGCTTGGGAAATGCAGAGTGAGCTGATGTTGAAATCAGGATAACACATGGATGAGCAAAGTCTGACACCCTCATGGAATGAGTTTGCGCACACAGTGTGAGGTTAAATTTCTGATAAAGAACACTAAATAGCTATCTATGGGTCTTAAACCTAAAGTTATGTCATTGAACTAAAATGAACTCTAAGTCTTACTCCCAAATAGAAGAAAAAAAAGAAAAGCCTAGATCAAGGAGACATAGGAAAGAAGGAATTCTTTAATAAAAAAGTAAAATTAAACTATTTTACAGAGTTAATATTATCTGGACCTGATGTTGTGCTTACCCTGAGATTAAATGCAAGTTGGTCCCTACAAATCAATACAGGTATGAATGGCTGAAATTACCGTTGGGACTCTAGTGTCAGGAGAAATTAAAATTCTGCCTGGACACATGATTTCCCATGCTTTCCAGCAGCATTATTCCTGTCTATTCTCTAGCAAAGAAAGACCTAACAGTCTGAGAAAAAAACATGCCCCACAAGAGAGTGCCTTCACATTTCCTAGCATGCAGTACAAATGATTGAGTCTGATTTGGTAATCCATCCAATTCAAGGTTGTTTGAATAGCCACACCACAGCAAAGGGGGTCACAGCATGGGAGAATGATTAACTTAACCTACCTGCCTTGTTTGTTTGATGCTGCCTTACTCCAGTGTGAGTCAATAAAACTTTGTGCACTGACACACACAACTTCCAACACCCGCCAGCTGGGAAAAAATGGGGATTAGGAAAGCCACCTTTCTCTTTCTTTTCTTGCTCAGCTCAGGTAAGAGTCCTTTGCCTTCTGCTTGCCTAGGTGAGAAGAGGGCCAAATGTTTGCAAGCTTCATTTGGTGAAGGTAGGTCCCCAAATCTCTGTGTGGCCACTTATCTGGACGATGATAGATCCGGGGCTTGCGGGCCAGCAAGAGTTGCTGTTGAACAAAGTGAGAGCTGTGGTTGCTCTACTGTCATGTTCGTTAGAGATGACAGAAGAGCAACAGCCTTGGTGTCTGTGTGGGGAACAGATGGCTCCCTGCAAAGACGCCTCATGGCCAGAAATAGGGGCACCTTTAGAAAGCAGCCTATCAATGGCTTGCTACAAAGACATGGCTGTCTGTTTTCAGCAGCCTTTTATGCTAGGGTTGTTTCTTTTCTCTGTTATTGCCAAATACTGTGATCCTTATTTTGATTGTTTTGAAATTGGTAAATGCATTGTGAAAAACAAAATCACAAAGAAAAGGGAAAATTGTTCTACACACTAGAGTTTCAGTCTTTTTCATAGACACAATCTTAACAGGAAATTTTTCATTCCATGTGATAGGGAGGCCAAAATCTGATCAGCGTTAGCTTCTGCAGTATTTTTGGTGCTGCAAGACTATTTTTGCGGAAGATAGTAAAAAATAATTTGTAACACACAAGAACTGAGTAAGGCTCTTTACATCTATCTTTTTGTGTTTAGTAGACTGTAACTCTCATGGAAATTTTGAATAAATTTTCTCTGTCCTGAAAGCTTTAAACTTCAATGAACTATGGGATTCAGATGGCACATCTTCTTTCAGGCCTTCTGTATAACTACACAGCCTGTTGTGATTGCAGTTAAAAATATAGTTATGAGTGTGCCAACACATATAAAAAAACTCCAATAAAATATACAAGTATTTTACATATGTAGTTTTAAGATATAAAAAAGGTAACAGAAAAATATGGTAGATTTTAGCTAGAAATATTAGAGAAATGCCTCAGCATAAAATATTCTAGATATTATTTAATGCTAAGAATGATCATCTTAATTTAAATTCTAGTTTCTAAGCTTTGTTTTTTTCAGAATAACCACCTCATTCAAATCAAATACACTTCTAAAATAAGTAAGAATTTTATACAGGGTAGGAAAATATAGGATTTGGACTTTTGCCTGCAATACTCTGCTTTTGTTTGCAAATCCTTTATCAAATGGTGGTAAATATTTGCATTTCTGAATAAGGCAGTAATACATCTTTCTAACACTGAAAAATTCCATAGACATAGGAAAAATGGTAGCAAGAAAATTTACTACATTTTTATTCAGTTTGCATATATTTTCTTTTTTTTTCTTTAAAGTATTATGCCTTGCCATGTAACTACAACAGAAAGGGGAAAAAATATTTTTATGACCCTGTCAATATTTTAAAAACAAAATGCTGTTATTACAATGACAATATTATTGCAAACTGTCAAAACAGAACAGAATTAATGTTGCATGGAAGCTGTACCATAATAGGAATACTTTACTTGTGTTGTCCTCGTGGAGAGCATTGCAGCATCCCTATGATATTGTTTTAACCTAATTTAATGTTTTGTCTCAAAACTGATTTCTTCTTCATGTCATTTTTGTTTTGAAATAACATAAATCTGTGATTCCTGTGCCTGTCACATGAAATTTTGTTGTATCCCTTTTCACTTTATATTTTCTTTTTTAGCAGCTATCCTTTTCTTTCATGCATACTGTTAAACTGTCAGCCCTTAGGGCCAAACACTTCCCTAGTCTACGTGCAAGAAAAAATCTCCAGTAACTTCTCTGGGTTTGCGATGGTGTGGGAGGAAGCATAATTTGGCTTTTGTGCCTATTTTATCAGTTCCATCTCGTAGGTGCAAAATGATCTTAAAGAAAATGCTCAGCTGCTGGCTGAGCTAGCACTCAGGTGAAGGAATTTAACTGTATCAAGCGGCATATGAGCCTGCTTCACACTACAAAAGAGTGTTACTCGGGAAAGGGAGTAGTTGCCTTCCTCGGCCTGAAAGACATTTCACAGGACATCCCTGTGGAGCCTCCCAGTCACAGGCTGTGGGTCTGAGTGGGATGAGGCTGCGTTCTGTCCCTCCTGCTGGCACTGGGCTATGGCCAAGAAAAAGAAGGGTCAGAAAAAGATGAAGAAAGAAGAAGTCCATCTCTTCAGCATGGCTGTCATGCTTGAGGGGGAAGCCAGGGCCTGGTTCATACCCTGTATGGCTTTTATTCAGCAATTGCGTAAAGCGAGGCACAAAAACAAGGCACAGAGCAGGACTGGGATGTGTTGCAAAGACCATTGTCCAGCTGTCTGTTTGGGGTTGAAACCATGCAGAATGGGTAACTCCTAGAACCAAACATTTGTCAGTAGAGTCATATGCTCATCTGATAAAGAAACTGTAAAAATCACAGGACTCATGCAACTCCGTGACCCTGCAGCTGGAAGTCATGAACGTCACGGTTTTATGAACTACAGCGAAGCATTCAGAGGTTGCGTAGCTGTAACAGAAAAAGAAAATACTAAATGGCAAAGTCGTTTACAAGAAGGATTATACTTGAACATTTTTGGAGTTTACCACTAAACATAGCTTTACTTTTTAGCTTCCTATATATTTCACATGCAGCTGCAGCTCAGAGGATTTTAGGTGAATTTATTTACCAGTTTAATGTTTTCTGTTAATTTACTGCAATGGAGGGCAACATCTGCTACTTTGATTATTAAGTTCAATACATAGTTATTACAAAAATGATAAACTGAACATGATAACAGTGATAACCCCAGTGACTGAATACAGCTTGTTTCTTTCAAAAGCAAGAGCAGTTGAAAAAAGGCAGCTATGGGGTGGCTGATAAAATCGAAGCCGTTCCATGTGGGTAGGTATCAGCAATGGACAATCATTGTTTCACATCCTTCTTGAGTCCCATTTCTCCACTTTCTCCAAAGTATGGGCAACCAATATTTTCTTTCTGAAACACCTCATTTTTTTTCACTCCTTGGGTCATTTTCTCTGTTCCCATCACTAGGGTATAAAACCCAAGGTTTCTGTTACTTGTTATGACTTTCAGAATGATACAAAACACAGTTCAAGCTACTTCTCTCTCCTGTCTTACATGGGGTTTTCCATGATGCTACCCTTTACCATACTAGGAAGGCAAGATTTACCCATATTTTATCACCATTTACCCAATTATTCCAGCAATTAAATAATGATGTTACTCAACTAGGTGACAGAATTTAACATGAAAGTTTGAAATAAATCATATCAGCATTCACATTTTTATCTCTTTCTCTCTTTTTCCTTTTAGTGCAAGGAAGCATACTAGACAGCTATGTGAGAACAGAAGGAGCTTGGCTACTCAACCCAAAGAAGCAAATTTATAGGACAAATAGTGAAGAAGAATGTGCAGAGCGATGTGAAACTGAAAACAAATTTACTTGCAGGTAATTTCCACTGGTTCCCATATATATCTTTCATTCCAGATGATGGAGCAGTCTGCTTTATTGATCAGCAGACTGAACTTTTGAGGGATTTCTCAGGAGTATGTGTCTGAGGTTTGCTGGAAAAACAAAAGATGTATGGAAAATGAACGACTGGGATGTATGGATAAAGACAGCACAAATAGAGAAATTATGAAAACTATGCTGAATTTTTATTGGAAAACTTTACAATATCTTGGCGCACAGTTTGGCTCACTGAAAACCAACTTGATATGCTTTTATCAAGACTCTTGTACTACTTTTCCATTATTTTTTTGCATATTCCAAGCAATAATTAATTGCTTAGAAATTTAAGACATCAATAATGGCATCATTTATGTTCATTGCATTACCTATTATCTTGCAGATACATCCATTTTCTGAAATTTACTAGAATTTGGACTTATGTAACTTCTATTTATTTTGAGAAAGAGATATCCATCTAAACCTTAACAATCCTAAACCCTACTTCCAGGCAAGCCCTCTCTCTGCACTTGCATTTAACCAGGCCCAAGAGGCTAGAAAGCATGAAAGACATTGACCAGTCTGTACCACTAGCCTTTGCTCAGGCTTCTGCTTCAGAGGAGCCTATTGCTTTGAGTCTAAGGCTTCTGAGACTCCTGTGCCAAAGCCTCAGAGACCAATGAGCTTCAGCAGTACAGCAGGCAACTGGAGTAATGACGAGAGGTATTTGTTATTGTGATGGGAGGCTGTCCTCACATACGAGGCAGGGAGGTTTCCTCTTCTAATCTTCATGAGTTCTCAGTCTACCACTTCTGCAGCATAACTCTTTGAACTCAGCAGACTGCCTATCTGCAGGGCTGTTTCCAGCAACTGGTTCTCCATCAGGCTTCTATTCAAGGAAGGGATACCCTGGTGCTGACTTTTTAAATGTGTTTTATAACTTTGTGATTAAAATCAAAATGGAAAACGAGACTTATTTTAAAGAGGTGTAACCCTGAAGGATGACAGGGGTTTGCTGACTGAGTGTGTGAAGTACCACCAGTTCCCTTTGATCCTACTCCCCTCTCTGAAAACCATACAGAGAGGGCAGAGCTTCAGCAGTACTTCTCAGGAGTGTAGGGAGGAAGGCCGAGAGGGCAGGTCTGTATATTCAGATTATATATTTACAGTTTGCAGAGGATTATTGTTCTCTTTTGAGACATATTCATATACAGTATCATTCCTCAGCCTCTGCCTCAGGCCTGAGCCTCACCTGACATTTGAATAACATCAGGGTTGTTTTGTCCTTGCCTTCCTAATCAATTATGTGAGATCTATTACAATCAGTAGAGAACAGATGCTATCTGTCAGGGAAGGATTTGGGTGAAGAAAGGTAACTGTTAGGCAGAGCTTGAAGACCAAACCAGCACTTCAGCACCATCACATAGAATCATAGAATCATAGAACGGTTTGGGTTGGAAGGGACCTTAAACATCATCTAGTTCCAACCCCCCTGCCACAGGCAGGAACACCTTCCACTACACCAGGTTGCTCAAAGCCCCAGCCAGCCTGGCCTTGAACACTGCCAGGAAGGGGGCATCCACAACTTCTTTGGGCAACCTATTCCGGGGTCTCGCCACCCTCACAGTAAAGAATTTCTTCCTGATATCTAATCAGGAAGAAATCTACCCTCTTTCTGTTTAAAACCGTTACCCCTCGTCCTATCACTACATGCCCTTGCAAAAAGTCCCTCTCCAGCTTTCCTGTAGGCCCCCTTCAGGTACTGGAAGGCTGCTAGAAGGTCTCCTTGGAGCCTTCTCTTCTCCAGGCTGAACAACCCCAGCTCTTTGACCCTGTCTTTGTAGGGGAAGTTCTCCATTCTTCTGATCATCTTCGTGGCCCTCCTCTGGACTCCCTCCAACAGCTCCATGTCCTTCTTATGTTGGGGGCCCCAGAGCTGAACACAGTACTCCAGGTGGTGTCTCACAAGAGTGGAGTAGAGGAGGAGAATCACCTCCTTCAATCTGCTGGCCACACTGCTTTTGATGCAGCCCAGGATATGGTTGGCTTTCTGGGCTGCAAGTGCACACTGCCAGCTCATGTTGAGCTTCTCATCAACCATTACCCCCAAGTCCTTCTTCTCAGGGCTGCTCTCATTCCATTCTCCGCCCAGCCTATATTTGTGCTTGGGATTGCCCCATTAAAGCACATCAGTTCTTCAGACCACTAAGTTCAGATCACTACTTCACACTTGTTATCCCACCTTAGTAGTGTGTTGGACCATGCACATTCGCTACATCTCTACTCGTAAATTTAACATTTCTGAGAGCTGGGCTTGAATCAAGGGGGAACAGTCCCCAGTGTAGTTTTCACCCAGGGCAACTAGCACTCCCTAGACAATGCACAGACACTGTTCCCAGCAGCAAGGCCAGATGTGAACCCTCTCCTTTGGGGAGAGGATGTGTGAATTTACAAGAACAGGCACACCGGGATCATGCCAATTTGTATTAGGGCTACAGAATGAGCTTTGTCAGTATTTGCATTCCTGGTGTAGTCCTACCCACTGAATGCCATATTGCTATTGCTCTTTTTTTTGGTTCAGAAAAGCTAGCCGTGTGAATTACTTAGCCTATCAGGAGTTTTCCTTAGATGTTATTGTAAAGGTTACACTGTCCACTCCAGTTTTGCAGATTTATAGACTAGGTACTTGCTGAAAAGACAAATGGCTGTTTTCCAAAGTGCTTATGTTGCTTCATGTACGATGACTCAGAACAGTTATCACAAGGTAATTCAAGGTCCTGGCTTGCTGTGTTTTACCTGTTCTTGGTAACTGCTGAATGCTGTAGAATGTCTCGCTTCTTGACTGACCACTAATATTTTTGAAATAAGGTCAAGGTCTCTTGTGCATATATTCTCTTCAGCATGTTCTCTGGAGTCTCTGGCACATTATAACCCTTCTTTTTTTATTCCTTGTCATAATCGTTCATGTAGCTGCCTTTCAACCTAAGTTTGATATGAAGACTTAGACCACTGAAAATGGGAGCTGTGATACTCAGTGATTTGTGAAACATTACTTGATCTTAAATATCACTGCAAGGCAGTGCTTGCTAAAATTATAACTGAATACTAGAAAAGGCGTTTAGGTAAATAATGCACACGTTCAGCTATTGTTTCTTACATTGCACTCTCCTCTTAATTTCAACAGGGCCTTCTTATTCACCAGTAAAGACCAACAGTGTTTAACGTTGACTGAGAACACCAAAACAGCAGTGATATTCAGAAGAACAAATGCAGTTCTTTATGAAAAAAGAAGTATGTCTATGATGCCTTGTCTTTTTTATATTATTTCACTGAGATATGCTTTCCATTGGGACTCACAAAACCCTGTTGTAAATGGGGGCTAAGCCTTCACCGGGTCAGATGAAGTGGGTAGGTCAGCCCTTACCTAATACTTGGTTTTGCCACATTGCTTGTATTGCAGTGATATGATTTTTTTTCCCAGATTAGTGCTCCAGCATCTTTCCTGCTCCCTAAATCCTAGGGTCCAAAAGGCAGAAAAGAGCACTGTTGCTTGGGGAACGCAGAAGGTGCTGGGAGTAATGGAGGTGCTTAAAGGGTCCATTCTCTCGTCCTCTTTTAAAGCAGCCAATAATCTACAGCTGCATCTTCTCCGTCTCTGCTGAGGGTACTAGGAAGAGCTACTTGTGCTGGCAATGGTTTCTGAGACAGACCTTTGCCTACTGGAAAACTGATGGAAACTATCAAATTATTTCATTTGTATCACTAACGAAAATTCAGTTTACTTGAGTGGGACTCAAATCAACTTTCTTTTAGTTGCACACGTTGTCAGAAGTATTAGAGTGTTAACTATGCTTCAGATAAAAATGATCTATTTTTATAGTATTTGTATATTGTTATATGATGTTTTAACTTTTCAATGAATGAATTTGGTGAAACTTTTATCCTAATCTATGTATTTATGATCTAATTAATTGATGTGGTGAATTTTTGTGTTCTCCTTTTGTACGTGTTTTATTTCTGATCAGTTTTGTCATAGATGAGGATTATGTGACTTAAGTGTATTTGATCTCCTATTCTTTCTGAAAATAGGAAGTCTGTCTTTAAGAAATGGCAACTATCCAATTTTTTATCATCTCTTTTAAAAATCTATCATGTTATGCCAGATGCAGACAAACGATTGGGTTTTAAGACTATTTTTTAATTACATAATCAAGCACTAAATTATTGCTGTATACAGGGAAGAAGGAATGTATTTTATTTTTAATATAACATAAGTTTCATTGTGTTGTTCTCTGACTTTAGTAGAACACAAGGGAGAAAAGATCTTTCTGATCATTCAGATATGTAAGATAATGTGGTAAACTTTGAACAGAATTACTACTGTTCTGAGTTAAATGACTTTGTGAATATTGCCTTTCACCATTTGCTGATTTGTAACCTTTTAAAAAACATTAATGCCTTTGAGAATATTCAGAAATTGGAAACTATAGTATCTACCAAGAAGCTGTTCTCCTTCAACAAAGAAAGGTGCATGAAGACGAAAAATGAACCAGGCTCTCAGCTGCTGCTAATCATGCAGTGGTTTCAGTAGGCCAGTTTCTAACCGAAAGTCAAGAATCACAATAACTAGACTGTAAATACCAATGACCTCCAGAAAAATGCATCCTTACTCCTTTGTTGACCTGCAAAGACTTGTAGGATAAGATAAAACTATGTGTATAGCACCTCCAAGAAGCTTTTACATAGTAGTTCAATAGCTTTATCTGGGTTGCAACTGAGCATCCAAATAAGACTTTTTTCAGACATTGTAGATATAAGGAAAAAAGTTTTTCATAGAATGGGTGGGTAAGCACTGGACCACATTGCCCAGAGAGACTGCGGAGCCTTAACCCTTGCAGATGTTGACTGGACAAAGCTCTGAGTGGCCTCATCCAGCTCAGAAGCTGGCCGTGCTTTTTATGGGGATTTGGACCAAAGATCACTGAGGGTTCTTTTCAGCCTGATATTTTTTGAAGCCTACAACCAGCTGTCTTTTTTTTTTTGTGTATATAACTGATGACAGGTAATTTAATGTTTTGAACATAAGATATTTTTATTATATCCAGAAGCTGGTGGGAATTTCCCCTTATCATGATTAAGTAATGCTAAGAAATATTCTGCAGTTCCTATTGTAGAAGGAAAACTGAATGGATCAATTGGCAAGTAACAAAGTTTAAAGACTGAACAAATAACTTACATGTAAATAATCCATACTGATTTTGCTTCAGTGCTGTGATCAGGAGCTAGACTGTGATTCTGATTTATTTTTGAGACATTCCTTGGATTCGCTGAGGTTAGAACCCAGATGAGACTCCTGCAATATTCAGTGAGATTTGTTCCGGCATCCTTTTAAGCCTTTTGAGGTCATGGGCATGGATTTTAGTTTCTTGAAAAAAAGAACCCCATCAGTAAAGGTGTGAAAAACTGTAGTTTTACATAACTGAAATGTCAAAAAATTGCACATCTACCTACAGAAAACAAAAGATGGACATAGGTATCATGAACATGAAAAATGTAGCCTATTGTGTATGTGTCAGATGGTTTCTCTGTTGCTAATTTCTTCATTTATAGAGGGTCTCAAATAATTACGTGTCCATTCTAATGATAACATCAATTTAATCTATTGTTACAGAACAGAAGGGAAAACATAGCTTTTTCCTATGCAGATCACATCACTGTCTCCAGCAGCTTCTGCTGTCCTAATACCTCAAGGAAATTCATTTCACATGCCCAGATGCTTCTGCAATACTATTGCTGAAACCAACATTACTTTTTTCAGTTGAAGCAATTACTTGATGAGACCTAATTGCTCTTTAGCATTGCGCTCAAAGAAAAGGATAACAATTGGTGTAAAATTCAGAGTTTTAAAAATTTTTTTTTGTACAGCATGTGCTATAAAAGAGAAAGTTAATCTTCCCTGGCTTATAGAAAAAGTAATAAGAATTAAAGCTAGCATTTGGGAATTGTTATCCACATATCTGTTTGTAAATAGTTAACCCAAGGGACATGGGTTGAGTTTGGAGATCAAAGTTAGTTATTTGTCATCAGACAGAAAAAAACCTAAAGGTTATATAAATGGTCAAAAGTTTATCCAAACAAAAAGAGTCAGCACTTGGCTGATTCAATGTTCGGTTACTGGTGTTTTTAATGTTAATTTATTACAAAATTGTTTGAGGGATCCAAATGGCTTCCAACTAAGTTTCTAGAGTAAACTTGCCTATATACATACATTGAAATAAAGAGGTGCCTAAAGGTAAATCTATAAATCCAGATCTAAACAACCTATCAGCCCACAGAAGACTGGACCTTATTTCAGATTCAAATATTAGTTCTTTTAATTTTTGACAGACAGAGCTGTGTAAAATGGCATTGTTTCTCCAGACTTATGTTAATATTCTGCTTGTATGTCTGCTTTGGCATAACTTGGATGCTGAGAAAAGCTGATGCGAAAATGGGTCTCCAGAAATATCTGATTTGAACACTACTTAAAAATGTTGAGACAAGGCAGGTTATAACCTAAAAGACAGATTGCTTCATTGCAGCTAGAAAGGAGGAACTATCTGATGAAATATGTCCTGTGCATAGAGAAATGTTAAACGAGTTTCATGAGTTTTCCAAGACAGAGGACACGTTGCCTGACAGTGACTGTCGCTAAACTGCAGATATAGAAGCTCTGAAGGAATGTGCCAAGATCTGAGTTCCTTTAGCTGTGCCTTGGCAGAGCCGCCCCTTGCAAGCCTGCTCTCCCCTGGCAGTCACCAGCTTTTTGCTGGGAAAGATGATTGTTCATCTTTCCTCCTAGGAAAATCTTAAAGGCTGCAATGGGATTATGGTTGCTTCCTCCTCCTGAGAAAAAAATGGCAACATTGAGCTTTCAGTTCTCATTTAATGTAATGATTAATAATTTAAAACAATTTAATGTTTTCAAGTCTATCAGTGCAAACCCCAGGCTTATTCAGCATTAAAATTCCCTTTGACTTACATAAAGACAGGATTTCATTGCTTATTCTTTCACTCCTTCTTTTTCTTTTTTTCATGAAGGTACTATGAAGTTCCAAAATCTAAGAGTACAAAAGCATATATAATGTGCACCTTCAACCAAATATTGTTTTAGCGTATAATGAATCAATTAAATCTCATTCATGACATGGTGAACTTTAATGAAACAATGATGTCATCCGCATTTATACGAACTTTAAAAAAATTGCTTATTTAAACTGGTAAAATGCTATGTCTATGATCTGTGATTCTGTCCTGTTATGTTCTTCAGCTGAATTCAGGTGGCTCTCTTTTAAGGTTTGATTTTAATTACTGTGCACAACTATAATAACATCATAGGAGGCAATTAAAAGAGAATGTGTTTCTATTTTGCTATGGTGCATATTTACATGGTAAAAGCATATTTTATTATTTAAATCTATTACACTATGTTCTCAAAAGAACTGGGTTGTATTATACTTATTTCTCTGGAATTCTAGTTTGGAAGATTTTGGCTTTCACATACATTTTTCAATGCTAATTTATTCAACTTAGACATCAGATAACTTGTAGATTTTTACAACGTGAGCTGTCTATTTTTGACAGCATAAGAAAGTAAAAATGTGACCAAATGCATTTAAATGTATTAGCATGAAAATGGATTTTGTATATGCTAAAATCCAATGGACATGTCATGATACTGATTAATTAAGCCCATACCATTTCAGTTTATCTTCTAGAATGCAAGGAGGGAAAAGGGGTGGATTACAGAGGAACAGAAGCCAAAACTCAGAAAGGTGTGCCATGCCAGAAATGGACTGACAATGCCCCCCATAAACCAAAGTAAGGCCTTTTTGTATATGTTTATGTTTTTCTGAAATTTTGCTAAGTCATTTATATATGCTAAGTAGTCTTATAAGCTATTTGTTTGGTGTTCAACGCCTTGCTATAAAATATTTTTCTACCCTTATCTGGAATAAGATAATTCTCTAATCTCAGTTGTAACTCAGAGACCTTCTATTAGGGCTACATGATCAATTGGGACAATGTCAGTCTTGGCAGTTGCATTTAAATTTTGCGATCCTTACATGAGCAAAACACTCGACACAGAAGCATCTGGTTCTGCTGAAATAAGAATTTTTCATTAATCTCAACATGGCAAGAACTTCTCTTGGCTAAAGGTATAACATGTGGCAGATGATATAGAGGTATATCATTTTATCAGTGAATCCACAGACAATTAACAGATCATTATTTATTGTACTTAATGAAAAACACCCAACCAGGTTTATTTAGTAACCTCCTATTGAGATGGCAGAGCATTCAGGTTACAGAGAACTCTCCCACTTCAGCAAATATCTTCTCATTGCGTCTCCCAGGGAACATGTCCCAGAGGAGACATCTCTCTACATGCTAAAAAGTACCTTAACTCAGCAAAAATTACTGCAAACTGAACAGCTGGAATAAATGAAAGTATTAAAGACATGACTGGCCTTAAAGGCACCATATTTCCTGTAGTCTATAGCTATGACACTTCTAACGCTTCAGCAGTGGCACACAGTAGCAATTAGGACACTTCTAATTAATGACATCTACAAAATGGTCCTCAGATGAAGATTTCATTTTTAGAGTCCTATGCTAAACAATTGGGACATTTTCCTTATTCTCTTATCCCATTTAAATTCTGTTCCAGTTACACACCCGAAAAATATCCCAGTGCGGGACTGGAGGAAAACTACTGCAGAAATCCTGATAACGATGAAAAAGGACCCTGGTGTTACACAACAGATCCTGCTAAGAGATTTGATTACTGTAACATCCCAGAGTGTGAAGGTGAGGATACATATACCCATTTCTTTCCCTTTTTGGAAGATGTGCTCAAGAATGCGAAGTTATTCAGATGCTTTTATTTTTAATTGAGTATTTGTTCCAAACCTGAGTTTAGTTCAACCTGAAACTTTTCAAAGACATTTTCAACATCAACAAGGAAGATATCACAAAACGCCCAAAACAGCTATACAAAGTCTTTTTTTTCCCTAGATAAAAAAGGTATATGAGTGTATTCACATATCATATCCTAGAATTGAACCAAATGAGAGTTGCTAGTGCGAAAGTCAATAAAACATGACAGCAGCAAGGCACAGATTTTCAATTATAGTTTAGTAGTTTTAATTCAGCTCTTTTAAAAACTATAGTCTATAATGTTGGTTTTTTTTAAATGGAATACTATAAATGTAATCAACTAGTTGAAATCATCTTACCAAGAAAAATAAGCTTTTACTTTGCCAAAAAAAGACTGTCCTTCAGCCTTATGCTCTGATCAGGCTCTTGAGCTTCATGTGAAATGAGTATGAATGTTCATGGACCAGTTCCTCAGGGACTTTCTGTCTCTCTTGTCCTCATTCTGCCTTGCTCCTACAGTAGAGTGCATGCACTGCAGTGGAGAAAACTACCACGGAGTAGTTGCGACAACGGTATCTGGGCTTGAGTGCCAGCGCTGGGACTCCCAGCAACCTCACTCTCACGGATACCTCCCGGAAAAGTGAGTCAGACTGTGATGGGTTGTTTATCGTCATGGGTGACCTGAAGACCACCTTGCCCCAGACAGGATAATTGTTACAGACATTAGTGACATTTGTTTAAAAATTATTTTATCCTGTTCAGTTTTCCAGAGAAGGATTTGAAGATGAATTACTGCCGTAATCCCGATGGTGAACCTCGGCCCTGGTGTTTCACCACCAGCCCGACTAAACGCTGGGAATATTGTGACATTCCTCGTTGCAGTGAGTCTGACTTCTAGACTTCTAGACACAAAGACATCTCACACAGAATCACAGAATCACAGAATGTTAGGGATTGGAAGGGACCTTGAAAGATCATCTAGTCCAATCCCCCTGCCGGAGCAGGATTGCCTAGACCATATCACACAGGAACGCGTCCAGGCGAGTTTTGAATGTCTCCAGAGAAGGAGATTCCACAACCTCTCTGGGCAGCCTCTTCCAGTGTTCGGTCACCCTCACCATAAAGAAGTTTTTCCTCATATTTATGTGGAAGCTCCTGTGTTCCAGCTTGCACCCATTGCCCCTTGTCCTGTCAAGGGATGTCACTGAGAAGAGCCTGGCTCCATCCTCATGACACTTGCCCTTTACATATTTATAAACATTAATGAGGTCCCCCCTCAGTCTCCTCTTCTCTAAGCTAAAGAGACCCAGCTCCCTCAGCCTCTCCTCATAAGGGAGATGTTCCACTCCCTTAATCATCTTTGTGGCTCTGCGCTGGACTCTCTCTAGCAGTTCCCTGTCCTTCTTGAACTGAGGGGCCCAGAACTGGACACAATATTCCAGATGCGGCCTCACCAGGGCAGAGTAGAGGGGGAGGAGAACCTCTCTCGACCTGCTAACCACACCCCTTCTAATACAGCCCAGGATGCCATTGGCCTTCTTGGCCACAAGGGCACACTGCTGGCTCATGGTCATCCTGCTGTCCACTAGGACCCCCAGGTCCCTTTCCCCTACGCTGGTCTCCAACAGCTCTGCCCCCAACTTGTACTGGTACATGGGGTTGTTCTTGCCCAGATGCAGGACTCTACACTTGCCCTTGTTATATTTCATTAAATTTCTCCCCGCCCAACTCTCCAGCCTGTCCAGGTCTCTCTGAATGGCTGCGCAGCCTTCCGGTGTGTCAGCCACTCCTCCCAGTTTTGTGTCATCAGCGAACTTGCTGACAGTGCACTCTATTCCATCATCCAAGTCATTAATGAATATATTGAATAGAACTGGTCCCAGCACCGACCCTTGAGGGACTCTGCTAGACACAGGTCTCTGACTGGACTCAGTCCCATTGACCACCACTCTCTGGCTTCTTTCCTTCAGCCAGTTCACAATCCACCTCACTACCCGATCATCCAGACCACACTTCCTCAGTTTAGCTGCGAGGATGCTGTGGGAGACCGTGTCAAACGCTTTACTGAAATCGAGATAGACCACATCCACAGCTTTACCATCATCTATCCACCGGGTTACATCCTCATAAAAGGCTATCAAGTTGGTTAAGCATGACTTCCCCTTGGTGAAGCCATGTTGACTGCCCCTAATGATCCCCCTATCCTTGATATGCCTAGAGACAGCACCGAGGACAAGTTGTTGCATCACCTTTCCGGGGATGGAGGTGAGGCTGACCGGTCTATAGTTCCCTGGGTCCTCCTCCTTGCCCTTTTTGAAGACTGGAGTGACATTCGCTTTCCTCCAGTCCTCAGGCACCTCTCCCGTTCCCCACGACTTAGCAAAGATGATGGAGAGTGACCTAGCAATGACTTCCGCCAGCTCCCTCAGCACCCACGGGTGCATCCCATCAGGGCCCATGGATTTATGGACATCCAGATTGCTTAATTGGTCCCTGACCCAGCCCTCATCTACCAAGACAGATTCCTCCTCTATCCTGACTTCTTCTGGGGCCTCAGGGGTCCGGGGCTCCTCAGGACAGCCTCCAGCAGTATAGACAGAGGCAAAGAAGGCATTCAGTAACTCCGCCTTCTTTTTATCCTCTGTCTCCAGGGCCCCCACCTCATTCATCAGTGGGCCTACATTGCCTCTAGTGTTGGCTTTACCTGCAATGTATTTGAAGAAGCCCTTTCTGTTGTCCTTGACCTCTCTTGCAAGGTTTAATTCCAAGGAGGCCTTAGCTTTCCTAGTTGCCTCCCTACATCCTCTGACAATAGACTTATATTCCTCCCAAGTGGCCAGCCCCTCCTTCCATGATCTGTACACCCTCTTCTTCCACTTGAGTTTGCCCAGCAGTTCCCTGTTTAACCATGCAGGTCTCCTGGTACCCTTCCTTGACTTCCTACCTGCTGGGATGCTCTGATCTTGAGCTCGGAAGAAGCAGTCCTTGAATGCTAACCAACTATCTTGAGCCCCCTTACCTTCTAGTACCCTGTCCCATGGGATTTCCCCTAGCAATTGCTCGAAAAGGCCAAAGTTGGCCCCCCTGAAGTCCAGGGTTGTGATTCTGCTAGCTATTCTGCTCCTGCCACATGAGATCCTGAACTCTACCATCTCATGGTCACTACAACCAAGGCTGCCCTCAACCTTCACCTCTTCAACCAGACCCTCCTTGTTAGTGAGGACAAGATCCAGCAGCGCTCCTCTCCTAGTTGGCTCATCCACCATTTGCATCAGAAAGTTATCATCAATGCACTGGAGGAACCTCCTGGACTGAGGATGGCTGGCTGAGTAGGCCTCCCAGCAAATATCAGGGTAGTTGAAATCCCCCATGACAACCAGGCCCTGTAATTGCGAGACTGCTCTCAGCTGCCTGTAGAAGGCCTCATCACCGTCCTCATCCTGATCCGGTGGCCTGTAATAGACACCCACAACAGTATCACCCCTGCCTGCCTGCCCCTTAATTCGCACCCACAAACTCTCAACTCGCTCCTGATCCGCCTCTGGACGGAACTCAATACATTCTAGCTGTTCACTCACATAAAGAGCAATTCCACCACCTCTCCTTAGCGGCCTGTCTTTCCTGAACAAGACATAGCCATCCATGACCACATTCCAGTCATGCGAGGTGTCCCACCAAGTCTCTGTAATTGCCACTAGATCATAGCCCCCCGACCGAACACGGATTTCTAACTCCTCCTGTTTATTCCCCATGCTGCGCGCATTGGTGTACAGGCATTTCAGGGAGCGAGCTGAGCACGCCGATTTCACCCCAGGGGGATGGGAGGCCTCCTGGTCTACCTCAACACTAGAGTGTTGCCCCAGTGGTGCAAGCCCAGCTACTACCCCATCCCCCTTCGAATCTAGTTTAAAGCTCTCCGAATGAGCCCTGCTAATTCCTGTCCCAGAACCCTTTTGCCCCTACAACATAAACCTTTCACATGTATTACCGTCACGCCTGGTGTCTTATAAAACCAGCCATTATCAAAGAACCCAAAGCCCTGCCTGTAGCACCAGTCTCGTAGCCAGGCATTAATAGAGAGAATCCTACTATTCCATCCCACGTCATCACCTGAAAATGGAAGGAGGGAGGAGAAAACAACTTGTGCCCCAGACTCTTTCACCAACCGTCCTAGGGCCTTGTAGTCTTTCTTCATCCCCCTCAGACTACGGGATGCAGCTTCTTCCCCACCTGTCTGGAAGATCAGCAGGGGGTAGTAGTCTGTGGCCTTCACCAGGTTGGGGAGTTTCCTGGTGATATCCCTGATTCGGGCTCCAGGCAGGCTGCAGACCTCCCTGTGATGGGGGTCAGCTCTGCATATTGGGCCCTCAGATCCCTTTAGGAAGGAGTCTCCAACCACTAAAACTCTTCTCTTCTTCCTTGTGGAGGAGGTAGCTATACGCCTGTCAGGTTTTTCTGACTGTGATGGGACCTCTGATATAGGTTGCCTCTCCACCACATCCCCATTGGACCGGCTGTATTCCACTAGGGCTTCATATCTATTTCTCAGAGGCACCTGTGGAGGCAAGGTAGGCAAGGAGGGCACTCGCCTTTTGCCACGGCCATAAACTTGCCTCCACTCACTCCTCTCCTCTAGGTTATTGTTTTCCACCTGAGAGGGGCAGAGTACAGAGGTCCCTTGATCCTGGGAGCTCTCTGGCAGGTGCTCCCATTTTTGTTGCAGGGAGGGCAGAGCCTGGCTCCACCAGTCTATCTCCATTTCAGCCTCCCGAATGCTCCTAAGCCTTTCTACTTCGGCTTGAAGCCTTTCAACCTGGCTTTGCAGCTGTGCCGCTCGGCCGAGCAGATCATCTACCTGCTCACAGCGCACACAGCCCCCTGTCCCCACAGAGACGCTGTAGCATTCCCTGCAGCCTGCGACCTGCACCATCGCCTCCTTCCGTGGGAGCTCTGTCTGGGTTCCCACATCCATTTTGGTCTTCTTCCGCTGGGTGGAGACCATTGTTCTTTCACTGAGCTGGGAAATACCTGTTGGAGACACCCCTGGTTCACAGCTCCTTGGCACCTTCCTCGCCTTGTGCACTGGGAGAGAGTCAGCGCCCTCCCCAACGAGCTGCAAACGGCTGTGGCCTCCCCCACCCTGGGACACACAAAGTCACTGCTGACTGCCCCTCTCCCCTCTGGGCAGGGACTAGTCCCTGTCCTCCCAGAGGCTCTTTACCACCCAGTCAACAGGGGGTGGTGCTACGCCCCCTCCTCTTCTGATTCGTTGCTGGGAACTTCCGGGTCCGGGGGCGGGGGGGGGTGGAAGCAGCTCAGGGCTGCTGCTCAGGGGGGCCCAGAGTATGAAAACCGCCCGGTACAGCCCGATCTCGCCTTCGCCCCGCACTGACCTCAGTCGCTGCCGCCGCTGCCGCTGCTGTCGCTGCTGCCGCTGCTGTCGACTAGAGCTTCCATTCAGGGTGGTGTAAGAGCTAGAACAAATAGAATAGGTCCCAAAGGTAAAAGAAAGGATAAAAGACTGCTGTCTTTTATCTCTAAGAAAAAAATAAATAACCTTGAAATTAACCTCTGATAGCTTTTTTGAGGCTAGACATTTCTGTCATAGGCTTTTCTAATGGTTTTGCCCGGAGCACATCTCCTTTCCTTGATATGTTTTTCCAAGACCAGGCATTTCAGTGGTTCTGATGTTTCTTCTGGTGTTCCTCTTTTGATATCAAACAGTTTCACTCTTCCTGAAAATGTTTTTGCTTTTGTTTTCCTCTTCCAATTAAATTCTCCACCTTTTCAATTTCCCTTTCCCCTAAAGGCCTGTCCTTGCCAGAATACTTTTCTTCAGGCTTCTCACCAGACCTCATCCTTGTTGTCTCTAACTCTCACGAGTTAGAGTACCTCTCTTTTATATCTGCATCTACACCTGTACCTATGACTGATGGGCCTGACACTTTTACCCCAGTTTTCTTCACAGTATTACCACTTGCTCACTTTCCAGCTTTGTTCTGATGGGGCTGGTAGCGCTTGGTTGTGTGTATACTGGCTGCTGTAAAGGGGCAAATGCAAATACCCTTCTGGCAGTTTGATTAGTTGTGAAGATGTTAAAATGGAAGAAAGAAAAGTTAAAATGTTTTTAGATCTTTTTTCTACCTTTTTGACTTTCCAAACATTTTGGTCTTTAACCTTACCTGCAAAGAGAGCTAAAAAGCTTTCTTAATTATAAAGCTCAAAGAGTTCTTTTTTTTTTGTTTTTTAATATGTCTAGAAGGCTCTGCTAAATTTCAGTTCCTTTTCTGCAATAGCAACACCCCCACCAGTTCCTGCACCAGGGCGTCAGTGCCTATCAGGAAGAGGAGAAGACTATCGAGGCACGATATCTGTTACTGAATCGGGAAATACCTGTCAGCACTGGAGTTCTCAATCTCCTCACAGACACGCTCGCACTCCTGAAAACTATCCCTGCAAGTAAGTGAAATGTCTCCATTATTCAGTGTCCATGAGAAGTACCATGGCACAGAATTACTTCATTTTTCTTCAACTATGTTGCACAGTTCTTCAGTTACACCAGCATTCATCACCTGCTGGGTTCCATCTTTTAAATTTTTTTACACATTTCTTTTTATGCACTTCTTTGTTCTTGGATGCTAGTGTCTCCTTTTCTGACTTTCAAGATCTGCTTGATTGACTCTTTCCCTCTTCAGTTCATCCTTTTACTGTATTGTTGCTCAGGTGAAGCAATGTGGAGTAAGAAAGTTACAATTATGATATTTGCTTGGGGCTGGATTCTTTCACCCTATGTTTCTGCTGTGCTGCTGTTGGCCTCAAAGTACTACATGAAATACAATCTCTTAATTCATCCGTCAATCTAGCAGGTGTCTGGTTTAGCACATCCAAAACACTGGTGCATTGCAATTATTTATCTAGTAAATGCCATCACTAAATGACAGCAGAGTTACCCACCAATAAATACAACAGTAAACTAGGCAGCAAAGTACATTCCCCTGTTATTCATAACCTTTACTAGGTTTCCATGAGAGGCTTTTCTTAGTCAAGTTTTCTGTTTCAGGAGCCTAGAGGAAAACTACTGTAGAAATCCCGATGGTGAGAAGATGCCATGGTGTTACACCACCAACAGAACAGCCCGGTGGGAATATTGCACCATCCCCTCCTGTGATGGGACAGAGCCAGAGGCCCCTGGTAAGAACAACAGGAGACATCTGGAAGTGAAGGGTCATCATGGTTTATTTTGAAAAATCTTGTGTGACTCTGCTCAGTTGTATTATTGCTGTCATTCTCAGTGTTGCTATGTATCAGTTGAACTCCTGAGCCTGGTGTGGAGCCCAGGCTGGTGTGTTCAGTCTGGTGGATAAGTGCAGAAAATTTTAAGTCACCTGCTGACCCAGCTCAGGAAAAATTGCAGAGGTCTTTTCCTCTTGAGAAGTGGTGATTCCCTCCATCTCTAAATTTTTAAATGCTCCATAGAAAACTTAATTAGCTTTACATGCCAGCTCCTGAAAAACTGAATCCAAAGCAAAACCTAAGATAAATTAAGAGCACTGAACCAAGACTCCATAAAAAGCAATCAAAAGAAAATTTTCCTTACACAAGGCATGCTTGTTCCACACACGTATCTATGGCAAAGCCACAGACATTCCCCTACGCTGGAGTTTTGATCCATATGTGAACAATTTGGATTGTTAGCTGAAATAAATCCCCATGCATAACAGTAAAATTGATGGACAAGTGTTTTTAATCTAGTGTATCATGAAATTTTTACAAACATTTTTGGAAATCTTCCTTTTGATCTACAGTCTGAGAAGGATTCTATTACAGAGAGCTGTGGTGGTCAGTGAAATAGTCTGGCTTGCTGTTTTCTGTTGGCTTTCTATGCTCGTGTATAAATATCAAAGTATGAAGATGCAAGGGACTGGTTTCTGTTATTCACTACAGCTGTTGATGTGCCTGAGCAGGCTCAAATTACTGAGGAGTGCTATCAAGGCAACGGTGTGACTTACCGTGGCACAGCTTCTTTCACTCTCACGGGAAAGAAATGTCAAGCCTGGAGCTCAATGTCACCGCACCGACACAATAAAACGGCAGACCATTACCCAAATGCGTATGTGTATTTCCCATTTCCATGTTTCAGTGGATAATAACCATTCATGAATTCGTTTTGGTTTGCATCATCTTTACACAACAATGATTTTAATGCTGGGAAGGGAGTGTACTTGATAAAAATAATCCTTTCTTTTTTATCTTTTTTTAATGTGGAAATATTTTCTATTAAGCACATCTTGAAACAAACCACAGTGGTCACTATTATGTTTTAGACTAATTAACTGTGTGTTTCTACATTACTTCTAAAGGTATTGAGTTACCATAAATCTTCCCTTATTCTGAAATGAACTGTTTCTATGCACGAGCATATTCATGAGTCTTTGCTTCGCAGTCTGCATTTCATTAGAGCTTTAAGGAAGGGATGGGTTATTTTCTTATTCCTAATATTTACTATTTATTTATTCCAAAACGCAAAAAACTGTTTCTTCTTAAAGGCTCTTAATGTATTTGAAAAAGCAAAAAGAACTGTATCTTTAATATACATATGTGCATTCACTTATCTGGATTTGTAAATGGTATTCCACTATAAGCATTAATCAATGAATAAGTATTTGGCATATTTAAATATTCTGCATACATTTCTTGATTTCTTTTTGCTAGAAAAAGGATTTCTGTTGCATGCTGTACATTATAAATTATATATGCTAACTCTGTAGCAGACCTGCTTTCTAAAATATTCTTTCAAGTTCTCCTCAGAACAGTGCCATGGATGGGAATATAGTATGCTTACATTTGTAGGGACCTGAAGCAGAATTATTGCAGAAACCCAGATGCTGATAGCCGCCCATGGTGCTACACCACTGACCCCAGTGTGAGATGGGAGTATTGCAACCTGAAGAGGTGTGATGACCATGTACAAGTGACTTTACCAAAACCTCCTCAGACAACACTGGAACCAAATCCCGGTGAGAGTACTTTCTGCCTCCCCCAGAAATGCTCATAACCAGCAAGCTGGTTTTTATGGAAACGTCAAGAATTTAATGAGGATGGAACACAGGAAACTCTAGATAATTACAGAACTTAATATAATACTGTATCCACTCTCTTCATTTTCTGAACTTTCTTGTAGAATTTTATAGCGGAGTTTCGGTATTAGATTTTAGATTAATATCGCAGCTTTTATCTACTACATCTGGCAATACTGGAAACACAAGGAAACAGATAGCTAGTAGTTTCCACGGTACTGTGGGAAGGCTACTAGCAATGACAGCAAAGATAGAGGTGATGGCATTTTGCTGTCAAGAGTTCCAAAAAAGTATTTTCCTGTGCCATACATTCACATTTCCAGGGCTCCAATTTCCCACTAGAGGACAGCTGGGTTTTTTAATTCAGTTCAGATGCAACTTTGTTACGCAGTAGATGGTTAGAGTGCTGCAGCTTTCATTGTTTTGCTATGACACGTTCTTCTGGTTAGAAGGCTAGTAATTTTAGCTGAACATGTATTACTGCTTTTTATCTACCGTAAAATGTGGCAGTGGACAAATATCAGTGTCCATAAGGAAAAGACTTTATGAGTGCATGGTCTTTGTTGTCCTTCTTTCCTTGTATGTATATCATGTAAGACATGTAAGTTCTAGTAGTATTTCCTCAAATTTATTTCTGCTTCACCACCACTACCACTGTCACCACACCATGGATGTGGCCCGATAGCTCACAGCTAACTATCATTTCCTTTTCCTCTTTCTTCACAGATTGCATTCATGGTGATGGTAAAGATTATCGTGGCACAGTAGCAAAAACTGGAAGGGGCAGGACTTGTCAAGAGTGGAGTTCTCAGAAACCTCACAGCCACGACTATTTCACTCCCATGACTCATCCAAGAGCAGGCCTGGATAGAAATGTAAGCAGCTGTTCATTTAATATTTGCTGTCATTGAGCTTCGCTCATCTTCTTACATGGTCCCTCAGCAAGCATTTCATGCCAGGTCTTTGTAAATTCATTTATTTTCCTCAGTTCAATCCAAAAACCTGAGTGTGCTAATTCTTGTTGACATGAGTAGTCTGTACTTCTGTGGGACACACAGATGCCCAGAAGCTCTGTTGAATGCTTCTGCAGCAGAGACAAGGGGCTTCAGATGGGCATTTGCTTCTCCTCACTGCTGAGGACTAACTGGAGTTGGTCAGTGGGCAGCACCTCTGCCTTCTCTGCCAGAAAGAGCACCTGGGGTCATAGGTTTCAATAGTAACAGTGACGGGTGAGATGATGAATCATCCAATGTTCAGTGCAAATTCCTCGATATATAGCTGATGGATCACAGCCCCCATCCTCCACTAATTCCCTCTCCAGCCATGCAGCTTCTGCCGTAGCCAATCATACAAGGACATACATGCATCTGACCCATTCTGTAAGTCATTCTCCATCTCTAACCTTCATCTCCCTAGATCTAACACATATACTCATCACTAGCTCTCTAGACTTGTAACATCCCATATATAATACTTGTCTGGTTTGTGACAAGCTCTGTAAGTGATATAAAGAGCTTGTTTGATGTTGCTGACTTGAACTATTTTTTCTCCAGGTGCGTGATTTTAGAGCTTGCTTTAGCCAATCTTCTGATGGCATCTCATACCCTATATTGAATTCCAGCTCAGATTGGAGAAACTCCCTCCAAAAAGCTGCCTGCCATAACTTTTTAGTTCTTGCATTTGGCAGGGACTCTTGGGAAAGAGAAGCAAATATTTTCTCCTTTTTTTCCTATGACATGGGATATGTTTCAGAGCAGGGAAGGGAACTGGAAATGTATCTGGTAGCATGAAGTTGTGTGAGGTGTCTGTGCTGAGCAGAGATCAGTCAGTATAGCCAGTAAGACCTAAAGAGTCATTCAGCTAACCAGGCACTCCATGACAGGGTGAACACTGCACCCCTGCCCCTGGGACTCATAGGCATCACCAAGTTGCGCAAGAGCAGCTTACGCAATACCCATATACCATGGACTCATGCAACCGGAGTGGGTGTGAAAAGTCCCCAGGGCTGACCCTGCTGCTCCTGCTACTGCAGTGGAAGCAGGAGTAGACAGTTTAGTGCTTTAGAAAACCCCATCCTAGGTCAAGATGCCCTACTTCTTGAGAGCTCAGACGTTCAAGCTTGCAGTAGTGAAGCTTACTGTCTGAAGACAGGTTGGATGGGGCTTTGAGCAACCTGGTCTGGTGGAAAGGTGTCCCTGCCCATGGCAGGGGGGTTGGAACTAGATGATCTTTAAGGTGCCTTCCAACCCAAACCATTCTATGGTTCTATGATTCTTTAAGAGAGTTGAAAATGTTTCATTTTTATTATCTTTTTCTAAACTCATAGAGTAAATAGAAAAATGAAACAAATTTTGACAAAAGGAATTGGAAATCACTTATCAGTAAGGAAGTAAAAAAAAAATATTTCCCTTAATTTAATTTTATTTTATTTTGAAACATGCATTGGTATGCTTTTTTTGTCCCCTGGTTAACAGCTGGTGTCTTTATTCTTTGTTACAGTATTGCAGAAATCCTGATGGAGATGTGAATGGACCTTGGTGCTACACAACAGACCCAAGAAAAGCCTGGGAGTACTGTGACATTCCCAAGTGCCGTAATTATTCCTTTAAAGACTAGTGTCTCCATTTCCTGTAACCTTTTATGACAACTGGAGGACATTCTGTGGTTAACCTGAAAGACTGATCTAAGACAGTGCAATCTTTAGATTGGAAATCAAGGCTCTGGGGAAGTGATGCTCCAAATCTGTGTCTGAAGTCTTAAGAATGGTGCTTATTCCTTGGAAGGCCCAAACCCAGCACAAGATGTACCTGGAGCCCCTGAAGCTCACAGGGATTTTGCCATGTGTTTCAAAATAGGGCTGTTTCTGCAGAAATTTCCCCTGCTCCTGCCTGGTCACCTGGCATAACTGTGTGTGTGACCAGGATGAACAAGGGATGCTCTTATCCCAGCAAAATTTTTGCACCCCCTGCTCACATGGCTCTGATCCTGTCCTGGATGTAAAACAGGTTTTCCCTCCTCTGATATTATACCGTATCAGATGTCTGGAAAGTGCATCTGGCCCTAAATATTTGACCAAATTATCCTGTCTTTGTTACTGATTACTAAATCAGGCCATTCAGTACTGTGAATGAGGTGGTGCAACAAAGTGTACAATGACAAAATTTTACAACATTTTGGTTTCAAGTCCTTTCATGTCCATCAACAACAAAAGCTATGCCAGGAAGACAGGTAGTTCCCACTTGAAAGAAGGGTGACTTTCTTGCTGCTTTATCCTTTCAGCTGTGAGCAGCATAAAACATGCTCTGATCAAAAACCCAAAATGGAGCAAACAAGAAAAAAGAATGATGTTCTGTAAAAATGCACATATTGCAACTGTAAAAATACTGCTGTATTGAAAGTGTTGGGCTGCGACTCTTAAGGGAAAAAATGGCATTTTCATATGCTCATTGTATTCATTTTGAAGATCCAATTTCTTTTTTTTGTTCAGCTGTTCAGCTAAAGAACAGAGAACATCTGGCTTTTGCCTTTAATTTCATTAGTTAGTTCCATTTGCTGACAGAAAATTCTAAATTCTGTGTTGGTATGAGTCAGTTTCCCACGGCTAAATAAGAACTACCCTTTTTTAATAACTCAGAGACATCTGAAGTACCAAAAATCCTGAGATGAGTGGACAAAATTTTTGTTCCAGTGATTGAATTTCATGTGCTGTACCAACAAGATTAGTTTGAAAGCAGCTGCCAGTGCAGCTTTTGCACTGCTGGCATCTGTAAAAGTACATTTAAAGGTGTTGGGAGAATTTCTTTTTTCTTTCTCTCTGTTTCCTTCTCCTTTCCCTTCTATTTTTTTCTATCTGACTGTAGATATCTTCATGTGTAATTTGCTGACCACTGAGAAGGGTACATGAAAGAAATTTGCCAGGCATTTTTAAGTGTTCCAGATGAAGGTAACCTTACAAAATATAGGTGGTGCATGGTATATAATAGACTGCAGAGAATCAAAAGCTGAAGTGATAAATGTAACATGTTCACCTTCTAGTTTTCTGAGTGCCTAGTGAATGTATAGCAAATATGCTAAAGTTCCTTATAGTGATTTTTTTTCTTATTCTGTAGCTCCTGCTCAGTATGAGTGTGGAAAATCCAAGTTCAGACCAAAGTTGTGTGCTCAAAGGATTGTTGCTGGGTGTATTTCACACCCACACTCCTGGCCCTGGCAAATCAGTCTCCGGACAAGGTATGGCCATTCACCATTACATTAGACTTTACATTCAAGGAAACTTTGCCTCTCACAGGATGCTACAGTATGTGGTTGCAGCATTCTAAACTTGATTTCAATTTAAAAATAGCTTAAGGCTATACATTAGATGTGATAGTCTTAAAGAAGGTCATTTAGACAACCAAGAATGCTCTGTTTTGTGATAAATACCTATGGAATAAATACAACCACTAATTTCAAAAACACGTTCACTAAAAGGCAGAATGATTTTAAATCTGTCACTAGATCCTACAGTAGAATCTGTATCCTACGAGTAGAAGCAACAGTTTGAAGTATGGCTAGTACAGTTCTTGATTGGTCCTTCCATGTAAGCATTTGAACCTACTGGCAAAGTTATTAGCAAAACTAAGAATCAAGGCCAGTTGCAGAGCTTTCTGACTGCGATCAGGGCTAGAAAAAAGCCAGAAGCTCTAAACAGGTATACATCACTGCACATAAGGTTTTCCAGTAATAGAAATACTGGTTAGGAACAAAGATCTAGGTGTTTTTATTCAAGGCCTTACAAAAACATCCACACAACACTACTGTCATTGTACAAAATATTGTTCAAGGAAAGTAAAATGTTTGATTCCTAATGCAAATGCAGAATAAGGCCTTTAGTTTGCAAAGGTGTACATGTAGAAAGATTACCTGATGGACTGCAGTAGAATTAGCTTCCCTGCCTTAAACCAATGCCCTTTTCATGCCTTTCTGCTGTGTTACAGTTTTGGCCTGCATTTCTGTGGGGGAACTCTGATAGATCCGCAGTGGGTTCTTACAGCTGCTCACTGCTTAGAGAAGTAAGTATCTGTTACAGCCTCCACCAGCATTTTTTTACACTAGATAGAAAATCAGAGGCGAAACAAAATGGGCCCAATAGCCAACCTGAGCTGTCTCTCGACTCAGCTTGCAAACAATTGAAAATTGAGCCAAGTCTATTCATCATTCATTAAAGCAGAGTTTTGACTGAAGAAACAAAGAGTGACAGTGATAACTTTTGCAATTTGATTTCCTGTGTCATAATAAGGGATTAATAAATTAAGTTTATGCCAAAGCTGGCTTTATTTTTCTGGCTTTGACAGAAGAAGGTCCCTAATAAGATTATAAGTGGTCTACATCCTGGGTGCGTGTTCATCAGCTCATCATGTGCAATCATTTCCAATAGGTCCTCACGGCCATCTGCATATAAAGTATACCTTGGATTACACAGAGAAAGAGCATTAGAACCATCAGTACAAAAACGAGATGTTGAGAAATTGTTCAAGGAGCCACACAGGGCAGACATTGCTCTGCTAAAACTGAGCAGGTACCTTTCACCTGAAGCACTCCTTTGCTCTGACAGGACAAGCTTTGTTTGTCTGTATTTTAACTAAATAGTGGTTGCTGGTGTTGTGGAAATGTGTGTTTCTATACGCGCTCTGTTCAATCAGTGATTTAAGACCCTCTCTTTCTTGCCTTTCTGGAGAAGATCCAGTGGAAACCAAGGAGATTCAGCTGCAGGGCTTCAGAAAGGGAAGGGGCTGCTTTGAGAGGGGAGGAGGGCTAGGGACAGTGACCCAGGCTGGCAACGCACTGGGTGACAGCTGCTGGGAGATGAGGCAGTGACAGCAGAGTAGGAGGAGGTAATGCCTAGAGGAGCTTTCACTCTGTGTTTCTGCATACATGCTTCTACCTTGCTAAGGTAATGAGGACTGAAAGCTGCAATATTAGCATGATGTCACCCCATAGTTTTTCCATGCTGTGGTGGGGAGATTTCTTCTTTCAGCAGGTCTGTCCAGTGTGCAGGCAAACAGCATGCATGTTTCATGCAATAGCCAGTATGGCCCTCCTTGCGTCTATTTACATTCCACCGAGGCACTGTGCAATCAAAAGGAATATGTCCATACAACTACAAGCAGATGTGAACGCATAGTGCTTGTACTTTGATTTCCATGGCTGCAATGCAGATCCAAAACAGATGCAGGGTCAACACAATTAATGTGGCTTCTTAGTTGAGCCTAGTCTTATCTGCACCCAAAGGCAAGTCAGACTGACTTGGGCTCTGACTGTACTTAAAATCTTTTTAGAAACCCGAAGGTGGTATTAAGGATAAATGTGCTAATGATTGTTCCTGTATGAGCCTTTTGTTTGTTTCTTTCAGCCCAGCAATCATCAATAATCATGTAATCCCAGTTTGTTTGCCAAGAGAAAATGCTGTGTTAGGAGGAAGAGAGGAGTGCTATGTGACGGGCTGGGGGGATACAAAAGGTGAGACAGCGTTAACACATTTGAAAGTTCTGTGTTTGGAGATTGGTATATACTTGTATTGGAAGTGTATTTTCTTTGTGCCAAAAACACCCCACAGAAGCTTGCATGCACACCTATTTCATTAAAATTCATCAGGTACTGCCATTCTTTCTACTGTTTCCCCCGATCTAGATTCTTCCAAATCAGAGCCATGTAAACTGAAACCCCCTGTACCAATACTAAAAGAGGAGAATCAGATCTAAGAAGCTTATATCTCAGTCCACTCTGTTTTTCTCCAAAGTGGGCTTTTATGCAGTCAGGAGGAAAGTTTTTCTAGATTTAGGCAGTTTCTTAATTACATGAAGGTGAGTTTTCTCGTTCTTTTGAATGATTTTACTCCCAACCAGCCTGGTTCAGATCTCACTCAAGTATAAAGATACTCTTATTTTTAAAACCTCTCACTCTGCCTTGGTTGAGAAGAGCATCGGTATCTTCTCTGACTCCTTGCTTCTGCCCATCATGCCATTTTCAACTGTCTGTTTACTTCCTACCTCCTTTCTTCCACAGAGAAGAAAACTAAGATACAGGGAAATAAAATGGCTTGGAAATGACTACCACAAATATCAGTGGGTACTGGCTCCATATGGATGTACTGTGGGAGTAGGAAAGTCAATCAATCAGCACAGTGTGGATTTTGATGGGTGGTAGAGGGTGATAACTACCATGATACTGCTAATGCTTACTGATTTTTCTATCACTTCATATTATGCATGGAAGGTATATGCATAATGCATAAATATTATGCTTATTTTACTGCTTATCCATACCTTGATGTCTGTTTTGTGAAGATGTTCATCTACCTGTCTCATTTATTATGGTTTTTTTTTTTTTATTTCCAAAGGAACTGGTGGTGATGGCTACTTAAAAGAAACTGGTTTCCCTGTAATCGAGAATAAAATATGCAACCGCCCAGAATTTTTGAACGGTAGAGTCAAAAAACACGAGCTCTGTGCTGGGAATATTCATGGTGGCACAGATAGCTGCCAGGTAAGAAGATCTGTGAGCATCAGAGTTGGTTGTAAGCACATTCAAATCAAATAGCACTTTGCTTTCTGGGCCTTAGAGGCTCAGAATGAGTCTCGGGATGTTGCCACACCACGTGGCATACAAGCTGAAAAATGCACATGGATTCTGCTCTTCTCTTGTTCCTTTGTCTGTTTCTAGGAAGTGGGGCAGGAAATATTTCAGATAAGCCTGAACTACAGAGCACATGGTATTACACAGCTGCCTGAGCCAGGTGTATGGAAGCCAGCTTAGAATGACTAATGGTCTGACTTTTTTTTTCCCAGACTACTTTGCTTGTCTTGGCTAGACTAGCTCCAATGTCCAAGCTAGCTCAGTTAACAACCTGAGACATCTCAGTTAGCAGTCAAGGAACAATGCAGTGGAGCCTAACACGCAGGCATACCAAGGGCCAAAGGAACTACTAATTTCAAAATGTCAGTGCCAATGACTGTGAAAATCACTCTGGGTGAGGCAAAATGCATGCTGAACTTCTCCTTTGCTGAAAAGGAAGAATATGGTGGGTAATAACTCATCTCACAAGCGTGGTATGAAGGCTTTCTCTAGAAGTCTAAGTTTTGAAATTGAGTTCTTTAGTTTCTTTAAATACATGAAAGAGCTTAGAAAACCTTAACATATTGAATCCAGATGGAAACTTTCCTCACTGAAAAGCTAGAGATGACTCTGTAAAGAAGTGTGAAAACAGCAGACTGCCTGCTCCAGCTGGCAGGTCAACACCATTGTCAACACAGCACAGCTACCCTATGCACAAGCACTGTATCGGGCAAGCAGGCCATGAGGGGTGTGCACTCATGTCTTAAGACACATGGCTTGAATGCATGCATTCACTTGGTTTTGAATCATCTAGTAATAACAGGAAGCTGTGAAGACCTCAGGGAAGAAACTGAGGGAGGAAGGGCAGTTTAAGTTACTAAGGGCAATCAGATTCCTCCTCATCAAATCCCCTTATTTCAATACCTGGGTGACGGGGAGAGATGATTTTACAAAAATGTTCAACAACATGTGTAGAGAATTCTTCTCTGGCTAGAGCTCCAGTGTTTTCTTATAACTTGTGCAGCCCTCATACATGAGAGGTACTTCTGTTTCTGTGCCTCCTGTGAGAAGGCCACTCTTGCACATGGGGCTGTCCATGAAGGAATCATCCTGTTCTTTCTCTGTTTAGGGGGACAGTGGAGGACCTCTAGTCTGTCTGGATCAAGATAAATTTGTCCAACATGGAGTCACCTCTTGGGGCCTTGGATGTGCCCAACCCATGAAACCTGGTGTTTACGTTCGAGTTTCCAATTATATTCCTTGGATTAAGAGTATAATGGAAAACAACTGATCCTGGGTATGGACTGCCCTCTCCTGGAAAGCAGTATGCACATTAGAAACACAAGATTCCAAGTGCAATATTAAAGCTACAATCATTCATAAGAAAGTAAAATAAACATGATCATCCATTTTAAATTGCCATAAATTAACAGTTATTGCCAAGAAATTCAACTGGCAGTGTGTTACCCTCTTTCTGTATGTTCTATGGTTTGCTATGTTTGTCAATAGACTTACCCACCTCTGAAATACGTGTCAAAAATCCCAACCTCAACTGTAACTACACATCTGCATTTCAATCTTATATTAGGCTCTACAATGACTTTTTCTTCTAAGGCTGACTTTCCCTGGATGTTGTGCTTCCAACAAATGAAGAAAGGAGAATACTTCTCATTTTCTATGAGTTGTCTGAGCTTTTTAACAATTTAAGGATACAAACCAAAGAAGAATCTCACTGTACATGTCTTATATGCATGTGAAGTTTTTTTAGATATGTCCAATAGTATTAAATACACGGGATGGGAAAAAAAAGAAGCAAAGACATTTCGTTTGTATTTTCATATTTTTTATTGACATGGAAATCTGTGTGTCAGCAAAAGTACAAATATTGCATCAGAGATATAAAACTGTGAATAAAAAATAGCCTCACCCTAATGTTAGTCCATAGTGAAGACAGAGAAATAACTGTCAATCATTACAGCAAGTAATGACAATGCATTTAATGTATTATAAAATTTTGTTGTCCATACTACCCATTTGTTTCACTGTATAACTTTACCTCACTATGTTACATGTACATTTTTCTTCTCTAAAACAAAATGATGTACACATGCCTGTGGTCATAGGAAGTGATAGCTTAGATCTTTAGAAATGCTTTCTGGGGAAAGCTTGGCTCACACTTGCCAAAGTTAAACACTTGTTAACTATGAACCCCTGCTCCCATACTGCATCCCTTGCATATCAGCCAGGGAGCACCCCACAGGCCCCCGGGGACCCCCAGCTCTGCCTGGTGTTCTTCTTGCATCCCCAGGGTGTGCTGGGTGTACTCCAATTAACACAGCCACTTCCTGGGCTGGATGATCGGGTAGTGAGGTGGATTGTGAACTGGCTGAAGGAAAGAAGCCAGAGAGTGGTGGTCAATGGGACTGAGTCCAGTTGGAGGCCTGTGTCTAGCAGAGTCCCTCAAGGGTCGGTACTGGGACCAGTACTATTCAATATATTCATTAATGACTTGGATGATGGAATAGAGTGCACTGTCAGCAAGTTCGCTGATGACACAAAACTGGGAGGAGTGGCTGACACACCGGAAGGCTGCGCAGCCATTCAGAGAGACCTGGACAGGCTGGAGAGTTGGGCGGGGAGAAATTTAATGAAATATAACAAGGGCAAGTGTAGAGTCCTGCATCTGGGCAAGAACAACCCCATGTACCAGTACAAGTTGGGGGCAGAGCTGTTGGAGACCAGCGTAGGGGAAAGGGACCTGGGGGTCCTAGTGGACAACAGGATGACCATGAGCCAGCAGTGTGCCCTTGTGGCCAAGAAGGCCAATGGCATCCTGGGCTGTATTAGAAGGGGTGTGGTCAGCAGGTCGAGAGAGGTTCTCCTCCCCCTCTACTCTGCCCTGGTGAGGCCGCATCTGGAATATTGTGTCCAGTTCTGGGCCCCTCAGTTCAAGAAGGACAGGGAACTGCTAGAGAGAGTCCAGCGCAGAGCCACAAAGATGATTAAGGGAGTGGAACATCTCCCTTATGAGGAGAGGCTGAGGGAGCTGGGTCTCTTTAGCTTAGAGAAGAGGAGACTGAGGGGGGACCTCATTAATGTTTATAAATATGTAAAGGGCAAGTGTCATGAGGATGGAGCCAGGCTCTTCTCAGTGACATCCCTTGACAGGACAAGGGGCAATGGGTGCAAGCTGGAACACAGGAGCTTCCACATAAATATGAGGAAAAACTTCTTTATGGTGAGGGTGACCGAACACTGGAAGAGGCTGCCCAGAGAGGTTGTGGAGTCTCCTTCTCTGGAGACATTCAAAACTCGCCTGGACGCGTTCCTGTGTGATATGGTCTAGGCAATCCTGCTCCGGCAGGGGGATTGGACTAGATGATCTTTCAAGGTCCCTTCCAATCCCTAACATTCTGTGATTCTGTGATTCTGTGATTTGTCTAGCCCACTTTCTGCAGTGCAGAGGTCAACTCCCAGCATGCCAAGCTGCATGTCATTTAATTTAGATTATCTTTTTTTTTTTTGTATGCATGCACCTACAAAAGGGATGGATTGCATCCTAGGAGTTCTTTTTTTTTTTTCTCCCGTAGACCTAAAGGGATATGAGAGCTATAAAACAGAGTTAGGTCGCAGAGTGATTTTTAAGGCTTCTACACCTGGAGTCTGATTCTGGGAGAAGCAATGGTCTCAGGGCATCACCTTCTTGACCAGGAACAGCTCTGATAAAGCATTCCTTACCCACCTCGCTAGTTGGGAGGATTCACTAGGCACAAATACCCTTCTGCATATTTTCTGTATCTATTAATTTGGATCATTAAGTCAGCCAAGAAATCTGCACAGTACTTCCCTAACAACAGAAATTCTGTGTCACAGCTTGGTCTTTGATTTGTAAAGCTCTTCAAACATGAACTCCTGCAGGCACGGTTTGATAACCTGGCTTGTAGGCAGACAAGCCCACCCCTGCTGTCCTTGCCAAACCCGCCAGAAATGTCTAGACGCGCCTGAGCGGCTACAGAAGTCCCACCTCATAACCTCTTAAAGCATGTAAATCGTGATCTTTTCCTTCTGCGAGAGCGTCAATGGCAACAAAAATTGCCACTTATCACTAGCCACTCACATAGACTAGACAAAGTAACAAGGCAAATTTGGTGGCAGTGGCACATTTGGATCAAATAACACATTCACCCATTTTGTGGTCTGGGGAATCTCTTTGCAGGCAGGAAGAACAAAGCTCATGGGCTTCTGTGGTCATGTTGAACGTGAGTCTTTGGCGGCGCTTCGGTGATCCTTTGTCTGCTATACACATCAAATCTCTCACTGAGCTTCTGAAGTATAAAACATGCAAGACAACTAAAGCTGGCAGTGTTCGGCCCCTCCTGAAGAGGTGCCCCTCACTGAGGTGGGTCTCAACAGCCCTTTTAGTGTCAACCCATGCAGTTTAGGAGAACACTGATTTGCCACCTGAGAAGTTTGTAGGACTTTCCCATAAGGCTCAATGTATTAAGTGGTTTGAGGCACATATGAATTTATAATAATTCTTTTTAAACAAGCAGCCTGTCCAGTGGTCTGTACAACCCTGGCTGGTTTCCCCCGGGGCCCTCCCTCACTGAAGCTCTTCCTCTGCTTCCATCACCTCATCTATCATCTCTCACACACAACAGTCACCAAACCACTGGTTGTACAACAGGTCACTGCCCACTTCACAACCTTCATGAGGCAACCCAAAGTCTCACAGAGACAGGAGGATTTTTCTGTCTTACAAAATCCCCCTGTTCGGGGTAAGGGTTAGCACAGGAGCCATTACCAAAGACAAACTCTACCTGAAGTTATTAAGTACTATCATATTAGAAGTCAGAACAATAGACAGGCTTTTTCCCGCAGTCCTTTACATAATGAATTTTTAGAAAATTAATACATGCAAACTTCTGACACTGCTCCTAGCCATTTTACATACTGAAATATTTCACTTATATTCTCTTCTGAGCAACATATAATGCTATGCAAAATAAAGAAAGGCCAGAAACAAGTCTTCGTGTCTCTCACTTCTCAGCACATTTTAATTGTCCACAAACAGCAGCAGATGGCAAAAAATATTGATATTTCTTTGCAAGCCGTAGCTTTAAACAGTCTCCACAGTCCTTCTCAGATTGCTGTAGTGTTTCAGAAACTGATTAAAAAAATGTAAAATTCACAAGGAAGAACATTAAAAGGAAGAGGGAGGCTCAGTTCATACAGCATCGCATCTGATCGCCTCACCCTGGCTCTCCAAGGGCTGTGACAACAGTGCGGGCTGGCTGGGTGCGAGGAAGGCAGGACTGAGCTCTGCAGCTGGGCACCTGCGCTCCCACCCTGCGCTGAGACACTGCACCCAGCCAGTGCAAACCCACAGCTTCCAGTTCAGGCCTGGTCTCCGCCAGCCAGGCCCAGGGAGTTTACAGCTATCTGCAGAAGACCGCGTTGGTGTAGGAGGAGTTTTCTCCCTGCAGCAGTAGCTCTAGTTTTGGGTTGTCTTCTAGATATTGCCAATTAGCCAGATATATTATGAAATGTTCATTTAGTTTCATATCTTTCAATCACAATGACTTTTGCTCAGCATCCCATTGACCTTTAACTATGCCTCAGAGGAAGTAGAAACAGCCTTGAAAGACAGCCCTTTATCGCTAACTGCTCAAAGTATGCAAACATTAGACCGAGATTGCTAGTAAAGGTCCTGTTTTCCTCCAGCAGGGTTGGTGGTATGGGCAGTTGCTGGGAAAAGGCAGGGAGAGTCAGGAACTGTTGAAATGCACAGTATATTCCTCACCATAGGAAATCCCCCTGTGCAGGCACCTGCCTATATGTGCTCTTAAGATGGTGAGACTGGAGCAGTAGTCATTCAGCTGCACTGACTGCATTGTTAGCAGTACTCATTTGTGGTATGAACCTTCAGAACTCAGCCCTATATTTGCTTATGCCCAATATGCTATTTTCTGAGCTTACAAGGCCATTAAAAGAGCTCATTTGCTTTCTTTTATTTATTTAACTCTCTGTTGGTAACAGAATACCTCTTGAACACCATATCTTCTCAAGTCCTTCACTGTAAGGAGTGTATTGTTTACCTGTCAGTGGCCAAGACCCAATGCTTGATGAAGAAGGTTATACAGCTGGAAGGGAAGGCAGGCTGTCCCTGCTATCTGCTTGCAGAGCTGCAGATTCAAGCTATTCTTCTACATGTCAGCTTGAAGCAACCAGGGCCTCCATAACCAAAGCTATTTTCTCATCCCTGCTCATCTTCCCAAGACTACTTAACATCCCTGTTAATAACCCAAATAATTTATCCCCAAGACAGAAAGATGACAAATAATAATAATGAATAAAAATGGACAGAAATTGGGGGTCACCTTGGCAGTGGTCAAGGAGAGGGAATTTTTTTTTGTAGGGATGGGCAGAGAGCATATTTTAGAAGGGAAAATCTCAGATCTTGAAAGAGAGGATTGGAAAAGCACCCGACAGGGGAGAGCAGACAGAAGCCCTTCCCTCAGGAGACACGGGGGTCCCTGGCCAGGGGACAGGACAATGGGGTGGCACATGAACCCCAGCTGGGTCTGGGGGGGAGGTACCGATGGGCAGCAGGACAATCTGACCTGCAGAGCTAATGCCCTGTGTAGGATGTGACACTTACATAAAGCCCTGGGAAGGAGAGGAGGAGGACTGCTGCAACATTTCAGAAAGCCCTTGAACAGGGAGGGAAGCAGGGATTTTGTGGCAGAGGCTCACTGGGGCAGAGGAGCAGACCAGGGTGAGGGTCTCTTGATGCACGCCTCTGATTCCCATCCCTCCTGAGCAGAGAAAGGACTGCGCTGATCAGCATCCTCGTTCCCAAGCCGCCACCAGATCTTCTGTTTGTCCAGATTCTCCAGGAACAAAGGAGAACAGATTGAAATATTCATCCTCTCTTTCCCAGTCATCCAAATCTTAAACAAGCAGTACTGTTTCCAACCCTCCACACCCAAAGGTGTAAGCTAACAATAGAAATAAACAACAGGCTCAAGTATAAAAAAATAAATAAGAGCTCACTGAGCTGGATAGTGCATCTTTTTTAAGCTGTTCTGTTCTCTACCAAGAACCACAGAGTGTTCCCTTCCTGCAAACAGCATACTCAGAAAAAATTAATTTATTCCATATTTATAGAAAAATACACTGCTTGTTTTAAACGTCCTTGTGCTCAGAAGAAGAACATGGAGTTTAATCCATACTCTGCAGCAAATTTTGAAGTAGTGGCAGGTGGAGAACAAATTCCCAGTATGGGAAGACGGTTCTTTGCTCGGTGCCATCCTTCAAAGGTCAAATATAAGAGTTGGTGTCCCGGTGTTTTCGCTTCTTGTCACATTTACCAAAATGACTGAAGAAACAGAAGGGGAGAGGGGTATAAGGGTGAAAGAAACAGGAAAAGGTGTAATCCAGGTTGTAGTCCAAGCTGCACTACTGAAACATTTACTTTCTGCATAGAAAAATTCCTCTTTCTTTAGTTTGTACATTGAAGCGGACAAAAGTTTTTGATGTAATATCCAAAGCCACTGTTTGAAACGTTAATGTATAGCACTGGCTCCTCAAGAAATTTACTGCCAAGCAAGCCAAGGTGTAAACGTCCCCTGTGTGCCTGCAGTGCAGTGCAGTCTTGATTGCCATGTGCCAGGAGTGGGAAAGCTGTGCCTATAGCTCTTCAGCTATAAATTCATCTTGTACGTAAATTTCCAATGACTTCACAAATTGTGGAAATGCTCCCATGATCAAGGGCCCTTCCTCACAGGATGCTTTGATTGAGGTAATGGCTGGTTTTCTTGCGCAGAGAGCTGCAGGCTATACCTTGCAGTCTCTCTCTTGGACACTATTACTTTCTGCTTCTAGAGGTGCACAAGACAACTTTGTGTCTCTATGAGAAAAATATAGATTCTATCCCCATGCTTTTTTTTAACAACACACCTTAGTGTTGAAAAGTTCACATTCATATTGAGGAAAATGCCACCTGCTCATAACATCAGCCTGAGTAGGGAATTTACTTTGACGCTTGGAAAACATCAATAACTTATGACAGCTGACAAGGTTGAAGGAGAATACCTTCAGGAAACTTCATCCAAGTAAATGTAAGAAAACACATATCATACCTTGGAAGCTGCTCCACATCATCCACTGTCTCTGGTAAGGAGATTCCCTTTGTCTCTGGTAAAAGCAATACTAGGAGCCCGCAGACAGCTGCGAGAATACCTACAATGGACATAGAAGAAATACAAAAGCAGTAAGAAAATTGTTACTTTTCTTATTCAGGGTTTATTTTTCTTATTTTTGGGGTTTATCCATTGAGGAAAGTTTATTCAGATTAAAGTTAAAGTGAGATTTTTGAAGTGCAACAGCTATTTCTGATTACCCTACTCTTATCAACCATCTTTATGCTGCATTAATTTAACCTATTACAAAAAAAAAACTTGAGGGCTAGGGGTTCATTTGCAGCCTGAATTGCCCCAAAAGGGAGATCTTAGGAGTCAAAAACCTGAGATAAATGCACATGGGCAAGTTCATACAAACTGCCCTGGAACCAGGATGGTATTTCTCACATAAGACAAATCTGCCTTTGTTGAAGGGGCTCTATCACGTAGATGCATCTGCGTTTCTTGAGACCATTGAGATTTTCCTGAAGTACTCTCTTCCTGTATCCATGGCCAAAGTAGATTATGTGATTCAGAATAAAAAGTAGTCCTTGGGAAAGAGCATTCAGATAGACAGCCAATTTGAAATAGATAATCAAGAATGGTTATTTTGGAATAATTTCCTGCATAGATATAATTTAAAGTATATAACAAGTCAAAAATAGAAGAGCTAGAGAGAAAAGTAAAATCCCTGACTGTTGCATAGTCCTCTCTGTTCCTCTCCGATTACGTAGCTCTTTACTCAATTCAGCAGCAGCAGAATTTCAGAACTAGATAATGTGAATGGTACTTCTATATATGCCTATTCTTGGAATAATGGCAATTTTTTAAAATGTCTCTTGTCTTTCTATTCTTGTTTTCAAGCTAAAATTTAATTAGCACCAGTTTCCCTTCTTATTCTATCACATCGCTTTTGCTTTTTTCCCAGTCACATGTCTCCTGAAGTCTGGTTTAGCCACAGAGTCCTGCTTCCTTGTGAGAAATAACTAATTTTTTCCCACAGAATTAATCCACGGGGCTCGTTTTTTCCAAAAGGCAACTGAGGAAAAGAGTTTGACAGGAATAAATAGTTATGGTTAACACAACATCCATATATATACACACCAAAAAAACCCAAACCAAATATTTTTTAAAGGACATTAACATCTACTCTTGGGAGATTAAGCTTATTTCTCTGCAATTACAGAACTTAGCTGTAAGGCTTTTCAGTCTTAAAGCACCTCATATAGTTTCTTTTATGCTCCTTCAGGCAAGTCACACAAGCAAACCTGAGCTCTTCCATAGCGTGCCATGAAATCACCCACATTTCACCCATTTGCTCTTTAGCCTCTTGATCTAGGTGTGAAGGTTGAGAGGGGCTGGTTTGAGGGGGAGATGAGGCCACACACTACACTTTTGCCCCCAAATAAAAGTTCTGTTAGGAGGAGGAGATTTAAACCAAAAGTACATTTTAAATCACATCTTACTGAAAATAATTAGAGGTAGCTCCAACCAAACGGCTGCTAATCGGAAAAGCAGGAATGGGGCTATGATCCCGCCTAGGTCACACAAACTTGAGCACAGGGAAACACCAAAGTTTCTGCAAAAGAAAAAGAGTGCCAGATATTTGAGAGGCGCTACCAAACAGATGAACCAGCAGTTTAAGGAGCAGAATGTAGACTTATCTCCAAAATTATCTTGTCAGAATACGCCATCCACATTGAGCAGTGGCTATTCAGTTAAGAAACTCTGGAGAAAACCGAGTTTTACTAAGAAGTGGTGAAATAGGGAATGGGGAAAAGCAGAGAGAAAAGTTGAAAGATTCCTGGGAGCTTTCGACATACCTCAGCGTCGTAGGGTACAGCTCAGTGTTCACAAGGTAGACTATTTCAAAAGCCATCGTGATTCCCAGTCTTCCCAGTGTGGCGACCATCGTTTTGAGCCATGGGATATCTGTTCATTCAAAAAGAAACCCAGGTGAAGTCTGATTTGCTGTGCCAGCAGAGTGTTTCTGAGAGCCCCGGGCCCTGTCAGCAGAAGTTGTGTCACAGAAACACTGGATCAGAGCGAAACAGGCTGAAAGACCACTCCCGTAGATATCAATCAATACCGGCATTTATTGCTTTCTAGCATCCTACAAGGCTGCTTTAGAGAGTCAGAAATCACTTCCAATCAATTGATTCAAGATTCTGGTGGGGCATAACAGCATGGGTGGGGGAATTAATGTTAAAAGCTTCCAGGACTACATCCAAATTGTGCTCTGGAAAGAAGCATTTATTTATATAGGGATGTTATGCTGTAAGAAACACCATTGAGTCACCTCCTAAAGCCTTCTGACCACAAAGCAGCTATGTCTAAAGGTGCATCTTCAGCAACAGTAAGATAATTCTCCCTAGAGTAGGCCAACTACACCTCATAATTTGTCTAGCCATTGCAGATTAGACACGCTCCTAATGATGCTACCCCAGCCATCCTCCCCCTTCCCCTCCCTGGTGCTTGTCTTTGTACCATGCACAACTGGCCCAGGGGCCTTACACTGCCTGGGTGGCTCTGCTTGAGCTCTGGCACCCAGCCACCACCCTGTACACATCAGCGGGGAGCCCTTATGCATCAGCAGGGGTGTGACGGTCACGCCCGCACCGCAGGGCAGAGCCATCCTGTCTCCCCGTGTGTGACCCCTCAGCACTCCGACTGCCCTCTCTGGAGAGTCAGTGGCCTCTGGAGGAGCGTCACAAGGAATGCAAAAAGCACTTCTGCAATGCTCTTGGGAGAGAACGGTCGCCTGTGTGGTCTAACCACGACTGGGCAGATGGGGAGGCGAGTGAAACAACAAGCCTGAACCTGGCACAGAGGGGAACTCTGCCACTGGAGAGGGCTCTGGCAGTGATTGTGTTTGCTCAAAACTTCAACAGGAAGAACAAGAAAACATTTCAGTTCATTCTGAACCAAAAAATGAGATGCTTGGGGTTATTTCCCTTCCAAAACAACCAAACAAACCCCCATCAAATTTCATCCCATGTTGCGAGACACTGCCTTTGCCCTGAAAAGTTCTGTTTTCAAACACTTGTAAGAAAAGCAAAGGATGGAAAGAACAAAATGAATCCATGTTGTCTCCCTGGCACCCCTTCAGCCCATCAGAACCCTGAGGTGAGGGTGATGTCCATGTGCCTCCTCCCTCTGCCAGGGGACTCAAACTGTGTGAGCACCCCAGCATGACCAAGCGCTCACAGGCTGCCACTGTAGCTTTTCCCATCTGTATAAACAGACCTTTCTTGAAAGCAGAACTTGATCCTCAGCTACTCCATCTGCAAATGTCTAATCCCCAGGCTGTCCTCTCCTTGGCAAGGTCCCTTCAGCACTTCACCTCTACTGAGAGCAGGTTGGTGGCAACATCCTGCTGGCCCCAGGCCACTGCTTTTTCCCCTTACTCAAGCCATACCAGCCCTACACGATGCTCCTGCTATAACCCCAGACCTGTGCTCAGCACTGTGTTCAGCATGTGGTGTGGCCTGAAATGCTTGAAGGTGCTAGAGGTAGGTGTCCTGCAGGAGTAATTCCCCAATGCCACTCTTTATTTCCTCCTCCTGCAACAGCCCTAGCTCCAGGCAATCCACAGTCCCCAGTCCCTGCTGTCCCAGTGGGTTCTTTGTATTTTTTTAACAGATGGAGAACAATTCTGGCAAAGTCAGCAGGTGACATGGTGACCAGGCCCTCCATGCCTGAATTGCTGTGCCCTGCATCTGGGGATTTGCCACAGGCACACAGGGTGGCTGGCATCTGCTTGACATGTTGTGGCTCTTCTGAGAGGCACACAGCAGTGGGGACCTGGGGAAAATCTGCCAGGAGAGCAGAGTTAGTTCTCACGAGTTTCAGTGGTCAAACCAATTCATGCAAACAAGTGATGACGATGTGACATCCCAGGGCATGGTCACAGAGCCATCAGTGCTGGCACCAGGAACAGACTGTTGATCTTCCCTCTCCATTTCCTTCTCCTGTCGTTTCTGCTTCTATTAAAGCAGTGATGCTCCTCAAGCATATAGCATTAATTTTAAGTACTTTTGGAGGAATCCCTTTAAAGGGAGCTTAACTGAGATGAAGGTGAACTAACACACCTCTTTCTTTGAAGGATTTCATTTTGCACTCATCACAAACCTGCCCATTTTCATGGGCACATCATACTCTTGAAGTGGCTTCTCATGGCTCTTCTCTAGGAAAATGATTGCCCCACGATATAACTTCAGGAACTAAAACCTCTAAGGCTGGCCAGGACTGTCCCTTACTTTGACAGGAGCATCCCTGGGGAGGAATAAGCCTCTCTAATGCCCATTCAGTTGCTGGTCCTCAGCTATGCTAAGGCAAAGCATGCTGATGTGGTAACATTTGCGCCAGAGCACCTCCAAATGCTTCCCTGGGGATAAAAAAAAATACACAGGAGGGAAAACAATTTAAAGAAAAGATAGGAGTGCTGGGAAGTCTGTGTGCAGTATCAGACCTTTTAGTTGTCCTTGAAACCAGATAAGAATGACTTAATCAAAAGCCATACCTTTCCTCCAACCCCTTAACGTTGTCCAAACCCCAGGGAGGGTGAGGTTAGGGCAACAATCTCCGTGTTGTCTGCCACAGCCCCTACATCATGTTGTGGTTTGCGTCATTTTATTTGCAAATGAGAAGACCACCAAGCTGCCTCAGCTAAATCACTGATTTCTTACATCATCAAGTGTCTTCCAAGTCAGGAAATGTATTTTTCCTTTATGTTTGTATACCCTTGCATTTGCCTTCAAAAACAGTACAGGGTCTTTATCCACATTTTTTCTAAGACTACACTCAGCTGTTGCTCACCATCCATCAAAGATAGGACTACTACAAGTCCCAGGGCAATCTATAGGCAAATAAGGTATGTTGTTCCATGACTGCTGTGCTGCTTGCATCACCAGCCACTTTTACTTTTATCTGCAGTTTTGTGTGGCCTGCTGTCCTTGCTTAAGGAGTGTCAGAGAGAAGTCATTGACCTAAAGAGCCTGATGTTGGGTAGCGAAATACCTTCTGGCAAGAAGGCAGTAATGAGGCACGCAATTCCTGCCACAATGTTGCTTATTGCAAAGGGAAGGCGCCGGCCAATGCGATCAATTGTCACTAGAATCAGGAGAGCAGCAGGCAGCTCCACAGCTCCTGAGATGAAGAAGTCTAGGTAGAGGTTTCCTCCGACAATTCCTAGGCGCATGACAAGCCCTTGGTAGATCAGGGCACTTGTGAACCTAAACAGCAAAGGGAGAAAAAAGTTGAGAGGCAAACAAATGACTACAAGCAGCTGGAAAGACCCTAAAAGTCACAAGGGATTTTTTCTTCAAACCCCGCCCCCACACCGGTAATAAGATAGACTGACATGGGCACTCACCAGGCGTACATCAGGATGAGCGTGTTCCTCCTCATCCGGGGAGTCCTCACCAGGTCAAGAAAGGAGGGGTTGCTGACCTCCTCATTGCTAACAGTGATCTGAGGAGAAAAGTAAGCAGTAGAGTCAGCTGTTGGGGGTCAGGCAGGCGCTCAGGCAGAGTTTATATGTAAAGATGGTGCTCAGAAATGTTCCAGTCCAGCGAGCAAAGGTGCTGATGAGCCAGCTTGCTGCTTTTAGCACTCCAGAGCAGTGCGCAGATATGGGAAATAGCTTATAACTGGACACAGCTGTGGGCTTTCCTTAATGATGATCATGCGAAAATGAGAAAAAAAATCCCCAATTTTGACTTGAGGGTGGAAAAATTATTTCCTCGCTGTAAACTGGGAGAGGCTGACCTGGAATTTCTTGGAAGGCAATATGCTGTCATTGTCACATCAGGGTCACTGGAAGCAGAGCTGCGTTCTGCCAGAGATGACAGAGAGGAGGAGACCGTGGCAGGAAGGGCAAAGCGATGGGCTGTGGGAAGCAGGGAGAGAGGGGGTGATCAGCAAGCAATGGGCTTGGGAACACAGCAGGTGGCACAGCTGGGCAGCAGGAAGAAAAGAGGAGTGAGAGAAAGAGCAGATCTGTGAAGGTGCTTGGGTTCTACAAAACATTCAACTGGTGAAATTCGGAGAGTCTTAAAATGCATAAGCACTGTGCTAACCATGGCTTTTACCCTCGAAGAAAAAAATCCTGCAAAATGTGAATTAATGGTCCTCATACTGCCTACAAAGTGTAGTAAATCTGTTCACAGTTTCCTCCAATACAGTCACAATGAAGCACTCGATGAAATCATTAGTTAGAAGGCTTAACAACAACAGAAAAGGGCAGGATTTCATACAGCCTGTGTTTACATGTTGAAGTTCATTGTCATAGGATATTGTGGAGCCAGAATATTAGCAGGGACAAAAAGGGATTAGGCACATTGATGGATGCTGTTTTAGACTGTGGCCAGCAGTTTTTAACTGTGATGTCCAAGCCAGATGGCAGCCCTTTTGTTCATATGTTCATTTGGCCGGTGAGGAAGATGAGGAAAGAGACAGCAGAGGTGGTTTTAGGTGGGGACAAATTGTGAGACCGCCCACGAACTGGCAACCATGGCTGGGATTGCCATCACCTCTCAAAGCAGCTGTGGGAAACATGGGGTTAAACCTGCTGTGTCTTTTTTAGGAGGATTTCAGGCAGCCTGGCTGCTTTGACTCTCAGTTGTTGGCCCCCTTCTGAGAGGAGCCCTAAGAGAGCAAAGAGGGGAGTAGATCCCTCTCTATGACCACAACACCCGCTGCCCATGTGGGCACAGGAGCCTAAGGAAATGATCCGGGCTGGTGGGGAGATGTGGGTGAAAGGATGGAGAAGCACGTGGGAACATGCAGATCCATGATGAGAACACAGATAATGCCACAGGCATTGCCCGAGGGTCTCATTGGCTCAGCCAGGGCTATACCCAAAGCTTTTGCCCTGTATTTGTTTTTCGTATCATAAGGTAGCAAAGATGTTGTCCAGTGAGATTTGGCTGGATGTATTTATGCATGACTTTTTCATAAGTGAGTGACACAAAACTTTGTAAGCGGACAGAGAAACCTCACATTTGTTTAAACTTCCTTTCTACTCCCTCTTGCTTTTCTTCTGTAACGAGATGCAGTTTTCTTCAAAGTGATTCCATTTCTGCTGTGCGCCAGAGCCCTTTGGGGGGCAGGCAGAGGTTGCTGGCTTTCTGCACTGCTCTTGGACTCTTTCATATTATGGTTATAAAACTGCCATGACTGTGTTTATAAGAGCAGGCTGCCAGCCATCAGTTGTGACTTTGTGCAAATATGGTTTTAGTTTTCCAAAGGTCTAAACATAAATTCAGCATGGCTGCTACCATATATTTTCATGTCTTAATAAAGTCATAATAACCCCAAGCATGACTGAGCATATTTTTATGGATGAAAAAAAATCACTGTGGAAAGTCAACCCTTTGTAGGGAAAAAAATCCTCTTTTTGTTATTTGAAGTCAAGGAGAGCTTTGCTATTCACATCAGTGCAGTCAGAAATTCAATGACAGGGCCCATGTTTCCAAAGACACACTTTCTGAAAACTCTGGAGGCAGTTTTATAACCAACTTCCCTAGCATTTTTATGTCCCACCAAATTACGTATCAGTTTTTCTGCAATATTTTTTAAAGATTTCTCATAACATAGACATATAATGCTGCACATGCTTAATTCTGCACAAGACAGTACATTCGTGCATGTCTCTAATACATCTGTATGCAAGTTAATATATACTAGAAATATGTATGTCTATATAGTAGAAATATATATAAAGGGAGAGAGGTTTTTGACCCATAGCCCTCTCAAGAAGCAGCTCTTAGTCAGCTGGTTGCAATCCATTCTGCTCTTGGACAGAGTCCAAGAATGAAAAAATAAGCTTGAAAAAAAAAGCATGCTAGGATAATTACAAGCAACTGGAAAAAAGTGTATAATTTATGAGTAATTTAATGAGTTCTGGGCAGAGCTGAACTGTACCAGTGTCATAACTCACAGAGCAAAAGAAGCAAATGTTTATCTGTTTTCATAAAAAGGTCATCTCTGGCTTCTGCATGCCAATAAAAATGCAAGGCTGCTACATGCAGAGCCATGTCAGGGACCTGGCCAATGAAATTGTTACAGACATATTGGAAAATCTTAGCCAAAATGCACAGATGGATAATACCTCTCTCTTCTCCCTGTCCCTCCACACCTGCAGCACTTTGCCTGAAATTCCAGAGTCGCTTTGTGCAAGTGAATTCTGATGTGAGTTAATGCAAGAAATACACTTGATCCGCGACTAACACATTGCCTGGAGCTGCTCTCTCTCCTCTGGGCACAGCACCAAGGATGACAGACATTGTATATTAAAAAGGTCCCAGGAACAGATCCAGCACAAATCTGGATGTGTGGAGGTTAATCTGCTGCAGCTGTGAGTGGCTTAGGGTCATGAGCAGGGACACTTCAGAAAAAAATTAAATATAATTTAAGACAAAAAGTAGGGAAAGACACACATCTCCATTCTGATGTGACACTTTGAAAATGCTGATGTTTAAAGTGGGGAAGCAAGTGTAGGAGCGCAGGGCTGAACGTAGAGGGGAACCTGCAGCAGCACAACCTTCCTGCTGCGTGTCTCGGGCCACACTCAGCACTGGTTAATGTTGACCAGGATGGAAGAATCTCACCAGGGTATATGCCCCAGCCAAGAACAACACATGGATTTACCCTTTACTTTCTCCTTAGCCAGTCTTTTCAGTTTGTTTCTCTCCCTCCGGTTTCAGTCTGCAGTCCTCCAGTTGCATAAGATGTTACTCCAAGATGACTAGCAAAGCTCATTCTGTGTTGTGGGACAGCTGAGGGCATTTCCTAACCTTGGCTGGTATCACAGAGATGCCTCAGCTTCCATCAGTAAAATGGTTCACTAATTGCTGGTCTAGCTTGTTACTGCTCATCAAAACTCTTTCTGTCATGCTGCTTCACTAATGTACAACAGTCTTATCCAGTATATCCCGTTTCTTGGCCAAGAGAGTTATATATATATACAACTTTTTCCCCTGACAAACTCCCCTCCCCATCATTAAGCTTCGTGTACTCCCCTGAGCAACATAACATTCATAGAAATGCCATTATAGCAACGTTATGGCACTTGAACAAGTTACTTACTTATGAATAAAGCAGCTGGCTGTGGAAACGTTTCAGCACACTCATCTCTGCTGATAGGTCTAGTTTTGACTTTACAAAATTATTAGTCCACAGTCATATATCCTAAGAGGCATAGTATAGACTAGGGCCCAGCCTCTCTACGGAACCTGTTGTGTGAACTTTTAACTTGCCAGAACTGTCATTAACTGTCATTAACATACACTTAATGAAGTGGAAAGGTAATGGAAAATTGGTATAAATCAACTGACCATTTCTATACTTCTGTTGCCGCATACCTCTTCCTATGTGCACTTCATGCAAGGTCTGTATTTATAGTGGAAATGGTCCTGAATAAGCAGAGCTGCTTAGGCTAGCTGGATGATTTATGGGGCCTGTATCTTACCAAGTAAATAAAATCCTATGGATTTGGGAACAGCTATCGGGTATTTCCTAAGAGTGCCAATAATTACTGCTTGGCTTTCATCCAGAATTATACTCTAGAATTTTGGTGAAACAACCCCACTTTTTTGGATAAGCGGGGCTAAATTCGTTCTCAGGTTCTCCTTTGCTAAAGAAGAGCAATGAGAAAGACATAGCTAAGATACCAAGCTGTGGGAACCCAGGTTGCCAACTACCTGTTACAAAGCACACATATCATGATGTCCCTTCCTGACAGGATGGGACACATCAGTCCCCTCCAAACACTGCCATCCCAAAAAGTCTTTGCCTTTAGTTTCAGTGAAAATTTAGTTAAAAGTTACACATGATAATTTTGTATATGTATAAAAATGAATGTATATACATATGCATGTATGTAGGCATAAAGGATACTACTGTGTACTGAAAGATGGACATTTTTATGTAGGTCATTTCTTCTCAATAAGAAAATCACAATAACTTTCTGAAATACTTGTAGTATATCCAGTATGCCACCTCTGGGCTGCTCTGTGCTAACAATTTGCTGCTGTTTTCCTTACTTCAGATAATGATTTCTAACATTACTATAGCTAGCATTTAGGCTCCAGACCTGGTTTGTTACAGAATAGGAACCTTGTCCACATCTGTTGTTGTCATTGAACCATAAGGCCAATGCCATGGTAAACATGGTCTGAGACCCAGGCAATGCTATCCAGCACAGAACAAGGCAAATGCTACAATGACATGACAGTGTCATTGAAATGCATCAGTCCTTTCAGTTCCATCACGACCACTTGTCAAAGGTTCATAATTCTAAAATATATATTTCTGTATTGTAAACAGTGATCTCAGACAGTGCTTCCCCTATTTTGAATTTTGGGGCATATTCTCCCCCTATTGGGATGGAAGCAAATTTATACTTAAATTCTGATCTTCTACATCATCATCTCTTTGAGTCGTAAAAGGAAGTTCTAGCAAAGGAGTCAGGGAAGTGGATCCTGCTGTCTTCACTTACTCTGTCAGCTAAAACAGCAGCTGCTGTGAAATATCATTGACCCTCAGGTTAGTTTCTGATATTTCCCACACGTTTTTAAAGTAGGAGTGTTGCAAATGAAAGACCTGAGCCATTGTTTTGCAAACTTCTTTTTTCAGCCCATGTCTTTCCAGTCAGTTCATTTTCACCCTCTTGCAATTAACAAAGTAGGTATGGGACTGACAACCTTGTTCTGGTGTGACACATCAAGAGTGTTGCCCATCATGTAAACAGAACACATTTTAACACAACTGAACATTCAAAAGATTAAGAAAGTTTAGGAAAAAACCTCTATCTCAAGCAGATGACAGTACCTCTGAGTAATGTGGCGAAAGATATTTTCCATTATGTTTTGCAATGTTGTGCATGATTTTTAATGCTTTCTCTCCCTTTTTGCGGGTCAGGAGCCAACGTGGAGATTCAGGAACCACCCTATAGGAACACAGAAGTCATAAATAGGAGTTTCGCCTTTTAACATCACAAGTAAACCGAAGTCCTTTGCCTTTTGCCTGTGTTAATACACAACACACTGATTTGTCAGTCTTTGGGAGACAGAAACTCTTTTATGGACTGCTTTTCAAGTCAGTCTCTGTAAAATATCTGATCTTTGTGGGCAAGAAAAAAGAAAATAGACTATATCAATACTCTGCAAAGCTGAAAAATAAGAAATCTAAATGGTATTTGCACAATGGATGTCAAAACTATGATAACCAACAAGCAAACAAGGTGCCTGTAGAACAGCAAGGAACAATGAAAGTCAACACCAAACACATGTAGTACCAAGCACAGGCAGACCAGGAAACTTCTAGCTGTATCAATATACGATAGACATACACACACTCAAATGTATACATATTTTATAAACTGAACACAAAGCAGTACCTACTGATCAGTGTTTCAGTTTCTGCTAGCCTAGGGTTAAGACGATTAACAATTTAAAAGTTCATGACAGACAATGTTTAAGGAAAAAACATGCAGGAAGAGCGTATGGGGTTAATTTTTTTGGATCCAGCCCACAGGATGGCTGCATTCCACTGGGACAGATGTTCACCACGGCATAGGGCTCTGCTTGCTCATTAGTTGCACTCCCCAACTCAGGGAACCTGTAGGGCAAGTTCAAGCTTGAACTGAGTATGTAATTAGAGGTAAAGGTAGTGTCCCACAGCTAATGGGAAAAGCAGGCTTTGGTGAAGTTAACCAGATAAACTGGCAGCCCCAGGCTAAGCAGGAGCAGAGCAGGGTTCTGTGAAGGGCTAGTTGTGACTGACGAGAGAGGCAAACCCTGGGCAGAAAAAGGCAAGTAACACGTGCCTGTGCTTCACTTTTAGCGGCGTTGAAAATGCCAAAATCAACAACATGCAAATATCTTCTTCCCAACCTGCATCATCTTGCGTATTGGAGACTTGGGACCACAGCAGAGGTCTCAAGGTGCTTGAATAGTGATAGCAATAATGACAAGAGCAATGATTGCAACACTACCAGTAGTAGAGCAGGAAGAGGAAGTTGGGCAGTGAAATGGCCAGCTGGATCCCCTGCCAGGTGGGAACCAAGTATGCAATTCCAGGGAGAATCATAATTCCCAGGGTGAAGAATATTTGAATCACAATTCCTATGATCCGCTGGTCAGAGCCAACGATCTCCGTCACTGAGGAGAAAGAAAGACAAAATAAACAACGTGGAAACAAACCTAATTGGAAAGAAAAATATTAGTGGTGGAACATAAGGAAGGATAGTGCTGTTATCAGGCCACAAGGCTATCTAGTGCAGTGTCTTGCCTTCAGCAGTGTAAGCATGCCACTGAGACTGTCCAGGGCAAGCATGGGTTACACCTCCTCATCAATTCACCTGTCATTTTTCAGCTAGAGGTGTTCCTGACTGGATGTTTACTAATGAATTAAATAGGGTCAGAACAGGGGTGTGAGACTGTGTCATGATCATGCTTAGTGGTAAATTGTTAGCATTCTTCCAAGCACAGTTTTGGCCCATGCCCCAGACTAGAGGATCCTCCAGGCAGGGGCTGCTCCCAGCAGGTAATATGGACAAGGCGTCTGTGGGGAAGAGAGTTTAGCCATAATATGCTGGTTGTTCTGAGAGTAAGGGTATGGTATGATCCACTGTTTGTTTTATTTATTAGAACAAACATAGCCTTTGCTGATTCTTTTTTTAATCCTTTGGTGGATTATTTTATACTGTGAATGTATCTAATCAATTCTGAAACCCATGTAAGGCCATATTTCAGGACATGAGATCCATAGTTGAGATGAGCAATGCATGAAGAAGTGTCTCTTTTCAAAACTGTCACCACTACCTAGACTTCAGAGTAAAAGCAGAGGGTTTTACCTTGGTTTATAATACACAGAAAACACTTCTTTTTCTTTAATTTTGCTAAAGAAGACACAATTTTACAAGTAATAGTGATTTGTTTCAGCTGGCAATGCAGAGACATGACACCATTATTATTTTTATTCAGTGTTCATCACATCTGCACGGCTCACAGGCAACTCTACTGCCTAAAGGTAGCTTCTCAGCACTGGCCCAGGAAGAGCTGGATTGTATGTAAAAGCAAAGAGAGGTTCTTGGGGAAGCCTGTTGTGATACTGAAGCCAGTAGCTTGGGAGATATATTAATGGCAACCATCTTCCTGGTGCAACTAAACCAATGATCTGTATATGCCTTTTAAAGATATTAGGTTGGTAAATACTCTAAGTGATCCCGGGACATCCCGGGAAGATCCTGCTGATCTTCCAGACAGGTGGGGAAGAAGCTGCATCCCGTAGTCTGAGGGGGATGAAGAAAGACTACAAGGCCCTAGGACGGTTGGTGAAAGAGTCTGGGGCACAAGTTGTTTTCTCCTCCCTCCTTCCATTTTCAGGTGATGACGTGGGATGGAATAGTAGGATTCTCTCTATTAATGCCTGGCTACGAGACTGGTGCTACAGGCAGGGCTTTGGGTTCTTTGATAATGGCTGGTTTTATAAGACACCAGGCGTGACGGTAATACATGTGAAAGGTTTATGTTGTAGGGGCAAAAGGGTTCTGGGACAGGAATTAGCAGGGCTCATTCAGAGAGCTTTAAACTAGATTCGAAGGGGGATGGGGTAGTAGCTGGGCTTGCACCACTGGGGCAACGCTCTAGTGTTGAGGCAGACCCGGAGGCCTCCCATCCCCCTGGGGTGAAATCGGTGTGCTCAGCTCGCTCCCTGAAATGCCTGTACACCAATGCGCGCAGCATGGGGAATAAACAAGAGGAGTTGGAAATCCGTGTTCGGTCGGGGGGCTATGATCTAGTGGCAATTACAGAGACTTGGTGGGACACCTCGCATGACTGGAATGTGGTCATGGATGGCTATGTCTTGTTCAGGAAAGACAGGCCGCTAAGGAGAGGTGGTGGAGTTGCTCTTTATGTGAGTGAGCAGCTAGAATGTATTGAGTTCTGTCCAGGGGCGGATCAGGAGCGAGTTGAGAGTTTGTGGGTGCGAATGAAGGGGCAGGCTGGCAGGGGTGATACTGTTGTGGGTGTCTATTACAGGCCACTGGATCAGGATGAGGAGGGTGATGAGGCCTTCTACAGGCAGCTGAGAGCAGTCTCGCAATTACAGGGCCTGGTTGTCATGGGGGATTTCAACTACCCTGATATTTGCTGGGAGGCCTACTCAGCCAGCCATCCTCAGTCCAGGAGGTTCCTCCAGTGCATTGATGATAACTTTCTGATGCAAATGGTGGATGAGCCAACTAGGAGAGGAGCGCTGCTGGATCTTATCCTCACTAACAAGGAGGGTCTGGTTGAAGAGGTGAAGGTTGAGGGCAGCCTTGGTTGTAGTGACCATGAGATGGTAGAGTTCAGGATCTCATGTGGCAGGAGCAGAATAGCTAGCAGAATCACAACCCTGGACTTCAGGGGGGCCAACTTTGGCCTTTTCAAGCAATTGCTAGGGGAAATCCCATGGGACAGGGTACTAGAAGGTAAGGGGACTCAAGATAGTTGGTTAGCATTCAAGGACTGCTTCTTCCGAGCTCAAGATCAGAGCATCCCAACAGGTAGGAAGTCAAGGAAGGGTACCAGGAGACCTGCATGGTTAAACAGGGAACTGCTGGGCAAACTCAAGTGGAAGAAGAGGGTGTACAGATCATGGAAGGAGGGGCTGGCCACTTGGGAGGAATATAAGTCTGTTGTCAGAGGATGTAGGGAGGCAACTAGGAAAGCTAAGGCCTCCTTGGAATTAAACCTTGCAAGAGAGGTCAAGGACAACAGAAAGGGCTTCTTCAAATACATTGCAGGTAAAGCCAACACTAGAGGCAATGTAGGCCCACTGATGAATGAGGTGGGGGCCCTGGAGACAGAGGATAAAAAGAAGGCGGAGTTACTGAATGCCTTCTTTGCCTCTGTCTATACTGCTGGAGGCTGTCCTGAGGAGTCCCGGACCCCTGAGGCCCCAGAAGAAGTCAGGATAGAGGAGGAATCTGTCTTGGTAGATGAGGGCTGGGTCAGGGACCAATTAAGCAATCTGTACGTCCATAAATCCATGGGCCCTGATGGGATGCACCCGCGAGTGCTGAGGGAGCTGGCGGAAGTCATTGCTAGGCCACTCTCCATCATCTTTGCTAAGTCGTGGGCAACGGGAGAGGTGCCTGAGGACTGGAGGAAAGCGAATGTCACTCCAGTCTTCAAAAAGGGCAAGGAGGAGGACCCGGGGAACTATAGACCGGTCAGCCTCACCTCCATCCCCGGAAAGGTGATGGAACAACTTGTGCTTGGTGCTGTCTCTAGGCACATCAAGGATAGGGGGATCATTAGGGGCACTCAGCATGGCTTCACCAAGAGGAATTCATGCTTAACCAACTTGATAGCCTTTTATGAGGATGTAACCCGGTGGATAGATGATGGTAAAGCTGTGGATGTGGTCTATCTCGATTTCAGTAAAGCATTTGACACGGTCTCCCACAGCATCCTCGCAGCTAAACTGAGGAAGTGTGGTCTGGATGATCGGGTAGTGAGGTGGATTGTGAACTGGCTGAAGGAAAGAAGCCAGAGAGTGGTGGTCAATGGGACTGAGTCCAGTTGGAGGCCTGTGTCTAGCAGAGTCCCTCAAGGGTCGGTACTGGGACCAGTACTATTCAATATATTCATTAATGACTTGGATGATGGAATAGAGTGCACTGTCAGCAAGTTCGCTGATGACACAAAACTGGGAGGAGTGGCTGACACACCGGAAGGCTGCGCAGCCATTCAGAGAGACCTGGACAGGCTGGAGAGTTGGGCGGGGAGAAATTTAATGAAATATAACAAGGGCAAGTGTAGAGTCCTGCACCTGGGCAAGAACAACCCCATGTACCAGTACAAGTTGGGGGCAGAGCTGTTGGAGACCAGCGTAGGGGAAAGGGACCTGGGGGTCCTAGTGGACAACAGGATGACCATGAGCCAGCAGTGTGCCCTTGTGGCCAAGAAGGCCAATGGCATCCTGGGCTGTATTAGAAGGGGTGTGGTCAGCAGGTCGAGAGAGGTTCTCCTCCCCCTCTACTGTGCCCTGGTGAGGCCGCATCTGGAATATTGTGTCCAGTTCTGGGCCCCTCAGTTCAAGAAGGACAGGGAACTGCTAGAGAGAGTCCAGCGCAGAGCCACGAAGATGATTAAGGGAGTGGAACATCTCCCTTATGAGGAGAGGCTGAGGGAGCTGGGTCTCTTTAGCTTAGAGAAGAGGAGACTGAGGGGGGGACCTCATTAATGTTTATAAATATGTAAAGGGCAAGTGTCATGAGGATGGAGCCAGGCTCTTCTCAGTGACATCCCTTGACAGGACAAGGGGCAATGGGTGCAAGCTGGAACACAGGAGCTTCCACATAAATATGAGGAAAAACTTCTTTACGGTGAGGGTGACCGAACACTGGAAGAGGCTGCCCAGAGAGGTTGTGGAGTCTCCTTCTCTGGAGACATTCAAAACTCGCCTGGACGCGTTCCTGTGTGATATGGTCTAGGCAATCCTGCTCCGGCAGGGGGATTGGACTAGATGATCTTTCAAGGTCCCTTCCAATCCCTAACATTCTGTGATTCTGTGATAAGAGTAGATCCCTGAAGGGATTTAGATGGAATCACTCTCTCTAAGGATTAAGCACCTTGCTTAGGGTTGTGGTAATACACTGTCCTTCAGGATGCTGTATCTCTGACCTTTCCCTTAAGTCAGACAGTCTGATCTGAGCATTGAATAACATTCCTTTCTGTTAAAACTTGGCCATTTTAAGGAAGCCATGGGTCTTTCATAAAACATTTTGCGTGTTAGAGAACTTGCCAAGGTTTTAGGATAAGATCTCAGTTTAAAATTAGGCCATGTGCTTGGAAGTGATGTGAAAAGCAGATTCCAGCCTTTTCACTGGATCTTGGACCTGAGCTGCTTAGCAGTGCAACTTTGCCCAGAAAAATTAGGTGCTTCTGGGCTTTAGAAGCTGAGAGGGCTAGGCAGGTATGTTTGCACATACATCACCACAGTGTCCCTAGGTCTCACTGTAACTGTTTACATCTGGTTGCAATTCTGCTCTCACTCATGTAAATGCCACTAGGAATTTAAAAAAATTGTCATTGGCCTCACAGACTACAGTGATGATACAAATTTTTGCACTGTTATCACTGTGGTTTGGGTTATCACAGTAGATTAGTGAATGGCTGATCTTCATTTTCAGTAAATCTGACATCTAATCTCTAGTAGGATGCTTTCCTCAATGCCATGCTATGTCATGCTCTAGAGAGGAGTTTCCCTTTATGAACCTGGCCGTCATTCAAGATGCCACAACAATACCCTTTTCTCATTAAAAGTATGCTGCTTATGCAAGGAGCTGCATCGCTGGGCCATGACTATAGCCTATCAAACAGTCTGGATCCCTGCTGGTTTGATGCTATTTATAAAAAAACCTTGCATTCCGTTTCCTTTTTCAGGAAATAATAACCCTAATATGGACCCTGCTGTATGATGTGTCCAGCCTGGCACTAAGCCAAGCCTCCCAGCTAAAGAATGAGGAGCAGCTATCCAAGCATCTGCCCTCTCAGTGCAGAAAAGCAGTTAACTCCTCTGAGCATCTGTGGAAGATGTTCAGACTTTGCCAAAGTTAATCATGTATCCTGTTTGATTTGAGGCTTGTTCTGTGGATTTTGATCATCTTGGTGATCTTCTGTATAATAAGAAAGCCTTTATATATGCACATTCTACCCTTCCACCTCTTAATTATTTATTTATGTTAGTCCCTCCCCATCGGAGTCCATAGATTAGGTAGCCATAAAATTCCTCAGATAGATAACATCAACAAAGTGTTGCATTGCTACTGAATTGCCCATGGACAGCTGCCCACAGGCATATTCAGATATCACAGTGATGGGTACAAAATGAGAGCCTGGACAGTTCTGAAGGACATGTCACTCTTGTTAGCCTGCCCTCATGTGTTACTTCTTCCTCACTCTTCTCCATGGGATCCTGTGAGGTCAGGAAGGCATGTACATTGCTACTCATTTCCATCTCATATCAATGCTGAGTAAAGGAAAGACTTTGCACTTGCTGCCACTCTCAGAGGCCACTTCTGTACCAGTAAATTATCAGACATTGCCAGGTAAGGAAACGTTATACTGTTTAGCTGCTAGAAAGATCCCTAGCACCATCTGGACAAAGACCAGTGACTGCTTCCCCAAAACATCCAGTTCAGGCATGAACCCAGACCATGGATGATGCCAAGTTACAATTTGCATGCAGGTACCTTGTCTTGGAGGACAAATGCATTAACTAGGATGGGCTTGGGTTATTCGTTGTCTGCTGATCACAGGACCAGTTCTTTGTTCCCCAAAATAAATATTATCAAGAGCAGACATAGCCAGACTCCTTGTCCTTCAAAAATCCCTCACTTTTCCTAACCAGAGAAGAAAGAAGATAACAGCTCTCACCAATCACGTAGCATGTCATCCACGTTCCCTTGCCAAATACACCTTGGAGAAAACGGAAGATCAAAAATACAGTAAAGTTTGGTGCGAATGCCACTATGATACCACATATCCCAACCCCGAGACAGGAGAGCAGGTAGATGAGGATTCTGCCATATCTGTCGAAAAAGGAAAAGAAAGTGAAAATCATGAAAAGACACAAAGGATCTTTTTTCTGGCATCTCATTCTAATGCTAGATCTGAAAATACCTTTTTGAGACTGGTCTTGTTCTAAAGGGAGGCTGCCTGAAGCTTTGTCACATTGGCCCTTGCAGTACAGGACTCTTCTCCCTGTGGTGGTAGTTATCATTGCCTTTATGTCAGCAATTTTAAAACTGGATGTCCTCACCAGACACCCTTTTATTTTAGAAAACAATTTGTCTCTTTTTATCTAAACTATGGCCCATATGTTACAGTTCAGATTTTTGATGCAGTTGAAATAAGGGCAACTTGTGTTGGGGATTTCTGTTTTCACAAATTAGTCACCTAATAGTAATTATAGCCAGCTCTGTGAAAGTAAGTGATTTCTTCTTTAATTACTTTATGTGATTTTCCAGTAAGCCATAATTCCAAAAAACACTGCAAGAAAACTTCCCTGTAGTTTCATGGCAACTGTGTTCTTGGAACACAAATAGGATTTCCATTTTGCTCTCTTCTGCATTGTTATTGTACCTGTTTTAAGAAGAAGAAACTGTGAAAACTGGTGTAGCTGTTTATCTTAACAAAAAGTATTTGAGAGAATATTTGTGTGTTCATTTTGTTCAAAAGGTTTCATGAGAAGAATTTATACGGGACAAAAATCAGGGTATTTTCAACCAGGTCCGTTCTTTTGAGTGCTGTCAAGGAGACAAAAGTCCACTGGTCTGGCTGCAGCACATTCTCCAGTGCTATCAACGTGCAACATTCATAGTTGTATGGTTACATTATGCTCAATACGCAAGTACTCCTAGACATATTATTTTATTTAATAATTAACTGTAATATCTTTACTCTTACACACACTTAATGTGCTAGTATTACAACTGCCCAGACAGACACTGAGCAGAGGTATCTTAAGTTAGTCAGTGCCATGGCATCTCTTCTACCCTGCTTTATCCTTATGATTATATCCCTTGGAAAGATCAGGTTTTCCTTAAAAGTATTTTTGCTTGCTAGTTCAAAATTTGTTATCTGAGATGATATTCAAGATAATTCTGTAAGTATTCCTTCCTACAAAAATTTGTATTTTAAGTTATTAGTATTATTACAGATACAAAGAAAAATAAAACAGGCAGAAAGAATGTATTTTATGAACTGAAGAAATGTACTGTGCCAGTGAAATGGTCAGTGGTGCTCTCAGCCAATGCATAGGTTAACTACCATTAATTATAAGCACAAACCAGACTCCCTCCTTTACTCTAAGAGTAAGGCAGAACTTATGGGAGCTCCCCGCTCCAGGATAGGTCAGCTGCTCAAATCTCAATATCACCCATATCTTTTTCCTGGTATTCATCCAGCTCTAACATAGTTGAGGACTGGCTGGAGGGACCTACGACCTCGGTGGTAAGTGTATGAGTCCAGTCTGTGAATGGAGAGAGTTACCATACTGAGTCCCTTCCTTCTTTCCTTGAGTAGCTGCTTTCTTCATCAATGGCACCCATTAAGTATTCTCCACTAAACATCAGTCCATAAAACTCCTCTGAATGCTTCCGTTTCATTTCTGTGTCCTTCTTCCCTTCCTGGGTTCAGTTGTGCAGAGAAAACATTGGAAACTATGAGAAAAGCTCTTTTGATGACATTCTAAAGTCCAAACAGGATCAGGCAGTACCATTGCATGAGGTTTCCAGCCCAAAAGGAAGTGAAGATTACATTGGCTGGGTTTTGTTAACCCAGGCTAGGAATGTTTATCCAAAGCGAATTAAACCTCCAAAGTGTTGACGCATGTTTATTGCAGGTGACGCTATAACTGATTTCACCTCCAAACAAATCAAGGGACAGCAGCGTTTACACAGTACCTGTCTGCGGCATAGCCCAGGGTGAACGCGCCGGCCAGAAACCCCAGATTGAGGATAGCCTGTGAGAGATCCAGCATCCAGGCATTGCTGCACACAAGGTTATACTGCGGGAACAAGGGAGAGGCATAAACACCCTAGGTGGGTCATCATCATCCTCAGGGCAAAACGTTACAGAAACTGCATAGAGCTGGGTGGCAAGGGGAAGGGGAAGGGGAAGGGGAAGGGGAAGAGGAAGGTAAAGGGGAAAGGGAAGGGGAAAGGGAAGGGGAAGGAGAAGAGCAAGAAAAAAAGGAAGGGGCAGTTCAAATGTGCTTGTTCAACAGCAAGAACCAGTGGGCCAGGGAAGTGCAGCCATAGCTAGCACTCTTCAAGCTATCGTGAAGAGAGAGGGAGAGCTCCTCCTTGCCAAAGGATGCTGTGTTCCGTACATCAGTTGTCCAGATATGGAAAGGAAATCGCTCTTTTGCAAACCAAACACAACACTGTTAAATACGTTGCCAAGGCAAAGCCTTGACTTTGTTTAGTGCAGAATAAGGGTGCACAGCTATAGCCAATGAAAACATCAGCTTATTGAAATGGCTTAATCATTTCTCTTAGTGCTTTCTAGATAAAAGCAAAAACATGTCATCTCTGAGGAAACCAAAAACATATCTCAGATTAATTTCAGACACATTGAATATGTATTTTCTTGGTGTAGCTTTCCCAGACTTTTCTATTCCTTGTACTGCAGTAGCCTTAGCTCCCTAACTTGACGGTGCATATCTGAAGAATTCATTAACAGGGATGGGGATGGGTAGGAGTGAAGGGAAGAGGGAAGAGGGGGAGAGGAAGGAAGACAAAGACTAGGAGTTAAAAATAAAATGAAACTAAAAATAAAGTAGTTATCCAGACAGCATGCCATTGGAAATTACTTTAGATGTTCTTTGAGAATAAAGAAATACCAACCACTGCCTGCCAAGTTCTGCAGACCTTCTGGGAGTCGAGAAGTTTCTATACCTGGGGTAACCTTAGGAAACCTTAGGAACAAAGCAGCTTCAGGACCAAGGGAAGCCACAGACAACAGCAGCTGCCACCATTTACCCTAGAGAGGCCTTTTTGCTTTCAGGCATGAGCTGTAAGAAATCTTTTCATCGTTAACAAGGTGCTGGTTGCTGAAGCACACACAGTGTGTCACGTTTGTGTTCACCACCACAATGTCTAACATGAACCTCCCCTGGTGCGGCTTGAGGCTATGCCCTCTAGTCCTGTTGCTAGTTGCCTGGGAGAAGAGGCCAACCCCCGACCCCGCTACAACCTCCTTTCAGGTAATTGTAGAGAGAGATAAGGTCTTCCCTCACCCTCCTTTCCTCCAGGTCCTTTCCAACCAAAATGATTCTATGATTCTATGACTCTATTCTTCATTTTTTAAAATGAAACTCCTCAGTTTTTGTTCCAAATGTACTATTAGCACTGTCACTGACAGTAACTACAGCAGAATCACTGTTGTTAGTTATGATGATTTTACTGGAAGTCCAGGATTTGGGTTTCTTTGTAGCTTTTTGTTTTTCTTGAAGCCACAGGTCTGGGAATTTTGTGACTGAGAACTGCAATTTCCAGCTCTCACAACTGTGAAGGAAAACTTGGCTTGTAACCTCATAGGTCACCAGCCTGATAGATATCCCACCCCCACTGACTTTAAACAAAGTCATGGTTTTGATGTCAACCTTGTTACTCTGGGGACCCTGGCTGGCCACCTTTCAGCCAAGCCAGGCCATCAGCATCTGTCTTCCACTTCTGTAAATCTTGAGCAGGAGCTGCATAAACCTCAGCTTCCTCTGAGAGGAATAAAACCTGCTCTTAGCTGTCATACTCAAGGGCTATTGCAATGCTTTCCTAAAATAGCCTGAACATAGAGCAGCACTTTCAGACTTTGAACACTGCTTAACCTCTTGCTTCTTGAAACTATAACAACCCTGACAAATATTATCAAAAGATACAGCTTTGGAAAGCAGAGTTTTTTCATGAGAACAACCATTAGAAGAAGATTTTAGAAGGCAATGCAACTGACTGTGCTGATGGCACAGGCTGGGGCTCTTGGAGGAGCATCCAAAGCTGCCTGTACAGGGCAATACAGCTTACCAGAGAGCTAAAAACTAGCTACGAGAAAATATTGTCTTCAAAAGTGTGCTACTGAAGTGTAACAGAAAAGGAAACAATCACATGAAGAGACAGGCAGACAGGGCAAGCTGGAAGTGCGGCTTCACGTGAGCTCAGGGAAACCTCTCTGACTTAGCCAGAGCTGTACTCAGATACCTCACAGGACACGTGTCTGGTGCAGGTCCCGCAGCCAGGGCCCATGCTGGACACACTGGCACTGCCATGTATGCGCCAAGGGGACCATCTGGACAGCTGATGGACTTGTTATGTTCATGAAGAGGTGTATACATTGCCTGGTCGGTGGGTGCTGGCACGGCTCCTCTGGCCAGCATGGCCTGCACTTCGGGTGCAGGTGATACAATCAGGTGCTGAATGTCACTGCTCAGCTGAGTTTTCACACCACACAGGAACAGTTCTCCTGGGACCTCAAAGCACAGCACAGGTCTTTCACTCTCCTTACCTGTCTCATCACACAGCTGCACTCTTCCCTGTGTGTTTTTGGTCAGACAAGTGCCAGCGGAGAGACCCCATGCTCTGCTGGGCAGGTGACGGCTCTAGTGAGAGCTCAGAGCCCAATGACATGGACTGTTTTAAAAAATGCTCTGTTATTTCATGCTGTCTCCCACTGGCGGCTTCAGAGCTGGCTGTGGTACGCTGGCTTTTTGCAGCCATTTACAGCGATGGAGAGTGACAGAGGCTAGCTTCAACCTGCATCTGTGCTCCAGCTCTGAACACTGTTTAACACGAATATTTGCACCATTATTTCCTGCTTCCAGCAGACGCTTGTGGAGTGACCTTGGGAGAACCATTCCCCAGAGAGGCAGAAAGGAGCCCTCACACCTCTCTCCTAGCAGTCCCCAGGAATAACGGAGAGATCCAAGCCCGTTGTCTGCAGAGTGAGTCGTCTCCCAGGGAAGGTTAAGATCACTCAGCACCTCGCAAGCGGCTTGGCTCCTTGAAAGAACAAAACCTTGGAGAGGAATACCAGGCTGATTGATAGATCAGCAGGGATGGCTTCATACAGGACCAGGTTTAAGACCCCTTCACAGAATTGCCCGAGTCAGAGAACAAAAAGTCCTCCAACACTTGCAATTACTCTTGAAGAAGATGGTCATGAGAGAGGACTCCCCTTCATAAGCCAAAACAGCTGAGGAGAGAATGGGGAAGGGAGTAAGAGCATTATTGCCTCTCCAGGAACATCAATAAATTAGTGTGAGAACAAAATTTAAAAGTGTGTGTAATAACAAAACTGTTAAAGCAATGTCAAAATGAGATGGCACTCACATGGGCCTAAAATCTGTAAATAAAAACATTGTAGATCACTTCAAATCCGCACACCCCTAATTTCAGTTGTCGATTTCGGAGACCAAGCCCCAAATTTCTAACACCTATAAGCTGCACTGGGATTGCAGCTCTCCCCGAGCGGACACACCAGGTTCCCCAAGGCCCTGGAGGCTGTAGCAGCAGCCTAAGTGACGGCAAAGGGAGCTCTGGCGGCGGCAGCAGCGCCGGACAGGTGGGTGCCCCTGGGAGGAGAAGCGTGCTTCACTGCGGAGCCACTCTCCTGGGAAGGGCACCTGCCCTTCGAGGAGCAGAGGGAAAGCTACAAATGTAGCTGAGGAGCTCAGCTCCCAGGGTGGTGGTGGGTGGCTGTGCTGGGCAGCTCCGGAGCCATGTCCAGGCAAGCAGCCAGCCTGCACAGGGCTGCCAGGAGGGACCAGACACAGCGCGTGCTGCAGGCGCTGCCCTTCAGGGTTTATACTTCTGCTCCGTTTTCAAAGGGTGTATGTATTTTTTAAATAATTTGATCCCTCTTTACTGTAAACAGGCAATGAATAAGCTGTCATGAAAGAGGGCAGGAGAACGAACGCATGCCAGAAAGAGAGAGGGAAAAATATCTTTACCGGAGAGGACTCTTTCATCTGAACAACAATTACAGATGATTTAGGTGGCACCTGAAACTAGCTCTTGGCTAACAATATGGTCAAATATTTTGCATATTCTGAGAAATAGGAAAATACAGAAAACTTCTAAGAAACCATGAGCTCTTTCTGAAGAAATTAGTGACAATATGCAACTGTACTCTCCGAAGTTAGTCCTGCACTTTATTATTTTCCACGTATTTAAATAACTTCTGGTACAGATAAGCATTCTCAGACCTTTTCTGTTTGCTTGACGCAGCACCTAACATTTAAGTCATCACCCTGCTAATGTCTTGCTTTTCGTTTGCAAACATAACCTTTAGAGGACAATGTAACCTTTAAAAGAGAATTGTACACCATGAAGAGACCTTTTTTTGATCCAAGTCGCCTGTCAGACCCACATCACCACTTCAGCTGTGACCTGGTTTGGTCATGCCTGATAGTTATCCCCCTCTGCATCACTCGGAGGAAAAGCATCTGCATCTTTTTATCCAGGATTTCAGCCTGTCTCCAGTTAGCCAGTAGTCATAGAATCAGAGTCATAGAATGGTTTGAGTTGGAAGGGACCTTGAAGATTATATAGTTCCAACCCCCCTGCCACAGGCAGGGACACCTTTCCGCTAGACCAGGTTGCTCAAAGCCCCATCCAACCTGACCTTGAACACTTCCAGGGAGGGGACATCCACAGCTTCTCTGGGCAACCTGTTCCAGTGTCTCACCACCCTCATAGGAAACAATTTCTTCCTAATATCTAGTTTAAATCTACCCCCTTTCAGTTTAAAACCATTCCCCCCTCATCCTATCACTACATGCCCTTGTAAAAAGTCCCTCTCCAGCTTTCCTGTAGGCCCCCTTCAGGTACTGGAAGGCTGCTAGAAGGTCTCCCCAGAGCCTTCTCTTCTCCAGGCTGAACAGCCACAACTCTCTCAGCCTCTCTTCATAGGAGAGGTACTCCAGCCCTCTGATCATCTTCGTGGCCCTCCTCTGGACTCCCTCCAACAGCTCCATGTCCTTCTTATGTTGGGGCCCCCAGAGCTGAACACAGTACTCCAGGTGGGGTCTCACAAGAGCAGAGCAGAGGGGCAGAATCAGCTCCCCTGACCTGCTGGCCACGCTGCTTTTGATGCAGCCCAGGATAGGTTTGGCTTTCTGGGCTGCAAGTGCACGCTGCCGGCTCATGTTGAGCTTCTCACCAACCATCACCCCCAAGTCCTTCTTCTCCGGGCTGCTCTCAATCCATTTTCCTCCCAGCCTGTACTTGTGCTTGGGATTGCCCCTACCCATGTGCAGAACCTTGCACTTGACCTTGTTGAATTTCATGTGGTTTGCATGGACCCATCTCTCAAGTGTGTCAAGGTCCCTCTGGGTGGCATCCCTTACTCTCCCAAAACATCTCCCATGTCCGTTGCCAGCAGCCTCCACAAAAGGGAGTGGAGTGGTGCCTCCTCTCTGTTTCTGAACAGTCATATGCCCGTCCATGCATAGGCTGATGTTTATATTCCTACCACACAGGCTGCTCCTATGCCAGGAAGATGCAGTCCATGTTGTGAGGAGCTCACCACCCAGGAACACTTCCATGCTAATGTCCAGTGGCATCAAGAAGCAGAAGAGATATCCCTGTTAGTAACAATCTCCCACTGTGAGAAATAGGAGATCCCATTCCATGAAACTACACATTCTTCTCATACCATACCAAAAAAATCACAGCATATGGTCTTTAAATGTCACAGACTACCCTCCTGTGATCCCACTTGGTTTCCAGAATTGGTAACACTGAGAATCAAAAACTCTAGGGCTCTCTATTGGTCTAGACCACAGCTGTCTGACTTTGGTTTTCTTTGTTTTTTTCCTGAATGTTTCAGTTTGGCATCTCCAGGGAAGAAGTACTATAGCTCACATCAGTTGAAAATAAGCTGCAGAAGACATGTGAGACCAGTGGCTCATTGCTAAGCATCACACAACCCTCAGCAAGCTGGCACCCAACTGAGATTTTCATTCAGAAGCATCACCTCTATGGCTGCAACAGTACAACCCTGTTGCTCCTGCAAAATTTGGGACACATTCTGGAGAAACAGATGTTGGGGTGAGCAGGGCTTACCTTCCAGTCCTTCCTGTGCATTTGTAGGTGTCTCTGTCCACAGTGTCCTCATTGTGCATGTCTATGCCAGGAAGTAAACATTTCTGCTTTCACTTGAATAAGCTCACCCAGGATAGCACAGCAGAAAGGGAATGTCATCATGTCCCCCTTCCTCCATAGACTTGAAATTTAATTGCTAAGACATTTACTGCAGTGTGGGGGGAAGGATATGTAAAAGGAAAGGAAAACTTCGGGTTTTTTTGCTCCTGATCTTAAGCCTATTTGTTGACCTGTATAGCGTTGGCTATACCTAAACACTGTTAAAACCTAGCTAGCCAGCTCCTCATTGCAATCATCAAGCAGGTGAGCTAGCTCAGTTGGCCAGCTCCAGCTAAGAACACGTCCTCTTCCTTGGCATTGCCATGCTTCCTGCTAAGGCCCTGGCTGCACAAGTGCATGCACCCAGCACAACCCTGTAACTCATCTCTGCATTCAGGGCTGTGCTCGCCTGCATGGTTTCTGTCCGCTGTATGACAAAAAGCATTGTGTGCCTGAACATGGCCTCCTTCCATTTAGGGAACTGTCTAAAAAAGGTTGCACTGCCCAAATCGATAAACTATCCACATCTGCGCTCTTTTCCTCTTAGCCTTGGCAATGAGCTGCCATCCTGAGCAGAAGCAGGGCTGCCAACAGAGACAGGCAGCAAGAACCAGCTCCTTCAGGTCATCCCCTTCTGTAGTGCCCTTAACAGAGTGGGGAAAATCAGTCCCGTCTACCCTGACGACCTTGCAGTATGGACAGCCGTACACTCCTGCTTGGAAATACCTCCCTGTGATGAATGTTTTCCTACCCGCTAGAGGCTTGAACATCAATGCAAAATCCCAATGCAGATTTACAGTAACAGTGGTGTGGCTGGAAGGAACTATGCTGGTGCACTTTGCTGATCTCTAAAGCAGCAGCAAACCAGCTGTGTGAGATCTCCCTGGGAGAAGGAAGAGGTTTTGCACTGGGCCACTGTAGTTCATTAGTGGAGTAATCTTTATAGACAGGAGTGGCAACTGGCTGAGATGGAAAAAGAAGAAATGCTCGTACATGACTAATGATGGGGAAACACTGGGGCTGTGGCAACTGCTCATTTCTTCATAGCCTTGCAGAAGGCAAACTTTTTCCATTTTAGTTTGACATGCAGATTAACCGCAGACTTGTAATTCCTGGTACTTGAGAGGCCTTTATGCACCGAGCAAGTCCCAAAACACTTCAGCACACCTGTCCCTGCAGAAATGCATTACTTTAAATGACAACATGTCAGTAAAAGCTCCTCAAAATGTAGCAACTTTGAGCAGGAGTTTGGAAGCACTTTACTGACTGTTGCAATTAAATTTCAAAATGGTGGATGAAACTCTGGTCAATAAAGAGAGCTACAGTGATTCCTCAGCCCAATTAAAACAGCATTTTGAGAGCCCGCATACACATTTTAAGTGGCATTCATACAAGTGGACAAACAAAGTCTGGTTTATCCTTCCACTCCCAGTGACAAACAATTTAGGGCAATATTCATCATTTAAGGAAACCTGGGGAGATGCAGACTGTTGCCGCATGTTCCTTATTTGTTGCTGGGCAGCTCTTCTCTATCTCTTTTGCCCTCTGGGTTGTCAAATTGCTATCTTTCATGCACACTTACTGCAACAAAACACCCTGCAAGCACCTGCAGTGGAAAGGGAGAAATGACCATTTTTTTCTCTTTCTGTCAAAGCTTCTGTCAGAGTGCTCAGGGACTAAGCAAGGACAATGTCCTTCTCTGTGTCTTGTTTCAAGATGAGCACTTAACAGGACAAGTGGAGTCAGTCTTTACCCTGCTCATGGGGCACTGTGGCTCAAGACCTGAGGAACAGCTTAGCTCTGAAAGCTTTGGAGGTTTCTCTCCTGTGCACGGCCCAAGGCCCAGCTGGTACCTTTGCGTCCCTGCCACTCAGATCACCTGGGCTCACTGAGCCTCATAGGACAGAAGGCCTGTTCTGTCCTTTTCTTCATATGTCTAGCCATGGCCAAAGCAAGAGCGAGGCAGAGAAACTTACCATCTCCTAAAGGGGGGAAAACAGCAGCTGTCCTAAAAACAAGAAGAAAAAACAAGGCCCGAACACTCAGCCAGTACCAGCCGGCTCGATGGCAGTGACAGAAACATAGCCCCACTGCTGTAATCCATGCGAGGAACCGCTCCAGCCGCCTTCATACAGGGAAAGCTTAATTAGAGCTTCATAAGAAATTCAGAAACTGCTGCTCTCTCTGCTCCTCTGTCTGCCCTTTTTCCCTGTCCCTCTACTACTTAATATTAATCCTACCGTGACAGTGGAAATAGGACAGGGTACTGCCATGCCAATGACAATAATCATACTAGATCAACACTTTGAGGGTGAACTGTGTTGTTTATTGCCTTGGAGGAGGACAGCAAAAGGATCAGCTGCGCTTTCTCCACCCTGAGCTTGACTGACATGTTATCTCGTGCTCTGAGGGACAGTAAAAGCTGTGAGACAAACATTATTGCCTTGCTTACAGATTTCTCTGCAAACGCTGTCTGACTGTTATTTTCTGAGACAGCTGGCAAGCAGAGGAGTAAGAGATTTATTCCCAGCAGGTGCAGTAGGATATGTTCAGATGATCATTTGTCCACCTCAGACCTCACACTTTGGCAATAAATTGTTGCCAGGTCTCGAAATGACATCATCTACAGCATGAAGACTTGTTGCAGACAGGTCATATTGGAATCAGTCCCTTCTGCTGAACTCCTGCCAACAAAGGCTGCTAATAAGCCTAAAATATGCCAGCTGTGCTGTAGCTGCTGATGACCATGTAGACTTCCCTCTTCCTTTCATCCACCACCACAGGCCGTTCAACCTGCAGACACTATTGTAATTCATGCACATGCCTCTAAGAGTCGTCACTGCCAAAAATGTCTGAATAAAATGGCTATCACTTTGCAAACTACCACCAGCCGCCCTTTCGCAGAGTGCTAGACTTTCTCCACTGGGACAAAAGTACATAGTGCCAAACCCCAGCAGTATTAAAGGTCAGTGACTCAGTCTGCAGCACAGTTTCCTGAAGAAATTAGGTTTATTGACTTCCATATGTCCTGGGTACCGGTGTCCCTCATAAGGCTCACCAGCAGGACATGGCAACCAAGATGCTCCCTACCTCAAGTGTTAGGGAGTGCAGGGAGTGACCTGGGCTCCCTCCCAGGCTCCCTCCCAGACCCCTGGGCCAGAGCATAAGGCTGCGGCCCCTCTGGTCCACAGCAGCTCCCCCGCGGCACCCCTACTCTTCCTCCTCCTCCATCTGCTGTGCAGAAAGGTCATTCTTTCCTGCCCTCCTCTCCCTGTGAGAGGTGCTGCTGTCACCAGCCTTCCCTCCCAAGCAGTGCCAGCCACCTGCTACGACCAGCATCATTTCAGATGGCATCAGCTGGCACGAGCCAGGAATGGATTTAGCTCGATAATTACCCCCTCAGCCTCCCTCTCCACGCAAAATCTGAGAAGCCACTGGGTTCCTGTCCCGCCGCTGACGCACGCAGCTGTGTCTTCCAGTTTCACAGGGAGCTATACAAGACCTGCTTAGTTAAACAGGGAGCCGATTGCACCGGGGCCAATGTCCTCTGCTCAGATCCACCACCTGTGACACCATTGCGTCGGAGGGGTCACTGCCAAGTTTTACAAATAGCAGAGGACTTTGCTGATATCTCGAAACCTTTACATCATCCCAGCTCCAGTGTGCTCGACTCTAATTCAGGCACCACAGTGTTCAGCTGTGTGTGCAGCACCCGTGGACAACTCCTCTGATATGGATTGCCCTCACGGAAAAGCATAATCAAAAGCAATGGAGCACAGAGACCCTTAGGCATGTCACTGCAGAAGTAGGGACCTCCTCTCAGACCCCATTAGACATCAAAAGAAGATTTTACAAGGGAATCTTTAGCAGTGCTCTCTCGCCTGTTCCTAGACCAAGACAACTGGCTTTGCCATGTATTTTCTGTGATGATTTCTTAATAGGTTTTGCTCTTCTCCTCAAATGCTGAAGGAAGAAAGGCCTGGTACATTCACCCAGCACCCCGCTGTACCCCAGCACTGAGACTCAGGAGTCCTGCAGCAGCAGGTGATGCAGCAGGCACCCCAGGTACTGCTTACAAAGGAGTGGGTGCTTTTTATCAGTTCACATTCCCCCTTTTCCCTCTGCTTCCTTCTGCTGATGTTATTGTGAATGCTTTTGCAGAAGACAGCTATCTAAGATGAGAGAGCGGTCAGTGAGCAATACGCTCATCAGAGTGATGAAGTCAGGTACTGAAATACCATCCATTTCACAACTCCTCATGAATTGGACCCTCCAGCCGTATGATTTAGCTGCTTTAGGGTGCTCAGAACAGATTGCAATAGCCTGTGGTTTGGCTGCCAGACCTGCTCTGTGATATGACATCTTTTCCAAGCGAAGGCTTTACATGCCCGTATTTGCCCTCTGCCTTCCCTGTCACACTGCAAATCCACACAAGATCTGCACTTGCTGTAGGCCTGGAAGAAATCCTTCAGTATCCTGACTTTTTTTCTGCCCCTTCTCTCTCTTTTGCCTTGAACATGTGTCCTTCATATTGTCATGTAACTCATCCTTTTAATGTTGTCTCCCTGGTCACTTCCACTGCTGATTCAGCCAGATATAAAGTGCCAGAAATCTTTAGATAGTTGAAAGAAACAGAAACATTTCTGCACACACAGACAAAATGAAGCATTTACAAGTAGACACATGAGAAAAGACATCTTTGGTGAGCTGATTAAACAGAGCACAAATCTGCTTAAATTGAGTCATGATTTGTCAAAGCCTCATCTCAGCGAAAGCAGACTACATTAAATCTGGGATTTAAATTGTCTTTGCTGGACATATAATGCATTAATAAGATATCAAGCTCCTTTCAATAGCTGATCTCAAAGCAATTGAGCCACGACGTGCATGCCACAAGCTTCCTTTTTAGATCAAGAAACCGAGCCTCGTGAGATGTGATTTATCTGGCAAATGTTGCAAAACTGGGAACAGGACGCAAGTGCCACCAGTCACAGCCCAGCACCCTCCGGCCGAGGTGCACCCAGCCAACAAGAGTCCCTCTAGGAGCCACAGTGACACTGATGATGGGACCTGCTGCCCCAGCACAGGGGACAGACAGCCCCAGCCTGTTGCTACTTGCAGACTGTTACTCCCTGGTTTTCCCAGTATGCACCTTTGGGAGCACAGGTGGGAGTGCTTCCCCCAGCATCCCTCCATCCCTCCTCCCTCCCCTCAACCTGAGGGGTCTCCCCAGGAGAAGAGAGGAAGAAGGTGCAGATGGACAAGTTGTTTGTCAGAGAACATTGAACCTTTCACTCCCATTTATTACTGCAACATAAACACTGGTTTCATTTTCTCTTAACTGTACCCAGTGGCTCAGCATTGCTGGAAAATCACAGTGGCTTTGCTAGATACACAAATTGCTGCCATAAACGGACTCTGAGCACTATCCTATGGACACAACTTACATGCTTTCACCTGCAGCAAGGCTGAAGGGGAAAAAAAAAGAACAACAGAAGAAAAGGAATTTTCTATATTTTTATTTTTAAGCTCTGAGGGGAATGGCTAGCATAGACTGCCCAGGTAAAAGACACTGTGACCTAACTCCTCACAGCCCCGCAGCAGAGGTACCTCGGAGGCGGCAGCATAACCTTCCCACCATGGCCACCTCCAGCGGTTCACTCTGGAGCCAAGCTGCAGCTCCCAGGTAGCATTCCTCCGCCTGCCCACCCAGCCCTGGCTGCCACTGCCATCACGGGCAGAGATACGTCATTCTCAGGGACCACAATTTGACACCAGCTCCCTGCATGTCACTTGTGGCCCTCTGAGCAGCCTTGATTTCGGTGATCACACACAAAAGCCAGTTCTGAAGCTTTGCTCTAGGGCCAGCCGGGTGCTCTGATTTATCTTCTCCTGAGCATAGATCCTGGCTAAAACTTCTCAGGTCGGATGCAGTGCTCAGGGCACAAAGCTGCTGCTCTGAAGACCCTGAAGCCTGAGAGCAGATCCAGCAGCCTCAGCTGGATGGGGGAAGGATGGTGAATTGAGAGGTCGGGATAGGCACCACTTTTCAGTTCAGTGTTTGCTCAGGGCTTCGCCTGCTGTGCCCTGCTCCGTGTTTCGGCGGGCACGGCTCCAGCACAAGCACCAAGATAAAAACCACAGCAGGAGGCTCATGAGACAGTCAGGAGCCAGAGCCCACGGCTGTGCCGACACATTTTGCAGTGCACCTTGATGATTTTCTAGCCAGCCCCTCTAAGCACACTTCATATTTTTCATCACTGCATTGGTGACAGTTACTGTCAGGATGGCCTTAAAATACACACTCGTAGTGTGCAGCCTGTGTGCTGGAGCCAGACCACAGCACATCCAAGGTACGATTACAGATTACGCAGAGGATCTCCTAGGAAAGCATCTTAAATGGCCTTTTGCAGCCTCATTAAAAAGCCACTACAGTTGCCAGCACTTACCACAAGTGGGTAACAGTCTGCAGTTCTCCATCTGTGACATTTCAGGAAAAGCTGAATGATAGCTTTGGGAAAAAAATGTGTGTTTGTTTTTTTATCTTTAGCAAGCACAATCATTTCTGCTGAGTCCTGCCAGATCTCAGAAGGGCAGTCTGTCACCTTTTTTTTTTTTTTGTTACCTGCAGGCTTAAATGTTCAGTACTGGAAAGACAGGGAATGGATAATATACAGTGATCCAGATCATCAAGTGGTATCAGCTACACTTGGGGTCTACACCACCAAAGTTGCTAGCCCCAAATTGAGCACCAGAAGCCTCAGCTTGCAAGGACTTAGCTCCTTATTTTAATCTGACATTCCTTCTGCAACAGAGCAATCTGTGTGGGGTGTTTGGCTTTGCGTAGCTTTGGAGAACCACCCTCCAGATTAGCTCCCCTTTCCCTAAAAGTTCGACATTGACACTTGATCATACTCATTGTCCCAATTTTCCTGTGACTCAGAATGAAACAAATCCGGGAAGGAAAACCAGCCACCAAAGCATCGACCCTTGTGGCAGCAATCCCATTTTACTGCCGCAATCCCGCACTGGGACAAAAGCCACCGATTACAAGACGGGGATTTTCCTTACCTCGCTGACGATGGATGAGCGGGGCTGTTTATACACCCAGTTGTCGTGACATGCGATGAGCGGCAGGTTGCCCGTGCTGAGGTTGCCGTAGCGGGCGAGCGGGCTGGCGCAGCTGACAGAGGTGTCCCATGTGACGTCCAGCCTCTCGCACTCCCCGCTGGAAGACCCGTTCCCCGGGTGCAGGGGCAGTACCGTGAAGTTTTGTTCTTCTTCCAGCGTCCAGCCACATCGTTCACTTAATTCAGCTGCCCCAGGGATCCTGCACCAGTAGCTGTCGGGTGCTTGCCCAAGGAAAACCACGCTGGCAAACAGGAAAGAAAAAGTTACGCCTGTCTGGCAAAGGAGGAAAAAGACCCTCTTTTGAAATCTTCCAAATTCCCCAGCTTCCTTCAAAACCTCATCAAAAGATGGCATTATGTGAGGTGGTCTGTCCACTTGCAGCAACCCAAGAGATGGCAGAGTTTGCTTTCACACTTTGCATCGACCACTGGCACTTCCTATAAACGTGACGGTCTCTCCTCCCCTCGCTCTTCTAATGTGCACGCACACACGCACACACAGAGACACGCGGGTGTGCAGCACCGGTGGCATGAGCAGAGCTGGAACTAGGCGAAGCTGCAGGCAGGCACGCGAGCGCGCGCCCGAGCACACACGCGGAGGCTCAGGGCATGTCGAGCAGCGTGGGCTCGCTCACAGCCGGGGAGGAGTGAGATTTAAAGCGCGCAAACATATTGTAGGAGAGGAGGGGCGTGCATTTCTGATTCATCCCGAATGTTAAACAGATTATGTAATAAAGCCAGTTAACTCCTTCGGGGCGGGGGAACTGCAGATGCCATCTCCCACTGCAGCTGCAATAAATTAATAGGTGCAAGGATAAAGCAGAGAGTTAAACGGGAAAGAGCACAAAGTTGTTGCAAAAAGCAGCAGTGAGTGATGTAGCCTCTCTGCGGGATGGCAGGGGCAGAAAGAAAGTTGTTTCGAAGAGAGCTACGAAGTCTCCCCTTCAGCAAATAGAAGTGAATACTGCAGCAATGTTTAATTATTTTTCCAAAGTGCTACTTCACCATTGGCACCAGATTTAATTTGCAAGGGTCTTTTATTTCTATAGTGTAAATAAAGTGAGGATCACAAACTGCGCCAGTCCAAAATCCAGGATTTTTTTTTAAGTTGGACCTGTCTCTTCAAAAAGGCTTTTATATGACCTTGTTCATTTTAATTTCACAAAGACTTCCAAATATTTAAAAGAGAAATGACCAGTTTTTCTTTCTCAAAAATGAATGGAAAACAAGTCTGTTTAGCTGTTTGTTTGAGTTGGGGGAGAAGGGAAGGGGGAGACAGGACTGGGGTGCATTTTGTGTGCATATGAGCACATCTTGTGCAGAAATCCCTGAATTAAATCTGATGTTCAACAGCAGGTGTTTTGCACTTTGTTCAGGATCATGAGGTCCATGGCCACTCTCTTCTTTTGCGAGAAGGAGCAAATCAAAGATTTCTCCTGCAATAGATTGTCTCTGGTTACCTACAGCTTTGACCATGTGTGTCTATGGTATTGCAGTGAAGTACAATTTCTAAAACAGTTTGATCCAGACCAGGGAAGGCTTTGATTACTATACAGACTATCATCTGACATGCAGACTGGTGCTGTGGTGTAAGCTTGGCAAAGATGTGGGTTTCTAGGTAGATGTGCAGCTGTCCTTGCATCAGAAGATGCTTTTGAGGGAATTTTGACTCCTGGTTACACAGTTTTACAGTAATCAAGCTTAGAGGCCATGAACACACCGCCTTTCAGTCCAGGCCTGTGCCTGAGGAGATGGGGCACTGTCTGATGGCTGGTTTCAAACAAAAGAAGCTCTTTTATCCCAACAGGGCTAACCGAGGGGTCAATCATGCAGAGATGTCAGAGGTGAGATGGTTTATCCTGACAGCTTTCAGTAACTGAGGAGGAAATTGTCTCTGTAGGGACCACCATAAAGACAAATAAATGGGGACAGAGACTGATAACCAGCCTGCGTGCTGCTCTCACAGCTCTGCTTGAGGGTGTATTAAATCTCCACTGTTTCTCAAGCCTTACCCCCATAAAAAAATGTTGTTTTTATCCCTGTTGGGTATTATCTCAATTCTGAATCATGAGGGTTAGTCCCCTGTAAGCCATGTACCAATGCAGCTGTGCTCAGCATTTACCTGTTTCAGAAACCCATTGGTGCAATTACCTTGGCCACCTCTTACCTCATCAGTGGAGCTAGAACAGATTCAGCTGTGTGAGAATTCAGGCCCCTATTGCAGCATTGCTTCTGGAGCTACTTTCTTTCCCAAAAGAAAGCATGGTCTTGTAGCTGGTTGTCAAAATTTCACACATCTCGTGCATTATGCTCTTGTCATGCACAGCATGTGTATCACAGTCTGCCAGACCAGAAGCCAGAAAACCTAGGAACTGAGAGAGATCAGAGCTAATATCATGGCAGCAGATGTCTGGGAGTCTTCCCAACATTCCCCGCAGTTGCACTGCTGGTCATACAGGTGACGATTCATTCAGTAAAATCAGTTAAACTGTCTGGTGTAGATGATGTCAAAGTGACCTTAGTTCTCAGTGTTCACCCATGTTTTCGTTTCTCTGTCCAAATATTTCTTATCAATATTTGCCACCATATCAGTGTGCTGCAAGACACTGTTCATCAAAGAAATCTAAAATATCCCAGTGACAGATGCATGAGAGTGTGCATTTATTCTACAGCAAGCAATTTCCAACCTCCCCAAGGCTTTCCTAGAACTTCAGCTTCCCATACTGTAAGAGCTGAACACATCTAAGGATGGGAAGATGATGGGTTTGTATACAAAGCCTGCAACTGTAACCTCTTGAAAGAATGCCTTTAAAGCTTTGAGGACAGATCTCAGGGTCAAACCAGCATTTTAAACATTTTATCCTATACATACAGTAAAAAATTATGCTCTTTGATATTAGGAAAGAAGCAAGGGAAGAAAGTGCCAGGGAAGATGTTGACTGATGAAGAAGACAGAAGTGGTAAAAATAGATGCAGAGAAGAGAACAGAAAGAGGGAGGGGGAAGAGTGGGAAGGCAGCGAGCCAGGGAAAGAGCAGAGGCAGAAGTGGTGATGAAAGGGAAGCAGAGGAGAAAGAGATAGCAGTACAACTAAATTACAATCATGAGCATCTTCAATTGGAGCTCTGTTTAGAAGCCCAAATGTAACAGCTATTTCAGAAATAGAATGAAAACTATGTAGTCTAGAGGGGAAGGCACATATGCTCCCTGTACACTCATGCACTATGCTACCATTTATATGTGTCTGGGTGGCAGCCTGAGACATTTGGATCAATAGCTACTCTGACTGAATCCTGCAAAGTTACAACTTTAGTGTAACACCCTGGATAACCTTTGCCAGTGCTTCAGACAAACACTTGAAAACCTCAAAGCCCTTCTTTGGGACACTCTAAGCAGTGGGGCAGTGACATCAGCCAGTTTGCAGACACCTGAGGGCACCATCCTACATATCAGCACTGTTTCCATGATAAAGTTATGCAGAAAAGCATGACTAGGTTTCGATCTACAAACACATGCCTCTTGTTAAGTAAAAGAGTGCCTTGGCTAGCAATCACCCAGCCTGCCTGTTATGTCGCTGCTTGATGCAGCTTCATATTGCACCAAATATTTGTCCCCAAAAAAAATCTGCTATAGACTAGATAGCCCTAAGCAGAAGGGGTACAGACCAGTCAGCATCACATTACCCTAGGGCCAGGAGACTGCCTACACCAGTCTTTTCTTCATCTCTCTGTGCCAGGAGAAGAGGCAGGGATCTCCACAGCCCCACATTTGGGCATTATCTGTACCTCTGCTAACTGGTGATCCCACAGCAGAGACTGCCACAAAGAACCGGTCAGTAGTAGCTCAAAGTACGTTGTGCAGATCTTAATGGCAAGGCTCAGTTCACAGCATAAGACAGCAGGGCCCATCGTCACTCTTCACCAGTCACTTCACCTTTCACACACCTTCCAGCTGCATCCTGAGGGTTTGGCTCTCCCGTGCAAAAATCATTGCTCTTCCATGCTGGAGTGCAGAAGCCTGACGCCAGCCCCAGAAATACTGCATGTTCATAGGGCTCACAGTGTTACAACATACCTCGTTAAGAAGCCAGGCTGGGAAGGATATAGGAGCTCAGTTTTGGAAATTAAATAAATAGTGGATTGTTTGAGATCAGAGTGAGACCTCTTCATGGGGCAATTAGAGATGTTTACACTCCCGTCTCCCACACATGGTGCAATCACATTCCAAGTCAGGACATTAAATTACATGCAGCTTTTTCTCTGACAATTCTAGTGTTTTGGGTTTTGTTGTTGTTGTTTTTTTCCCTTCACTTTATTAATCTTTCCTCTTCCTCCCACTGCCCACTTTCATCTTCTTCTATCTCCCCCTTATTTTCTTCCAGACTTCCTTTTTTTCTTTCCAAAAGGTGGCAACTCTACTCAACGAAGTATGTCCTTTCCCAGGCCTCCAGATCTACTTAGTGAGCTGCAGACTAACTTTGAGACATGGGAAAAGTCAATTCCAATCAACAGGGTTTCCACCTTTTGGCAGTCCATGAAAGCAATGCACAATGCATTATACTCCCCTCCCTCACTATTTCCATAGCCTTTAGGCTATTTTTACCATCTTGGTTCCAAGAACAAATATAAACAAATGTAGTTCTTGGAACTGGAGAGTACAACAACGAGGGGGATCTGTACTCATCGCTAGGACAGCAGCTGAAACAGCAAGAGGAAAATGGGGACAAGGGGAGAGAAAGGAAAATCCAAATGAGGAAGAAAAAAAGCAGAGAGTGAAAGGAAAAGCAAAACAGGAGCAAAGAGGCTCCTGTTTCTCTCCTCACAGGAAAGGCGGGAAAAAAACAAACCACAGCAGTAGTGACTACACCTGAGACAGCCCATACCTCTGTCATTTTGAGAACATGTAGGCAAAAAAGTTACAGGAGGGGAGGAAGCCATCCTCCACCCACAGCCCATGCTCATTCTCACACCCTCAGCTTTTCCTGTGCTGCCCCAGGGTTGGGGGCACATGGAATTTAGGTGCTCGCAGCCCCTGAGGCTTCTGCAGGCTCATCCCCACCACAGCCAGCACCAAGGGCTCCCTCTCACTGCCCTCCTGCCCCGCACCTCTCCTTGCTCTTTCTGGGTGCAAAGCATCCTCTGCCACAAGGCAAATGGGATCCTGGTGGGTCTGTGTTTTCTTACCCAAACCCAGTGCTGTTTCACCACCATGGTGCTTGCAAACTGTTCCTCTTTGCCTGTTGGAGGAGATCAGGTGCCCACAGACAGCCTGTGTCTCTTCCCCACTGACTTTAAACCTACTTAGGGAAAACAGCAGAAACCTGTGGCTCTCCAAGCACATCTGGGAACACCTGTTCATCAGGATTTCAGCTCAGTATCTGAGACAGGCAGAGGAACCGAAAGGGCTCATCAGCTTCTTCAAGGCCAGCTGAAGAAAGGGCAGGCAGAGGTAAAGGTGATCCTACACACACATTTTTATAGTCCATATGTGGCTTCCCTCATCCTTTTCCTCTTCACCCAGTCACTCTGGAGGCCGGTGGAGAGGCTGCACTGGGCTCTACCTTCCTGTTCAGATAAATATGCTATAATCCCACAGCATGTTTGTCAGGACCCTTGCTAATGACTTAGAATAACCAAGCATTTCGGCCATGAGATAAGACAAGCCGAGTTCACCAAAGGCTATTTTACACAATAGAATGAACAAGGGATATTTCCAGAGATGAGTGTAAAGGCCCGATAAAATGAAAACATCCCCCTGGTGTTATCAGACAGCTGTGAACTGCAAGCTTGCTTTCTCTCTCAGCCGCACCTGCCTCAAGTCCTGCCTGGAATAGACGGGGGAAATCACACTGGTTTTGTTTGTCATTTCTCATGGTTGCACATCCCTCCCATATGACTCAGTTTCCATCAAGTTTGGAAGCAAACATTTCTAAATACTAAGAAACGGGCTTTGCGTGAAAGTTTCCAGCCCTGTTTTGTGAGAATAAAGGTGAAATTTTTAAACCATATCAAGGATTGTGTCAGTGCAATGAAGACTTCTAGGGGTGACACTCACTAGCTGTGTGCTTCCCTAGCTGTTTCTGAAGTAGTACTTTCATTAAAAAAAAAAAGAAAAAAAACCCACAAAAACCCTTGCAGAGTTTCTGACATTAGTCTTCTTAATCTACTTTCATACCATTTCTCAGGTTGCTGTTATAGCAAATATTTTCAACAAGCCTTTTTTTGTGCCCTTTCTATTGTGCAATTTTTATTGCTGAGAACTCTCAGGACCTTAGAAGACCACTAAGCTGGTCAGTGTAACAAAAATGCTAGCGTTCATACATATGAGAAGAAAGTAACAGAGCAATTCTCCTAGACCACCACTGTCTTCGGTGACAATTCAAGTTCAAAATACCCCATGAGCCTGAATATCTAGCTAATTAAACTCCACATGGGAGAATTAATATACATTTTATATTTATGTGAAAAATTATTTTTTCTCAGCAAATTCATGTTTCTGGCTGCAGCAGAGACCCAGCACACTCCAAATGCACCAGCAAAAGTTTGAGTCGTCCTGGAAGAATGGATAGGAACTAGCAATTCCTCCGCGCCTTTCTCTAATCTCCCTGTAGTTGTTTTTGGAAGCCCTTAGTGGTAACAATCTATTTATAGTTGACTCTGTTTTTGTACTTTATCTCTGCTATAACATTGTGTCCTTTGTCCTAACTGCACAATACCAACCCAAAGGAATTCTTTACAGCTGGGTTGTCACCTCTTGCTTGATTAGCATGCTTTATTAATAGGAAGAGGGACAAGGCCACTTTCATCAGGCCGCTTAGCTGGGCATACACCCTTGCTGTTCATGATCCAGCACCTACCACACTACTGAAAATGGGCATTTTTGGATATGTGGACCTACCACAGGGTACTTCAGTTGCTCAGTACTTTCAGTTGTTTTGATGCTTATTTGCTTTTAAATGCCAGTATATTTATTACACAGGTTTTGTTATATTTTCCCTTCCCTAGTAAATGTTCCTAAGTGTATTTAAGAAAAAAATACAAAGATGTAAATATCTGATGTGGAGACACAAAGTAAGAACGATTCAACAAATATTTGAAAATCAAGGAATTGCATACATTGATCTGATATCCCAAAATCCTGAGCAACCAGATGAGCTGAAACAAAGCCAGTTCAAGCTGAGTGTTTCTGAAAAGGTTGCATCATTCATATCAGTTTTCCCATAAAACAATGCTGCAGTGACTGGATGGAAAGTCTAACACATGCACCTTGAGAAGCTGGACCAGACAAAATAATGCAGATGGCAGAGGTAGTCCCCAAGATGGTTGCTGTATTTCTAGACTGAGATTTCAGTTGCCAGAGTCTACAGACCAAACCCATACCTTAACAGAAGACCCTATGTAAGGGGAGTGCAGTGATCAGGAAACTCAGACAGTTGGACCCTGGCAGTGTCACCACAATGCAAAGTATGGCAGCAGGTAGAAAGCAGGTGGGCACCAGGAACTGGAAGGCATTGTCTGCAAAAGACTGTTCTTCCTACCATGAAGTTGCTCCCCTTGACATTCGGTCCCAACAGAAGGTGTGCAGCCCTTGACTCAGCCCTTGTAGCTGTGCAGTAGCCAAGAGCTGGGGCTATGGAATGATGAAGGGGCATAATCAACCACAGACAAGGGATGGGACCACAGCTCCTCCTCCAGCTCCATGCTGTCCAGCTGCAGTGGAATAGGGAACTGGGGAGATCTTGGTAAGTCTGGGGCAGTGCCATCCACTGCCATGGTGGATGACCTTCCCTGGGGGCAGACCCACCCTCGGTCCTCCAGGGCAGCCAGTACTTCTAGTTCCGTGAGATGAGGAGAGGGGGGAATGGACCGGTTTCAGTGAACAGTTACTGAACTACTGCCAGCTCCTTGAAACTTAGATTTAGGAGACTAATCCAAAGATGAGCTTTATGAAAAGGTTATTTAGAGGATTAGTTCATATGGTATTTTTGGCAAATAGTAGCTGAAGAAAAGCAAAAGGGATTTACTTTGGGTTGTTTAATAAATGAAAACATCAACGTTACCGTATCATTTCCATATATGCATCAGCACAGCTGCTGGCACCATCCTGACCCCTCAAATAACTACCCCCCTCCAGCACTGTGTACAATAACAAACTGCACCCGGGCTGGCGGAGCCAAGGAGTTGATTATGTTCCTGCATAGCATGCAGACACAAGCATGGACTTCATCCTCTCCTCATCTTCAGCAGGGCTGCAGGCCTCACCGCCTTCCCACAGGGGTGAGGGGGAGCGGAGCCCAGCCCAGCCCCGCTGCCCAACCAGCACAGGCTGGCAGACCGTCTGAGCGGTTTGTGCACCCAGGAAAGGCTGTCTATCACACGCCTCATGCTTTGCAGGTCCTGGCTTTTACTCTCCCAGCCCTCATCCCAGCTTGGTGGGGGCTTAAAGGCATCTTCATCAACCTCCATCCTCTTCACAATCATTTTCCAAAGGGATGGCTGACAATTTTGTACCAGACAGGGGAGCCTTGGCACAACTAACATGGGAAAACATTTCTCTCTCTCTTCCTTCCTTCCTTTCAGCAATATGATTACAATGGCAATTTATGCTAAAGTACCAGGAATACCTCATTCACATTTTTCCTGGTAACAGCTGTTGCCCAGGGGGGGTGGCACTAGCTAAGCAATATGTTAGCTTTCAGCAAGGGAGCCTCTTGTTTATCTTCTGGAAGTCTATGGTCTTCCCAGCTAACCCTTTTCTGATTTTTCTGTACTTGGGGAAGTTTCTCCCTTGGCTCCAAGCATCTGCAGCCTACCTTACCTGTGCCAAGCTATGCCCCTCACTGCTGCTGGGAAACAAAGCCAAGCTGAATTTGTGTAACTTCAGCTCTTCTTTCTTATGCCTTTGTCAGAAAATACTGTGTGTGTGCCCAAAAAACTACTAGTGCTGAATAACAAAATTATTCCTGTCAGTTGCATGCTGTGGTGGTACCAAGCCAGTTTTGTTCACCAGGCCTTGGGTCTAGCCTCCATGCTTCCCACAGAGATGGTTACGCTAACAATACCTGAGCTAGACTAACCCGCCATCACCTCCAGGCTGTCACGGCTAGCTTGCTCTGTTGAGGCAGGCAGGCAAAAGACCAACTCTGACCTGTACCTGCACAAACAAAATAACTGCGTGAGAAATTATAAGGTAACATGAGAAATGGCAGAAAAGAGAAGCATGAAACATGTGACGAAAGAGAAGCAGTAGCTTAAAGGAATTGCTGATCCAGGTAGAAAATGTGGTGACTGTACTGTATGCTATCATACCACAGATACCAGATACCACTGTAAAACCAGCAAATCTGGGGGCAGAGGGTTAAGAACCCTCCCTGTTTGTAAGGGGATGAGGATGGTAATGGGAAAGAACTTGGGAGGAGAATGGCGTTGTCTGACGCTAGTTTGCTCTGGTGTGGGCTGGCTGTCTGGCTCCACTCACCTTCACCAGGTCTCCTCGGTTTCTTCTTATCCCAGGCTGGCATTTGCTGCTGCCTTTGCCTCTCTCCCTGCCTGCAGGCGGGTTTGGCAGCCAGATGCTTTGCTGAGAGCAAAGAGCAGCTTGTGGAGCAATAATCTGTTCAAAGCACTGTGAACCCATGTGAGCTGGGCAAACGGGCAGCTGTGCAAAGCAGGCGCAGAAGGAAGGGAGAGGGAACAGGTTAGCTGGCACAATGACCATGCAGGGCCAGGTCCCCGTGGGAAAGGGGTTTCCCTTTATCACTCATTTTTCTCAGAGGAATAAACTAACACTCTGTGTGTACATGTACACATGTGTGTGTGTGTGTGTGTGCATGCCTTTGCCTGAGGCTCATTGAGGTTCAGTGGTGCTATACCATCGGCTGGAGGTGACAGCAGGTGGTGGCCAGGCCGGGTCGTGGCAAGGTGGCGCAGGCTGCTCCCGAGGGGCAGCTGGTGTGATGGTCTGTGTGCAGATGTCTGATGCAGGACAAAGCCTGAGGCAATGGTCCTCGGCTAGAAAAAGTCGATCGTGAGGAGTGTTTGCAGACGAAGCAGGAATGCAAGGCACTCAGCTTGAATGAGGACACGACACATGGGCAGCATGACCCCAGGATCAAGGAGCAAAATGAGGACACACAGGGACAGCCAGAAAACCCTGCGAGAGGTCCTGCGCACATGGCCGTAAGCCCAGCTGGCACCAGGTCACATCTTTCTAACAGCAAAACCTTCACCACATCACACTCTGAACTCACAGGGAGCTGTGAGGGCCAGAGCAGGGGTTTGCATCACCGGGTGTCACTGTGGTGCTGTGGGTACCACCTGGGCACAGACTCCTGCCAGCTGCCATGCCCTGGGAGCAGAGAGGTCTCATCCCCAGGAGGTAACCAAAAGTGGTCGCAGGAGTGAGGGGAAGCACAACTGCTCATGCAGTGGCTGTCACTCTCAGGTACAGATTAGCAATGCTGAAAATCAGCATTGTTGACTGTTAATGCAGAATGAATACTGCCACCACCTCGATAGGGCATCCATGGGGATGTGGCATTCCTGCGCCCTCTCACTCAGCCTGCATCACCAATCACTCCCAGAGCCTGCTTAGAAAACCTCAGCTCGTTTCTTTGGAGCTTCTGACATTTTTCAGCCTCTCAATTGTAACGCATCACTTTTATTTAGCAGATCTAGAGGCTATTTTTTTAAGATTATTTTTTTTGTAGAGTTCACTGTGCCTGGAAACCCCAAGATAACCACAGCTCAGACAGAAGTTTAAACAAAGTTCTTGCGTGCTATCATCTGACTTACTTAAAAGCTTTTCTCTTAACAGTTGCCACCTGTAATTATCTAAGAGCACACACAAGTGTTACAGGATGTTCTTGATAAGATCGGAGGTTGGGAGTCGGCTGTGTATTTTTTCCCTGCCTGGTAACTGTCAGATTTGTTTTGCATTGGGCACGGCTTTGCGGTCTGTTGGCAGTGCAGATCAGCCCAGCAGAGCAACTGTGTGTGAACCACCGCAGAGTACATCTGCTCTGGTACCATCCTGGAAAGGAGACTCTGCTGAGTTCTACATACCCAGTCGGACCTACCCTGCCCAAACTCATTGAAGCAGATGCTCTCTCCTTCTGGGTATGGTCCTCAATAGCTGTTATTTCTATCTGCTGTTCCCCTTGTGCCTGTGAAGTTCAAGAAAACCATGTTTCTCAAGAAGTGAAGCCACACAAAGCCCAGACGCCAGACGTGCCTGATCCACAGGAGTGTCCATGCAGTACCAGGAGCAATGGCAGGCACAGAGCCTCTGGTAAGCATGGCTGTAAGGCTCTGAGTGCAGAGTAAAAATGATCCAAAACACTGAGCTGGCATAAATTGCTCAGATGATTATGGCTTGTCCAGAAAATATTGAAGAGACCTTCCAGCAGTATCTGTGCTGGCTGAGATCCCTCACTGTATGCTGGCTTGGGTATCACCTCTCATCGTGGGGCTGGCCTTGAAACTAATGTAAAAGCATAAAGTTGGCACAGACCCTATGTCATGTGCACTAATTCAACAGAAACATGTGTTTGCCTCCAGGCGATTCAGGTCAGCTTTGTGTGCTGTATGACCTGGGAACCAGCACTGGTGTTACTGGTGTGGGACAATTCTGCTGCAGGTCGCAGTGGAGACGTACCCTGAAATCAGGTGGAAAAACTGAGATCATCGCATCTTCTGCTGTAACTGTGGGGCAGATGCAGTTAAATATTAATGTTGCTGTGATGTAGCTACGGCCTGGCCCAAAACTGTATGTAATAGCACATACTTTATCGCACATATGACTAAGAATGGTCACTCATCTAGATGCTCCCCACAGGTATGACTAACCACCCTGCTTACCCACTTCCACTCTTAGGGACTCATGGAAATCTATTTAATGATGATTTAGGCTCACAGTTTCCTGTTAGGCTCATAGTCCACTTACTCTTGTATTTATGGGAGCAGCCCAATAATCAGAAGTTATTGGGAACCTCTTGTACTGAATGGACAGCTTGCTCCATAGGAGAGTCAGGACATATATTTTACAAGGTCACTCAGTCCAAAATACCTCCCTGGAGAACAGCCTATGCACTGTAAAACTGCCCATGCTCCCGGCTATGCCGCCTCAGTCGTGGGAAACCAGAGTGGGACCAGCTCTGTGTGCACGGTCAGCCATGCAGGTTGCGAGGTGGGTCTTTGTCCATCATCTGCTGAGTAACGCAAGACCCTCCCTGCACACACACCGCCCGCGCATACACACACACAGGGACACGCTGCTGTTCCCGTACTTGAATTTGTGGCTCCTTCTGCGAATGCTTCCTGCACTTTGTCCTTGTTTTTATCTTTATTTGACTTAGAGGCTGAGCTTCCGCAGTCACTTAATTAACATGCTTGACTCAGTGCCTTAGTCTCAGTCCACCGAGAAGGGCTCTTCCGCAGGGAGCTCCCCTGCCTTCACTTAGCCAATTCCTCCCCACTTGAAAGCGGACCCGCTCCAGCCCAACAGTTCTCCCGCACTGGATTTATCATTCATCTGTACAAAGTGCCAAGTCCAATGATCTCATTCCACCCACTCCCTTAGCTGTAAAGAGGCTAGGCTTTCCCATGGCTATTTCATGTCAAAAGCGGTTTGCTCAAGAGGTGACCAACCCTATGGATGCTCAAGGGTAACAGCGTGATCTCACAAAAGCATGTGGGCAACTTCTTACCTACCACTGCCCCAAACAGCATATCTAATGGTGACCATCGCTGCCTTGTTGCTTCTTCCACCACCGATATCCACCCGCTGCCTCATTTCTTACACTAGAGGCAGTTATCGAGGCACCTGCTGCAGCGGAGCACGGGAGCACCAAAGCCTGCTGGGCAGCACAGTGGGAAAATTAGCCACTGTGGGGGAAGACTCAATCAGAAAACATAATTTTTTATTTCCTAAGTCCTATTCCACATGGTATATGTTTGGCTTCAACCTTGCCTGCTAGCTAGTTTCCTTGCCCTTGAATCTGACTCACCTTACTTCTCTGACCAGCCTCTTTTAGTGTAGTCAGTCCCACTGAAATGTCACCAGTCCTAGGGATAAAGTGAGGCAGCGCTGTCTGCATTCATGATGGGTCTGTATCATTCAGTCCCAATTCTCTACCAAAGGCCACCTGCTTGTTGGGTCTGTATGTCCCCTTTGGACTTAAACTACTGATGCCTTCTTGCCATTGCTCCTTGGCAGCGTTCTTTATCCTTGCAGACCCTGAGAGATTGTGTTTGCATTATCTCATTTGTAGCTGCAACTGCATTTGTGCCTTCAGTATGTTTCATTATCTCCCAGAAGTGTAGACAGATGCCCAAATATTCATAAAACCTAATCACAAGATATCAAAACCCAAAAATTTACAACACAAGCTAAGATATGGAAATAAAATTTAAGAGTGGGAGCTCTCAGCTTCTCCAGAAGGGAAGACTTAAGAGTACCTACCATGACAAGTAGCATTGGATACCTCCTCCTTTACAGGGCAGCACCTCACTTGCACCTGTACGGTGTCAGAGGTAGCAGACCTGAACAGAGAAGCTCATAGACAAATGAGCTATTTCTCAGCTACAAAAGGTCTGGTTTTACAAGCAGTTTGAACAGAAGCAATAGCTTCATCCCTGGCTGAGCAGAAAGCGCTTTTAGAAGCATAAATATCAGGGCTAATAACAATTGTGTAAACAAACACTGACAAACTGCATCACAGCTGTGTGCATGTGATACTTAACTCCTCAAAGATTCAAGCTTGCAGAATATATTTGAACTCCTTTTGTGTCTGGAAAAAATATACTCAAACTCAGAGGCAAAAAGTCTTTCACTAAATCTATTGCACTGATTGTTCCTCAATTACCATTTTTCTAGGTCAGTTTTAACTGCTTCACTGCTCTTTTTAATAAGTGCTGTGTGCCTGATTCTAGGCCTTCTGTGATGTGAAAAGCCATTTATAACCACGCCAGAAGAAATGGGTGTGTTTACTCATTTTACAGAAATGCTAAAATGGTGCTTTAACTGAGGACCCTACAGAAAATGCAAGAATAATCTGCAAAATGACACTGAAGCTGAAGTCTTCTGGCATGATGTAGGTGGGGGATTCTGTAATTGCCTGTCTCTCATTAGACCGCATTCACACCAGTGATCGTAACAGCTGCATGGTGACACACAAGGAACAGGGCTGTCAGAAAATCAGAAAATCAGGTCTCATAATGTTATACCACTTTTTATTCTATTAGGGCTGGCTTGAGATGAGCCAGTGCTCCAGTTAGCGGTATTTTGCTGCCTCAAGGATCGAACAGGATTTCAGCAAGGGTCAGGCCAGGGACAGGGGGTGCAGGAGGAGTCAGGGAGGTCTGCTGCAGGTTGAGGCAGGGCAGAGAGGTGAGTTTGAGGTCTTTAAAGAGGAGCAATTGTCTTGAAGAACAAGAGTAGTATGTCCCCATCCCCTCCTGTTTCTCTCCATCTTCCCACGGTCAGGACACTTTGCCCCAGTGCAGTCTTGTCTGATGAGACAGAGGGTCACCCTCTCCTCCATGCCGCCACCCGTCCCTCAGAGAAGCACACCCTTCTCCCTCTCCCAGTGGGACCCCGCTGGGTAGGTGCTGTCCCCACTGTGTAGAGGTAGAGAAAGGCACAGGCCAGAGCAGAGCTCCAGAAAGCATGGATCTGGGGCCCCCTGACACTGGAAATAGTGGTGGGATGTGCTGCTCCCTCGTCACCTTCGCTCTCCTGCCAGACTGTCCCGGGCAGCAGCGCTGGGAGCAGAGCCCCGCGGAGGTGGGAAGGCGGCATCCCCTGTTCTGATCCCTGCAGATGGGGCAGCCTCACACCCTGCCACCACTTAGGCCCCTGCTCTGAGCCATGATGAGGTGTCGAGGATGGCTCCATGCCTCACATCATGCTGTGCAGCTGTGATACCCTGTCTCAGAACAGCAGTAAGTACCTGATTAATATGTGCAATCTAAGAATTAATTAAGCCATCGCACCCCCAAGACCTTACTGTAAAATTAAATGCTTGCAATTAACTATGTATTAAAGTCCTGCTGAACAGGGCCAGTTCTCAGCCTTTGTAGAAATGTCAGTGTCTTTTGGGTCTCCTGACAGCAAACCTGCTTGCTACTTGCCAGTTTGCTTTTTCCTGTCTGTTTTCTTCTTCCCTTTCTAAATCACAGGCTTCCTTTAAGCTGTGCTTCACCTGCAGCCTACTTAACACACCTCTTCCCTCTTATTCAAGACACAGAGCAGCTCCCACTCCTGCAGGGCTGCCAGTTCAAAAGGAGCATCTATACATGGGAAAGAAGGAGTCAAAGTGTTTAAACCACCCCAGAAGTGACTATGCCCAGGCTGAGAACAGTGAAATAGATACCACCTCAGCCCTGGCCAGGTAACTACGGGTGCAGTTACCCAATATGTTGTCTCTGACAGCGAAACCTACCCTCGCCACCAGCAGAAACGTATGTTATGCTGCAGCTTCAGTCTCCAGGTTCACTCCATCCTCACTGGTTTATCAAATCCCTCGTGTAGGATCTAGCCTTGTAATACCTGTACTGTTTGCACTGTTCATCTCATGTCGAGTCCCGCTACCCTTAGGGCAGGTATCAGCAGTTCACCTATGCAAAAGAAATAACAAACCTAGGACTTCAATTGCAAGTCTTGGGGATGGGGCTTGTTCTTTCCAGCCATTCATGGCCGCTCACCAGGAAGCTGCAGCCTTGAGACACATGCGCTTCCCAGTCACATCGGTGGCTGTGATGGGAGGCTGGGTTGAGACATGAGGATAACCGTGGACAGCCTGTGCTGTGCCTGTGCTGTGCCACCCCAGAGCTGGGAAGGCTGGTCTGGTCAGGTCCAGCCTCACCTCTGCTGCTGGATGTAGTCACCCCCTCCAGGCAGCTCTGGGAGGAGTTTTGTGAACTGGATGGGTGGGATGGGCTCGGGAAAAAACTCTGATCAGCATTTAACAAAACCTATGTGTTTTTCCTGAAGCGCCTAGCACACCCTCCAGGCTCTGTGCCGGTAGTTACAGGGCTGTCTGGAATCCCTTGCTCCCCTTGGTAACTTGTTATCATTGTCCACTTTGATAAGAGAGGCTGTGCAAACCCCAGGCACATTGTAGGGTGACCTTGCTGTCTCCTTCGGAAGTCAGAGCAAAGCAGCAGGACCCTGAGGACAACAGCATAGATTCACAACAAGCCAAGCTGCCCCAGGGCCAACTCCCTTTCCCCAGGTAGCCTGAGCATCCCTTGCCCCAGCCTAAGCAGCTCCTCACACAGCACTCAGGCAGCTGATGGACCCAAATACTAGTGGCACAGCGGCTCAGCAGTGCTCCCACCCTTGGCAAAAGCTACGCCACCTCATGACTGCAGAGATGAAACATTCAGAGAAGAAGCTCCAGCAACACGTCATGCTCTATGCCACGGCAAAAGCCAAGGAGTGAGGACTGTGCACCAAGCTGTCTTTGTCATCAAGGGAGATATTCCTAGGTTGCACAATACTAAGTGGTAATTAGTGTTCAATGAGGAAATGAGCTCAAGCTGTGACTTTTGGGTCTAGACACAAATAATCAAAAACTAGAGGTTTTTGCCAAATACAGTGTGATTATCATCTAAGAAAAATATGTTAGTAGTATGTGAGCCAACCATAAAGTACACTTTGTTTCTCTCAGTTATAAAATACGTTCTTATGATGCAAACAAATATCAAGCGCAAACACATGTTGTTTGAAATAACTTGAGCAGCCTAAAAACAAGGTGTGTAGGCTCCCTCTATAGTCAGCTCTTAGATATCTAGCTCTCAGGGTTCTTCCATGACACAAAGCACTAGTGTATCACAGACTCTTTGGCAGTCCAAATTGGCTTAAACATTTTCTGATGGGCACCTTTGTCCCAGCAAGATTTACAGAGGGCATGGAAAATGACTTGGCTGTTGTGGATAAAACAAAGAACAGAGTTTTTATGATGGCAAGGCAGTACAGTCAAAAAATTAAGAAGGCTAACCAGCTTTTGAAAGTTAGAAGTCCAGAGCAGGAACAGCCAGCTAGCAGACAACACAAACTGAAACACAAAGATCTCGCTGCCATTCTGGAGGAGAAGAAACAAGGTGGTCCTGCTATTGGTATGTCAAAAATACTTCTATACGGATATATTTCTTTAGTAACTTTCAATGAAATTAGTAACTTTCTATACAGATATATTTCTTTAGTAACTTTCAATGAATTTGTGTACTGAATTGGAAGATTATGAATTTTCCCCACCTTACTAGTTGAGTATCAGTATTGCATTTTCTGTGTTACCACTGAAATGGGTTTTCTGTGACTGCTTCTAACATGAATAGTCCTTTATATCACAATAAATTCTTGTTGTTACTTGATAAAATTGGGAATAAATAGTGGGGTAGTGTCAGGAAAGATCAATTCGTCTTAGACTGGAAATAGAGCTTATGCCTGAAGCGCTATTGGCCTCTTTATAGAAAAGCAGTTATTTCCTTTAATAGCGTGGTCTTCAGAGTTGGACTAAAAAGGTGTATTTTCAGGTATGTTCACCTTCTAACAAGTCATGTAGGTTTGCTGTATCACACTTATAAGCATAAGGAATTGGGGTCAGATAAGAAAGAGCTGGTCTTCTTGCTCTTTCTAATGAATATGCAAAGTTGTGGATATGCAACAGCTTTGGAACTGTTTTTGTCCGCAGTCAATTGAAACAAATTGGAGACATGGAGCCAGCGGACTCCACACACTAGAGTGTCATTCTTGCCTTCTTGTGATATTTATAAAAGTCCCTAAATATCTTATTTACTAGGCCATTTTCAGAATGTTCTTTTCCATTTTAACATGAAACAAGCATCGTATTATTTGAACCGGTGCTACATTGCATCCTGTATGACTATTCACTGTTGCAAGACATTTTATGCTGCTTTTTTCCAATGCAATGTGCTGAAATGCAATGCAATGCACAGATCTTCCAGCCTCCGTTGTTTCATGTTACTTTGTTGAGGCTGAAGATATTGACGCAGCTGTAAACTTTTCTCTTGACCAACACAATGTGTTTGGGGATTTTAAAATTTTCACGCAACTCTTTCTAATGGATTGCTTGCCTCTGCTAAGTTAATTCTCTCTCCTTTCTAGGTGCCAGAATAGCTGAATATTCCCAGCTTTATGACCAAATCGTCTTTAGAGAAAGTTCACCTAAGGTCCAGAAGGAAGCCTGGGCCACCCCTCAGGAGCCATCAGCCGGGAGGTATTCCACGCCCGTGGCTGCATCTCCTCCCCGTTCCCAGGCTGCCAGTGAGTGCTCAAGAGGAGAGGATTGGCTTTTGCATTCTACGTACAGTAACGGTGAGCTGGCCGACTTCTCTCCGTGGCATGAATCCCAAGACCCAAAGTCCAAGAGCTTGTGTACAGAAGCTGGTATAAAAAGCAATTCGAGGCAGTTGCCATCAGCTGGCTCGGTGTCTTCCCTTCAGATTTCCAATCATTTGCATGTCCCGGCGCAGAGGTGGAGCGCCATCATAAGCCAACCGAACAAAGAAAATTTACATCAAGATCACATCTATAACTCCCTTGGGAGAAGAGTAAGCACTGTAAAACCACAGGCATACAGCAGGTCACAGTCGTCTTCCTCAATTGTGGTCAACAGGTCTGGAGAAGCAATCATATATCCTAATGAAATGGACAAGAAAAAGCTCCATTCGAATAGGAACTTTGGATTCAACAGCCATCAAACGCCGGGTATTGCTTCGGGATGTACGGGGCCTGATACGAGAAAGCAGATCCCTGAAAACTCTTCAGATATGATTCTGCAGGACTCTCAAAAGGTCCTGAGAGTGAACAGGGCCTCCCCTCTGACAGCACAGGTGGCCACTCAGAACTATTTTTCTAATTTCAAAGATACTGAAGAAGGAGAAGGGGATGATGATGACTATGTTGAAATAAAGTCTGAAGATGAAGGATCTGACTTGGAGACCTCTCAGAACCAACCAAGGAAATCGGATCCCAAACTGCGCAACGCAGATGCCGCTCCTTCTGAAACGCTCTGCGGCAAAACTGTCTCTTGTACTCCTGCAAAGTCCGCCGGCAGCAAACACGTGCTTACTCCCTATCTGACTGCATATAGTGACTCGGATAAACTGAACGACTACCTGTGGAGAGTACCGTCTCCTAATCAGCAAAATATTGTCCAGTCTTTAAGGGAAAAATTTCAGTGTCTCAGCTCGAGTAGCTTTGCTTGATGCTTTCGGTAATTTCTAGCTGTACTGCCCTATCGTGACAGAGTATATACTAGGACAATCAGTACCGGCATCATGTATTTCCATAATATTACACAATCAGGCATTGTATCACAGTCATATTGTAAACAGATGTAAAATGTATCTTTTTTAAAATGGTTTAGAATCCTGGAAGTGAAAAAGGCCACATGTGCACCCTGTCTGGGGTCTCACTCTGTAGTGCAGGTGGACTTCCCATCTCCTCCTTAACCTTTGCATCTCTTCCTTTGTTAGGTGAGATGCCCTTTGATTCTTACCATCAAACCAGGTGTGATGCCATTTGATTCTTAAACCATTTTGTCGTGGGGAAACTGTAGTGTTTGGACTTCTAAGTTGGTGACCAGTGTTCTGCGTCCAAAATACCCACGTGATCACTCTGGTTGCATATGGGAGCATTTAGCTGAGCAGCTGCTCCTGTGACTGTGAGATTTCTGAGCAGGGTTCTGGTAAATACACCAACACGCTACGTGTGCAATTGCACATACTTTTTGCACGTTTCTTTTCGACAGACTTATTCCAAGTGTGTGGGACCAATGCGTACGCTACATTACTTTAGAACAGGCTTCTTATGTTTTAAACAACATCTAGTCCTAGTGCTTGTGAGGGGTGCCAGGCTGACAGCTCTGTGTCTGAAGCCTTTTCTGCTTTCTGTAACTGCACAGTAGGTAGAGGATGGGCAGTGGCAGCTTTTTATGTGAATCTGTGGATGTGACACAGTCCTTGCCTGGAGGATGTTTTGGGCAGTAGCAGGGGAACTCCGCTGCTTGTGAGGATGGCTAGGCTGAGTTTGGTACCTCCAGCAATGGTGGTGTTTGTGACAGGCAGGCAAAATTTGAGTGTCTTGTAGCTCAGAGCCCAGCAGCGGAAAGCCACTGGGTGTGAAATTGTTGAGTAGCTGTGTTTTATGCTCAGTGGCCAGCAGGGCATTTGTTCAAGGCCCAACGTCAGTAATGCCAAGAGAGAATGGGGCTTGGCCGGATGCTTGGGTGAAATATCAGTCGTGTGGCGTGTGTGGCCCAGAGGGTGTTTCAGCTGAGTGACAAGCTGCCTTCCCCCGGGAATGTGTCTCCGTAGTAGGAAGTGACCCTTCCTGGCAGAGAGGTAAAATATGTATTTTCTGAGCCAGCCGGGGCTGACTCTAATCCAATTTATGTACAATAAAAGTAGCTTAAAAAATGAGAATACATTCCATTCTTTTGCAAATAACGTGTACAATAAATGCTGCCATTTACAACAGGAACAGGCTTTTCAATACCGTGCACATTTACTCCCCTTTGTCATCTTTGTTGCACAGCTTTGGATTCTGTTACTTGGAAACATTGTACCTAAAGGAAAGCCTAAATGTGTCTACACCGATCATCTTGTGTGACGATTGTTCTTTTTTGGTGCTCAAATTCTTAAGATTATGTGGATAAAGCCAGTACAGAGTTAAACATATCACTAAAGGAGTTTAATTGAAGTACTGTTTTTACTAATCGCTCCCCTCAGCTACAGAGCACTGTACTTCCAGAACAGCCGACTCTGTACTACATTGGTTACCATGAGGAAAACCTGAAGCTATCAGTGTACAGCTAATTACTTGTAGACTAAGATTTAAGGACTTGAATTTGTTAGAACGGATTAAATTATTTACTGCACATATCTTGCATGGGCTAGGAATTGTTGTTTTGAGGGCTGGTTGGTCATGGTACTTACTAGCTCGTACCACAGGGAGACTTGTTACAGTCAGCACATCTGCTGTGATAGGACCAGCATCTATCTAGTAAAATCCAATCGAGAAATAATGTTGTACATATTTAAGACAGCGAGATGTAGCAGAGCCCGTATTTATTTAATATAGCTTGTAAAGTATTGTAAATATGAATAGAAGTTAAATCTGTGCTTTACTCTAGATGTGTTTGAAGGGCTAGGGGAATGTTGTTTAACTCGCATCTCATGCAATCCGTGGAGTTGGGGGTGGGGGGGAAAGGAACCCCACAGAAACAGAAGAAGGGGCTTCTACTAGTAGCGTGTAACTTCTCCCAGGGACCATTTCATACTATTTGTAATAAACGTTGAGTATGCAAAAGCTTCGTGTTCCGTTCATGGGAGTGGGGAAAGGGGAGGGGAGATGGTGGTTTCTGTCGTTCCGTAGATGATGTTTGGGGGTGATTTGTGGGCGGGGGGTTCTTGCAGGCAAGCGGAAGCGAACGGGGCTGGACGCCGGGTCCGGGGCGGGGAGCGGGGCGAGGGGGAGGGCGGTGCTCGGAGAGTAGCCCGGAGAGCACCGCCCTCGCCCCGCTCCCCGCCCCGGCCCCGGAGCTGCTGCCGCTCTCGGATCCCGGCGGAGGGATGAGGGATGAGGACCGCGGCACTGCCTGGCCCCGGCGCTCCGAGCCGCGGTGCCGCCGAGCCGCGCGCTGTGGGGGTGCGGGGAGGCGGCGCGGCGGCGGCGGCGGCGCGGTAAGAGGCGCAACGTGGGGAAGCGGCACCGGCTGATGCAACCCCGGGGCGGGGGGGGCGGTGTGGAGGGAGGGGGAGTAAAGGGGATTTCGGGGGGAAGGATGTTTCCTTAGCGGGTGCGTCGGGTTGTTTTTTGGGGTGTGATGCCCCAGCGGGGAGGGGAGGCGACCTCGTGGTAAAATGTCCCGTCCCCCCTCTCCGCAGCCGCCGTTTTTTTTTTGCCGTGGCTTTTTGTGTTATGGCATTTATGTGGCGGGGGTTCAGGTGCGGCAGCGCATGGACGTCTGCCTGAAAAACGTGTCATGTATGTCGTCCCTCGTTCCGCCCCCACCCCGCTCCTTCAGCCTCAGCTGGGGCAGTTTGTCTGCCCCTGCACTGACCTGAATGGGTCTTTGGCTTCTGCAAGGGGGAGGGTTATCAGGTAGCAAAAAACTGCTCTAGGCTGTGTTTTCCTCTGTTACTCTTGCCTGCTGTTGGGGGACAGACAGACAGACACCTTTCAGGGGGTCTCCTCCTCCCCTTTCTGGGTAAGTACCGTCTGTGTCTGCAGAAGGTACTAGAGGAGGGCCGGCAGCCACTTATCCAGAACATTTTTCCAGAAAGCAACGCCAGTGCCTGGCTGCCACCGTTTTTTCCAAGAGGCAGCGTGGCAAACAGGGCTCCTCTTGTCTCCCTGCTGCCCACAGCTCTGAACAGCATCCATGAAGGTGGCTGGTTTGCTGGTGTTAGCACTGGTGATGCCTGTGGTAAGCTGTAGCAGCCCCGGGTGTACAGGCCTCTGCTTCTGTCACTGCCTGGGCCTCACGTATGGAAACGAAGGACCCACCTGAGCCGGAGGGCTCGGGGTGGTGGATCCCTGCTGCGCTTCCCATGGTGGGGCTGGACAAGCCTTCTTGTGAAATAGCATAGGCTAGCTATAAAGTTTTGGGCATGTCGGAGCACTGACACACATAGCTGTAAAACAACGGTACTTTGGTCTTTTGAGGTTTTCTGTAGCTGCCTGCTGAACACCAGCCTTCACAGTTTACATCCATCCATAATTTTGGTGATTAAAAGCGTATGTGCCTAAGCATTCATTCCATGTTGCTGACTAACGTAGGTTTCTGCTGATGTTAGGAAGGTTTGTTTTGCTAAAGATTTGCTTATTGTTATTTTGTTGCAGCAAAATCACTGAGAATGCAAAGAACTCCTTGGCCTCTCTTAAGAGAGAAAACCCTCGGCTTGAGCCAACGCTTGCCATTATCCAGGTGAAGTATGTCTGTACGCTCGCCGGCTGTGGGAGATCCCCTTTGGTACCCTTGCTTGTCTGAAACTTCAGAAGCACACGATGCAGAAAGTAACTTTTATTCAAGCAAAAGGATAGGAGGAGGTAATTCCACTGGACTGTAGGTTGCCCTTCTGCAGGCCTGAAACAGCCACAGCAAACTTCAGGCTGTGGGAAAGGTTTGCAAAGGAAGGGAACAATTTATCCCTTCCTCCTTTTGCTAAAGTTATCTTCCCCATTGTATGTACAGATTGTCTTTTCTCACGGGTTGTCTTAAGTTGACTGACATAATTCAGTTGAAGTCAAAGCAGTTGTTCTCAAGCTTTTGTTGCAGTCCTGAAAAAAGTGTTTACGTTGCCTTAAAACGTGGGCCTCCTTTCGCCTCCCACCCCTGAAATAACATTGCCAGGGTTAAGGAGAGACCCTGCTGCTTCCTGCCAGCCGTGTTGCCTTTGGGCCGCTGTAATTTATGAGTGCATTACTGCTGTCCTAAGGAGAGGAAAACCACACTGAAAAGTCCCAGTCTGCTCAAAAGGACCAGTGTGAAATAAGTGCTCTGTGTAGAATTTCAGTATCCTTTAGAAATAGCAGCGCTTTCTAAGGTAAAGCAATCTCATAGTAATTGAGAGCTGTTGTATTACTAACGCCGTGAAGAGCTTTCCTTTCCATCCCACTGGTGCTGCCATCTTTGAGATAGGCAATCAAACTCGTAGATGAGGATTGCTCTCTCTGCAAAGCTGAGAGATGTTCCCCTTGAGATTTCTTAAGGTTTCAAGGCCAAGAAACCGGGGCTGTTTGTCATTCAGAGTGGGACCCGGAGCTGTGCAGGTGAAAATGTTTTTGTCCTCTTTCCTAGGATGGTGGTGTTGGTTTTGAGTGGGCGCACACTAAGTCTCTGACATATTTTTTATGTACTAATAGCAAATCTAAGAAATGCAGCACCAAGTTTATTTCAGTAGGTCTTCTAGTGAGGCTGATTGAACAAGCTCTCCCATCTCTTACCCTCTCTGGTTAATGTTTTCAAATAGCTCTCTAAGGCTGTAAGTTTAAGGACTGCTGAAAAGCAGTGACCTGTCTTCTCAGTGACCTCTTGTTTCTCACTCCTGTCTTGTCTCCATCCAGTTGCACCATGAGCTGGACTGGGGCAGTGATCCACCCTGGGCTGGAGGGGTCTGGGGAGGCTTCCTTTCAGCCACTTTAGACCCCAAGTCTGGTTTTCTGCATGGCCACATGAGTATTTTACCCTGGCACAAGGCAAGGGATATTAGGATGGAGAGAGCATTGTGTGAGGAGGGGGAGGTTCCTGCTCTCTTTTAATGTCAATTGGGATGCATCTACATCAGTGTTTTTGGATTTGATCATGGTTGTGTAATGTGGCACCACCTCTGCATCAGTACTGGGAATGAGGAGTAGCAGACTGAGCCCGCTCTGGAATGGTTCTAGATGTGTCCTTTTCCTCTCCAGCCATCTGAACCTGAACTGATACTGAGATTGATACCTGCGCTGCTTATTACCCGTGTTGAACCTCGGCTGGAGCTGCACAACAGCAAAAAATTATTGGTAACTGCTTCTTAATTTTGTTGAAGTTGAAAACTGACACGTGGTGGCAGGATCCTGCTTAGCAGTGGAGCTGTTGCCCTGCAAAGCTCAGTGAAGCACCTCTGGCTCCCCTGCACCCCCTGCCCTGCCCCTGCACTCTGCCAGTCCATGTCCTGAGCTCTGGCCTCGCCTGTGCTGCTCCGCGGGTTGTGATGGGAACCGGTTCATGGCAGAGACTTTCTGTGCCCGCGCGAGGTGAGCGTTCACCAGCCAGTGCCGCAGGGCCAGGGACATTACAGAGGACAGTGTGGTACTGCCACTGGCTCTGTCCCAGTTAAACCTCTCAGGCAGTCCTGGTGGTTACGTGTCAGTGTGGGGATACAGTTCCATGTATACTGGTATAGGGGAGCAGCTGCTGAGCTGTCTTTAATCCCATTTCTTCTTCCCTCACGGCAGTGTGAGCTCCACATGCGTTCTCAATGCAGCAGCCTCTGTGCTGCCCCTCGCCCCCAGCTCACAGATTCAGGGAGTGGGAGACTGGTAGTACGGTGCCAGGGATGCAGGCAGTGCTGTGCTGGGGGAGGAAGCCAGGCGATGGAGGGCAAGCCTTCATCCCTTCTCAGGAGCTGCCTCTCTCCACGGAGCCCATCCTTTTAAATGCTCTTTTTTTCATTGTCAGCAGTCTTGAATCATTTGGGATTAACAGGTTGGTAAATTGTTACGGGCTTGAACCAAAATAATTTTGGGTGATTCTAGGACAGTCGAAGCCAGCGCTGGCAGCCAACCACGAAGTGAGCAGCTCAGCTCTGACGGGAAGCCACTGGCACTGAGTCCTGTGGAAAAAGCTACGTAGAATGTGTTTGTGAAATTGTAGCAAACCCTTTTAAAATTATTTATTTCAGTCCTGTCGTCTGGGTTGGAATTTATATATAATCATATAGCTGTGAAAAGTGTTTTATTCATTTTGCTATGAAGCCACTAACATTTTTGAGGGTGGAAACCTCGCTGATCTGTTGGTAGGAGGTTTCTAGTTCTGGATATTGAATTCTCAGTTTTATTGTTAGAATATATGAAAATATTTGAAGAGCCTCCTAAGATTCAAGAGTAACTTGAAGAGTAAAATTAAATTGTAATTATTACGATTAAATATCGTAATATACATATGGTGCTTATAGGTGTAGAGACCTCAGGGAGGAGGATTTCTGGGTGAGATGGTCTCCCAGGTAAACCCGCCCAGGAGACGCTTCTGTCCTAGCACAGGTGCCTGCTGGCAGTTGGGAGGAACCGATAACTTCTCTTGCTTCTGCATTGACAGAACTCGCTGTGATCTATGATGCTTTACATCCGTTGCAGCATCTTTTTATCTGAATTTGCTTGAAGATTCCTCAGTATGATTTGACCTGATGCTGGTCAAGTATTATGACTTATGTGGCCTTCTAGGAGTGGCATGTAAGTTGATATTCGCACCAGACGCAGGAGTGTAAGCAGTTTGGATAAGGCTGAATGGCTGTTGAGGCTGTACGTTCACAGGCAATCGTAGGAGTGTTGCAGGACTTCCGACTGATTCCTGAATCAGCTCATTACATTAGTCATTTGTCAAGCAAGTAAATCTTCTCCTACACTTCTGGCTTTGTTTCCGCATGTGGATCTCTAAGAAGGGTTAAGCCATCCTTGTGTCCTCAGAGGAGAAGATGGAGCTTTTTTAGCTTTCTGCTTTTTCTGCCACAGTTATGCTCTTCTCCCCTCCTTGGTGCTCAGCTGTGCCAAAAACCTGCTATCCTGCCAGGATTTGTAGCTGTTCTTTCTTGGCAGGAGTGTTGGGCAGGGTTGTGTCAGAGCACTTTTGGCCAAAAAAAGAAGCTGGAATGCTTGTCAGTCACAAATCAGTTCATAGAGAGGCTCTCCGAGTTTGTGACACTTGGTATTAATTTACATTTTTCAGAATATTCCTAAAATCACTGTATCTCTGAAATAATTTTTACATTCAGGCTTGAGGCAGTGCTGTGCCTGTATTTTGCTTTTTTAGTGGATCTTTATACATCTGCCTCTGGTGCTGTCCCTTATCTCACGGTGATTCCGATAATTGGTACAGGGCCCTGTTTCAGAAGAGGGAGGAAAGACAGACACTTGCGTCTTTGATTATAAGAACTTTTGTAGTAACCATTTTTTCTCCAACATCTGTCAGGTTGAACCAAATCAGAGGCACTGATTAATAAACATGGACTGAGAAGGAAAAAAAATGCTTTAATTGGTATTCTTCAAAGGCATTGATGTTTGCAGATCAGGTCATCTTGCATTCCTGTCAGCTGGCCTGGTTTTCTACTGTCAGATAATCTGACTATACTCTTTATAATTGCCTATTTACTGTCTTTCAGCCCTTCTCTTCCTTAAGTCTCTTCCAAGTTATCTTGTTGGACTGGACTTTGGACAATGATAGGGCTTTTTCTTTGAAAGTGTGTAACCTCCATGAAATATTATTGGTGCTGAGTCTGACCCCACTTGCCTGATTTCACAGCTTGTTTACCTGATTTCGTTTTAAATGCTATTGTTCTTAAATTTCATGTGGGGTAAAAATCAAGCCATCAACTTGGATATTTTAATTTGTTATCTGCAAATTCTTTGCTCAAAAGACTTGCTATATAAGTCTGAATATTATAAGATGTATATTCAAGAATGTATTTCTAACATTAAATGCTTGTTTTGTTTCTGGGGGTGTTTTGGGCTCTCCCTAGCTTCATCACAAAGAAAAAGGGAGACCCAACACATTTGTTTTAAACCGTACCTATTGAATTCTTTCTCACAGCTACCAGTGCAAAATAATGAAGTTATAGCAGCTGCTGCTACATATGTAATATTTTGGTAGAGGCCCCTGTTTGCCTGACCACCATTTCTGAGCAAGCAGGAAGGAGAAAAGATCCTAACTCACGCTGGCTACTAGTGGGCTCCAGTGCCACCCGTGACTGAAATGATGAGTCTCCCTCTCAGGAACAGCAGCGAGGGGGAGCAGTGCCGGGCAGGTGGCCGACCGGGATGCCCGGACGGCGGGGATGCAGGACGACCCGCGGGCACTGGGCAGACAGAAGGCCACTCACCTTGGCCTGCAGCTGAGGGGCTCTCCACTGGCAGCTCATGGTGGCCGCTCCCTCCCGCTGCAGCATGCACTGCAAGGCGGCGCCCGCCGCCCTGCCGGCTCCCACCAGCAGCACCGTCTTTCCACCTGTGCGACAGAAGGCAAGTCGTTCAGCCGCCCTCGGCTGCAAAGGCTCTAGCACCAGGCTCCGCCGGGCCGCAGAGCTGGGGTGTCTACGTGCAGTCCCCCGTCTTAACCCGTCCACCCCCTACCAAAGCCCTCCGCAAGAGCCACCAAAGCGGCTCACGACAGGACAGCGCCATGTGCCTGCACAACCACAGCAGCTGGGGCATTATGGGCAAACTCTTTCGGAGCCCACACAGTAAGACAAACCACAGGTTTTAAGTTGTTTCCTGAAGACTCTCTAATTTGAGTAAGCAAATACTGCTCTTCCAGTTTCCTGGTATTTTATTTGCACAAACCCTTTCATTCGTATTTGTTACTAAGTACATTTGACCTCGTGTTTACAGTTCTGTTATAGAAATCCTTGTCTCAACAATTATGAATCACTATAGGAGAGACTACTCCTGAAATGCTGCCTTAAACTAACAGCATCTTCACACACTGTAAAGCCACTTGTTTAAATCTGCCATTTCAATGTTAGCATTTACACAATACAACCCAAACCAAAAGATTCACTCAGCAGTTATTTACAGGCAGACCTGGATTTCTCCAACTGTTCACATTAATCAAAATTGCCAAGTGAAATCCCTAAGCAATGGTTATATTTTTGGTTTTGGAGACTCAGACATCTCGGGTGGTTTCAGTGAGGTTAAATCTTCTGATGGCAGGTAATCCCTGCCTAATCTCCGAAATCTCTAGGACTGAGACCCATTTCTGCAAATATTACATTCAGATCTCTCTGATGTTCCTCACTAGCAGGAGACAAATATATGTTAGGTGGGAAAAGAACACAACCCAGAAAACACAACAGGGTGAGATTATATTTGTCTCTCAGACAGGACTAAAACTGAGAAAATTAGTTAGGCTGTAATTAATGCAACAATTATGATAGAAGGTCTCACCTAAATCTTCAAGAAGCTCCATCACAGCACGCGCTGTAGGAGGAACTAGACAGTCATAGGCATCGCCACGTACCAAGCGTCCTAGGTTTACATCAGATAATCTGCAGTGGAAAAATATGGTAGTTTTAAAAAAAAAAAAAAAAAAAGTTTGTGTAACATAAATCCTCAGTAAAACTTGTAACACGGCTAACAGCTAATCCCAAGAGCAAACACATCTCATAAAAGTAAATCCTTTGATAGTCATGTACTGTGGCTAATTTGTATCATCCCACATCCCAGTTAGACAAACACTGAGCCTCGAGAGAGGCCAGGAAAGGGATCTGTGAGTTAGAACAAGTAACACCAGCCCGCGACACACAGGCACCTCTTTACTGGTCACAGTGGGCTACTCACGGCACACTGGGCCAAAACACCTCAGTGGCTGCAGTGGAACCAGACTGGTGCTGCCAGGGCCAAGCGGAGCCGGAGGCAATACATCCTTCTGGGCTCAGGCTGGCTTGCTGGGGGGAACTCGGGTGTTTCCATGCTGCACTGTGTTCTCTCTCATACACAAGGCTCTGAATTTCCCATTCTCTGTCAATCTCCTGTACTCCAGATGGCGGAAAGGTAACTAATTTGGAAGATTTTCAGAGTTTTTTTCCTTGACATGATAAAAAAAAGGAGGGAGGAAAGAAAGAAAAAATAATAATAAAAATGGGTAACAGTCTGCAGTTGAGAGCAGGAAGGCTGCAAAAGCAGCAAACTGGTAACCCAGACACCTAAGTTATGCCAGTGGTCTCTCCAGAGAGCAGCGCAACTCAAGACTGAGTGGAAAGCCGTGCTAATGGGTCCAAACTATTATAGCCTCCTCTCCCACTGCGAGGGAGTGCTGTAAGGAAGTTAAAACCTCCTCTGCAACTTTGCCATCAATCCTTCTTGTGAAAATTTTGGGGTTTGTGTTCAGTACTTTGTGACTACCATTTGTATTCCTGCAGTACTGAAATACCTTAAGTACCATCAGTAAATCAGAACTTTGTCTTTGATTTCTTTGAAAAGACCATGTCCTGAATATACGGTATATAAAGATTAAAAAGATAATGATCAAAATTACTTCAGCAAAAGAATTCTCATTGATTCAGCAGCATATTTTATCACTGCTCAATAGCACAGCTAGACACATAGACTGAGGAATCCATTAATGAAAAGCACAGAGGAAAACTGATTTTACAGAGCCATCAGCCTTGTGTCTGCTAATATTATTTCTCAGTGCTTCACTTACCCATCCACATCCTTCTCTGGTTTCACAGCGTTTAATACCTTACTGCTATATAAGCTTTCTGGGAGGTCAAGGGCAAGGCCCTGCACATTGGGATCCTCATTAAGTCTCAAGATTTCATTGACAATCTAGGAAGTTAATAAAAAGCATTAAGGATCAGAACAGACAAAAGAAGAATCTAATTAGAAGGGGATAAAACCTTTATTTTAAAACTACCTCATGGCCACCTTTGCTTCCCTAACATATTGCTGCAACATCTAAACGAAAAAGCAACCACCTGCTCTCCTTGTTTCATATTTCCATGGCTTACCAAATTAAGCCACGCTGAGTCTATTGCAAACATTTTGCAAAGCCAACACATATTACGTGACATTATGCTGCCAAAAGCATTTTGTCTTTCACTGTTCCAAATCTCAGCAAAAGCTCGACACTCTAATGGCTTCAGAAGATGCTTTTAGAAATAAGAAGCCTTGGTTAAAACATAGTTCAAAACAGGACAAGATTGCATCCCAACACAGAACAGGGACAAAAAGTTGTAACACTGGAAAAAACCAATTATACAACAGAAAATTCCTTTTATTAAACCAGCATATATTGTTACCAATATTCCTTCTCAAATCACCCTGTTCCTAAGAGCTGACAGTCACCTTGTGAAGAATTGTTATTTTGAAAAGGCACTGCAAAAAAGTTCATCAATTTCAAGTACTGAACCAGATGCGAGTTCAAATGTTTTATAATTGGTCATATTTGACATCTGAGACTGTACTACCTACCCTTGATTGCTTCACCTCTAAAGTGCACCACTGATCCATAGTGATATATGCTATTCTGCTGTGACCATGAAGAATACGATAGAATAAAGCATGCTGAAGTTTTCTCATGTGAGCACACCTTTCCATCATATAAATAAAATCAGTGTGCAATCACCACAAAGCTGTATAATTTAATTGGTTTAATATCCAACAGAAAATAAGGTTTTTTTATCCCTTAGCTAATACCATGCCTTCCTAAAATGCTTTTCATGTAAACTATTCAATATAATTGTGAACTCCATTGCACAAACACTTGATATGCAATCAACATTAAGCTAGGGGAATTTGGTAGGGGCTAGACCATCTGCAACTCTGAACCAAGAGAATGTCCTACTTTTGTGTTAAGAAAGATTATACAAGCATGTCACTGGTATAGAAATGCCCCTTTAGTTTGCCGACTTGTGAGACAGAAACAGGCATATATAGATATAAAGGCCCTGTGCCATTTTACAGCAATATGGCTGGTAGACATTCTAACAGAAAGTAAGGAAAGCTTAATGTTTCACAGTAAGCTGTGAAACCAGAGAAGGATGTGGATGGGTAAGTGAAGCACTGAGAAATAATATTAGCAGACACAAGGCTGATGGCTCTGTAAAATCAGTTTTCCTCTGTGCTTTTCATTAATGGATTCCTCAGTCTATGTGTCTAGCTGTGCTATTGAGCAGTGATAAAATATGCTGCTGAATCAATGAGAATTCTTTTGCTGAAGTAATTTTGATCATTATCTTTTTAATCTTTATATACCGTATATTCAGGACATGGTCTTTTCAAAGAAATCAAAGACAAAGTTCTGATTTACTGATGGTACTTAAGGTATTTCAGTACTGCAGGAATACAAATGGTAGTCACAAAGTACTGAACACAAACCCCAAAATTTTCACAAGAAGGATTGATGGCAAAGTTGCAGAGGAGGTTTTAACTTCCTTACAGCACTCCCTCGCAGTGGGAGAGGAGGCTATAATAGTTTGGACCCATTAGCACGGCTTTCCACTCAGTCTTGAGTTGCGCTGCTCTCTGGAGAGACCACTGGCATAACTTAGGTGTCTGGGTTACCAGTTTGCTGCTTTTGCAGCCTTCCTGCTCTCAACTGCAGACTGTTACCCATTTTTATTATTATTTTTTCTTTCTTTCCTCCCTCCTTTTTTTTATCATGTCAAGGAAAAAAACTCTGAAAATCTTCCAAATTAGTTACCTTTCCGCCATCTGGAGTACAGGAGATTGACAGAGAATGGGAAATTCAGAGCCTTGTGTATGAGAGAGAACACAGTGCAGCATGGAAACACCCGAGTTCCCCCCAGCAAGCCAGCCTGAGCCCAGAAGGATGTATTGCCTCCGGCTCCGCTTGGCCCTGGCAGCACCAGTCTGGTTCCACTGCAGCCACTGAGGTGTTTTGGCCCAGTGTGCCGTGAGTAGCCCACTGTGACCAGTAAAGAGGTGCCTGTGTGTCGCGGGCTGGTGTTACTTGTTCTAACTCACAGATCCCTTTCCTGGCCTCTCTCGAGGCTCAGTGTTTGTCTAACTGGGATGTGGGATGATACAAATTAGCCACAGTACATGACTATCAAAGGATTTACTTTTATGAGATGTGTTTGCTCTTGGGATTAGCTGTTAGCCGTGTTACAAGTTTTACTGAGGATTTATGTTACACAAACTTTTTTTTTTTTTTTTTTAAAACTACCATATTTTTCCACTGCAGATTATCTGATGTAAACCTAGGACGCTTGGTACGTGGCGATGCCTATGACTGTCTAGTTCCTCCTACAGCGCGTGCTGTGATGGAGCTTCTTGAAGATTTAGGTGAGACCTTCTATCATAATTGTTGCATTAATTACAGCCTAACTAATTTTCTCAGTTTTAGTCCTGTCTGAGAGACAAATATAATCTCACCCTGTTGTGTTTTCTGGGTTGTGTTCTTTTCCCACCTAACATATATTTGTCTCCTGCTAGTGAGGAACATCAGAGAGATCTGAATGTAATATTTGCAGAAATGGGTCTCAGTCCTAGAGATTTCGGAGATTAGGCAGGGATTACCTGCCATCAGAAGATTTAACCTCACTGAAACCACCCGAGATGTCTGAGTCTCCAAAACCAAAAATATAACCATTGCTTAGGGATTTCACTTGGCAATTTTGATTAATGTGAACAGTTGGAGAAATCCAGGTCTGCCTGTAAATAACTGCTGAGTGAATCTTTTGGTTTGGGTTGTATTGTGTAAATGCTAACATTGAAATGGCAGATTTAAACAAGTGGCTTTACAGTGTGTGAAGATGCTGTTAGTTTAAGGCAGCATTTCAGGAGTAGTCTCTCCTATAGTGATTCATAATTGTTGAGACAAGGATTTCTATAACAGAACTGTAAACACGAGGTCAAATGTACTTAGTAACAAATACGAATGAAAGGGTTTGTGCAAATAAAATACCAGGAAACTGGAAGAGCAGTATTTGCTTACTCAAATTAGAGAGTCTTCAGGAAACAACTTAAAACCTGTGGTTTGTCTTACTGTGTGGGCTCCGAAAGAGTTTGCCCATAATGCCCCAGCTGCTGTGGTTGTGCAGGCACATGGCGCTGTCCTGTCGTGAGCCGCTTTGGTGGCTCTTGCGGAGGGCTTTGGTAGGGGGTGGACGGGTTAAGACGGGGGACTGCACGTAGACACCCCAGCTCTGCGGCCCGGCGGAGCCTGGTGCTAGAGCCTTTGCAGCCGAGGGCGGCTGAACGACTTGCCTTCTGTCGCACAGGTGGAAAGACGGTGCTGCTGGTGGGAGCCGGCAGGGCGGCGGGCGCCGCCTTGCAGTGCATGCTGCAGCGGGAGGGAGCGGCCACCATGAGCTGCCAGTGGAGAGCCCCTCAGCTGCAGGCCAAGGTGAGTGGCCTTCTGTCTGCCCAGTGCCCGCGGGTCGTCCTGCATCCCCGCCGTCCGGGCATCCCGGTCGGCCACCTGCCCGGCACTGCTCCCCCTCGCTGCTGTTCCTGAGAGGGAGACTCATCATTTCAGTCACGGGTGGCACTGGAGCCCACTAGTAGCCAGCGTGAGTTAGGATCTTTTCTCCTTCCTGCTTGCTCAGAAATGGTGGTCAGGCAAACAGGGGCCTCTACCAAAATATTACATATGTAGCAGCAGCTGCTATAACTTCATTATTTTGCACTGGTAGCTGTGAGAAAGAATTCAATAGGTACGGTTTAAAACAAATGTGTTGGGTCTCCCTTTTTCTTTGTGATGAAGCTAGGGAGAGCCCAAAACACCCCCAGAAACAAAACAAGCATTTAATGTTAGAAATACATTCTTGAATATACATCTTATAATATTCAGACTTATATAGCAAGTCTTTTGAGCAAAGAATTTGCAGATAACAAATTAAAATATCCAAGTTGATGGCTTGATTTTTACCCCACATGAAATTTAAGAACAATAGCATTTAAAACGAAATCAGGTAAACAAGCTGTGAAATCAGGCAAGTGGGGTCAGACTCAGCACCAATAATATTTCATGGAGGTTACACACTTTCAAAGAAAAAGCCCTATCATTGTCCAAAGTCCAGTCCAACAAGATAACTTGGAAGAGACTTAAGGAAGAGAAGGGCTGAAAGACAGTAAATAGGCAATTATAAAGAGTATAGTCAGATTATCTGACAGTAGAAAACCAGGCCAGCTGACAGGAATGCAAGATGACCTGATCTGCAAACATCAATGCCTTTGAAGAATACCAATTAAAGCATTTTTTTTCCTTCTCAGTCCATGTTTATTAATCAGTGCCTCTGATTTGGTTCAACCTGACAGATGTTGGAGAAAAAATGGTTACTACAAAAGTTCTTATAATCAAAGACGCAAGTGTCTGTCTTTCCTCCCTCTTCTGAAACAGGGCCCTGTACCAATTATCGGAATCACCGTGAGATAAGGGACAGCACCAGAGGCAGATGTATAAAGATCCACTAAAAAAGCAAAATACAGGCACAGCACTGCCTCAAGCCTGAATGTAAAAATTATTTCAGAGATACAGTGATTTTAGGAATATTCTGAAAAATGTAAATTAATACCAAGTGTCACAAACTCGGAGAGCCTCTCTATGAACTGATTTGTGACTGACAAGCATTCCAGCTTCTTTTTTTGGCCAAAAGTGCTCTGACACAACCCTGCCCAACACTCCTGCCAAGAAAGAACAGCTACAAATCCTGGCAGGATAGCAGGTTTTTGGCACAGCTGAGCACCAAGGAGGGGAGAAGAGCATAACTGTGGCAGAAAAAGCAGAAAGCTAAAAAAGCTCCATCTTCTCCTCTGAGGACACAAGGATGGCTTAACCCTTCTTAGAGATCCACATGCGGAAACAAAGCCAGAAGTGTAGGAGAAGATTTACTTGCTTGACAAATGACTAATGTAATGAGCTGATTCAGGAATCAGTCGGAAGTCCTGCAACACTCCTACGATTGCCTGTGAACGTACAGCCTCAACAGCCATTCAGCCTTATCCAAACTGCTTACACTCCTGCGTCTGGTGCGAATATCAACTTACATGCCACTCCTAGAAGGCCACATAAGTCATAATACTTGACCAGCATCAGGTCAAATCATACTGAGGAATCTTCAAGCAAATTCAGATAAAAAGATGCTGCAACGGATGTAAAGCATCATAGATCACAGCGAGTTCTGTCAATGCAGAAGCAAGAGAAGTTATCGGTTCCTCCCAACTGCCAGCAGGCACCTGTGCTAGGACAGAAGCGTCTCCTGGGCGGGTTTACCTGGGAGACCATCTCACCCAGAAATCCTCCTCCCTGAGGTCTCTACACCTATAAGCACCATATGTATATTACGATATTTAATCGTAATAATTACAATTTAATTTTACTCTTCAAGTTACTCTTGAATCTTAGGAGGCTCTTCAAATATTTTCATATATTCTAACAATAAAACTGAGAATTCAATATCCAGAACTAGAAACCTCCTACCAACAGATCAGCGAGGTTTCCACCCTCAAAAATGTTAGTGGCTTCATAGCAAAATGAATAAAACACTTTTCACAGCTATATGATTATATATAAATTCCAACCCAGACGACAGGACTGAAATAAATAATTTTAAAAGGGTTTGCTACAATTTCACAAACACATTCTACGTAGCTTTTTCCACAGGACTCAGTGCCAGTGGCTTCCCGTCAGAGCTGAGCTGCTCACTTCGTGGTTGGCTGCCAGCGCTGGCTTCGACTGTCCTAGAATCACCCAAAATTATTTTGGTTCAAGCCCGTAACAATTTACCAACCTGTTAATCCCAAATGATTCAAGACTGCTGACAATGAAAAAAAGAGCATTTAAAAGGATGGGCTCCGTGGAGAGAGGCAGCTCCTGAGAAGGGATGAAGGCTTGCCCTCCATCGCCTGGCTTCCTCCCCCAGCACAGCACTGCCTGCATCCCTGGCACCGTACTACCAGTCTCCCACTCCCTGAATCTGTGAGCTGGGGGCGAGGGGCAGCACAGAGGCTGCTGCATTGAGAACGCATGTGGAGCTCACACTGCCGTGAGGGAAGAAGAAATGGGATTAAAGACAGCTCAGCAGCTGCTCCCCTATACCAGTATACATGGAACTGTATCCCCACACTGACACGTAACCACCAGGACTGCCTGAGAGGTTTAACTGGGACAGAGCCAGTGGCAGTACCACACTGTCCTCTGTAATGTCCCTGGCCCTGCGGCACTGGCTGGTGAACGCTCACCTCGCGCGGGCACAGAAAGTCTCTGCCATGAACCGGTTCCCATCACAACCCGCGGAGCAGCACAGGCGAGGCCAGAGCTCAGGACATGGACTGGCAGAGTGCAGGGGCAGGGCAGGGGGTGCAGGGGAGCCAGAGGTGCTTCACTGAGCTTTGCAGGGCAACAGCTCCACTGCTAAGCAGGATCCTGCCACCACGTGTCAGTTTTCAACTTCAACAAAATTAAGAAGCAGTTACCAATAATTTTTTGCTGTTGTGCAGCTCCAGCCGAGGTTCAACACGGGTAATAAGCAGCGCAGGTATCAATCTCAGTATCAGTTCAGGTTCAGATGGCTGGAGAGGAAAAGGACACATCTAGAACCATTCCAGAGCGGGCTCAGTCTGCTACTCCTCATTCCCAGTACTGATGCAGAGGTGGTGCCACATTACACAACCATGATCAAATCCAAAAACACTGATGTAGATGCATCCCAATTGACATTAAAAGAGAGCAGGAACCTCCCCCTCCTCACACAATGCTCTCTCCATCCTAATATCCCTTGCCTTGTGCCAGGGTAAAATACTCATGTGGCCATGCAGAAAACCAGACTTGGGGTCTAAAGTGGCTGAAAGGAAGCCTCCCCAGACCCCTCCAGCCCAGGGTGGATCACTGCCCCAGTCCAGCTCATGGTGCAACTGGATGGAGACAAGACAGGAGTGAGAAACAAGAGGTCACTGAGAAGACAGGTCACTGCTTTTCAGCAGTCCTTAAACTTACAGCCTTAGAGAGCTATTTGAAAACATTAACCAGAGAGGGTAAGAGATGGGAGAGCTTGTTCAATCAGCCTCACTAGAAGACCTACTGAAATAAACTTGGTGCTGCATTTCTTAGATTTGCTATTAGTACATAAAAAATATGTCAGAGACTTAGTGTGCGCCCACTCAAAACCAACACCACCATCCTAGGAAAGAGGACAAAAACATTTTCACCTGCACAGCTCCGGGTCCCACTCTGAATGACAAACAGCCCCGGTTTCTTGGCCTTGAAACCTTAAGAAATCTCAAGGGGAACATCTCTCAGCTTTGCAGAGAGAGCAATCCTCATCTACGAGTTTGATTGCCTATCTCAAAGATGGCAGCACCAGTGGGATGGAAAGGAAAGCTCTTCACGGCGTTAGTAATACAACAGCTCTCAATTACTATGAGATTGCTTTACCTTAGAAAGCGCTGCTATTTCTAAAGGATACTGAAATTCTACACAGAGCACTTATTTCACACTGGTCCTTTTGAGCAGACTGGGACTTTTCAGTGTGGTTTTCCTCTCCTTAGGACAGCAGTAATGCACTCATAAATTACAGCGGCCCAAAGGCAACACGGCTGGCAGGAAGCAGCAGGGTCTCTCCTTAACCCTGGCAATGTTATTTCAGGGGTGGGAGGCGAAAGGAGGCCCACGTTTTAAGGCAACGTAAACACTTTTTTCAGGACTGCAACAAAAGCTTGAGAACAACTGCTTTGACTTCAACTGAATTATGTCAGTCAACTTAAGACAACCCGTGAGAAAAGACAATCTGTACATACAATGGGGAAGATAACTTTAGCAAAAGGAGGAAGGGATAAATTGTTCCCTTCCTTTGCAAACCTTTCCCACAGCCTGAAGTTTGCTGTGGCTGTTTCAGGCCTGCAGAAGGGCAACCTACAGTCCAGTGGAATTACCTCCTCCTATCCTTTTGCTTGAATAAAAGTTACTTTCTGCATCGTGTGCTTCTGAAGTTTCAGACAAGCAAGGGTACCAAAGGGGATCTCCCACAGCCGGCGAGCGTACAGACATACTTCACCTGGATAATGGCAAGCGTTGGCTCAAGCCGAGGGTTTTCTCTCTTAAGAGAGGCCAAGGAGTTCTTTGCATTCTCAGTGATTTTGCTGCAACAAAATAACAATAAGCAAATCTTTAGCAAAACAAACCTTCCTAACATCAGCAGAAACCTACGTTAGTCAGCAACATGGAATGAATGCTTAGGCACATACGCTTTTAATCACCAAAATTATGGATGGATGTAAACTGTGAAGGCTGGTGTTCAGCAGGCAGCTACAGAAAACCTCAAAAGACCAAAGTACCGTTGTTTTACAGCTATGTGTGTCAGTGCTCCGACATGCCCAAAACTTTATAGCTAGCCTATGCTATTTCACAAGAAGGCTTGTCCAGCCCCACCATGGGAAGCGCAGCAGGGATCCACCACCCCGAGCCCTCCGGCTCAGGTGGGTCCTTCGTTTCCATACGTGAGGCCCAGGCAGTGACAGAAGCAGAGGCCTGTACACCCGGGGCTGCTACAGCTTACCACAGGCATCACCAGTGCTAACACCAGCAAACCAGCCACCTTCATGGATGCTGTTCAGAGCTGTGGGCAGCAGGGAGACAAGAGGAGCCCTGTTTGCCACGCTGCCTCTTGGAAAAAACGGTGGCAGCCAGGCACTGGCGTTGCTTTCTGGAAAAATGTTCTGGATAAGTGGCTGCCGGCCCTCCTCTAGTACCTTCTGCAGACACAGACGGTACTTACCCAGAAAGGGGAGGAGGAGACCCCCTGAAAGGTGTCTGTCTGTCTGTCCCCCAACAGCAGGCAAGAGTAACAGAGGAAAACACAGCCTAGAGCAGTTTTTTGCTACCTGATAACCCTCCCCCTTGCAGAAGCCAAAGACCCATTCAGGTCAGTGCAGGGGCAGACAAACTGCCCCAGCTGAGGCTGAAGGAGCGGGGTGGGGGCGGAACGAGGGACGACATACATGACACGTTTTTCAGGCAGACGTCCATGCGCTGCCGCACCTGAACCCCCGCCACATAAATGCCATAACACAAAAAGCCACGGCAAAAAAAAAAACGGCGGCTGCGGAGAGGGGGGACGGGACATTTTACCACGAGGTCGCCTCCCCTCCCCGCTGGGGCATCACACCCCAAAAAACAACCCGACGCACCCGCTAAGGAAACATCCTTCCCCCCGAAATCCCCTTTACTCCCCCTCCCTCCACACCGCCCCCCCCGCCCCGGGGTTGCATCAGCCGGTGCCGCTTCCCCACGTTGCGCCTCTTACCGCGCCGCCGCCGCCGCCGCGCCGCCTCCCCGCACCCCCACAGCGCGCGGCTCGGCGGCACCGCGGCTCGGAGCGCCGGGGCCAGGCAGTGCCGCGGTCCTCATCCCTCATCCCTCCGCCGGGATCCGAGAGCGGCAGCAGCTCCGGGGCCGGGGCGGGGAGCGGGGCGAGGGCGGTGCTCTCCGGGCTACTCTCCGAGCACCGCCCTCCCCCTCGCCCCGCTCCCCGCCCCGGACCCGGCGTCCAGCCCCGTTCGCTTCCGCTTGCCTGCAAGAACCCCCCGCCCACAAATCACCCCCAAACATCATCTACGGAACGACAGAAACCACCATCTCCCCTCCCCTTTCCCCACTCCCATGAACGGAACACGAAGCTTTTGCATACTCAACGTTTATTACAAATAGTATGAAATGGTCCCTGGGAGAAGTTACACGCTACTAGTAGAAGCCCCTTCTTCTGTTTCTGTGGGGTTCCTTTCCCCCCCACCCCCAACTCCACGGATTGCATGAGATGCGAGTTAAACAACATTCCCCTAGCCCTTCAAACACATCTAGAGTAAAGCACAGATTTAACTTCTATTCATATTTACAATACTTTACAAGCTATATTAAATAAATACGGGCTCTGCTACATCTCGCTGTCTTAAATATGTACAACATTATTTCTCGATTGGATTTTACTAGATAGATGCTGGTCCTATCACAGCAGATGTGCTGACTGTAACAAGTCTCCCTGTGGTACGAGCTAGTAAGTACCATGACCAACCAGCCCTCAAAACAACAATTCCTAGCCCATGCAAGATATGTGCAGTAAATAATTTAATCCGTTCTAACAAATTCAAGTCCTTAAATCTTAGTCTACAAGTAATTAGCTGTACACTGATAGCTTCAGGTTTTCCTCATGGTAACCAATGTAGTACAGAGTCGGCTGTTCTGGAAGTACAGTGCTCTGTAGCTGAGGGGAGCGATTAGTAAAAACAGTACTTCAATTAAACTCCTTTAGTGATATGTTTAACTCTGTACTGGCTTTATCCACATAATCTTAAGAATTTGAGCACCAAAAAAGAACAATCGTCACACAAGATGATCGGTGTAGACACATTTAGGCTTTCCTTTAGGTACAATGTTTCCAAGTAACAGAATCCAAAGCTGTGCAACAAAGATGACAAAGGGGAGTAAATGTGCACGGTATTGAAAAGCCTGTTCCTGTTGTAAATGGCAGCATTTATTGTACACGTTATTTGCAAAAGAATGGAATGTATTCTCATTTTTTAAGCTACTTTTATTGTACATAAATTGGATTAGAGTCAGCCCCGGCTGGCTCAGAAAATACATATTTTACCTCTCTGCCAGGAAGGGTCACTTCCTACTACGGAGACACATTCCCGGGGGAAGGCAGCTTGTCACTCAGCTGAAACACCCTCTGGGCCACACACGCCACACGACTGATATTTCACCCAAGCATCCAGCCAAGCCCCATTCTCTCTTGGCATTACTGACGTTGGGCCTTGAACAAATGCCCTGCTGGCCACTGAGCATAAAACACAGCTACTCAACAATTTCACACCCAGTGGCTTTCCGCTGCTGGGCTCTGAGCTACAAGACACTCAAATTTTGCCTGCCTGTCACAAACACCACCATTGCTGGAGGTACCAAACTCAGCCTAGCCATCCTCACAAGCAGCGGAGTTCCCCTGCTACTGCCCAAAACATCCTCCAGGCAAGGACTGTGTCACATCCACAGATTCACATAAAAAGCTGCCACTGCCCATCCTCTACCTACTGTGCAGTTACAGAAAGCAGAAAAGGCTTCAGACACAGAGCTGTCAGCCTGGCACCCCTCACAAGCACTAGGACTAGATGTTGTTTAAAACATAAGAAGCCTGTTCTAAAGTAATGTAGCGTACGCATTGGTCCCACACACTTGGAATAAGTCTGTCGAAAAGAAACGTGCAAAAAGTATGTGCAATTGCACACGTAGCGTGTTGGTGTATTTACCAGAACCCTGCTCAGAAATCTCACAGTCACAGGAGCAGCTGCTCAGCTAAATGCTCCCATATGCAACCAGAGTGATCACGTGGGTATTTTGGATGCAGAACACTGGTCACCAACTTGGAAGTCCAAACACTACAGTTTCCCCACGACAAAATGGTTTAAGAATCAAATGGCATCACACCTGGTTTGATGGTAAGAATCAAAGGGCATCTCACCTAACAAAGGAAGAGATGCAAAGGTTAAGGAGGAGATGGGAAGTCCACCTGCACTACAGAGTGAGACCCCAGACAGGGTGCACATGTGGCCTTTTTCACTTCCAGGATTCTAAACCATTTTAAAAAAGATACATTTTACATCTGTTTACAATATGACTGTGATACAATGCCTGATTGTGTAATATTATGGAAATACATGATGCCGGTACTGATTGTCCTAGTATATACTCTGTCACGATAGGGCAGTACAGCTAGAAATTACCGAAAGCATCAAGCAAAGCTACTCGAGCTGAGACACTGAAATTTTTCCCTTAAAGACTGGACAATATTTTGCTGATTAGGAGACGGTACTCTCCACAGGTAGTCGTTCAGTTTATCCGAGTCACTATATGCAGTCAGATAGGGAGTAAGCACGTGTTTGCTGCCGGCGGACTTTGCAGGAGTACAAGAGACAGTTTTGCCGCAGAGCGTTTCAGAAGGAGCGGCATCTGCGTTGCGCAGTTTGGGATCCGATTTCCTTGGTTGGTTCTGAGAGGTCTCCAAGTCAGATCCTTCATCTTCAGACTTTATTTCAACATAGTCATCATCATCCCCTTCTCCTTCTTCAGTATCTTTGAAATTAGAAAAATAGTTCTGAGTGGCCACCTGTGCTGTCAGAGGGGAGGCCCTGTTCACTCTCAGGACCTTTTGAGAGTCCTGCAGAATCATATCTGAAGAGTTTTCAGGGATCTGCTTTCTCGTATCAGGCCCCGTACATCCCGAAGCAATACCCGGCGTTTGATGGCTGTTGAATCCAAAGTTCCTATTCGAATGGAGCTTTTTCTTGTCCATTTCATTAGGATATATGATTGCTTCTCCAGACCTGTTGACCACAATTGAGGAAGACGACTGTGACCTGCTGTATGCCTGTGGTTTTACAGTGCTTACTCTTCTCCCAAGGGAGTTATAGATGTGATCTTGATGTAAATTTTCTTTGTTCGGTTGGCTTATGATGGCGCTCCACCTCTGCGCCGGGACATGCAAATGATTGGAAATCTGAAGGGAAGACACCGAGCCAGCTGATGGCAACTGCCTCGAATTGCTTTTTATACCAGCTTCTGTACACAAGCTCTTGGACTTTGGGTCTTGGGATTCATGCCACGGAGAGAAGTCGGCCAGCTCACCGTTACTGTACGTAGAATGCAAAAGCCAATCCTCTCCTCTTGAGCACTCACTGGCAGCCTGGGAACGGGGAGGAGATGCAGCCACGGGCGTGGAATACCTCCCGGCTGATGGCTCCTGAGGGGTGGCCCAGGCTTCCTTCTGGACCTTAGGTGAACTTTCTCTAAAGACGATTTGGTCATAAAGCTGGGAATATTCAGCTATTCTGGCACCTAGAAAGGAGAGAGAATTAACTTAGCAGAGGCAAGCAATCCATTAGAAAGAGTTGCGTGAAAATTTTAAAATCCCCAAACACATTGTGTTGGTCAAGAGAAAAGTTTACAGCTGCGTCAATATCTTCAGCCTCAACAAAGTAACATGAAACAACGGAGGCTGGAAGATCTGTGCATTGCATTGCATTTCAGCACATTGCATTGGAAAAAAGCAGCATAAAATGTCTTGCAACAGTGAATAGTCATACAGGATGCAATGTAGCACCGGTTCAAATAATACGATGCTTGTTTCATGTTAAAATGGAAAAGAACATTCTGAAAATGGCCTAGTAAATAAGATATTTAGGGACTTTTATAAATATCACAAGAAGGCAAGAATGACACTCTAGTGTGTGGAGTCCGCTGGCTCCATGTCTCCAATTTGTTTCAATTGACTGCGGACAAAAACAGTTCCAAAGCTGTTGCATATCCACAACTTTGCATATTCATTAGAAAGAGCAAGAAGACCAGCTCTTTCTTATCTGACCCCAATTCCTTATGCTTATAAGTGTGATACAGCAAACCTACATGACTTGTTAGAAGGTGAACATACCTGAAAATACACCTTTTTAGTCCAACTCTGAAGACCACGCTATTAAAGGAAATAACTGCTTTTCTATAAAGAGGCCAATAGCGCTTCAGGCATAAGCTCTATTTCCAGTCTAAGACGAATTGATCTTTCCTGACACTACCCCACTATTTATTCCCAATTTTATCAAGTAACAACAAGAATTTATTGTGATATAAAGGACTATTCATGTTAGAAGCAGTCACAGAAAACCCATTTCAGTGGTAACACAGAAAATGCAATACTGATACTCAACTAGTAAGGTGGGGAAAATTCATAATCTTCCAATTCAGTACACAAATTCATTGAAAGTTACTAAAGAAATATATCTGTATAGAAAGTTACTAATTTCATTGAAAGTTACTAAAGAAATATATCCGTATAGAAGTATTTTTGACATACCAATAGCAGGACCACCTTGTTTCTTCTCCTCCAGAATGGCAGCGAGATCTTTGTGTTTCAGTTTGTGTTGTCTGCTAGCTGGCTGTTCCTGCTCTGGACTTCTAACTTTCAAAAGCTGGTTAGCCTTCTTAATTTTTTGACTGTACTGCCTTGCCATCATAAAAACTCTGTTCTTTGTTTTATCCACAACAGCCAAGTCATTTTCCATGCCCTCTGTATGCGCACTGGACAGAACACTATTGGCAGATTCGTATGGGCTGTCTACAAAAGGCACCTCACTGGAGAAGGAAGATCTGTTCAGACTCATAAAAGAGTTCTCCTTGCACTGTGTAGTGTCTTCAAGCCTGAGATTAGCCTCGCTTAAGGTGGCAGCCCTGGGCTTCACAGTTTTAGGGAAAATAGGAGTTTCTGGCAGAGAGAGAGTAGACAGTGAGTACTCTACATCTTTACTCAGTTCAGGCGTACTCCCAGCATGCAACCTTTCCTGCATATCATCTTTAGAAACAGGAAAGGCTGCAAGGAGGCGGTCTCTTGTCTTCTCCTCATTCTTCTTGATGTAGTTCTCCAGGTCATTCCAAATCTCATCAACTTCCTCTGAGAGTTTATCTGCTGCAGACTTATGGGAGAGTGAATCCGAGTTGGAGGAGCTATCTACTAAGCTCAAATAGTCATTGTCAACAGGAACATGATGGTAAGGACTTTCATCTTCACTGAACTGGAGACTCTCTTCAGAGACAAACTGCTGTAGATTGTCACAACATATGAAGTCTTTTTCCAGGCCCAGAAAACTCCGCCTTTTAGAGCATTTTAAGGGGTCACATTTAAAATTCAATAGTGGTGTTTCTGGAAGCACTATGGTGTCATAGATGTTGTCTTCAACGATCCTGAGCTCATCCAAACTTGAAGTAGGTGCTTCTCTACTGAGTAGTATCTCATCCCTACTAGCACGAATGGAGGCCCTGTTTTGATTTGCTGTCCTCTTTTTGGAGGGTGAATCCAAGCTGCTTTTGTTTTCAGCCTCGTAGAGAGAGTCTCTAGCAGATCTCTGGGGACCACGGTCTGTGTCCTCCCTCCTTGTCAGACCCATCAGTTTTAAGTCTTCATAGCTTATATTATCATAAACGTGTTCAATATCATCGATGGTCAGCTCCTCTGAAGATTCGAGATACGCATTCATACTGCTCACCTCTGCTCTCTTCACTTCCCTGCGAGAACTGCGCTCCCCAATTTTATACCTTGCGCCAGCTGGACACGTCTTACTTTCACCAGCACTACTGGCCCGCCTAACAACTTTGTGACGAGTAGGGCTGGAAGTCTCGTTTTGATGCACTACCCCCAAGTGCCAGCTGCATGGACGCCCAGAAGAACCCCTCCTTTCTCCACCAACAGCTGAACTAGCATTGGACGTAGACATCGATGGTACAAACATCTGATAATCATCTTCATCGTCTTCATTCTCATAAGGTGGATGCCGGCTGGGAAACAATGCCTGCCTGATCTGATGGTCAGTCCAGATGTTTCTGACAGAGGTACTTCCCCCCAGGATATTCATGATAAGCGAGTTGCTCTGGGGTGTGCTGAATTGTCTAGGCAACTGTGGCTGTCTAGCTGCGCAGGAAAATGGAAGATCGGTATTTAGCTGGGCTGACTCTTCATCTGAAGGGTCCTTGGAGCTCTGTGGAGATTTGAAATATGCAGGTAGCATTAGCCTATCCCCTGCAATAATACAGCGATTCCCTCTGTTCACAGAACTGCCATAGCACCAGGGTGTCCTGCAGCACAGAGTCAGGTGGGGATGGGCAGGGTGAGCAGGCCCCTTGCTAGAGAGCCAGGGAGCCAAGGTGGCAGGGCCAGACTACTTTGCCTCCTAATCCTTACCATGGCTCAGAGGTCACTCTTGGCATTTAATAACATCTTACTTCAAATACAAGACACTGGCTCATGCTAATACATGAGTAATTAAAGGCAAATTTGTTTGGCAGGGGTTAGATTAAACCTTTTATGCTAACTCTGCAGTTTCACAATGGGATTAAGCTGATCTGACTCTGGGCTTGTGCCAAAAGTTTTGTTCTCCTCCCTTTCCCCTTTCCTACAACCCTAGCAGAAAGGTAAGTTATGCTCTCTAGCACATGCCACTGAAAATTTCATTGTCTTTTTGGAGTAACTTTTCATCCAGCTCAGCTAGCGGATCTAATTTACAGCAAGACCATATGCCTGCTAACGCTAACATGAAGGATGCTGTAGATGTTCCTGTCCAGAGGCTGGGAAAGAGAGGGGAAGATAATTCCTTTTGGCTTAAGTTAATGGTGATTGGTTTGGTTGGTTGTTTTTTTCTGCCTGCTCTCAAAAAAATATTTTTTCATCATACAGATGAATATTTCAATGATATGAATATTAATACATGACATAAACAGAAGATGACTTATCTGTCTGCCTAGGAAAAACACGATTTCTTTGACACATCTACGATGCATAGCAAAATAGAAGTAAAAAAAAATTATATACCTGTGTTTCACACTTGTTGAGATTAACACTTCTCCGTTTTTCAACGTTTTCAGCAGCTTGACTATTAAGTCTTTTTCTTCCCCCTTTCAATTTCTGCAGTGAGCTTTGCCGCACTCCCTGTAATTTAAAAGAAAAGAGCAAGGGAGGGGTAATAAAATCTACAGTTCTTTGTACAGCCTTGTTCAGAAGAATTACTAGCAGCTAGGACAGGCCAGGTATCCACACTGGGAGGACAAAACGCTCATGAGTAGTCAGAGCACTGCCACAAGAACGATTCAGAGCTCAGAAAACTTTCTTTACAATACCGAATTAAATGAAATCAATCCATACAGCTTGCCAAAAGGGGTTGAAAGCAGCATCTGTGTATAAAAACATAGATGTAAAAGAATACATAAAATTGGATGAGGGAAATGGCTTAAACTCACAGCCAAGTTGTAACAGAAGAAGGTGGTCGCACAAAAATTCAATTTTCAAAGGTTTTTTTTTGTTTTAAAATGGGGAGGCGACAGTCTTGCTGTCACTGGCAGTCTTGAAAAGCAGAAAGAGGTCTAAACAAAAATATGCTGTCATCCAACTTCCCAGAAAAAAAAAAGCAACAAACAAACAGAAGGCCAGAATGTTGTATGTTGAGCAGTATTCAAATTAACTCAGAGTGAAGGGCATGCATGGTGGGAATGGCGGGGGGGAAACTGAGAAGATATTGTTGCCACAACTAGGATTAAACAGTAAGCTCCTATTATACATTTTTATAGTGGTATTCTTTTGCACTTACTCATTCTTTTGTACTTACTCATGTCAGGAAGAGGGAGAATGACAAGACACTGCACTACACTGATATGAGATACTATTTTATCAAAGATTTACAAAGCAAATCCTGTAATTTCAAAAAGGAAACATACAGAAGGCTTCAAAAACAATTTCAATAATAGGTTTTGGATAATTCACCAAATAAATGGGCCACACAGTGATATGACCTCAGCACCAACTAAACCAAAGAAACGGAAAATCTACATTCTTTAATACAGTCACACTTCAAAACTGGGGTTTTAGTCTTTCAAAGTACTACGTAGGTATGGAAACATCACACAGAGTGGGGAAAACTACCACCTATCGAATGACTGTGCAATAGCAAGAGATGAAGATTCTCATCTTCAAAAGTCCTACTCACAACATCTCATATTAAAGCTCCCATGTTCCTATCTACTGCCAGCAGCTCGCAGGTCAAGAAACACCACATCACATGTGGCAGTGCCTGAATCTTAACTTAATACTCAAGTCCCTGCTTCGGGCACCTGAAAGGCACTCACTATCTCTGCACGTGGCCTAAAAAGGTTTTTGTCATGGCATCAGCTGGAGAAGCAAGGAAAGGTCAGTTGTGCACAACTGGTAAAAAACAGCTTTCTGTCAAAATTACGCTTGAGGACTGTAAAGAACTAAGTAAAATCTCTTGCAAGCAGTGGGGATTTAATCTTATGCATAGGGGCTAATTTTACATCATCTCTGTTAAAATGCAAGAGAGTGTTGTATGATGTCTAAATAAAAATATTTCTAAGGACAAAGAGTTACAAACACTCGTAAGACGTTCCTGCCTCCTTGCAGTTTTACAGATAATTTTAATCCCTTTTCCATCCTCCCCGGGAAAAAAGGATTTTTTTTCCCTCTTTTTCCTACCTGTTCAGACTCTTCTTCATCATCAGCATCAATCTGTTCCGTAGCAGAAGTCTGGAGATTTTCATCCTGATCACTGCTGTAGGCTGGCTCAATAGACTCTTGAAATTGGTTCTCCAGCCCACTGGGTTCCAAGGAAACCTTCTTCCTAGAATTCAGCAGGGCTTCATTTGATCCTAGTTTGGTGGCTTGAGATAATAGGGCTCCTTCAATACTGATCCGCTTAAAAAAAAAAAACCACCACAAAACTTTGTTTAGAAGTTTATAGAGATTTTATATTTTAGTAAGACACTGTTTTATATCAGCCTTACAGGCAATGTTTAAGCTACGTTCAGTTAGCTGCACTGAAATGAGATTTATAAAGAAATAAGTAAAACAATCAGTATTTTTCCATAGAATATTTAGAACTGAAAAAATATATGGAAAAACCCCCATCCCATTCACGGGCTTCAGTGACATGGCATCCCAGTGAAGTCATATCTAATGTACTCTGTAAATCTTCCACAGACTCACACTTTAAATTCCATCCCAAATAAAAGCCTAGGACCTGAAATTCAACATGAGACTTTCAAACTGCACTGGGAACTTCATTACAAATTCTTACAGAAAATGCAAAAATTAGAAATGCTCATTTCCATCTGCTTAAGCTGTACTGGCTCTGTTTGGTCATAGATCATGATTTAAATATATGATATATATACCAGAATAAGCTGAAACTTTACAGTCTTATTTAATAAATGCAAAGACATGCTCCAAAGAGTAAACACTATCTTTATACACAGAACTTCCGTGATTATAGTGGTATTTTTAAGTACCCTAGAGTATTATAAAGTACAACCAATATGTGGATCAGTCTTCTTTTCTTTATTAGATATTCCTGAAATAGTTATCTCTATTGCTATTGCTTTCATTCCAATAATCTTATTGGGAGACGCTAAACAACGTTTATGGTTTTCTTTCCGTTCTTAAAATCAACACAACCAGAGAAGATGCAGATTCTACAGTAAATACTGTGCTCCAAGTCATTTGAATGTGCTAAACCAAGAAACAGAAGAAATGGCTTACCTTCTGCATATCTGGACTCATATCTGAAAACAGAAATATATACTTCATCACAAGTGAATAACCAAACTGCTGTCAGCCTATGCCCATTTTACTGCTACACTAATATCTCAATCATGAATTCCCAAAAGGTGATTAAATGCAGCAGCAATTGAGCAAACTGACTATAGGGTCTCTGATAAAACAGAGACGGCACACGAGTGGCACTTGAGGTCCTGATTTTGCAACACTGATATGATATGGGCAACTACCCACAAAGGCCCAGACTCTGCGTGTTCAGTTACCAGTTGCCAGGATGTTTACAGGACCAGAACCCAAAATGCGCAAAAACAGACGTCAGATTTAAACAATAACATTTTGTTTTCTTTGCACACTTCCTCCCCCTCCCCCACAACGTGTTTAGGGAAAGTTATAGGAGGAAAGGATCCATCTTTACTTGTTCTACACAGTACAGAAGTACTGTGTCAATAAAAGTAGATGAAGTAGCTTACCATTTGACTTCAAAACTTTATGGACTCTAGATGAGGGTTCTGAAAAAGACAACAACATGTTTAAGCACTCCAGCATCCAAAAGAAAGTTACAGGCATCTTGGCCAACTTTTTATAACACAGACACCAAAATTTAAGCTTCTGAGCCCATGCAGGGAAGCCAGATTTTCATTTCTTAATCACCCAATTTCCTCGCAGAAAAGTATCTGTTGAAGTGTCAAGCCTACAGCTGTTACCAAAAAACATACATGGTTTCTTAATGCAATAACAGCTGCCCTTCATACAAGCAGCCACATGTAAATTTTCATCCCATGTTAAGATTCCTGCGTTCGAAAGACTTGGTCATCTCTGCTACTGCTCTAAGTTGCTGGAGGTTTCCTATCAGAAATATGTACGAAGTATCAACAGCTTAGTAGGGCTTTAAAAGTATAATTAGCTGAACATTACATAGCAAGCCATTTGATCAGTATTTTGTATTACTCCTTTTACAGGCAAAGCAGCACCAATGCAATCCTTCATCTCAGAAACAAAGGAAGATGCCTGAAAAGCAATTAAAACTTGATTGTTTTTCAGACACAAATGCTGCTGTGCAATAAATCACTACATCAATACTCTCACCGACCTTGTTTAAGTCATTCCCAATGCACAATGCTACACACTCCAAATTGGAAAGGTCTTTCAAGTAGCTGAAGAGGGGAACATGGTGACTGCGATATGAAGTCACCCCAATACACATTTGCAGTGGCTTCAAGAGGAAACTAACAGTAATCATAGATGTATGTTGGAGCTAGGAGAAAAAACCCACCCAAAAGTCACCATAACCACCTCTCAAATCTCTATTATCCATAACGATAAAGTTACACTAAGTAAAGACAGTAATCATGGTTTGAAATAACGAGCCTGTGAGAATCAGGATGGAACCACTTCTGAGACAGTAATTACTTGGGGTGGGGGGAAGAAATGTCAGATTTAAGTATTGTGACTGGCTTTCCTGCATATGCATTCTTTTATCCATTACAAAGTACCAACTGTTCTTTATGCATCCAACGTTAGGAATGTATATCCATGAAATTAAATGCAAACAGTGAATAAAAAAAAATTACACAAACAACAAATGGTTAATAAGATACTCCACCCATACCTGAGAGTTACTGTGCTGTGTTAAATCTGCGTGGAGTACAGGCTAAAGACCAAGTCCAAGTGCCCAGCCTCACCCAACCCTAAACAACCCTGTTTGTTTTCCCTCTTGTCATCTTGGTGTTAAAGGAGTTTATTCACCTGATTTCCTTCTCACTCTGTGAGGAGCACTGCCTTCTTTAGGCTGGTACGATGATTTCATTTCTCCCTCAGGACTATAGTGGAAGCCTGGGTGATCTGTGGAACAAGCAGAGTACAAGGAATAAGAGAGTGACAAGGGTGTCACTTCACATGCCTCCACAGCTCTCTTTGGCGGCAGTGCCATCATCCCTTTATGACTGACAAAAGTGGCACTTCTTCAGAGCCCGAAGCAACACAAGCAAGGTGGTGTGCTGCTGTAGGGTAGCTGTTAACCATCCAGCCATGGAAACTCTTTGCCCATTTAGTTGTGCCTTGCTCCAGATGGCTAACCCAGCAACATTTATGCACCATCATCTTGTTTAACTGTTTGCCAGTTTCACAGCCAGAGCCTTCCTGACCAATACAACTAAGTAAATAACAAGCCTGCTTTACTCCAAGACTTCCTCAGCATTTATATCTTAGGACTATTGTTCCCATTTCCCTACACTGCTAGGGATCGCTGGGAACACGAAGAGCTAACGCAGCTTGCACCAGCAAAGGCAGCCAGCAGAAGATGCAGCAGCAGGGACGGTGCAGATGGGACTGCACTCAGAGCGCAGACAGCAGCATCACACGAATTCTCTAGCCCTGGCTCCTGGGACGCACCCAGGTAAACTCTTGAGACACAAGCACAAGCCTGCTGGGTCCCAGCATCGAGTTTTCGTGGGGCTGCTCTGCGGGTGCAAGTTGCTTTCTACTGTAGCCAGGAGAGCAGCTGCTGTGCTAACAGGACTGCAGGGTGATGGGCTCCCTCGTTTCCCTTCCATGGAGGCTGTGCAAAGTGTGGTGAGCAGCTGGCAGCTTCCCTTGCTGTCCTGCAGCTGCAGGTTTGCCAGCACAAATAAGTCATAATGCTGCTACATATTTCAAGCTGCATTTGCTTATTGCTAGCCCTTCAGTGGGTCCTAGTCAGAAGGAGCTTATGCTACAAAATAGGAAAGATCATACGTTTAGTCAGCATGGAATAAGCAAAAAAGAGTGGCCAGAGTTTACAGAGGTCTAATCTGCCTCTTTCTTGCTCATCATGTGATGTAACTTGTTGGTTGCAGATCAGTCAGCCCAAGGCCTACAGAGCTCCACAGGATCTGCACCCAATTTTGTTTTTTACAGCAAGGTCATAATTCAAGGAACATAAGCCTGGCTTTCTTCCATCTCAGATGAAACCAACTGTTAAAGCCAAACTTCTGAATATGGTTTTATTGATTTTTAAAAATCAAAATGAAAAAGAACCAACTTACGTATGGCATCCATTTCTAGAATTGCCTGTTTGGCCTGAAAGAGAAAAAGTAACAAATGAAAAAGTTAAACTGCAAGTAGAAGGACAAAGTACATTGCATATTACAGATAGCAGTGAGTTTGTATGTAAACAAAAGCAAGTTTAATTTTTTAACTAATAAATATGGTTAGCAGCATTATTTTCTGTCTTTCTCTGTGTGCTGGACATGTTACATATGTGATGAAGAATTTTGCTGGCAGGAGCTTACCAGAGCTTATCTTCAGGGCTTCCCACAAAACCCTGTTGTTCACTGCACCCACAGCTCTGCCTTGCGTGCCCACCCGCCCTTCTGGCAGCGCAAGGGGAGGAGCGCGGACCTATGGCACCACCGGCGTGAGAGATTTCTGGAGGATGCAGCGATGGCACATCTGACCGCAAAAACTACTTTGGCTTCAAAGACAGGGGCTGTGCTGCGCTGAGATCGTGCTGCACATGCTGGGTCTCCTCCATGGGGACACAAACCTCCAGAGATCTCTCTACAAGTTCCAGAATTTAGAGCCATCGATACACCTCTCCATATTGCCGGGATTGGCACAAAACGGGCCCTAGTATCTGGGAATCACAAGTTGTTTTGTGATTCACAGAACATCTCCTCCCTAAAAAACAAACACTTTAACTCCTTAATTATGTTTCAATTCCGAAGTCGTTGGTGCAGAGAACACAATCAACCTTGCTTCCTTTAAGAGTTTCCTTGAGGAACAGCTATTAAAAAAATAAATCACCATTTGGTTTAAGTAAGATCGAACCAGGATAAAAAGCATCCGATGACTGCTTAAAATTTGTCATATTTTTTAAACAGGAAAAATAATCTGGATGTTTTATCAAGCATATCAGCTAATAACTACGACGATAAACTAAAATAAAATCTCCTGTGTAACCTGCTTGCCCTTCCACAGGTGCAGTTCGGTAATTTTCCACCAGGCGTCTCATGTGTACTACTAGTAAATCCTCCAAAATCTGGGCAGAGAGGTCTCATAACTAGCAACTACCGGTTTGTCAAAAAAAAAAAACCAAAAAATAAATGTGCAGACAACCCCAGAGATTTATTTGGTTAGACTTTTTCTTTCTCAAGTCAAATTATTTCTATGAGCAGAAAATGGCATTATATTTTTGGTTACACATTTTTGCCACCGATAAAAAAAAAAATCTAATAAGAAGTAAGAAAAGATCTTGATAAAAAAGCTGAGATCATGCTGTAGTATTTCTTTTTACAACCTAATAAACTGCAATGAGTATTTACATTGTAAGCATGGATACTAGCATAAACATTATACCTTTGATAAACTCTGTCAACAAAAAGATAAGAGGAGAATTAGTAATAGCAACTGCTAGGGTTTTTTTCTCCCATAATTCTCTTCTTGTTGAAAATGAGAGTTAGTACAGCGCTGTGTATGTCAGTTACAGGTAACATTTTTTAGCCTTTACAGCATAAAACTCGGTGAAAAAAAGAGTCAGGGAAACTGATCAGGGAAACTAATACTAAAAAAATAAAGCCGTAAAACTCAGTGGGGAAAAAAATCAGAAAAAAAACCCACTTCCACATGAGTCAGTGGCTGCTGTGTCATGGCAAGAGCAACTAGGGTTAACACCCTTTGCGAGGTGCAGTATGTTACACTGGGAAACATCACTTGGAGCTCTAAGACGGGATTTCATAAATAAAAGGACCAGTTGTCCCTACTCCTAGACATTACAGCTATGAATATCAGTGCCTCATTTTCTCTGGCACAAAGCTTGGTAGCGATCTCACCAAAACGGGCTCAGATGTCCCAGCTAGGGATGCAGGGTTCAGGACGGGTGTGTGTATTTGTAAAGTGAAGCGTGTGCTGCTAATGCTTCACTGCTACGATATCTAACCGAGACAGATTAAAACTAGCTTGGTAAATGTCTACACATGCTGCAGTTTGCGTTCCGCAGTGTTGTGCAGACAGGCAGGATCAAGCCAAGGTATGCTCTTACAGTGGAGCTTACTGACATTGCATCTCTGTTACTCATGTCTTAACGGGCAAATCCTAATGTGGACAGCAACGCTGCTAACGCAGTTAAATTCTTCTGCTCCTGCACCAAGCTCAGTAGCTGCTTTTAGTGGAACTTCCCCATTAATTTTGAGGAACTTTTAAAGACATAAGGACACAACATGTTAATTAATCTCCTGGAGTTTAAACTTACTGTAAATTGCCATGCACCTTGCAGCTAACAAGATTGCTTTAAGTTAAATGTATGTACAAGGAGGTAGTGGGGTTTTTTTGATTTGTACCTTGGCAGGAATTTTAGCAGGATGATTTTCTAGAATTAACCTCTTCAGGTGAAGAATCCAAAGGCGCTTTTCTTGCTGTGACTTTGCCTGATAAAAAAATTATAGCACCATGAGAAAACGCATTACTGCACTACGCAGGCTCAGGAACAGCATATGGTCATTAGTCACATTACCCAGTAGGCAGGAAGGCTTCTGTCATACCTGGACAGTATGCTGCATCTTGGGATTTTTGTAGTGGAAGACGCTAAAGCTAAGTGGTTCCTTTGGTATTACCTCAACGAGCATGAGATTCCCACACTGTAACAAGGAGAGGCAAGGATGTGAGTTACGGAGGAGTTTTGGGGAGACCCAGAGTCAGCACACGACCGCCTGCTCGCCAACATACCAGTATGTGAGCTTTGTATGCAAACATCTCATCTCTCTTTTTTGTAATTAGTAGCAGCTTGTCGAAGAGGAACAACGTGCGCTCATTTTTGGCTCGCTGAATGCGAAATGTTCCTTCTAACACCAGCTCCCCGTAACTCGTGAGGTCTGGCCCTTTCCAGTTAGTGAGCAAACTCTGTATCTCCTACAACAGATCAAAGAACAACCACCAACATTCATTTCAGAGATCTATCTTAAATAAAGACTCAAACAAAAACTGCTGAGGTCATTCCCGTTCTCCTATATGAAGTCCAGCATCCGACAGTGTAAAGTAACCGTACACCGGTACTGAGGTTGCTAGGTTATGTGCAACATTGCAGCCAGGTGCTTGGAGGCCTATTGCTAAGCTCAGACTAAAACATGGCCTCCTGAGTACTGGTTACTTCTGTGTGGACCCAGCAAAAAGCCCTGAGCTCCCCAGGGCAACGTGCGGTGAAAGAGCACAACCCCATCTCCCTGGGCTCGCAGAGATGGAGAACAGTCTGTAATTCAGTCATCAGTCTTTCTTGTGCCTGCTCCTCTCTCCCCTTTATGTCCCTAACCAATCTCTCTTAACATTTCTCTCTCACCCTGTGTATCCTCCTCAAGTTGTGTGGTCCCCCACTGGATGAATTATAACACCATCTCTATGTCCTGTAGGGCCATCATCGAAGACACCTCTGTGAGATGTCCAGATTGAAGAGGCGTTTCTCAGAAGACTAGAGGACCACGAGTGATTTGGTCAACTGATCATTACAAGATGCCAAGATTTAGTTGTATTTTTAATTACTTGTACACATACCATAGATATTTCTCACTTTATTTATTACCTAAGGAAAAAAAAGGCTGGAGAAACATCTAAGAACATCTTCACAAGTCTGTGTTGCTTAGCTATGGCTATTCGTGTTTCCTTCAGTTGCTTGTTTTTTCTGTCAGTGGCAATGACAGCACTTAAGAAGGGTACAGTAAATTGTAAGAGCAAACTAAACCTTAAGTAGGGAAATCTTTAAAAATGTTCATCGGACTTTAAAGCTAGCAGCATTAGCAAAGCAGGGACAGATTTCCTCATCCTAGGCTGGTCTCTCTAGGACATTACACTTTAATACAGCATTCAGCTAGAAAACAGTGCATTTGACGCACCAATGGAGCCTAGAGCATTCACAGGAAGAAAAAACCCAAAAGCAGCACACTGTGGACTATACACAAGACTGATATAAAATAAAAATTTAAACATAACAAATGAAAAAATTGCATTTTATCAGGTCTCTCTAGGAACTTGTAAATAAGTCAGGGTACAGCACAGGGATCACGTCCACCACTGTTGAGGAAGACTTTGCACAGGAACTGCTGCCGCAGTACTTGCTGCATTACAGACCGAATGGCCGTGTGATAGCCCACAGAAGACCTACTCTTATGGTTGCAGAAACAGATTTTACTTTTTAAACGGGTAAGTATGAACATAAACATTTTCCACAACCCCATACATTTGCCAGCTGAGCTCAATCAATTAATAAAAAATAAAATAAAAAAAAACACTTTTGCAAAAGCATTTAACCCTCTTTATTGCCAAATATTACTGGTTATCATTACTCAGATTTATAGCAGGCTGTTGGTAAGTCATCAGCACGCATTTCCAGTGGTGTGTGGCAAAGGTTACACTGCTGCAGGGCAAGACACTGTCAAATGTAACCCTATTCTCCCTACACAAACAACAAAAAACCCCACAAAAATTAGGGCCAGTAAGTACCATTTATGTTAAAAAGAAAAAAGGGACAAAGAATAACATTACATAGATTTCTGGAATGGTATAAGCCTACTACTCCCTTTCATAACCTGAAAAATCCCCCCGATTTTCTTAAAGCAGTATAAATACTGCTGATGAAAACAATGTAAAATCACGATTCACTGGGAAGTTTGAAAGAGAATGACTGTTCTGTAGAACGTCTACAAAATAGCTTGCTCTTGATGCCAAAAGTTACTCAGGGTGTAGCTTTTTTCTCCTCAAAAATTCTTAATTCAAAGGGAAGTTAACATTTTTCTAACTATCATATTTCTAGGTTTATACTTTTCAAAAAGCAACTGATAATGAGTCTTCAAAAGCCCAAGAGGAAAGTACTTAAACAAGAAGCAGCACAAGAAACGTCTCAAAACAAAATTAATCAGCTCAAAGGGGAGAAATCGGAAACCACAGGATTTCTGAACAAAGCCATGCCTTAGGGTTGTACAGCAGTGCTGTACAATTGAGGGAAAGGAAGAAAGAAAAGTTATCTTAAGTTCCATGTTACTGCAAAATAAATGCTTTACAGGATGCTGCTTGTAGGACAGAGATGTCTGAGATTTTCCTGCAGCAGCTATGACCATGGTCTCTAAGATCAAACACCCACAGGCATACTCAACAGGAGTCTAAATTATGACTTACAAAGATTAAAAGAAAAGATAAACTAAAAAAAGATAATGGCATATATATATTGACAAAAACAGCTCACAAACACCCATAAAATCTCTTTGGGAACTCACTTGGAGCCTGATGGCATGTTCATGTTTCCTCTTCATGTCATTTATATGCCACGCCACTCTCTGCATCGTATCTATGGCATCCAGCACCACATCATACCCCTCAGTGTCCTTGTCAAGGTGGTTTTCTATTTCCTGAAACAGGGAAAAAAAAAAAATATTTTCCCAGCCAGATGCAATACTATGTTTTCATCTGTACTATTTTGTCTTCGCACTGCAATCACCCAAATGCAACGTTCCCGCCTCTGTTACTATTGCACATTGTTATCAATTTGATTAACACAAGACGACTAACAAAGCCAAGCCTTTATGGTCAGTTTAGCAGCAACTATACTTGCAGCAGCTGACGTGAGCAGAGAGGCACAGAAAGAAAGCACAGCACGCTGACAGGAGACCTTTTCAGACAGTGCTTAATGGCTTTCTTAAAACACAGAACATATCTACACACTTACAAAACCCTGATGGAATTACACTAGGCGTTACTCTACAGTTGGAGAGCAGAAAAGCACCAGACATTTTAAATAAGGATCAGTGTCTTTACACTTCTCTAGAACATAACTCTCTAATAGGAAACATATGTGGGAAACGTTAACAATAAAGCAGAAATTTCCAAAACTTGCTTAACTCAATTCACTGAATATGGAAAGAGTTCCCGCTTCCTCAGTCATTCCTCTCCACAAAATTCTTACCAACTGGGGTGTTTATATGTATTTAGTCCTTCTTTCAACCACCCCCAGCATCGCAACATGTGGAAAAATGCTGCTTTTCATTGGAACAATAAATTTGTGTACAAAAGTGTTTAATCCTGACAAGAATCTTCCAAATAACTTCAGAATTACAGACCAGTTTAAAAAAAATAGCTAATTATTTGGATGCGCAACTGATTCAATGTGTCTAAAATAATTACCATAAATTTCCCACTCTAAATGTATGCATATGCTGTGAAATGATGAAGACAGAAAGAGTCTCCATATGTAGAAATCAAATACCCCCAAAAGAAAGAGCATCAAAAGAAACCCAGAACCTTTCTAACCATCAAGCTTTGTACCAGAGGCAGGAACTTTGATGACTAAACGAAATAAATTTCTAATGGGTGCTTACGTGTAAAAGCAGGTGGTACTTGAGGATGCGCTGGACAGGTTTCAAGAGATACGAGCCCAGGGGCAGAGAATGCTGCAGCGCTTCTTGCCGCTCTCTGAAGAACTTGGACAGCGTCTTGTTCCTCATGCACTCTGTCAACACAGCCACTGACCTGGAAACATCCATACATAGCTTTAAGACACATTGTCTCCATAAGTCAAGAATTGTTTCTTTCTTCCCTTGTAAAAGGGGGCAGCAGGTTCCTAATCCAATCACTACTGGGTTTTGGGCTTGCTTTTTTTTTTTTTTTTCCCCACGTTGCTAATTCAGTTATATTTTCCTTTGACATCCAACCATTCTCTCTTACTGGGAATCACGTATTTGGAGCAATGCAGAATAAGACCATCATCTTCTAAAGGATGATAATAGCAATGAAAGACAAGAAGAGTCAAAATAAAACTTCACATGAAGGGTTTTTAAAATTTATTTTAATGTCAGAAAAAAAGGCAAACTCTTCGATTCTTCCTCCAATTTGGAGGGGAGAAAGGACACAACTCTTTTTTTTATATAATGCAAGTTACAGTCTATATAAACAAGCGAAGGGACAAATGAAAAAAGGGAATCCAGTATTCCTACCTTGGGTAGTTGGTGCAGTACTGCGTATATATGTGGAAATCTTCACTCTGCATGGGGAGGAAAGGTTTACATATATTCAGATTTTGTCAAACTGGCAGCTAACACATGTGCAAGATAAAGATTATGACATTAAGACAACGCCTCCTCCAGTTCCTGATCAATGAATTCACTGTGATAGTACTAACACTACTATAAACCTATGCAGTGAATTTCCTTTTTTGGAGATTTTTCCTTTACTTGAAGGAAAAAACAAGAAAACCTACACAGAGATAAAGCAAGCAGCTTTGCAACAAAGCCTCCAAGGTTCTTTATGACAACCTATGCATCTTAAAAAAAAAACCACAACCAGCAAACAAAGACAAAAAACACCAACACACACACCCCCTTCAAACTTGCACATACCTAGTTTTGTGTGTGCTAAAGCACACACCTGCTTACTGGGAGAAGTAAGTTTTGCAGGTTATGTTCAGTGTGCGATTTTCAAACCACTACAAATACTTCCACATTTGAGTACAGTCTACGCGTGAAAATTAGAAGCCACAAAAGTTGTAACTAGATTTAGGTGGGTTTCCACACTTGACTGTCACAGTGAAATTACCCACACTTAATGCTGAAAAGCTTCTCTGAGGAAAAGCCTAAGTTTCATTTCTTTCCTTCTTGGGCTAAGATTTTTTCTTAATCATCATTATTTAATTCTATGCAAGAACAGGTTTCCAGAAACATTCCCACGTGCTTTAAATCCACATCTGCCTATCAACTTCTATCCCAAGTAATATGCCATTTCTGCAGCTTGCTGGAGTCCTAAAGACTAAGAAAGCACTGCAGAACTGCAAAGTGCTCCTAAAATAAATCACTTTTTCTTTCCTGAGCCCTAGACCAATAAAAAGCAATCCTCAAGGAGTAAATAAGACCCCAGTTTCCACTCAAAGCATCTTCAGAACATACTCCCACACTGTGCAGCACAATAGCTGTGCTCTGCGAGGGGCAGTCGCTGGTGAATGGCGAGACTGAATATCTGCCTTCACAGAAGGCAACAGTACTCTGAGGAGCAACACCACTTGGGGAGAGGGCTGACAGGCTGTGGCTTTTGTTCCTCGTTGTTGGGGTTTGGGTTTTTTTTTGGCTATTCACCAGAAAGAGCCAGCTCAGGCAGTACCCCTCCCCATTTCCAACAGCACTGCTCCCTTCCCCCTCTCACAGGGGTAAAGCAGATTGTGCCACTCATTTTTCCAGTGAGCAGTGATTCTAAGGACCCTGCATAAAGTAAGGTACCACTCACAGAATCACAGAATGTTAGGGATTGGAAGGGACCTCGAAAGATCATCTAGTCCAATCCCCCTACCGGAGCAGGATTGCCTAGATCATGTCACACAGGAACGCGTCCAGGCGGGTTTTGAATGTCTCCAGAGAAGGAGACTCCACAACCTCTCTGGGCAGCCTGTTCCAGTGTTCAGTCACCCTTACAGTAAAGAAGTTTTTCCTCAAATTTAAGTGGAACCTCCTGTGTTCCAGCTTGCACCCATTGCCCCTTGTCCTGTCAAGGGATGTCACTGAGAAGAGCCTGGCTCCATCCTCATGACACTTGCCCTTTACATATTTATAAACATTAATGAGGTCACCCCTCAGTCTCCTCCAAGCTAGAGACCCAGCTCCCTCAGCCTCTCCTCATAAGGGAGATGTTCCACTCCCTTAATCATCTTCGTGGCTCTGCGCTGGACTCTCTCTAGCAGTTCCCTGTCCTTCTTGAACTGAGGGGCCCAGAACTGGACACAATACTCCAGATGCGGCCTCACCAGGGCAGAGTAGAGGGGGAGGAGAACCTCTCTCGACCTGCTAACCACACCCCTTCTAATACAGCCCAGGATGCCATTGGCCTTCTTGGCCACAAGGGCACACTGCTGGCTCATGGTCATCCTGCTGTCCACTAGGACTCCCAGGTCCCTTTCCCCTACGCTGGTCTCCAACAGGTCTGTCCCCAACTTATACTGGTGCATGGGGTTGTTCTTGCCCAGATGCAGGACTCTACACTTGCCCTTGTTATATTTCATTAAATTTCTCCCCGCCCGACTCTCCAGCCTGTCCAGGTCTCTCTGAATGGCAGCACAGCCTTCCGGTGTGTCAGCCACTCCTCCCAGTTTGGTGTCATCAGCAAACTTGCTGACAGTGCACTCTATTCCATCATCCAAGTCAATGAATACACTGAATAGTACTGGTCCCAGTACTGACCCTTGAGGGACTTCACTAGATACAGGCCTCCAGCTAGACTCTGTCCCTCTGACCACCACTCTCTGGCTTCTTTCCTTCAGCCAGTTCACAATGCACCTCACTACCCGATCATCCAGACCACACTTCCTCAGTTTAGCTGCGAGGATGGTGTGTGAGACCGTGTCAAACGCTTTACTGAAACCAAGACAGACCACATCCACTGCTTTACCATCATCTATCTACCAGGTTATGGCCTCATACTCCACATGAGTACAAGTCACTGCAATTCATTTCAGTATTTCTTACTGGATTTCAATATTAACTGTTCTGAAAAAATAAATACCTCGAGCAAAATTCTAATAAATGTTTCTGTAGAGGACTGCAATCCCCATTTACTCACTAGTGGGCTGTAAGCTTATTCAACTGCTCTTCGCTTCAAAACCAACCAACCAACTAAACATAGTCTCGATACAAATGCCATTAAACGAGTTAGCTTGGTTTTTCACGCTCAGACTAATTTTGCTGTCACAGCTAGTTTTTATGGTTGCGTACACATGCCCCGTGTCCCCACCCAGAGACAGCAAGCTTGTGTCATAGCCTGTCCATGTTCATGCCTGGGACCTCCGGCCACAGCTCCAAACCCTCTCTGCTCAAATCGAAGAACTAACAGACCTCAGAGCATTGCTGACCTTACACTCTGTAATTTTCTACAGCAATCACCACCAAACTAGCTAGCACTCTTAACAAGTCAGGGTGCTTAAGAGAGAGCATAAGGATGAAATTCAGTATGACAAAAAAAGGTCATTTATTTTATATATGCATATATTAATACAAGGTTTTTGCTTAGGGGCTTTTGGTATAAATCATAATATATTCCCATGGTTACAATCACAGAATAATGCAATTTATAGAACTACTTCACAAGCAAAGTGCAGAACATTTTGTGCCAATTCATTTTTTATATATATATAATTCTGCTCATAAATACAGTCACATGATTGTTCTGCTTTTCAAACAAAAAGGAGAAAAATATCTGTTGTGAAATTTTAACAAACGAAAGCATTATCTGTAAAACAAACGAGGCCAAACACGTCAGGGTTTCAGAGTGGACTGAGTGCACATTCCCCACAAAATCAAAAGCAAGTCTGAAATCCCCAGGAGCCATTTCACACTCTCCCTCTGTATTTTGGTTTTTGGGTTTTTTTGTTTTGTTTTTTACACAAGGTCAAAACTACTTTCAATAGCATTGTTGGTTTTAAAAGAATTTTAGTCTAACTATTAAATGGAACAAACTTGTATTAAAAAAAAAGGTAGTTTCTCATGCCCTCCACACCTCTAAAAACTTTAAGAACGGCTTCACAATCATCCCTGCTTTCTAAACATACACAACACCAAATTTCACACTGCACTTACATGTCTACTCGGTTCATTGTGCCATAGCTCATTTCATCACACGAAACCATCAGAGAGCATTTACTTCTACTGAGAGCATTTGCTTTTACTGAGCTATGTGAGCATAATGCCAACAGAAAGTCAATTACATGTATTTTGCCTCCAGAATGAGATTGTTGATATGCATTCAATCTCACCAAGCTGGTGTGAATCAACATCACACACCTTGCCCAGGCACCAGCAGGATTCACGTGAACACACTGGGAGAGCAGCCAAGACAGCCGCTTCCAAAGAGGCTCTTCCTCAGCCTGAGGAAGCCGCACTGCTCAGGACGGTCGTTCCCCCGCTGCCAGCCTGGTTACCCAGCTCCTCTGCATGGTCAAAGAAGGGACTTTCAGTTCACATGCCCAACTGGTCTTCTCTGCTTCACTGCAGACTCCCCAGAGAGAGCACTGTGTCACTGGGAGCATGTCAGGGCACAAGCCGTGCAGGCTAAAGCCAGTGCTGTGAACTATGTTCAGAAGCAACAGAAAAACAAGGACCAAGATGGATTTAATATATCACCATCAATACTTTCACACTGGAAGTGAAACGCCAGCTATGCTCATCAGTATTTCTTTGGACATTCTTAAACTTACTCAGCTTGAAAGTTGTTTTGTTCACCTCAACTGTATCCAAACCAGATTAAAAATGATCTCTGCAGCTAGACTGGAATTGTTCCAGAGATCATTTTTAATCTGGAGGCCCAAAGCTGTTGTGGTAGAGGGTGCAAAAACCGAGACCCAAGCTGAGAGTTCATCCGCACTGCCTACAGGTCACCCTCAAGAGCAAAGCCAAGCACAAGCAGACCCCAGCTATACTTCGCTCATTCTCCACTCCTCAATCCATTCACTGTGCATCTCCTCCACACAAAGTAAGTGCCAAGCACGTGGCTACATCCCCGATCTTCTCTCAACTCTTGGTGCACTGTGCTTTTTTATAGCCATAAAAGGCACTTTAAAAGAAAATGGAGACTGAGAAAATGAGCTGAGTCAGACTGTAAGCTGAAGCCAATTGCCTGGATCTCCTCTTCATTAATGAGATGCTAGATTAGAGTAATTCTCCCTTTCCCCTTGGTTAAGCTGTTGGTGTGTCTTTCAGAAAACATATGTTCTGAATTTCTGGGGTGCTGAGTGAGAAGAGCGACGTGCCAGAATTAAGCTCTCCTTTACAACAACTCACTTAAACGTAAACGTGTAGTATACTGAAGTCAATCTTCTAATTAACATTGGCATCATTACTATGAAAATGAAAGACTGAGTTGGCAAGAAAACTTATAAACAATCTTTTATGTGAATAATTAAGCTACAGCTAAGCTTGCACTGGAACCCTTTTATCAGCCTCTGATTACAGTTACCAGCAAAATGTCTCCAGCATGTTTAACGTACTAGAGTTAATACAGTTCTTCTAGACAAAGAGGCAGGACCAGAGATGGAAGAAACTAAACTAGTACACCACTACCCTCAGTGGCAGATTATTTCTGTGCAGCAGCTGTCCCACACTGTTTAAACAAATACCCATCCACACCATCTGCATCTTGGGGCAGAAAGGTAAAGGCAGCAATTCACGATTGGACAGCAGGTTTTAAAAAAGCATGCTTTTCTGCATCTGTGTGTGTCTGCCGGTGAGTTATTAATGAATTGAAATATGTGGAAGCAGAGGGATTTAATACTATGTTGCAAGTTGTTATTAAATATTTATATTTATAAAAAGTCATAGCTTTACATGGTTATTTTATCTGTTAGTGAGTTTTATGATACTGGCTAGTTTACACTAAAGACATCTTGCTAAGTCCGTTAACAAATGAAAGCTGCCATTTTAGGAGCTATTTACGTTGGGGACTCAGCGCAACGAATGTTAAGATAAAGATTCAAATCCACAACTATGAGTTTTTGTTCAAAGTGCGCTAATGTGATTTAATAATCCTTACTGTATTTCCCTCAAAAGTTGCAAGGCTGTTTACTCCTCAAGCATGAAAGTTACACACAGGAAATACAGTGGTGTATGATTCCATGAGGCGAGTATAATATGCTAGACAATAAATTTTATTGAGCAAAACCAAATAACAAAGTCAAGTTCAAAGAAACAGTCTATCAAATATGGTCCAAAACTGGACCTTCAAAAAATAAGCTCCCTAGATGTTTTCATGAACATCAAACTTTTCAGTTCCAACAAGCTCCAAAGTTACTTTAACCATAACTGTTCTGTTATACATGCAAACCAACTTTGTGTCATTTCACATGAATCGTGACGAAAGAAACGGCTATTACTTTACGCAGCTACTGAGCTGCATGAAATGCAAAAAGTAAAACACAGTACCTACAGTGAAAACTTGGTTATAGTTTAAATTCCCAACAACTACAATATTCACAGCTGAACCAGTAGGGTGAAAAAAATGGCACTAGAGACAGAGCTCATGTAACCTAAGCATAGTTCCACTGGAAGCATTAAAGAAGCTCCAGCGGCGCTACATCCATTAGCTAAGGCTGTGAGCTATGACTTCAGCATGATATTATCCCCACGCTTAACTCGCAGTGAAGATCTAGCACACTCAAAGCAATCAAACAATAAATGGCCAAAGTCCCGAAAGACTTGAAGGACTGCACACTGCCAAAAAAGGCAGTTTTATTTCCACTGCTTAATGCTGGGAAGATACAAGCAACCAAGAATGGACAACTGGAGTCTGTTAAGACAGTCAGCAGTTGCTGTAATGACATCTTCACGGCCAAAACCAGAACTGTGGGGTATTTTGGTATTGTTTGATTTTGCTTTTAAGTGTTTGCACTTGTCTGGATGAAGCTAAAAAATGCTTGTTAGGACTGCAATCTCTAGCCATTTCTGAGCCATCAGGCAGTTGCCTGCCAATAATACAAATGCTAAAAGCATTTGATGGGAACAAAAAGCACAAGCAATGACATACAGATGGATTTTGGAACTAACAGCCTGAGAGTCTACCAGAAAACTCCTTTCAGCTGGCCAATATGAATGAAAGCGCAACTTTTTCCTGGACTTGCTATTATCACTTGCACCACCTCTGTTTCATGTCCCAGACAGGAGTAGTCCCAGCAGTCCCAGCTATAAGCAAGCAATACAGCAGAAAGATCTACCAGCTCCAGACTGTGGTATCTGTAAATATCCTGAAGACCTCACAACTGGCCTTCACTGCATGGGCACTCTGCTGACTTATGCTCAATTTCTTGTCCCCCAGGACCCCAGATCCCTTTTTGCTAATCTGTTTTTCCTACTCAGCTGGCATATGGGTTATGCCATTCCAGAAGCAAGACTTTGCGCTAGCCCTTATCCCATTCTCTCTCCTTCAATTCAATACAGGCTATTTGGAGCAATAACAACATGCCATAAACCCCATTGCAACGGGGCAAAAATACATCCTACCTTTGTAGCCGTGGTGCCAACACTAAGATCTCTCAGTGCTTACAAAAGTTCAATTACTAGGTAAACAACAGCTTTCTCAAACTGAATTCAAACAAGAGATCCGGTGAAACAGCAGCACTAAGCTGGTATCATCACTTCCCTTTATGATAAAATCCCTTGTGTCACAACACTGCCAAACAAATTACTGGACCACCATGAGAGGGTGATCCAGTTAATCCTAAATCCTTATGTTAGACCTATTACATTGAATGCTTGGTGCTGGCAATACTGAGCTCAGGACAGAGTATAAAACATGACAGGGTTTGGCTTTTTGGCTTTGTTGTGGTTTGTTTTTTTTTTTTTTGTGGTGGGTTTGTTTGGTAGGGTTTTTTTTAATGGAAAAAGGCAAACACACCTATAGAGAGATTATCCAAATTTAAACAACTACATGCCCCCTCTTCCACTACTCTTCCCCCAGAAATACCATGGAGATGGCATTATTTCTTAACGCATTTGGGCTCTACAGATTCAAGGCATATATAGGTTCTCTGGTGAAGTCTGCGATGAACTAGAGCCATCCATAGCCCAAATTACTTAATTTCTTGTTGTCCTACCCATTATAGCCATTCCCCTTCTCCTTGACTGGCTCTCCGGGTTTCCTGCAAGGAAGGACACCTACTTTGGTTCCCTGTATTTCTCCTGCACCTAACAACTTCTCCATATCTTTTGGCTTCAGAATTGCCCAACACAATAAACATGTCAGACCAATGTTCAGAAAATTCAAAGTATTTCAGAGAGAAGGAGATTTGAATCTTAAGCCTAGACTTTCAGCCATCCCCTTTAAAAAGAAAATTAAAGGTATGGCTGCTAGATTCAGGAAAAAATGCATCTCAGAAAACAATATGGCCACAAGTATGTCAAGGTTATTGCCTTTTCTAAAAATGCAGCCAAGTTGTATTCTCTGGTTGTTTTTAAGCTGACAAGGCATAACTGGAGTACCACTTGATCACCTATATTAAAAAAGGAGGAAAAAAAAAAGAATCCTCGTAGTACTGCACAAAAAAAAGATCTAAAAGTTAACTCTAGATCAACAGCTCTACCAGTTCAAATACACTTACTGAAGAAAATAACATCTTTTTCTTCATTTTTTAAAAATGCACATATCCCAGTCACTGACTAAGAGACACTCCTTCCCTTTCCATAGATTTGCTAACTTTTTTTGTTTGAAGTCACACAAGCTGCCAGAATTAGATCTCAAAAGCTAATATTTTAATCCTATTCCCCCATATCACTCTGCAACTGGTGGTGTGCTGCAGACTCCTGCAGTAGCCACTTACCTTGGAAACAAAACAGTCTGCTATAGCCACAGGATCATTTTCACAGTTTTCCAAATCTTGCAGAAGTTCACTAAAACAAAGAACAGGAAAAGGAAAGACAATTATTTATGGCACACCAGGGAAGACACACACCTGTATATTTGCAGCCAGACAGTGGTTCATCATTCATGGCAGTGATGCTCAGAGCACTTAACGACACAGGGAGTCCTAAAAAGGGAACAAGAACCCCTTTGATGCCCCTCTTTCCTCTAGATGTATAGCTGCTGGGGTTTTTTCTTTGGAGGCAGAGGAGCACTCTAAGGAAATGGTGTTCCCACATACTTAAAAATTCAAGTCATCACAATAATGATGGATTGCTGATCTCCTAAGCAAAGCTGAGCCCCTTCCTTCAGATTGACTGCTCTTCTACAATACTCATACTGGTGTAGTCAAACAGTTGTGTAGCCTGTATATCAACTAATACAATTTAAAACTAACAAAAGTTAAAAGATACTGAAGCACATGTCCTGTCCTATAAAGACTTCGTATGTTCTAGGAGCTTTACTTGACTGAAGGAGATGTGGAGCTGGTCTGAAAAACACAGATGAGAACCAGGGATGTATTACACATACAAGAAGAATGGTAATAAGCTCACTCAGAAAAATTTGTCTACCTTTAGTAGGTCCTTTCACAGAAGAAAAATGGTTAGCCTAGAAAAAGTTTTCTGGAAAGGAATATATAAATTCTACATGCATAAAAATAAAACCTTAGTGAGAGGATTTTAGAATTTTGACATGCCAAGTAGGAAATGAATTCATTGTAACAGGAGCAAAGCAATAAGGGAGCATGTTCACTGTTGTATGAAACCCAGTCCTCGAAAGCCAATTCAATGGAAGAAAGAGTTCAAGCAGAAGAAGAAAACCTCAAAGGTCTCTCCTTGATCCAAGCAGTCATTGGTCTTACCGAAAGACGTACTCAGAAAAAACAGAAGAAACTGAGTTTTCTGCCAAGTTGTTCTCAGATAGAACTTTTCTTCCCCCCCACCCCCTTCTCATCAGGTGATTTTCCATTTAGGGCTACTTTTCTCCCAGTTCACAGCTGGTTCCCTGAATGAGTTTTGCATAAGAGTTGCTAAGCCTGTATCTAGGGAACTACCCTTTTCCCCTCTAAGCAGACACAATTTCCCTCTGTAAGTAAGAAAAGGAGTAAAACGGAAAAGTTTCCTGACTTGTTCTTTGCTTCTCTAATTACTGGAGGAAGGAAGGGGAGAAATCAGCAATCAGTCACAAGGAACAAAGACAGACAGACCTTAGGTGCAGTGATCACTAAGCCACTCTGTACAGCAACAATTCAACCTCCACACCTCAATTTCTCCCTTCATCAAAATGGGAATGAAAATATGACCCTTGCTTGATCCCCTGCACTCATGAAGCTCCTTTACATCAGCAAAAGAAGCAAGCTGTAGCAATGGTGACCATAACCATTAGTTACAATGACTGTGTTCCACACATGAGTTTTGGAAAGAACATCAAACACACAGAACAGGCTCAGAGGATTCCTACTGTCCAGCAGGCAGACGTTCTCCTGATGGCTTAGAGTATGTAGCACCTCGATTGCCATTTTATTCCTACTGCTCTCCTACAATACTACATTATTTCTCCTACAGGATACAGTAATGCAACACTTAAAGATTTTATATATCCATGCAATGAATCCAAGTTTATGCAGTATACACGCTAGTGGCTTATGTCTTCAGCACAAGCCCATAGTGTAAGGGCTATGCTTTGAAAGATTTTGTTACCTATACTGCACTCTTTTCTGTCTCACCCGGCTGATAAGAATGGGATCGGTAAGAGCAGCCTGCCACTGTAAAAACAACAAATCTGTCATGCCCAGGAATCCTGAAAAACTTTAATAAATCCCTATAATACCAAGCTGACCTGTGAAAAAGCAGGGCTATTATTATAGGCTACATCTAAGTACCTGGCAGGAGGCAGAAGAAACAACAGAGGAAAGCATTAGTTCCCTTCACCTGAATATCCAAAGGTTTTACGTCATTCACAGATGGCACCACAGCTCTCGGCCTCTGCAGCTCGCTTGTGCCAACCACCCGGGCAGGAAGGAGCACGAAGGAGCACCGTTAGAGGAACTCCATGCTCTTGCAGCTGAATCACTAACAGATTGAAGACTCAGACTGAAGCATGCCACAAGTGCCAGTGCCGTTCAAGACCATGTACTGAGTTACACAACTTGGGTTATTATGGGCTGGAAAAATCTGAATCTGTGCAATCATCATCAATCGCTAATGCTAACTCCTTTGGCATGAGAGAAGTAAGCATAAAGAGACTGACAATTTTTCATGCAGTGCATTTGTTATCTTTTCAAGTCAAATGAATAAAAGTCATCACAATGTCTTTTTAGGATGCTTTAATTTTTTGGAGTAGGAATTATTTTCAAGACAATATACTTATCTTCCCACCATGGATGAAGGCGTTCAATAGGACAAAGTGCAGGTTAGTATCAAGCTGTTGACTACAGGAGGTCAAAAGAAGATAAACACATTTATATGTCTGCAAATAATCACCATATTTGCGCACACAATTCAGGTGAGGCACTTTTTAAATTTTATTCATTTTATATCATCACCACACCATTTTAAAACAAGACACAAGTATTTTTCTCCTCCATTGTGATCTGAATTGGAGCAAGAGTGAGATGGTAATGACAGGGACATCACACAGGCAATTTTGGTGGAATGTAAAGAACGGAAATACTCAGGAAGGAAACAGCATGGTTTGTCCTGAACCCATGACAAAAAAAAAAAAACCCAGTTGCACAGTCTAGCCATAAATGCTTAAGTAACAGCATCTCTGAAAAAATTCATTCTCTCAATGCCTGGCAGAGCACAGCACTCAAAACAAAAATGGACATAGCAGGCAAAATCTGGTCTCCGTGGTAGAATACTTCCACCATATAAAGTTCTGGAAAATTAATCTGAAAAGTTCAGACTTTCAGTAAAATGAAAAAAATAATGAAGAGAAATATAGCCTTGATACAACTTCACTGTCACAAAAATCCTGTAGCCAAGACTAATCTCTTTCCACTCAGAAAAAAAAAACCTTTTTCATGAAAGGTGAGCTCTTACAGGTTTTAGGAAGGCTCCGCCTGACAACAAGCCAGCCCTTACCACCATGAAGCTCTGAGTACAGGAACTGCTGAGCACGGCAGTTACAGAAAACAGCCCTGCACTGTATTTGTGTGCTTCAGTAGTCACCGATGGACAAGGGCCATGCAGGATCATCTGTGTCAGCAGCAGAGGTTTCAGCTTGGCCTCTCCTAAGATCATTTGAGTGTTGGTAGAAGTACTAAACTTGAGCACGTTTCTCTGCAGAGTTCCCATTTCAGAATCGAGTCGTGGTATTGGGTGGAGAATTTATACTGAACTGACACTGGAAAGAATCTCAATAGGGGAGGTCAGGGAAGAAAGGCAGCAAATGTTGACTTAGAGAACACTTTCCCCACTTGAACAAAGAAATTAATAGTGGGGGAGCTTCGCCCCAGAGATGGAGCAGGACCAGTGGGTCAGTATATAGTCAGTGATTCTGCTTTAAGAAATAGCTTTCCAAAAAGAGATCATAGTTACAGGACCAGCAGTTACCATCCTGACCGTCATTTCTGCCATTCAACGCAACACCTAAAAATCATATGTAGTTTAGCTGAGAGAAATTCCCATTTACTGAAATTAAATTTCTCAGGTCTATACAAAGTCCAAAAAAGCTCAAGACTAAAACCATTGATCATTGATTAATGGTCAAATTCAAAGTTGAGAAAAACAAGGTAATTCTGAAACTATAAAATCATGCTTACAAAAAGCATCTGAAACTACTAATACAGAATGGCCAAATGGGCCTTATTCAAAGGTAAAAATAAATAAAAAGGCTCTAGAGTATGTTTAGGACCAGAAGCTACATGCCTAGTTCCCTCCTGTGTGAAAATTAAACCTTGAAGTTATATTGGATCTACAATGAATGTTCAGACTTAAAAGCCCACGATTTTCATGTAGAATTTTAAATTAGAAGGCCTGAAATACATTAGTAATTTACTAGAGGCTTTGGACAACTTTCCAGGGGGTTTTAACCATTGTTACATATCTACCTCTAAAATCCCTCAAAACTGCTTTTTTTTTGCTTTTTTTTTTCTTTTTAACTTCTGCAAATCTTTTTTTGCAACTCAATTATTCTGTATAATGCTTGATCATACTTGAAGATATTTTTATTAGGTAATATTTGCAATTATGCTGGTACAAATGTGTCCTAGCTACTAAGTCTGCCATTTCTCTAACTTTTGAAGGATCAGAAAATATAATGGCCAGGACTGTGACTGCTGGGAAGCTGTAAGCTCACAATCATTGTCTCATGGCTCTAAAACACATGATCAGGCTACCACTATGTATTTTCCATCATGTTAGACATTCAAGCAAGTCAGTTGCTGTAGCTGAAGCAGGACACAGCAGCTTTCTAGTTAAGTGTATTTCCATTACACTGCAGTAGATGTTTTAAGTTGCAGAAAAAGATTTCAGGTTTCATCTTTGTCCATAAGTTCTCAATAGATCCATCCCCACTCTTCCCTTTGATACTGAACAGCAATCCCAGCAGCTGAAGCACTTTACAGTAGCTTCCCATGATGATGGAAAAACATTGAAGATGCTCTTTGACACTAGTCCTCCACATCAGAATCCTCTTTTTATTCAATCAAATCATCTGTTCTTCAAAGAACACAGTAGTTTGGTAGATGTTTTGTCAACTATAGCAAAGCTAAGAGAGCTTTTACAGGAGTAACGGGATATAAAAGACGTGAGAACTTTATGTCAACATATTTCTTGCATCGACTGAATATTCAGGTTTTCCTTAAATGCTGAATAAGATAATTATTTTTACAGTAACAGAGGATTCGGACAAAAGTAGCAGTAGCATGCTCCTAAAAGTGCAAATACTGCAGGTCCCACACAGTGTGGCAGTAGCTATACAACCAAGAAATTTTTCTTCAGGCTCCCAGTATACACTAGAATCCCATCAGCAGAGTTTTAGAGAAGGCTGTACAGATACTGAACAGAAGTCTTCAATAAATGGAAAGGTACTTAAACACAGTTTTGAGAAATTAAATCAGGGAGTCCCTAGTAGTATAAAACACTACAAAAGTCAGATCTGGGTGATATATATCGGTACGCAAAAGGACCCAATATATTAGGAATAAAACGACATCTCTTCAGTAAGGCAAGAATTTCATCCATAGTGGTCTTGCATTAGGTTCCGTTAGGGCATAGAGCAGGTTGGGCTTAAATTCATGGAAATACACAGCATGAAAACAAAAAAAGCAAATGGAGACCACATTTGATTCATAAAATAAACAGCTAAAAAAATCTGATCTCAGCAAACCAACCCTGCTGAGAATCAAAGATAGACCATTTCTCAATTTATATATCTTGGCTGTATTAAAGCAATAAAAGAGCATTTGCTTGGCTTGCTCCCTCCCTGTTAACACAGGCTATTGAACTGTTTTCATGTAGTTAAATATGAATTTACCTGTTGAAACGGTAGATATCCCGTATGTTTCCAAACAGGGCTGATCGCTCATCTGTCCCCAGGGGCAGTTTGGTCTGGTCAGTGATACAGTCGAGGTAATCCTACAAGAGAAATGAGAAGGGGCCTTCAGACATTTCCTCCTTTACTAGATCAGTAAAGGGAGCTATATTTTATTGTACAAGATGAGTCTCTTTGTATCAGTTTCACCTTATTATTACAGTAAAGCCTTCAGTAGCCCCTCTGTGAACAGTCTCTCTATTATGAAAGGTAACAGTACTTATCTGTTCATTGAAACCAAGAAAATAACAAAAGACTGAATGCTAAGTTATAGCCCTTAGACAGGACAGCCAACTTTTCTCCTGCTACTGATATACAAATGTATTCAGATTTCATTCACAATGACAGTTTAATGGATCATATAACTGGCTCAAAGACAAGAAAATGCAAAAATAAGAGATGAAGAATGTCAATTAATGTAGTCTTAGTAACAGAACACCTATATAGTGACAAGCAGAAAGCATACAAGCAGGACAGGCTCAGAAAAGCAACCACTGCAAAAAAAATATTTTTTTTTTAATTATAGTTGAGAAGACAATGTAGTTTGCAGAAGACAGATCTCAACATATATATGTGCATGCAATTTAACCACACATACAGTTACATTACAAATTACATTGCTATACACTCTAGCAAAGATTTCCTTTTGCATTTACAAGAGTGATCATGTCTCATCCAGAGAATGTAATTAAATAGGAACAAGACAGCTAGAAAAAGCTCAGATCAGCAGTGTTCTGGGAGAAAAACTTCCCCATCTCTTCCCTCACTCTGGTAAGAGCTCAGCTCCCGAAGTGTCACCTTTCATTCTGTTGCTGCTACAGTATTAAGATTTCTCAGAGAAGGGCAAACAAATCCAGCAGGCTATTTAACTAACTACTCATAAACCAAGAAACCCAATGTGCTGCCATATTAATGAAGAAATTCGTCTGGAGGATGGAAATAAAGTAAAAGTGAAAACAGCTGAAACAATGTGAAATAAAAATAAATAAAATCCTTTAGCCTGGGGCTAGACAGCGTGGTGTGGTAACCTCCCAAAAGCAACACAGCATTCCACAGTGCTGCAAGGAAGAAGCCCTGCAAAACATCAACGAGACCGTGAAAACTTCTAAGATACAACTGTGTTCCAGAGTTGTAAAGAAAAAAGTATTATAGAATACATACATTGGCCAAGATTCATTCTCTGTGTAAATCCTATGAAGACAAAGGGTTTGGATCAACCATGGATCCGACTTTTGGATTTTAGATGCCCTCATAAGGACGGTTAAGAATTGCAGTGCTTGAGCCTCCATCCCCATACCCTTCTCTCCAACTGAAATTGTGTCAGCAGAGTCACAGGTGTAACCGAGATTCAGGTTAGGTACCAGTAGGCTTTCCTGTCCCCTCCTCCTATCCTAATGCTCAATAATCCACACTCTTTCATCACTTCCAGTTAAAGGTACCCCTCATCACCCCCAAACTCAGTATTTTTTGCCAAGGGAAAGCAAGAAAGCTTATTCCAAGGCAACCTCAGTGTCTCTAAGAGCAGCAAAAACAGCAGTGGGCAGCCAAGCAGGCAGGTCCCAGGAGAGCCATCTCATCTCCTCTGTCATGGCACCTGGCCTGTACTCTACCTTCTCTCCTAGCTGACAGCAGCCTCATAGTCCAAGCCGGTCCTTGAAATATAATTGTGCATAGTGCAAGTCATTGAAATTGCATCCCTGGGACTCCCTCAACTTGTCCTTGGCTTTTTATTTATAGTCAGAAGAGTATACTGCAGAAGAGTATACTGCAGAAGAGTAAAAGGTTCAGGACAGTGAGGCAGACAGGACTGTAGCAAGCAATACGCTAGGTCAATGGCAGTAGTAGATGACAGATTCAGGGCTACTTCAGTGATGGCAGTAAATAACCTTTTCTGCCCACTAACACAAAACTGCATATAAAAGCAAAGAACAGAAAAGCTCCAGTGGAATTGTGATCCTCTGAAAACATTTTTATCACTGCAGGAACACTGCAGCACCCCAAGCTGGTATGACAGGGTAGGTTGCAGAGGAATGGAAATCTTACAATAAATAACTCCATACAGCGTATTTATTGAATAAAGAGAAGTTCCTTTCAAATTCCTTCATCTCAGCATAGCTGGAGCCTGGGTTTCTTCAAAATAACAACAGTCCACAGTTATTTCCAGTATTGTAGACAGTGTTCTGAGCATGACCTGGTTTGTGCTCCTTTTGTCCCCTTATCCCAGTTTTCCTCCACATATGCATACTCTTCTCAGTTTTTTACCAACCCTTAGTAAGAAAGAGGGAACCAAGTACTTTCTAATGCTCCTGCCAAGCAGCAGCCTGCAGGTGCTTTGGCAGTTCTCCAGCATTCCCGTAGCACATGCCAGTATCAGGTTATACCATGCACCCACAGCTTCTGCTCTCTTTTGCTAAAAGTTCTTTAAGACTATGCTTCAGCCCCCCTTCTCCTCCCAGCATCAGATCAGAAACAAACCAGAAACTAATGGCTGGGTTTGTGCTTACCTAGAGTAAAGGGAAACTGTTATTTGCTAAAAACGCTTGGGATTCAGAGGGACCTTGTATCTCACCTCATACTGTTAAGAAATCACACAGGATTTGGGGACTGCTTTCATGTTTTAGGCTATTTTTGTTAGTATTGCTGACTTGAGGCTTGTGCAAGTCTGACAGCTACAGACATGTTTACGTTGCTGTTACACATGTAAGTGGATACCTGAGCTAGGCACAAACTGCCTAATGTGGCACTGACAGTAGGGTAGTCACAGCAAAAAGCTTCAGATATTTGTGTTTATGTGAAAGAGGTGGACATTGGATGGTCTTGACACAGTGGTCTGTTGATGCCCAGGCACAGTGCAGCAGCACTGTGCTTGTGCTGACACAGCAAATGGGACCTTTCTGGTTATACTGCTTTATAGAGCATGTGTGCTCTCATAAAGGCTTCGTGAACTCATCCTGGAAATAGATGCAGTATTGACATATAGTGTCCTCTGCAAGGACAATAACACAGGCAGATCAAAGCTACCCAGCCATGGGGTTCTTCCCAATTATTTCTTAGCAAATGGTACTTTAGCCCCATGGTAGTCACTGCAACCTCCTGCAGCGTATCAACAGCTGTTATCATCTGAAGCCATAATGAAAGGTTTGGAGCTACAAGATAACAGGGCAGGCTGCAACCGTAATGCCACGGTGTGGAAATCAGTGAAATTTATCAGAACAGAGTACCGGCTTTATTCACTTTATTTGTCCCTTGTCAGCATCTATGGACCCTCTGTCGGCACCAAATGATTTGTTTATAACCTTTGCCTTCACTAGCCTTTTATTGCTTCTCTGCAGTTATGGCAAAAACATTTCGCTCACTTTACAGGAGAAAAAACTCCCACAAATGCCAGTCTCCTTACATTGATTTATGGAGCAAGGTTTGCACTAATGGTATTGCACAATTTTTCCATCCTAATTCCTGAAATTCTCCCAAAACTAGAAGAGTCTTGCCAGACTACCCTGCCTTCCTTGCTGGGTTTGACATTCTCCCCGTTTGTCTTTCATCACATGGCATCCATCTGAAGGAACGCTGTTAACATCTCCTCCTCCATAATCACACAAGAAAGATCTCTAGAGGAACAAAATGATGACAACACTAACCTCAGATGCTAAAAAAATAATTATATGAATTGGAAATGAGAGAAAACTGTAAAGAAAACGACAAAATGAGAAAAAATATCTTCACATATCGATCAAACTATTTTTTCCATGACTAAACTTAGGAAACTAAATGCAAGTTAGTGGGACATTTTTATCTAGCCACCCAGGTTTTCCTTTGAAAACAGACACACACGTAGCTTTAAAAACAGACTACAGGCTGAACAATAATAAATAATAAGTCAGACAGTAATGTGGCAATGTTAAAACTACACATTAAAATGAGTAATGTTAATGGTAATGTTAACATGGTAATGCTAAAAAAATGGGTAAAAGCCACATTGCCTCATAAAACAAGAATCAATTTTTATCCGGCCCTGCAAGAAACATATATACTATAGAAGTTCTTAGTAATCCCTTTACAGGACAGGACTGTGCATCTACGGGTATCACCAAAGATAAGCAAAACTGTTGAAACAGCAGCGTTGTTGCATAGGTACACCTTAACCAAGAGGCAGGCACACAAGACATTGAAAATTTGATTAAATATCAATACCAAGAAAAAAAGGAAGATTCTACCTACCACGAAATTTTGCTTTCCAATGCCTAAATAGAGGCTGCAGAACACAGCAAAGCTGCTGTATGTCTCTGGACTTCAGCAACACGCTCTTTGGCTCAAGAGCTAAGGACTTACATCAGGAAAACTCAGTCTCTGACCAAAAAAATGCTTAAAACCAGGCACTTATCAAAACTCCAATGACTTCTAGTGTTGCAGCCTGAGGAGGAATATATAATATTAAATCAAGCAGGACCTAATCCAGGCAGTGCCATAACATCACTCAGACCCCAGTTTTCTGTACGCCCTAGATCTGTGCTACTAGTAAGACAGCTTTTACTCCCAGATGCTTTTACTCCCAGATGCTACACCATACAATAGTTGGGCATATTTTTGCCCAACTGCTCCCTACCCAGCACAGAAGCACATGCGCCAAATCAGATGTCTGTGCAGAAGAGGCACCACTGAAATGGTTCAGCAGCCTTGACCACCTAAGCACTGCTCCCACATTACCTCCAGAAAAAGGCTGCAGGCCAGAAGGAAAACATGCCACAAACTGGATCCTGTTTGTAGCCTGCTAGCTAGAGCCATGCTGACCAAACTATCTACATACTTGTAACCAAAGAGAAAGCTGGGCAACAGTTGTACAACAGAATAACTGCTATAACACGTTCCCCACTGCTAATTCTGCCAATTGCATAGTTAATTATATGTACCAATTCCCCTTTTGACTGAATTTTTTTCTGTTCTTTTTTTCTTATTATTTATTTTATTTATGGATTTATCTGGCATGTACAGCAACATACTCTGAATGCCTTGTGGGTCAAAAAATAGCATACTATCCACAACAGGTGGCCAAGGATGCTGCATTCTGGTCAGAGCAGCTCACTGCAGCTCTTTTCAATTATTTAAAGTACAGCTGTACACTGCAAAGCGAAGGTGCAGTTGTAAACCAAACAGACTTTGCTTTCTTGCTCTGGTTCCTTTGGCTATATGAGTCCAAAGACTGATTGAGACTAAATCAAATCCATGTCCTTCCCATATCAAACTCTTTTGTAAGGATTTCTCCTTCAAACAATAAATTATCTTTGTTGTCATCACCTTCTGTGATGGAAGAAGACAAGCCTACTATTTTTGTGCAGGTCTCCTGTAATCTGCATAGTGGTTTACTTGGAGACACCTGTAGCAAAACATTTCATGCAGCCATACTTAAACTTAACTCATTTCTGACTGCCTTTCTCCCCTCATCTTCTGCCTTCTGTATTCTTCATCTTCGGTCTCTGTAACCAGTCAAAACTGGTCACCTATCTATAGGCAGCTTCATTTTGACTGAAACCATCCTTCCCTTCTGAGAGTCAAAATGCTTGCTTACTCTTAAAACCATTTCCCACCTCCCAGCCCATGTCAAAGCCCTTGCCATTTTCAGCCCTCCAGAGACAGCCTGGCGTGTTCCCACGTGGCAGGCAGAAATCCACGCCTGGCAAGATGATTAGCCCCCTTCACCTCCCGCTTCTGAAACCCCTCCGTAGAAGAAGCAGAAGTGGCAGCAGCTCTGCTTCAGTGTCTTACCTGTATTGATTCAACAGAGAGGGGAGGAACTTCACACTCTTTGCTGTGATGGTGAGAATTTGCTACCTAGCAGCAAGTATCTCCAGTTCCCACATGAGTAACACAACCACTAACCCAGGCTGCAGGTAACACAATCACATTGTCATACAGTAGGCTAATACAGCTAAATAGTTGTATTTAACTACTAGGCGTATTTTTAACTGCAGATGCAGTTTGAGTGCCATAAAAAGTCAGAATTTTATTTCTGCTACAGATGTTGCACCTTAAGGATGCCAGTAAATCAAACCTCAAAAAATGCTTTCACTGTCTACCATACAGCTTCTCAACATATAAACCCAGAAACTTAAACAAAGAAGGAAATCTCTGCGAGCATGTCTTTCCACTTTCTACTTGTAGTGGAAAATGGTGGGGGTGGGGAGTGGTATTTGGTGAGGTTTTTTTAAAGAGATCCAAAGCCAGAAAACCCTCACATGGGCCAAAGCACGGACAGGTCTGACAGATCAGCACTTGTCTGGGGCTACGCACAGCACAGCACGGCCCTGCCACCAACTGACAGGTTCAACAAGAACAAGTGCCAGGTCTTACACTTCGGCCACAACAACCCCATGCAGCGCTACAGGCTGGGGGAAGAGTGGTTAGAAAGCGGCCCAGTGGAAAGAGACCTGGGGGTGCTGATCGACAGCCCGCTAAACATGAGCCAGCAGTGTGCCCAGGTGGCCAAGAAGGCCAATGGCATCCTGGTCTCTATTAGGAATAGTGTAGCCAGCCGGTCTAGGGGAGTGATCGTCCCTCTGTACTCGGTCCTGGTGAGGCCGCATCTTGAGTACTGTGTCTAGTTCTGGGCCCCGCACTTCAAGAAAGATGTTGAGGTGTTGGAGCGAGTCCAGAGGAGGGTGACCAAGCTGGTGAAGGGTCTGGAGGGTCTGACCTATGAGGAGCGGCTGAGGGAGCTGGGGTTGTTTAGCCTGGAGAAGAGGAGGCTCAGAGCTGACCTTATTGCCGTCTACATCTACCTGAAGGGAGGTTGTAGTGGAGTGGGAGTCGGCCTCTTCTCCCAGGCAACTAGCGATAGGACAAGAGGACAGAGCCTCAAGCTTCGCCAGGGGAGGTTCAGGTTGGACATTAGGAAGAATTTCTTTTCAGAAAGGGTTATTAGACATTGGAATGGGCTGCCCAGGGAGGTGGTGGAGTCACCATCTCTGGATGTGTTTAAAAAAAGACTGGACACGGCACTTAGTGTCACGGTCTAGTTGACATGGTGGTGTCAGGGCAACGGTTGGACTCGATGATCCCTGAGTTCTCTTCCAACCTGGTTGATTCTGTGACAGCCAAAACCAGGGTCTTTCTGAGGACAACACAGACCTGGAGACGTGACCTCCTCTGCTCACTTCAGCAACAGGAGCTGAAAGCTCCTGGGCTCCGTGAGCTTCCTACCCCCTTTTTCCATTCGCTTTACGCCCCTCAGTAGCTTGTACATAAGACTGCCACTTGTCAGTGCTAGTGATACCAGACGGTTCAGTTCAGCAACGGCTTAGCAAGAGTAGGCCTCAGAGTAGGCTCTAAAAGCCTACTCTGTGTTACCTTTACACAGAATTAGCTTTCCTGTCAGTAATTTTCCTTTTAGCTAGAATAATAGAGAATAATAATATGTTCTGAGGCAAACTGCATGTTTTGTAGATAGAGTCTACTTATGGGACTGATAACAATGTTCTAGTAGTCAATGATTCATGCTGCTTACGCTTAGTCTTAGAAAAACGAAGGTCTCTGTTAAGTTCTTTGTTAATTATAAAAGGGCCAAAAGACAAAACAAGACTGTGAAGAACAACTTTGTGATATCTAAATTAACTTGATTCACAAACTCTGGTGCCAGAGGAGAGATAAGTCCAGTAAGAACCAGAACGATATCTTCTCCTTGAGGCCACCTGTACTTGTAAACAAGAAGGCCTCGACCATGCTTGCGCAGAAGCACAATTAGGGGGGATTGCGACCACCAGAGACCCCCAGAGACCACCCAAGACCCCTTCCCCAATTTAGTACGCATGCACAAAGACAATTACATAATGTATTAGCATATGCATAAGTTTCTTGGAATAGGTGGGCTTTTTCTGGAATTATATGAATATTCACTTTTCTGTAATGTATATAATGAGCAAGCTTTTGTTCCTAGGTGTGCATGCTAGGAGGAGAGATCCCCCATGCACCCAGCGCTGCAATACACCAGTGTCGGCTTTCTAAACTCTCATTTGGTTAGAGAGTTTTCTTGGTTACTATTTTCTGGTAACACTAGCAACGCTGTGCCCTTGTGGGAAACAGCTCTGTCAGGCCTCGCAGGTAGGCTCTGAAGCACCCACCCATGTGCTTGCAGACCACTGACCCCACCATCAAGAGAGAAGGGCGAGGACAATACCTCCCACCACTGATAGCCAGTGAGCCTCCAAATGGGAACGGACAGAGTAATCCGAACGCTTTATACAATCTGTTACTAGATGCGGTTTGTGACTGATTTCTTTCCTCTCCGATGTCCGTGCAGAAAAGCGGAGTCTCTGAACTGGCAGGAGGCCACCTCGCTGGCATCAGTCCTTTCCCCAGGTCCTGGATGGAGGTGGTGGAGGAAGCCACACCGCACTCACCCATGTTTATGACCAGGTTCCTCAGAACTACACAATTTACACGTGCAGTCAGCTCACACGCAGCCTGTGGATAACAGCAATAAAGCAGGCGTGATACAGTAAGACGATACTTCACTGACTGCATGTAGAAAGGGCAAAGATTGATGGTGAGAGCACTTGTGAGAACATGGTATGAAGAAAGATTAAAAATAGAAAAGCACATTTAAGTTTTCTTTCCACTGTGTAACATTGCAGAGTAATGTGATAGTGACAGACTTCTCCCTACACTTTCCACAGTTAGGGTTCTGCAAATAAGTTAAGTTAAAGTTAAACTTAACAGTATTAACTTCAATTTTACCTCCAGAAGAGGAGGGGAAGAAAAGTATTTTTTTTTTCTATGTAGCTATTCCTGAGTGACAGATTTTCTGTCATCAACGTGACTTCTTCAGCTATGTTATAGATGTTAAAACACTGCCCCATTTACAGATACTGAGGACTGGAAGCAGTGACCCCTAGTAGGTCCCCTTGGCTCCATCCACATGCATGGAAAGCCACAGGGGGAGTAAGTGTCAGCCAAAATGAGCAGTGAGGAATTCCTGAGTCCTAGCACTATGCCTTGCACCTCTAAAACGCATACTTTCTTTGGTTGAGGTTGCCTTTGAGCAGTTGTGCCCGTGTAGAACACAAGCACAGGCGGGGTCGTATACAAAGGCAGAAATTTCTAGGGCACGACAATGTCAACAACGTAACAGTCAGGAGATCTTGTCACAGGACTTTAGTTGTCAGAGCACAGCTAGTCCCAGGAACTGAACTGAAGCATTTGCCCTGGAAAACTTTGTCAGTGAGAGGTCCCTCAACACTCCCTAGGCGGTTGCACTGAGTTCATCCATAGGGTCCCCGGGCTAGGACAACAGCCTCGCCATTATGCATGGCTGGGAGGTAGCAGCATAGCTTTCCGCAGCTGTGGGTTCCCCCTCACCGCTTTAGAGCCTGAGCCTCTAAAGCAGGCTCTGCACACCCTCTCGCCCCTGCCCCTGTGTCAGAAGATGCTCACGTCAGCTTCCAGCACTGCCCCACAGCTCCCTCGGAAGACTGGAGTGGAAGGAGGCACATGTCCTACAATGCCCGCTCCACCAGTGTAGGGTTTTATGTCCTTTCTTTTTGCCCAATGCCTGCTTTCTTCTTGTGTTGTCTTTGTCCCATGAGCCATTTTAGAAGGAATGCTGGGTCTATGAAGCTCTCTGGAGGGTCAAACACTGCCACTAGCTTATCCAGCATTGAACTGCCAGCCTGCTTAGATGGACTGCTTTCATGGATTTTGCCTTCTTTGCTGAAGTGAATTTTTGCTCTAATAAAACACAAAGTTCAATGATATTCCCCTTTTCAACTGCAGGAATTTCATACTAAAATCTCCCGTCTTAAAAAGACACCTTGGAAGGCAGGCTGTCAATTAAATCAAACTGTAATTTAATAGAGATGCACTAAAAGCACTCAGAAGCTGAAACTGGGATTCATGGATTGCACACAGACAAGTCTCCTAAATTGTCCATCATCTGTAAAGATGATATAGGTAAATCACTGGGAACAGAAACTCACATGTAACCCCCGTTAGACACTTCAGCATACTCAATTATTGAAGTTGTAACCCACTGGATTAAAATCACATCCCACATTTATCTTCAGATATCAGCCAGCACCCACTGCTAAATCACAGCTACAGGAATTTTTCCCAGAAGCTGGCGCTCAGAATCGCTGCTCAGAGATGCAGTGAGAGGCAAGTTCCGAGAGTGGATGGAGATCATGGGACGATAACAAATGCCATCAGGAGTCTACTGACAATTCATTAAAGAGCTATGTGAGGCCCCCACCTCACCAACTTCCTAAAGTTAAGAAGAAACACAGAAGAAATAAGCTACAGTAACGAGGACAGCCAAATGAAAACATTAAACAGTAATCAGGATGTCAACTAGTTTGAGGTTGCTAGGCAGATGAAGTAAGTGCTCTACAGATTTCTAAATCTAAGGCTGCAACTGAGGCTTGACATCACCAGTGTCAGTCCTCCTCATCATCATTCAATAACCTAGACTTTTTTAAAAAAAGTACCAGCTGAAAATGTTTAATAATTATAAATAAGAAAAAAAAATCATCTCAAAATTCATCAGGACATGTATAAATTAATTCTCACAACACGGGCTAGTTGGTCTGATTATAACCTTGCTGAAGCACAGTCAAGCAAAGCACAGAGAATTATTAAGGCATATTTACCCTTTGAATGTGTGAATCACCCAGGAAAGCAACTTGAGTCTTGTGCTCTGGTAAATAAACTTTCCTCAATTTGTAAGGCAAATTAATGTTAACATTTCTTAAAGAAGATCTTGATATGCTTACAAGTCAAAGGAGACATTCCAGAAGAGAAACGTTTATTGTAAAACACAAGAAGGGAAACTGAAAGAGTCTGTTTCCCAAAGAATGAAAATGCAAACCCAGCATAATGGAGAAAAACTGCACACATCCTGAACACACATTTATCTTAACCTTAGTAACCACATGATTCCCAGAGACTTATGGATGGCTTTTATTATTAATATATGAACAGCAATGAAATGGAAGCTTATAGTAGTGGGTGGTTTGCAAGTGAAAACTTTTTTAAAGTGTTTTATTTGCAAAATGGTCTTCTCATGAAACCACAAGAACCAGCAGCTACCTCCACACCTTAATCCGTGGGAGTGGTGAGAGCAGAAAAGAGAGGAGGAGACTGCTGTGTGGTTTGTCAAAGGTCATGGATTACTAGAAGAACACTGTTCACTGACAAGTAATACTTAACAACAGTGATACAACAAATTTAAAACTGGTCAAATATTTCCATGGACAAAAATAGAAATGGCCATGAAAAGCAAATAAAATCCCAGAAACTACGGCCTGGTGGGAAACACAGACTTTGTTTGGCTTTAAGGTATCACTTCAAATTTTGAAACTTCTTTACAGAAGTCCCAATCATTCTGAAAAAAAACAGGTATCATTCTGCAAATAATGTTTCGTCTTAGTAAAATATTTAAATAGTTACCAACAATTTCGCAGCATAAGCCGCGCTTCCTCTCCCCTGCCTCTCAGCTCTCAGACCTGTTCCTCCTAGTTTTACTATCCACCCTCTATAAACCTGCTGCTGCTCTGCTCCATCGAGCTCCTCGTTCGCCGCCAGTGAGCAACAGCGAGCCGGAGGGCAGAGGTGAACAGACGATCTCTTTTGTGACTGTCTGAATTCCAGAAGGGCTCTATACATCGCACTCACCAGGGACACAACCTCCCGCTCCAGCCTCAGGACAGTCACAGGAGCCAAGTTTCACTCCAGGAGCCCCCTGCCCACCACCAGCACTCTTAAATGGCACACTCTGTATTTAACTACATCTTCCCCTTGCCTCCTCCCTCCCAAAAGAATAAAGCTTTCTGGAACAGAAGATTAACTTTCACCCTTTTATCTATATTCATGCACATTTAGAAAGCGGGTAGGAGGCTGCAAACAACACGGCTGAGTGATTTACGTCCTGTTGCAAGAAAAGGGAGGACAAAAGCAGTGGCAGACGGGCTTTTCGGCAATTCTGCGGCTCCCTCGAAGAGCAGCCGCCGTCCCTGCCGCATCTCTCCCACCCAGAGCTTGAGAAGGGCTCACCGTACACTTATAGACAGCTCATTTGTTACTGCAGTATACCTCACTCTTTTGTGCTGTCCAAACACAGAGCTGACCTTAAAACAAACACAAAGTTACGGCTATGTCTTTGTGCTGTCTTAATGTATGCAGTCCCAGCCATATGCTGAAGCTCGGCAATCACCTGACAAAGGCAGTCCCTGTCCCAACAAGTTTCTACAGTCTAGATAACTGGATGCAAAGCAGAGGTAGAGAAAACACAAGGCAGCGATGGCATTTTATTCAGTCTTTCAAATACTCAGGAACGTCCTGAAAGACATTTATGAATGCTACCAGCAGAAATAAGCCCGAGTACTCATGATGCAGATAAGAAAAAACATGCATCAGTATATTTAACCCTGGCTTCGTATATTTCCTATGAGGCTGGTTTACAAACAGCTCCCTGTTCATGTCACAACATAAGCAGTTGCCTTTACCACATAAGTGGTTTGTTAGGTCACTCCTGGTTGTTCAAAACACAATATATCCCTACTGTACAGCATCTACAGATGCTAGAAAACCTCTTTTTCCAAAGTCCAAAATCCTTCTCATATGCCCAGAAAAACAAGGTTTGGGTTTTGTTTCTCCTTTTGTTTTGGTTTCATTTAAGGGTGTAGATGATGAGAAGTTTAAAGCATACATAGCTGGCAAAATATTTTTGCTCAAGATCTTGGGAGTTTCAGAAATAACCTCATCTATTAAGACACAAACACCAGTTTATGTATACTTCCATCACTTGGTTGCTTTAGGATAACTGATACGGCTTACATCCAGGAAGCAAGAAGTCTGCAGGCAAAACCGAATAGTCCTATTGCCTCAGAAGAAAGAAGTCTGATTTACTTTAGGTATTTCTTTCAGGGTGACCAGACCAGCTGTTTACACCTGTTCAGTAACATACCTAGTGGTGTTACTAGATACCTCACCTCTCAACAGTCTCCAGTGTGGACTATGGTCCTGATTTTTAAACAGCAACTCCAGAAACAAAACAAAACACTAATATTCTCCAATACAGCTGCTTCCAAATTTATTACGGATTTTTTTAAGTGGAACATTTTTCTGCTCCAATTTATACTGATGTAACTCTGTTTAAACTTCACAGACTTCAAGAAGGCCTCTTAGATATGTGCTGAGATCCTCAAGCACAATTCCATTTCAGCTATCATATCTCAATATTACCAGAGAAAACGTTCCTTGCTTTTAAGCCATTCTTTCCCTGAGGAGGTCGATCAGAATTTGACGCAGCTCTTCCTTCATGGATCAAAAAACAAGCAGTGAGAAAGTTCATCAGCTCAAAAGTATACCAAATACTAATCACAGTTAAACTTATCACTGTCATGATCATAATACTTGTTTTGCAGGTAATTTAAATTGCTCATCCAGATTTCCTAAATGCGTAAGGATCAGTCCTTAGTCAGAAAGGACAGCATGTGGCTAACTTGCTTTTAACTGCTTTTTAATGTTGTAGCAAGACAAATCACAGAATCACAGAATCAACCAGGTTGGAAGAGAACTCAGGGATCATCGAGTCCAACCGTTGCCCTGACACCACCATGTCAACTAGACCGTGACACTAAGTGCCGTGTCCAGTCTTTTCTTAAACACATCCAGAGATGGTGACTCCACCACCTCCCTGGGCAGCCCATTCCAATGTCTAATGACCCTTTCTGAAAAGAAATTCTTCCTAATGTCCAACCTGAACCTCCCCTGGCGAAGCTTGAGGCTCTGTCCTCTTGTCCTATCGCTAGTTGCCTGGGAGAAGAGGCCGACTCCCACTCCACTACAACCTCCCTTCAGGTAGATGTAGACGGCAATAAGGTCAGCTCTGAGCCTCCTCTTCTCCAGGCTAAACAACCCCAGCTCCCTCAGCCGCTCCTCATAGGTCAGACCCTCCAGACCCTTCACCAGCTTGGTCACCCTCCTCTGGACTCGCTCCAACACCTCAACATCTTTCTTGAAGTGCGGGGCCCAGAACTAGACACAGTACTCAAGATGCGGCCTCACCAGGACCGAGTACAGAGGGACGATCACTCCCCTAGACCGGCTGGCTACACTATTCCTAATAGAGACCAGGATGCCATTGGCCTTCTTGGCCACCTGGGCACACTGCTGGCTCATGTTTAGCCGGCTGTCGATCAGCATCCCCAGGTCTCTTTCCGCCGGGCCGCCTTCTAACCACTCTTCCCCCAGCCTGTAGCGCTGCATGGGGTTGTTGTGGCCAAAGTGTAAGACCCGGCACTTGTTCTTGTTGAACCTCATGCCGTTGGTCTCGGCCCATCTATCTAACCCATCCAGATCCCTCTGTAGGGCCCTCCTACCCTCCAGCAGATCGACACTCCCACCCAGCTTGGTGTCATCGGCAAATTTGCTGAGGGTGCACTCAATCCCTACGTCTAGATCATCTATAAAGATATTGAACAGCACTGGCCCCAGAACTGAGCCCTGGGGAACACCGCTAGTGACCGGCCGCCAGTTGGACTTTGCCCCATTCACCACCACTCTCTGGGCTCGGCCATCCAGACAGTTTTTAACCCATTGAAGAGTCCACCCATCCAAGCCCCGGGCAGCTAGTTTGTCTAGGAGGATGCTGTGGGAGACAGTGTCGAATGCCTTACTGAAGTCTAGATAGACTACATCCACAGCCCTGCCCTCATCTACTAAGCGGGTCACTGGGTCATAGAAGGAGACCAGGTTGGTCAAGCAGGACCTGCCTTTCATGAATCCATGTTGGCTGGCCCCGACGCCCCGATTGTCCTGCATGTGCCGTGTAATGGCACTCAGGATGATCTGTTCCATCACCTTGCCTGGCACCGAGGTCAGGCTGACAGGCCTATAGTTCCCTGGATCATCCTTCCGGCCCTTCTTGTAGATGGGCGTTACATTTGCTAATTTCCAGTCAGCTGGAACTTCTCCAGTTAACCAGGACTGATGGTAGATAATAGAGAGTGGTTTGGCAAGTTCATCTGCCAGTTCCTTCATTACTCTGGGGTGAATCCCATCCGGGCCCATAGCCTTGTGGTTGTCCAACTGGCACAGCAGGTCACTAACCTTCTCCTCCTGGGTTACGGGAGGTTCACACAGCCCCCCGTCCCTAACTTCAGGCTCTGGGGGCCGAGTCTCCTGAGGACAACCGGTCTTGACATTAAAGACCGAGGCAAAGAAGGCACTGAGCACCTCTGTCTTTTCCTCATCCCCTGACACTACACTACCCTCCTCATTCAGCAAGTGGTGGAGGCTCTCCTTGACCCTCCTTTTGCTGTTAATGTATTTGTAGAAGCTTTTTTTGTTATCTTTGACCGTAGCAGCCAAATCAAGCTCTAATTGAGCTTTGGCCCTTCTAATCTTCTCCCTACACGACCTGGCAACATCCCTATAGACCTCCCAAGTTACCCGACCCTTCTTCCAGAGCAAGGAGGCTCTCTTTTTTTCCTTAAGTTCTAGCCTAAGTTCTCTGTTTAACCAGGCTGGTCTTTTTCCCTGACGGCTTGTCTTCCTACACACCGGGACAGCCTGCTCCTGAATATTTAGCAATTCCCTTTTTAAAGCACGTCCAGCCTTCCTGGACTCCTTTGCCCTTCAGGACTGACTCCCAAGGGACTCGGTCCACCAACCTCTTAAACTGGCTAAAGTCTGCCTGCCAGAAATCTAAGGCAGGAGTTCTGCTCTTGCCTCTCCTTACTTCCCCCACTATCGAAAACTCTAACATTTCATGGTCGCTATTCCCAAGACGGCCACCGACCCTCACATCTCCCACTAGTCCTTCTCTGTTCACAAACAACAGGTCAAGCAGGGCCCCTCCTCTAGTGGGCTCATTTACCACTTGCATGAGGAAGTTGTCCTCCACACATTCGAGGAACCTCCTAGATTGCTTCCTCTCTGCCATGTTGTATTTCCAGCAGACATCCGGCAAGTTGAAGTCGCCCATGAGTACAAGGGCCGGCGACCGGGCGGCTTCTGACAGAAATCTCAAAGAAGGAAGAATCTCACTCTGAATATCTCTACTTTACTTTAAATATAAACTAAACGTCTTTTCTCTCTGTATGGGACAGGCTCTGCAGCTGGCCCCAGAGAGGAAAGCCTGTTTCTAAAGCATCCCTCTGTTCATAAGGAAATTGAAAGTAAACTGCCTAAAAATCACGCACTCATCACCTGCTCTCTCTCTTTTGTGCTGAAGATTTAAGACAAATAAATGAAGTATATGTCAGCAATCTTTGTCAGACAGACTAGACTTGCAAACCTGCAGTGCCTCTACACGAAGCTGAGGTATTGCTCCATAGCTTTACAGCCACCGATAGGGTACACTAACTTCTGGCCTTAACGCACTGGAGAAAAATACTCATTTTGAGACCACACATCACTGCTCCCTATACTGCGTGAAATAAAAGCGATGAAAAACCTCAGAAGAATGCCATCATTACAGTCCGATGATTACAGCAGTGCCATAAAATTCAGGATGCTTATACAGGAGGGACTGGTACATCCTCTCACATCACAGTTATCTTCTCAATAACATTCAATAAGCTTTCCATTGAAGCACCCTGTGAAATTTCTCATCTACAAAATGCTCAGAGGGCAGCTCTGCTAATCAAACCATCGCTTTTGGGTGGGTGCCGGGATTCTGTACTGCAAAACAGAGGTACTCTTCCACAGTAACACCTTCACGTGCAACTTATGTCAGCAATCTAAAGGTACCTTCCTCAGGCATGTAGGTCAGCAGA